>NW_026020048.1:2112374-3553137 GCF_900185275.1 Solanum verrucosum
TGGAATCAGTGTAAAATCGCATGTCCAAACACTAATTTCATCTCGCGATACCATATCGTGATATGGTATCGCATGGCCAAAAAAGTACTAAATATTTATATTTTTCATTTGGCGGAATGACCTGGAAGACCCTTGTACTTGGCTCCGTTTGTCACCTGGACCCTTCTACTCACGATATTGCCAATTGAACACTTAAAGTTATTAAAATACAGTATTTTAAACCTCTCTGATCATGTGTGTCTCCCAATCGCGTTGATGTAGATAACACCTCACTATCCACATCATAAATATATTGCCACATCATTTTTTTAATTACAAATAATATTTTTTTAAAAGAAATCTCAAATTTATCTCCAAAATCCTTTCTTTCTTAATTTCTTTCCATTTTTTCCCTCTTCCCATATTTTTCATATATTGTGCTACTAATCATTCTTTTTTTTTTCTTTCCTAGTGATTTTTTTTACGTTGAAAAGGAATTAGATATAAGCAAAGCTTTGCTATGCTTTTGATTATAAATTTTGTTATTTTAATGGTGGTGAGGAATAAAGTGACTCAAATGGAGGATGAGAGAAAGAAGAGAAGCAGACAAAAAATGGGTCATTATAGAAAACTCTTCAAAAATGCTCTCAATAAAATTGCCTTACATTTAGAAATAATCTCAAACATGTCTTTCAAAAAACCCATCTTAAATTCGCATCTATTTCACAATTTAGAACCTCTTTTTTTCCCTCTCTTTTACCCAAATCTAATTAAATATTTTTTTCCGATTATTATAGAACTCTTAAATGATAGGTAGCATATGAGAAGAGAAAGAAGAAGAATTGTGGGTAAGAGTATCTGAAGAGATTGAAGAAGATGTGTGTGTGGTGATGGTGGGGTTGGGTGAAATTATGAGGAGGAAGAAGAAGAAACGTACATCATATTGGGAAAAGTTTTTTTTTTAAAATTGTTATATTTTTCTTTTAATTCTTTTTTTAAAAAAAATTAAATAGTTGTCTTCACTTGCTTTTAAATGTGTGTAACCAATCTCTTGATATGATACAGCCAAAAAACACCACATAAGCTTAGTCAACGGTCAAAAAGAGTTTAAAATAGTGTGTTTTAATAATTTTAAGTATTCAGTTGGCAAAGTTATGAGTAGAAGGATATAGATGACAAACAAAACCAAGTATAATGGTCTTTCAAATCATTCCGTCTTTTTCATTATACCAAGTTACCAACTAAATTGATTCGAAAGGTCAGAAATCAACAAAAATAAGTGGACCTAGCGGCTAGCTATTGAATCATGACTAAAACTTCGGTGCACCGCTTTCCACTATTAGAAGCCTACTCTTCAAGTAAACAAATTTAACCCAGGTACATTTCGCAGTAATAGTTGTACATTCCAGGAATAACAACTAACAACTACCTGACTTGACTCCAATTTCATTGCCTTTATGGATCTTCTCCGTTACTCCGCCTCCCGCTTCCCTGCAGCTCATCCTCAACTTCCCTTCCGTACGCCACTTGGCCGGCGGTTCGTCGCCGTTAGGTCTCCCACAGCCGACACTTCTCTGCATATCTTTTTTTTCTTCAGTTATTGAATTCATATATTCGACCTCAATTAGTTTGAGACTGAGACACAAATTGATTGATATATGAGTGTGATTTTTCTTCTTCCAGGTCGAGTTTGAGCCTTCCGTTCGCGGAGCAGAAAGGCAAGTATTATAGCGAGCTCGAAGCTGCTGTTGATGTTGTCGAACGAGCTTGTCGTCTCTGCGTTGATGTAATTTCTCCAGTCATTTTGATTAATTAGCTAATTACTCCTTCACTTCCATTTTATATGACAGTATTTGAGTAGATACAAAATTATTAACAAAGTTATTTTGAAGTAGAATAGTTGAAGGATGTTAAGACTTAAACACAAATTCAGAATTTAATTTGACTTATTTACTGTAGTAGTGATAGTAGAAGAGAATATTGAAGTTATGCAAAGATGATTCTCTCAAAGTTGTATGGAAATGGATGTGTATCAAACGTTTTAGAAGGTATCAAATACAAATTGGGACCGGTAGTGCTCAGTTTTCTGTTGCCTTAATTTGGCAACTACTGTTGGAGCTAATCAACCAAAAATAGTTTGAGTTTCAAAGCTACTTTTTCGTTCCAGAGTCTTAGAGAGAGTCTTTTGAGTTCAATTGAAAGATATGATGAATTTTAGACTAAAGTTCTTGGAATTGGTTACAATGTGGATTCAAAAAGGCATTGCTTACTGCTTTCTGCTATTCAATATGCATGCAGGTTTTCCTATCATTTAAGTAGTTTCATAGCCAATGCACATTGCTAAACTAATACTATCTTGTTCTGAGGTACTTAAAATTAAAGACTTTTGAAACAAGTTGTCTGCACCTCATCTCAAACAAGGCACACTAGTCACTTAGTTTAGGTGAAACTTGCTTTACTTCTATACATCTGACTCATGAAGTGGTTGAGTTTAAATATAAGCATTTCTCCAATAGTCATCTTTTTTCTTATTTTCAGTAGTCCGTATGTCAAGTAGTGCAACCATTTTAGCCACTAAGAATGGTGATCTCTTTATGATTTCTAGGTGAAGAAGTCACTGTTCTCAAGTGATGGTAGGATTCTTGAGAAAAATGACCAGACCCCAGTCACCATTGCAGATTTTGGAGTGCAGGCTTTAGTTAGCTTGGGTAAATTATACTGTATGTTCCTTTTTATTTACTGAGTGCAGTTTCAGCTATCTAGTACATCCCCATCACTCAAAAAAAGAAGAAGCAGTGATATTCATGGAAGTAATATGATTAAGTTATGAGTATAATTTTTGAAGAATGATGAAATGAGAATGTAGTTTTTAACAATACTGAAAATTATGGATATGATTTTTTGTGCTTAAAATTTTCTTCTTTGTTTAAAAAGACAAATTGCCTGATCAAGTTTCTTCTTGGAGCTAAGATGAATTGTTTCTTGACTGGATTACATCCTTATTCTGATAGAGATGAACAGACTTTTTCCCTCCATCCCTCTGGTGGCTGAAGAGGACTCAGCATTCTTGCGTTCAAATAATCTGGTTGGCTCAGTGGTTGATGTTGTAAAGGATAAAGCAACTTTAGGAGATGAAGTAACAGAAGATAATATTTTGAAAGCAATTGACAGAGGGGGAAAGGATGCTTATGTATTTGCGCCCGAGCCAGCCACTTACTGGGTGAGTTTCATGCTGCTTCCAAAGATATTCGCTAAGTTCATGTGATAAGAGATTAAAGTACTCCAAAGGCTTCAAACTAAGGGAAAGTTTCTGAAGGGAACTAGAATTCCTTAATTCATGTTGTGTTTGCTCTTTCACATTTTGTATGAAAAACACATTTGTCTAGTTGATGATCATTTGTCCAATTTTATGTTGAATACAAAGTTTCATTGTTCTGGAGAATTCCAAAATTTGATTCTCTTTCTAGAATTTTGGCTAATTTAGAATTGTGTCATTAATATCTCCTGGGAAACATTTCAAAAGGTTATCGAACAGGTTGTGGTAGGTGGGGGGTTGGATGGATGGTAGAATATATGGAAACAGTTTCCTGCCCCTCGGACAACCTTCTTTTCGTTGAAAAGTCTTCCTTTGTACATTGACTTTTACTAGACCAAGGCTAATATTTTAAAGCCCTGCCCTCCGCACTTCTATCAATATGACATCAGGAAATACTTCCTTGTCTGTCTTTACTCTGTATGATTTTTGTGATTAAAATAAATCAACTTTTATCGTCCATTCCCTGAACAGCCGACAAAAAGGCATGTTTGTAGTTTATACTTGCATAGTTATTTGGGCTGCACTCATAAATTTCCAACCTCGTACAGATTCTGGATCCTATTGATGGTACACGAGGGTTTGTTAAAGGTAGTGAGGCTCTCTATGTGGTATGCTTCTCAATCCTTTTCCTTTCTGTTTAATGTAATTAGTCTTATATGCTTTGTTTCTTTTTTAATTTTCCAAATAATTTAAGGGAAGAGCAAGAATGAGAGAAACTGGAAAAGAAAAAACTATTTTAACATTTTGAGGTTGTTTTCCAGGGAACTGGCCAAGGTAGGGGGTAATTAGTTTGAGGGGTCACGTCAAACTCACTCTCTTCATCTGCCCGTTGTGCCAGTTAGTTCCCACTGGGAACTGGGAATGTAGGTGCTCAATGGCAGGGCCAAGAGTGATCAACTGAATACCCATTGTCAGAAAATTACATTATGCATATGTGAATTATATATATTGAAAGAGAAACCTTAGGTTTGGAATTGTACCGGAGATTGTGATGCTGTTAAACTAAAGGCCTCAGTGGTGGCAAAATTAAACTCATCTGTCCTAAACGTCTTTGGTTCTTTCTATTTCGCCTCAATAAAGTGCAGTCATGTTTATTTTGTTTTGATGCAGCTCTTCATTTTCCTTGTAACTTTGCATCTCCTTGATGCTTTTCTTAAACAATTTAATTACATCACCAAAAAGAGTGCAGTCTGATTCACTTATCATGAAGTAATTAACATTTCTACAAATACAAGAGCTGATAACTAAACTGATGACATCATATACATTATTACAGTAGGTTGCCTGGATTAGAGTCGTGTCTTTTTCACCTTTCCCATGCTTATTTGGCCAAGATTGTTGTATCTTTTCAGGTTGGTTTGGCACTTGTAGTTGAAGGAAAGATTGTCTTAGGAGTCATGGGCTGCCCCAATTGGCACGAAGACTGTTCTGATAATTCTATCATTGTGGTCCAAGAAAATCAAAGTTCCAGATCAGGGATCATCATGGTTTCTCATGTGGGTTGTGGAACATGGACAAAGAGGTTGTCAGACATACTAACCAATGAGTCACCTCACACTTGGACCAGATGCTCTGTTGACAGCTGCCAAATGGTGCAGGGGGCACGCGTTACTATTCCTGAAAGTCAAACATGGAAATCTTTACCCTTGTCAGGTTTATTTGATGCAAAAACAGACTCTGAGAACATAGGAGAAGGGAACATACTTCTTCTGTCTGCATGCTGTGGGAGGTGAATTATTCTTCTCAAAAACAAATTTCATATTCTTAACATATGTGAACCTAGATAAAGAAAGGATACGTAGATTTCTGATGTGAAAAGAAAGGATGCTTAGATTTGTGGTGTGAAATCTTTCTTTCCTGCTGTTCGCAGTCGTGGAAGTTTTTACCTCTATAGGGCTCCAATTTGGTTGATGAAATTCAATACAGAGGGGTTGATGATGAAATAAAAAATAAATGGGATACAATGATTTCCTTTGCAAATTGGACCTAGATAAAGATTGGGCTGGGGAAAGGTTGAGGTGATTTTTCAATCAAGAGCATCTTTAATAGAATTTATCAATCAAGAGCATTTTTAATTAGAATCATCGCCTCAAGTGAACTTATAATCCATGGCACTAGGATTTATTTTATTTTATTTTTTTAAATAGAAATTAAAAAAAAATTCCTTAGAAGGCACATAAATAAGTTAACTACTGCAGCCCTTTGCTTGTACATTTCGGCATCTGCTGGATGCAGTATTAATGAAATCTCAATTTACTTGATAAAATAAGTCAATTACTACAAATTTGCTTCAACTTTAATCATCTCGTTGAAGATGATATTTGTTCTTTTATATAGAATTTAAGTTTACTTTCTGAGAAAGAGAAAATGTTGAGCAGTACTGCACTATCATGGATCTTAGACATCAAAATACACTTTGGACTACCTTATTTAGTTGTGCAGTGTACCAAGTGTTGATTAAGCGTTTCTCAGTCCACCAAGATAGAAAGAAAAAATGTGGGTGAAGTCTTCCTTCAAGCTCACAGCCTTATCTTTCCCTATGGTCTTTTTATTTTAATGATCCAGGATCTTTTCATTTGTTCCAGCAAATATTAGCTTGCTTTATCTTTTAAGTTGCTTCACTTGTTCTAGGAATGCAAGCTTGCTTTCTCTTCTAAGTAATTGCAGTTGTTCTAGGAATGTCTTTAATATGATGCCCAACAACTCTTTTCTTACAGTAGGCTAAGCTGGTAAAACTTTTTGGTGCCTGTCTTTCTTGAGTTGAACGGCACTCAATAGATACATATTCTGTAAACTGCAGGTCATGGTCTTGTAGTTACTGAGAAAGTATGTTCATTGCGTCTTGATGATGTGCGATTCAGCAACATAAAGTTTTCTGCAGACTTTGTGCATTATTGGAATGTCATTCAGTACCTTAAAAAATTAAAGCTGCCTGCGGTTGCATAACCTCTTATATTGTCTTCATTTCCCCCCTTTTATTTGACTCTAACAAATATAGCATGTGCTGTTGTTAGATCTGAAAGCATACAAATCTGCGGTTCTTCTTAGTTTGTTCATATACTAATCCCGCACCATTCTCTTATATATGTTTAGAATTCGACTAGAGTATTTGTCATTTTCCCTTTATATGTTTAGAATTTGATTAGTCATTGTAACATCACAAACCTCTTCTCCAAATGAAACTAGCTCTATAATAAATTTTGGCGTCCAAGTTGGAATTTGGACTGGCACTCGGTAACAATCGTCAACTTAATGGAGAAGAGGCTTATCATTCACATCCAGAAGAGATTGAATGCTCTATTTTAATACTCTAGGAAACAGAGTGCCCTCAGAACCATTCTTCAAGTGATTATAAAATTCATTTCCCTTTTAGCCTGAACAGCTGAGTTGTAATTACTTTTGTATTGTCTTCTTTCTTCTTCTTTTGAGGGCTGCAATCAAAGTACTATTTCAATTTTCATGATGGTTTTTGCACATTTGTTTTATTCAATTTTTTCTTCTAAATTTACAGTTTGTGCAAATATCTGATGGTGGCTTCTGGTAGAGCATCGGTTTACATTCAGGGGAAGAAGGCAACATCTATTATCAAGGTGATAGTATATTCTCGAGAAATTATAAAATTAGTAGAGCAGTATGATGCTCATATCTGTTGAATGTAGGTCTGGGACCACGCTGTTGGAATCATATGTGTCCATGAAGCTGGAGGGAAGGTATGCATTTCTCTGTTGGTTTCTTTTTTGACATACCTTCTATATCTTTACTTGCCCGCCAACAGTTGCCATCTTACAGCCAGTTCTAAGAGAAGTCGGTGCTGCTGATATATCATTTATCTAATTATACAAACAGTTGTCAACTATATTGCATGTAATCAACACGCTTTTCATTTTTTCTTTAATAAAAAGAATTAAGTCATGTAAAGTACACCCTCTGGTATTGCAGATTTGAAGATATAGCTTTTATCTTTTCCTTTTTAGTCTGGATATAGTATTTTGAAGGCTTATCATCACTGCTTTAAAGGAAATTTTTTAAAAATGAGAACTGGTCAAATTCTGGAGGTTGACTCTCTTGCTTGACTGATTCATGCTTTGATTGGCTTGCCTTGAAAAATTATATTATCTGAAGCATTGAGTGAGGGTCCTAAATAGTGATTCATGGAACTTAAAATTCCATGTTAGAAGACACAAACTTTATTTACTTATGAAGAATCACAAAGTGACAAGAGGCTCGTTTTATAGGTTTATTTCTTGTTACTTTAAATTCTTAAACTTTCTCGTATGTTTAACAAAAAATCAACCCATATTTGATTTGAAAGATCTGGGACACTGCAAGAGATAGCAGCAACGGGAGGAGAATGTGTTATCCTACATTACACCACCTACTGCTTTCCACTTATCTGCTTACTGAAAAGTTGTTCACAACTTCATATCCAGGCATTTATATTTCCTGACGGCTGACACTAAGCAAATGCATGAAGCAAAAGATCTTCTTTCCCCTACTCAATGCAGTATTCACTGGCATCAATTTTCTTTCTTATGTTCGATCTACATAATTGTTCTGCATATGACATTGTCCACTTGGACCCAAAGCAAAGGCCCACCTTTTAAGAAGTTTTGTCTTTGATCCTACTCCTTGTTATGACAGACTTTATCCTATGTTCTACAACTTATGCGCTATAGTAAATTGCATGTGGATGATTCATTCATAAAAGATAAGCAAGACTAGATTGCTCAATTCCTGGTTATTTACTGTGCACCTTACTTGTCAGGTGACTGACTGGGAAGGAAGTTCACTTGATTTTGCAGCAGATCAAACTGAACGGAGACTCATCTTTCCTTCAGGCGGTGTTCTTGTAACTAATGGGAGCTTACATAGCAAGATTATTGGAATGATCTCTTCAAATTCATCAGTTCTTTGACATTCTTTTTGGCATTATTGTGACAAATCAATAGTCAGATACTAATGAAGATTTCCGCCAATTCATCAATTGTTAATGATACTTGCATTCTTTTGACGAATCACAGCATATAGCAGTATACATATCAATGTCTCTCCGTTTTCTTCCTCCTCGTAGTCATCAGTATCTCTCTGCTGTTTCTCATCAATACTTGTATCTTTCCTCTTGCGGTCTCTATGGACAGATAATATACTGAAATGGTGTGGAGAATGATTCATGACTGCAGTCAGAATGTATAGCTTATAAATCTATGTTCTTTTTGTTTCTTCCCTTCGCAAAGTAGTCCGATGACGTGAGGATATTTCTCTTTTCATCTGTACTGCAGTCAGAATCTATAATCATCCAAATAGCTTCATTTTCAGTGAAGAACTTTAACAAGTCTTTAATGTTCCAGGCGAAATTTCGCCATTCCAAGTTGAAACTTGTCGAGCTGTGTCAATTCTCCAGTCATTCATTATTAACCTTTTAGCGGTGTTGTTTTTAAATTTGATTTTAATCTTCCACCGTTTTCTAATTGGACAAAAGGAAACCCCATACACATAAATTCCTAATCAAAACCAATGTTGGAAAACAGTGAATTTGGAACTTGATATCCCCCTTTTGAAGTAGGAAAACCCAATTTTCTTAGGATTGGGATTTAAATCACAAGTATATATGCCTACGAAGTCTAAAAAATAACGACAATTCACATCTCTTTTCTGTTGACGTCAAAGCTTCATATATACTCCCTCCCCTTCTCTCTATGGATAAATTAATGCAACTGTTTGGTTTCAGCGAAAGGGCGATACCACAAGTGGAAGTCTGTGATTGCTGCAAAAAGGTTCAACTACCACGATCCCTGCATCAACAAGTTACAAAAGGCAAGCAACAAGTCAACTTTTTTTGTGTAGGTAGGGCAAGAGAAATCGAAATTTGAGGTCACAAAAGAACACCTTAAAACTTTTTTATGAGTGTATGTTTTCTTTTCTTTTCCCTTCTGGATATTATGTAGAATTACCACTTCAGAATAATAAGGGATTATTTCTGTTTTATTCAATCCGTCTTCAAATCAAGATGTTATTAATTCAATCAAAATATAAGTTTTTTTTTTTTTTTGGTTTCAAGATTAATCTCACTCAACTCTACGTCAATTTTTATTTTTCATGTGATCAATCATACGAAACGCGATATTTGATCATAAAGTTTTTTCTTCACCCAGAGACAGAAATTGGTGAACTAGGAGGTGCATAGATATTATCGTAGTATATGCAATGTTGTCTTCCTTAAGATACCGACTTCATATTGTATTTTGTCCAGCAATTCATAACAATGAGTTGTGAGATTTGCAAGTTATTTTGGATATGGAAACTTGCTTAAAGGGCATAGATTTGAATTTCAAGGTCTTACAAAACTGAAAACCTCCCCTTTGTAGCTATGCCAAGTAACAGTCGTTGGACATTGAGAATGTTAACACTAATTTGTATTATCAAATACCAAGAACATAATCTCTCATAACAACCAACTACCTAGATCAACAAGAGTGATACTCTTTTTCCAGCCAAAGCTACAGATCTCGAATTGCATCAGACCGTGAGTCTACTACCTCTTTGCTTCCTAGCTAGGTATTTCCTTCTCTTTTATCTTCTACAACGCATATGTGGGACAAAACAGAATTGTGAAACATGATGTTGGGACAGAAACAACTTACAAGGTTAGTCTGCATCTTAAAATGGTTGCTCAACCATCCATTCCATATCTGACGTGTCATTCACCATTAATCTTTGCCTGCATCTTCCACATTTTTCTTGCGAGCCTCAACAGCAGCATCTGCCTCCGGTGACTGGAGTTTCAGTTTTTCAAAATCCTTCACGAAATAAATGGATAACACTTGAAATAGCGTTTTGTCAACCTTATTTCTCACCCTGCAGTCCTTATATAAAGGATGCACTTCCATATTTGTAAGGTACAAGCTAATTAAAAGATGGCATCATAATTTAAATGCTTGTTTATATATTATAATAATATCTGCTTACTGGGTTAGGATTTCCCTATCGAGAAAGATAACCGACAGTATTTGCTCTATAGCTACTTGATTCTTTAGTCCATCAAACCATGTAGAACAGTGCAAGGACTGAGTAACGTTAACAGCTTTTCCCTCAAAACTTATGTTGTTCACAATATAATTTTTAAAAAAAATTGGTGGATTCCTAGCAGAAGCAAAGAAAAAAAAATCACCAGGAATTTTTTTCTCATCTTACTTGAGCCTTGGAGGCAAGAGTTACTTGGTACATGTGTTGGTGGAATAATCTAGGTGTGTACAAGCTGGCCAGACACCATCTCATTAAAAAGAAAAACACTGTGAAGGTACCAGACAATGGTAACATAATATACTAACCAGTTCAGATACATATCCACTGGTCCTTTCACCTTGAGGCTCATAATTTTGAGCTTCACTTCAGCTCACTCTTTTGATCCTTCGGTTTTTCATTTTTATCTGGATGCTCTGCAAATTTGATTACTATGACATTGACTAAAGAAAATCTGAACAAAATACTTGCATGACACAATTACTCCGCTACAAATAGACAATTACAACTTGAAAGAGAAGGACATAAACTAAGAGTGAAGAACATTACCAGCAGCTATCACCAGTGAGGACTCATGAAGCAGCTCTTGGTCCAGTTGTTTGGAACTAATGCACTGCAGTTGACAGCAACTAGTCAGCAACCATGTATACACGTTAATGTGTGTATACACGTCAATACATATTCTCAAAAGAGTTTCAAGCCAGAGTGACACTAAAAGAAAGAGGGGCTAGAAGAGAGCGAGGTTGCCAAAGCAGAAGAGAGACATGAAATCATGGTAATTTTGGCAACCTTGTAACCTACTTGAGACCATTTTTATATAGCCAAGAAATACTCGGGGGCCGCGGCGTATGGTTCAAACCTTGGTGTTTGGTGGACAGTGGACCTGCCCCTCTACTCTTCTACACTTTTTTTTTTTTTTTTGATGACAAGGAAAACCCGCAGCCGCTATCATTTGGGTGCGCACATGGTAAAACCCCCGCTCCTATGCAATAGCTCGCAAACCACATAGGAGAGGTAACCCGCACTAGGCAAACCCGGTGCGACGAGCTCGACCCAAAAGGCAAACCCCTTGCTTTTGCTGGCAAGGGGTTTCGAACTTGAGACCTCCAACATGGAAGTCCCAAGCCCAAACCACTGGGCCACCCCGAAGTGTTACTCTTCTACACTTAAATACTAGGCTTTTGTCTGCCGTGGATTCAAACTCCTTATGTGCAACTAATCCACACATTTCGATACTGCGCTCTTACCACTAGACCAAGAGCGAGAAGTGCATACAACCTTATTGATCACTAGGGATATGTTTACACATGGTCTGAGCAAACCAGTCATCCTTTGGTGACTGCAAAAGAAGGAAGCTTACATACTCCAGAGGTTTAAACTTCTAATAATATGCAAACATCGACATAGAAGTATATATGCTTCATAGTTTTATAACTAACGAATGTAGAGTACTGATGAGTTTATCGAGAAGATAGCATTAGCATGAGGTTCTTTTTATATTTTTACAGATCAGAGTAACACCTAATTATAATTGTGCTTCCTGACGGGGAAAATGGTACGCTTAATCATAGCAATTAAATCAGTAGCTTTGTCAGATCTGAGAAAATGGGCACTGAAATATATCATAGGGAACTTTTGATAATTGAAAAGTGATGAATATTACGGATTTTAGTTAAATTGACTTTTGAACCAAGGCTATAATCATTATGATCATCAAGATAAAGTGTTAATACCTCTATTGATAAAGGTATCCAGAGCATCAATCTCAAACACTGGAAGTTTACTATGTCGTCTCAACCTTCAATAGTTCCAATTACCAGAAATCATTGCAGGAACATTGACCATCTGCAAAATGATGAAACCTGTATGCATCCCGTACAATAATGGCTCGATCTGCAACCTTCGACACACACTTTATCCAATTGTGGCAGTCATTGCAGACACGAAGATTCTTCATCACTCGTATGGGAATCATTTCAGGCAAGCTTAGAAGTCCAAATGCAATAGTTAACTTTTCACTGTGAATATAAGCAGTTGGATCTTTTTGTCCCAACTCCAGATCATTCCAAAGACTATTATTGTCTTGAACATAACCAATCATAACTACCCGTTTATTTAGTTCCTCCACAAAGTCATAGATATGATTTGCTAGTGGATGGAGTCTATCCCCAACAAAAAATGCATGGATAGTGTTTTTAACTTCAATCCAGCTACGACCTGGTTCTTTTTTAACACCTCTATCTTTCATCAGTAGCCTTGTCTGGTTCCGAGAGTCCCATCTTCCAAGAACTGCATATAGGTTTGATAATAAAACATAAGTTGCTGAGTCTTGAGGCTCCAATTCTAAGAGGCGGTGACCTGTCTCTTCCCCTATTTCAATGTTCTTGTGAACTATGCAAGCACTTAGGAGGGTCCTCCAAACCATTGCATCAGGTTCTACTGGCATCGTCTCCACAAACTTCATTGCACGCTGCAAATGGCCAGCTCGTCCTAAAATGTCTACAACAGATGCATAATGTTCTAGTTTTGGCATTAAACCATAATCCTTACTCATTGAATTGAAATAGCAAAGCCCCTTATCCACTAAACCCACATGGCTACACGCTGATAAAACACCCAAATAAGTGACATGGTTTGGCTTCACACCAAGATGTCTCATCTCCTCAAACAGTTCTATAGCTTCATTGCCACATCCATGTTGAGAATAGCCTGTTATCATGGCATTCCATGAAACATCATTTTTATTTTGCATTTCAAGGAACTCTTTCCTGGCATCCACAAGGCTTCCGCACTTCGCATACAATGAGATCAGGATATTGGAAGCTTCTCTTTCGGCATTATAACCAGTCTTTATTATTCTAGCATGAATCTGCTTCCCCTGTTTAATATTAGTGGTATTAGCAGCGGCACTAACAGCAGATCCATATGTGAACATGTTAGCCTCCACTCCATCTCCGTGCAATCTAGAAAATACTTTTAATGCTTCTTCACAAAATCCACTTTGGGCGAATCCTGATACCAAGCCATTCCACGAAATAATATCTTTTGTATCAATTTTGTCAAATGCCGCATATGCATCTTGTATTTTGCCGCATCTCGCATAAAGAAAAATCAACGCATTGCCTATTGAATGATCTAATGAGTAGCCTGACATCACTGACTGTGCATGGATTTGTCTCCCTTGATAGAGTGCTTGAATGCCGGCACATGCGCTGATTGCACTTGCAAATCCTATGTTATCAGATCGAATACCATGGTCTTGCATTTTTCTAAAAAGTTTAAGAGCTTCAACAAAGAAGTCATGCTGAGCATATCCAGCTATCATAGATGTCCAAGATACAACATCTTCCTCATTCAGACGCCAAAAGATTTTCTCTGCTGCATCCAATTTTTCATGCTTTGCATACATATCTATAAGCACACTACACACATAAACATTCTGCCAAAAGCCAGTTTTCAATACTTGGCTATGTATTTGTTCTCCAAGATACAGAGCGCCAACAGATGTACAAGTTCTCAATATACTGGGGTATGTGTATTGATTAGGTTGTAGCCCTTTAAACTGCATCAGTGAAAAGATTTTGAATGATTCATCCAAATCACCCATCTGCCCATAACCCACGAGCATCACATTCCAAAGAACAATGTTTTCCATCTGGCTTCCGAGGAAAAAATTATGGGCTGTTTCAATGTCAGAGCACTTAACATAAAGGTCAAGTAAAGAACCTTCAATAATGCTATCTGAGCATAGACCTGCCTTTGTTGCATAAGAATGCAGTTGTCTTCCCTTCTGAAGAGCTCCTAATGATGCACAAGCACCCAAGAGGCTCGCAATTGTAACACAGTCAGGTTTTAATGAACTTAACTGCATTTTCTCGAATAACTGTAGAGCCTTATCACTGAATCCTTTCAAAGAGAGACCAGAGATTAGGGAATTATAGGTTACTCCATCCTTATGCGGCATTTCAACAAATACTTTTTCTGCCAATGTTAAGTATCCACAGCGAGAATACAATGTAACAAGGGCATTACTAACAAAAACATTAGATAAAAATCCCCACTTATAGATGCTAGAATGGAGCTGTCCCCCCAAATTAAATGCTTCTATCTTTGTGGATGCACTTATAACACTCGAGAAAACATATGGAGTCGGAATAACTCCAAATGTACGCATATCCTTATATAGGAGAATAGCATCCTCTTCTCGGTTGTTCTTACAAAAACCAGATAACATGGCAACCCAAGACGAACTATCCCTTACCAGCATATCCTCAAAGACTAGCTTAGCAGAATCTACAAATCCATTTTTAGAATACAAATCAATCAAACGGTTAGAAACAATGAGCTGCAAGCCAAGCCCATAGCGTGTAACCAAAGCATGAATCTGTTCAACACCCCGGAAACGAAATGCAGCCTTGTTATCACTGCAAGCTTGCAGAACTTCAGAAAATGTGCACTCATCTGGATTAACATCTTCTCTTATCATTTGGGAAAACAAATTGAAAACTTCATCATTTCTTTTTATCCGTGAAAAACCAGACAGTAATTTATTCCAGCAAGACACATTTCTAATTCCTATTGGCAAATTATCAAATATTTGCAATGCACTCGATAAATCTCCACCAGCAACATAAATATCAAGAAACCTAGCACCAATCCTATAGTCGTCGCCAAATCCCAATGTCAACAACTTCCCTTGTAGTTTCTTGGCATCTACAATTGACCCTTCACTCAAGCAACAATCTAGTAGGCTTAGATAATAAGTATGATCAAAATACCCATTATCTTTCACTACTCGCTGATGAACAATAGATGGATAATATTCATTTTCTTCATCTGAACAATCATCAAGAACCAGTGAATTTATACTTGCACAACTAGTAAAACTACAGTTCTTCAATCTAATTGGTTTACCATATTGAAAACTCCAAATTTCCTGCAAATTAGAAAAGAAAAGAAAAATATTTGGGAACCGAAAAAGTAGCTAACTTGACACAACAAAACAAAAAAATGTTAAAGAAAGAATTTTTCTTTAAAGGTTTTACCTTGCGAAGACAATCAGAAGACTTGAGAAGGGATTGAATAATTTTCATCATCTATTTTGTTCTCTTCTGGCTTTCCACTAAATTCATCTTTTGTAAACCTAATTAAGCTCCAATTTTGTTTTCTCCTCTTCTTTGTGGTGCCTGAGCAAGGTTTTAAACAACATTTTTTTTTCTTCAACAATTTATAAGATAGAACAATCCTTAATCGAAATACACCTTCAAATTACAAACTAAATTTTTAAAAATAATATCAAGTTGTAAGTTCAAGCTCAAGTAACAGTTGAAGAAACAAATAACAGCCATGTAGTCTGAAAACCCTCTTTATTTGCAAGTTATAAATCCACAAAGAAAAGACATTTCGAAAAAAATTGAAATATTTTCTACTACATATTATAGGTTAGAAAATGTATTTTCTATATTTAAAACTTCAGTTAAAAACGTTTGTTTTTCCTATAGATGAGTATATAAAATGTGTTATATAAAAAGTTTAGGTTTAGCAAACATAAAAAGTTATATTTGTATTTTTATAGTTTGTATAATTGTCCTACATAACAAATTTTATATATGCTATTCTCACTGTCTCAATTTATGCAACTTACTTTCCTTTTTAGTCAGTTCCAAAAAGAATGACATGTTTCTATATTAAGTAACAATTTAACTATAAAATGTCTATTTTACCTTTAATGGAATAATTTACAGTTATACAAATTTCTATCATTCATTTTGGATCACGAGTTTTAAAAGTCTTCATTTCTTTCTTAAACTCCATGCCGAGTCAAACTACCTCAAATAAAATGGGACAAGGAAGTATTAAGCATCATATTTGTATAAATCGCTGGCAGACCTCTCATTTGTATAAAAGCACATCGATTGTATATGTATATCAATTAGATAATTATATATATGTAACTACTATGTATCTGTATCAATGATTGTGTTTGTATATCAACATAAAATTTGAATTTGTATACAATTGAATAGAAAATAAAACATTTGTATGTCAAATCTCTCTCTTTCGCTTTATACAACACAAATTATACATTGTAATTTGTGTTTGTATAAAGCGAGAAAGAGAGAAAGACAAAAGAGAACTGGTAGGGGAAGATCTATATTTGTATAATTATAAGTGTATATGACGAAAATATATGTATTTGCATTTGTATATACAATTTTCTCTCGCTTTATACAAATACAAACGCAATTTATACATTTGTGTTTGTATAAGGTGAGAGATACGAGTGAGAGTGGCGAGCAAGATTCTCTGTGGAGAGAGGCGAATGACAAGTGTTTGCTACGGATTACAATTAAATGAAACTGTGGTTATAACAATTAATTTGAATTATTTTATATAAATTTTCCCTAAAATGTTTTTAATAAAATAAGAAGAAAAAGATATAACTTGTGCTGAGCACGTGCGGAGAACACGTGGGAGTCTCTGCCAATTTCAACCGTCGGAACTCCATCCGTTGCATTATAAACCATGTACCTTTCGCAGTAATTATTGTACCTCGATGGATCTCCTCCGGTGCTCCGCCGTCCGGTTTCCTAGAACTCATCTCCGACGTCCATTCCGTACGGAAATTCGCCCATGCTTCGCCGCCGTGAGGTCTCTCACAGCTGATTACCCTCCGCGCCGCTGCTAAACATTCACTTTCCTTAACCGATTCTAAATTTTCACTCTTTCTGCGTTTGCAGGTCGAGTTTGGGTTTTCCGTTCCCGGAGCAGAAAGCCAAGTATTATAGAGAATTGGAAGCTGCTGTTGATGTTGTCGAGCGAGCTTGCCGTCTCTGCGTTGATGTAAATTTCTTTTATTTAGCTCACTACTTATATCGATTACTTATTATTGAAATGGAATGGAATGAGTTCGAGTAGAAGGAATCCTTACAAAGGCTGCATACAGTGTGTTTGGTTGATTGATTGTGTTAACTTATTATTTGAGGTGCATTTGGTTAATTACTGTTAGTCAATTTAGTGTATTATCCGAAAAGAATAAGTTTTTCTTTCAATTGACGAACATCGTGCTAATGTTATTGTAATTCCATAGAACACATGTGGAAAGACTGGTTGGATTTGTAATAAGTAACTTCCTCTCTGCTATGTATAATTTGATTTAGTACATGGAATTTTTGGTTTGTGAAGTGTTCTACAGTGTACTCAATGTTTAAGATCATAGATTTTGGAGACAAAAGATATTAGCTTTTCTAAGAGATGATATTAGTCATTTAGTTCTGGTGAAATGTTACTATAACTAGTATGTATCAAACTAGCCTTCTTCTTGGGGGGGGGGGGGGGGGGGGAGGGGGAGGGGAATCAACAGCTTGTCAAGTTTTGTCACCAATTGAAAGTTCAGCTTCTTGTTTTCTCATTTTTTGTTGATGGTTGCTAGGTGAAGAGTTTGCTGTTCTCCAATGATGATAGGATTCTTGAGAAAAATGACCAAACCCCAGTCACTATTGCAGACTTCGGGGTGCAGGCTTTGGTCAGCTTGGGTGATCCATTTTTATTTTCTTGAATTCTTTATCATCTTCGTTGATTAGTTGACTTAAAAGTGAGATCAGTTTTCAACAATATTTTGTAAAATTGGAAGGAGAATAGACAACAAGCATGTTGGAGGTCTAATTTGTCTCACCACATAGTTTTTCCTCTAGTAAGAATGTTTTTCAACCTATTTATAGTTCTCGACATAGAGTAAATACGGTAGGATGCATTGATACTGTAAGATGAAGGTGGCAGGATGAGTATTATTTCGTGAGTCAACTTCCGTACATTGCTGCAATTGATTTCTCTTCATGACATGCATTTTTCTTGTTACACGAAGATGTACCTAATGAACTATCAAATAATATAAGAATGGTCAATCATGACAGACATAGTTTTGTTTCCCTTCTGACACCCTTGATTATCCTCTTAGCACAGAGCTGAATCGTTTCTTTTACTCTATCACTTCCTTCTCTGATAGAGATGAACAGACTCTTCCCGTCCATTCCTTTGGTGGCTGAAGAGGACTCATCATTCTTGTGGTCAACTAATCTAGTAGGAGCAGTAGTTGATGTGGTCGCGAATAAAGCAACTTTTAGAGACGAAGTAACAGAAGATAGTGTCTTGAAAGCAATTGACAGAGGGGGCAAGGATGCTTATAATTTTGGGCCTAACCCAGCCACGTACTGGGTAAGTTGAGATCGACTCTAGAGTAGTATTCACTAATTTTCACAGATAAACTCTATACAATCTTTAAAACCTTTACATTAAGAAGGAATTTCTGAGAAAGGAAATAATAGATTTTCCAATTCCACTTTGGGGGAAACACCTTTTGTCATGCACCTTTCATAAAATTTCATGGTCCTGGTACAGGTGCTGGATCCCATTGATGGGACGCGAGGGTTTGTTAAAGGTGTTGAAGCTCTCTATGTGGTATGTCTTTAATCTATTTTTCTCTTATTTTTCTTTGTTTCTTTCTGTCTTTTGTTTTCTCTTTTCTTCTTTCTAACCAACATAAAAGAAAGAAGGGAAGATTGTCACTAGTCTAGGTATTCTAATTATAAAATACCATTAGGAGTCGTTTAGTTGCTAGTAAAGAGGTAGCTTATCGATGTATTGATTTGTGTGTAAGTTATACAACGTTTGATAGTTAGTTAGGATATAAGTTATTCATGTATAAAATTAATACAACGTCTGGTTTGCAATTCAGAAATCTGCAAACTAATATAGGTATAAGTTATGAGGGAATTGATGTATTATCTTATGCGGGATAGAAGATGGAATAGCTAATACCTACATAACTAATACTTGCTTAACTTATACCCACATAAGTGCATAACTAATACCTGCATAATTCTAATCAGTTGCTTAGTGCCCAAGCTAACCATCTCGGAGGAACTTTAGTGAAGAGAACAACTAACATGTGGGGTTGTTTTCCATGACTATGTCCAAAGATAGCAGGTACGAGTTGCGTAATTGATTGGTTTTAGAGTGCAAATACAGATGCTAAATAAATTCTCTCTGACTTCTCACCACATAAGTAACCTCCAGAGCACAAATGAAAGCTTCTTTTGTGAAGGTTTTCATGTGTCAAACAGGTCTTCTTGGTAACGAAGCATGAGAAGAATGCCCTCCTTATATGGAGCTTTCATTCCAAATTTGCCTCCATGGTCATGAATTACCCAGTTGACCACCAGCTTTTAGAGACGAGTAGCAGGATTTAACTGTGAAGCATCCCTTATTAGGAGCTTTCTAATACATCATATCCTGACAATGAGCTAAACTTGAAAGGATTCCAAGGCTTTCAAAAATTTAGCAAGTCTGCCCATGTCCCAATCATTCAAATGTCTTCTGAAATTGAAATTCCATCCATCTTGCCCTGTATTAGTGAGCAAAGTGGTGTCAGATAACAAAATTAGTCCTAATAAATTAGGGAACTGCTCTTTCAAGCCTCTACTAACGGGAGAGCCTCCATCTCAAAGTCCTCTCGTTGCTAAGTAAATCCCAACGGAAAATACATAATCAATGGACCATAGCTAATCCATTTACTACTATGGAAAGCAATCTTCCTGCCATCACCCACTTTGAAACCAATATCACTCAAAAAAAACTCGACCATAAAGCTCTAATAATTTTCCAAATCCCCAACCCATAAGGAGCAGGCACCACCTTTGAATATCAATGTCCTTTAGAGACAGTTTTTCATCAGTTGCCTATTTCCATAAGACATGTTGTTCTGAACTAAATCACCACAGCCATTTCATCATTAAACTGTTGTTAAGTTGCCTCAGGTTTCTAATGCCCAGACCACTCTCTTTCTTGCTAGCAGTCTGTCACGCCCCAAGACTGAGGCGGGACGTGATTGGCACCTGATCTAATTCCCCGTCTGGTGAACCCTGTACCAAATTGTCTGGCCATGGAGCATCACTGAATCTGAATTAGGTACTATTTTTTTTATAACCTTGGTGTCCCAGAATTAGGTACTGATTTTTCCTAGTTTATTACCCACAAAAGGCTACTTTTCACTTAACAGGGAATAATCCTGAAAGATGCAGATTATTTACTGGTATTATCCTTTTCACCTTAAGGTTTTGATGTATTCTGCTATAGCTCAACTATTTCCAGCAGCTTACTAATTTTCAATGAAATTACTCTATAGTATGGGTGGTATTAGTTCCATTGCTTTCAATAATTTCTCCCTACTCATCAAAAGGGCAAGAATTCATATCAATTGGTGAAGGATGGGAGGAATGATGTTATAAGGGTGAAACCTTTATTTTGGAATTACAATGGACAGCGTGGTGTGGTTAATCTCAAGCTTCACTCGTATCAGACTTCTCTTTTTGTCTCTCTCATCCTCTTTGGTTTCGTTCCTTTTTTTCTTCCTGACAACACGCTGTTTCAGGTTAAAGTAATTAATGTTTCTCCACAAAGAAGTCTTCGTAACCAAAGAGTCTCCGACATTATTTACATAGCTTTCCATCATAGCATGTTCTTTAGGATTTGTGAACTGATTGAATTGAGATTATACCTCTTGCCATTTCTTCAATTTATTTGGTTAGGTTTTGTTGTTAGGTGGCTTTGGCTCTTGTGGTTGAAGGACAGATTGTCTTGGGAGTTATGGGGTGCCCTAACTGGGATGAAGACTACTTTGTTAATTGTGTCACCGGGGTCCAAGAAACTGGAAACAATTTCTCCAGATCAGGGAAGATTATGGTTTCTCACGTGGGTTGTGGAACGTGGAAACAAAGGTTATCGGACATGTTAACCATTGAGTTGTCTCAAAGTTGGACAAGATGCTTTGTCGATGGATGCCAAGTACTTAAGGAGGCACGTTTTTGTACTCCAGAAAGTCAAAAAGTGGGAATCTTTTCCTCTATCATCCTCATTTAATGCAAAAACAGACTCTGAAAAAATAGGGAATGGAGACATCCTTCTTGTTCCTGCATGCTGTGGAAGGTGATGTCTTCTTGTCAAAGATAATTCTCAGGCATTATTTTAGCAAGATTGGTGCTTAGATGTGTGATGAACATTGTCTCTTGCCTACAATTGACATTTAAGTAATGTTTTCAAACTAGATAGACCTCTGAAAATGTGGATGCATTTTGAAATAGGAGTAGACAATCAAATGAATTGTGATACTAATCTCATTAAAAAAAAAAGGGTTAGATAAATGTGGAGCTGAGGAAGAAAATTACTATAGCTGAATGAACCTATCAAAGCATTTTCAATTTGAATGCTGGTCACAAGCACACTTAAAGTAGTCAAACATGCGATAGAACTGGTTTTACATCATGTTGGAAACCTATTTGTGGTTTCTGATATGATTTGAGCTGATGATATACTCTGAGCATAATACAACACTCTATTATCACGGATCTTATACATACAAATGCAGTGAATATCTTAATAATTGTACCTTTGTACAAGGAATTGTATTTGTCCATGATCATCAAATTGTCTGAACCACAGATGGGAAGGGTAACATCTGGGAGAATATTCACCACCACCTGATTTTATCCTTCGATCTTTGTATTTCTCTGTTTCAGGAACTTAGAAAAAAAACTTTTTCCTTGGTTTCAGGATTCTTATTTGTGCCTGTAACTGTTAAGCTTTCTTTCTTCACCAAAATTGCTGCAACTATAGAGATATTAGTGCTGGTAGGCATCTTCCAGATAGTTGTTTCATTGTGTACAATGGGTTTTCTTCAAAGTTCGTGTTTTACTTGGAATAATATTCTGGAGGAGGGGGAGTCTATTGCCTTTTGCAATTTCTGACTTAACAATGCGATATTTTGGTGTCTGTTATTCTTCAATGTCAGTCCATCATATCTGAAACTATTTGAGTAAAGTCCATCATACCTGAAACTATTTGACCAGGATATTGGTTACATTAGTTGTCTTCAAGTTACTTATATAGCATCAGATTCTTGTTATACTTGAAAAAGCTCACAATCCACAGTTCGTTACTTGACCTCTGTGACCACACATTATTTCTGTTATTGATCTCCATCTAAGATGATTGTATTTGTCATTTATCTGTTTGATTAGTTTTGTGAAGCACCACCAAACACCAGCACACCATTTTTCTATGAAGGAAATTTGTTTGTTTTAGCAATATTTTGTTATTTGCTGTATGTGGAATATCATCATCTAATTCATTTTCGACAGAGGTTCGTGAATTACTTCCATTAGAGATTGAGGGACACTATTTTACATTACCTCTGGACAGAATCACGACAGTCACATTCTGTATATTTTTCTGTGATGCTCCAAATTAGACTCCATTGGATGAATTGTTCAGTGGTGAATTTACCATAATGTTTTTTGACTCTCCTTTTAGGGTTAGAAACTAGTTATGTTGTCACGTTTTTTTTATGGGTTTTGCACATTCTTTTAATGCAATTTTCTTCTGCTCCGCAGTTTGTGCAAATATATGATGGTGGCTTCTGGTAGAGCATCAGTTTTTCTTCTTCGTGCAACAACCAGAAAAGTTATGAAGGTAATTTTTTAATCTCACACATTACAGATAACTGCAGTCAAGTGAACTTGTGCCTCATGTCATTAAAGTCGTAGGCTTGTGATCCTTTAGTGGAGCCCCTTGTTGTTAAGATGTTTTATGGTGCTAGCACAAGTTTTACCCTGGTTAATTTTCTACAAACAATAAGAGTTAAATTGTATGTTTACTGTATGTCTAACTTGGCTAGGAGTCTTTCAACCTTGTTAGAGATTTACGCACGAGTAAAAATTAGAGACTTCTGGTAGTAGAGAAACTGATTATAAATATTGGATTGAGACGGGTCATATGGAGCGCCATGCGAAGTACTGATTCTTATAGCCATCCCCAACTAGCTTGAGATTGCGCCTTAGTTGTTGTAATAAAGAGTAACTAGTGCAGACTTTCTTGAGATAACTAGTGGAGTTACATTGGTAATGCTACACATTTCTATGAACAAGAGGAAAATAGGATACTGCAAACTTTCTTGAGATTATGAGAAAGGCATACTAATTTGGGTTTATAGTCTGTGGTCCAAACTATTTGCAGAAACGAGCCTTTTGAGGTTTTCATTACAACTTCATAACAAGCAATATATATATATATATTTTACAGATTGTTAAAAATGCATTTATGCTATCACATTTGAATAACAATTTACTTCAATTATTGGCGCCAGAGAGCAAAATTAAACAAAAATAATTTCATGGAAATTTGATAATTTTGTCGTAAAGTTGTTTTTTTCTTCCTTTGTTGGTTACTTCAAGTCGACTGGATTTACTCAACCATCCATCTATTGACACCACTAGATCTATGTGTTAGCATATTCTTTCTTTTGGGTGTTCAATATTCTGATATGAACATATGACTCCACTGAAGAAAATCTCTGGCTATGCCCCTGCTTGGGACCATGCTGTTGGAATCATATGTGTTCATGAAGCTGGGGGAAAGGTATGTGTCTCTCTATTGGTATTCCTTTTCTGTTGTGAGTGTCTATGCGTCTCTCTGAAGGTATTCTTTTCTGCATACGCATTAATCTTAAGTTATCTGCTTATAACTTCCATTTATAACCAGTTCTTGGGAGAAAACAAACAGCTGGTATAACTACCTTTGGATTTGTATAACTCAAGATGTAGGCATCAATCTTCTTTTTCTTTTGGCCACTTCTAATGCAGGTTCACATCAAGGTCTAATGGATATATTTGAGAACTTGAAAATTGGTTGGGAGGAGAAATCTTTCATACCACAGAGCATAATTCCTGCGGTTTGCCTTAAAAGAAAACAGAGTTTCCCAAATTATTAAGGCCCATATATCCTTAATCCTTTGGAGATACTTATTTTTATATTTGATAGACACTGAATATTCCTATTAAGATAGAAGTATGAGTAACAAGACAGGTTACATTATCTTTCTCATGGTGATGTAATCATGAACATTTGGCTTAAAACATCTGTGAAGTGCAAGGAAGGGTCTTCATATTTCTGCCTGATACTCTTTGTGATAAGGAAAATGGAAGTGAAGTGACTAAGCGAGGGAAATCTTTTGAGCACTTTTGATTTCATTGCTTGATTCTTCTCGTTGTAAAGATTTTTTATTTATCCTTTTCCTTTCTGATTAAGGGAAAATGTGTATACTACATCAATTAACATGAATCTTTGTTTGGCAGCATTCTTTCATTCATAAAAATAAACAAGTCTATTATCGTAGTTATTCAGCATGCTTGCAAATATTTTTCAGGTGACTGACTGGGAAGGAAGTTCAATTGATTTTGCAGCAGATCAAGTTGCACGGAGAACTATATTTCCGTCTGGTGGCTTTCTTGTGACGAATCAATGTTTACATAATGAGATACTTGGACTCATCTCTTCAAATTCATCAATCAATTGATGGCTCAAGTGTTCTGGTGACAAATACCTCAAATTCTTTTTGTAATCTGTATTTTCTTCCACCAAGCCATAGAACAGTATTTTTTTTAAAAACCCTGATATCCAGGCCATTGAACAGTATATTGCCATTGTTTCTTAGCATATATACGTGTATTCTTTGGGCCTCAGTTGGCTAACTCTTCCACTTCAACATCCTTCAAGTAAGGGATCTTCATGGAGAATGATTTATTTATCATCTAGTAATATATCACTTCAGAAGTGGACTGTCATGTTGTAACACAAGCATTGCTACTCATTTTTATCCATAACGATCCAAAAATGTCATTTTTTTCTATTTTGTAAATGACAATAAAATATCTTTTTCTCAACAAACAACATTGTCCATTGTCATTTTAAAAATCTGCGCATTTGGCGTCTCTCGTTACGAGCATATTGAAGATACTTAAACTTGAAACCAAGCATCTAATTTCTACATATAATTAACGTGGCATCTTTTTAAGTTATCTTTGATGTTGTAAGGTGCAATGACTTTTATGCAGCTGATACGTCCATGCTTATCGTCTTATCTTTTATTAAGATACTAATTTAAATAAAATAAAGAGCATGCATGCTTGTGATGTCCGAATCAGTTTTCGCTAATTTCAAAATATCTATATAATGATGGGAATGCATGAGCGTGCCAAATTTAATGTTCTGTTAATAATGAGAGTCAAATCCCTTTAATATTGAAATTTATACTATTATAAAATAATTATTTGCACTTTTGGTCCTGGCCAATTAGACCCAATCCTTGTGACAATATTAAATTTCCCCATTTTTTGTCCTTCATGAGATAACAAAACTGTTTGTGGTTCGTGTTTCTTGCATTGAAAGCGCCCTAAAAATTACTATTATTATTATTATTATTATTATTATTATTATTATGGACTACTAGTCACAATGTGTCATCAACTTATTGGCTCTTTCGATGTACTTATGATCATTTTATATTATTTATCATATATAATTCGTAGGATCATTCCAGAATTGTCAACTGTTCTTTGAAGTTATCCACGTATACCCAATTAAAATGGTAATAAGAAACTGGTAAATTAAGCATTTAGAGGGCCCTATTACTTAGAAAGATCTCGAATTTTCATGAATGCCAGTTGTAGTCCTTTAAAAATTATTTAATTAATTAATTCAAAGTTCTAAGCATCCCAATATAGTATTATTCACCAATTATGTGCTCTCATCTACATAGATTATGTGGTTATTGAGTAAAATATTATGTGCATGGCTCTGCTTAAAATATTTCTGCCACTCTATTGGTACAACACACACATATCTGGCTTAAATAATAAGCTACTCCCTCCGTCCTATTTTATTCGATACTGCTTGACTTGACATGATCATATTTGATAAAAGAAAGGAAGACTTTTGAAATTTGAGATAAAAACAATCCTGAATATCTACGTAGTTGTAAATCATTATTAAAGTTAAATTGTAACAGATAATACACACAGAATAATGCTCCACAGAAAAAGAAAAAGAAAACATATTTCAAATTTGATGGTAAATTTTGCGTAAAATGCATACGTTTGCTGGTCAATTTAAAATGTAGACAACAAATGTATTTTTGGCCAACACTAACTTTTGGACAAGTAGTTAATGATCCAAGTATTAATATTTGTGAGCATTTGTTAAATTAATTTTACAATCTACTCTATTATATACGTGGACACATTTGAGTGTGTGAGAGATTATGCCTTCGTTAATTGATTAAGTGCTACTAATTGTACTTATTTGCATAATCAGCAATCTACACTTAATTTTATAATTAAAAAATCCTTTGATGACACCAAAACCTGCGACATTAGCCTAAAATTGTGCCTATTGTAATGTGATTAATAAAATATTAGTAGGTTGTTAATTAATATAATCTACTTGGTTAATTCTATATATTACATATTTTTCAATTTCTAATTCTATAAAGTATTTCCTTTATTTACTTACAAATTTCACTTTCATAGTAATAAATTGCCTATTTTCTTCTCTAAAATTACCAACTCATGAGAATAGCGTAAACACTGAAAACAAGCAAGCGAAAGGAGAAAGAGCGCTTTTGAGTAACAATTCCGCTTATAACGGGTTTAACATAACTCAATAATTTTAATTTAGATCCTACATTTGTGATTAAAAAATTATTTGATACATATAAATACTTTATTTAAAACTCAATATAATAAATTTAAAATGTAAAAATTAGGCAAATCACATAGTATAAGAAAGAAATTACTTCCTATCCCTACTCTTTCATTAATTACCAAAAATCCCTTTTTTAGTGTCTTTCGGATACATAATAAAGCAGCACGGATACTTTAATTAATAAAGGGCGGATACTTAAATTATTAAGTAGTTGGCACGGATACTTTAATTAATAAGGGCGGATACTTAAATTAACGGGCGGATGCATACTATAGCAGCGCGGATACTTTAATTAATAATGGGCAGATACTTAAACTAATAAAGTATCCGATTAAGTTGAATTGGGGAAAAATAAGGGATTTTTGTATTTTAGTAAAAGAGTAGGGAAATATTGAGAATAGATAAAGTAATGTTGTGTACTTAATTAATTTGTCCATTTAAAATTCTAGTTCTGACTTTATTATTGGAGAGAGGCCGGATAGGGTTGAGTCAAAATAAACCGCTCGCATGGGAAAGGAAGGAATAGCAAATCTCAGTGCATCCATAAAATAATGTTTGGTCCAATATAATTAGTTTACCAAAGTTTATTGTAATGATTGGTGTAAATTAAGGATAAATTAATATAGAGGGATATGGAATTATGTGAGGCAGATAAAAATGGAAGAAAGGGAAGGTATGTGCTGTACATATATATTAAAAAATTATATATATACTCCTATATTGCATGGTCATTGAGTAAAATATTATTATATGCATGGCTCCTGTTTGAAATGATAGTGTCACTCTCTTGGTACACCATACAAATATAATGTTTTTTTTTTTTTTATAATAAGGTGGGATTTCTTAAAATAGTAACAAAAAAGTGCCATCCACAAGCGCTTTAATTTGGTCTTGCTCCCACAAATAGCCAACACAACCTATTAAAAATAGATTTAATTTCGAAGAATAAGATGAAGATTATTATTATTCAGGGTTAGTTATATATATTGAAGGGTTTGTTGGAAAAATTGAACAGCTCACCACAACATGAGACTTATTTAAACTACAATATATGGTTCACGAAAGAGTATATAATATTTGACTGACTCAATTATTATTATATGAAAATTTATAAATTTCTGAATCCGTCTATGCACCCCGGTAAAATAACACATCTCCATTTCTTGATAGAATCCACCTAAATAATTGGACATGTGTACTACCTAATTCGAGTATTTGCATGAAATTAAGCATTAGTTTGTTAAATTAACTACCAAACCTACTCTCTATAATTTTTCTGACAAGTAACTTCCTTGTTTTAGTATGTTCGATTTCAAAATATTTATAATTTAATTATTTTCTTTCAAGATCGTACGATTTTCTTGAGAATATATATTACATGTATATTGAATTGTTGAAATGGAGGTTCTTTTACAATTTGCAAGACACAAGTCGTAAATAATGCTTAACTTAATAAGAAGTAATTATGATGTAACCATCGATCTGTTAATTAAATGTCAAACTTGCTCTATAATTACTTTATATTCTGGACAAGTGGTTGCCAATTTGAGGATTATGTGTTCCTTAATTAAGTACTAATTGTACTATTCTGCACAATCAGCATTCTAAACACAATTTAATAATCTAGAAATACCTCCACGTACAACACCAAAATCTGAAGATATTACACAAAATATTGGATTGAACACTTTCAATGTGATTAATATACACCGTTAAGTATCTCTGCTTAATATTATGTATTTAAATAAGAAATATTAATGCAAAGTACAGTAATTTATATATATATAAGGGATCGTTTGGTTGGTTTATTATTATAACCAATCACAACATTAAAATTTCCATAAAATAACAAAATGATTGATGTATATACATACCGCTTAAGTTCATCTTAACTCAGTATATACACCAAAAAAAATAAATTTATGCATGAAAATTCATTAAAATCATAATAAATAATACTATTATATATGGACCTATAACTTTAAAAAACAATAAATTTCGTTAATCATAACTAGAAATCTTAAAAATTGAACCTATAAAATTTAAATTTTGATTCTACCTCTGAAATTACTTAGTAAAGGTAGTATGTAACGCCAAGCAATCCCTAAGGAGTGAGAAGGGGACACAAGCAAAGAGTTTTTTTTGGGGGGGGGAGGAGGGGGGGGGGGTGGCAAAATGAACAGCTTGCATGAGAAATGAACAGCACATACTGGATATTAAAATAATATTTGACCTAAATCTTAATATAGGGGCTATATGTTATCTTATGTGAGACACAGATAAAAGAGAAAACATTATACTTTTGCACATGAGTTGTATATTTAATTTATTATGAACTTTTGTATTTCACATGAATAAATTTTACCTTTCCACGTCTATCATCATATATAGTAGGCGCCCGACTTCTTGTGATTCAAATCAAAATACTACAAATTAAATCTACAATCCTTTACAGCACACCACGTGTCCCTATCTCCACGTGTCTCAATCTTACAAATTTTGCCAAATCTCTTCTGTCCTTTTTCTTCCCATTTAACAGACCTCGTCGTTTAAATATCTTACATTAATATTAATGGTGTAATATAAAAATATCGTTTCTATGAAGCTCATATGATTACACTAATTTCTTATAATAACTGGACTTACAGAATAAAAACATAATTTCAAACCAAATTTTATGATTTCTCTCGCAATGATTTATAGTTATGTTGCATTTAAAGGTGTGGTCCGTTAAATAGTTTGAGATTCATGAAGTTTCAAATTTAAATTTTAATAGAGATAAAAATACTATAAATAATTTCTTTCATATGTTTGAACCTTGGTAACAACGTTATTTGGTATATGATGTTAGCGGGATATATTAACAGATATTCATGAAATTAGTCAAGATGTTCAAAGCGTCGCTTAAGAACAAGATAGGATCAAAACAAATTAAAATTGATATGATAACTCTAGAAGCTTTTAAAATATAATTCTAACAAGAAGGAGAAAGTATCGAAATTTTAAATCTATGAACTCTCACATCATAAAACGTATATATGTGATTGATTTGTCATTTTGGCTTGTGGTCCTAACTATGAAGAGGCTAAGGGTATTGCAGGAGGACACGTATTAGGTTTCTAATTTTTTTAAAACAATTATTAATTAAAAAAATAATTGTAATAGCATCACATTTATTTATAAATAATTTTGAAACAATGACGTGTGTTGATTAATCGGATTGGATTATACATATATAATAATACTAGCCTAGAAAGCCATGATTTTTTAATTTATTTTTTCCACTTTTGTGCTTTATCAGAATTCAGAAACGACTGAAGTAGTTTATTTATTTCCATATATTGATTAAGTTTGTCTAATAAATAATCGAGCCACTTTTCGAGCCGATAATATTAGCTTTAAGCCATCGATCGCTTGTCAATAGTAGTCTTAAATGACTTGAATGAAGTTAAGAAATGATATATATACACACATTAACATTAACAAAAAGTGATAAGCCTTTATCCACATTAGTTAATTGTCATTGGATCCAGTGTCGCTATAGGCTTTAGAGACATTTATAAAGAGTGCTAAATGCCATTAAAAATTTATTTTTAATGACAATTAAGCTATTACCATTAATTAATTGGTGCTAAAGATCATTTTTAACATAGTGTGAATGCGGTCTACTTAAGAATGTCATTAGGATAGCTAATTATTGGTATTTGGTATAGTGCACTCACAGTTCATGCGACTTTGGATAGTTAAGTCTCTTTTCAGGCATACAAAGTCAAAAAAAAAAACTTGAAATCCAATAGCATTTTGCTTCATTTCAAAATCGATATAATTAATTTCCATGTGACGGGAAAGATAAATTGACTTCTTTTAATTTTAAAACAATACTGAGGGTGCTTCATATATCTATGAACATTAATTAACACAAATTATATGACATCACTTAATTAGGCTCTATATATTTACTAATTAATAATTAACTTGATTTTTTTTCTGTAGGGGTTTTAAATATGTATCTTCTCCATTATGAAAATAACGGATTAATGTGAATCCTATTAACTTAAACATGTGGAATTAGTTATCTCAAACGAAATAGATCAACTATTAATTATTTGGGTTAAGAGGGTTTATACTTTATTCTAGTAAAAAGGAGGAGGAAAGAAACAAATTAAAAGAGTATGATTCTATTAAAGTATGAGATTATGCTAATATAATGCAAATCGTTGTAAAAACTAAATCTTTGTAATAGTCTTCTATGAAAATAAAAGGCTTGGGGAAAACTGTGAATATGGTTCAGAATGTGAAAAGAAGATGTATTGATGCATCAGTAAGGAGGTGTAGGAGGTTAGCTATAACAAGTTTTAAGAGGGAGAGAAGTAGATCGAAAAAGAGCTGAGAGATGTGATTAGACAGGACATGCATGACACATCTTCAGCTTACTGTGGACATGGTCCTATATAGGAAGGTATGGAGGTCGAGGATTTGTGGAGAGGCAGAGTGCTAGTTTCGTCTTCTCATCTTTATTTTATTTAGTATTCATGTAGTATTTTATTTTTCTTTTTTACTATCACATGTTGCAGTATTTGCTTTGTTTATCTTGTTTTTTGTTGTGGTTATTGGGCTTTGAGTACACTTTTTTTACGTCAGGGACCTATAGGAAATGACCTATCTATCCTACAAAAGAAAATGTAAGATCTGCGTATATTCTATTTTAATTTCCTCAAATTGCACTTGTGAAATTTCACTAGATATGTTATTGTCGAAGAAAACTATGAATAAGTTATCCATCTTATCGAATTTATGATGAGACACGACGACAAAACAAGTTCTTAGTCTAATTTTTTGTGTTGAAAAATAGGCACTTAATGGAAGAAATTTTACATTTAGAGGTGTGGACAGCTATATAAATGACATAAAGTAAGGTTCCAATTAAAGACTAATTGGTAAGGGCTTGGTAACATGTTCTTGCTGCACACCATTTATATTTTATACCACAGTGCAAGTCATTTTCTGTACTTTGTTTCCATGTTTGACTATAATAAGTATTACATTGTCTTCTCTTCAATGCTAGTTCAGTTACATTTCTTATGATGCTAAGTTTTGAAAACTCTATTGATTGATTCACTTCTTACTAATCAGCCCATTATTTCAATGAAATTAACATAAAGTTAAATGTTCCCTGTTTTAATTGATCCATAAAAAGAAAGAATTTAAAAATTGTGTTGTAAAATAAATCATAGATATATGTAGCTATGAATTATATCTTTAATGATAAAATGAGAATTCTGAAAAAATATTTTTAAAATTTTTTGGGACAAACTAGTAATAGAGTAAGTTATTTTTCTAGCCAACCCCACCCCCACGACCTACTAGTAATAGAGTAGGTTTATTTTCCAGCCAAACCCTCCCACACCCTAGGCTCACAACCTATTGGTGATGGCTTTTGAAAAAAGAAAAAGAAAAAACGAGTATGTTACTTTGAACTTCTTTTCTATACACATTTTATAGTGTTAACTTAAAATTCAACTTAATTAGATAAGCCCTCCCTATTTTATTCATTAAAAATCCAATATTCCCAACGGTGGTGATAAAGTTTTTATAACGATACAAATGATACAATATATTTTCAAAATTAAGATCATAAATTTTAAAAATGTTATTATAATTTACATATAAATACTATGATATATTTAAAATAATAATAATTCTTTTAATTTTAAATTCCTTGTTCATGATTAGACAAACTACGCCATATAAAATAAATCATATTTGGGCAATCTTCAATCCCCTTTTTTTTACCTCCAAACTGCCCATATAAAAGTGGTAATACTGTAAAATGTGAACTAAAGTGAGAAGAGATCAATGACCTAAGTATGGACTAATGATTAATAAAGTTGATTGAAATTAAATTATGAAATTTCAAGTTTAAATTTCAAACGTTTACAAAATATTAGATAATATTTTCTCTGTTCTGATCTTCATGGACAAAGAAATCCCGTAGAAATTAGAATTATGTCGACGGTTATTATTAGACTGAAGCCAACGAACAAATGGAGCACAAACATGAGCCGGCTTTGAAATGAAGCCATGCAAGAATGTGAATTAACGGTAACTATATATATATACACTCTACTAAGTACAACTAAAACATGTACTTGCAGCGAAACCAAAAGTTTATATAAGGGAATTTAAAAAAAGTATATTCCCTTGTTTTAATTTATCTGTTATTTAAGAAAAAAAATGGGGGTAGGGGAGAGGATTATAATGTTGGAAATTGAACCCTCACTAATAAGATGAGAGTTCAGATAGTCAACCAACTAAGTTTCTTCATTTATATATATAGTTTGATTTGACAAAGTAATTTTTTTTAAAAGAAAGATTTTTGAAATTTATAATCTAAAACACTCGTGGATTATTAGTGTGACTATAAATCATTTTATCAAAAATAAAAATATAAAATTAATTTTTTTCAATTATAGAAATATAATTTTCTTTTTTAAACGAACTAAAAAAGAAGTGTGTCGCATAAATTGAGACAAAAGGATTATTATTAGAATGTGATAATTGAGATCACCAGGATTGTATGCATTATTTTTTATTATATTATATTATATAAGAAGTTTGAATACAAATAAAAAGAATGTGATAATTGAGATCACAGGATTGTATACATTATTTTTTATTATATTATATTATATAAGAAGTTTGAATACAAATAAAAAATTATTAAGGGTAGAAATGTAATTTACTTTATTATACTGCACCCTCTACTATTTTGTGCGTTTGTTTGGGGGCTGGATATATAGAGATGGTTGAATTCACACTTTTTGCTGAAAAGAAAAGGGACACGTTGCTAAACTTATAAACAGAGGACGGCCACCGAATCCCTTTGACTTCTTCTCTATTTATTTTATTTTCTTCTTCCTTTGTAATTCTATATTATATATAACCCCTCTCATTAATATTTTCATCAATACGGACTTGCACCTTCATTTCTTTCTTCTCAACAAAAATATAAGACTTATAAATTACTCTCCTTGGAATCTTTTACACACACAACAACAACAAAAGAAACAAGTGAAATAAACTACTACTACTACTCATCATCAATATGGGCAGAGCTCCTTGTTGTGACAAAAATGGACTTAAAAAAGGTCCATGGACACCTGAAGAAGATCAAAAGCTCATTGATTACATTCAAAAACATGGGTATGGTAATTGGAGGACTCTTCCAAAGAATGCTGGTATTTATTTTTCTTCTTACTACTGATCAATACTATAATATTTTCTTATAATATACTACTTTTTTAAAGTTGTATTAATAATTCTTTTGCTTTAATGTGTGTACTGTAGGGCTTCAAAGATGTGGAAAGAGTTGTAGGCTTCGTTGGACTAATTATCTAAGGCCAGATATTAAAAGAGGAAGGTTTTCTTTTGAAGAAGAAGAGACTATCATTCAACTCCACAGTATTTTAGGCAACAAGTAAGTTTTTATTTTATTTAATTAATCAAGTAGTACTTTTTATTGGGGTCATAATATAGTACTACTCATTTTCTCTATAGGTTTGGACTTTTTATCTAAGTATTTTGTCTTGTTTCTAGAGATTGATTCTAATTTGTCATGTGTGTTTTTTGTTTTTTCAATTTAGGTGGTCTGCTATTGCTGCACGTTTACCTGGTAGAACTGACAACGAAATCAAGAACTATTGGAATACACACATCAGGAAAAGGCTTTTGAGAATGGGGATTGATCCAGTGACACACAGTCCACGCCTTGATCTTCTTGATCTTTCTTCCATTTTAAACCATTCAATTTACAATAATTCATCTCATCATCAAATGAATCTTTCAAGATTGTTAGGCCATGTGCAACCTTTGGTTAATCCTGAAGTCTTGAGATTAGCTACTTCTCTTTTATCATCCCAACGCCAAAACTCAAACAACTTCTTGATCCCAAATAATCAAATTTGCCAAAACCAATTGCCACAAATGGTCCAAAGTAACCAAATTCAAGCCCCTATTCAAGATTTTCCAATTTGCACAACTATAAGTACAACCCCATGTGTTCCATTTTCTAGTCATGAAGCTCAACTCATGCAGCCCCCAACAACAAAAATGGAGGATTTCTCATCAAATCTTGAAAACTTTAGTAACTCACAAAATGATTGCCAAGTTATTAATGATGAGTGGCAATTAAGCAATGGGGTAACGGATGATTATTTTCCTTTACAAAATTATGGGTACTATGATCCTCTAACATCCGATGGTTCAACATTTCAATCCAACGAAAACAACAACAACAATTTTAACTTCCAATCAGTTGTTTTGTCGAATTTATCGACACCTTCATCAAGTCCTACGCCATTGAATTCAAACTCAACTTACTTCAACAATAGCAGCAGCACAACTACTGAAGATGAAAGAGATACCTACTGCAGCAACATGTTGAACTTTGATAATATTCCAAATATTTGGGATTCTACTAATGAATTTATGTAATTTTTACTCTTTTTTTGTAAAAAAGGAACAGACAAACAGTTCGGAAGAGGTGTTTTTTTTTTTTTTTAATTTACCTCTGAGCTTTTGGACATGTTGTTATTTCCTGAAAAAAAAAAGTTACCTCTTTTAGTTTAGTGCTTAATTTCTATTTTGTTGACCTTATTTTTATCACGAGTAACAATCATTCTTTGTTTTCTTCTCTAGATTAGAAGTTCCGTATACAATAATGTTGATTACATTATCTTTATTTTTTTGTTCACTTACCATATGAATTTTATTTTAATTGAAACAACATAACTAATATATTTGGATTGATATATAAACAATTAAACATAGGGCGATATATATTATCGTGTATCAAATTAATACTTTCCATAACCATCAGTTCATCCGTCAATTAATATATCATTTTCAACATATTATATATAAAATAAAGATTATATTATCTTATACACTACATACGTGAGTGTCATGAGACATGAGTCCTCTAAAAAATATTAGAGAAATAGTTTAATAATTGGCATGGATAGACAGCTCATAACCAAAGTCACAATCATAGCAAAGACTTTCCTTATTTACTCTTTAATAATTTTTAATAAATTAATAGCCTTTCTTTAATACTCCAATTTTCAAATAAATTATGTCATCTCAGTGGGAAAAGTGACTTTATTAATAGAATTTTCTGATAATGGAAATACAAAATCTAATTAATCTTTTTAAATCTAATTAATTAGACGTACGCCAATATGGTTTCATAGATCCCAACAGTCAACACACCGGCGACAACGCCGCCGACTATGGTGGCCGGAGATTTAAAAAAAGGGGACACGTGTCCTTTGCTAGTTGTCATTTCACGTAAAATTAAAGTAATCTATAATTGCATGGATTGTGGGATATTAAAAAGTGGCAGCTTAAATTGAAGCTTTGACCATTTAGAGTTGTACGTGGCAATGTTTACATTACGTGGGACCACTTTTTTCCCCACAGAAAAGGAAAAGGAAAAAAAAATTATGGAAAAAGAAAGCTTCAAATAATTACAAACTTTATTGAAAATATCGGCATGGCTCTTGTGCTATTTTATTTTTTGTCTTTTTCATTAATGAGACTGTGGGGCACGTCAGCGCAAGTACACGTGGACTCAATGATCGAAATGGGGCCCGTGAGAAGTTTGCGTGGGTCACTGGTTGACTCGGTATTAGAAATGGACTCTCTCCTATATATCTTTAAAATTTAATAATTGTCCTTTGGTACAGTAATTATCACTATAATAACTTAAAAGTCTGTTTTGTGAGCTATTATGTCAATCATTATGCTAAAAATCGAGTTTTTTTTTTTTATCAATTAGTCCATGTATAATTGCCAATTTCGTTAAAGTTAGAAGTCAAGATTTCAATCGCAGATTCAAAGGCATTGATTAATGATAGTACTATAATATATGACCGTTAAATAATTTTAGCAGGTAATGCAAAACCTTAAAATAAGGGATGAACTGATTTTTGATATTATTAACTCCTTTGGAATTGATATATAAACAAGGAGAGGCAAAATGTATTTTCTAGCAAATATATAGATTATAAAAAAAAAACCTTTATTTATATTTTTTAACTATATTTTGTGATTTTCTTTACCAGAAGATGGACAGCTAGCTGCTTAATTAAGATATATAATATAGTAGTAGTTGTTTTTATCTTGTACGTCTTTGACAATAATTTTTTGTCACGTACGACTTTTTTTTTGTGATGCCAAAACTATGTGAAATCCTTCACTTTTGGAAAGGAAGTTCACAAGATGTTCTCTTCCATTCATCATTGCACATAAAAGGCTGGCTTTGTCCCTTAATGTTTTTGAGAATCTATCTACAGAATAATAAAGGTTTTCCTTGGTTGTATATAATGTGGACATGATTTTGTTTTTCCATTATTTGATTAATAGTCATAATTTTGTGTGAGCATTGATCAAGGATAAAGTTATCTCTATTTGAATAACATGTATTATAAATAAAAATCTAATGTAGAATTATTCAACTGATATTTATATTAGAATAAACGGTAAATATTATATATCTCGAATTCCTTAAATGTGATTCTATGTGAATACAAAATATTTTGTGTACGCACAAAACTTCACCTTTTAGTCCTATGGTATAATTATGTATCTTGTTTGACTTGGATGGATTATTCATCTATGAAGAAATAAAAGGGAAGTACTGTTCATATACAATAAATATGCTGTCATTTCTCATAAGAAATTTTTGAATATATGATCGATATATACATTACTTTAATTTGGGGAAAAAATGGCATTACCAACTCATAGTTAGTAGATTAAAAGAGGAACAAACCATGTTGGCTTCTGTTGCATAGACGAAAAGTCACTTCAGACAACATAACAATTCACAAGTCGACAAAATTAAAACAATGATGCCTATTTAACTCATTATTGGACTCCAATCAATTATTGATTTAAGTCGACATAGACTGTCTTAACATATTATATTCAACAATGCCACTTATTTAAACTTCTATTTTTTTAAAATTAAAGTGCACCATTTTTCTTACTTACCTAATCAAACATTTTAGTTCTATTTTTTTTTTCTTGTAACACCTCTCAATTATTTATTTTTGTTAGAAATATATGCAACTAATAACAAATAAACCATACCATAAAAATATATAATTAAAAGAAGCAAATTCATATGCCATCTCTTATTTGACTAGCTATTCACCCATCCTCATCAATCCAATAATTATTACAAAAGTACTCTCTCCCTCTGTCCCTATTTACTGGTCAAATATTTTCTAATTTAATTTTTCTTTTTATTTGAAATTTTTGACAGATTAAAAAATGACATTTTTTTCCTATTATACCCTCCATTTATTAGTATTGAGTTAATATTTTTGAAAAATATAGTGAGTAAACATGTTCGAAATCTTATCAATTAATAGAGATAAAATGGTAAACTCATTAATTATATCGATAATTATTTTTTTAATAAATGTGTCTAGTCAAAATTTAATAAATAAATAGAAACAAAAGGAGTATTTAAAGATGTGGGGTTTAATTTCTTTTTGTAGCTGACTAGTAAAGTTTAAATTAAAGGTCAAAGAAATTAAACTTGTAGCAAAGTCTATATAACCTATCAATTGGAATGTGTACACACACTATATATACCTCAAATATAGTCAACTATGTACATATAGGTGAAAGAATTAATTGAGCCTCTATAAATCTTACACGACAATTAATGTCCATTCGCCACATAAGTTTTCTATATTTACCTTCTACTCGTACGATCCGAATATTTATACGTCGCTATCTTAGGCCAAACAAAGTTTTTCTCCATGCATGTAAGCCCTACGTCAAACATACGTATGTAAACAATTGTGTTCTCGAAAGGTTTAATACATAATCAACTCCTTAAAAATTCAAATTATGTTATGTTCTAGTTGAACACCTTAACTTTATGATAAAATGTTACATTAGTTAAATATACACAAATTTTCTAGCTATCTAGTAGACATCTAGATAAAAATTACGCACACAATACATATATAGTAAAATTTTATATCTTCAATAATCATCGTCCTGTGCATCCATCATATTTTTGTCATGTATTTTATTGTTTAACGGTTTGAAAGTAATTTTATTTTTATTTATGATGGAGTAGTGTTATATTATAATACTAATAAAGTTTACTAATTTTTTTTTTAGGGAGGTAAATTACATAGTATGATAGTAGTTTATTTTTAAGAAATTTTGATTTTTATTATTCGAAAGCTAAGATGTTAGAATTGATTTGTATCTCATAATAAATTTTATAACATTACATTATTTATACTTGTAAAATCATATTAAAAGTCTTATTTTCTATGAATTTTAATCATTTTTTTAATAGTTTTATACTATTAGTGTATTTTTATAATTTTGTATTGTTATATTATTTTACTATATTAGAATTAAAAATTTAAAGTTTCATAAAACTTATGCCCTCGTATTTCAAAGCTTACTCGATCCATATTAAATAAAACATCCTTTTCTTTTAAGACACTGCATCAAATAATGAAATTAAAATGAAGGAACACTTAGTACAAATATTAAAAAAGAGAAGTATTAAAAATATCTCAATCTCGATGTGCTTCATTCCTGAACGATTAACCGTGAGATAGGTGTCAACGTGCAATTGTAATTAGTAGAAAGGATAAAGGATACGATAGCCAGTCTTTTTACTACGTACCGACCAATGACTATATCAAAAGTCGACCGTCCAAAGAAAAAAACACTAATTTGTATTTTGAATTTTTAGAAGAATAAAACGTGCATTTCTGTTTTAATTTGTATTTACGTTTCCATTTACCTCTTCTTTTTCTTCCCAATACCTATGTATTTTTCACTATTCTTTTCCCTTTTTGGTTTCTTATATTCTTTTTCTTCATGCCTAACTTTTAGATGACAGCTCACCACTAAAGAAAATAATTAAATAAAACACATACTTGAAGTAAGCATATATTCGTATCCAAAAGGAACAAACATTGACTATATATGGTATCTTTTAGTGGAAATTCTTTTTTCTTTTTTTGGTAAATTGTTTGGATGATTACCTATCTTCACTCGCATTTTTTGCAATATGAGATCTTCAACTGTTATTTTTCTTCTACTTCTAGTTTTTTTTCTTTTTTTGGTGGGGTGGGTGGGAGATTTAGAAACCTGATTCTTTTCGGATTTGGCTCCCCTTCATTACCCCTTCCCTCCATTTCGTCAAGTGCACATCTAGTTGAGAGATATGTGTCTTATTTAAATTTTTAAGGTCAAAATTATACTACATTAACAAATATTATAACCATAGTTAAGTCAACCAATTTTAGAAAACTACTTCCTAAATTGATAAGAACGAGATATTTTCTATAAATTTGATATTCATTCATTTCATTTTATATTTTTTATTTAAAATATTAGAATTTTCTTTTATTCCCAACAAACAAATTTTAAAACATACTTCTTTTTTTCCCCTTCAAACACAGTACGTAGCCACACTTTCTCCTCTTACTAAAGTATGGTAATTTTGATATTTCACATTTGTAGTTCTAATAATTTCTCGTCTTTTTTTATTTTTTATTTCCCCTTTTTTTTTAAGGTTTTTGTCTACATTGATAATTATTCACATCATATCTTTTATTTCGTTTTTCTAATATAAAAAATATTTCAAGAACATAGTTTATTATCACAAAAAATTATTTAATTGATTTTCACTTTAAATATCGTGCAATTTAATGTTTAAGTAGAAAATATAAAATGAAATCAATCAATATCAAAATTTATAGAAAATATCTTGTTCTTACCACATTTAGGGGGTAGTTTTCCAAAATTGATTGACTTAACTATGGTTATAATATTTGTTAATGTAGTATAATCTTGACCTTAAAAATTTAAATAAGACACATGTCTCTCATCTAGATGTGCACTTGACGAAATGGAGGGAAGGGGTAATGGAGGGGAACCAAATCCGTTCTTTTCCAACTAAAAATAGTTATATGATGAAATTTCGATGAAAGAAAAATTTGGCTGATTCTCAAAGTTTAATAAAGTGTTACATAAATTGGAACATAGCGAATAATTATTTTTAACTATTTTATACTAAAGACTTATTTCTTCTTAATTATAACGCTCAATTCTTATGAAATATCTAAACTAATAGGGGTAAAATAGTAAATTATACCTAGTATTTGTTTTTTGTCTTAAGGGACCTTACATAAATAGTCGGATGTATATATTGTTTATTTTTTTTAACCAGTATACATCGATTATATACAAGTATCTACATATTATACATTTGTCAATTATCTTTTAAGTTAATTTTTTATGTATCTTATTTATTTTGAAACGAAGAGAGTATAATTTATTTCTTATCAATTTTATACGCGGCATGGGATGAAGTTAGACAAAACTCAAAAGGAAAAACCCTTCGAGGTCAACCTCAAATTCAAATAGCTACACTAGCTAGGAGTAATAATTAAAGACTAGCTTATATTACATCTCATAATTCCCTTTTCACATTTGCATAATTATGTTCATTTATTATTTCTTTTATTGATTCATTTTTATCTCTAATACTAATAACTATAAAAATGGGGTAAGATATGTTTACAAACAAAACAAGGTGATTTATTTAGTCATTACATGTAAATTTCTTGAAAGGGATTAATTAGTAATTTAACAAAAATAGTAGCTACTTTCAAATTTCAATACACTTCAATTCACCCAAAACATTACTGTATTTAACATTACCAAACACAATAATAATAATAATAATAATAATAAAATAAAAAATAAAATAAAAAAACTTAACACTCATAAAATATTAAATATTAAAAAAAAACAAAAAACTTTTACATTCACAAAAGTCAAATACCAAAAGTAGTGCAATAATTAAATATTCTCCAATAATAATCGTACGGGGTGAAAGTCTTAGATCTATTTTATTTATTTTTCAAATAAAGAGGTATATTTTCGAAGAAAATGCTGTAGTGTTTTTTTCTGAATTTTATTTGTCCTTGTACTATTGTGTGCTTGACAATTTAGCACTTGTACGTAAGGAGTAAGGACATATTAATTCATTTCATTATAGAGTTGACAAAACTTTAACTAGCAGACTTAATTACTCAAAAGTCTTTTATTCACCACACTCCTCCTTACTATAAGCATATATCGTTGTTCCAAGTGTCAGTTTTTGACTATTGAACTATTTTCATCGGCCTATTTATTTGTCATATTTTTTTAACGTGTCTCTTTAGGTTACATTAGCTAAATAGGTAATTTGATTAAATTATTCTTATTTATTCTTTAATTTGACATATTGGCACAAAAAAAATGTTGAATTTGGAAGAATGTAATTCCACTTCCTTGAGCTTTTAGTCAATGACTTTCTATAAAATATATGAATATTTTTCTCAGTACACAACAAAGATCAAATGAAAAGACATTGCTCATGAAAAATAGTCCTATATAATTGTGAAAATATATATGTTTAATTGCAATATAATAAAACCACTTTATCCTTTCGTTTGAAAGACACCCCAATTTTCCTGTTTTCTACCAAATCAATATTGTGGACCATTATTCTGGTTATATGTTATTAAATTTAATTTTTTGTGTCATTTTCAAAAATATAAAGGACTTTATCATATAGACTTATGTTCTTCCTTTCCCTTTTTAATTAATTAGTTGGCAGACTTCTAAAGTCTTGTGAAATATTTAGCATTTTTGAATAAGATTTGACTGGTTTGACCATGACACACTTCAAGTAAGCAACAGGTAAATTATTATATTTTAGCACAACTGAAATTTCTTAATTACTGCACTTTATTTAGATTCAAAAAATCATAATTAAATTTAGATTCTTCTTCAAAATTAAAGAGAATAGAATTCCTTTACCAAATGAGGGAATCCATGGAAATTGTGTTCGGGGTGGTGGGTGGGTAGGGGGCAGGAGGTGGGGATGAGTACCGGAATTGGAGCGAGGGAGATAATCAATGTAGAAAGTCACTTATAAATAGTGTTCTAATTATCTCTTGAGAAACTTATTTTTTTACTAGCAAGGTATCCTTATAAAACAATTTGACTAATTAATTATGAAAAAATTAGAAAATATTTTCAAAGACATTCTTACTTATTTTCGATTATTTGATGAATAAGGAGAACATATTGTCTAAACAACATTTAGGTACAATCTATACATATATATTATGACCCCAAAATTAGACCCAGACACCCACCCTTTACCATATAGACCCGGGACGCTGAACCATTTAGGTGTAACAAGTCCATCTAAAAAATATATTTAGTGAAAAATATTTTGTTCGTATCAAACATATCCTTATTTTGAAAATCATTGATGAGATGTGGTATATCGAAAGCACACATTGTCTTTATGACAAACCATAAACATGTCTGACCGTGACATATATGATCAGGTCCACAAGTTTCAATTTGGTAATAATTTTGTGTCCCACACGTCTCTCACAAAACATTTTTTTTGTCACTTATGGGTAAATCAAGCTTTACTTTAGAAAGGATGTTTTGTTTCACTAGTTTTCCCCTCTCATTCATTGTTCATCATAACTAGGTCTTGCTCACATGCCATAGGAAAAAGCGTTTTCTTGATTGTTTGTGAGTACAAGAGGAGGAAATGTCTGGAGGTTAATGGATTTTCCATAAATAAAACATAAGAAATTTTCCATTTATTGAGTTTGAAATCGAGTCTTCTGCTTCTGGTGAAAAGTTATCAAATATTTTACCACATTTTTATATTGACAACACAATTATTTAGAAGCCGACAACACATTGTTCCAAACAATTACATGGTTTAAGCGAGATACATGTCGCTAGCTTGATCCCTATATTATCGGTATTTTATTTTTTGGGGTTTTGCGTCTGATATTTGTAATTAGAGGAGATCCCCACTTAGAATCTGATTAAATTTAGATATGTGTCGAAAAACTTTGCCTAAAACGCTTTCTAACCAAACAAAAAACTCTCTATATTATTAGTAATAAATTCAATGCTACTATCTCAAAAATCCCCCCCCCCCCCCCCCCTTATATATGTAATCCCAACAATTTCTTGTCGTAAACTTTTTAATTAGCACCACTCAATTATGTGATGTAAATCTTTTTAATTAGCACCAAGTAGGTCGAAAAGTGGTAAAAAATTAATTAAAAAATAAGTTCAGGGGAGTAATAGGACCTTAGTAAAGATTAGGTGTGTCTCAGGGATTTTGGGCATAGGCTGGGGATACTTATGCATTTTCCATTTCCCCTATTATTATTCTTATTCAAGGTCATGTGTTCACTAAAAATTGTACTTAATTACTTCGTTTTAATATATGTGTCTTATTGAGAGGAGCCTGTCATGTAAGGAATTTAGGTCAAACCTACGCTCTTTCAGCCAGTTTAGTATAGTAGCAGTTTCAAATCAATGCAAGCCAATGGAAACCCCTCTCGAAAACGACTGAACCAGCCACCCAGATGAGACTCCCGCTGAAAAACATTCTTTTTCCGACAAAACCTACCACCAAGTTTTTATTTTAAATAGAATATATCACTTTCTATGATTAGTAATTTCTCAATTAATTTCAACATATTAAATAACATGGTAGTTAAGATCACAAATTCAAAAATATATTTGGTTCAAATCATAAAATTCAAGACCATAAAAGTTTAATTTTTTCTATTTTTTTTTAAATTCTATACTTGATCAAACTATGACACATACAATAGCAAGAAAATTAGAAAAGAGAGAGATCTTATACAAGAAAAGGCAATAAGCTATCAAAGTATGACCCCAAATTCATGAGTGAAACACACTGTACATAGTCAACTACATATTGTATAGTAAGAACTAAAAAAAAGGAAGAGCATCTACAAACCATATAAATACAACAATGAATCATCACATGAATTAATTATAAGTGTCTCAATTTTCCTTCTACTGATCGTACGATCCGAAGATATATTAGTATTTTCTTAGGTCATCTTCATCCCTTAATTATTAATTACAAGATAAGACCCCACCATTTTTGCCGTGTAAGCCCTACGTAAACCAAACGTAAGCCAAATATTACTCCCTTGGTATTGTAGTACTTGACTCATGTTGACCAGATGCACCCTTAAGAAAAGTGTATTATACTAAAATAATGATGCTTTGAAGCTCTAAATTTGACAAATATTTCTTTATGCAGTTATTTAATATTAAGGGTAGTATGAGAAAAAAAAAATCCTTGATTTGATAAAACATTTTTATGTGTCTTTTTCTTTTTACACACGGAAAGATAATAATAATAAAAATTTACTTTTAAACTAAAGATATGTATAATATATTAAAATATCATTGAATATTATGATTTTAAATATGCAATGCGGGATATTAAGATTAAAAAGTTACTAAGTATTTTTTTAAATGTTATAAAAACTTAAAGAGGGAGTATTTCATATCATCTTAACATGTATATCTCTCGATCGAGTTAGGATTAAGCAAATAATTGTTTTAACCACATAAATATTTATGATAAACAAAGAAAATATCACCACTATACCATCTCTTTTATTTTTAGTCGTTATATATGGAGTCTCTAAACACATGAATTAAAAAATGCTAATGTCAAAATGAGTCGAAAACGCAATATATAAGTCATTACGTAAAGAAGATGTGTATTGACCCTCTAGCGTACGTAGTTCTTACAAAGTGTAAACGTGTCAAAATGTTTACTAATATAAACATTTTTAAAACTTTATGATAGCAATGATTTATAAGACTAATAATCAAAGAGTAAACGTGTCAAAATGTTGATTATTGTAGGAGTAAACGGGATAAACCGACCATACAAAAGAGTCATATTCTTATACTTTTATTTCTCTCGATCGGCCGTCCATAGAAATTAAAAAAAAAAACCTTTTTTCTGTTTAAATTGAAATACGCAGTTAAAATTTCTTCTCCTAAGTATTTTAATTAATATTAAAACAAATATTATCATATCACATTTATATATTATGATATATCATTTTGCTTATGTACTAATTTTATATATAAATAACGTATCTTTTAATCCGCTATTAAGTTTTTAAGATTTGTACATACCGCTGATTAATTCTTATTATACGTGGTTTTTGATTTGTTCACTTGATGAAAGTCACGTTTAAAGCAAAGTGAAATTGCGGCCTAAAAGAAAAAGAACATGACACCTATTCAATGTTTCCAACTAGGAGATAAAATCATGAAAATGATTGGCATTTTTTTACTCACCTTTTTTGCCGCACATAGACAAAACATTTTTAAAAGAATATTTCTCAGTTCTAGTCAAAGATGAAGAGCAAAAACTTTTGTGGATCATTTCAAGTTTGATTAAAACCAAGATAACTTGATTACATTTCTCACTTCTCTTTTCATTTCACACTAACATATTCATAAAGATATTTTTTGTTTTGTTTTTTAAATTGGCCTACCAAGTTTATCTATAGATAATTACATAAGATTGTGAATTCGAATGAATAAAAATACAACAATTATAGTAACATAGCCTATGTAATTTTATCTCTATCTTATATATGAAGATAGATAAACTATTTTGGATAGGCTTTCGATTCAAATAAAACATATCAAAATTAATAAAAAAGAAAAATATAGTAATGAAGAAGCTATGAAAAAAATAAAAATAACAATAACAACAGCGAATAATACAAAAATCAAATCGAAGAAAACATCTAGGCATGATAGCAACAAGTATGCCTAGCTATTACTGGCATTTAGTCATTGCCTTTATATGGAAAATACGGATCAACTTTTCGATAGTGCATGCAATACAAATTCAAAAGAAAAGACAAAAGGTGTGTTCGGTATGATGCGGTTTGAAAACACTTTCTAGTAAAATAGTTTTAATTTTATGTTTGGTATATAAATAAAAATTATTATTCTAAAAATATTTATATAAGGTCTGAAATAATAGTATAGGAGGTGAAAATAAAAGGTATAGGGGGCATAATTACGTAGGGGGATATAGAGGAGGTGTCTTAAAGGATGGAAATGACACAATCAATGTGAAATGTTAAGTTATCGACTTTTTTTGCTAGTATTAAAAAGTATAATGACAACACTTTCCTACTGATAAAAAAATAATTACCAAAAAAAAAAACATTTTGCTCATCAACCACAACTTGAACATTTTAATCATTATCATCTATAAATCATGCTCAGACTCAGTGTACTTAAAATCAGACGACAATATATAAATTCAAAATGACTAAATTTAATATTTTAAACATTTATCCTCTGTGGTCTCCTAAAGAAGAACAGATTGGGGAGGCTAACAAGATATATTATTTAAAACAAATAAAATAGATAATCTATATATGTACTTGATTTTGTGGATGCACTTTGATTTTGTTTATGTCATGACCTAAACACAACAATTGACTCTATGACTAAGACATATAGATTAAGATAAACATGACAGTAAAAATTATTAGTTTTTTACATGTAATGAAAGTTATATTAATCCATACATAGCTATCAATCGGCCATATATCATCCATCACCAAAATCTTCACTTGGTTGAAAAACATTTTAGGTTCAGTGTATATAACCAAAAATGTAACGTTGTTATTTAGAAAATGACATATATCTATTAATTAGTGGAACTTTAGTCAGACTAGCTAGCTTGATAGATCTATTCAAAGACAAAACGTGAAACAGGAGAGAATCAAGACAAAACTTTTTCACAAAATGTTTCTTGATTTTTATTTTGGGATTAATTTAGAACGTCCTTGCAAAGATTTCACTTTGATTTTCTTTGTTATAACTCTTTTAATCTAATTATCATTAATGTATTATTGGTGAATGTTGAACTATAATAATTTTTTATGACCAAGTTACAAATTAAATAAAAGAAAATGAAAGACATTTTCAGATCTCAAATATGTACAAATGAAGATCCATTGTAAAAAAAGACAAAAGAATTAAACCTAGTTTGTAAATGCTATAAAACCAAATCTCCCATTGTTTACGAAGTAGCATGATCTGTTAAAGGAAAAACCTTAGTAGGTTAGTTGATTAACTATCTGAACTTTCACTATGTTGGAGAAAGTTCGAATCCTTGTCTCCCATTTTCCCCTACCTCTACCTCTAATGTAATAATTTTTTTTTAAATAAAAAGCATGATCAGTTAAAGTGTTAGATGACAATATTAAGAAAAGATGATTTCTACTTTAGGCCCAACAAAAAGTACGAGTACCTAATGTTTTTCCTAGTATTGGGTTGAGCCCACTTTATTATCTTTTGGGTACATTTCATAAAGCACCCAATATGGAATAATGGAGTTGAAATTAAACCGGCAGAAGATTAATTATTGGAAAAATTACAGAAATCCCACCTTTTAGTTTACTTATTACCATTATCCCCTATAAGTTTTATAAATCTCCAAAATCCCTCATTTTCGCGCATCAAATTAGTGTATCTCGCTCATCAGATTAGTGTATATCACGCATCAGATTAGTGTATCATGTATAAAATATAATGTATCTTACTTAACGATTAATGTATCTCGCGCATCAGATTAATGTATCAACGCTTATATTATTGTATCCGTTTGAGGGATTTTTGTAATTATAAACTTTTAAGGAATAGATTGTAATTTTGCCTTAAAAGTATGTTATTGCTGTGATTTGCCCACTTTAATTATTTACTAATTCTAATAATCTTTACACCCTTGTAAGATTAATTATTTACTATTTCAATTACTTAAGTCATTTAAGAGAGATCATAAAATTAGAGTATTTTATTTTAGATATAAATAAATAAATATGCTATTGAGTGTCTTTTTCAAGAAGATCTTATTATTTGGTCCGCTGTGTTTCACAGGTAATGGCTGATCCAGATGCTCCTAGCCCAAGTGAACCGACTTTTAGAGAATGGCTTCATTGGTACATTAATTGAGATTATTATTAGCATTAATTACAACATTTTGTAGTTTCTAGTTGCAGGGTAGCTACCAAGTTGTTATATTAATGCATATTACTATCATTGTCTTAATCTAAATATTTCTATAGTCTTCTGTTTGTCTGTCGATGCATATAATTTAAACTGTTACGCGTTAATTGTTCACTTGGTGCAGGGAGGGAATATATGGGACCGCAGCCACCAGCAGGGATACATCGATACGTGTTCACTCTGTTTAGGCAGAGCCCATAAACCACCACAAGGACTCGCCAGTTTGCAAGTGACAATGGACTTGGTCTTCCTATGGGTGCTCTCTACTTTAATTCACACAAGGAACATCACTAGCACTTTACAATGTGTATTTATCATGTTGCTACATATAGGTGTATCAACCATAAATCAGTCTATACATAGCAATGTACGTAATTACTAGCTTATGCTTGTTAGTTAGTATTGTACTGATACTTTAATTTGCATATATCAGTATCTAAGCATAGTTGTGTTTATGTAAGGTGCATTATATATATAAGAATACATACATGTACTGTTTGATCTAATGACTTGTTTCTGAGTTGACATAATTTCTTGTGTTAAAGAATATTGACGTGCAGAGCTTCACATGGGAGGCAACAATGTAGAGGATGTAGAAATAAGCTAACATATGTATCGAACTTCGAGAAAAGGGCTATTTATATCTATCTTGTTAAAAGTTTGGTTTATCTATGTCATTATTGTTTGAGAATAGTTCATCCATGCCATTATTTATTAATGGATAATGGTATGGATGAGTTCTTCTCAAACAAAAATGGATCAATTTTTTAACGAATGAAATAAACAAGTTTTTTCTTAAAATTCAATGGCATATTTGAACTTTTTTTCCAATTTTGTCTCCTAAAGTTCTCCGGAGGGAAAAAACAACCTGGTTATATCCAGAGTTGCCTTAATGTTGTGGTGGAATGAAGTACTCCTTCATTCTTAACCAGCCATCTCGAATTCGAGTCCCCTTGGGTACCCAAGGGCTCCTTTGTTAGAGAGCGTAATGTGAGACTTTCTAGCCCGAATTCGGATTTAGTTTGCCTTGCCAATCAAAGCATGTACAATGCAATATTAAATAGTACTATATGTTTACATTGCCTTTTTATGAGTTAAATCTGTCACTGGGTAGATCTATGAGTTGCACCTTAATGATTCTAATATATATATATATATATATATATACATAAGTAAATCTTTGCCGAGTGACAAAGATCTTAAGCAATCAGTATCCAGTCATCCCTCCTTTTGTCGAAAAAAAGAAGTAGATCCTACTCCCTAGTAGTATGTAAGCACGAACCTGCAAAGTCTGCATCAAATCAGTTTTGACAAAGATGCATCTTTCAAGAGGACTGTTTGGTACGCGTGAGGTCGTGAATTTCTGCAATTGCATTCTTCATCCCACAAATAACCATTTTCTTCACCTGCTGGTCAAATTATAACAGTTAGATAGCATAAACGAAAATGAACAAGACATCTATTTTGGACAAATAGACATTGTCATAAATTAAAGAACTTGATGAAGGAGTATTTTCTTTTGAGAAGGACTAATAGACATGCTTTTCCGCTACCAAATATGAATGATAACAGAAGTCTAGACAAGCATAATACCTACTCCCAGCATTAAGTTTTTTGTAAATTCATCAAACGATGACATGCTTAGATTTCTATATTATAGCAGTGTGAACCTAATTCTAGCAACTAAAAGAAGGAGCGTTGTGAAACTTGCCTCCAGCATTTTTCCCCTGGCTTTGTGGTGCTCAGGAAGTAGACGAATTTCATCAGTTACGTTGATACATTCAGCAACATTTTCAGGCGAGATGAAGTGCAGAACAACGTTGATGCATGACTGCGGTCAGTGAATAGAGTCTTTTGTTAGTTATTATGCACTAAAAGAAATAAAGTCCCATACTGTTATATCTGAGACTAGAATCGCGTCAGTATATAATATGAACAAAAGAAAACAATGTTAGGCTGGTTTAAGGCTTCTTAAGACATAGAAGAGCTAATGAAACTATGGAACAGTTCACAGCATGTCAAATCAGAACAAAAAAATATGGATAACAGAACTGAAAATTATGATAAAGTAAAATAGATATAGTAATATATAACGGGAGGGAGTTGCTCGGATGGTAAGCATCTCTCACTTCCAACTTGAAAGTTGTGAGTTCGATTTACCAAGGAAGAAAAAAAGGAAGGGAGCAACTAGGGAGGGGTAAAAAAAAAAGATATAATAGTAAATATATTGTAAAATCAAGTGCAAAGCCATAATTTTATGATTCAGATGCAAAGTTGCAATTTTATTTATTAAAATTCAGGTATGCTGACTTATTTTCTTATACTGGATTTCTAGTTTCCTATTCCTAATTCACCCTATAAAGAAATTCTTATTCCTAATCATGACAAATCATTCACAGAGCTTAGCTAATATATTTAATATATCAATTAGTCAACTATGTTTAGTGTTTAGTGTTGTCTTATTCAAGAAGGAGCTCGTGGGTGAAGAGGCGCACACCGTATTGCCTTGGTGTCTGCACTGAAGTGCCACCTAAGCAACGCGAAGCGCCAGCCGCTTTGCACCTAGTTTCAGGGGCATAAGCGTTCTCATCTGAACCTTTAACAACACTGCCATCAATAAGCTTCAGTTAATAATACTGCAAATTAATGAAACGGAAACTACTTTCTTTGAAGAAGTTACAGCGCAGAAGATATCTGTCACCTTAAACAAACCAGCATTTGAATATGGTGGGAACTATTCAATTGATCTGGATATTCTTTGCTAATATTATCTCCAAATCTCACATTTACTATGAATAAATCCATGAATGACCAGAAAAACAGTTCTTCATTCTTTGTTCAAAATATCCAATATAGTAAACATCTACATGAGCAGTGAGGAAATCAGGCTACAATTCTTGGTTGTCTCATTACACAGGTGAAATTACTTATTCTTTCAAACTTGGTTACTACAAGAACAGGAGAAAGATGGAGATATGCAGGTTTTCTCATCAAATTGTGTGAAGAAGTATGAATGTCATCATTATAAAGGATACCTTAAGTTGTTTGACTTGATATGGACATCCAGCGGGGATGATAATAGCTTCTCCAAGATGTTGTTCAAAAGTCCAAGGTTGAACATCTAAAAAGTAATAACATTAAGACTTGGAACTAATTTAATCCAAATGATAAAGATAAAAGAAGACAAAGCAAATATACCGAATTCCTCTTTAAGCCTCAATTTGTGGAATGCATCAAAGAAGAAGCTTTGATCAAGAATTGGGTGAACAACCTGCACGTGCCAAAAGATGGAGATTATGTTAATTTCTATTGCCATACTCTACCTTTTACCACAAAACTCTTGGTACAAAGAGCTGTACTTGTTTGGAATAACCACGCATGGAGGTGAACTCGCTAGAATGCCTTTTGAGGTACTCTAGAAGCTTTGGGACATCTTGTCTGCTGAAAACGTCCCATTGAGCACCTGAGGGTTTTGCTTCTTTCTTGGCACCATCAACATCTTCAAAAATATAATCACTGTCTGAATCTTCAGACCTTTCAACAGATCCAGAGCAGAACAGTGAGACATCGGACTCAGATTCAGAGTCATTTTCATTGTCACTGGAGATATTGCTATCTCGGTCTTCATACTTTTGACCTTTTTGTGAGTCACTAGAGTAGAAAGGTACTTCAGCAATACCATCAGGCAACTGCTCTCCAGTTGCATCCTGCAGATCGGATTCTTCTGTGTCTCCACTATGCAGAGATGATTTTCCTTTCTGATCACTGAAATGGCTGGTAATTTCCTTGTGATCTTGAGGCTTCTTATTTTTCATTAAACATTTTATTTTTCTTACTTGTTCCTTGGAAGCAAGAACATCAGTAGCACTTGCAAGAATATTAACCTGAGCAAAATCCAAATAATATGAATCAAAATTTAAATCGTCTTCTCACATGCTAGATCACTCTTTACTTTAGACTGTAAGAGAAAATCATATTTAGAACCCTATGGGTAGCCATAATACATGGATAGTTTCAGTCTACTTAAATTTCCCTTCCATGCTGCATGTATGAAGAGGTGCAGGATGATTGGATCACTAAATGTTTTTTATGAACTTGTCATGCTATATTACTGAATCTTGTAGGATTACTTTCACAGAAGCAGAGATGTGTTTCTTCTTCTGAATAAGCAGTCACAGAGAAAATATACAACAGAGGATGGTCTCAATGTTCAGTAGGTTGCAGTCAAGATAAGAAAATGAAACAAAAATAGAGATATGAGCAGAAAATTAGGCCTACCATATCATATGATTCACAACATAGGTTAGTGATAAATTCTGCTTGCAATAGTTCTTCAGGCCCACCATAGGAAATATAGATTGAAGGTCCTAAATCAGTTTGTGGCATTTCCGGTGGCAATTTAACTGCTAGATTTAGAAGACCAGATTTTGGATTCATATACTCTTGAAGTGGTAAAGCCCGCAAGATCTCAGCATGGTGAGCAGGAAACTGCTCTTGGAATAAATGGGAAGAAAGCCATGCTCTGAATTTTACTATTTCACGCTGCATTGTTGCATGTGTTTGCCATTCAAGTGACCCCATAAATATCTGTTTTCTAGCTATTTCAACCTACAAAGTGCAGGTAATCAGGCCATGATATTTGTTTTTACATAAACATGTACACTGTCAGAGGCAACCTCATATACAAAAGAAAATGTAGAAAATCAACATCAGTTAAAATAATTCCTTACAAAGCACTAGTAGAATGGAAAACAATTCTGATTAAGCAGATGATGAAAAGGATGCTGTAGCATAATTGCAACTATACATTTTTCTTTTTTTCTCATTTGTTAATTACATAGCGTGAGAATTAAGATTAATATCCGAGAACATTTGTTCGTCCTCTTTCGAAAGTTTTAATTATTAAGTACTCCCTCCGTTTCAATTTGTTTGTCTTACTTTCCTTTTTAGTCCATTTAAAAAAGGATGTCTCTTTCCTTTTTTGGCAACTCTTTAATTGTAACTTTCCACATGACATGTTTAAGACCACATGATTAAAGGGCGTCTTGGTACCTTCTACATATCTTAGCTAAGATCACAAGATTCAAAAGTCGTCTTTACTATTTTAAACTCCATGCCAAGTGAGGGAGTATTAGTTCTCTTCCTTTTCTATTTCTACAGGTGGTGAGAATGCAGGGTGCAAGGCGAATACAAATAAAATATATAGATGATAGATCCATCATATTAATTTTCTCTTCCTTCTCTATTTCTACAGGTCGTGAAAATGTAGGGTGCAAGGCGATACAAATAAGAAATATAGATGGTAGATCCATCATATTAATTTTCTCTTCCTTTGGAATGCAGGGTGCAAGGCAAATACAACTAAGATATATAGATGATAGATCCATCATATTAATTTTCTCTTCCTTTTCTATACTAATTTACCCCATCCTACCCCGCCCCCTACATTTAACATGACACTATTTCCTTTTTGGTCCATTTCGAAAAGATCGACACCTTTTATCTTTGGAAACTCTTTAACCTTGACACGCCCGTTTGCCTTCAATGATACGCTCTTAGAGGAATTGGCATGATATGCTGAACACTATAAACTTCTTTGGGTACTTTTTGTGTGTTACATATATTTACCTTATGTGTCAGAGCCTTCTTGGTTTCTTTATCTAAATTCATGTCCTGTCAAAGACTACCATATAAAATAAAACAGAGTAGTTCTTACTGTCCTAAACCAAAAAGAGCAGCCCATAGACATCTACCTTTGTTCTATAAACCAAGAAAAACATGCAAGATATAAGAATATCTAGGATATGACAACAAATAAAATGGTGCAGCTTCCGCTTAAGTCTCCAGCTCTTTCATAATCACAATATTAACAGGAAAAGTGCAGTTTTCCTTTACATGAACTTAGTCCATGCATCCTTCTGATTTTGTAACCAAGAGGTAAAAAGTGGGTGAAAATATCGAGACTAGGGGTTGCAATCAACAATAGTTGATTTCTTCCCATCTGCCAAAGCCTCGGAGGGCAGAGTTACCCAGTACCAATACTGGCCGGAGATATCAGGTAATCTGTGGAACAGTAAAGGTGCACACAAGGTATCTCAGACACATCCATTATTTTGAATAAAAAAAAGGTTGGATGAATTTAGCCTATCCCTAAAGTTCTTCCCATTGTGGATAAAGCGCAAATTTTTGTATAAGGTAGAGAATTGCCTTTCTATCTAACTTATTTCAAGTTTGAACCAACATACATTTTCGATTGCATCCTTTTGTAATTAGAGGTTAAATTCTTGTCAAGGGTGATGATAGAAGAAACTTCTTGTCAAGGGCCCAGAGGAGAACTAATGAAGAGAGCATCAAAATAATTACCTCACACCAGTCCGAGTGATTTTGTGCCTTGGCTGTTTCTTTATCCGAGGAACATTTTGACCTTTTCTCAAGGTAAGTGCTGAACATAACAACCGGATCCCAAGACAAATCAGAAGAATTCCGAAGCACATTCCGTACTATAATAGGATGACCTTCACCCCAGTGTTTCTGAAAGTGTTCAAGGTTTTCCTCACGGAGATTCTTTATAGATGGACAATACAGAAACTTATCCCTCGAATTTTGTCTCTCGGCTACTTTGATGAATGAATTAGCAACAGCATCTTTATGATCGCTTCCCCTGCATAGTGAGCATGATGAAAAATCGTGTTCTGTGTCCTGAATGTTGTAACTGCATAATATTGCTTCAGCGCTGATTTCCAGCTCCTTGATCCAAGGGTAGGGAAATACACATCTTAAATCCAGGAGGCTATCACTACAACCGCCATATTCTGCAGGGGGGCAAGATATGCTGCCATCAGCACAAGCTTGATAGTTGGAGCATGACCTGGAAGATGGGTAATGTATCCCCGAGAAACTTTGCCTTGAGGTGCTAGTATAATTCATCCTTGATTGTTGCTCAAAGTTAGAAGAACAAGCTTGTTCTTCATTGGAACCTTCGGACTTACAATCTTCAGTTAAGCTTCCATGACGGGAATCCCGACAGCAATATAAGCAAAGGCTATATGAACATTTAGAGCAGATTCTGTGGTAATCCAGGATGGAGGTGTTGCAGTTACTACTGCTCAGAATTAAAATATCATGTATAAGACAGGCAGCAGGTCTAACATCCTTACCAACCAAACTTTTCAGGACTCAGGATCAGTCAACTTACCAGTGATATAATTTTCCATCTCCTGCTGAAGCCTGCTGAATCTGAATGTCAGATTCCCCCTTTCCTATAATATGTAAAAAGTGAGTAGATGCTCAAAATCGACCAAAGTCCAGAGTGTTGAGTCAATAATAGTACCTGATATATTTGCTTCTATCTCTACTTCAATTCTCTGCTCTTCATTTATTTTTTCCAGTATCGGTAGAAGCAGGTGGACCAGATAATAAAGTAGTTGGACTTTTGGAACCTTCCTTTTATGCCTTGAGGATTCCTGGTACAATGTTGTTCGTAAACAAACAAATCAGAATTGGATAAGTATTAAGTACACATGATCGCTCAAATGCAGTTTCAATATTGTCATACCTTATGACTGTTGGGCTTCAATTCACTCCTTTTGCAGATCCTACAGCTACAATCTCTACGGCAAATGGGACATTTCACCCTAATTTCTTGCTGTTCCAAATTCCTAAAACAGATCAAACATCAGAAATTTCACTAAACCAGTTGTTCGAGTTTCAAAAGAAGCAACTTCAGCACAAAGAAAACTTTATTTGTTTTGATCATATTTAGACCAGTCAACAAAAGTCTATTGCAGAAACCAAGATAATGCATGCAAGTGGGTTACCCAAGCATATTTCTACACATAAAGATTGTATTTGTATTTCACATATAAACAAGAGGCGTCTTCTGTAGGACTTAGCTGCCTGCTATGCGTACTACTGAATCAGGGGGATTTTATTGTTTCCCCGTCTTGATCAAATGGATTCCATGTGCCAACTCACGGTGAGGAGTCACTTGGGGAATACACCTCAGCCTCTTTCCTTCCACACCAAAAAGCTAATAATTTCATGTATCTTCTTGAAAGAGTGAAGTGTTTCAAGGATGTAGAGCACGAACGCATAAAACTTTGTGCTTATTAAAAATGCCTGACATATTACATTGCAATTCACAAGAAATAGCTCTACTGTGATTTACTTTCATAAAGATATGGTATGCTAGGATTGATTAGACTAATGACGTCCGAGGATTCCCTTTATATCCATAGACTTCATGTAACATTAGATCATACTATATTTTCTCTCTGCAAAAGAACATCTTCATGAAACCACAACACTCATGACTCAACTATCCAATACTTGAAAAATAATAGGTGACTGTTAACTTATTCTAACATTTCCACCCTTCTGCACAACCCCCCAGTCAAATACTATCTTTTACCAACTCCCATTTGGTTATAAGGAGAGAATCATCAGCAAAATGTACATCCCCCTCCCCCTCACTTTATAAAGTTCACCTTTTCCTAACTTTCTCAAGGATAACCTTAATAGTCCATTGCATTTCTTGACCAACTCATAGTTCTAAGATCCATGACAACAGGTTAAAGTCATTAACATCCGAACTGAATGTCGTCCCTAATTTGGAAGTACCAGAATCAGAGACAGACAAGTGCAATTATATTACCCACTTAAAGTAGTTATACGCTCCCTGACAAAAAGTATAAAGTCATCGGATAGTCCAGCTGAAGATTGTCTGATATGTATTCATAGTTCTAAGATCCATGCCAACAGGTTAAAGTCATTAACATCCGAACTGAATGTCGTCCCTAATTTGGAAGTACCAGAATCAGAGACAGACAAGTGCAATTATATTACCCACTTAAAGTAGTTATACGCTCCCCGACAAAAGTATAAAGTCATCGGATAATCCAGCTGAAGATTGTCCGATATGTACTCATAGTTCAAAGATCCATGCCAACAGGTTAAAGTCATTAACATCAGAACTGAATGTCATCCCTAATTTGGAAGTACCAGAATCAGAGACAGACAAGTGCAATTATATTACCCACTTAAAGTAGTTATACGCTCTCCGACAAAAGTATAAAGTCATCGGATAATCCAGCTGAAGATTATCCGATATGTACTCATAGTTCTAAGATCCATGCCAACAGGTTAAAGTCATTAACATCCGAACTGGATGTCGTGCCTGATTTGGAAGTACCAGAATCAGAGACAGACAAGTGCAATTATATTACCCACTTAAAGTAGTTATACGCTCTCCGACAAAAGTATAAAGTCATCGGATAATCCAGCTGAAGATTGTCCGATATGTACTCATAGTTCAAAGATCCATGCCAACAGGTTAAAGTCATTAACATCAGAACTGAATGTCATCCCTAATTTGGAAGTACCAGAATCAGAGACAGACAAGTGCAATTATATTACCCACTTAAAGTAGTTATACACTCTCCGACAAAAGTATAAAGTCATCGGATAATCCAGCTGAAGATTATCCGATATGTACTCATAGTTCTAAGATCCATGCCAACAGGTTAAAGTCATTAACATCCGAACTGAATGTCATCCCTAATTTGGAAGTACCAGAATCAGAGACAGACAAGTGCAATTATATTACCCACTTAAAGTAGTTATACACTCTCCGACAAAAGTATAAAGTCATCGGATAATCCAGCTGAAGATTATCCGATATGTACTCATAGTTCTAAGATCCATGCCAACAGGTTAAAGTCATTAACATCCGAACTGAATGTCATCCCTAATTTGGAAGTACCAGAATCAGAGACAGACAAGTGCAATTATATTACCCACTTCAAGTAGTTATACGTCCCTGACAAAAGTATAAAGTCATCGGATAATCCAGCTGAAGATTGTCCAATATGTATTTAACATTCAAAAATGGTTTCATTATAAATGCTTTTGCATACAGGAGAGTTGTGATAAAACAGGTAAACATACCTAAATCAAGTACATTTGTCAAAAGCTAAAGAAAGCAAACCAAACCTTTCTTTAATACAATCCAGACAGAAGTACTGTTTTTTACAACTCGAACACTTGATCAGGACCCGGTAGCTACTTCTCCTACACCAATGACACAACCTTCTTCTCTTTACTTTACTTAAATTCTTCACATTCCTAGCAAATGGCAAGGCCTAATCACCAAAAAGGCATCCATAATCATTACAACAGTTATCATGTAAACACCACCATAACAATTTGAAAGACATCAGTTTTGAACTAAAACAAAAGCTCACACGAAAAAGAAATAACCTGCATTGTACTAATTGGAAGGGGTTCAATATTTTTTGATCTGAAACGCCTTAACGTAAAGGGGTTAGAGCTGGAATCCAGGCCTAATTTTACGTCTAAAACAGAACCTGCATTGTTAAAATTCTTTGCAGGTATATTAGGAATAGCCATTAAAGCATTAGGGAATTCTCTCATCACCTCAGCACTAGCATTCTTCGATTCCTTCTCATTTTTCTTCTCTAATTGCCGTTTCAAGAAAACACGAATCAATTCTAACGGCAAATCGCCTCTTTTCAACTCCATTCTCCTCAAAGCTTCATCTAACGCCTCTGAAACACAGGGTTTATGCTTGAGGGGCTTCCTTTTCTTCAAAATTCTCAACGCCCTTTCACTCTTTGAAAACCCAATTTCAAGAGACCCTTTTGGATTCTTAATCTTGGATTGATTCTTGTTTTTCGTATTTCTCACGATTTTCAGTGATTCAGGTACCTTCTGCTTCATCTGCCTGTGACGACCTTGAACATAATGAATTTCACAAAGCTTTTTCCCTTCCTCTACCCGCCGCTTGCACCGCCATTGTCGACCGTCAGTTCTGTTACACCGGAGATCGTCCGGCAGAGCTTCGTTTTCCTCCATTGGGTGTCTTAATTTTCCAAGAAAATCAAAACTTTCTCGGAAAAATCGAATCTTGGAAGTACAGAGTAAAGAAAATTCTGTGGGTGTTGAGGGACTTTCTGTGACTAGGGTTTAGTGCGTGACTTTCTACTTTTTAGTGTGTGTGTAATGAGAAATTGATAGATAAATGTAGTTTGTGTGTGTTGTGATGCAATGAAATAGAGTCCTAAATCGTCTTGGATGCTTCGATTGAATCACAAGTGGAGGCTATTTGACACTGCAACCAATTATGACCCCTCAGTTTCTGTAGTTTTTATACTGTATAGATAGACAGATAGATGTGTGCATCTGATGAGAGTCCCACACAATCAGGAACTCCTAAATTCAGACTATATAGCTTAACAATGTATGATTCAGAAAAAATGAAAATTTGAGTAATAGAAGTTTGATGAGAGAAGACAAAATTTAGAACACTCTGTTTGTCTGTGAATGATTTTTTTGTTTTTATTGGTGAATGAGATAATGTATTCGGTTGCATTTTCAAATTGTTTGAGATTGAGGCGTAGTTGTGGTTCTGACGAGCTGCACTTTATGTTGCTGCATAGATCAGATTGTTCTCTAAGTGATTTTCTCTTTTTCTGTTTTGGCAGAGGTTACATTATTAATAGAATTGGTTGGGAACTTTGGAAAGTTTTTAATAAACAGTTAGATACATTTGGATATCAGATAACAGTTGGTATGTTCAAAGAACGATTTTTTATCAAATAATGGCAATGCATAATGTATATTTGATTATGGGTTGGATATTTTTGTATGACCAACCTGTTTTAATGTAATTGCACTAAAATCAAGATTTTGTGTGTATATAGTAATGGTAGACCAGGAAACAATGAATTTGGAGGTGATTTCGTGCATTTTCAGTGCGTTTACACAATAGACAGTGTTCTCGTCAGCAACAAAAAAGTTTTGGCATCAAGTGTGAGTTTTCTTATGAATTCTTTTGTATTCTTTACTTTTTTTCTATTCATGTTTACATTTATTGACCCCCCAAAGTTTCTGAATCTGTTATTTCTCTGTAGTTAAGTTTGTAGCAGTAACTATTTAAATTTGTTAGCAGAAATTACCAGCATTTAACAGAAAGTAAATTAATTTATTAAAAAGAGAGTGAGTTTTTTCTGTTGGTCAATTCAGGAATATCAGAAGATAGCTAACCTTATCTTTTTTTCAAAAAAATAAAAATAATTACTCATTTAGACAGAGACATCAACCAACTAGTGCTAGTTGTATATTTGTCAAATGAGTATCGATCAATTTTCTTTTAGAAAAAGCTCTAGCTTGTTATTTCCAAAATTGAAATCTTACATGGAGGTTGAGATGATGAATGAAAAACATATTCAAAATTGGTTGCACTATTGATGACATATATCTATGAAATTTCATGGAAACAAGTAACAGTTTCTTTCTATAGTGGATTTATTTAGACAATAAATGATAATTGTACTTTAATTATTTTGTGCCCTCCCCTTACATTCAACAGTCACTAGCCTGACAACCAAACAGCATAATCGACTCAAATAGCATATGCATATAGCTCCTGGTTGCTTGAGTTCTAAGGTGAATCTCAACCAAATAGAGCTCGGTCTTGAGTCGTATCATTTTTCGACTGTCCGTTAGTAATCTCGTGTCGCACTACTATGTTCATTGTGTGCAGTAGCGGAGTTAGGAATTTTAATAAGGGTTCAATATCTGAAAATCTAAACACGAACTAATCGAAAGGGGTTTGACATTTATTATATATACATAAAAAAATAATTTTAACCGTGTATAAATAGTAATATTTTCCATCGAAGAGGGTTCAGATGAACCCCCTAATAGAAGGCTGGCTCCGCCCCTGATTGCGTGGCACTACGAAAGAAAAAAATGTTAATACTGAGTCTTAAATTTAATTTGTGTACATATTTAGTGAATTTCCTAACATACATATATACAGTGTTTATGTCAAATTTACGGAGTAATAAGTTCTATCAAAACTATCTTAAAGCCTATGTCCGCACTCCGTCCATGTTTGGAAGCGGTAGCTACCTAAAAATTTGCATTCTCATGAAAGATACATTTTCATACTAATCAAAATGTATAAAATAAGAATTTTGATACAAGAAGGGTGTGTTTGGTAGGAAGGAAAATATTTTTCTCGAAAAACAAGTGGATTTCTTACTTATTTTTAAGTGTTTGGTAAGTAAGTAAAAAATATTTATATGTGATCTAGCAAAACATTGTGGAGGTGAGATGAGAGGGTGGGGTTCGAGGGTGGCGGGGATGGGAGTTGGAGTTGTTGGGTGAGTAGGGAAGAGACAATAAACTTGGATCGTAACTAGTACTTGTGGAGCTTGTTTTTCCAACTTTGATTAATGAAGTCATTTTTCTCATTTTTAAGAACTCTGTGAAACCTTTCACAAATCCAAAAACAGAAAATCAACCTCATGAGACTTCATCAGCCTGCACTCGAGTTTATTCCCGAGGCGTATTCATAATTTAAATTTGATGAATTCGAACTTCAAAATCATCAACAGTACTAAATTCATTGTAGTACTGAAGTTATAGGTTCAGAATAATATCTGTTTGAAACTTCTCAAAATATTAATCACTTTCTTTGTAATTTTTCTTTAATTGCTGGTTTTCGTTACATAAAATTAGAAAGAGTAATATAGATTTTAACTGTTGTATACAAGAAATTAACTATGGAAATTGACATGATACCCTCCGTAAAAAAGTAAAATTTATATATATATATATATATATATATATATATTAACAGAGGCGGATCTATTAAGGGGTTTGGGGGTGCCACGCCACCCCCGAACTTCGACGGAAACTCTATATATACATAAGTGTATATATATAATATTTATATTTATATAAAGCGTGCCACCCACAGAACAAAATTGGCTTGTGGTGCCACGGTAGGAGGGCAACTTTAGAAGGCTGATGTTGCGGGTTTGAATCCCATTTGTACCTATTTTTTTGAGAAAGACGTTTTTTTAAGTAAAAGGAAATTGTTGCACACGTTCTTTTAAGAAAAATTAGAGAACTAAAATTAATTTATATCGAAAAGACGAATAATTTAATCAAATATAAAATTAATTTAATCGATAAGTCTATTTGGCACCCACGGAATCTAAATCCTGGATCCGCCACTGTATATATATATATATATATATATATATAATGTGTCCAACTTTACTTCTCTTGCCATAAAAGTCGGACAAATATCAATATCTATACCAGAAATTGCTTTTATGTAAGAATATGTGTTACCATGCAACTCTTGCGTTCAAAAATTTAAAAGCATATCATATGACAAAGATGCATACGTATACGCCAGCTGTAACATCTTTAAAGTTTTTTTTGCGAGATAATATAGCTAACGGACTTGGAGTATTCTTATGAAACTAAGTGTATTTATATATCACCTACAAATTATTGTCACTATTTATTTATTTACTGATTTGATTGATAAAACTCAATAAAAACTGTATCTGTTAAATAAAGAAAAGAAAATTTCATTTTAGAGGAAAAAAATAAAGTTTTTCATTTCAGTTATTTTTCGACAAGTTGGAACCAAAAATGCTAATGAGGAGGAGACTTTTTTTTGGTATGCTATATCAAGTTAGACTTTATCTTTTAAAACAAACCAGTTTAATTTATCAGCACTAATTAAGTTAAGTTGAGGCCTATTTGTGGAGATACCAACAAATCAGCAGTACCATATAATAGGTTGCAGTTTTGATAATTCATGATCCAGCATATCTAAAATGAAAAACAAAATATTTTTAATTTTACGATTTTTAAAAACCTTTCATTACCAATAAAATCAGCTAACAAAGATTAGGAGAATTTGGCCTCATATATAGTTGTTGAAAACCCCTTCAGTAGTACTAGAGCTCTTCCTATTTTGCATTTGCCTTATACTCTAGTATTACATATCCATCAAATTAAAGTTTAACTTACTCCACCATCCCCCGACTTTTATTCAGTGGTAAGAGTGCAATGCATGATGTGTGGGTTAGGTACATGTCACGAGTTTGAACCCTACTCAAGACAAAAGTCTGATATTTAAGCGGAGAAGGATAGAGGGGCAGATCCATATATTTGTTTTAAAAAATTTACTCCATCCTATTTTGCCAATTCAACATTTATACAACTTACTCGAAGTTTGGGTAAGATATATACGTAATAGAAAATTTCTTAGTAAATTAATACTACTAGTATTAATGTTTATATATTATTCTATATATTGTTGTCTTGTGGGTCATGTTGTTACTGTCACTATTATAATTCTTATGTTTTTAATCCTCAATTTAACACCACCACACCTGGGGAAATAGTTGTAATAATGGAACTGCAACAATTATTATATAAAATAAATTACTACTTTGAACCAGAAAAAATTACAACTAGAGAAGAAGTAACCTTTGTATATTTTATCATTTAAACCTAAACTTGTAAGCAAAGACGAATTTGTAACCTAAAAATGGGTCACATGAACTCCCGGAAGTTTTGACCTAACTAATCCATTATTTAAAGTATTTAACAAAAGTAGTATAATTTTTTGAAATTTTACCAAAATAGAATAAACGTACTTCTGAGTAATGTTTTATAAAAAAATTATTTTAAAGAATCAGCAAACAATATTTAACTATAAACGGCGTTAAAAGAAGTATTATGTGATCAACAGTATACGACATACAGATAATACGTATTTCGGAGTAACGTTTTAATTAACGACAAATAGACAAGTGTCCTTTCAATCTTTGGGGGGCAACAGGGGAATAAGTTTTAGGTCTCTGAGACAGGAAAAATGTCATTCCAGCAATCCTTCATTTCCAATTTCACCATCGGTACATCAAAAATCATAATTTGAGTGAGATCTTATTGTTTAAAAACTGATATATTTCAATTTCTCAAATTTCAGTTGCAAGTTACATATTGGCAACGAATCCATGAAACAACTGAAAAAATTGATGCAATTTAAGAATTTCCTTAAAGAGTGATCCCCTTTCTCATGAGTTATTAGTTTATTAGTGCAAGGTTTAAATCTATTCTTTCTTTCTTTCTTTTTTTATATAATCAAATTGATGTTGGAACTTTTCGAAAATGCCCAACTCCTATTGAAGTTTTGTGATTTAAATTCTTTTTTCTTCTATTCAATTCTATTTTAAATTTTTTGCAATTGTTGATTGTGAACATATCATCAAAATTTTGTGATTTGCAATTTTGATTTACTGTGTAATACGATTTATTTTTTTGTTTTCATTTTTAATGTTGGTATTATATTTTTAGTTGAATGTTGTTGAAATTTGAGATTGTGTTAACATTTTGAAAATGTGTTTTTCTGTAAATAGGTATTGAATTTGAAAACATGAGATTCAAATATTATTTTGATATTATGAAAAATGATTTTTTTAACTTTTTTGGTAAAACTGAAAAGATTCGGTGTTTTAGAATTAGGATGAAGGAAAGAGGAAATGAATGAAGATTTACCGTTTACGCGAGAGATTGATTAAACTCATGGTTGTACCAGAAAATCGTTACTCATGGTAACGTTTTAAGATTAAATCGTTATCATGGGTAACGTTTTATACTTCCGTTAAATTTGTCTGCCGTTAGTTTTGTTCGTTGAAATTTTTTAATATAATAATTTATAAAATGTTACTGATAAATACGTTTAATCTATTTTGGTAAAATTTCAAAAAAATGTACTAATTTGGTAAAATGTTTGACATGATGGGTTATTTCTGTCAAAAATTCAAACACCTGAATAATAAGAATTTGTAGCCTAAAAATGGGTGGGGAGAACATATAATTAATGTAGAATGTCACTTGTGAAACTTGCTTTCCCTACTTCCACTAAGAAAACTATTGTCCTCATTTTTTAAGAAACTTATTTTCCTAAAAAAAAAATCCAAAAATTTTGACCAACAAACACATCCTCAATTTCATTGTACAGTTACTTAAAAACAAATTAGAGAAATTCAGTAAATAACTCTATTAGTTCCTAGATTTAAAGAAAAAAATAGCGAGCTTTTCCTTAATTGACGTAAATACTAATAGTATTTTGGTTTTATGATGTGGTGGAATTTATTATAACTGTGTGTATAATAATAGTGAAATGCATTATACCTGCACGCATAATGTGAAATACATTGCATTCTTGCGCATAACAAGTGTATTTGTGCGTATACCATATCTAAGTAGTGGGAATACATTGTATTCACATATGTAACCAAAAGACATTGTATCTACACACTTAATAAGTGTAATCGCTTGTGTACAATATCTGTCTAATTATATCTACATGCGTGTATCTCCTATAAAACTACGAACTGTTGCTATATATTATGTATAGGGCCTTGCTACTCCATGTAGTTACCTACTTGAAAATGAACATTACTTTGGTTGTAAGCCCAATTTTGGCCCCAAATATGACAACCCTTTCAAGAAGAAACAACAAGCCCAAATGTCTCATAAGAGTGAGGTCTAAAACTTTTACTTATTTGGCAATGCCAGAGTCTACAATTTGAATGACAACTTTGATCATATTCACATATTTGATGAACCAAAAAAAGGCAAAGGAAAGACTAAATGTACATCAGAACATGAACAAGACAATCCTTTCTTTTTTTCTCTTCTGAATGAATTTAACTTCACAATTTTCTGATTACAACTTCTAAAGCCAGAATTACATATGTTTAAATGTGATGTTAGTTATTGTCCTGTCACATAACATCTCAGAATTTTCCATTACCAATAATCCACAACCAATCTAAAGCAACACCAGAACATATTCCACATAATATGAATAATACTAGCAAATTACCCAATGCATTTTGCTCAGGCCCCTACAAAATTCAAATTTCAACAAACAGTTATAATATGATGTGATATTATAAAATGATGATAATTTGTATGGATTCTAAAATTAAAATTTTACCAACCTTGTATCCTTTAGGTGCAGCTGTCATGACACAAACAGTGAGATGACCATTTGTGAGTCCCAAGAAGGATACGAGAAATATCATCCAACCTTGATCACCATATTTTGCAGTGAAGTAGAAGCAAGGGACCAGTAAGAAACGAGAGAGGGTCGCGATCATGAGGCCCTTTCGTGATTTCAACTTGATTTTATCAATCAGTGGAACATATCTTCCTATCAGATCCCAAACATTGTACATTGCTATCAGAACTAGACCATACCTGACAGTTTGAAAAAGAAATTCAAGAGGTACTGCAAATAAAGTTATAGCAATAACTATTTATTCAGAGAAAAGGTATGCACACTTACCATGACCCCAATGTGTGGGTACCAGTGTTTTCATACAAGAACCCGGGGAAAATTGATAACGTGGCGACATAAATCAAGTACAGGTCCAACTCATAGTCAATATTCTGGAAAAATAGTTGTTTGGTGCTAAGACGTTCCGATTGTTTAGCATCATTATTAGCCTGTTCAGTAAACAGAAACATATCAAGTTTATGATTATGAAAATCACTTATAACAGTTCAGTAGCCTACTTTTTCGATTGATTGAGTTTCGATGCCTGCAGCAGCTAAGTCTGCTGCAACAGTTGTTGATCCTTCTAGAGCTGCCTTTGTGCGGTAGTGCTTCACAATTGGTAGCTTAGGGAATATGAATGCATATAGAAGGATGCATAGGAATTCAAAGAATACGGAGATGGCAAGGAACAACACTGCAAAATCAATAACTCTATAAGTTTCTCTCAACATAATATATAAAAGACACATCAAACTAGGAGTACATCAAGCATACTGTTTTCACAATGAGATCAAAATTACGTACTAACTCCTTTGCGTAAACCGTTGTTACTGTTTTCAAAAGCTGCCTTGGCCATTAGCCTTAAACCAGACGTAACTGCACCAGATGCAGCAAGACCAGCGAAAAACGACTGCATAATTCATGAATCAGTATACACACATAATTTAGGATTTCATGTAGCAATTGAGGCAGAACAAAGTTACTCGTGTTACCGCCACTCACTTGAATGAACTCCGGGCACATGAATGATAAATCTCCAGTCATTCCACCTTGAACAATAGCATCCCCAATTCCAAAACAACCTACTATGGCACATACACCAATGTAATTTCCTATTCCACCCCTACCAGAAGTTGCCAAATCCAACTGGAAAAAAAAAAACAGATTCTGAAAAGGCGAACAAAATATTGATCAGAAAATGAAAAAATCAGAACATACCAGTATGAGCGTGAGTGTGCTTAAGGTATACAGGGTATATCCTGCTAAGATGCGCTTTCTTGTATCAACTTTTGCCTCATTACATGCAAGAATTACTATTGTTCCAAGTGCAAATGGCTGATACACTAAGGTGAGTACCCTTGAAGGATGATAATTCTTCAATTTTCATACCAAAACAAATCAGTCAGATATATAATTCATGCACAACTACGCCTCAATCCCAAACATAACCGAATAAAATGAGAAAACAAAAACTTTAGAAGTTGTGAATATTTTCTATTGCAAATGGAGACTTACTGGAAACAGTGCATAGTAGTAATCTCCTATGCTCATTAAACTATTCCAAGCAATGAGTGATCCAAATCCAAGAATCCAACAAACAAGAATACCTACAAATTTCCCCTGAAAAATTTCATATACATTATAATTTCTGCCACAACAAATGACTCCTTCAATTTGCCATAACAGAATAAAATTAAAGTAACAAAGTATGAAACTAACCTTAAGCTTGGTAGGACTTGGAATATCCATGGTTGCTTCTTAGTAGAATAAATGCAAACACAAAAAACTGCACAAGCCATCATATATTAATTTTAATTTGCCTCTTTTGAAAATAGAAAGTGAAATTTATTTTAAAAAGAAGCAATCAGATCCTCTTAACTTTTTTTCTTGGACTCTTTGTAAATATGATTTTACTGTGGATAACACATTGGAAACACAATTAAACGTATGTAACGGTTCTATGAACCATTTGACTCTTCTTTTGTTTTCGTATTATTTCCCCTTAACTAATTACATGGTAAAAAAATAAGTACCACTAATAAGTATTAATTACATGATTAAACAAATTTAGTTACCTGGCCAAATTTAAGTTTTCCTCAAGTTAGTCTAAACTTAGAGCCTATTTGGGATTGCTGCTAAAATCTACTTATTTTTAAAAGCATTTTTTTAAAATAGCATTTCAGAAAAGTATTTTTTTCAATTTGTTTTTGGCTGATTCATTTGAAAAGTGTTTTTGATAAGCAAATTGTGTTTGGCTAAAAAAAGTGATTTTAAGTGTCAAATTACAAAAAAAAAAAAAGACAAGCATCAAAGTACTTTTAAAATGAAGATTATTTTATATATAGAAATTATTTTAAATATCTATTATAAAAAAATTAATCAAACTTTTATTTTTATTGAATTAAAATGTACATATTCAATTTTTCAATCAATATTATACATATATAAAAAAAAAGTTTAATACTGATGTAATATTGATATGATGATTTAAATATAATTAAAAATATCAAATATAAAGTAATGATAATAAATGTAAAATAATAAAAAGGAATATTACATAAAAATAAAATTCATAAATGAATCTCTTACCAAAATTATGAGATATGTTAATTAATTAATAAATATATATGGGGAAATATGTAAATATAGAAGGGATTTTTTGGTCTTGTAGAGGGTAAAACTTTTACCAATCCAATACATGCATGCCATGTGTTTAAATTTATTATTCATTTAACTTAACATTAATTAATTAACATGTGTTTTACTTCATGAAATCACATAATAATGGAAATTGCATTAGTTTGGTGTAAACACCGGTGCGGGTAAGTTTTTTCCGTAAAGAATAATTTTCTGCTTCTGCTTCTGCTCTTTTTAAGAAGCAGAAATTTTTAGCTTCTTCCCAACAGCAGAAAAACTGCTTATGCTTCTATTTAAAAGCAATTTTATTGATTTGTCAAACACCTTATTTTTTCAAAATAAATATTTTTGGTCTTCCAACAGCAATATCAAACCGTCTCTAAATTTGTAATTTGGAGATAGTTACATGGGTCTAGTTAGGGGTGGGCATGGTATAGTTTGGTACTGTATTTGAAATTTTGGTACCATAATTTTGGTATTCGATTTTTAAAACTATTATATCATCATATCAATTTAATTTTGTTCGATATTTTGAAATTTGATTTCAGTATTTTGTGGTATGGTAAATCGATAAACCATAGTTTGTTCAACTTTGACTAATATATACTCATATCGTATAATAGAGTGTTATGACTTCGAAAATTCAGAAAAGGATCTCAATATATACTAATTACTAACACATTATACATGTAGAAATATATATTCAAAAGAAAGTACAAACAACTCCTTTTGTCAATCAATTTACATTTCAATAAAAATAGAGTAGGCAAAGTTTTAACTTCTAAACATTTAGTTTATATTTCGATATTTCAATATGTTGTTTCTAAATATCAAATACCATATCAATACCAAAAAAAATTAAAATGTATACCATATATCATACTAAATATCATAATACCAAAAATCCCAATTTCAAAAATTTCAATATGATATAGTAATTCGGTATATATCATATCGTATCATCCCTAGGTCTACTGGCAAAATATTCTCCCGACTCGGTAATCCCGAGTTTACAATTGGGTAAATATACCATAAATCTTAAAAAATGATGAAATATCCTTTACTATTTCACCAAAATAAAAGTTTAGACGTCCTCAATTTTAGCGTCAAAGTTATGAAAGATATAAAATATGTCATTCATTTTGTCTAAAAAATACGAATACCAAAGTGCCACATATTTATTTCCTCAAAACTTACTTAGATTGGGACAAAACTTAAACAGAGCATCAAATGGTCCTATTTGTGAAGCATAGTCTCTCAATTTCTAGGCACTAGATCAAACAACGATAGTAAGACTTGTTATCAACATATTCGGGGAGATGCTAGAGAGGATCAAGTTATCAAATATAGTTATAAAATGTAATTTAAAAAAAATATAGCTCTGAATAGTAAAATATATATAGCACATGTTTACTATATAATATAAAATTTCGTACATATAAATGACCTGAGACGAGGAAGTACAGTAGAACCTACAAGAGTTCCATCAAACTAGTCACTGAAACTTTAACCAAACGAGCTACACAACATACACTGAAGAAAATGAACAAGGAAAGATATTGCAAATTAGCAGTGAACAAATTAGTGATTTCAATGTGTATGGTTTTCGGGAGTTGGGGACGTTTATTTACAACAGCAGCAGGCAAAAGCATAAACAATTAGTAATTACAGTCGAGAATCAGGCTGATAAGTCAATCCCAACACCTAAACCCCAATATCCAACAGCAATTGATATGATAATGTTTTGCATTTTTCAGCCAAAATCAAAGATCACTGCCACCACAAAAGTATTTATATCTCTCGTCTATTGAAAATGCTGATCTGCTGCCACTACGACTAGAACTGATGCAGAACTTGAACATCTCATACAGGAAAAGACAGCTTGTCAGGAGACGGAGAATCTTGTCCTGTAATTGATAAATCAACAGATGGTTATAGCATAAAAAGACCTATATCATGCATTCATGCTTTAGCATGCACCTAGATAGACTACAAATTCTTTCTTTTTTTTTAATCCCGTAATAGACTTTGAATTCATTAAGTACTTTTTCTGTACATTAGGTAAAAATAAATCATAGAAAACAAAGAAAAGTACTCACCGTAGTAATAGTTACAAAATGACATGAACAGCACAGCAGGAATGAAGATACCTCCGATCCCCCAAGACACATAGATCATCTTATGGTAAGCTTTCTCAAAGTCAGAAAAATCTGTGCCGTCATCATAAATAGTCTTAGTTCTGGCAATAAAAGAGTCCATGTCCATGACAGGACCTTCACTGTTATCCACAACATTAGCTAGCCTTCCTTTCTTGCTTCGTTCAAATTCCATTAGATTTCTTGTTTCTTCTCTTAAATCTTTGTATCTTTGCGTCAAATTTATGATGAGCATATTCATTGTTGTAATTCTTGATTCATGCCGATGCGAATGAACGAATCAGCCAAAAATAAACACATCAATAGAATAGAGATGGCAAAGGCCACAGCAGACGGTATTTTGGTGGTTAAGTAGATACTAATTCCTCCTGTCCATGCGAAAAGAAAGAGGCTATGCTGCTTTAGTTTAGATACAACCTTGAGTGCTTGTAGTTCCAAGTCCCATTTCTTTTCATATATTGCTTTCCTTCTCTGTTCCACCTCTAACAACTTCACAACATTTGAACGCAATGGGCATGAAGGGACTATCAAATGAAAGAAAAAAAAAAAGAGGAGAAAAAAACAAACAAAAGAAGCAAGCAACTTTAGGGAACTAAATTTCGTATATCGTAGACTAGAACTGAAATATTTATTATTTGCATGTGTCTAAGTTAATATGTTGCTGACCTTCAATAAAATCAATGGTTATATATTCTGTTTCAGCCATGAGGAAACCAATATGTTGAAGGCTTCTAATATCATCAATTTCTCTATGTCCTATTCCAGTGATAAGAAAAAATGTAAATTTGGTTAGTCAAACACTAAAATCAACTTCCCAAACCCAAGTAGTAACCCAAGGCAAACTATACAAGCCAAATAGAGAAAGTTTCACCGTAAGGAAAGAAATGTATGTTTCTATTAACTTTTCCAGCTTTACAGATGATGTTCATTCTCTTTTTGAATCTAACATAAAAGTGTATAGTAACATTTAAGCAGTTGGGGTAAGGGATTCATTCCAGAAGTTAAGTAGATGAAGTTGTCTACAAAGTCTGATGTGTACCCATTGCATTGGTGCTAAGCAACTCACAATAAACACAGCTCTCTAAAACAATACCCAGAGTACATTTTCCTACCAGCTGTAATATTTTCATCTTTCTCAACCATCCCTAGAAAGACATTTGGACTAAATTAAAGGAAAAAAAGTACACGGAAGAATCTTGAATCTTACTCGCACACATCAATAGTTTCTTAAAATATTAATTTATAACCTTAGAAGTCAGTACCGTTAGCTACCAAATAACTGTATATTTGCAACAAATAATAGCTGCAATGCCTTGGGTGAATTGGTCGTATGAGCAACATCTGCTGAATTATCAAGAAGACACCCTCATCGACTTATTGAGCTTCATATGCCAAGTCTTTTGCCTATAACCTGGAGACTAAATTTTCAGAGGATAAACAGATAGCATATGTCATTAAACACTAAAGTTGTCATGATGAACTTGTGTACGGAAGAGAACACAAGAAAAGCATGTCGAACTTCATATGTGAAATGCAAAGAAAATATATAATTTGACATGTCCTCATAAGACTGATACCACATAGCTAATAGAAATAAGAGTCAAACACATGAAATGTGTCAACACTTAACACAAATAAAAAACCCTGGATACAACAAGTGTTGTAAAAGACTCGCTTGAGGCACACTTAAGCCCTCAATTTAGGTGCCAAATGCTTGTCCAAACTCTTTAGAAACTCGATTTTTCAAGTTTCAACTTCAAATCTACGGCCAAAAATGGAGCAAAATATGAGTATGAAAACCAGCACTACCTCCAATTTTTTCATGAGGTCCTTCTGTCAGTTGCAACAAAATGCCTTATAAGTTACAAAACAAACTTACAGATAATAACCTTAGTTTTCATGTAAGGTTCAACATACAGAAATAGAACTACTAAAAAAAGACATGTATATATATATTTATCAACACAACAGAGTGACTGGTAATATGCAACATTATGCTATTGAAAGAGCTAATAGTGAGCGTGATTACGTACCAACTCGGCGAGAAACTCGAGCACAGAGGTAAGGGAGAGACGAGCTCGGACTAGGGTTTGCAATCTGCGCGCCAAGTTATTTTTGTTACTAAATTTTGGAGAAAATGGTAAAAATGGTCCTTATGTTTGGGGTAGAGTTAATATAGTCCCTCGAGCATTTTTGGTGTTCATATTTGCGCCTTTTGAAAAATTATTCATATTTAAAAGGTTGGCTCACCGATTTTGGCAGCGGAAAAGACAGGAGCACAAACAAGGTAGCTTATGCTTTTTTTCATCCTCACTACCTGATTTATAGTAGAATTTCTTTTTGGTTTTATACTTTTGGGTTATATTTAATCTCATAGTTATGTTTTTTTTTTTTAAAATAACGTAACTCACATTTAAAAGTCCACTTTTTGTAATTTCTGATACTCTTAATGCAATTATTTTCTCAAATTTTGATATTTTCTTTTCACAAAATTTCGTAGGTTGGCCTGCCTTTTTAGAAATTCAAAAGTTAGTGCGCGAAGTGACATGTCACAAAATCCTTTTAGGTACTGAGAAGTTTTTTTTTCGACTAAAAAGTTGGATTAAGTTATATAACTTCATTGCCGCGGAAAATTTGGAAGTGATTTTGTCATTACATGACTGCCCAAAATCAGTACACCAAAACTTGAACAACTCTACTATCTGATTGACAACCAGAATGTACATCAGAATTCAGAACTTAAAACAAGATAACCCTTTTTTGTGTCTCTGTGTGAATTGAACTTTACAAATTTGCATCATTCTTTGCAATCCAGAAAGAAGTTTAATGATCACATATGTAGATTTCATCATTCTTTATACTCCACTAATTTCCTAGAAGTTGAAAGTTGAGGAAAAAAAGCAAAACATTCACACAAAATGCATATTTGAAACCAGAACTATATGTTCATCCCCAACTAAAATGCCATGTTATCTAGTGTTCTGTCACATACCAATCTTGAGTACTCCTCAGAATTTTCCATTACCAATAATCCACAACCAATCTAAAGCAACACCGGAAAATATTCCAGCTAGTAAGAATAACACTAGCAAGTTACCCAATGCATTTGCCTCAGGACCCTACAAAATTCAAAGTTAAGTGTTAAAATATGATGTGATACTTACTCTTCATATGATTATAAAATGACAATTTGTATAGATTCTGAAATTAAAATTTCACAAACCTTGTATCCTTTAGGTGCAGCTGTCATGACACAAACAGTGAGGTAACCATTTGTGAGTCCCAAGAAGGATACGAGAAATATCATCCAGCCTTGATCACCATATTTTGCAGTGAAATAGAAGCAAGGAATCAACAAGAAACGAGAAAGGGTTGCGATCATGAGGCCCTTTCGTGATTTAAGCTCGATTTTCTTGATCAGTGGAACGTATCTTCCTATCAGATCCCAAACATTGTACATTGCTATCAGAACTAGAGGATACCTGAAATTAAAAAAAGAAGAAGATATTATCAGTAATTCAACTAGCAGGTCTTATTTACATTGGTTAGGAACTCCATGAAATCAAGCTGGCTATGCACACTTACCATGATCCCAGTTGGTGGGTACCAGTGTTTTCATACAAGAATCCGGGGAAAATTGATAAAGTGAGGACATAAATCAAGTACAAGTTCAATTCGTAATCAATGTTCTTGAGAAGCAATTGTTTGGTGGTCAGACGTTCTGATTGCTTAGCATCGTTATTAGCCTGTTCAGTAAACAGAAACATATCAAATTTATGGATCATGAATATGACTTATAACAGTTGTTAGTTGAGGAGAAAAAATTGCCTACTTTTTCCATCGGTTGAATTCCAATGCCTGCAGCAGCTAAGTCAGCTGCAACAGTTGTTGATCCTTCTGCAGCTGCCTTTGAACGGTAGTGCTTCACAATTGGTAGCTTAGGGAATATGAATGCATATAGAAGGATGCATAGGAATTCAAAGAAAGCGGAGATGGCAAGGAACAACACTGTAAAATCAACAATTATAAGTTTCTGATTAAAGTTAAAATTGCATCAAAATGGAAGTACATCAGACTGTTTTTTATTTAACTTTCAATAATGAGATCTTAATTACTTACTAACTCCTTTGCGGAAGCCATTATTACTGTTTTCAAAAGCTGCCTTGGTTATTAGCCTTAAGCCAGAGGTAAGTGCACCAGATGCAGCAAGACCACCAAAAAACGACTGCATAATTCATGAGTCAGTATACAAACATAATTCAAGTTTGATATAGCAATTGAAGCAAAGCAAAAATTAAAAATGTTACTGCGACGCACTTGCATAAACTCAGGGCACATGAAAGCTAAATCTCCAACCATTCCACCTTGAACATGAGCATCTGCAACTCCAAAACATCCTACTATGAAACATATACCAATGTAATTTCCTATTCCACCCGTACCGGACGTTGCCAAATCCAACTGGAAAGAAGTAAAAACAACAACAGATTTTAAAAAACAATGACCAAAAAATGACAACATAAAAACACCAAGAAATTAACTAAAGCATAACATACCACTATAAGTGCGACTGTACTTAAGGTAAAAAGAATATATCCAGCTAAGTTACGCTTTCTTGTATCAACTTTTGCCTCATTATACGCAAGAATTGCCATTGTTCCAAGTGCAAATGGCTGATACACTAGTGTGAGTACCCTTGAAGGATGATAATCCTTCAATTTACATACCAAATTAAACAAGTCAGCACACAACTACGTCTCCATCCCAAACACAGTAATAAAATTGAAACAAAAAATACATTAGAAGTTGTCAAGGAAAACTTACTGGAAACAATGCATAGTAGTAATCTCCTATGCTGAGTAAACTGTTCCAAGAAACAAGTGACCCAAGTCCCAAAATCCAACAAACAAAAATACCCATAAATTTCCCCTGAAAATTTCACCATACATCATAATTTCAGCCACAACAAATTTTCAATAACTCCTTCAATTTGTGAACAAACTAACAAAATTTGAAACAAACCTCAAGCCTTGTAGGACTTGGACTTCTACTTGAAATAGCATTAGTCATGGCTGCTTCTTAGTAACTGCACTACAGTATCATATATTTGCCTCTTTAAATAAAGAACAAATTATAAAACAGAATTGAAATTTATAAAGAGCCAATAACAGAGGTACTATAATAAAACCTTATAGCAATTCAATTGGCTCAAATAAAAGAGGATCTTATAGAGATGAACATTACATACATTGAAATAATAAATCAATTAAAGAGGCCTGACCTTATCAAATGACAAATGAAGGTATGTATGGAGTCTCTATTGACCGCAAAAGTGTAAAAAGATGTGAATAGAAGATTCTCTCACAGCCTATTTAGGATTCTTTATATACATGAACTTATTGGAATCTCTACAGGTCAAAGTGTGAACATGGATGAAATTATAAGGTGATGAAATAAATACCTTATCAATAAGATGAAAGTTCAGTAGTCAATTAACCGATAAATAGCACTGGTATGTTAGGAACCTTATAAAGTGGCTTGTTGGTTGAGGAGTTTGATTGGTATTGATATTAGTAAAATTATAGAATTAAACATATTTAAAGGAATAATAGTAGGAATAATGAATAAAACTTTGTCTACTCACGTTACTGATAAAAAAAAGTAAACTAATAAATGTTAGTTATAATTAACCCTCCACTTATGGAAAACCAATTAATTATGTTTAAAGATAAGGAAGAGGTTGCGTACTACTAAGTCAATATGTAATAATTCAGTGGGGATTTGTTTAGGGGGTCTTAACTAGAAAAATATTGAAGGGGTTACTAAAAGAAAAAGAAAGAAAAAAAAAATTGTTTGGGGATAAGGAAAAGGAAAAGGCAAAGTGGGAATATAATTCACTAGACTATGAACTTTGATAATAAAATGAATAAATGAAGATACGTAGTCTGAATATAACACACTATTATAGTAGACTTTTAAAAGGAATAGAGCTCTAATATAAGTCAAGAATCTTTTTTATTGTGTAAAATGGATCGATGAAAATAATAATTTATGCATTTAATTTCAGATTTTTAGCATTGAATCATAATTAAGAAATATATATTTTTACCTTATATATTAATTAGTTATTAAATTTTTATAAGTTGTATAAATGCTCTATATAAATGACAAATGATTATATTTAAAGCGAAAGAGCGGTGACGTTATTTTTCAAAGAAAGGACAAAAAAGTCGAATTAGTGTGTCAGTCTTCCATATATTTCTGGTTTTATTATACTATATATATATACTAATATAAATAAAATATAGTAATAAAATGTGCATTGGAAAGAGAATCCAAGCAGAAGATACCAGCGAGAAAATGACGGTCCATTTATTTTTATATTATTACCTTTTAGGTCTACATAAGATAAATGTCATTTCTAAAGTAATAATTCATAATTACACCAGAAATATAAATCATATTAGGTAATTCCATATGATAAGTTTTACTTATAAAAAAAAATATACGGGTGTTCTCAAACCTAGAATCTTTCATTCGTGAGATCACTTGTTCAATTAAATTAATCATCCTTAAAGGTTTTGTATGCCTGATTTTATTGGATGTTTGTATATAATATTTTAAATGCCATTATTATTATTATTACCCAATAGAAGAATGGGCTATGGAACACCTACTTTTGACTTGATTGGCTCCATCCATGATGAATTGTCAATTTTGTAATCATCTTGGCTTATTTTATTGCGTTTATGGAAGAGTTGGGAATCAATTGTTTTCCCTCCAATTGGTTCCTCGTTTAATTTACTCTTATTAAAAAGATTAAATATGGTACTATCCTCGATACATCAAATTATATAAATTTATAATAATTCAATAAGACAATAATGCATATTAATTAATCATTGTTAAATACTACTAGAATCTTCACTTGAAGTGATGATGTGCTTTGGGTACTAATTTTTCTCATTCACATTGTCTTACTTAGAATATGCTTCTTCTTTCAATTTGGCACCACATTTTAAAGAGTTATACACGCAAAGGAATTATTTAACTTGCGAAAACATCGACAATTTAATAGGAAGAACTAGTGTACTCCATTTATTATCTTTACTCTTTACATTTCTATCTAGGTCTATTTTGTGAAAGTTTAGTATCGCAACAACAAATTCGATCAAAGTTGAGATATTTTTCAGACCCTTATCCCTAACTTTTGATGGTCAACTATCAATTATTTTCACAGAAAGTCACTTAACTTTTATTTTCAACTCAAAAGTCACCCAATTATGACTTCTTTGCACAGAAAGTCACTCAACCTATTTAATTGTTTCTGTGCAAAGAAGTCATAGTTGAGTGAGTTTTGAGTTAAAAATGAAAATTGAGTGATTTTCTGTGAAAAGAATTGATAGTTGAGTGACCATCAAATTTATTAACTCCAACAAGCAATATTCAATTCCTTTAGGGAAAATTGTATGAAATAAAAAACTATTAATTCAAATTAAATGTTATAGCCATAGTTTATTTTAATTGTAATTCGCAGCACATCCCCTTTTTTGCCATATGATTCGGTATACAATTAGCCATTTTCGGTATACAATTAGCCATTTATACATTTCGGTATAAATGTATAAAATGTGTTTGTGTTTGTATAAAACGAAAGAAAAATGTATATACAAATACAAATACATATATTTTCGTCCTATACACTTATAATTATACAAATACAGATCTTATTATATAAATTACCATGTATAACTAAATTTATACAAAACTGAACAATTTGTATAAAATTGGATGTTTGTCGCGAATTATGCAAATCAAAAGCTCTATAGCAAACATCAAATTTGTTATGGAGCGCAATTATACAAACTATAGCTATAACATATAAATATAATTTTTATATTTGTTATATGTGAAAGTTGTTCATTCCTTTATATATCATGGACCTATACTCCTAATAGAATTTTGGCATAATACATATATTGGACCTTAAACTTGGCTTCAAATTTTAACTTTGACCTCCAACTTTCAAAGTGCACAAATAAGACACTTTAACTATCCAACCTTTTAATAAATAAACACGCGTGTCTTACCTGGCAAAACGCGTAACGTGCACGCATTTTGCGCGAGTGAGAAGTAATTTTTAGGCACACAACAGTGAAAAAAATGCTGAAATGACAACTCTACCCTTAATTAATTTTTATTTTTTTTTAGTTCTAAAATGGACATGTAAAGTGTTTAATTAGTTGGCAGCCATTGAGTGGCTCACTAATACACGTGGCAGTGATTGCATTTCACGCTCTTGGCTCCAAAAATCGCGTGTTTATTTATTAAAAGGTTGGATAGTTAAAGTGCGTGTTTGTGCACTATGAAAGTTGGAGGTCAAAGTTAAAATTTGAAGCCAAGTTTTAGGTCAAATATATGTATTATCCCTAGAATTTTCCTTTATTTAGGTGGATTCATGAGTAGATCTAAGTTATGCTGAAAAATATATTTATCTAAAAAGGATTGATTACTTATTGTCAATGTTTGGCAATTAATTTCATGTGATGGTCTTACGTTTTTCATATACTATGATATTAATTAGCACATGGCTTCACATGTATTTTCATATTAGTTTTGTTTTATATTTTAATAGTCTCGATGCAATAAAAGAAACAGAAAAACCCTCATAGAGAAAAATGAACAGAGCGATATTAGCAAGTGGATATCATATCATACGAGTGACATATACAAGATCGTATTAAAACAACTTAACAATGATTTGTGGCTCAACTTTTTTGGGGGCCATTTTTTCCTAAAAATATATTTATTTAAGGAAAAAAATGAAATTCTTCACAAGCTCAATTATGAAATATCTACGTTTACAATAGTTTGGGAAAATAAAATAAAATAAAATGTATTGCTGCGAAAAAATGAAATATCGCAAGAATTTCACCAAATTGAAATTGGGGGAATTAGCTGGCTGTCAAACTAATCCATATCTTTGGTGCGAGTCTCTTTGAAGAGTTTGATATATTAATTAATTTTTAAAAACAAAGATGCTTAAACATTATTATGAGCTTAGATCCCTAATCCCTATTGCTTGTGTTAATTGGCTAAATAATAATTTGTTGATATAATAATATTGTATGTGAGGGAAAGGAAAATGATCCCCAACTACAATTCAAGTCTCTTTTGGTACCATAATAGATGTGGTCCAGTGGATGAGTTAGTTCCTCCCTTAATAAGGAATTTTGAGTTCACATTCGAGTCTTGGATATGAGGAAATTCTTGATAAAGAACTCTACCCCCAAATGAGGCTCTACATGACGTGAATCTGGAATAGTCAGGCTCCAATTAAATCAAGAAATATATTTAAGTACACCGTCATATGATATTTGGTTTGCAAAAAGTATTCGATCAACTTGTAGAAAAGTATATAAGTACAATAAGTCCCCACAAATCTGCGAAGTTTCTGCTATATAAATGATGGTGTGTGGACACCCAACAACTTGTCCACACAAATACAACGACTATTACAATGATGTTGTTTTCAAGTGGTGATAAATTAATTTAACTTTTATGAGTTATGAATTTTAGAATGACGATTTTGAAGTGCTCATATTTAGATTCTAAATTTGATAAACGCACATGTTTAATAAATTTTCTAATATAAATAAAATATTTGAGAAATTAATAAATCATCTAAACTTGTTTTCGATGTGGTGTTGTCCAAAGTATCAAAAGGTACGTATGATCAAACAACTTGTATCATGCTAAGTCAAATCTTGCAATTACTTCTTCTCTTGTCTTTGCTTCCTAAGTTAGTGTTTACACTGTTGTAAGTCGTAATCTAAAGGACAGTGATAGAGCCAAAGATTCTATCAAGAAAATAATGAAGAACTAGAAATATCATACTACTTTGTCATTTGACGTTTGTATAACTAAAACAGATCTTCATGTAAATAATCGGACAATTTTATAACAACGATCTATAAACTTTTATTCATCACATATAAAAAAAAAATCCCTTATTATTATTTACGGATTAAATAATTATGTATTATAATTCAGCATGCATAATTAGGACATAAACCAAACATCCACTAAACGTACAAAAGCAAAATCAGTTTTTTTTTTTAAAAAAAAAAAGAATTGACATGTACCTACAATTTTTAGATTGAGTTGGTATGTTTTGGTCAAATAAATAATTAGCAAACTATATTCTGCCCAAAAATAGGGGAGAAAATTTCTATTCACACTCATCTCTCTCTTCAATTTTTTTTCGTAAAATAGTACTAAAAGATATACGTATTTAGTAGGTATTTCTCTAAGTTCCAATCATATTTTCTTAAAACTGGCAAAATGCCCCCTTAAAATTAGCAAAAGATATATAAGGGCCCGATATATAATTATGACTTTTCTTCTTTCAAAGATATTATTGTGTCTACCACCTATAAATTATTTTCCTCAATTGTTTGCTAGAAGTTATGGTATGAAACACAATCCATATTCACTTAATATATTCGTCCGTGTTCATTAATAAATTGGTATACATTTATTTGATTTAGTAACTTTCTAATTTTACATAGGTATACACTATATTCATCTCTATATCCAGTGATCTGTATTTATCTAACAAATTTGTATACATTTGTTTAAATTGAGATTGATATTCATTGTTATACATTGGTCTGTATTCATCAAAAATCATCATCTCGATTTTTTACGAGAATTTTTTTTACTCATGGATTTCAAAACAAAAATCTCAAACACGATAACCCAAAATTTTACCTAAAAAAGGCTGAAAAAAATTCAATTCACAAATCATAAAATCTCATAATTAATTGGGCAAGAAAACACTATAAAATTATATATGAAACAAATATTTTTAGGAAAGAACAATGTACAATTATATTAAATTTGTATAAACAGAGAAAAGTGTGGAGTGGAAGAAAAAATTTAGGAGATAAAGAGAATGTAAAATACAAAAATAAAACTAAGCTTAGTACAGTTGAAAACAATAAGAAGAGAAGAAAAAAAAGAATAAATTCTCATTTTCAATAAATGTAAATAATAGAAGCAAACATAGAAATAGTGGGTCTTCAAAATTCTGTGAGGGGTCGTTTGGTACAAAAATGTATAATGCAGAGATTACTAATACATGAATAAGAAAAAAAATGTACTTTTCAAGAAATATTCTTTGTCGTGGCTATTCAATGTCAATATAAATATTTTTAAAACGTTTTTTTACCAAAAAATAAAAATAGGATACTTATTACTTCCTTTATTCCACATTAACTGAGTTTGTGAGGAAATACACATTTATTAATAAAATCATTCAAGACATATTCTTTGTGAAATCATAAATATAACATTGCAAGTAGTGTAATTTATCTCCTAAAAAATCTCAAACTTTATTAAGGGAAAGGGAAAATATGAAAAAGAATCCAAAGACCCATCTTAAACTTTGAAAAATTCAATTACTTATTTTAAACAATGAAAAAAACCCCAAAAATTAAGTTAATATGAAATAGAGGAAGTATCAATTAAGTGTATGTATGTTAGAAATTTTGACTAGTTAGCTAATTTTCCCGTGGAGGGGAAAATTTTCAAAACAACAATATTTATCATTTAATAGGATCCCTTGTCAACACTTTCAATATTTGTTTAAAATGACAATATTTTGATTTGCTGTAAGACTGACTTTTGTATTTATTTAATTTGAAAGAATACAAATCTTTAACAACAGAATGGAGAAAATCATTAGAGAAACTATTTCAAAAAAGGTAAAAATCGCTTAAATCTCTAATCAATTACAATTGAAAAAATACGAAGTGCTATCTCTCTCTTGTTCTTTCAAATGCCTTTCACCATTGTTCTGCATATTTCCAATATCCATTTTCGAATAACTCCATTGAAATTGAATTTATATTTTCGTTGATTTGACCCACTTTTCGTTGGATAACAAAATTTTGAATTAATCGATTGTAATTCAAACTTCGTTATCAATTTTCAATTCTCCATTGATAATCCTCATTCTTCGTAGAAGTCAAGTCGATTGATCATCATCTATAGACAAATCTCCTATAAGAATTTTTATTTTTATTTGTCAAGAGTCATGGATCTGTTGTAAAAAAAAGTTCATCATTCTTCTTTCCTAAAAAATACAAAATTGCATAACGATCAAAATTATGTGCATCATCGTTAAGATTCAAAATTGCATCTGTTCATCATCGTTTTTCCTGGAAAATTCAAAATTGTTGATAAATCTGGGAAGATTTCAAAATTGAAGCAATTCATCATCGATGTTCCTACGAAACACAAAATCGAGGATCGATCAAAGAAGCTAATTGAAATATACAATCGAAAAATCATATTTGTTCTTCAAGATATAATCGATCTGGTATTATCTCAAAGAATTCATCAAAATTAGTGGTGATGCAGTATGAGAGTAGATTTTTGAAATTTTATTCAAATACAAATTTATTGTTGTGATATTGTATATTGAATAATCGAAATACAAATTAGTTTGGATACAAATTTGATGATATTATGTATTGGATTATTAGAATACAAATTTATTTTGAGTATAATTTTGATGATGTGATCCCTATTCTATATTGAATGATTGGAGCATAAATTTGATTGGAATACAAATTTGTTCAACAATTATAGACAACAACTTTTAGAATACAATTTTTGAAATACAACTTTTGTAATACAAATCAGGTTAGAGTACAACTTTTTCTTAAATCAAAAGTTACAAACAAAAGTGAATAATGAATTTGATCAACAGTTTGGAAACAACTTTTTGAATACAATTTTTGAAATACAACTTTTAAAATACAAAATCAGTTTTGAATACATTTTTTTTGTTTAATCAAAAGCTAAAAATAAAATAATTGATATACAACATACAAAATACATTTATTTTGAATACAAATATAGTTGATAACTGAATTTGAACATATCATACAAAATGATTGATTTGAATGCACATGGATACAATATGCTTAAAGAAATATAATATTGCTGAAAAATATAATTAAAATATAAAAAATACAACATATATACTAATATGAATACAATTTAAGTAAGAATATATATCATTTTAGTCGTCTATAATTTCATTTAAACAAATACAATTTCTGAAAATACAATTGACATATGAAAAATGCAACTGACAATACTAATATGAACACAAATTAAGTATGAAATTAAATAAATTAAATATTAACTGAAATTGGAGAAATATAAACACCAAAATACTAAACCTACCCTAAATTGTAACGAGATTTACTTTAAAAATCAGACTCAAAAGAAAATTTACTAAATAAACGATTCTGAAGTTGAATAAATTGGAACACAAAAATACATAAACGGCAAAAAAAAAATACAAATCAAAACTAAAAAATTATGATATTAACCCAATAAATACAAATCCAAAGGAAGTTATCCGATTATATGAGAATATGATGCAAATATTTTGTTTGATTTTTTTCCATTTTGAAAAAAAAAGAAAAAGAGAAAGAATCTGGAAGCAGAGAGAAGGGGAATAAAAACAATGAATAGAGAGAGAAAGTGGAGTTGATGAGGAGTGAAAATATGATGTATTTTAGGAGGATAATTATAAATATATAATTTGCTATAAAAACAATATATGAGAGAGAACCTGCGATTAATGTGAGATAAATTAGAAACTAAACTAGGATACATTATATTTTAAAAAAAATATTGACATATTGACATTTTTAATAATTATTTTAAAGTGTAGATGTTTTTAATAATTATGTTAGAAATTTTGACTAGTTAGCTAATTTTCCCGTGGAGAATATGAAACTTGAAGACTAATGACATAAAGTGGGCTCTACCCTATACCAGCCCAGCTTGGGGGCCCAAGTATCTAATATGGGAGCCCATTTGCTAATCACTTGAGAAATGGGCCTTTTCAACGTTTTATGAGGAAGCCCAACAATTTATTTCGGGGTAACGTGAAGCTTCGGCCCAAACATGAAGTCCACTTTAGGTGAAGATGAGCCTTCTTGATCCACATAGGATGGTATATTAGGAAATGTTTTTATGTATATCATCTTATTATTCCAAATAAAAAATTATTTATGAGTAAACTAACCTAACAAGAGATACATCTTTATATTCCTATTCTACAAGTGAAAATTCTGCTTTGTTAATAATCAAGAAATAATAAAAATGATACTTATTCATTTGGTTCACCTTAATTTGCGACTATAGCTTCTCTTAGAATTTAGATTAATTTAATTTGGTGTTAACATCGTTAAAGATAAGTTTCCCTTTGTAAGTCGTGTGGCTTACTGATGGAGAGAAAAAAAAAATCAAGTTTCTAAAACGATATAGTAAAATCTTTGAGCAGTAGATAATTTTAAATCTGATATAAAATGCAATATATTTATTATGTTTGGTAAATAAGAGAAATTATCATATTTAATGCATCAGATTGAATGGTAGTGTTTGTTTTTTAAAACCATTTTGCCGGCCGGCCCTAAAGAACATATTACTATAATATTCTATTTCTGGAAAAAGTTAACCAAATGGTGCTAAATTATTTTGACATCACCCCTTAATTAGGAATATGTTGGCCATCCATCTTGAGAGAAATTAAATCTTTTGAAACATATATGATATTAATTACTTGAAAACAATCAAAATGAATGACTTCTTTTTCTTCATATTCCCTTGGTCAGCCACCTCCCACTATTACCCCCATCCTATCGAGAGGCAGAATCAGGATTTTCATTAAGGAAGTTCAAAATCTGATGAAGTAAACACATGAATTAGTCGAAGGAGGTTCAACATCTACTATATATACATAAAAAGTAATTTTAACCATGTAAGTATAATTTTTTGACAAAGGAAATTTGAATAAACCCCTTGATCATAGATTGGCTCCGCCCCTGCCCCTGCCCCCACCCACCAACCCCCAACCCAAATCTATATCTCATTTTATTTTCTAAATTTAGGAAATGAAATAATAGATTTGTCCACTTCTAATATGAAAAAAGCAAGTGGGATTGGGTTGCTTTTGAAAAGAGATGCTCTTCATCATCCACTTTTATACTATAGAAATAAGACATGATATATTAATGTATAAATGTCTTTATCTTAAAAAGGTTTTACTGACCGACCATCACACACTGAAAGTGAAGGATTACATAATTGCTGTTACCAACTTGCTTCAAAGAATATAAATTCAATTATGAATTTCACATCACATTCAAATTAAGACTTTCTTTTCCTCTTTAAGAAATTCGAAGTTTTGAATTTCAGCATATAATATTTTCTATCTAACTTGCTTTGGGTCTTGACTCTTGACATTTCTTTTTATCAATTAACAGGCCTTCCATTTAGTTGGTAATATTTTTTTTATATCAAGTATTTAAATAAGTTTGAAATATGTTAGTTATTGGTTTATTTACAAGTTATTAGTTAACATCTCAATGGCAAGGAATTACACTCAATTGGAGGTGCTTGCCACGAATTTTAAAGTGACGAAAAATAAATTGTAATAAAAAAAGAAAAAAAATAATTTATTGATAAATCAACATGGACACAAATCTGTTTCTCCCTTTGATTTTTTTCTCGTAAAATTTATCCATGATTCAAGGAACGTTAGTGGTGTATTTCTCGAATTAGGATGATTAGGATTGGATCTTTTTATGAATATTTCATAAATTTATGGAATATTCGAGATTTCTTTTCAAGATATGAACTAGGATTTAGGATTGATTACCCTTCAAAAATCCTAAGAAGAATCGAATACGTCTTGTAAAATCTAATTAAGGTGTATTTCTCGAATTAGGATGATTAGGATTGGATCTTTTTATGAATATTTCATAAATTTATGGAATATTCGAGATTTCTTTTCAAGACATGAACTAGGATTTAGGATTGATTACCTTCAAAAATCCTAAGAAGAATCGAATACGTCTTGTAAAATCTAATTAAAATTGAACACCTCTAATAAAAGTCCCACAAATTTTCAATGCCAACCAAAAATATTGCACAAATCATTATTTAAAGGAGCTAATAAGTGATGCAACTTAATGAAATAATTCATATATTTATCTAATTGTTGTCTTAGACTTGAGATTTTTATTTTAGAAATGAGAAACTAGACTATTTGCACCGACTAAAACCGCCAAATAGACCATGTCCATAAACTCTTTGTAGCATAATAAAAGAATTCGTTGAAAATTATCCTTGGAGAGTTAGTATTGACCTTATAATAAAGTGTTTACTTATTAGTGTTTTATTTTGTAAAATTTTATGAACGAGCAGCAAAATGAGAAATCCATTTTTTTATTAAGAAAATCTCTTATGGATATGAAAATTATGCAGTAGCATCGAAATTTTATGAGACTCTACAAGATATGTTTAATTTCAATTGAAACTCTACTCAGTTTCAATTGGGACTTTATAAAAACATGTTGAATATCAGTTAGAGTTCTTAAAGGCTACTCCACCCTAAATTTTAGTTCATGCCCTTGTTAAAGGTAATATATATATATATATATTAATAGGCATCTCGAATATCCCATAAACTCGTGGGATATTCATAAAAAGATCAAAATATGACCACACTCTTTTGACAATCAAATACTTCAAGAAGATCCACAAAATTCTATTTACATAGGATCAAATGAATCTCAAGGAAGTCTCTATCATCCTAATTCGAAAAATACGCTACTAATAAAACTCGAAGTATAGAGAACAAAATTGTACTCACATTATCTTTTCAATAAAAATTATTCATATTTTTTCATATTTCATTTGTGATTGCAATTTATTTTTTAAAACTTTAAAATTTATTTTAAAAAAATATCAAGTTAGAACTTGAAAATTAATTAGAGTATACCTTTAAAACCTATTTTTCAAATTTATTTAGTAAATAAATTTTTCAAAGAAGGAGATCAATAAATTTTAGGCGAAACAAATATGAGATGATGACATGGTGTTAGGTAGACATAAAAGTGGATTGGTTTGCATGAGTTAGCAAAAACAAGTGGACATAAATCATTTTCCTATTTATAATTTGAGAATATAATCTCCATTGATCCCCACCAAAAGAAGAAAAAAAGATATATGGAAGCCACGTCTTTGAAAGAAAGAGCTACACTAAAGACATGAATAAATGACCCCACCCCCCCTAAAGGTCTCAATTCTTCCTTTTTATTAGCTCCTCTATAACTTAGATCTCTAACTCCACCATTATATTTCTTTCTTTCTTTCCAAACAAACAAACATTTCATCACTCTCTTCTTTTGCAGGCCAAAATTTCAGCACAATTAATTGTCTTCTAGTCTTGAGACATCAAAGAGTTACAAGTCTCCATCATGTAAGTTATTAAAAAAAAACTTCTATTTGATTAATATGCTTTCACTTAATTTCCTCTTGATTGATCTTCTATATTTGATGAGATAACTAGTTCTTTCGATTCAATAAAGCCAATTGAAGTTGGTTATATGACTTTTTAGTAAACGTTCATCTATCGCAACCCTTCTACTTTATTCGAGTTCTGATTGAATATGCTTGTGAATTAAATTAAACTCATTGATTATAGTCCTCATTCATTTTTGAGATTGAATTGGAAGTCAAGAAAAAATAATTAAGGTAATATCACAAATGAATTCTTGTTTTTGTCGTAGAGAGAAAGAAATAAATTAAAATAGGGTACATAAAACTTGTTTATATATAAAAAATATATTCCAAATGTTTGCCTACCTTTGGCAACAGAACATAACATTATTCGTAACGTCAAACGTGGCCCTGGAAACCTGGCAGCTACAAGACATGATCATTGATCGATGACCACCTCATTTTTTCTTCTAGTTCCATCCATCGATTCTCCTTCCTTTAAATCTTATCTATTTCACAGATTGTAATGTAAATCACTACATTTGTTAGGTTATAATTATTCTACTAAATCACTTCTTAATCAGAAGTTTTAAGTCTCGAGAATGAAAAACTTTTTGATAGAATAGTTTTAAAGGATTTACCACACGAGAATATATGCTACTGTTGAAAGGGGAAAAAAAGGAATTTAAGTTATACTTTCGATGTAAATAAAATTTTACATTATCAATGATCCTAAATGAGGTCATTTGTTATCAGCATATTCCTAAACTATAGTAGAAAAACTAGTTTATGTATGTACTAACTATGAAATTATGTAAAATTAATGAGATAAAAGGGATAGGGGGGAATCTGTTGACTTGAGCCAAGTATCCCTCCGTTCAACCATAGTGTCTGCTATACTATTTTGGGATGTCTAATAATATTATTCACTTTATGAAATTAATGGATAATTTTTACACTTAGTTCATAATTTACTCTTATCATTAAGTATAGTCATTTCTCTATTATATCTTTCAAGACATTGTATTTATTATATTCAAAAGGTGATATAGTAAAATTACTAATTTATTTATAATCTATTAAAAAGTGTGCAAAGTCCATAGTAATCAAGTATTGTTGGCTAAAGGAGTAATAAACAGGAATATATGCTCCCAGTTTAATCATATGATTGTCTTTTACTGATAATTTTATTAGGGGATTAATTAGCCTATCCTCGTGTTAAATGGCCTAATCTAATCCGATGACGTGCTGGGTTTAATAGGCATATTTCTAATTTTGTCTGCTCTTAATTATTTAAACAAGGAATTAAGCATAGTTTATTAGCCATGTTTAATTATGGCAAGTTGACAACGGCTGATATCATCATTACGAAGCTTTCAGCTAACACCTAATTTTGATTTTCATAATGGCTTATTAAAATAGCTTCTACTAAAATTACTCTAATGAGATTGGTCTTCTTCCCCCTTTTTAAAAAGTCTAAATCTATTAGGACATTGTTGAGGACGGTGACTCATTATTCAACTTTATGAAAAATAGTTTAATTTAATTTTACTCTTATTATAATGCATAGACTTTTCACATTATCATTTTAAATTGACATATAATAATAACAACAGCAGCATATTAATGTAATTTTATGAGGTGCAATTTGGAAAAAAATTTAGAGTGTACTAAGACCTAATTCTTATCTTGAAGGTAGTATATAATAAAAACAATAGATACCATAAAATTGTATTAACATTACTTATAGAAGATGAGATTATTTTTGTTAAGTCATGATTTTTTATTATGATAAAGTTCAGCACAAATTCTTCACAATTTGGTGTTTTTATTTCATCACAATTTCTGTTAACACTCCAAATACATCTTCAATGTAACAGGGACCAGTAACACTACTTAACAGACTAACAGTCTCTTTCATTTTCACTTGCAGAGCGATGAGTGGGTCTATTCACGCGCCGCCAGAGTTCGACTCCGGCAACGGCGATTCAGTAGCCTCCACGCCTCGCTCGGAGCACCACCACCACATGTATGATGACACCACCGCTACACAGCCACGTGCCCGTTTCATGTGCAGCTTCGGTGGCAAAATTATGCTCAGGCCACACGACAATCAACTCCGTTACGTCGGCGGCGATACTCGAATTGTTGCGGTGAACCGCCACACTACCTTCGCAGCTCTCCTCGGGAAACTCTCCAAACTCGTCGGATATCCAAACATTAACATCAAGTACCAGCTCCCTAACGAGGAACTGGACGCTTTGATAACCGTCACAACCGATGAAGATTTGGAGAATATGATGGAAGAGTACGATCGGCTCACGCAGAATCAGAAATCAGCTCGGCTTCGGCTCTTCCTTTTCCCTAACGATTCTGGTTCCAGAGCCAGCACTATCAGCTCCATCCTCGACGGCTCATCTAAGCGAGAGCAATGGTTTGTTGACGCTCTCAATGGTGGCGCCGGTCCGGGTCTGGAGCGTGGGCGATCCGAAGTATCGTCTATTGTTTCTGAAGTTCCGGATTACTTGTTCGGGCTGGACAATTCCGATGATCCGCCCCGCGAATCAAAATTCGTGAAGAACAAGATCCTTTCGGAGCCGGGCTCACCCGCTCCACCCATTGTTTCTTCTCCTTATTGCTCAATTTCGTCATCATCAATGACACCTACAGCAGCTATGACAGTGATGCCGGATCTTCCACCTGTTAAAACAAAGCTCGATAAGCCAAACATGACAACTGAATCCAGAGAAACGCCGGTTGCGAGTGCGATTGAGACCGGCGAAAAGGCGGTTCAACAGCAACAACCGAGTTATCCAAGTAGTCCACTATGGCATTACCCAGCACCACCGGTGCAAACCATACCCGTTTACTATGTCCCGGGTCCGGTTCAGCCCGGAAATATCCCGGTTCAATTACGGGCTCCATATATTCATCCTTTTCCAGTTCCTCCGAATCAATTACCCGTCGGGTATCCACCCGTTTCAAGTATGGGCCAAGTATACAGTGGATTGAGGCCGGTAATGAGTGTTGACCCGAATGAATTTTCTGCTACTGCAAGGGTTGTTACCGAAGGAATGAATTACTATGCAGTTAGGAATTCAGGAGTTGTTCCGGGTTATGGAGGTCCAGTTAGTGAAGAAATGCAGGGACCCGGAGGTGATGGAAAATCGGGTCGGGTCTCCCAATAATTGAAGGTTTGATTGAGAAGTATATTTGGTGTGCTACTTTTTGTGTTAAGCATTTTGTTTAATTTGAAGCAAAATTTTGTGAATGGTAAATAAGTTGTAGTAATTGATAATCTATCCTCCAATTTTAATATGTGAGTATTTTATTAGTAAAAAACCAAGTTGTAAAAGCATTTAAGCAAAGTAGCTTGTCAATGTTTACAAGGTTTTTAGTATGATTTTTGTGAAGTGATTTCTTTAAATGCTAGTCATTTACAATGATCTTTTGAGATTAGAATAGACGTAAAGCTAGTTAGGTTATGATGGGTGGAGAAAAAGAATACTTGTCGAGAGAAATCATTTATACCTTTTAGCGGAGCCGAGCAACTTTATGGTGAAAGAGTAGAAAATAATACTCATGTTTTGTTGATAACAATAAGCTTACAGTAGAGTTGAAATTTATTAGCACCAGTGCAATTTCTGCATTTTGAGCAAGGCATCAAAGACTTGTAAGTAAAAGAAGTTGGAATTCAAAGTATAAAGCTTGTAAGGGTCATCATTGGACATATTTTTTCACATATAACCACTAACCTGAATAGATTGAGTAAATTGTGTGCCACCAATAAGTGCCATAGAAGCATGCAAGCAGACAGCATTATGTTTTGTAATTCTGATACCCATAGTCATATCACGGCCCAACATTATTCAGCTATGGGGATTCCCCATCCAGTACTGAAAGCCCATAAGAATAGCCCAAACGTAGTTGGTAGACCATGGATTATTATTAAGATGGTCTTAAATCTTTGCTCTTTTAACATTTTAAATAACAAAATAATGATTGAAAATATTCATGACAATGGAAAAACAAAAAAATTAAAAATTAAATTGTAGACACGTATTTTTGACCGAGCTTAAAATTTTATACCATTTTTAGAGCTAAAATATTTTTATAAATATAAATTAAATATTTTGACTGTTATCTTATTTTATTAAGCTTATTTTTAAAAGATTTGCAAACAACAAAATAGAATCACTTTTTAAGATAAGTTTTATTGTCAATTGTTTAAAAAGAAATGAAAGATTACAAAAAAAAACTATATTTGAAATTAAGTTTTTATAAATAAGCTAGTATTATTTAATTGATCTTATCTTATAGCTAGTTGACTTTTTCTTAGATTTTTATTAATTTTAAATAATTAGTTGATATGCTATTCTTTTAAGATTAAAATAAAACTAAAACTAAAAAGTAAATAAAAAATAACCTAATTAATCTAACAAACCTACCCCACTCCTATACCTACCCAAAAACATACTACACGTAAGGAAAAGAAGAGCAAAAACAGTTTGCTGCTTTTTAAAATAAATAAATAAATAAACAACAACAATACCATACACCCCCACACTCCCACTTTCCCACAATTCTCTACACTCCCACTTCACATGACTAAAGGAAGAAAAAGTCAATAACAAAAGGAGACCCACACACACACGTACCAAGAAAATTGGCAAAAAAGCAAAAAACCTATCCTATATATATAAGAACACAAACGTACAAAAGGGGGAGATAGAGATCACCATCATCAGTTATATGGAATAGAGTGCACAAAAAAAAAAAAAAGCATATACACTTTAAGTCAGATAGATTTTTGTTCGTGGATTCAAGTTCGTGGCTCCTTAAAGTTAATTATAATTAACTTTGGAAATCAGTAGATTGTAGCGGTTTCTTTTGTTGGAATTAAGTTTTACGAAAAGGTAATTCTAATCCCTTATATAGTTCAATGAAATAATTGTTCTGAATTCGATTATGATGTTATGAAGTCCTTAAAATTACATGTATTGTTATATGCCACTATTTTATGACGCATATCATATTGTTGATTGCATGAATTGTTACTGTTTAAATTTGCTCATCGAATTATTTTTACACCTGACGTTAATTTAATCAACTAATTTGATCCAAAGATGGTTGTTGTTTACTCCTAGTTTTATTTCAACATGTTTATGTACATTTATTTGATGGTACAAATTGACAACTTCGTTTATGACTTTAATTTAATTACGTGTAAATTGGTTAGAGATTCTGTATTAGTTATCATTTAGAGTTTCTGGAGTTTAATAAATAAATAATATTGCCATACTTATGGAGACAATTAATTATTAGAATAATTTTTATCGTATCCGAAATATTAAAAATGGAGGAGATGAACATTAGTTCATTTAAGTGAGTCATTAATTCATCAACGTGAGATAGTTCTTTTATTAGTAATTTCACACTATCATCATTTGGTGAAGAAAAATTATTATATCACTGCGTGTATTATTTTTCTCTCAATTAGTTTAAAGGAAAAAATTAATTAAAAAATAATATACAAAAAATAAAAAAAAAGAAAACGTGAGCAGAGAAAAGTATAATAATAAAACAAAATAGTGCAGAATGGAAAGATGAAGATAATAAAAAAAAGAAGAGGAATAGATCATTAAAAAGAAAGTAAGAATAAAATAAATAAACATTTAAAACAAAAACAGAAGAAACAAAAGATGAAAAGTTATAAAGAGCAAAAAATAAAGAAAAGGTAAAAAATAAAAAAGGGGAAAACAAAACTTAGCCAAAAAATTATTTAAATAAAAAAGAAGAAAAACATTTTTGTTAGATAAAAACAACAAATAAAAATAAAAGTAAGAAGAAGAAGAATGTAAAGAAAAAAAAAAGTAAAAACTACAAAAAAAATAATAACGTGCAAAAAATAAATAGAAGAAAATTAGAAAAAGAAATATTTTGTTAGACAAAAATCAAATAAAAATAAAATAAAAGTAAGAAGAAACAGAATGTTAAAAAAAATTAAAATGAATGAAAGTAAAAACTACAAAAAGTAACGTGCAAAAAAAATAGAAGAAAAATAAGAAAAAGAAAAATTTCAAGAAATTGGTTTCAACCTCTTTAACATTTTCTTTTTCTAAAATTAATCCTAAATCCCGTAGAAGTTTACCTTCTATTATAATTCAAATATCGACTCCCACTAAAACGACAATACTAAAATTCTCCGGACTCTAAAAAATCTAAACAAGATAGTTACAATAAATCAAAGAAGGTGGGACATAAGTAAATGTATAGCTGATAAGTATACTATATCCAAAAACTAAGTCAAGACAAGATATAAGTCAATGAAGCAACTGTGCTAGAAACACGGGACTCGAGGGGTGCCTTACACCTTCCCCTTGGTCAATAGAATTTCTTATCCATATTTCTAGTTCGCAGACCATTAAAAATTAGAGTCAACTTCTTTTTGATTAGGGGTAAAAATTAGGTGACTTGGAACACCAAAACTCGATTCCAAGTGGCGACTCTGAAATAAAAATAATCCCTTTTCAAAATGTCACTTTAATTGGAGAAACTCTATTTTTCAAACACTTCGTTTGGGGAAAAATAGGGGTGTGACAAAAATTGCATAAGTTTATTTTCTTGTATTATAATATAACTCAAGTTATGTCTCTTAAGTACTGTCGTTAGAGGTATAAGTTTAGTTTAGAACCAACAAGTTATTCCTACAAAACTTATGTTGATATAGACATATGTTTAGTTTTAAAACCCATAAAATTATGTCTTAACAGATTTCTACAGAATTTATGCCAAACAAGATGGAATAAAAATAATCTGAACTTATGCTGGATAAGACAAAAATAATAATTAAACATATGTCAAACGAATTAGATATGCTACACAATTTATTCATAGTTGTTGCTTGCTGAAGTGCTCGACTGCTTGTTGGTTTTGGAGTCATGCCTTCGGCCCAGTAGCTCAAATTGCTGCTTAATTTACTGATTCTTTATTTTCCAGTTTTCTCATTATTTATTATTCTTATCTTATTATATATATGTCTTCAATTAATAATTCAAAGAGGAAATATTTTTTTTAAAATTATTTACTTGCAAATTATTTAGTTTTATCTGATCTAATCTTATTTATTATGTCTATCATTAATATTTTTAATCACATCACTATCAGAAATAGATGGTTGAATCAGTATATAATCAATATAATTCTGAAAACAAATTGAGAGCTAGACATTAAGGTCAGCCAAAAATATATAAAAATAATAAAGGAGAAAAGCAAAAGTTGTATTGGCAGAAAAAAATGGGAATATAAGAGGGACTTTATGCTTTCTCGTCAATCAACAAAAGAAAAGGAGGGAATCATATTCGGAAGAAGACATGATAACCATAGCAACAAAGATACGCGTTTGGATACGCGATATGATATCATAATTTTAAATTAGTGTTTGAATATGTGATATCAAATCATCTTTATGAAACTTCTTTATAATAATTTAAAACTATAATTATGTGATGATTACGTAGTAATGAAATTTGTTTCAGTAATTAGTCATGCATCAATTTTATCAATAACTAATATTGATGCCTGTATATTACTCTAATTAGTAAAATTGAGAATCTTACCCTAATAAGCATGGTTACTTATGCCTAAGAGTGTTTCCTCAATGGTTTTGGAGTTAAAAGCAAAGCGAATTTAAGAACGTTATCATCCAGAGTTGTGATAGAATGAATAAGATTTCTTAATTAGAAAAGTTTTGCTTTCGAGTCCTCCACATGAGATTTTTTTTTTTGGGCAAGAAAAACTTCTCTCTTTAATAAAACCTTACACAACATAAATTTGAATTAATCAAATTCTAACTATCTTATGCAACTTGATTTCAAATAACCAGTATCAAACAATAAAGGGCACCAAGTTCAAATTCTACGAAATGTGATTTTTATTGTCTTAGATCGAATTAGAATAAAATAGATTAACTGAACATAAACAAAGGTTTCACCCTGTCATGACAAAGAAAGAGCAACCATTTTCTTTGGATTATATTACTCCTCCAATTACACACTCAAGAAGCCGACATTTACTTCGAAGTTAACAGCTGGCCCTGCTTGGTTTGTTGTGTATTCAAACAAATTAGTAACAGATTCAAGAATTTTGCTGTACTGAATTTTATAAAAATCTTACCAAATATTATGAACTATCTACATTAATTTTGCATATATATAATATTGAAAATTCTAGTCCATACAAATAGCTTTTTGATACTTATAAAAAGGTGGTGGGATCAACCTGTCTGCCCTCTCTGAATAAATTTGCCAATGCTGCCTTCTCTGAATATGTTTTCCAAGTTTATGATTAACTGTTCTGAAGATTGAAATGAGTACAAGCATATTAATTGTATTCACATGTGTCACACTGATACATATATAAATATACTCTCAAATAGGAGTAAAATTGTTTCTGTTGTTATATCATATGTTTGGTTACGGTTGTTCAATCTGGTATAGATGTTCCAAGAAAATGGGGCCTGTACTCCATCCAAGAATCATGTGAATGTCCTTATTGTTTCTTCTGCAACGTCTGGAAAACATACATCAAATATAGTTATGTCATGGGCCATGACAATCAATACCTAGCTAGCTTGAATCAGCCCATCTGGTAAAACAATTATCCTATGTCTTCGCATCGTTCAATGAAGTTTATTTTGATGATCGAGAAATTCACCTCGAGCCAACCCTTTGGATCAGTTGCAACCTTAGAATCTCAGGGATAATGACTACGCCCTTTCACCCTTCTCCACTTAATTACTAGTTATGGTTCATTTGGTGTACGGACTAAATCCAGATTCGTATCGAGATGTTTCACATTGACGGATAAAATGTTTGTTAAATTTGACAAGATTCAAAGATGAATTAATGTGAAAATTTGGTAGCTAGGAAGATAATTCTTCATTGGTACAAAAGTCAAGATAGTAGCTTTGTAGGTGAAATTTAGGTAAATCATAAAATGGTTTCACAAGTTAAACCTTGACATTTTGACACATTGTGATATCATGGATGACATCAATAGAAAGTATTCATTCCTATAAATAGATAGCTCTTAATTCATTTGTAAAACGTACACCTCTCACTTGTGTTCTCATCTCAAAGGCATTTGACCTTCTTTCTCTCTTGTAGTATTTCACTTGTACTCTTTTGGAGTGAAATAAATATTGGTTGGTTATGTCCAAGGAGTAGGCAAAGGAAAATAAAATTTTGCCGAACCTCGTTAATTTCTGGTGTTCCTTTTATTGTTGTCTCATTTACTATTTATTAACTACCTTTAGATATAGCAGTTGTGATTTCATCACACTCTATATATTCGGCTTCCGCAACAATGTTTCCTAACAAAGATAATACTGTACCTAGAGGGATTCGAACCTAAGACCTTTGATTAAGGATGAATGAGTAGTTAACACTACACCACAATTCTTGTTGGTCACCTATAACGACTTGCCCAGATATAAAATTAAAATAGAAAGAAGTTCCTCATTTACCTCCAGAGGAGGAGCAAGGTGGGGGTTTGTGGGTTTGGACAACCACTAGCTTTTCCGTAGATCCTGTATTTATATTCGAAAATTTAGTAGATACATATGAAGTTGATTGATAGCTCAAAGGGCGATGAAAATATTTTCACGTTAGTGTTGTGGGTTCAAACTCCATAATAAAAAATAAAATAAAATCTGAAAGCTCTGGAAAAAGAGATCGAGGAGGCTTATTGCAGAAAGGGTGAGGAGGGAACAGAGGCACAGAGCATTAAATTGATTGAGTCCAAATATGAAAACATTAGTATGTATTTTTATGTTAAAGTAAAAGGAAGATGGTGAAGGCTGGTGTCGTTGCTCTTAAAGACTGAAAGAAATAGGGAGGCAACGACAAGTACGTACACTGCACACATACTGTACTCCATTACTCCTATTACCACTACTTTAATTTCTCTTCTGTAATGCACTTACCTGAATTCTAAATTTCAGAGATAAGATGCATTCAAAATGTGAGACTCTGCTTCTTTTCTTTCTTCATACTTCATATCCTTATTAATCTTTACAAAATTATTTTTCTACCTAGGACCACACCTTTCATTCACTTGTTTTTCTTTCACATTTTTCAGATATATATCGTCACAATGTAAATTTACAGTTTAAGTTTGAGTTAGACTCAAGTCCAATATACTTCTACTTGAATGGATTTGCCTTCATATAGTCATTTCCAAATATTATTATACTTTCTTTTTGACTCTCATAAAATAATTCTATCACAAATTTATGATAAATTTTACATATCTTTATTTAAGATTACAAGATTTTAATTTTTAAGTTCCATGTAAAGTCGAAACCAAATGAATTGAAATGAAGGGAGAGTAATAGATTCCCATATAAGGTTTGTTGATGTGCACAACTCAATGTTGAAAATAAGTTGTCGCATAAGTCAATTTATGGCAAAGTTATGTATTGAAAACTATGGCGATTAAAAAAGAAGTACCAAAGGTCTAATGGACAGTAATAATTTTAACAAATCTGATCACGTGATAATGTGTTTAGAAATATGACCATATAACAACGGTGGATTCTTCAAGATGAAACTTTAAAATGATTTTACGTGCCTAGCTTAAATTAATATCGTGCCAACAATGTGTATACTTAGGAAATTACCGACATCTTTAAAAGATATAAAGGATTACAGCTCTTTAGACAAAAGTAGATCTTAATTCCTCTAACAACCAAGGCACCAACTTCATCATAAAATGAGTTTTAAATAAAGATTTAAACAATAACTTCCTCTATAATGGGCAGTAAATTCTTCAATTTAATTTGTTGTTTCGATCTAAATACGACCCAACTAGATATTCTATATTTATCCTTTTTCTCCTACAAAAGTTTCAATTAGAAGTTATTCTCCTATCATATGCCAAAAAGATTATGACGTTCTCCATATAACATGCTACAATTTATTAATAGCATCATTATTTCAATCTAAGTCCTCTAAATAAGCAAAATAAATTCCATAAAAGAATTACTTAATATATATAAATAATTTATGAACTCGATTATCTAAATTCAGGAGCTAACAATTAGTAATGTTCAATTTTCACCCAACTTCTATGTAGACTGTGTACTATGTGCAGCAACAGTTGTACCTAACTTTTTTGTAAAATGGGTACCTTACAGCTTTGTAGGAGCCTATATATATGAAGATTGGGAATGTGCTATTACTATCATTTTTCTTCTTTTATTTTTTTCTTCTCTCTGTTGCAGCTCAGAAAGCAAAGTGCTCTGTTTTCATACATTCTGACTGAACAAAATTAAACAAGTCCAGTCGCTCTCACTTTCGCCTTTCACTTTATTGCCGCTTAATTCATACCAGCAGTACTATACTTCAACTGATTAACAAAAGATTAAATGGAATACGATCTACAGAATCCATTAACGGGCTTCGAAGAATACCATTTCGACTCCGTTTCAGCTCTCTTTGCCAACGAGTCCGATCACATGCCGTCGTTTCTCGACTTCAAATCTACCGATGTTCGCTTTTCCCTTCGCCGCCATTCTGTTTTCCTTATTTCTCAAGTAAACACTCTTCATAATTTTGTACTGCTTTCGTCCTACTCAGTTCTGCATTTTCAGAGTTTAATTGAACTATGTTAACTTTTCTACAAATGAAAATTATATCAATAGTATAGTAATTTGTAGTTAATTGTACGTCTCAGTGGTTGTGATTTTTGCAGGTACAAAGTTCTTACAAATTTGATGGCTATATTGCCTACCTCGCCGTCAATTACATTGATCGTTTTCTCTCCAAACAAGCAGTTCTGGTAAACGGATTTCATTTCATTCTCATAGAAGTGTAATGAAATTGTTGAAAATCTGCTGAGAATTGTATGAAACTTACTTCAGGAGAATAAGCCATGGATTGTACGGATTCTCGTCATTGTTAGCCTTTCTCTTGCCGCAAAAATGAGGAACGTCGATTTATCACTGTCCGATATTCAGGTAAACTGTGAGTCAATATTGTACAGTATAATTTCATCTCGACTTCTCATCATTGCTAAAATTTCGATGCAATACGACTTAGTTTGAAAACTGCAACAGAGAGATGTAGGTTTAAATTTTGACGCTCAATCGATTCAACGCATGGAATCGCTGATTCTCGATACTCTCAAGTGGAGACTAAGATCCATCACGCCTTTCTCGTTTCTGCATTTCTTCAATTCGTTTTTTAAACTCGGCGACCCGTGTCTGACTCAGTCTCTTAAACAACGAGCTTCAGATATCATCTTCAGTACTCAATACGGTATTGTTAATTCTCTACTAATTTCAAAATTATGTTATTAGTTAGGTAATAAATGCTGTCTTAACCATTGATTAATGCCCGGCATGTGTACAATTTACTGCAGAAATTAAGCTTTTTGAGTACAAACCGTCAATAATAGCAGCATCGGCGCTTCTGTGTGCAGCTGAGGAGTTGATTCCCTTGCAATTTTCTTCTTGCTTAGCTGCAATTTCAGAAATCCAATACTCAAATAAAGTAAGTCTTCTTTAAATAAAAAAAATGTGCTTCCTTCTTCCTTGCTCTGTTTTATAAGATACATTTACTATTATTGGATTTTTTGACCGACTTTCCCTAATATTCCAAATACTTTCTAAATGATAATATAAATAAGAACTTAATCGTTATTCTAAACAATTAAGACCAAAAACTACTACTACCATTATTTTTCTTATATTTTAAGTACAGTTTTTTTCTCCATTTGTCATTTTTGTTAGTAGTACTTTCTTCTTTTATTTGCAATTCTAACTGCGGAATTATACTCAATGTTAGGAGGAACTTATGAATGCTTTGGCTGTAATGCGGGAAATGCTGATAGAAGGGAGGGACTATTGTAGTATGTTGACGCCAAAAAGTGTTCTGGAGTGTGAACATACAAGCTCTCAATGCGAGACTCAAACAAATCAGGATAGGGACACCATCAAAAAGAAGAGATTGAGCGATTTAAGGGATGATCAAACGTTCCAGATTTCTCAGGCTCAATGGTGCTAAGATAGTAAGACAGTATACCAGCGTCCCTATTTTGTTTTCATTGATTTTGTTGCCTCGTGCATAGCAATTTTGTTTGAGTGGGAACAGATTCGTCGAGGAGGACCTTTGAATGAATTGAACTCTAAAACTAAATCAGAGCAGTGTAGAATTGCAACGAATTAGATGCACAATCTCTATAGGTTCCACTATTCGCATAATTGTGTAGAGAAAAATCGCTCATTGTACTTTTATGTTATAGACTATTCAAAAGAATCTTTGTTCTTTGGAACCGAACAAAGATAAGGGAGGTACTGTGAAGCTGAATATTTACATTAGTTTGTAGTTTTATGTGCAGTCAGTGCCAGTAGAAGAAAAAATGGAAAAAGAGAAGCTTACTGTATTTCGCTTTGCCACTTTCCAGTGGGGCTAAGAGTGATGAATAATATGGTTCGAGTGGGGCTTGGAGAGAGGAAACGTTGTTATTATGCAGATTTCAGCTAGGTGTTTGAATTTTGGACAAAAGACATGTTGTCATTAACTTCTTTGAAAGCCACACTACGAGATTATTCTTTTTTTTCTTTCCTACAGAGGATGGAGTAAATTTTGGTGTTCTATAGCATAATTCCTTTTCTTCTCCCTCCTAGAGGCGCAGATGTCATGCAACAACCACTTTCTCTATTCCAATCTTGAAGTACATTCGTTATTTACTAACGGAATTCAGTAGAAATGTCGGTCTTTGTTTAAAACTGTTCCAGCAGTTTTTGTTTCTTAATCGCTGTAATTTGCAATCACTGTTTAGATACAGTAAAAGTTGTGAAGTCACAAAATTATGCATGCCTATGGGTCAACCCAAATGATTCACATCCACAGTAACATAACGTTGCCTTTACAGAGGTTAAAAAATCATTATCTACACTTAAAGAGGTCCCAGGGCATCTTATTTTCTGAAATTCATAATCAGCCATTTCTAAACCTGTCTGTAATTCTGCATATAGCTACTCTTTCAGCTTTGCTGTCCCTCTGTTACATATGACTTACAACAAGACTAATACAAAAGATGACACCGTCAGCTACCAGGCACTGGTAAAAGCTTACAGGATTGTAGGTACTTGGGGCTCTTTCCCTACCCGTTATTTTGCACCACTCGGATATCTGAAATAAGTCACTATATGATAAGTGCAATTAAGGGATCTTCATATGACATAGTGCTAAATATTACTTGGATTTGCCAGTCTTCCACATTGAACCTTTCTTGTGATAAGGGCTATGCCTCGAACCAACACTGATTTGGGAAATTCTAGATTGAAAAGCAGCACTACCACAGATAGGAGATGTCAGTTGAATTCTTCAGGACATCCAGCAGAACCAAGAGATTCTACTTGAAGTTTACTGGAATCTTTAGTCTTTAAACTTCCAAATATTGGAAAGTGAGATGGCGTTCAAAAGTGATATTCCACTTGTTGCCAAGTGTGCAATAGTATCATTGTGTGTTTCTTGAACCAAGTATACTACTTTTCGTTGTCAGTTCTTCCAGGTAGGCCGCAAATGTTGTCAAACTGACACTTAATTTACTTGCAGATAACCATGCCTAGGAGAAAAAAACATATAACTTTGAAGCTTTCTCATGTTAATGTACAAGTGTAATATCATGTAACCATAGATTCTTTTTAAGGGGATTAGAAGGTTAAGTACTATAAAGACATTATGCATTCTGTGATACAATAGGCAAAGAGAAACGATATGCATCTAACATGTACATTTACTCATCAAATATTTACAGGTTGTAAAGGCCCTTTAAAAATCTTAGCTTGAATATTATGAGATACCGACATAGCCAGATATTTGAATTTCGTAATCTGCCGGATGACAACCATACAAATAAGAATACAATTATAAGACCTAAAACCACCATACATAATGAGCTCCACAGGTTTTCATATTAAATATCTGCTCCTTATTGCTTAGTTAACCTACTCTGCTTAATATTGGTTTTCAATGAGTGAAGAACAAAGCACACCTATTTCCTACACCTGGAAATCCTAGAAATTTAAAGCAGAAAATATCAATGCATGTCTTTATTACAGAAACATCTATTGATTTTACAAATCATTGCACTCTACATAGAATGCTCATTTTTCAAGAAGAGGAGGTTTTTACGGATCGATATAAAACTCCTTTCTTCTTCCTTCAGTTAATAACATTTGAATCCAAATTCTTGATTAACATCCAAATAACAGCGGGGGAACATAAAAAATTCAGCAGAACAAAATTGAAGTATCTGCAAATTTCTGTGGGTAAGTAGACAATACCTGAACAAATTGTTGTTGAATATGATGATGATTCCTCAATTCAGTACTTCAGAAGGTGCCTATCTAGATTTTAACCAGTTAGAGAAATCAGTTCCACCTCAGTCGTGACTTTCCACCTTTGCTCCAGATATGGTGCATCCATGTGGTGTGGTTATTCTATATCAGAATAATAAAATGTTTTACATAATTAACATGAGGTAACAACTTGGTAGAGTCATCAATCATTCAGATCACCAGTAATCTCCACATGAACAGACTCCATCCTTAAAATGGTGGAAACGGTGCATATCACGTACAATAATTTCTCGTTTCATGACAAGCGAGATGTACTTTGTTGCAGTATGGCAGTCACCACAAACCCGGAGATTTTTCCTGATGTGAATAGTTGTACCAGCACTTGTATTTAAAAGCCCAAATGCAATAGCAAGCTTCTCACTGTGGCTCTTTAGCAATTGCTCCTGAACAACATCTTCCACATCGTGAATTGAATCAGTATCAGGTATATATCCAGCAGCTTTAATCCTATCAAACAGTTTCTCAAGGTAAGCATAGATCTTCTCTGACTGAGGATGGCTAGTGCTTCCTGAGTAGAATGTGTGGACCTCGTTTCTTAAATCAACTAGACTCCATCCAGGTGTCTTTTGAATACCTTTTCTCTCCATCATAGTTCTGACGTTAGCAACTTTATGCCATATTGAAGCCGTGGCGTACATATTAGCAAGAAGCACATGATATCCACCATCATCGGGATCTAGCTCAAATAGCTTGTCTGCTGCCTTCTCCCCCAAATCTACATTTTTGTGAATCTTGCAAGCTCCCAACATTGCACCATAGACATTGAGTCCTGGTCTGATAGGCATATTATCAATGAAGTTCCAAGCCTCACTCAACCGACCAGCTCGACCAATTAGGTCTACCATTGCCCCATAATGGTCCATTGAAGGCTCCAAGTTGTATTCTTCCCTCATGATCGTGAAATAGTTGTGCCCCTTCTCTACAAAGCCAGAGTGGCTGCAAGCTGAGATGGCACAGAGAAATGTTATGTCGTTAGGCTCTACATGCCCCTTTCGCATTTCCTCAAATAATTCAACAGCTTCCTTTCCAAAGCCATGTGTGCCATATCCATCTATCATGGCATTCCATGTTGTAACATGCCTATCATCCATCATGTCAAATAGCTTTCTTGCTGTGTGAACTGCTCCACATTTTGCATACATGTCAACAAGTGCAGTGGCTACAAAAACATTCCTGTTCAAACAAGTTCTTACAGCAAATCCATGTATCCACTTAGCTTGGCGCAATACTGATAACTCAGCAAGAGCAGTAACAACACTTACCATTGTAAATGAATCAGGTTTGATGTTCATCAGATGCATTTTACAAAAGTGAGTTAATGCATCCATTACGCATCCATTTTGTGCATAGCCCAATATCATAGCATTCCATGAAACAAGTGTTTTTCCTCCCAAGTTTTCAAACAATTCAGCTGCAATATCCACTCTTTGGCACTTGCAATACATTGAAATCAACGAGTTAACAACTGCAACATTAGAACCAAGACCTAGTTGGTTGACTAGTTTGTGTACATATTGTCCAAGCTCAATATTCCTTGTTTCAGCACACGCATGTAAAGTGCTCATAATAGTCACATTCGTCGGTTTGAATCCTTCATCCAACATTTTCTGAAAGATGATAAGAGCTTCATCGTAATATCCATTCCGTGCATATCCATCTATCATAGCATTCAACGATACAACCGTCTTAGAATCCATCTTATCAAAAACCAACCTAGCAGTACCCACTGACCCACATTTAGCATACATATCGACCAAAGCAGTCGAGACATTCACAAGCGACTCAAAACCATTTCTAAAAACATATCCATGAATCAACTTCCCCATTTTAAAGGACCCAATTGCACCACAAGCAGGCAAAATGGACACAATCGTAACCGAATCCGGCCTATTACACCCTTCCTCTTGCATCCTTAGAACCAACTCCAACGCTCTCTTTGACATCCCATTTTGTGCATATCCTGAAATAACCGTATTCCAACAAACCAAATCCCTCTCAGGCATTCTATCAAACATCTTATATGCATCACCAACCATCCCACATTTAGCATAAAGATTCACAACACTAGTCATCGCAAACAAACTATCTGAAAACCCATGAAGAATCAACTGCGCATGTACCTGTTTACCCTTCACAACATCAGAATTATCTGCACAAGCTTTTAACAAATAGCTAAAATTATATATTACCGGAGTTACATCATCATATCTCAAACGAGAGTAAAAAGCCAAAGAAGAATACAAATTAGAGTGATGGGTATGGCCTTTTAGCATCGTATGATACATGGGGTCAACTTTGAGTTTAGCAAATTCAAAGACTTTGGTGGCATCATTAAGGCTACCATATTTGGTGAATAAGCTAACTAATTTTGTTTCAAAAAGGTGTTCTTTATAGAGACCGTTTTTGATAATGTGAGGGAGAATTTGGTGAAGCTCTTTCATGGAATTGCAGAGTTCCAGGAGGATTGCTGTTGGGTGTTTGTATATATGTGATGGGATGTGGACCCTTTGAGATAGAAACGGCGGCTGTGGAATCGCCGCCGGTGGCGGTGGTGCTGGAGTGATGGAGCGTGCCAACAGCGGGAAACTCATGAAGCTTACTGATTCTTCACTGAAATCTACTGATAGAGTAAAGTACCACTTCCAAAGCGCAGTTTACAATCGAACTGTTATCTCCATTAATATTCATTATCTTTTTCTAGCTTTTATTTCTAGCAATGCAATCACTTGAAAGACCTGATTTTTTTTTTGGTTCGATCAACCAGTTAACTCTATAAATAGTTTATCCTCAATCACTAGTGAATGAGGTTGTTCCTTGGTAATTGGATCGTGCGTGGTGTGAATCCAAATTCATCAAGCTTCAATGTGAATATCGAAAACCAAATAAAAATCCCAAAAAAAATCTATATATAGTTTATTTACTCCACCAATGTCTGTCAAAATGATACTAACAAAGCCCTACGTTAATTACTTTAAGGGGTTGTCCATGATTCCACCTTTTAACATAAAATTCATCAGGTACATTAGAAATGATTAGAGAAAGGTAAAGAAAACCAAGACTAAAAGGAGTATATTATACAATGTAAATTGAACCACAACATTAACAAATGAGAAATCTAGTAAGTAGGATCAAGAAGAGAATTCTTCTCTCCATTAATTTAGTTCACGAGACAAGTAGAATCTCTTCATTCTTTGACTCAATTGAATATTTACATACGAAAGCTTGTGCTCTTCCTAAAAAAAAAAAAAAACGAACTTCAACTATGTTATTAATACGCAACTGCCTCCCTCATTTCTTTTTGGAAGCATTTGCTTATTATTACATATATATAATATATATATATATACAACATTGCTTGCAAGTTTCCTATTTGAAATACATTTTTAAAATTGGAAGCACATCTTTCTGAAGCATTTTGCCACTTTGACGCTGGAAAATGCCTTGCTTCCAAAAAAACAGCCGGCATTCTGTGCCTTAGCTAGCATGCCATAACCTATACGAGATTCTACCCTTGTATGTATGGGCAAGTTTAATGAAATTCTTCCATTCTGGAAAAAGAATGTTGCTAATTCTGGACCGCGCTTGTAGGCTTGGCTTTTCAAGGGTGAGAACAATGTGAAGGATGCTCTACTCTAGAATTAACTGCTACCCGTATTGTCCTTCTTTTTGGTGTCCTAATCCCTCTGCATACGTATGGTTCAGGACTTTGTTGACACAATAGCAGGCGGACTTAGTTCAAATGGAGTCTTGCCAAGTTCAGAATAACTTCCTACGCATATGGTATCACCTCTACCATGCCATATGCCATCTTGGACATTGTTCATCTCTAATGTTCTAGCTTCCTGTTCAATAAAACAACAAGAATTCAAAATCGATTAACAAAGCAAAATATGCCATCAAACTTCACAAACTACAGATCCCGATTGACTTAGATTGTGTTTTTCTGAGTCAATCTACTTATTCAGCTTCTCTTGGGACCGAGGGGTGAGAAAAAGCAACAAGCAACTTCACCCGACCAGGCAAAGAAACTCTACTTTGTTGTTATTTAATGCAGGTTGAATAATAGAACGAACCTGAGATAAGGTGCAGCATGGACAGGTTAAATGGAAGATGCAATCATCCAAAGAACTATCACCCTGAAGAAGTATTAAAAGAGCAAGAGTTATCACAACAGTTAAAGAAAAACAATAATAGATGCAAGTAAAATACTGTTGTCCTTCCAAAAATGTTACCACTCATCAGCATTTCAGTAGCTCAAAATACAAGAGAAGATGTAAAAACCAATAAAGAGGGTAGGTTAAGAAGAAAAAACCGAAGATAGATTATTATTTATAAAAACTGGACTGCAGAGAAACCATTACTAAAACTAGAGAATAACAAGCTATACAACCAATTCCCACAAATAGTTTGTGCAACTCTAGGAATATGATCAAACAGGAAGAACTGAAAAGTAGCAGTAAAAGCGAAAATAGGGATTAAAGTACTCACTCTGATATTGAACTTGTTTCTCATTTTTGTGCGGTGATAACCCATATATACTCCAACAAAGATTATAAAAGCACCACCAACATATAAAAAGCAGTGCTTCTTTGTGACAATGAACGCCAGAATGCTTAGGAGAGCAACAAGAGTGAGAATCAAATAAATAGAGCCCTGCAGACCAGTATAAATCTGTTTCAGTACACGAGTATTTTATGGAAAGCTGACAAATCAATGTTAAAGTACGAAGCAGTAAAATTTTCTTCAGTTCCAATCAAATCTCGCCAACATTTTGAAAACAGGTAACATTAAACATTTATACCAGACATTGTGTAATGAACTAAGAGTGCAATATATTTCTTTCCACATTAATATGTATATAATGAACAATCATTAAGACCCTTCTAGTCCTAACCAATCTATGTTGACCAAGTAAATTAACAATATAAGATAGATTGCTGCGAACTAGTAAAACATAATTTAAAGAGGAGATAGCAAATCACTATAACAGAAACAAATTTAAAGATGACTTTGACCACGAGGGATCGCCAAGAACTCGAGGGGGTGGGTAGGTCAACAACTAGTATGGATTTAAATGTGAAAAATATTGACCTGAAGAAAGCAGGAACCGAAACCAGCACGTTTCATATTCTTTCCAAATCTGTACCAGGGGCAGCTGCAATACATGAAGAAAAATTAAAATCAGCACCATAATCCCAACCACTTAATTTGATGATGAATTGAGAACAAGAGCAAATGTTCATTTGCAAGTAAAGCATTCAACTTTCAAGTAGGAAAGGAATTGTTCAACAATAAGTCAAATTTGGCTGACTATTAATTTTCCTCATTTAATAATAGAGGATAATAAGTAATGGTTCCCTATCAGCTGAAATCAATTGCACATTCTCAAAAAGGTTTGCCTTACAATTTTGAATCTAGCAATTTCACAAAAGGAAATGACAAGAAAAAGCCAATCCTGGATTTTCAAACGCGAAACCAAAATTAGAAACTAAGAATTAAAAAATCAATCAATCAACCACCCTCTATCTCTAACCGGTGCATGTCGGATTCTTCAAAAGTACTTGGGCATCAAAAGTGAAGAGTGCACGCAACTTAACTTGAAACTAAAAAGCTACAGCGCCTTTTTCACCGGCCGGCGGTGGAAGGGAGATCATCCCCAGTTTTCCACCGGCCGGCGGGGAGAGAGAAACAAATCAGTTTTTGAAGTTTCATTAACAAAACCAAATAAACGAAAAAAAGTACAAATGGAGGACCAGAAAACAAACACACAATAAAAGTAAGAAAATTTTAACCAAAATCCAAAACCCACATAATAAAATGATGGGAAAACAAATAACAGAAAAGCTAGAAAAAAAAAAAAAAAAGAGGAAAAAACTTTACCAAACAGACTGAAAAGCAATTCGACGGTCGTCAAGACAATCACAAAAAAGCTCTCCTTCCCACATCCTCAAAACCCCTCCACCATAATCATAACCCATAGCATTTTCTTCATCCCCATTCAAATTCAACTTCACCCACTGCCCCTTTTGTGCTTGCATCGCCACCGTGGAACACAACAAATCAAAATCCACCACCGTCACCCCTTCCGACAACAACCTCTGCCCCTCTCCCTCTTCCTCCTCCTCCCCTCCTCTTGCTTTCTCCGCCGCCATTTCTCTCTTTTCAAACACATCCATTATCTGGGTGCTCTCTTCCGAAAAATTGCTCCTTCCTATAAAAAGTTTATATAACGAACAGAGAATAATTGTGGATTAAGGCGAAATATTTGGGCAGAGTAGAACGGAAGAGATATATATAAATGATTAAAATAGTTGAGATCGAGACACAGTTTTTTTTATATATAAAGAGTAATAAGGGACATTGTGGAACATAATTATAGTGTATTTTATTTTATTTTTAGAGGAGGATATGGTGGCTCGATAATTGGTGGCGATTTTATTATTGCCAATAAAAAAGGTATTTTGGTTGGCGCGAGAAATAATGATGGTGGGCCCGACGGTACAGCTGGTGACACGTACACACGTGGATATAGCTTTTGAGGGATTTTTACTTGCCAAGTTAACGGTCAAAATTATTGTACTACTAACATTATTTATTAACGCGTCATTAGGAGAAAAAACAAAAGGTATAATACATATATATTTCATTTATTCGCCCAAACTATAACATGTTTCAATTAAATATCTTTTAACACATGATAAATATTTTTATAAACATTTCAAACTAAAAATTCAAAAAAGTTTATGTGTGAGTAAATAAGTTTACCATTTATAATGGATCCGGCTCCCCTCTCCATTACCCTTTTCCTTCATTTCGTCAAGTGCACGTCTAGATTAGAAATATGTGTCATATTTAAAGTTTAAAAGTCAATATTATATCATATGAATAAATATCATAACCATAGTTAAGTCAACTAATTTTAGAAAACTACTCTCCAAATTTGGTAAGAATTACAATATATTCCATACAAAACTTGATATTTATTAATATCTTTAACTTCATCTTATATTTTTAATTTACAATTTAACATTTAAATACAAAAATATAATATGAAATCAATAATTATAACTCAAAAGTCAATCAACTATTGATATTTCACTTAAAAAGTCACCCAATCAATTTAAATATTTTTTTTGTTGAAATCTAATTTTATTTTAAACTATTTTTATTATAAGAAATAAGAAGATATCTATTTTGTTTATCTTACTAATCCACTCCAGTTATTTAATTATATATATATATTTTTTTTTAAAACGTACTGTAGCAATAGACAAAAAAAATCATTTTCCATTCTAGCAATTGTTTAGTAGAATTAAATAAGGTGAAAATGATCCAAAAAAAAGGAGAACATTGGAATTGATCAGAAGTAATTAAGAAGTAATCAAAAGAACGCACAATAGCAATCTCCATAATTCGCGAGGAAAGTGCCTAATAGAAATATTTTATCATATGTCTAAGTTCGAGTTGTGGAAATAACTTTTTACAATAGACCATTGTGTTATGACTTTTTTTAGATCCCACACATAGCGAAAGTTTAATACATTGGATTGTTTTTTTTCCAGCTCATTTGAAACATATCATAATTTGAATGTTTGTCTATGTATTTGAGCCAAAAAGATATTAATGCATCATGTGAATTGTTGTATTAACAAGAGTATTAATTTAGTCTTATAATCATGAGTTTTTTTTTTGTTTATTCAAAAAAAAAAAAGTCAACTATATATAATAAGTGAACTTAATTAGGAAATGACTGAGAACGAACTTGTTGCTAGTATAATTCTAATACGATATTTTATTACGTTTGGTTGTACTATTTTCTTATGAACTTTATTATTTAATGTAAAATTTAATAAAAATTGCAGTGAACTTTTAAAGTCCTGGACCATTTCAAATGATATTAATAATTATTCGGACAACTGAATAAATAGGTTAATTATAAGTTGAAAGGGGTTGACTTAAGTGTGAATTGTGAGCCAGCCTACGTTGCACCTACTTTTAGCTGTATTTTTTTAATTATTATATATGCTTGGTGGGCGTTGTGCTAATTAATAAGATTACTATTGAGGTCTCAATCATTATTTCTCATCAACTAAATGGTCTTTGATTTCCTTGATTATAAATTATTAATTTGTAAGACCAATAATTTATTACTGGATCCTTTTTGAGATAAAGTTTAGATTATAATTTTGTCTATACATGAAAGTGGGATCAGGAATATTATGGATAATGAATTAATTAAGTAACTTGTAGTATTCAAATAATTGTATTAGTTGTAGATAATGATATAATTCTTATTTTGTATATTTGATTTGTTTCGACGAGGATGGGAAGATAATATGAAACTTCATGATTTTACTCATGGAAACACATTCTAATTAAGAAAATGTTAGTTGATAAGTTTTACTGTTCATTAGTCTAATTGAGAAAATAGTTAATATGAATTCTATAAGACTAATTAAAATATTTCATAAAAGATTCCTGAGTGACCCATCGAGCTAATTCAATACCAAATAAGTTGCAACTCTAGCCTCTAAGGAAAGTTAGAAGCAATAAATTCAATCGAGTTCATCACACATGATTCAATTTTCAAGTATATTTGTATATTATTATATTTGATAAAAAGAACACATTAATTTTAAATCTTAAATTAGTCGGGTTTTATTTCAACCAAGAAACAGGATGAACCCAACAAGAGGGAAATGAACAAAGAAACAAACCCGAAAGCAAAGAAAACGTTTTGATAAGTAAATGATCCTTTCACGTAACACAACTAACTTGCCAAACCCTATTTTGTAGATTTTTGTTCACAAAAGAAAACGTCTATTTTTCTATTTTCAGTTATGATACAAATTAAATTTCGTCTCAACGTTAGATTCTTGTTTGATGAATTTTCACTTTTTCAACAATAGAATATAGCATAAGTACTCATCTTAACAAAAAATATGTTTTCTTAAAAAATCATTAAATATAATGCATAATTTATGAAACTATCTTTAATTGATAGACGGCTCCTGAAAATTGAACACTACTAAGAAGATGGAGTATAAAGGTATAGTTATAAAAACATAGGAATAGTAATTTTTGTTTTGATAAGGTGACACTTATTTTGAGACAGATAGAAGACGGAGAAAGTAATTAGTACACAAATTGCTAAGAGTTTTTCGGGAACAAATTTAATGGTTAAAAAGAAAGTTCAAGAGTTTAATTATATTCATTAAAAAGGTCTTAGTTGATTCAATTCATTAACCATTATGAGTGGAGTACTATATTTTATTATCAATTTATTACTACTGAGTACTGATAATACAACTTGATAATAATAATAATAATAACAATACAAAGAAATTGGACAGATATAAAGCATATAACAAAAATATATTTATTTCTTGGTCATAAACCCCCAACCCCACCCTTAAGAGGTAGATAGGAACAATTTAAATATTTAAAGAAGCCGATTCTAATTCAAGTTGTGAAGATGGTTCATTTACAATATCATAAAGTAGGTAACCAAAAACAACTTTTAGAAATAGAAATGTAATATAAGTGCCTTTTAACCTTTCAAAGATTGGAAATGATTCTTGATCAAGTCCAAGTTGATTTACGTCTATCATTTTTTTATTTTTATAAAACAAAAACAAAAACAAAAGCGAAAGTAGCGGTAGTGGTAGGAACCAAAGTGGCCTAGTGGACAATGACTAAAGAGTTGTCTTTTGGATAAGATTCAGATGAACTACCCTTTAACTATTGCACATGAAATTGTAATCCTTTTTTTTATAATAAAGTTGCAACATTATTCCCCTACAGTGCTTAAATGTTGGCCTATATATGAACCAAATTGACCGCACTATTCTATTTAGTATTTAGTTGTGGCCGACTAGGAGAATGTGTTTTTCCTCAATCTTTTGCTTTCTGATTTTTTTTATAATGTCATTTTTATATCTTATAAGATTTTTTGAGCGGCTCACATTTGACACTCAACATACTTTCTTTCACTTGATTAAATAGCTCATGGAAGTGCTGTGTAATTTTTTAATAAATAAAGATGATCGTTGATATCCATCGAATCGAAAATTTCTGTTTTGTTTTTGTTTTTTTTTAGTATTTTGGTTGGTCAGATTCCATTTTTCTTTGCTTTTAAGTAGTTACATTTATCGTATTAAATGTTGTAGACAAAATTTGATCGACTTAAGTGTGAAAATTAATTTCAACAAAAAAAAAATTGCAATCAATTAAAGGTCCAAAGAGGCGCAACTAACAAGAGTGAACCAAGGCATTCCATCAATCAATCAATTATACAAAACTCTGGAACATAATAGCTTTAATTATATGACCCTCTAATATGTATAGAGATAACTAAAAGTTCTCCCATTACGAATTTTTATCTACATACAAATCTCTAAGACATCTCCAATCCAATCCTCTCTTTTACTCTCCAAATATAGAGTTCTCTATTTTTTCAGATAACCAACTCCAACCCAATTTTCTGTTTTACTATCTAAAAAAGAATCTTTTTCTCTCTCCTCAATATTATAGTATTATTTCTATTTCATTCTTATTTTCTTATTTCATAATATAAATCCTTTATTTCTTTTTTCCCAAATAATTACTTTATATAATTTTTAATGTGATATGAAATTATATTTTATTCTAATTTTTTAAATAACATAAATTGCAAGAAAATATAATATAATACATAAAATTAGGGGACAAATTCAAATAAAAGTGACATACAATTACATAAACACTCAATTTTCAAAATTATTACATTGCTCCCATAAATACTCTATTAATGCATTACGGAGTTCAAAATGAGCATTTTTTGTCCTTAATTTTTTTATGTCTAGCTAAAAATTGTTCAAACCAGAGATTTTCATCTACTACCATTTCTATAGTTGAAGTTGGAGCCTCTACGGCATCTTGAATTGGTGCATTGAGATCACGTTCATCCTCAATTATCATGTTGTACAATATAATACATGTAGTCATTATATCATGTAGTACATGTCGTGATCTTTAATGCCAACATTCTAAACACAACGGTAATTTTTTGCAAAGTAGATAATCCAAATCTACCCAGCGCATCAATGCGTTGTTCGAAGTACGTGTCGTGATTTTTAATTGCATCAACGATACGAAGAAACAAATTGCGGGACATTCGATAACGACGGCGAAATATTGCATCATTAAAGTGTGATGTGGCTGAAAACTAATCATGAAATAAATTATCATCAGCCGTCTCACGATCACGATTGATTACCACATGACCTGGAATGGAGCCACCTATGAAAACTTCATTAGTATGATTTTGTAGAACTTGTTGGAACATGTAGTTGTTCATACGTAGCTGATTTATTAAATTATCATGAAGTTCTGTACTAGGAAAAAATTTCAAATCTAACGAAGATGATGAGGAAGAAGAAAAATCTTCATCATTATTATTAGAACAATCTCCAAGATTGAAATTCATTTTCAAAGGACAAACCAAATTACTTGAATATGTTTTGAAATGAAATGAATGTGCAGACTTCAAGTGGTAAATGGTGTTCATTATATAATAAGTAATGTTTTATCTAAAAAATATTAAATGTACTGATGAGAATCTCATCCAACCATTTATAATAAGATGAAATCCATCTAATGGTGAATATGAAGATTACATTTTTAAATTATTGTTGTGATCAATTATGTATTGTATTTTATCTTGTATTTAAATTATTATGTTATGTATTATATTGTATTGTTATCTTGTATTTAAATTATTATGTTATGTATTGTATTGTTATCTTGTATTTAAATTATCATATCATGTATTGTATTTTTAAATTAATTTTTTTCATCCTGCCATTTTAATTTTGCGTATTCTTTATAATTAAAATTAATAATAAAATAAAATTTTATTATTCACGAAAATTAGAAAAAAAAAATTATTAATTTGAAATTAAAATAGTATATATTAAATAATATTTTTAAAAATATTATATTACATTTAAAAAAGAATTATGAATATTAGATATTTAATTAATGGAATTATATGTAAAATAATGTGTTAATTAGAAAGTAAATAGAAATAATAATAAAATAATGAAAAAGTGAAATAGAGAGTGTTAATACATTCACCTCTCTAAATTTGAAAAATAGAGGGTGATTTGGAGGTGGGTTGGAGTGCCCATTCTCTATTTTACTCTCCAAATATAGAGAATGGAGAGCAAAATAGAGGTGGGTTGGAGATGGTGTAACAAGAAGTAAAAGGACTCTCAGCAAAAGAAAAAAACCTAAGCTAATCACTAAAATAAGTACTTAGCATATAGTTTTATCGTTAGGTTTGTAGTTAATTAATAGTCCTCGTGAAAACAATATCTTACTCGGTATATATAAAGGCAACAAAAAGCTAGACCCTCAAATCCCTCCCTCCCTTGCCCAAAACCCCTTGGAGACGAGTTACTGTTAAAAACAAAAAAATGGTTTAAATTTGAGCTGACAACAGTCTATCACAGAACAAGTCAAATTCCCACCCCGCACCACTCATCAACCCCATAACTTACAGAGTTTATTTGAATAAGTTCCATCTAGTTCCGAGGTTGAATGGGGGTATTGCACCCAAAAAAGAAGTAGCAAAACTATCGATAGCAGCAGCAGCAGCAACCACTTGAGGAACAAGTTTCAAACAATTATCTAATGAAATAACACTTGTGAATTGGAAAGGATAAAAGTTGCAGAAGTTGCTTTCGCAGAGCTGTAGTTGAATAAAGACGATGTAAGAAAACACTCAGTTTTCAGGGTAGAAGATGATATACCATATTACAATACACCGTAACAAAGCCCCACTATTTTAATGAGCAAACTCGTATACAGCAAGTTACGTCTTCATGGCAGGCCTCACCAGGCCCAAACCACTTCCACTCCCCAAGTGTTTGAAGTCTTTTGCTTCAAGATTATCTCCATGGGCAGCAAATCCTGTTCCTCCCTTTTTCACATTCACCAGATTTCTATCTTTACATGGTTTGTCACAGACCACGCAAACCTTGTCAACAGCCACAAATTTCTCTGCACATTTCTTGCAGAAGACATGTCCACAAGTATTAAGTGCCACAAGTGACAATGTATTGGTCAGTGTGACCTTGCAACTGGGGCATATGAAACTCTTGTCAAGAGACTTGTGTTTCTTCTGTGCACTTGTATCTTCAGTAAAGTGTATAGGGAAAAGGTTTTTCATCTTAATTTTTTCCCTCCCTTCAGGACAAGTTGTGCTTGTGGATGGGGCTTCCACCTTAGCAGGTGCATCTGGTGTTGCAGAGGGCAGCCAAAATGCTTTCATGGTTCTAAGTGCTTCTTCCTCATAAGAAGTGGCCTTCACGCTGTTGGCCCCATGGAATCCATTCTTGTCTCTGTTGTAGTTCTTATCATTGTACTGCGGAACTGGACCATGATTTTGTTGATCAAATGCATCAAGCTCCCTGGCTTTCTGCAGCATCAACCTCTCCTCTTCCTCTTCTTTTTCTTGCTTCTGCTGACCAGTATGAGCAGCTAACTTTCTGCAACACAAAGTAACAGCTTGTCAAATAAAACTTCACAAAGGATGATTCTAAGATTACAAACAAGAATGTTTACCAAATCCCCACCCCTTTCTTCCACTCCACACTGCCCTTTTCTCCTTTTCCAGAGAAATGCAGGCATGAAGCAAGATTGGAAGATATATTAGTCAGTGTTATTCCTTCCAGGTGGAAGACGGGCAACTGTTTTGTTAATAGAAGTAACTAACAACAAGCATTGCAACTTAAGAATAAGTAACTATTTACTCAGAAAGGCTGCAGTTTTCACTTGAAAGGGATTCCAAACAAGTATTCCACAAGTCAGTACGAAGACCTCTTTATTGGCTAGTCTATAATTAACACTCTTTTCATCCACTACTTTATGGACACAATAACTGGACTTGGAGATTGGAATTAATTTTGGCTTGTGTATTAGTATCATTATAATAATAGAAGGCAAACATTAAAGTGGCTCATGAAAATTCAGTAGTACCCTCTTTCTTTTTCTTTTTTGACTTGCTTATTAGTATTGGACTGAGATGAACTTAGGAAGGTAACATGGACCCTGAGGATTCATATAGCTTACTCCCCTGCTTGGGATTCAGTCATAGTTGTGGTACTTGCATATTTGTATTTTGGTAATAGTAAAGAATAGCATTAAAGAAGAAGCTGAAAAATGACAGTACCCTTCTTAAAACTAACCACGCCACCAAATTATTGCCGTTAGAAAGTGCAGGAGACTCTGGCCTCATAAGAGGAATCGAACACAAATAGTTTTTATGTTAACCTTGGGGCTACAGCCTACAAGTACAGTTTGCAAGTCAAGTATCCTATCCATAAGTTCTGGGATATATTTGCCTCTAGACCAAAATCCATTAGATTATATGGTGTGTTCGGAGGTCAATTCACAACCACAACAAAGACTAAAATATATCCAATAGGTTCTCTTCAAGATGCACTGAATCATAAGACTAGCCTACAACTGCAGACATCATACAACTCAATCTAATCCAACTAGACCTATATTAAGGACATAAATTAGGAGTCTCTTAATCACTGAGATATTCTCTGTTTTGGTGTCGAACAGATGAAAGCACTAGCTATGGCCATCGTACTCTCGTAGTTGCAAAATTTCAAAACTTGCTGCAGTATCCTTCCAAACTTCGAGTCTCACTACATTAGAAAGACATCTCCGGAGTTCCTCTTACCAATCTACACAGAAAATTTAACTTACACCCAACCTCCACATATTACTCCCCCATTAAGAACCACAGATATCGTCAGTTTCTCTTAGCTGAAATAGTATTTTTTTTTTTTATTATTATTACTATTTCACAGCTGAAATAGAATTCACAAGCACAATCTTACAAACCTGGGCACACAACAAAGTAAATCAAGCAAACCACATGATCTCAGCACCAAGACATATAATTTCATACAAAACGCACCTTAAGCATAAAAAAAATCGGCAATTCATATATAATATCATTTCCTTTCAAAACCACAAAAAGATCAATTGAGAGAAAGTTTGCAAAGGACAGAAAATAGGCACCTTTGGATATCCTTTTTCTGGGACAAAAGGCATTCTAGAATGCATTCTTTGCAAAAGACATGCCCTTTCTGGCAACACAACGGATCGATGAAGGGTTTTAAGCAAAGGGAACAAGCATCGAACGGCTTAATTGAATCTTTGCCCAGCCTCTCCTTTTGTGTTCCGTACCCTAACTTTCGCTTCTCATCGTAGGTAAAGAAGGCGAGATCGTTGTTGTTCTTCGAGTGTCTCTGCGGCATCTTTCAAAACCCTAATTATAATTCACCTGAATTTTGAAGACGATTTTTGTGAATTTGGGGGAGAAAACGAAAAAGAAAAACCCTATGAAGTGGATTATCCAATCGGGTTAGTAGCTGTCGTCGGGTTTCCTAAGGGATTTATAGCGTCACTTGGCGGTGACAAAATATTTGTACACGTAGCTTGCTCTTTTTTCCTTGTTTTCGATAATCCATTTCCTAATTCATTTATGATTTACTTTTGTTTTTCTTTTCCTAGGAGTATTTCTTTTCTATTTCAAGAAAAAAACTTGCTCAAATTAATTTTAACAAAAATCATGATATATACTCTATTATTTTGAAGATTATTAACGAACAAGTGATTAAATCATAAACATAATTAGATCCATGTATATTTATTTTTTTGAATCCCATAATTTACTTTAGGATTAATAAATAAGTTGACACACTTATTTGCATTAATTTGTAAACACATGCCCTCTAACATCACATAGATAGGAGGGTGGAATTACACGCGTATATGTACCTTTGCATTTTTTTAAAAAAATATGCATTTGTTAACTTTGATCATATATATATATATAATAATAATCAAATATTTTGTTAGGTACCTTAAAAAATAGTAGATTTGGTACATTGATTCAACGCGCGTTAAAGTTTCATTGCATAAACGTAATAACCTATATAAGCTACACTATCTTTAATACTCCTCATTTTAAGATTTTGATTTCATCTATAACTTCATATCTTTAAACATGTTTTTCCTTCCGCATATTCCTCACTTGCTTGATTAGTATAACAAATCCACGAAATATAAAATAATGATATATCATCTTCATAGCTAAAATCAAAATGTACACTTGAAAGCTATCATTCATCAATGGTAGTGTTGCTCAAGAGCGAATTTAGCCGTTTGAGGTTCAATTGAATTCATAACTTTTATCTTAATTTTGAATTTTCAGTATAAAATTCAATAAAATTACTAAATAATTGAGCTATTAACTGATAACTCAACCAAAATGATGAGTTCGATGGTTATAATTGAAATCTTAAATATAATTAAAAAAAATTAGATCAATTTCTAATCCCCGAACTCAAAGCAACAACTCGTTAGTCAACGTTGTCCAAAATGTCATAAAGCTCAACAAAGTTTCTTTAGTTCTATATCCTAGTTCACCAATTAAACGTATCCCATACAATGAAACAATTCATTTTCAAATTTCTTTCTTTCTATTACCTCTTTTGAGTCTTTTCTAGTTGGTCATCATTTGTTTTTTTTCTTCTTTTTTTGGATATTATTAACAAAGAGATGGGATAAGGACAAAATATTGGACACCAATTAAGGAAAATAATTAAATACAGTACTATTCAAGTGTATTATTGTATTGGATAAGATTAGCCCAAAAAAAAAAAGTCAATATATTATTGACCATTTCTCAAATAAAAAAAAAATAAAAAAACCTCCAGTACACTCAATTCCAGCTAATTCCTGTAACCTTTCTTCTTCCCAAAGGTCCGAAGAACTCAACGATACACACTGTGGAATCGGATTCGAACATCACAAAATACACAATAACTCTCTGAATTCTTCAATACCCATTTTGTATTTATCTCTTTACACCATGATGACATCACCCAAAAAGCCACCACCAGAATCCGACCGTACACTCACGGCGATCATGCACCAACCGGCATCTCCTCGTTTCCATTTAGGAACTCCCACTTCCGGAGCTAACCGGAAGGTCGCTATCGCCGTCGATCTTAGCGATGAAAGTGCTTATGCCGTCAAATGGGCTGTGCAAAATTACCTCCGACCAGGTGACGCCGTTATACTCCTTCACGTCCGTCCAACTTCGGTACTTTATGGAGCTGATTGGGGTGCTATTGATGTTTCTGTTGACACTGAAAATGAAGAATCACAGCGGAAACTGGAAGATGATTTTGATAACTTCACAACTACGAAATCTAATGATTTAGCACAGCCACTTGTGGAGGCTAATATTCCATTCAAGATTCATATTGTGAAGGATCATGATATGAAGGAAAGGTTGTGTTTGGAAGTTGAGAGGTTGGGTTTGAGTGCTGTTATAATGGGGAGTAGAGGGTTTGGTGCATCAAGGCGTAGCCCTAAAGGAGGGATGCTTGGTAGTGTGAGTGATTACTGTGTGCATCATTGTGTTTGCCCTGTTGTTGTTGTTAGATATCCTGATGATAAAGATGCTACTAGTGGCAATGACTTGGTCACAGATGTGCTTCACCCTGTGCCTGAGGAGGAGCCTATATACCATGATGCCTCCGATAAAACTGCAGGTATATATATCTTCAGATCACAATTTCTATTTCTTTGCAAGTAGACATTGATTATGTGTGGTCTTTGTTTGATCAAAGGAATACCAGGATGATTAGTTTAAATGATTGGATGATTAGTACTGCCTCAAAGGTTGTGACTTTATTTAAGGGTTTATGCTTTTAGACATTTATCTTTGATTTTTATTGTGTGCTTTTAGATATGTGAAAGTGGTCTGTTGTAATTACTCGGTCGAGATGTTTGATTATCAGCTAGGAAGTGAGTTGACTCTAGTTTGATGTTTCAATCAGCTTAGTTAGTCGTAAGTAATGCCATGTCAAATATTATTTCTGTTTCGTTATCATAGGATGATTGTTGATTAGATGAGTAATGTATTTATGTTAGGTGAATTTTGTGTAGTTGTAGCCATTGAGCAGGGTTTGGGTATTTCTCCCTTTTTGGCCTATGGAATCAGTTGTTTGGCTTTTGGCATAGTTGATAGATGTTAGTTGTAAGTAACTTATCAGTTGTGAAGCATTTTGTGGTATACATCTGTAACATATGAGTTGTTTCACTTGTTTGTGACAAAATTCATATGAATAATCGTCCTAGTTAGTTCTTTTGGAAAATACAACAGTCTTGTTCTGGTTAATGATAGTAGTACTCTTTGAAAGTCAGCTTCATTTCTAGATATGCTTTAGTGGGGCTTTTTACTATCCTCAAATACCATTATTCCTGCATGTGCTGCTATTGGGTAACTTGTTCCCCTAGGTTACCTAGCGAAAGAAGCTTTTTCACCTAGGGTCCAATTACTTGTAGATGAGAGAGAGGAAGAAAGGTAAACAAGTGCACGGTTTCTGGTGGAAATAGTGTCAACAAGTAGAGCGAAGGGATGAGGTTTAGTGGGTGGCGATTGATACAGGTGGAAAGAGAAAATGCTGGCCCTAAAATTTAGGGAATGGTACTTGGTAGAGCAGGGTGAACCTCGTGAAGTAAGTAAGTTGAAATCTCTTGGCCCCAGGGCGTTGATCTAGTGTAAGAGCGCAGCTCATGTTGTATGGATTAGGCTCACATTATGGGTTTGAACCCTACTACAGACAAAAGCCTGGTACTTAAGTGAAGGGTAGATGGGTAAGTCCATTATCCAACGAATTTCGAACTGTACGCTGCTGATCCTCTTAAGATTTCTCGGTTATAAAGAAGTTGAGTTCTCTTTGTTGGTTTTTCTACTTTGTCCTTGTGAAATCTCGACTTTTGAACCATTTCTTTGCGGAAAATTAGAACTGGCTAGAGTAATTTCAAAAAAAAAATTAGAACTGGCTAGAAGGATTTGATATGAGCTCCAAAAGAAGGTTTAACAATTGTATTTTGATTTTTTTCTTTTCTGGTAGATATATGAAAACCTAGAAACTAGATTCTATTTGTTCTTTTGCTTATGTCAGGATTCAGGAATAGCTTATAAACCATGGCCATTTCAATGAAATATATTCTTTGCTTTGAGGTTCTTGTGGAAGTACTCAAGTTTTAGCATCTTAGGGATAGACTTACCTTGGCATCTTCTGTATGTGTACACTGTTGAAAAATCAGTCCTGATATGCTAAATCTGTGAGAAGATAACTTGATGTAAATAACTGCAGTAAGGTGACTTTGATTCCACCATTCAACTTGAAAACAATGCTTCTTCAGCACTGACAATCTAGCATAGGCTTTGGATGTACTCTAGCTGAAAACCAGGCTTTTGACCCCTTTCTGGTATGAACCTTGACATCATGTGATCTCCATGAATTGCGTTAATTTCCAGCTCCTGAATTTGTTACTTCTTGCATGGTTCATTTTTCTGACAAGTGAGAGGTGTAGTGGGTTTGACACTCATTCCTATTTCTGTAATAAAAGATTTGTAGCTGATGCTCTATATGGTTTTTTAGCGCACCACCAAGTGTTCTGCAAGGTCACCATGCAGATAAAGTTCTTATTGTCGTTTTCTTTTTCTTTAGATAAAGATGGAACAAATATTATGTAGTATTAATATTTAAATAGTGAGGTAAATGATTTACTGTAAAGATGAAAATACTAAACAACTCCAGAGTTTGGGAAATGTCTGATCTTTGTTGGACACAAGTTTTTCCTTAGAGGAACATGATGCCTCAAAGGAGGCAACTGTGAAAGATATAAACAATGCCCTTTCCTTCCATTAAATTAGCATCAATCATGTTTTCACTCACTCTTATTGATGACATTGTTGATTCCTAAGCTGTCCTCATTATGCAGATTCGGAGAAGGCTTCTTGAATAAGTTGAAGGTGAAGAGATGTTTGAGTACGGGTGAGGCGGACTTGATTTTGGTGTAGGCGTGCGCCATTTGGAACATGAATTTGGTGGTTTTCAGTGCTTTCTTTTTCTGCTTATGGTCGTCTGCTGTGTGTCGAGTTTATGAAGTTTGGAATGGTTGTAATTGTTCATGATCTTCTTTTCTTTGTTTTAGGTTTTAAAATAGGCTGTCTGTTTTTTCATGTGGAATAACTATCTTTTGAAGCTGCTTTGCAAGTTCAACTTCTCTGTTGAATGCTTTACGACTATGCTTGAACTTTTTCTGTTATTATTCTGGAGAGTTTCTTCACAATCTTAAATATGTCAGATAACTTACAATAGGCTTCGAAGGAATAGTGTCCATGTGTTACAAATTGAGCCTTCAGTCAGTTGATAGCTGACCTGGTCCCTTCTATTTTATCTTACGCGGTGTTTGGACTTCAAAATTAGATTGATTTGAAGTTGAAATTTTGTTTAGACATGTCATTTCCATTGTACCTTTATTTTATCTTGAACCAAATATGCGTGTTTTATTTTATTGAGACCTATAGCATACTTAAAATTGGATGTGATGATTGAGTAGATACCTCGTTGATCAATACTTGCAAAACCTCATAAGATGTAAACTAGAGATACTTGGGGAAATCATAACATAAGCTTACTCCAAACTACCTTTTACCTTAATAATTTTCATTGGCTTAAGATATGATAGAAGAGGATTGAAATAGATGATGGAATACAAACTACCTTTTCCCTTCATAATTTTCATTGCTCACTCCCAAGTAAATTAAAAGTATAATACAAAATTTTTGGATGCATGCAAAACATGAATCCTAAGTTGTTTTCTAAAGCAAATCATACACGACCTCCAGCCCTCTTCAACTCAAAGTCATCCATCAACCAATAACAAAAATATTGCAACTAGCTGGCAGCTGCTAATTATATGCGAGGTGAGCTTGACAAAATCACCAGAGAATCTCTTGTTTTATGTTTGCTCATGTCGCCTCTGGTAAAATATCCTCTGGCGTATCACCAGACCTCATTTGTTCTTCATCGTGGCTTTTCGTGTAGCTTCCCTAAGGGCTTTCCTCTTCTCTTCCCTGTAAAAATGTTGAAGATAATAATAGGTTATATGATCTGAAATTAACTCTGTTCCATTAGCACGTCAGAGTGTTTAACAACTCGTGATAGTGAAACTACAAATAGTACCTAGCTTTTGCAATTTCCTCTCTAGGAAGGGGTTTCTTCTTTTCCCTCTTTTTTGTTGCCACCACTTGGTTTTCTGCTTTTCCATTTTTAGTTGCACCGCTGTTTTGTCCAGCACCTTTCTTAACTGAATGTGTTTGGACATCCCTCTTCCTCTTTTTATCACCTGCTAATTCCTCTTTCAATTTCCTATTCTCATTTGCAATGCCTTTTTTATCTGAATGCTTGTCATCATCTTCTTCAGAATCCTGCTGGTCACTGTTCTCAATGCTTTCAGCACCTTCTACTTCTTCAGACTGAACCGACGATTTAGCAGCAGACTTAGAATTGCTCATCTTTTTCAACTGAAAAAGAAACAAGACATATGAGGCAAAATGTTTTTACTGAAACAAACTTGCAGCAACTCCAAAGAAGAAATATGTTTATAATCTTTCATTTGTTTTTACAACCACATGTGCCAGTCCCAATTCATTTTTTAGTCCCAGAAACCATAATAATTTCTTCTATTACCCAGTGTAGTCTTCACTTGAGTGGGGTTTGGATTCTTCTATATATCTTACAAGTAAGAAAATCATTAATCATTTCAAGTTCCACAAGCTTAATGAAAAGATGAAATGTTTGTTTGACATGAGGAAGTTAGATTTTTATACGAGTACAGAAGCATGAGAACTGAAGAGAAGCACACAAAACCTCATGTGTATAGGGTTGAATGATATTTATTGTGTATGGCCAACACAATGTAAACCAAGCAGGACAAAAGGGAAAAATCATTTCGAGAAAAAAGAAAGATGACTTTCAGAGGACAATTCAATGATATGCTAAGTCAGAATAACTAATGCGACTTGTTCTCCTGCATTTTTTTCCAATGGAATAAAAGAACAGAAATAAATCATTTTGTACTTCACTTAGCACTTTACTGTAATCAATTTTAAGAATAATGACCATCATAAGTAGGACTCTGAAGCCTCCATTCGAACTCTCTCAACTTGATACTTCACATCCTTGTTTTCTATAGTCATCTCTAGTTCAATAAACATAAGTTCTTAAATAAAGCAATTGCTTCGCAGCTATAAATAATAAGGCATACCTTGGCTACAAAGAATCCATCCATGTTGTGCACATGAGGATAGAATCGCCTTGTCTTGTCCAAAGATGTGTGGAAACGGTGCTGCCTAAACCGAATAAATCTGGGAGAGACAGCTTTAATTAGTTGTAGAATTAGACAGCCTTTCAAGTAAATGCACATACACTATAAAAGTTATACCCAGGCCTCCCAAAATCAAGTCCACATGGCACAAGCTTAACATCTCTCTTCTTGAGTGCATAATCTATAACTGCTTCATTCTGCAGTTCCAAGTTAGACAAATGAGTTGAATACTTTGCAAAGCACCAGCTTTTTTGAGAATTCATTTGGAAATATATGTAAAGAAAGATACCTCTTCAACCATAATGGAGCAGGTCGAATACACAATGTATCCACCTGATTTTGAGTTGGCATCAACCATGTCAATTGCTGCAAGTATTAGTTCCTGCAAATGAAAATTGACGATAAAACACGTTTCTCAAAGGCCACAACAATATGTGAATAGGGGAATATGTGACGAAAAGATTCATCATGGAGCAAAATTGACACTGCTTCCAATACCATCACCAACACCTTCCTGCTTTGGGAGGACACATATAACAACACATTAAAAAAAGAAAGGCGATAAGACAACTAGAAATGCAAAATGTGTCCTCCTATACAACAATTAATATCAACGGAATCAATCATTAGAAACAAATAAGATAAAGACCAATTCTTTATGCAGCTTAATCTCTCCCAGAATGCAGACTTTCAGAAACCAGTATTTTCAAACAGCCTGAGAAGTTAGATGCTTGCAATATACTTTGTGGTGTTCTGTTATGAATCATGACAAGCTCTGAAGCACCCAACTAATTCATGGAAATTTTCATGATATCCTCCCACAGCGCAAATCGTTGCAAGTGTATAAATATGGATGACACAAAATCACCAAATTTACACATCTAACTCATACCTTCTGCAGTTGTGAGCAATTTTGTATATCAGGTGCAGTTTTGGAAGTTTTAACAGACTCATCCTTGGAGATTACCTGCAGAAAGAACAACATTCATGGTTTAAACTTGATCTAAGCCAAGCATATATATAAAAGATTACCACATACCCCAGTGCCACTGCAGGGAGCATCCAGCAAAATCCTATCAGCAGTGTTCTGACCTAAAACTTTAGGCAACTGAAATGATCCCCCAAACAAGGTATTAGATCAGAGGACTTCGTCCATATCATCATTAAGAATGTAAACCAGGAAACAGAAACACAAGAACAAAATCTTGTCAGATCAATGCCTGTAGCTCGATGAAATTAGTAAAGACCTACTTCAGTCAATAAGCATGAGTGCTCATAATGGAGGATAAAATAGGACATTGTTCCCATATGAAATACAGAAAAAATAAAAATGTGCTAGTTCTAAAGGGAAGATTGCAAAATAGTCCAATTCAAACCTCTCTTCCATCGTAGTTGCAGACAATGGTGTTTGTTACCCCCATGCGATGTAAATTGGCAGTGAGAGATTTAAGTCTTGACTCCTTCATCTCATTTGCATAAATAATACCTAGTTTTTCAAGGTAAAATATGTCGGTGTCATTCAGACAATGATTGAAATGGCAAATGCTATTAAGCACTAATCTGGAAGATAGCATTATTTACAGTAACTTCAAAAGCAGAACCAGAGAGAAGTTAGAAAAATACCATGGCAAACATTAATATGTCACAAAATCTTAGGACAAGCAACAGTAAGTATATAAGACAGACAATCAGGAGTGACAACTGGAGGAAGCAAACAAATTGATAATGCAGGTTATTATTTACCAAGTACTGTTTTTTTACCAAGAATGATGTACATGAGCAAAGAGTAAAATAGAATGAAAACATCCAGTATATTTTGGTAAACTGCATTAGAAATTAGCAGGACAAGAAATGGAAAGCAATGAATTATTTTACAAGGAAATGGAGATAATCAATACTGACACCAGGGCAGCCAGATGTATTCAAATTCATTCTCCTATCTGTATCCAGAAAGTATGGATGCATTGTGGATAAAATGGACTCCTTCACAAGAAAAATATACAACATGATTAACTGCACAATGAATACATACCACTATTTTTCATCAGTGCAGCAACATAAGTTGTTTTGCCTCCAGGAGCAGCACTACACCATGAAAAAATTACCCACTTTAGGAGAACAAAAGCTAACAAAAATTTCACTTTTCTGCTAACTGAACTAACTAGTAAGAAGATGGCAGAAATTGCTTTAGCTTTCCTCCCAAAAGAAAAGATATTAGGTGCATAACTTGAACCTACGACAGACAAAGTTACATTTACGACAAAGCTGCTGATTTATAGAAAGAGAAAAGAAATTAAAAGAGAAAGAGGAAAAGCAGATGCTTTGTTTTTTTCTATTAGCTTTATCCTAGACTATCCAAGTATGGACTAGACAACTCTTTCAGCAATCAAACTTGTTAATTCTTACTAATACATATAAGAAAATGAAATGATAATAAATCTGAAAACAATATTGATAAAGAACTGAATAGGTGGAAATTCAATGATCGACAATTGAAGCTAACATTATTTAGAAAATAAGTTATTTACTTACGCCATATCAACGACACGTTCATTCTCCTGGGGGGCAAGGGCCATTACAGGCAGAAAAGAGCTTGCACTTTGGAGCTGTAAGCAAGTTATTATTAGAAATAAGTATCACAGTTGCATATTTAGAGCAAATATGTCTTGTAAACAAGTTAGTTATAAGAAACTGTAAGCAAGTCAGGTTACCATGTAATGACCAGCCATATACTCAGGAGTGGCACCAACTGGAACTTGAGAATCATATACAACTAGTCCAACCTACAAAGTCATAAATGCATATGCTGAAATAAGTAAGGATGCATATGAAACTAAGAAATAACAAATTTAAATTGTTACCTAAATAATGGGTTAATCCAAAGAAAACACACAGAATCACAGTTAATCTTTGTAATTGTACCTTTGACCATTTGCTTAATGGGTCCAAATTGACACCTCTGTTAAGAAGAACGCCAGCTAAATCCCGTCTGCGAGACTGAAATATTGTCCAAGCAATACAATATGAGTCGACCATCAGAGCGAAAAATCGGAAGGATAGAAAAGAGACAGAAAAAAAAATGACCTTCAAAGTGTTTGTCCGTAGAGAAATTGGTCTAGGTTTTTCAAATGCTTCAATAAGTTCAATCAGCTCAACAGGGGGAAACAACTGCAGTAAGGTCACACATCATCCACATTGAAATGAAAAATGCAACTTTTGAGAAGGGAAAAAGGTTCAGTCTACACTATTTTGAGATGGAAATTACCTCCACCAATGACTCAATCAGAAAATCATTGTATCCATAATATGAACCCAAGTCGCTTTTAAGTTGATCAACGTAATCCTTACGTGTCACACCTTCTTGCCTCAATGACTTCAAATTTGAAAGCACTCTAACAACTGCATTTATTTTATTATATTTGAATGATACACTTACTTCTCGGAAAAAATATATATAATTCAATGAAGGAGAAGAAACTCACTCTCTTTTATCCTCCTTTGGAGGTTAGAGAGATCCGGGGGTCTCTGTGTTTCTTCTTCAAGCTCCTAAAAACACAAAGACAAATTAGGCATTCATGATTATTTTCCCCCCTGAATGAGTGTATGACAAATCAAACCACTAATCAAGAACTTGAACTTTAAAGCAAACCTCAGTTGTCGGCAGTCTGAAATCATCAGCTTCTTCTTTAATATTGAGCTGCAGTTCTAAATCATTGTCCTCTTCTTCTCTTTTCCTTTCATCATCAATAGCTTTAGACTTCCTTACAAGATCATTATCATCTGCATCAGAGTCAGAATCTGCATTTGATTCCGAATTAACATCTGAACCATCATCTGCAAACATATGACAAAACAAAGAAGAATAGCCAGTGAGTCATAAATGATGGCTAAAATTAGAACACAAACGCAATGCACTAAGTTAAAACAGTACCAGCATCACCACTTCCTAATATATCAGCAGCAAAGGGGTCATCGATGTCAGAAGACATCTCAGAATCTGAATTAATTTCCTGTTCATCATCTTCTTGAAAATCCCCATCCGTTCCTTCACTATCACTAAAAAGTTCCTCCTTTTCCAGTGGCTTAGCTGGCAAAGGTTCCTTCTTTTGCTTCTTCTTGGCAGGGAGTTTCCCTAATTTAGAACCTGATTTCTTACCGAGCTTGGGACCAGCCATTTAAGCTACAATGCAACAAAAAGTTTTCACAAATAAAACCCTAATTCACTTCCAAAACCTGAACGGAAAATCAACAAAACCCTAATTTTTTTTTTCCAATATAACAATACGTTAGTTGCAGTGAGCCATTCAAGCCAATAAAATTAGTTTTTTTAAAAAAAAAAACTACAGAGGCATGCAGAGAGGAAGATGAAGATAGCGGCTGACTGTGGGAAAATTAATTAGCGAGGGCTCAACTGGAATTTTGGATTGGGTGCAAATTTGGGTTTGGTCTAATATTGCTGTTCTTCTTTCGGCCCAGTTAAAAAAGAATGTGGGCTTCCGTTTTTGGGCCGCCATTTAATTGACCTTCTGAAATTGAATTTTTTTGGATTAGGCAACATACGCTTAAGTCAAATCGATTCTAATATTATTTGTTACCATATTTCTCGAGTTATCATAGAATCCTCTTCATTTTTCTCTCTTTCATATTTTAAATTTATATAACATGATGTATTTACACTTCTCTATTTTACATATACATCCTTATAAGTCTATAACTAATGAATATGCCTTGTATTGTATCTAATAATAAAACAATAATTGGGCTAAAATGACTTTGTAAGATGACTGAATGGTCACTTTGCTTAATTTTCTTAATATTTTTTTGAGTAACTTTATTGATATTAAATCAGTGATTTTTTATAGACGAGAGATATATATGTGTGAATGTCGAAAATTTACTATGTTGAAGGACCTTTTAAGATATTCACTTTGATTTATATCAAGAAATTTTTAGTTGCATTTTGCGAAGTGTATAAAAAAGCTAAGTGCATCTTTAATTTGGTGCAGAATGGAGAATTTTGTGGTCCAACATCACCGATAAGTTGCATATATGCACTTTGTTATTTTTCACTTATGTATATATACAATTTTAACTAAAATAATAGATTCAAAGTTGAACTTACGGACTCGCCTTAATCCACGTTGTTTTAGACTAGAATATTGCTAAGTGGTAATGCTTTGCAAAGTGTCATTTTGAAAGGAAGAAAGAAGTGATGGGGCCGACCTCAAATGCATGTACTCGAAATTTGTCAGAATATTTTGTGAGTTGTTGTGACTTTCTCATCGTGATTAAAAACAAGATGAACAAAGCAAAAAATATCAATTTGGGTACTGTATATGTTCCAGAAGTATCAATACATCACATTACAGCTCAAAAATTCTGAGTGAATCAAAAGCATCTTCTCTATGCATTTCTGGTGGCCACAGAGAAGAAAAGTTGCCAACTTTTTTTAATACTTCATTAGGAAAAAATTGACTAGCAAGATATTTTACGCTCAACACATAAAGAGAGATTTCATATGCATAAAGATAACTACGCTCAAATTGTTGAAAACACCCTTTATATTTGATCAGGTTATAATAATTTTGGTTTAAACCCTATATATATGAGTGTGTTTGGTATCACACGAGTCATTTTTAAGGATTGTGTTTTCCATAAGGAAATATTTTTCTATTTTGCTTTTCATTTTTTCTTGTTTTTAATGAAACTTGTAGTCCACCTTAGAATTAAATAGGCAAAAATCAAACCGCAAAACATGACGATAGTGTACTAATCAATGACTCATAATTGGTGCCAAAATTAAAGCTGAGTTCCTTAAAATTAATATGATGAATATCTTAGAAGTGATTTGGTTTTGATTTTATATATGATTTTACTTGAAAGTTTAGGGTGTATAAGATCTTAATCAAGTTTATTTTAAAAATAAGATCTACTAAATTAGAGTTAAGTGTGTATAAAACTAGGTTTTTCTTTAGTTTGAACAAAAGAAATACTGATAATTTTATATCAAGAATCTAATAACTGTGGATAAATTGACATAATTTTGACTAAAGCATACTTTGGTTTAGGCATACTTGAACAAGAATAATCTGCCTTCTTTATTACTTAATGTGGGAAAATACTATTCGGTTAATCACTTAATCTCCCTTTAAACCCGGCGTAGCTATTTGCCTATAAACATACCATTATGAACGTATACAGGAAGAAGAATATATATATATATATATATATATATATAAATAGGTTAATGTTTCATGTGTGACAAAGTTACATTCAAAGGTCTATCGTCAAACTTATTCATATTCTTTGATTTTCTCATGTTAATAAGCGACAACTATATTATTCATAAATATTTATTGTCTTATATGATTTTATACTATTCTTTGATCTATTCATGTTAATAAAAAGCAAAGAAAAATAAAATCAGAAGGCTTAATTGCGTGGCTATGATTCAAGGAACGAAAGCAAAAAAAAAAAGAGGAATCATTGGCTTTATGGTTGTGAAACACACAAATCAGATCTTTCAGGTGAAGCAGAATCCAAAGATATTTTCAATCTAAAGGACCTACCAAAAGCTATAGATGAAGGACAAAAATAAAATACTTCCTTGTGTCCCAATTTATGTGTCATTTTTAATTTTTCAAAAGTCAAACAGTTTAAGTTTAATTTGATCGATAATTTACGTATGGAATCTTTAATTTTTTTGAAATGAAATTTATATATTTGTAAACTACGTAAAAAGTACTATAAGTCACAATAATTAATAATTCAAAATGTTTAAAAGATTTATGAAAAACTTATGGTCAAAGATAAACTATTTGAATATCGAAATCCGAAAAGTGTCATATAAAATGAGACGGAGGGAGTATCATTTTATCACAAGGTTATGGTGGATACCATTTTGAAAATAATGACACCATATCCACACATATCTCAAAAAATAGTACTGCAGTTTTCATGTTCACGCAATGTGTTACCCCCACACAAATTAAAGTCTCTTTCTTTATTTCTAGACTAGATTCCTTAATTATCTTGAACGTTAACAACTTCCCAAGTACATTACATAAGCATTATTGAATTCTTGCTATTACAAGTGATTTCGTTCTGTACAATTGATGATATGTGTGAATTAACTATTTAAAAAATAGGATAAGTTATGCATCGTTTAACATGCCTGTATCATGAAAATCTTTGTACGATAAGTACGCGTGTGAAACCTAAATATTATATTTATATAAACATTAGACAATTTGACAAATTGCAATTAAATTACTACTATTATTTACAGGGCTTGTAGCGATGTCGTTGTGTATTTGATTGCAAATTGCAATTAATTTTGTTAATAGGGTTTGTGTTACTGTTATGCACGTGGCCATGTCGAAAACTTTGCTTCTAATTGGCCTGAGTCTGTTAATTAATCTCATTATTATACTATGCTTTAACTGCTCACGTTATTTTTAATGGTATAGAACTATAGATTATAGATTAATAAAAAGCGTCATGATTAAGGTCTCGCATGCTAATTAAAAGATTACAATCCCATGATCCTTGATTATATGCTTAATCTTAACAAAATATAGTTAGCTGTCAGCTTGTCACTAAATCTTCCACCCTAACATAATTTAATCAAATTAAACCTTAATAATCATTACATGTAATGTCACTTTTATTTAATCCGGCTTAACTTTAGTTGTACCCCTTTAACCTTAATAGAAGTCTCTCCTTAATTTGCATCCGTACTCAAGATTTGACCTAATAGTTAACCAAGCAGAAACGAAGTCAGATTAAATTTCAAGTTCAAGCAAATTAAGATTTTTTTTTTCTTTCTATTTATTAGGAGTTTTCACCTTTTTTTCTTTCTGGGTGATTCAAACCTATAACTTTAAAGTTGGAGAAGGAGGGTCCTTACCGTTCGAGCAACCCTTTACACTGGCTATAATAAAGATCAATGCAAGTTGATCCAACACTAATTAATTTTATAACAAGCATGTGAAAAGAAAATCTTTTACTTTAAGATGAGATCTTGGCCCTAGTGATCCAACCACTTTCACTAACAAAAATATCTCTATATGTACTTGGTTGAACACGTTAACCTATAGTTAACTAAATAAAGTCACGTCTTTTCTTTAATAGCTTAATTTTTAGAAGAGATTAATATATATGCACTTCAACAAAATTAATTAATAGTTGGAGCAATTAGTGAATAATTAATAATCCATTTCTATATTATTCCTCTTTAAAGGGTTTTCATGTAGAAAACTTGTGGAGTATGCAAAGCATCACTTTAAAGAACAATGCTATCAAGGATAAGGACAAGTGTCTCAGGTTCATGCACAATTCTACTCAAGTTGTGAGTTCTGACTTTTGAGTACCAAAAGGTCAATTAATGACCATGGAAGCAATCAAAAGTAGAAGAGGCCAAATTCCAGTGGCATCCACAATTTTATCTATTATGGTCCCACTTCTACTACAGCAAAAACTAGGTAGGAGTAGTATATTTTTGGAATTTTAGGACCCTGCACACGTTGTTGGTGGCGGGTGGGGTACGCGGGATGGAGCGTGGGGTTCCACGGTTCAGATGAACTCAATGCTTTTTATATAGATCTTGTATTTGTATAATTAAAAAATTAAATAAATAAATAAATATATATATTAACTTGTGATCTCCCTAATAAAATTGACTCACGGCTCAATAGTAAAGAAGGGGCCATGAAAATGCTAAAGTTGTGGTTGAACCCAAATATCAACAACCCCAAATTCCAAATCCTGGCTCCGGCTCGAGTAGGGGACTTTGGGGTTAGGGGGGAGAGGTTGTTAATATATACTTTTTTTGTCCAATTCAATGCGTCTAATTGAGTCAATATGTGGACCGGCTGGTTTGAAATTGGACCATATTAATTGTCAAGATAGAAATAGTGACAAAGGAATTGTGAATCACAAAGTAAGGTAATAAGATCATATCATACAATAATTCAAAATAAAGTTGGTAGTGCTTGCTGGTAGTTAGTATTGGTCATTAAATTTAGGTCCATTTTGACGTTATTTAGTTAGCTATAAAAAGTCTAAGCAACTATAGTACTTATTAGAGAATAGACTTTTTATCTCCTTTTTTTAAAAAAATAAAATTAAATGAGGGCACAAAGGCCCATTTATTGACAAATAAGAAACCAAAAAGTAAATCCGGTCCAAACAAAAATGAAAAGATGCAAAAGGAAACAACAAAAAAAGCAAAAGAAAAAAGATCAAAAAGGAAAGAAAATGAACAGACGAGGATTAGGAAATACTCCCTCACACCCTAGCTACTTGTCCACTTTTCCATTTATAATTGTCCTAATTACTTGTTCATTTTGACAAATAAAAAAAGGACAATTTTTTTTACCTATTATATCCTCAATTAAATGACTAATTACTTTCAAAAATGCATAACTTTTCATCCACTTCACAATTAATAGGGGTAAAATGATAAACTCACTATGTCATTAATTGATTTTTTAATAGATGCGTCAATTTAAAAGTGGACAAGTAATTAAGAACAAAGGGTACTTAACGTCCTGCCACTAAAAACACCACTTGTCAAAAACTTACTTTAATTGGTAATAGCTTGTTTTCGTGGCCATGGATAACTAGGTAAAAAATAAGTATCTTCATATAGTCATGGACCACTAGAATAAAGAGTTATGCTTTTCTTGAAGAAAAACAAAAATAAACGTCCGTTTCAAAATAATAGTATTGTTTGGTTAGACGCTAATTTTTTATAATATGTTAAATTACGCTAAACTTGATTCAATCTTATCTGTCGTTGGTCTTTAACAATGAGGCATTCTTTATTGTATTTGGTGCAAAATATCAGTCTTGCTTGCCATGAGTAAAACCATGAGTTATCAATCATTATCAACTATAATTGAGAGCTGTGTTGTCCTAATCATATTTTTCCCTCATCTTGATTTGCTGCATCTGGTTTTTATATTTTCAAGTAGACAAAAATAAAATAAAAAAGACTCTCACATGGAAAAAATAAAAGGATTGTCATCTAGAAAATTAGGAAAAATATATATTAAAAAATTAGTGTATGCAGTAAAATCATTATACAGATTTCAAGTAAGAGCAAATGGGAACAAGAAAGACTAGCTAACTCACATGTCATTTACAAGAAGATTTATTCATACATTGATGAGATAACAGAATTAGCTTTTGATCTTTAATAATTATCTCCATCTCCATGAACTCCTCCTTTCTACCTTCTCTTCAGGTCTTGTAATGCCCTGAAAATACAAAAAGAAAACAGAACACACATTCAGTTTTAGAAAACAATATTGGAATCATGCGTTACTCTCTCCTGCTTAAAAATACTGTAATTCTTCACTTTTCAACTTTAATTTTAGAACATAATGTCAAGTATTGAAACGGAGGGAGTAACTAATAACAGAGAGGAATTAAAGACTTACACAATAATGGGATTGAATAGTTTCCTCTGTTCTGTTAGGTGAAAATCCAATTACACTTCTTCTGTGAAATCTGCTAGTGGAATCTTCACTACTTGAAGAGCTTGAAGTCAAAGAGGGAGGATTAGGTTGATCTGTAGTTGAAGAAGACAAAGGAACAACTTGATTATCACCATCACTGCTTCCATCGTCTTCGTTTTCGTCTTCGTCGTCGTCGTCGTCATCATCATCTTCTTCTTCTGTATCATCATTATTATGATCATTAAGATCTTGATCTTCGCCATCATTATTATTTCTATGAAAACATTTCTGGCAAACAGAAACAGTGGGACCAAGCTTAGAGCCAGACCCACTCCATGGGGTAATTGATTGACAAGAATTACAGAGAAGAATTCTTGAATGCTTAGCCACAAGGAAATTGGCTGTGTGGACTCTGGCATCACAATCCCAACAAAGACTGGCTTGATCTGATTCACAATAAACTCTTGCTATTGAACTGCACAACTCACATTTCTTCATTGCTATTATCACACATATAGATTCACTAAAAAAAAAAGATTTTTATAATTTTTCTATCTCGAATTTGGGTCAAGCTTTAGGTCTTTGGAGATTATGATGTTACAAGAAATATAGTAAATGCCTACAATCCACATTTGCCCTTATATAGAAAAAAGGTAAAAAAAAAACTCACAAGTCACATCACTCCCCCCTCCCCCACAACCCCTGGTCATCAACCACACCCCTTTTCCTTTTTAAATTTTTTGTTAGTGTCTAACAACTGTCAAATTACTAAAAATAGATCTTATCAAGTGTTAATCTAATTCCTGAACCAAGAAAAGATCTAGAGTAGTTAATTTTGTTCTAGTTCTTTGGCATAGGCAAGGATAAAAAGTACTTACCTTCCCTTCAAACATAATACTTATAAAATACTCCCTCTATTTTATTTTAAATAAATTAGTTTGACTTGACACGTGATTTAAAAAAGAAAGAAAAACTTTTGAAACTTGAGGTCTAAAACAAGGGATTGATGTTTGTGACTATAAATTATTTGGGTAAAATGAATATTTTAATGTTAAATTGTTATTATAGAAACGAGTCATTCTTTTTTAAACTACTAAAAAGAAAAATGAGTTATATAAACTGAAACAGAAGGAGTATACAATTAAAAAAATTTAACTTAACCCAACAATTATACAGTATAATTATTCGTCGAAGGAATACTAATGGACCCTCTTGAACAAAAATAGCTTGACCCCTGCACGTCCATTGTAGTTTAAATAAATACGCTTCATGAAATAGCACAGGATATTAACACCATTCTAGTTTATTTGTTAAAAATGCTCCTGTTGAAAAACCAATAATTATCTGTTTTGTAATACTACTTAGCAATTTTTGGTTTATATCTATCTAAAATAAAATGTTAACAAACTATATATACAGAAAAAAATAACACATTATCTCTTTTCTAGAACTATTTTCTGCAACCTTATATTTCCTTATTACTATATATTACTCTCCCTTTATTCAATATTAAGTGAATTTATGAGATAATGTACACCTATTAAGAAAAATATTTAAGGACATAATTTAAATCACATTTTTCACTATTACCCTTTGTGAAATCATAAATATCTTTGTAAGTAGTTCAATTTATCTCCAGGAAAATATAAAACATTATTAAATGAAAGGGTAAAATATGAAATTTATTTCAAACATCCATCTTGAACTTTGAACAATGAAAAACGCTTTAAAAATTCAGTTAATTATATGAAATATAGGGAATAGAAATTGACAAACACCAAATGTCTGAATCCAGATGGCATCATAAACAGGTTTGTTTGCTTGCTTTTTTTTTCGACGAACCAGGATGAGTTAAGCCCCAGCTTAGTGACAGTGATGTAACTTTGGGGGTCCAAATTAAATAATAATGTCATAGAGTATCGTCAAGCGTCCATAAAACGTTAATTTATTTTTTACCACTCATGAAACGAAATGTACATCATATACTTTTGATGAATTGACGAGTAGATGCTTTGTTATACAGCCACATTAACGTTGGTGAAATTACCACATGGTGTCACACCATTTGTAACACAACCTTTGTTGTTCGTCTTGTATTCCTAAGATACTTAGAACAAAACTATGAAGAACTTAGTAAGACACAATAAAGTCTAAGAGCATTTTCGCAACTAGAAAATTAAAACTAGTAGAGAAACTAGAATAAAAAACAAATTAGGAAAAATATACGAAATATTTTTTCTTAAAGAAGAATTGTTGTCAATCTGTGTTTAAAGAATCTTACTGATTCCAACAAACTTTGCAGAAACACGAAGTTGCCAAAGTTTAATGAACCAGTGAAGAACAGAAGAACATAAATTAATTCACAAATCTAAAATCTGTAACACATACCAGAATCTGGAAAAACAGAAAGAAGATCAAGCCCACTGAATGCACAGTGTCCCCTTAAGGAAATTATTCCCCTCTAGTATCCGAGGTTTGATTTGGAATATGTCCTCCCAGGATAGAATGATCTCAATCACCAGTGTATTGATACCCAAAACGCTGGTGTCAGCGAGCCACTCAACGGCAGTAAAGTACACTTAGAATACTAGATTTAGTAGTAGAAGAAGAAGTTCAGAAATTCTATTAAAAAAATGAGAAGAAATCCCTCAATTTATAGAAAACAAAGGGTAGTGTAAAAAAGTTCTTATTGTGCCTTACCGGAAAGGTCACAAACCTTTGGAAAAGTCACAATCTTTTGGAAAGGTCATCACCTTTCATAAAAGTCACAACTTTTCATAAAAGTCGCAACTTTTCATAAAAGTCACAACTCTTCATAAAAGTCGCAACTTTTCATCAAAGTCACAACTCTTCATAAAAGTCGCAACTTTTCATTTTCCATTCACACCTTTTAAAACCCAACAATCCCCCGCATGAATGGGGAATGACTCCAAGACAAAGAAACGGACAAGTATGTGTACTTTACAAGCAAGAATTAATTGCATCTGGATAAGTAGGTTTCCCCTTGGACTTTCCGTAGTGAACATATGTCGGATATACTCGGTCAATCGGTAGATGCGATATCTTTGAACCGTCAAGCTTTGGTGTATACCTAGACAACCATATGTCACACAATTAACCCTTTACCGTTTATGGTTCTTACGGTTGTGTTCGTTTCAGCCATGAACACCTCCTGGTTTCATGAGTGTATAGAGAATAGGCTTTTGACAATAATTCTCTTTGAAGCGGCTTACACTTCACACCCACATAGGTGATTTCTAACCGTGTTATCGCGTAGATACACTATTTGGTCAAATCTGCCAAACTTAGCAAATCATTAAAAACATTAAGCTTTAGTAACTCATTAACAAGCCTAAATATTGTATCCTTATTCCTGAGCATTGTCTTCATCATGAGAATGGATTGAGTTTGTTGACAATGCCGAACCGTCAATCACAACTTTGTTTTTCTCCTTGAATCTAGCTCTTGGGATCTCCAGTCTGCTAGATAGAGTTACCGCCATGATGACTTGTCCTAAGCCGTAAACCCATTCCCTTAGATGATCTTTAAACTTTCTCTCTAGTTAGGCCTTTTAGTAAGTGGATCCGACACATTATCCTTTGACTTTACATAGTCAATTATGATAATTCCACTAGAGAGTAGTTTTCTAACGGTATCTTGTCTATGTCCTATATGACTAGACTTTCTGTTATACATCATTCTTCATGCCCTACCTATTACATCTTGACTATCAAAGTGTATGCATACTGATGCCAAATGTTTGGGCCAAAAAAAATATCTATCAAGAAATTTTGGAGTCTTTCAACTTATTCACCGACCTTATCAAGAGCACCTAGCTCAGAGATCATTGTAGAGCTAGCGATACATGTCTCTTTTTTTATAAAAAAAAAATATTTCCAAGAGACTGCTCCTCTACCAAGAGTAAATACATATCCACTCGTGGATTTCACTTCATTTATCTGGTGATCCAATTCACATTACTATATCCTTTCAATACTGTTGGATATTGTCATAATGCAAGACATAGTTTTAAGTATTTCTTAAATACTCCAAAACTCTTTTCATTGTCATATAATGAGTTCGATTGGGATCACTCGTGAACCGACTCAGTTTATTAATAGCAAATGCTATATCTGATCGTGCATACTTCGTGATATACATCATACTTCTCAATACTTTAGCACAATCCAATTGTGAGTCACTTTTGCCTTCACTCTTTTGAAATGCAAAACTCTCATTTATTGGAGACTTGACAATATTAAAATCCAAATATTTGAACTAGTCAAGTACTTTTTCAATGTAATGAGACCGTGACAATGCTAAACATCTTGGAGTTCTAAGGATTCTTATACCTAAGATCACATCAGCAACTCCATGATCTTTCATATCAAAGTTGCTTTCTAGAATATGTTTAGTAGCATTTATGTCATTAGTGTCTATATTGATGATCAACATATCACTAATATACAAACAAACAATGACCTTGTGATTTTAATGTAAACACATTTATCACCTTCATCATTCTTAAATCCATTTACCAACATAGTTTGGTCAAATTTCTTATGTCATTGTTTGTCTATTTGTTTTAGTCCATAAAGTGACTTAACAAGTTCGCACACTTTCTTTTCTTTACCAAGAACCACAAAACCCCTCGGGCTGTTCCATGTAAATTTCTTCCTCCAATTCTCCATTTAAGAAAGTTGTTTTCACATTCATTTGATGAATTTGGATGTCATATACCACAACTAATAATATTAGCATCCGAATGGATGTAATTCTTGTTACTGACGAGTATATATCGACAAGCTCAAGACCTTGTTTTTGTCTAAAGCCTTTGACACAAAGTCTTGCTTTTTATTTGTCAATAGTTCCATCGACTTTCATTTTCCTTCTGAAGATTTCAATTAACTTCCAATATGGTTGCTCAAGATTTCATCAACCTCACTATTGACACAATCTTTCCAAAAGGATGAGTCTACAGAAGACACAAGAAATGTTACAAAATCATATTCATATACAGAAGACATTTACTACGCCTCTGAATCTCTTTATTAAGTACATTCTCCTTTTTCCTTTCCAAGGTCTTTTAGACCCTTTACTAGACTACTCAAGTCTAATTTTACAGTCCACAATCATAGGTCTTATTTTAACCCTTTTAGGAATAGGAACTTGGACTTTGGCTAGACACCCCCACACTTTGAAATATTTCAAGTTGGATTTCCTTCCTTTCCATTTCTCATATGGAATAGATTGTGTCCTAAACAAACAAAATTGCTTTCTTTCTGAAAAGACAAAACTTTTTGTCGTTCCCTTTTGCAGTAAGGATAGTTCCTCCACACAAGTTTTGTGGTAAACCAGAACTTATAAGTAATGCATTGATCATTTCCTTCAAAGTTCAGTTTTTTTTTTTTTCATTAGATTGAGGTGAATAGGGCAGCAGTTTGATGGATAATTCCACTTTTCAAACATATTTCTACAAAATGAGATTTATACTCTCCATCCCTATCACTTTTTATCTTTTTCTCAACTGATTTTCAACTTCAATATTATATTGTCTAGACATTTCTATTGTTTCATCCTTACCATTCAGCAAATAGACATAGTCGTTTCTAATGCAATTGTCATTGAAAGTTATGAAATATTTTTTTTCCACCACGAGATGGTGTTGACTTTCATATCACAAATGTCAGTGTAAATCAATTCTAAGGGATTAGAATTCTTTTCAACAGATTTATAAGAATGCTCAGCATACTTAGATTTCACACAAACTTGACATTTTTTATTTATTGCACTCAAGTTAGACAAAACTTCTAAGTTGATCAGTTTTCTTTACAAGGTTTTGTAATTGACATGTCCCAAGTGTTCATGTCACAAACAGGTTGACTCAAGCAAGTAAGAACAAATAAAAATATTGAGTTTGAAAAGCTCTTCGCGAGGTAGCTTTTTTCTCACTAATATTTTGTTCCTATTTCTTACAATTTTGTGTGATACAAACATCGTTCAGAGTTATCACCTTGTCAAATGTCCTTTTCAGAAGAAACTTTCCATAACTTTCAATTTGATTGTTATAGAACTACCCATGAACAAAGTTTCTTCGGGTCCAATAAAGGCAATATAGTCCAAATGTTTCTTTTACAGAACATAACAAATGACTATTCACCAATATTCATGTCTATGCAAATACTTTTATTATAATTGACATATCTTTTCATGAAAAATCACAATATTTTAAGTGACACTTTTTCATAAAAGAACACAATTATTTTGAACAAGTATATATAGAATTTGGTAGTTTCATACTAGTCACATCATATACTAGGAATAGAGAAACTCAACAACCACAATACCAAATATACTCCAAGAATTTTGTGGGTCTAACACAATACAAAAGTATCATTGAATTTCATATCTTTTGCTCCAAAATTAAATTAGACACCAAATCTAATTTTATCTTTATCATAAGCAAAGAACCCCCACATTTTAAATGTGATCTCAAAAATATTTTTCAAGTATTTGAAAATAGTTTTTTCACATATTTTCCCAGACTATCAAAATGTCATTGGCACTATGAAACCTCTTTTGGAAATATTATTCTACAAAAGAATTATATTGCTTCAATTCTCTTTGACAATATTTACATAGTGTCAAAGTTCATTCATAGAGGCACAAAATCACAAACTCTAAGTCACTGGTATTTTTCAATCTATCACAAATAGATATACCACTTAGTATTTAGAATACTAACAATAAAGACAAAAAAAAAATTGTACAATTTGTTTCTATATAATAGTGAGTTTATAGAAAGTCAAAGTACAACATTGACTTATTATGTGAAGTTTTCATAATTTTTCAAACCAATTGCATAGTCTGATTTATCCAGAGTAATAAACTACAAAAGTTTTTAGCCTACAAAAATCAGACACAATCAAATTTCACATGAAGTACAAAACTACCAAAGTTTTTTTTTTTTTTTCTTTTGTCTCCAAACAGAATTAAACATATTCTTTATCACATAGAAATGTTTTTCTTTTCAAATAGTTTTCCAACTATAACATTTTGACATACTATTTATCAAACAAAAATGTGCATCTCTCATTTTGCAAACTAAAGAATTTTAAAGGCAATACTATTTGCCAAGAAAAATTCATTCCACAACAAATGGTTTGCAGATCTTTTTCCAAAGATACACATGATAAAAAATCAAAATTGTTAACTCTTAGAAACTATTTTCCTCCTTAGATAAATAATAAGAAGATTACCTGGTGTAATCTTTAACCGAAATAGCACCAATTTTTCCTGTACATTCTCACTTCGACCTTGCTAAACAAAGAACCAAATTATGGAGAAGTAATGCCTTAAACTTCTACTTCCATGATCTATTTCTCTCAATCAGTAGAATACAAGAAATACCAACAGTATAATAATTTCCTTAAGATTGTTGTTCGTCTTGTATTCCTAAGATACTTAGAACAAAACTATGAAGAACTTAGTAAGACACAATAAAGTCTAAGAGCATTTTCGCAACTAGAAAATTAAAACTAGTAGAGAAACTAGAATAAAAAACAAATTAGGAAAAATATACGAAATATTTTTTCTTAAAGAAGAATTGTTGTCAATCTGTGTTTAAAGAATCTTACTGATTCCAACAAACTTTGCAGAAACACGAAGTTGCCAAAGTTTAATGAACCAGTGAAGAACAGAAGAACATAAATTAATTCACAAATCTAAAATCTGTAACACATACCAGAATCTGGAAAAACAGAAAGAAGATCAAGCCCACTGAATGCACAGTGTCCCCTTAAGGAAATTATTCCCCTCTAGTATCCGAGGTTTGATTTGGAATATGTCCTCCCAGGATAGAATGATCTCAATCACCAGTGTATTGATACCCAAAACGCTGGTGTCAGCGAGCCACTCAACGGCAGTAAAGTACACTTAGAATACTAGATTTAGTAGTAGAAGAAGAAGTTCAGAAATTCTATTAAAAAAATGAGAAGAAATCCCTCAATTTATAGAAAACAAAGGGTAGTGTAAAAAGGTTCTTATTGTGCCTTACCGGAAAGGTCACAAACCTTTGGAAAAGTCACAATCTTTTGGAAAGGTCATCACCTTTCATAAAAGTCACAACTTTTCATAAAAGTCGCAACTTTTCATAAAAGTCACAACTCTTCATAAAAGTCGCAACTTTTCATCAAAGTCACAACTCTTCATAAAAGTCGCAACTTTTCATTTTCCATTCACACCTTTTAAAACCCAACAACCTTCACTATATTAGAATATTGATGATCAATATTCAGTAACATATCCAATGTAATTCACAAGTTATATAAGTTTTAAAAAGAATAGATTGTAGCTAAAGCTTAGATGATTCAACGTACCTTGTGTGAGGATTTTATTATTCTCGTCCAATATATATAAGGAGATTAAACATCAAATTCATGTAAATCTAAAAAAACAAGGATAACATATAGAAGCTATGCCTAGAAACTATACTATGACCCACGCATCTATAGTTGGGGCTAGGGAATGCTGAGGCCCATGCTTTTCTAGAACAACTTTATATCACACAAACGAATAATAATGGCTATCCTCCATACTCAAATGTAAGGTTATTAGGTCCCTGTATAATCATGTTCCTAATCTATGTGCACATTTATCTACATATATGTTCTATTAATGTCTCAACCTAATTTCAAATGTCCCTTTCATTCTCTACATAATACATGAATATATATGGAATGATATTTTAATGCAATATAATATTTATGGATGGCTGTCTCTTGGTGGGGGCATCATCTGAGGAAGGTTTATTCACATTCATGGGGTGTTTAGTACGAAGAAAATATTGTTGACTAGAAAATGTTTTTCAAAAATTAAGTGATAGACTTATCATCTATTTTTTTTTTTTATGTTTAGTAAGTAAATAAATAAATGAAATTATTTTACAAATATTTATATATAATTTAGTTAAACGCTTGAGAATGGGAGAGGGGTCGAGAGTGCTACCGGTGCTAACAATGGGAGTAGGGAATGGGGTGGGGTGAAGGGGTCTAGACAACCATCGTGAAATATCATTTATAAAACTTGTTCTAGTTATCTTCAAAAAATAACCTAATTTAAAAAAAATATTTTGACCAATTAAATTCAAAACACACATCCTTGCTATATATTGACATCAAATCAAATTACATTATCATGATTAAATAATAAATCAAGATAAAATACACATTAATTAATTGTAGTTATTTTATATAATAGAAGTGCATGTAAAAAATATTTAGTACTATAATATTTATCATTAATCGGATATAAATATCAAGTGTAAATAATTGAGAAAATGGCCAAAAGACCCCCTTATCTATTACCTAATTCTCAACTACACACTTATACTTTACAGGAGTCCTACTACCCCCTTAAACTATTTTAAAGTGGAATTATTTGCTCCTTGAATGCTGAGGTGGCAAAGAAAATGTAGTTCACTCTCTTTGAGAGAGTGAGAAGTAAAAATAATAATTAAAACTTCAATTTTTAGATTATTTTTTAGTTTATATTGGTTTTCTGTTTTTTTTTTTTTTTTTTTAAAAAAAGTTTCCTTTCAGTTTCAGTTTATTTTTCTTTTTGCCTTTTTTTTCTCTTCACCATAGCAGCATCGACAGAAATTCAACTCCACCACCAAGTCCTTCGTCAACCTCCAACCATTAAGCGGATTTTCATCCTCAAATCACAATTTTTTCACGGTAGATCCATTTGAAAGTTTGACAATAGCTTAAAATTAAAATTAAAATCAAAAGTCAAGAGGATCAAATTTTAGTGTCATTAATGGATCCATTTAGGAACCCTTGAGTGAAATTTATAAGTTTCCTTAGTTATGTTATCCTGACTCAACCACCGTGTTCATCTTTAAAGTTGCTAAGCTCTCAATAATTTCAACCAAAATCCAAAACCCACTTTGAAAAATCAAATCTAAAGTCTCCAACTATTGAAAACTATCACTCTTTTGTGTTCATCACTAAGCTTCAATGCACCCCATTCATTGCATATCCTACCAAACAACATCAAATGATAAAACTTTTTACCATCAATCAATCTTTTTAAATTCTTTTGTTTTATTGAACAAAAATCATGATGAATTTTCAATTGATGTATAGAAGGTTTATGAAGAAAAGTTCACTCAAGGATTTCTAAATTTGAGCTTGCTTTGCTAGTTTGAAAAATAATTTCATCAAAGTAAAGAAAAAAAGAGCAAGAAAGGAAAGAGAAGAAGGGTAATATAAAAGAAAAAGTAAAATGAAGGAAAAATAATTTTTTTTAAATTTTTTAAAAGGTAAATTATGTGGCAAGCGTGTGCCACTTAATTTTTTATACAAATCTGGGCGTGAGTTTTTAAGGGGGTATATATCATACTTTTAAAATGTTCAGGGGGTAATAAGATCCTCGTAAAGTATAAGTGTGTAGTTGAGAATTGGGTAATAGATTAGGGGGGCTTTTGGCTATTTTCTCGTAAATAATTACTCCCTCTGTCCCAATTTATGTGCCATTTTTCGTTTTTTGAGAGTCAAACAGTTTAAGTTTGACCGAGAATTTGCGCATGAAATCTTCAATTTTTTTGAAATGAAATTATATATTTGTAAACTATGTAAAAAGTATTATAAGTCACAATAATTGATAATTGAAAATGTTTAAAAGATCTATAAAAAATTTACGATAAAAAATAGATTTATTTAAATTTCAAAATCTGAAAAGTGTCAAATAAAATGGGATGGAGGGAGTATTTTCTATTTCTGCTCCATCATCCACTTTTCGTTTTAATAAAATAAAATTATTGTCTTACATGGGGGAAAGGAAAAATGGAACTCACACAGTCCAGTGTTAAATAAGTTACCTCATAATAGCAGATTTGCTATGAGTGATAAAATATTAAAACTAAAGTGATTTCTGAAATCTTCTCTGATAAATACCACCAATTATAAACCTTGGTTTTGAAGCTTGCATTTGCTTTGGTGTGTTGTTTTGACTTTGAGTATGTATTTGATGTGCCAGCCACCATTTGTCACAAACACACTTAATAAATGGCCCATGAATCAATTAGTAACCATAAGTCATAGCACCAACTTTTGGCCACTTGTCTGAATTAGTGCAGTGTAGGACACTGAGTCATGAAAGATATACTCAAACCAAAAGACCAAACAAACTACAAAAGTATCATATGGTCCATTCAAGTTTTCCCCTCCACACACTATATATATGTGTAGCACACTTATATTTTCCAGCTTCTTTGCTTTACTTCAAAACTCAAAATGTCATCATTTTAAAGCTAGCGTTTGAATATACATTTAATTGAAACTTGAATATTATTTTCTTCAAGTTTGTTGTAAAATAGGTTTTGGAATTTGAAATTATCTGTGGATATGCATTTTAATTACTTAAATTTTTATTGAAGTTTTGTCAGAAAGTGAACTTTCACCCAAAAACCCAAAAGATGATTTGAACCAATTTTTGAAACCTGGAAACTTCATGAACAACAGTGTTTTAATTCTTTTTCTGAAAATTTGCAAACTTCACGAACAACAATGTTTTAATTCTTTTTCTGAAAATCTATGACCAAATGAGAGTTTAGTCTTTAAACTCTGGATTAAGTAAGCATTTATTTTTGATTAATTAATTTTTCCAATAAGTATTTAAGCACTCGGCCTCATGGGCCACAACCCCATAAGCCAATGGGTGATTTACAAGAATGGCTTAAAAATGAATGGTCTTGAATTATCCATTTTGTTATGAATAAAATTTCAAGGTTAATAAGTTTTGTCTCATGGGAAACACTTTTGATCTTGAATGTTTGTCGACGAAACAAGTGGGGAACTCCTTAAGTTTTGAATGGGCTTAGAAATTCTAGCCCAATTTTTACATTGGGTTGAACCCGTTCTCCAGGCCCAGAAAATCCTTACGGTTTCTCTCCACCAACGGTGACGATGAAGGCAAGAAAAGAAGAGAACAGAAGGCCTTCATTTGTTCTTGCAGTAATTTGGGCTCAATATTAAATGGGCTGTTCCATAACAAATGTACATATGAGCCCAGCACGTCGTCAGCTTCTAAGAAGCTTCCTGATAGAAACGTGTCCAAGTGTGTAAATATTCTATTTTGTAATTACATGTAGATATTAGGTGCACTTATTTTCGGTTAGTTTGCTATAACATAGATCAATAAGGAGGTATCATTGGACAAAGTTATCTGGTACTTATTTTGAGTGCTAGTGAGAAGTGGGAGGTATTCCGTGGAATTAATCGAGGTGCATGAAAGCTGATATGGAAATCACTATCATAAAAAAAAATCAAGAGTCACTACAACAGAAACAACTTTTAGCGGCAATAAATAGACACATTAATAAAAAATGTTAAAGTCTTTACCGCCATTAGTTAAATGTCATTAGATTCAATGTCGCTAAAGCCTTTAGGGACATATACAAAGAATACTAATTGCCGCTAAAAATACATATTTAACGGCAATTGCTAATTAATTGTTGTTAAAGCTCATTTTTGATGTAGTATGAAGTTTTTGAGTCAAGCTCAACCTAATTCATTATTTCATTCAATGTTGGCCTCATCTTATATTGTTAATGTTTCAGATGTTCAATTTTGATATGTGGAGAGTATTGAGTCGTCCCATATCGATGAACATTAGGGTTCTTGGTCCTCCTCTTTATACGATGTTGAATAATTATCCTTTGTGAGTTAGTTCAAAATATCGCTTACAAAGATCTAAACCATTATAAAGGATAAAACAACATCGACTAAACACATTTATTAATGGCAAACCCATTTGTGCAAATGTATGTTTGGTTTTAAAATCGCACGTGCACGCAAGTTGGTGAAGGGAAAAGCATTTTCTTGGGCCAAATAGGTGTGCCAACCCGTCCCCAAGAAACTTTCAATATATTAAAGATTATATAGTTGACATTTACATCTGGCAGTACTTTTCTATAAAACTTAAAATCAGGTCTGACACATATTATATTTAGATTATAATTAATTGAGATCTAATCAGATTTTGCTTATTATTACCAACAAAAAGAGGCTCAAGTAATTGACTAGAGGAAGAGAAACCAAAAAACGGATGTAGATAGTGTGGAGGCATTAAAAAGTACATTAGACCTTTTGTAAATTTGATAAAGACTTGCTCAATATATACTTTGAAATCTTCGGGCGGTGGGTTAAGTACGTGAATTAAATCAACTCAATATTTTATATAAAAGTTAAAAATTTATTAAAATTATACGAAAAACAGTACCAATTTACGATCTTTATCATGTCAACTTAGTCAAAGTTCACATAATTTGACGTTCCACAAGCAAACGTGACAACTAATTTGAACGAAGGGATTAATGTTTAAACAGAACACCACATTTATTAGTACTGTTTGCTTTGCTATCACTATTTTCCTGAAGATGTAACTCAGACATGAAGTAGTTGTATATAAATCATATAATAAAAATCATTCGAGATTTATTTTGCAGATTAAGATATGATAAATTGGACATACTGATACAATTACTGCATTCGAAAAAGAAGAAGAAGGGATTAATCTTCATAAAACATCAAACAACTTGGATTTTTATTTTCTGCCCTTCCATGGAATCCTGTTTTCTTCAGCTATCAGTGTGATAAGGTGGAATGCTTTGTTCATTTCTGAAGAAATTTTTGGGATCCACTTCACTCTTCACTTTAGCCAATCTCTCAAAGTTGCCCTTAAAATACTTTTCACCCCATATTTTAGCCTTGGAATAACTATAGTCCTCTGAATTTGTTCCAAAATCAAGATCCCTATAGTTCAGATAAGCACTTCTTGGTGATTTTGCAACATATGGCTCCATTTTCTTGTACAGTTTCCTCATCCATGTTATCTTCTGGCTTGATATACTCTCGCTGTTATCGCCCCAATTCACCAAGTACTGAATATTATACAAATTCCCCTTTCTATGAGGGAATGGAATTTCAGATTCTGATATTTTATCTAATATCCCACCTAATGGCTCCAATATCATCTGAGGTCTTTCTTCTTCCAAAAACAGTCTTTTTACCATTTCCCAACCACTTTCCGGAATTGGAGTCTTCACAAAATCAGAAGTGGCTTTGAAATAATTCTTCTGTGTTGGAATACTCTTTTCTAGTAGAACTTCAAGTGACTCATTTGTTCTCCTGCCATAGAAATACAGGACTGATCCAATCCAGGACGTTTCGCGACATTCTTTTTTAATGCAAGGCCTGTTACTACAATCCACAACAGGCTCTTGGAAGCAATCTTTTTTCTCCAAATCAAATTCAGGGAATTTTTCTTTGAGTAATGGAATTAACTCATCAACAGGTCCGAGATATAGTGCTTGAAAGATTATTTCAACATACTTTTCATTGTCTGTTCCATCATTTTGTATAATTACTCTGATAAGTAATTTATCAGGTAATTGATGCGCGATGTTTTCCCATTTTTTGAGGAGATTTTGATTACCTTCTAACCTCTTGTAAACAGTGAAAACAGTAACCTTGTCAGGAACACGAACAAGTTTGAGTTTCCATGCTAAAATAACACCAAAACTTGCTCCTCCACCTCCTCTTATTGCCCAAAACAAATCTTCTTTCATTTTGTTTTTATTAAGAATTTTTCCATTTACATCTATTACGCGAGCATCTACAACATTATCAGCTGCAAGCCCGAATTTTCTCATCAAAGTACCTATCCCTCCACCACTAATAATCCCTCCAGTGCCAATACTGAAACAAACACCTCCAGGAAAACCATGCACATTACTTTTTTTAGCAATTGCATAGTAAAGTTGGCCGAGGGTCGCCCCTGCTTGAACCCAAACTGTTCCTTCATTTAAATCAATCTTGATTTTGTTAAGATTGCTTAAATCAAGCATAACAAACGGGGATTTAGAGCGAAAAGATATGCCTTCATAGTCATGGCCACCACTTTTTATTTTAATTTGTATGCCTAATTTTTTTGCACAACGAATAACCGGCTTGATTTGTGATTCTTTTGTAGGGGAAACTATGAAAATGGGATGTGAAGAATTCATCCATCTAGGATTTTTTTGAGCATATTCTAAGATAGATGAATAAGTTGGAGATTTTGGGGTGTAAATGTTATGTGTAACGTTGGTTTCAGAGTATTTAGAAAGACACTGAACAAAATCTTCTTGTTTGGAGTAACATTTTGACAAAAAGAATGAAAAGAGTAAAAGAGAGAGAATTTGAAGGTTACCCATAATTTCTTTTTCTTTTGGAATAGAAATTGATATGTCTATAACCCTTACAAATGATCCATATTTATAGAATTTATTTGTTATAGGGTTTAAGTCGAGTTATCTAAATTTATTCAGCAGTTTACGAAAGCAAATATTTATTAAACAGCTAGACTTTGACTCTAGGCGCATGCAAGTACTACACAGAATTAAAATCCGAGTTCTCAGCTGCCAAGTTTTTTTTTTTTTTTAATATATATTTTAAATTATATATTGTGGGAAGAAATTAGGTCCCAGTTGGATTTTATTACGAGTAATTTAATTTCTATATCTATATGATAGTTGACTCTAGGCACATGGAAGTACTCCACAGAATTAAAATCCGAGTTTTTTTTAAAAAAAATATATAGATTTAAATTATATATTGTGGGAGGAAATTAGGTCCCAGTTGGATTTTATTACGAGTGATTTTTATATATCTATATATATGAAAGTTGCCATGGTTCCCACGTTAGTTGCCATTCCCATGTGTGTAAATATAAATGTGCTCGAAATTATTACTCGTATATTCAAATATTAATGTGCTCGAAATTATTACTCGTATGTTCAAATAAATATTGCAAGAAGATAATTCCTCCATTTATTTTATTTCACCTTTATATTAAAAAAATAGTTCTATTTTTACTCTTCAATTTCAGCAAGCTAAGATGATAGATTTCTTTTCCAATACTATTTATTATTAAATGGACCACGTAAAAATGAAACGGATGGAGTATTTTCATATTTGACGTTTTCTAACGTTATTTAATTAGTCGTGCTATTTATTTGAAGTTTTTAATCTGCAGATTATCTGCAAGACAACTAAGCTTTGTAAAGAACATCGTACCATTCCAACTTATATCTAATAAAAAAAATACGGATAATAATGGCGTCATTTTAATAGTACTCCTATATAATGATAATTAATTTAGAACTGTTTGGTGTTTATCTTAGTTATATTCCATTTCCTAACAATATTTAGGTTGAAGCTCTTTCATTTTTTATTTTTTTTGAGGAGAGTGTAGTGTGTGATGTGTCTCATAAGTCATATGTATAACTGGGGAGCTTTTATCAACTAAAATGAATATTATATTATTATTATTATTTTCAAAAAACAACTGCTCTTCAGTTCCTAGCAGATTTAATTTGTGTCAACTGACAATGGTATGAATGCTCCACTATTTATGCAACCCCTTAAAGTTCATACGATTAATATTCAATATTCAATATGACTGAAACGTTTTTTCCAAACTAGCATTAATTCACTAGGCATAACTTATAGGGTGGGGTTATAAAGAAAAGAAAGACAATGACTTTTAAAGTTCTTAGTACTCGTGAATTGAATATCTTTGATATTATGAATTAGAATCTGATATTTATTGAAATTTTGTAATTTTTCATGTTCATATCTCATAAGTCATAAATATTAAATTCGATCAAAAGCTACCTTGGTCAATGAGGTTCACCGAAAATAAACACTTTATATTAATGCATCAACGAATTACAAATGCTGTATATATTCTAACTCAACATCATGTATGATCCAATTTTGAAAAAAACGTCTCCCAACTAATTGGGAAGAGAGGTGGATAAAACTACGTAGAAAAAGGTACAAATTATTTGCTAAATCATGATTATTCTATTTTTTATATTTTGCGCGATAAACTTTAAAATTATTAGATTAGACATATTTAAGATATCTAATCAATCAATGCAAATTTCAGGTAACTTGTAGAGTAGAAATTGAGAAAATATTTGAAATCAAACTTCTTTTGGGAAGCCTACTAGTGCATCAACCACCCTATAGGGATAGTGCGTGTAAGGAATATGCATAATATCAATATTTTAGTCTATTAAATTAGTTGATTTAAAATTTTGTGAGGAAATGGTTATTAACTTCCAAAAGGGAACTAAGGGCCTTATTTTACTATATGAAATTATAATGGACAAACAACATGTATTCGAAGAATTGACAAAGCATGATACATGTTTAATTAAGTATCGTAATCAACATACTTAATTTAAGAAGGAAATCACTTCTTTAACAATTTATGATTATATCTAGTTTAGCAACTTCTTTAAAAAATAAAAATAAAAACTAATTTATTCCATTTTTTTTTTTTAACAACAAAGTGATTTTTATTTTTAGAAATTCAAATTTATTTCTCTGAATTTCGAGTTTCCTCTTCTAGATACACATATCTGAGATATGTTCCTCTTCCAGATACATGTATCTGAGCTATGTTCTATCTGCGATACGTTCCTCTTTCAGATACACGTATCCAAGATATGTTTTCCAGATACACATATTCGAGATATGTCATTAGCTAGATACAATACAAACGTGTGTCTATTTATATATAGCATAACCAAATTGCTCAATTAGTGGAGTAAATTACTCCTTTAACTGCTTTTGAGAATATGTAGCATAACAACTTCCTAAAAAAAAATCAAAAATCTTGAAATCATTTCGTTCCTTTTTGTGAGAAAAGGATAAAAAAAACAATGTAAATTTCATATTTCTACCAAAATTTAAATAACAATGTGTAATGACCTTCTTGTTGGTCATTTCTGTGTTTTACCTTCTGTGCGTCGTTTAGAGCGTTCCTGTTGCGAGCTTAAGTCAGCTATGACTTGTTGTGACTGACTGTTCGATCACCTGGCCCAATTGGAGGAGTGTTCATATCGAATTTTTGGTAGATCTGACGGAGATCTGTCGGATCTAAGCGCAGCTAGCAATGTCTTTCAAAATATAAACTTATGGATGAAGTTTTACATTTTCTTAATTTTTTTTTGAAATTATGATGTGGAATCCGAATAATCACACTTTCTGATAAAATTGAAATATAAATTATGATTTTAAATTGAACATTCAAATACTAGTTTGAAATCATAATTTTAATTTATGATATGAAATTGCATGTCCAGACACAAGGTAATAGTCAAATTAGGGCTTGATATAGTATTATATTAAATATAAATACTAGTAGTTCTTCAATACGCAATGGAGACTTTCCGTTTGAGTATACTCAATTACTCATTGATGTGTCTTCTTTTGCACAAGTAACGTACGGGATAATTAACCAAAGGCATAAATATGAGATTACTAAATATTAAATTGTAATGTTCTTAAAATGGAAGACAACTTAGGGGTAATATGGGTGCACCCCTACAATGTTAAAGCTTACTTCATAGATTAATGGACCCAGAGTTATAAAATTATAATTCATTAGTTTGTGAAACGAAAGCAAATCTTATACAATTTGCATTAATTAATTAATTAATTATATAAGACACAAAATAAAAATTCTTGTGCACATTGAGCTTCCGGCTAAAATTATTGAAATGTAATTTTAGAATAAAAATACCTTAATTTTGACAACTAATTCATCAAATTTGTAGTCTTTATTTAATATAAATTCATTATACATATCGCTATACATAGATATTCATCGACTTCGATAATCACATTAGTATTTCAACACACGATAACTAAAGCGAACAACAAAGTCAATTGCGTAATATGTATACTATGTTCTAAAGTCCAAGTGGAAGAAATGTCCTATACTAATGAAACACAGATCATTGATCAAAGCATATTTTTGTAGATAATACAAATCTTGCCAGCTGATAACCAGGATGATTCAGATCAGATTTGTATTAATTTGGTTTTTAATGTGCTTTGGGTCAAAGTCGAACTTTTGAATTGAATTAATTTATAAAACTAATATACATTAAAGTCATCTTCATAAATGTCGATTATTTGAAAGGCTACTCACGGCCGAAATTTTCTTCGTCCCTCAATCTTAAAGCGTGAGAACTCAAATTTGTCATTTTTATTTAACCAGAGGTCTCAGTTCGAGTCCTGGTTATAAAGAAAATCGTGTTGAAAGCACCATTCTTGAATGAGTTACAGTGCGCGATCCAAATTTAGTCGAGCCTCTAATGTATGCTCTGAACACCTGGTGAAAAAAAAAGTAGATTACAACAAAAGGTAACTAAGAAAAGTGTTAGTAGTTTTTTTTTGATAAATTATCACTAGTGTTACGACCCGATCTTGAAAACTAAGGTTTCGAAACCAATTTCACAACTTTGTACATGTTTTTTGGAAAAATTTATAATTTGGAAGTCGCCACCTAATTCTTTAGGAAAAATTAAGAAAACCATTTTAAAAGGATTTTTTTTTTGAAAGGAAATAGTTTAAATAAAACCAGAGTCAGGTAAGGGTTCAAATACTTCTCTAAGGAAGGGTTTAGGCATCTTAGAGAATTCGCTAACACACGGTTGACCGACGGATTTAAAAGTTTGGCTAATTTTATAAAATAAAAGAATTACTTATAAAAATCTTGTTTGAAACTTAGATAAATAATCTTTTGATGCTTGTAAAAATCTCAAAAAATAATCCTAACTTGAAACTTTTATCCATAGTCAACTTTTGAGTCATACAATTAATTCAAATTCACCAACATGGATCAAGGGACCTTGTTTAACAACTATGAAAGGATATAGAAAATCCTTAAGTCATTCATACAAAGTCTTAAGTTATTTTAAAAGAGAACTAGTTTAGTTTGAGAAAACTTAACAACTCTATCCTAGTCAAAATTTGAACCAAATAGTTAATTCAAACTCATGAACATGGATTCAAAGCTAATTACTAACTATGAAAGAATATGGATAATTCTCAAGTTAGTCTAAGAGCTTAAGTTGCCTAATCTTGAAAGAGTTTTGAAAACTTGACTACTTAAAAATGAATGAGTAACGAGATAAAAAAAAAAGTCATTAAAAAAAAACCTCCCAAGGATTCATTGAAGTTAAAGAAAAGTCAATAAGAGTTAGCATTCGCAAAAATAATAATGACAAGGAAATAAAAGTAAATAGTGAATTAAATAACTGAAATTTCCAGTCCACACTCGACCATTTTAGGGGGCTAAAATTGTTGTACTGTTGCTTTGACCTTTATGGGTTTTAACCCAATTTTTTGCTCCTCCTTTTAGCTCTTTAGAGCTACTGTTGCGGCTGCTTTTTGGGTCTCAACCCAATATACTAGCTTTTCTTTCGTAACTTGGCGGAGGTTTGACTCGAAAAGAAGAGAACGCGAGGGAATGGAAAGTCCGAATGGACTCAAACGGGTGAGTTCATGCAAAGAAAATGAGGAAAAAGGATTAGTAAACGAACAAATTCTTTAATAAACTAAGATACAAAACTCAAGGATAATCAATTCAACAATTTGTCCTTCACCGCAATTTAAACAACAAACCCATTATTACCAAAGAGCTACTGCCTTAACATGTTAGAATTAGTCACAAGGCCAGTGAAATTATAACTTAAAGAGACTGAGAATTAAAAAGTAATTAATGACCAAAATGTACTTCTCATGGTGAATAAAGAGATGACAATCAAAAGGTCTCTTCCTAACAACCAATCATGTCCTAGTGTCACGTCCCGCCTCATCACAATTAAATTTGGCGTCCGGATAGGGGCGGAAGGGTCTAGAGTTGTGGAGAGGTTTCCGAAAAACTCTAGAACCCTCTAGATTATTCAAGAAGGCTAGAGAATTCTAGAATGACTTAGAAGACAATGGAAGGTCCTAGAGTGTGTAGAGAGTTATAGAGCTAGGACTAAAGTGTAAATAAGTTTAGGGACTTAGAAAGTAATTTAAAATTGTACTGTAGTCCCTAGGAGTTAGTATAAATAGGTGGTGCCATTCATTTGCAAGGCATCCAACCAAGAAAGCAACCATCCAAGTTGTAAAGCAATCTTCCAAAAGCAATACAAAAGCCTTCTTCCAAATTCTCTAAGTCTTCCTTTTCATTCTCTTAGCGATCTAGTCTTAAAGGGCTAACTTGAGCTTACAAGATCGTGAAAGATTCGTGAGTAAGTTGTCAAGTGCCGCACGGAGCTTTAGTAAGACTCTAAGTCCGTGACACTAAGGACCATTTAAACAACAATCAACATTTAGCACCATATAATAATTCATGAAGGAATACAGTAGGTCAATAGATTCCAGAACTGTCACACATTGGCCGTTTCGATAATGAACTAAAAATGACAATTACTGATTTAGATTAAAAGCTGCATCCCAAAGGTTCATATCACAGGCCAACAGATTCACATATATGCAAAGGCAACGCTAGATTTATTTAACAAATCGATTTAACTTCTACGTGAAATAATTATTAGAAGGATCTTAAATACTTAAGACCTACACATCTCTTCACCCAAACTAAATATGAAAGAATGGGAAACTGATAATGGCTACTATAATAATTGCAAACTTAACACCTATGTATAGCAGAACAGACAAGAAGGACACAACATCTTATTTGCCATCTTGATCTATGCAATTCAACAAAGAGAAAAATAATTAAGACTCCAAACCAAACATTCCCATTTCAAAAAAAAAAACGGGGAAGGAGAAACAAAGGTGTTTTCATAATAAAATAAAATAAAAAGAGCAAATAGACGAGGAGAAACACAACACCACTAATAAATAACGAATCAGCAGCCTAATAGAGCCAATTCATGAAATCCCAAATAGATGAGATCCCAGATGCGCAGGCGGGCAGCAACTATTCTTAAATCTATCAGTCAACATGCTAACTCTAACTCACAAAATTAGTCAATTAATCATAACTAGAACTTTTGAAACAAATAATAATTGAAACTCTTCGACTGAAGACACCAAAGGTAGTTATACACAACTAATAAACTGATGCAAATTAGAGAGTATGCTGGAGTATTTCACTTTGTTAGAACTAGCGGCTTAAGCGAACTCCAAATCGATAGCTATAGGTAATAGATAAATGCACAAACTCAAGCCAAATAATGTCAATCTATCACATTAGATAGCTAAAGTTTAAGATGAATTCTCAAATAGAACAACATATATATAACGGAAAAGGGTCAAAATTGCCCCGAACTATATGAAATAGACCATTTATATCCTTCGTTACATTTTGGGATAAAAAATGCCCCTGCTGTTATCTTAAGAGACCACAAATACCCTCAAGAGTTAACACCCCAAATTTTTGTTGACGTGGCAAGCCACGTGGGACTAATCCTTCCACTTAAGCGTTGCCAACTAGGATTCACTACAAAAGAACTAGATCTTTAGCGGCAACAACAGTCGCCACAAAAGCCCAGAAAATCGTCACTAAAAGTTTTTAACATTAAATTCTAATTTTGTGTTTTTTTCTTCATTATTTTTAAAAAACCAAATATGATATCGATTAAGTAGGAGTTTGAAGACACTATATGTTTTATTTTTATGTCATATGTAAATGTATAAAATGTACAATGATGCATTATATATATATATAGTAGGAGATTTGAATCGAGAACTAATTTTGATTATTTTTCGTAATAATATTGGATGTTTTTAATATGGATATTGCAAGTTATTTATTTGAGAAAATTAGGTCGCAATCGAAAATTAATTATCATATTTTTGTGTTGAAAAAATAGGTTTTACTAGCGAATGGTTGTTGGAGCCTTAGTCGCCACTAAAAATCACTCATAACCTTTAGTGGCAATATTTTGGGATTTTGTGGCGACTTTGTCGCCACTAAAAGTCAAGTTCTTTTGTAGTGAATCTTAGTTGGCAATGCTTAGGTGGAGGGATTAGTCCCATGTGGCTTGCCACGTCACTAAAAAATTGGGGTGCTAACTCTTGAGGGTATTTATGGTCTCCTGGGATAACTGCGGGGGTATTTTTGATCCCAAAATATAATGGAGGGTATAAGTGGTCTATTTCGCATAGTTCAGGGGCAATTTTGACCCTTTTCTGTATATATAATAATGAAATTTGAACTTATGAATTCCAAACGAAGCTAATGTACGTAATTTAGGACCTATAACTCAAAAGAGTGACATGAGGATCTTGGGATTTAGGAGCAACCAAAGAGAAGTTGAGTTAAAACTCAACTTTATCTAGAGCTCAACTAAATCTAGGATCAACGTACTCATGATTCCTGAACAAATAAGATCCTTAACATAAGAAGCAATCAAGATACCCACATTGTGAAGGGAAACTGGACAGAATGTAAACAAGGGAAGGAATGCATAATACTCTACTGATATGCAAAAATCCAAATGTATACATACAGCCCAAATAATGTAAATGAATGCTTAACTACGTAAAGGGTTAGATAAGGAAATGGGGATTTCACTGATTATGAATGGGAGTGTACAACTCCATATTTCAATTTTATTTTATTTTTGCAACTTAGATAGGTGAGACAATCAAGAGAACTAAGTACTTTCGAAAGCTTTCCAAATCAAAATAAAAGCAAGTTACAGACTCCAATATGATAGCTAGGAATTCTTGAACATAAAAAAAAAATCACAACTCCATTCAACACTGATTAAACTCATCCTAAGACAATAGCAGATGCTGAAATTAAATTAATAGAGAGGAAGGCATAACTATCTCACATGTCTTTTTTTTTTTTTTTTTTTAATGAAGGCAGTAACTACTAACTACTAATCAACCTAAAATGCTGAATTTACACCTACAAACTTAGCTACCAGATTGCAACAACAAGCAGGGAAAACAAATGTGAAAATAAAAGAAACATAGAAGGGGAATTACCTGGTCCTGAGCAGTGAACCGGAACGACGAGTTGGGAAGACGATTCCACCTCTTCAACTCGAACAACCACACGGAGCCACAAAATTTTGAACTATGAAACCAAGAATTCCCAAAAAAAAAACTTTTAGGGTACTCTGTGGTCTCCAAAAAAAATCCCCCCCGAACAGTGAGCAAAAGAAGGGTATTTATAGGGCAGTTTCTGAGTCGAATTTGAGGGGAAAAACGATGTGGGAATAATGCAAAAGTCCAAAATACCTTAGCAGATAAGATTGCCAACTGGTTAGTGTATGAATTCGTACCATTTTTTGAACGAAATAGCAATTGAGGGGACAAAAACCTTGGTAACGTCTTGGAGGATAGTCCTCGAGCTCGTGCCAAGCACGCTTAGCTGTACGAGTCGAAGGAGAAAAAGGGAAATTGAGGCGGTGAATCGAGGATTTAAGGTTGGGTTCGAGTTGCTTTTGCTGAAGAAGAAGAAGAAGAAGAAAGAAAGAAGTGGGATGAGGGGCACGTAGGAGGAGTTATGTGTGTTCTTTTTGGGAAAAAAATGTGTGGGCGCGTGATGTATAGGAGGATTAGGAAAATTGTTGAATAATTAAGGGTGTGGGCCGGTTTATTGGAAAATTGGGCCTAAAATTTGGATCCAAATAAATGTATTTCATCAAGAAATTAAATTCGAAGAATGCAGTTCGATGCAAATTAAAATTAGTTAATCGAGCTTCTTAAGTTAACAAGATAAAATAATTATTTCAAAATAAAAGATCAACTATATCAATTAACTCATGAATTAGTCAATTTTTAGGGAAATAAAATGCACATTCAATTAAAACACTATTTTTTGGTAAAACCATTTTTCCTAATCTCTATTAAAAGTAGTAGATATATGAATTTAATATATATATTTTATACGGAAATGGCAAAAAATTGCCTTGAAATTAATTTCGAAAGTATTTTGATTTTCGAAAACAATTATTTCAAATTGTTTGAAATTGAAGAAGCTTGAAAATTAATTAAATTGTGGAGGGTCAAAATTGGGTGTCAACAACTAGTTTATTATTTAAAGCTAAATTAATAGAAAATATATTTTATAAGAAAAAATCATTGCAAATGAAAATAAAAGGCATCGGTAAACATCTTAACTTGGTCTTAATTAACAAGTAATCACTCGACTTTGAAAATATACATTTAGATACCTCAACATGTCCCAATATGTCTTGTGAACACCCATAAATTACCAAGTCAACAAAAAATGTCAAAATGCCAGTATGACCATAATTTAGTTGTTTAAATGATATAAATCTTAATTAAGATGTCTAAGTAAAAAGTCATGATGCCAACTTTAAGTGTTTGTCGATAAGTTCATGAAGTATTCCTAAAAGGGAAAATACATAAATTACTTGCCTGTAGCAAGGTAGAACCACTTTTTTTTTTTTTACTACCTCACCTCTTAGGGAAATTAATTAATTTCACTTTGAATAAAAATAGAGGATAAAAAATACCCAAAAAATTAAAGTGTGAAATCGAATTGCCGGGACAACTTTTGGGAGGTAATTTATTTATTTTCCCTTTCTAGAACCCAAACATTAATTGAAATCCTAATTAAAATATATGTTTATGGATATTTCATTGTACAAGTCTTCCCAAATGAATATTGGGATCTAGGAGATTAATTGAAATGACCCTAAAACCAAATATTTATATAAACATCCTTTTCTCTAGATTTATACAAGAGTTTTGGTTATGATTTTTGGGAATGAACATTTTGGAACGATGCATTCATTCTAAATTCATTTGAGTCCTTTAAATTTCTAAATAGGTTTATGAATTAACATTGAATTGAAATACATTACATCAGCAACTAATATACATTAGTCCTATGGGTCAAATATAGTGCATTCAGATACACTAAATTCATCTCTATAAATCGGAGTCAATTTCTCATATCGACTAATAGCTTTTATTTTATAAAGCACTCAACTTTATTTGTAACACAAAAATCACTAAACTAATAGTTATTGTCTCATAAAGTCATTTAGAGAAATCACTCAACTATTGTCATTTCATCTACGATAGTTAAAATGTCAATAGTTGGACGAATTGTCTATTAAAAATCAAAGTTGAGTGACTTTCTGATATAATTACCATATGTTGAATGATTTTTGTGCTATAAAACAAAGTTAAGTGCTTTATGAGATAAAAACGGTTAGTTGAGTGATCATGAAAGAAATTAACTCATATAAATTAAAGGTCCCTAAATTAAATCAGATTATGGTGATATATATGAGTAAATTTATCTCTATAAATGGATTACTGGGATAGACATGAGAAAATTCATATCTGTCCCCTCAAAGCATGGTAACTCATTCTTTATATATATCATCCTGAATCACCTTTTTTTATTTTTTTTATAAGAAATGGGTAGCCTTCAAATTTTCTCTGTTCTGTTCTTTTCACTCTTTTTGGCAAAATGTTGTTACTCCAAAGAAGAATATTTTCTCCAGTGTCTTTCTAAATATTCTGAAACAAACATTACACAAAACATTTACACCCCAGGCTCCCCAATTTATTCATCTATCCTGGAATATGCCCAAAAAAACCCCAGATGGTTGAATTCTTCTCATCCCAATTTCATTGCTTCCCCTAAAGAAGAATCAGAAATCAGGCCTGTCATTCTTTGTAGTAAAAAAACAGGCCTACAAATCAAGATCAAAAGCGGTGGCCACGACTATGAAGGCATATCTTTTCGCTCTGAATCCCCTTTTGTTATGCTTGATTTAAGCAATCTTAACAAAATCAAGATTGATTTAAAGGAAGAAACAATGTGGGTTCAAACAGGGGCGACCCTCGGCCAGCTTTACTATGCAATTGCCAAGAAAAGTAAAGTTCATGCATTTCCAGCCGGTGTCTGCTTCAGTGTTGGCACTGGTGGAATCATCAGTGGTGGTGGGCTCGGTGCATTGATGAGGAAATTCGGCCTTGCAGCTGATAACGTTGTAGATGCACGTGTGATGGATGCGAATGGAAAAATTCTTGACAGAAAGATGAATGAAGATTTGTTTTGGGCGATAAGAGGAGGTGGAGGAGCAAGTTTCGGTGTTATTCTAGCATGGAAACTAAAATTGGTTCGTGTTCCTGAAAAGGTTACTGTTTTCACGATTCGTAGGGAGTTAGAGGGTAACCTAACTCTCCTCCGAAAATGGGAAAACATAGCACATCAACTCCCTGAAGATTTGTTCGTCAGGGCGTTTGTTCAAAAAGGCGTATTTTCAGAAGGAAATGATACCAAAAACCATGTGGGATTCTATTTCCAGGGGCAATATATTGGGCCTGTTGACGGATTAATTCCTCTGCTCAATCAATACTTCCCTGAGTTTAATTTGGAGCGAAAAGATTGCTTCAAAGAGAATATTACTGCTGATGCAGAGAAAGAATGCTTCGAAGTTCCCTGGATCAGATCAGTGTTGTATTTCTCTTGGAGAAACCCAAATGATTCACTTGAAGTTTTGCTAGAAAAGAGTATTCCAACACACAAGGATTATCACAAAGGAACATCTGATTTCGTGAAGACTCCAATCCCAGAAAGTGGTTGGGAAATGATAGAAAAATTGTTTCGGGAAGAAGAAAGACCTCAGATGGTTTTTGAGCCATTTGGTGGAAAAATGTATGAAATATCTGAATCTGAAATTCCATTTCCTCATAGAAAGGGGAATTTGTATAATATTCAGTACTTTGTGAGCTGGGACGATAACAGTGAGAGCATATCAAGCCAGAAAATAGGATGGATAAGGAAATTGTACAAGGAAATGGAGCCATATGTTGCAAAATCTCCAAGAACTTCTTATCTGAATTACAGGGACTTTGGTTTGGGAATAAATCAAGAGGATTATAGCTATTCCAAGGCCAAAATATGGGGTGAAAAGTATTTCAAAGGCAATTTTGAGAGGCTGGCTAAAGTGAAGAGTAAAGTAGATCCAAAAAATTTCTTCAGAAGTGAACAAAGTGTAACTCCTTATCAGTTATCATATTGATATAGTGTGTAGTCCGTGCAAGATTTTGTACTATGTGCTATAAATGCTAAACAAACTTTTGACTGTTGCTCAAACAATAAATATGAACTCACATATATTTACACCAAAACAATAAATTAATTAAGTCCAATAAAATAACATATACGGTAATCTTTTAGCACTCAGGGAAGTCTTCTTCAATAACATTTTGACAAGTATCCTATGAAAAGGGCTGAAGCATAAGAAGTTCAAAAAAAAAATTACCCTTAAAAAGAGTATTAAAATGTTATAATATCATTAAATATTTAGCAAATAAAAAAAATGTCTTTTTTAGACTAACTTTTAGCTATTTTCTCATTTTATCAAGGCCTGGGAGAGAATCCTAGGACCCAAACATTAGTTTGAGATCCGTCATTGAAACATAAGTTCAAGTATAGTGTCATACTCCTCCTGTTTTTAAAATGTACTATTTTTCTTGAACATATTCCTTAAAAAAATTGCTCAGTTCTAGAAATAAGAAGTGCGTTACTATCTTATCTTTAATTAAATGTTTTAAAGAAATAAATTATTCTTTAATAATGTAAAATTTTATGTATTAAAATAAAGGTAATTTTTATGTAAAATATCACTTATTTTGAAATAACATATAAAGAAAAACACTATTTATTTTGTATGTAGGGAACTGTACAAATCTTCCCAGCTGAATAATGGGATCGAGGAAAAAAAACAATTTTGTAATGTCCACGTGGGAGAAATTACCTACCACCCTAAGATTAATTGAAATGATTCCCAAAACCAAATAGTACTTATTTATGATAAGATCAAATCTTGCCAACTGAAATACCCGGATATAGAACATATCTTGAAACGAATAATTTATTTTAAATTCATTTGAGTCCGTTGATTTGAATTTTAATATTAAATGGTTTATGAATTGCTCCCTTTAATCCATTTTAAGTGAACCGTTGAAATATTTTTCATATAATTTAAAATAAGTGAGTTTTTCAAAGTTCAAGAAATTTTTTGGAACATTAAAATATATTTATCCTTTCTTTTAATGAGATTGTTGTCTACTTCACATTTTCTGAAAGAATAATTTAGAAATAACTAAAAAAAAACTTAGTGAAAAATAGCCTTTAATTTACGTTTTTAATATTTTTCTCAAGAAATTTGTCACATTTCTACGGTTCACTTAACATGGACCAGAGATAATAGCATTGAGTTGCCATGCATTCAAATATGTATTTTGGGTCCAAGTCAAATTGTTGAATAAATCCAGAAGTACTATTATAGTCCATTGAAGTATAGAGCCGTTAATATGGGCTATGCCTATTGGGCCGACCTGGCCTAACCCAGGATTTAATAGGGCTGGGCTAAAATTTTTGGAGCCCATTTAAGAAAAAAACTTTTTAGCCTGGCCTGAATAAGCACGCTGATTTGTGGGGGATTGAGAAATGAACAACTTTCCCATATAGCAAACATAAAAATTATATTTGTATGTTATAACTATAGTTTACATAATTGCGCTCCATAGCAAATTTTATGTTTGCTATGGAGCTTTTGATTTGTATAATTCACTACAAACATCCAATTTTATACAAATTGTCCAGTTTTGTATAAATTCATTTATACATTGTAATTTATATAATAAAATCTATATTTGTATAATTATAAGTGTATAGGACGAAAATATATGTATTTGTATTTGTATATACACTTTTCTCTCGTTTTATACAAACGCATTTTATACATTTTATATTGAAATGTATAAAATGACTAATTGTATACCGAAAATGGCTAATTGTATATTGAATCAAATGGCAAAAAAAGGGAATGTTTGCTGCGAATTACAATCAAAATAAACCATGGTTATAACATTTAATTTGAATTAATAGTTTGCTATTTCATACAATTTTTCCTTGAGAAATATAGGTAGGACCGGCCCTTGGGACAATAAAAATTAATTAAAAAATATAATATAATATTAAAATTTAAAATTAAAGAGATCCAAACTCAAAATCTATTTAAAGTTTTTTAGGAAATCACTAAGTATAGAAGTTGCATCCACCATGAAAATGTCCAAGCACTTGTTGCTACTCGAAACTGGTTACATGATTTTTCTCAAACTGGTAATATATTTTTGTATACATTTAAATATTATAATTCTCAATTTAGTTATTTTTTAATATTTAACTAATTGAAACTGCATATAAATTGCAGATGAAAATGAAGATGTTAAGACAACCTTTCCACAAGTTGATTCAGATATGCTTGATGAAGATGATCATTAAGTATTAGATACGCCATAGGTTTCATGAAGTGTTAGATACGCCATAGGTTTCATGATTTTTTAAGGAGTTTATTTTTTACTTTTTTATGGTTGGAATATTGTCATATATTTTGTGTTTTATTGTGATCATTGCAAAACAATTAGGCTAATATTTCTATTTAGATATTTATACTTTTACTTGAAAAAAAACTTAATAAATATTATAAAGATAATTTTATTTGTGAATTTGATTAACAAGTAGTAACATTAACACCATGTATTATTGTTTTGTCGATATTTATGATAATATTTTTAAATTATAATTTATAATTTAATTTAATAATTATAAAAAAATATATAACTTTTAAAAAAGTGGGCTGACCCGGCAAGCCTGTAGCCCACGTACTTGTGAGTTGGGCCGATCGTTTTCTAGCCCACACTAAAAATAGGCTAGTCTGGCCTGACCCGTAAAATGTCAAAGCCTGTATGAGTTAGCCTGAATGGAGTGGGCTAGCCCATATTGAAAACTCTATTGAAGTATGTATAATTTATACACTGTATTACTAATTCATGGGTAGCTAATAAATGGAATACTTCTATTATTAATTTTTGTATTATTTGTATAACTTTGACCAGTAATCAAACATCCCCTCACTTAATCTTATAAGTAGGAGTATTTGAAAGGTTACTTATGAACAAATTCATCTTCTTTCCCCTCAAACAATGATTGCTCTTTCTTTGTAGTTTTGAATCCCTTCAAGTCTTTTAGATAGCAATTTTTCTATTCCAACGAAAAGAAATGGGTATCATTCAAATTCTCTTTGTTTTACTCTTTTTGGCAAAATGTTACTCCAAACAAGAAGACTTTCTTCTTTGTCTTTCCAAAAACAACACTACACAAAATGTTTACACCCCAAATTCTCCAACTTATTCATCTATCCTGGAATATGCCCAAACAAAATCCAAGATGGTTGAATTCTTCACATCCCAATTTCATTGCTTCCCCTAAGGAAGAATCAGAAATCAGGCCTGTCATTCTTTGTAGTAAAAAAATAGGCCTACAAATCAAGATCAAAAGCGGTGGCCACGACTATGAAGGCATATCTTATCGCTCTAAGTCCCCGTTTGTTATGCTTGATTTAAGCAAACTTAATAAAATCAATATTGAGTTAAATGAAGAAATAGTTTGGGTTCAAACAGGGGCGATCCTCGGCCAACTTTACTATGCAATTGCCAAGAAAAGTAAAGTTCATGCATTTCCAAGTGGTGTCTGTTTCAGTATTGGCACTGGTGGAATCATCAGTGGTGGTGGGATTGGCGCATTGATGAGGAAATTCGGCCTGGCAGCTGATAACGTTGTAGATGCACGTGTGATGGATGTGAATGGAAAAATTTCTTGACAGAAAGATGTATGAAGATTTGTTTTGGGCGATAAGAGGAGGTGGAGGGGCAAGTTTAGTTTCGGTGTTATTCTAGCATGGAAACTAAAATTGGTTCGTATTCCAGAGAAGCTTACTGTTTTCACGATTCGTAGGAAGTTAGAGGGTAACCGAAATCTCCTCCAAAAATGGGAAAAGATAGCACATCAAAAGATTTGTTAGTCAGAGTTATTATTCAAAATGCTGTCTCCTCAGCAGGAAATGATACCAAAAAGCATGTGGAATTCTCATTTCAGGCACAGTATGTTGGACCTGTTGATAAGTTAATACCTCTGCTTAAAAAGTACTTCCCTGAGTTCAATTTGGAGCGAAAAGATTGCTTTCAAAAGATTACAACTGCTGGTGTGGAGAAAGAATGCCATGAAGTTTCCTGGATTCAGTCAATCTTATATTTCTATTTCCGAAAACTAACTGATGCACCTGAAACATTGCTAGAAAAGAGTATTCCAACAAAGAAAAGTTACGACAAAGGGACGTCTGATTTTGTGAAGACTCCAATTCCGGAAAGTGGTTGGGAAATGATAGAAAGACTCTTCTTGGAAGAAGAAAGTCCCCAAATAATTTTTGAGCCAATGGGTGCGAAATTCAATGAAGTATCAGAATCTGAAATTCCATTCCCCCATAGAAAAGGGAATTTGTACAATATTCAGTACTTGAACTACTGGAGCGATAACAGTGAGAGTATATCAAGCCAGAAGATAGGATGGATGAGTAAACTTTACAAGGAAATGGAGCCATATGTTGCAAACTCTCCAAGAACTGCTTATCTGAATTACAGGGACCTTGATTTTGGGACAAATTCAGAGGACTACAGCTATTCCAAGGCCAAAATATGGGGTGAAAAGTATTTTAGTGGCAACTTTGAGAGATTGGCTAAAGTGAAGAGTAAGGTGGATCCCAAAAGTTTCTTCAGAAATGAACAAAGTATTCCACCTTATTCTACAAATATATAGCTGAAGTTTTACAAATTGAAATGTCCTTTTACTCACATCACACATGTCTCATATTATTAGACAAGCCAGTTAGTGCTTGTGTCACAAATTGTAATATGATATTACAGACAAGCTTTCAGTTTTCAATAAAAATTGTGTTGCTCTAAGAGGATAAATACTTATTCGCACTCTACATTTATACTAAAACAGTAAACACAAAATATGCCTAGTATTTTCATACACATATATCTTAAGATAATATTGAACAGGAAGAATAAACAAACAAAAATAAAAATGAGCAATTTCAATATTGTAATATATTATAAAAAAATAAAAATACAAATTACTTACACATTTAAAATACAAGAGATAAAATATTTAACAAGACTTGCCCGAGTACTAAAAAGTTACTGCAGCTGTTATTTATATCGAATTAGTAATTGAAAATTAAACTAAGAATACATAGAAGACACAAGTTCTGTATTTATTGTCTTGGTGTAAATGTATGCAAGTTAAAAAATGTGCATTGAAGATTTGTTCAGCACTTTTGGAGTGTTATTTAGTTCATTAACTTGCGAGGAATCTAATCTTCTTCAGCTATATCAGTGAGATAAATGGTAAGGTGGTACACTTTGTTCATTTCTAAAGAAATTTTTTGGATCCACCTTCCTCTTCACTTTAGCCAGCCTCTCAAAATTGCCCTTGAAATACTTTTCACCCCATATTTTGGCCTTGGAATAACTGTAATCCTCTTCATTTGTACCTAAACCAAAGTCCCTGTAATTCAGGTAAGCCGTTCTCGGAGATTTTGCAACATATGGCTCCATTTCCTTGTAAAATTTCCTCAGCCATGCTATCTTCATGCTTGATATACTCTCGCTGTTATCGCCCCAGTTCACCAAGTACTGAATAGTATACAAATTTCCCTTTCTATGAGGGAATGGAATTTCCGATTCTGATATTTCATCTAATTTCCCACCTAATGGCTCCATTATCATCTGAACTCTTTCTTCTTCCAAAAGCAGTCTTTCTATCATTTCCCAACCACTATCCGGAATTGGAGTCTTCACAAAATCAGATGTCCCTTTGTTGAAATTTTTCCGTGTTGGAATTCTCTTTTCTAGCAAAACTTTAGGTGAATCATTTGGTTTTCTGAAAAATAAATGTAAGACTGATCCGATCCAGGGGACTTCGTGACATTCTTTCTCTGCTTGAGCAGTAGTATTCTCTTGGTAGCAATCTTTTCGCTCCAAATTAAACTCAGGGAAGTATTGTTTCAGGAGAGGAATTAATTCGTCAACAGGGCCAACATATTGTGCTTGAAAATAGAATTCAACATACTTTTTAGTAACATTTCCTTCTGATGATCTGCGATTTTGAACAACAGCTCTAATGAACAAATCTTCAGGGAGTTGATGAGATATGTTTTCCCATTTTTGAAGGAGATTTCGGTTACCCTCTAATTTCCTACGAATAGTGAAAACGGTCAGCTTTTCAGGAACACGAACCAATTTTAGTTTCCATGCTAGAATAACACCGAAACTTGCTCCTCCACCTCCTCTTATCGCCCAAAACAAATCTTTGTTTTTCTCTCTGTCAAGAATTTTTCCTCTAACATCCATTACATGAGCGTCTACAACGTTATCAGCTGCCAGGCCAAATTTCCTCATCAATGCACCGAGCCCACCACCACTGATCATTCCACCAGTGCCAACACTGAAGCATACGCCGCCTGGAAATCCATGAACTTTACTTTTCTTGGCAATTGCATAGTAAAGCTGGCCGATGGTTGCCCCTGCTTGAACCCAAGCTGTTTCTTCCTTTAAATTAATCTTGATTTTATTAAGATTGCTTAAATCAAGCATAACAAAAGGGGATTCAGAGCGATAAGATATGCCTTCATAGTCATGGCCACCGCTTTTAATCGTGATTTCTAGGCCTATTTTCTTACTACAAAGAATGACCGGCCTGATTTCTGATTCTTTCTTAGGGGATGCAATGAAAACGGGATGTGAAGAATTGAACCATCTGGGATTTTTCTGGGCATATTCCAGGATAGATAAATAAGTTGGAGAATTTGGGGAGTAAATGTTTTTCGTAACGTTTTTTTGGGAGTATTTGGTAAGACAATGAAGAAAACCTTCTTTTTTGGAGTAACATTTTGCCAAAAAGAGTGAAAAGAATAAAACAGAGAAAATTTGAAAGCTTCTCATTTTATATTTTTTACAGGAAATTGCTATCTATAAGAATTAAGGGATTCAGAATGAGCTATCATGCTTTGAGGGGAAAGAAAGTGATTTTTCTTAAGTCCATAATCCAATTTATAGAGATGAATTTGAATGTACTCACTGTATTAGTTTCTGAATTAATTCAACAGTTAGACTTTGATCTAGCGGACTTAATGTAACTGAATGTACTATATAAGTTTATGAATTCAATGTTCTTCAATTCAATGTTAATTCATAAACCATTTTGAAATTTAAGGGACTCAAATGAATCTAAATATATCCACTGTTTCAAAATGTCCAAACGTTATTTTTTTTTTTATTAATGATAAGAAATGGATCCAGGTTTTTATAGACTCAACTTAACTCAATATTTTTTACACCAGAACATAAATACATGTGCAAAAAATTACGTACTAATATTTCAACAAATATTAAATTTTGAACCCATAATTTTAAAAGTACAATGGATTCAACGGTAAGAACTTAACTTTGAACTCATCGAGTTCACATTTTCATCCATAGTACATTTGTACTCACTTTTGCCTTTGTGGATACATTTGCAAGAAGTTCATATCATAATACCTGTAATTCAGATGGAATGTAAGTGCTCGGCCATGCTTCTTCGATTAAATTCGTCAGTCCTGGAGTAGCAAAAGGTGGAATGCTTTGCTGGTATCTGAAAAAGTTCTCCGGATCAACCATACTCTTCACTTTAGCTAACCTCTCAAAGTTGCTTTTGAAATACTTTTCACCCCATATTTTGGACTTGGAATAGCTATAGTCTTCTTGGTTAGTCCCAAAATCAAGATCCCTGTAATTGGTATAGGCAGTCCTGGGAGAATTGGCAACAAATGGCTCCATTTCCTTGTAAAATTTTCTCATCCATCCAATCTTTTTGCTCGATACGTTCTCACTATTATCATTCCAATTCACTAAGTGCTGAATGTTGTACAAATTTCCCTTTCTGTGAGGGAAAGGAAGTTCAGATTCTGAAAATTCATCTATCCTTCCACCCAATGGTTCTACTATTATCATAGGCCTGTCCTCTTCAAGAAACAATCTTTCAATCATTTTCCAACCCTTATCAGGAATCGGAGTCTTCACAAAATCAGATGTTCCCTTGAAGTAATTTTTATATACAGGAACACTGTTATCCAATAGGACCTCAAGTGATTCATCAACTTCTTTGTTGTACAAAAACAAGACCAACCCGATCCAGGGAACTTCATGACATTCTTTCTTCAAACAAGGTCTCTCAGTGCAATTTATCACTGGTTCTTGGAAGAAATCTTTGTGTTCCAAATTAAACTCCGGAAATTTATCACTAACAATAGGAATTAACTCATTAACTGTCCCAAGAAATAGTCCTTCAAATGTGACTTTGACTTTCTTTTCGTTTCTTTCTCCATCATTTTGCATTATCATTCTGAGGAAGAACTCTTTAGGTAGTAAATATGATGTATGTTGCCATTGCTGGAGGAGATTTATAGTATTTCCCTCGAGCATTCGATGAACCCTGAAAACAGAAACCTTCTCAGGGACATGAACCAGCTTGAGTTTCCAAGCAAGAATGATCCCAAAACTTGAACCTCCACCTCCTCTTATGGCCCAAAAGAAGTCTTCTCCCATCGATTTTCTGTCAAGAATTCTTCCATTAACATCCATTACACGAGCATCGACAACATTATCTGCTGCAAGCCCAAATTTTCTCATCAAAGAACCTAATCCTCCACCACTAATTAGCCCACCACTGCCAGTAGTATAACATATACCTCCTGGAAATGCATGTACTCTGCTTTTCTTTGCAATTTCATAGTATAATTGTCCCAATGTTGCCCCTGTTTGAATCCAGGCCACTTCTTCCTCTAAATCAATATCGATCTCATTAAGATTACTCATATCAATCATGATAAATCGCGATTCAGCACGAAAAGAGAGACCTTCATAGTCATGACCACCACCTAACACTCTAATTTGAAAGTCAAACATTTTGCTGCAAAGAATGACAGGTTTAAGTTCATTTTCTTTACGAGGGACAATAATTAAAAGCGGATGTGCTGATGAAGAATTCAACCATCTTGGATTTTTCTGGGCATGTTCGATAATCGATGAATATGCTGGTGATTTTGGAGCATAGATAAGTACTCCTGTGATGTTACTTTCAGAAAATTGACTAGAAATACAGTGGAGAAAGGATTCTTGGGCATAAAATTGTGACAAAAAGAATGATAATATAAGAACAAAGAGAAGTTGAAAGTTCCCCATTCTCCTTCTTTAGAGTAGCTGGAGAATAAGAGGAAAATAGAAAGTAACATTTAAATATTTTTCGATAAGGGAGAAAGAGTAGTAAAAGGGGAAGAAAGTTAAAATACATAACATAATTTCAGAAAAAAAAGTCAAGCTTGACCGACCAGATTTGTAAATCAAAATAATTTACCTAGGTATGTGTGATACTTTGCAATTCAAATTAGTTGACCAGAGGACATTGTCTGATTTTTGCACTAAAATAATATGGCAATGGCAGTATACTTAATTGGAGCCATGTGAAGTTGATTATATATTTTTTATATTAATAAAAGCCAAAATTCACATTAAAAACAAAAGAGAGCATGTGAAGTCGACGTTCTCCACGAGAAAAAGGTGTGGACCATGATTGAGATTGCACAAGAAGAAATATGTAAACTCATTATATATATATAAAATTTAAGTAGAAGAAAGTGATTTTACAATGTTTTTGGGTGTTATTTTTAAGTTTTTATTATGTTAAAATAAATATTTTATCAAAAACATTATTAAACTAAAATCAAATTTAACTAGTTAGTTGAGCTAAACATTAGTTGGATCCACGATGTCTAACAAATTAATAAAAAATAAAATCAAATATATAGTAGGGACAATAGTTGATACACTCCAATTATTGATTCAGATGTGTTTTTAGGCAAATTATGGAAGTCTGCAATTTTTAATTTGAGTTGTTTATCCTATTCCTTCGGATTTATTTTAGTTTTCGTGTTTTCTAAAATTATACCTTGGTCAAAATAATTATTATTTTAGAAAATTAAGATATAATTAGTTATTTTTTCCTTTCTATATTAGTTGTCTCATTTTTTTATGCATTCTTTGAAAAATCATAAATGAAAATTATTTTTATTACTTTACCCTTATATCTCTCCAATAAATTATACTTTAATTAAGAACAAGACGACCAAACTAATCTTATACTAAAAAAAAATTAATACTAGGGATAAAATGAGATTTAACAGAATTAACTGTATTGTTTTTAATACTAAGGGTAAAATGAGATTAACAAAATTAACTATATCTTGATTTTCTGTAAAATGACAAATAAATTACGAGAAGGATTTTTAGTAATTTTGACAAATAATATGAGACTAAATGAGCTTTAGTTTCCACCTTTACTCTTATCCTATAAATGTGGAGAAAAATTATCAATAAAGAAGCATTATTAATGCTTAAATATCTTTTTAGTAAAATGTAATGTTGTTTGCAATTTCAAACACGACTAATAACCTCATGCACGTGAATCGCGATCTACTAATTATATGATGTCCCTGATATTCTATATATAATAAGTCACAATGCAACTATCATTGTAACTATCTTGTTAGCTTTCAACCAAAAGCTAACAAGATTTTTAGTGACATATTTATTATTTAATTAAATAATAAATATGTCATTTCTATATATATTTTTCTGTTACTATATATAATAAGTGGGAATATCTACTACTTAGCACATGACAAGTGTTACATGTGCTTAGATAGTGTTGTACATTCTTCTTTTATGGTTGTACCTTTAAACTTTATATTATTGGACAATTTAACACCATTAATCACAATAATTAATAACTTAAAACATTTAAAAAAAATATGAAAATTTCGATGACTCTCCAAATTTTATTTGTGTCACATAAATTGAGACAACAAAAATAAAATATATTCGGTCCATTTTAATTTATTTGTCTTTTTTTGTGTTTTTTATATTTAAAAATTGCATATAAATACTATAAATCATGATAATTGACAACATAAAATATGTTTTGAAAAAAACACAAAAAATTCCACTGATTCTTGAAGTGAATCTATCGTAAAAATACTATAAATCATGATAATTGACAACATAAAATATTTCAAAAATAAAAATATATAAAAAAATTCGATTGATTCTTGAAATTAATCTATTGTTACAAATTATGTATAAAATATAATAAATCGTGATAATTGACAACTTAAATTATTTATTAAAAAAACACAAAAAAAGAAATTGACTGATTCTTAAAATTAATTTATCAATGCCACATAAAATGAGACAAAAGTAGTAATATGTATTATTTAATGTGAAATTATTGAAAACTACGTAAAATGTATTGTAAATCTTAACAATTAACAACATTTGATTGACTCTTAAAATTTTATCTATGCTACACACATTGAGACAAACGGAGTAATATATAATAAGTATTTAAAATTACGTACAACCTTATTGCTTTTTGTAGGCATCAAATTATCGTGGTCATTTTCTAGGCTGATACAAGTTTTGTACATTTTCTATCTAATTTTTTTAATATTATAAATCACAATAATTAATAATTTAAAATATTTAAAAATATATATTAAAAATTGAGTTGGTTTTGGAAATTTTATTTATACTATATAAAATGGGACAAAGGAAGCAACATATATCATTTACAAATGACTTAAAAAGCATTAAAAATTACAATAATTACCAAATTATAATATTTAAAAGCTATATAATAAAATAGGTTCACTCTTAGAATTCTATCGGGCACACATATATTGGGACAAAAAAAATAACAATATCATTTTAAAATTATCAAAAAAGTATTATAAATAATAATAATTAACAACTTAAAATATCTAAAAGACATTTTAAAAGGGTTAATTTTGTAATTTTATCCATATTACATAAATTAGGACAATGTCACCAGTAATGTAGGTTATTTGAAAGTTACATAAAAATATTATAAATCTCAATAATTAATAACTTAAAACATTTTTTTTTTTTAAAATGAAAATTTGGATGACTCTCCAAATTTTATTTGTGTCACATAAATTGAGACAACAAAAATAACATATATTGAGTCCATTTTAATAGTGTCAAAGAAATTACAAGTTTGTGATAAAAAAACTTATTCCTTTATCCACGCAAACAATCGCTTCAAAAACTCCGTTATTAGCCCCAAAACATACCATTTATATTATTGGGCCCGTGCATAGCACGGGCACCATTATCTAGTGATTTAAATATGCCCAAATTACATATTTGGAGGTGGTCAAAATAATTATATTCATTAATTCATATACAAAGAATATATAACTTTATAGAAAAATATATATCACTCGTATATATATATATATATATATATATATATATATATATATATATATATATAATACAATGGAGTAGTTTTCTTTTTAAAAAAATTTGCAACAATACATAAATTTTGTTACAAATTCTTGTTGGGCCTATCTGCAGTTTCTCCAGCTTGCTTAAGGGATTGCATTCAACCGTGACTAATTACACTGCAACAAAAAACAGTTGTTAGCGGACAATAAATATACAGATAAACAAAGAGTATTAAAACTTTTACAAACATTAAGTTAATTGTCATTACTCATTCAATACAATAACTATAGGGTTTAGCGACATTTACAAAGAATGTTAAATTGTAATTGTCACTAGTAATTGTCTCTAAAAAAACATATTTAGCTATTGCCATAAATTAATTAAATATTGAGGAAGCAAACCTATATATATATTGCAATCTCATATTAAAATAAGATATATATTTCTTCCTTCACACACACAATCAAACAGGCTTAGTACATATATAATTTTTTTTTTAAAAGTAGTTTTTGTGCAGAAAATATCGTAGGTCGTACTCCAAGAGGTGTGTTGTATAAACACAAGCATTAAAGGTTGTTTCTATTCTTGAACCCAGAGACTATGGGTCAAACGGCAACAAACAACATTTTCATTGCTCCAAAGCTCCCCTTCTCTCTGAGTACATATGTATACATAAACCATTAATTAATTACTTCAAATTGAGATAATCGGCAGTGAGGGGCTTGAACACATTTGATGCAATAGCCTCAACCAAATCGATTTGGCCTTTCAACATATGCATGTAAACAATCCAATCTCCATTTCCTTTTGGACTTAGCATTGGCATCACATAACCTGATTTTCCTTCCCATGGAAAGTGGTACGAACCAAATACCGCCTCTCCCCATCCAAACTCAATCTTCCTCACCGGAAATTGCTTCCCGGATGACACCACCAACGCGGGTGTGTCTTCATCCGTGGCGTAAATTCTTGCTAGAGCTGGCTCCGGACGATGATTCTCAACCCAATTTATTAACCCAAGAAAATGTTCTTTATTCACTGCACGTTCAAGAAACTCATGCACTGCACGTGCCACCCAACACAATGATTTCTCTTTTAGTTCCTCAACTCTTTTTTCGCCAAATGGGATGGAAAGAACATTCCCAAAATACCCTTTTAGTATCTTGGCTTGTTCTTCATCTCCGTCGCTTAATCTACTTCTTCCATTAACCACAATTCCAAGCCTGAAGTTCTTATTAGTGTCACTGGCTATAGTTTTCCATAGGAAAGCGCTGAATGTTTCAAGTTTAGTAAACTTTGTGTTGTTACAGTTGGCTAGTGATTGGAGGCCCCTGATTTCTTCTGCCTTAACATAATAAACTCTACTTATAACTTGATCATCATCATGATCAATATTTGTGGTTTCCTGTTTCAGGGCTGAGATAGGTAAGTACATGGTATCAATTACAGGATCGTAGAAAGAGGGACACCGCGGAGAAAGAAAGGATAGTTGGAAAGATGGTAGCTGAGAGAGTGGTTTGGACTGAGCTAACTCAGCCCATGATACAAGAAACATGTTGAATGAGTAAGCATTAGCAACTCTGTGATCAAATGTACAACCCACCACTACTCCTCCACATTTGAATTCTGTAACCTGCAATGGATTATTAAACTTTCATTCAATTTTCGAAAAACTGTAGTAAAAAGCAGAGTTCAGAGGAGTAGCAGCATGCAAAACAAGAAGTTCAAGTTGAGTTGCAAAAGGGGAAAGAGGGTAAATGGGATTGATATGGTCTGGTCCTTCCTGGAACGCGTGAAGGCAGAGGCGAATCCAAGTTTTGAAAACTTTAGGTGCACCAATATTATTAATTTAGGCGTTAGCCAAAACTTTCAATTACAATTAACGGATAATTTGTATTCGATTGGTCACTAATGGCACAAATAGGAATCTAGTTGGATTTGAACCTTGGTCTCACAGGTGGTTTCTCTAGTTTGTATAGGCGGCACAAGGGCACTCATATGCTTGTCATGGGGCATTGTTAATATTAATCCTAGTTTCTCAAAATAGATATATGTTAAAGAATGACAAAAGTGCCACATAGTGGTTAATGACATGAATATAAAGCTTGGACAATCTTCCTCCATTTGAGCTAGTTTTTGGGGGTGTCAGCTAGGCCTAAGACCTAATTTAACAATATACATATATACACATGATTTTTTTTCAAACAGAAATATGAGCTGGATTCGAATAATATTCAGAGTGATCGAGGAATCATGAATAGTACCTGAACAGCTAGTACACCATGCTTCTTCTTTGGTACAAGCTTGGCTTCTATGCTTTCATCCGGATTATAAAAGTTGATCTCTTTAAGCTCTACATCTGCCCAAGCTTCTATGAAATCCACTCCAGCATTGTTACATAGAATTTCGGGTTCTCCAGCAAGGTTCTGAACTAACTCTCCAGCAAATGCATAGTATGAAACCAAAGTCTCACACAAAGACACCTTAAGAACATTGACCATTGAATCAAATGACCAAATTTTTGGCAATATCCCAGAGGTAATAGGATTTTGATAACATATGAATACTCCAACATCCACTGGAGGTAAAAGCAAATCAAGATTGGACTGTGATAGCCAATGCTCTTGCATTGGCAACATTGCTGCTACCACCTCTGTTTTGATCAACTTCACTTTGAAGTCCTTTTTGGCACCCATCTATTTAATATTTCTAAGATATATTTTTTGCTTTATGCTTTTTGTTGAGGGAAAGAATACTGGAGAGAGGAAGAAGGGTTTTGAATCTTTGTATCAATGTATTGTATGATTGTAATGTTGTGTGTTTTATAGAGCATACTCATAGTATTGTACTCCCTTTGTCCTATTTTACGTGGTCATCCTTCACTTGACACCAGTATTTAAGAAAAGAAATAATTTCTTTTTGAAACATGTGATCTAAAACATTTTTTAAATATTTGTGTGACTGTAAATTATTTCATTAAAAGTAAAAATAGAATTTTTAAACTAAATTGTTTCTAATTATAGTAAAGTGACGTTTTTTTAGACGAACCAAAGAGGAAAGGGTGCCACATAAAATGTGATAGAGTTATAAATTACGCGATAAAACAAATATATACTAGTCAATTAGCTAACATAACTATATTTTGAATTAATTACGGCTCGCAACTTAATTTTAGTTATAATTACATCGCATTTCCTCTTTTATACATATACAAATGCAAATTACACACACGCACACGCGCACACACGACAGATATACCAATACAATTAACCTTTCTCCTCTCTCTCCCAATCTTACTCGCCTTTCTCCTCCTTCTCCCAACCTCGCTCACCAGATATATAAATACATATGTATATCAGTTATATATATACAATTATGTGACAGATATACATATACAACTCACCTCTCTCCACTCTGCCCTCTCTCACTCACCTCTTTCCTTCCTCTCCCAATCTCGCTCGCCTCTCTCCTCCCTCTCTCAATCTCGCCCGTCAGATATAAAAATACATATGTATACCGACAATATATATATATATACACAAAAAAAAAATTATTCGACAAATATACATATACAATTCGTCTCTTTCCACTTTCTGCCCTCACTCGCTCGTCTATCTCCTCCCTCTAACATGTAGCTACGAATCGTAATTAGCAAATTATAGCTATGGAGTATTATTAAGTTATGTTTTAGTGCCTAAATGCGAAGATTCCCCTTATTTATATCGTTCATTCAAACGTATGTACGCAGCTTCTTCTCTAGATATAATATGGAATATTCTTGCTTCCCTTGATTGTATCAAAGATTAGAACTAGAATGTCATTGTCTGTTTGGGCTTTTTGTTCGTTTTATTTTGTGAAGAACAATACTAGCAATTCAACTAGTATATATTAATGTCCTTTATTCCGAGATATCGGAATATAAAATGAGCGGCACTTGACTAGAGCATATGTACATACCAACAATTGATTTTGATAGGACAAAAATATTAAGGTGTCATACAAAATCTAGCAAAATAAATCTCGAAAGATTAATATATCAAAAGACATACAAATATTTAATATGATTTAGTCAATTGACCTAATTCACTATAGTAGATAACCAATCCATTATATATAAAAGAGGGTACAAAATATAATGAGAAATAACCTCATAAAATTCACTCAAAATAAAAAGAGATTCACACAATTATTAGTGATAAGATAACACTTGTGACTTGAATCTTATAAATTCTCCCCTTAAAAAAAATAATTCAAAGCTCTAATGACTACATAGTGGATGTTACCAAGTTAGAAAAATTGAACCTCTATTTATAGAGTCATAAACATTTTTCTACCCAAAAAAATTGTATTTTCCTTTAAGAAAAGAAAAACTCAATTATTATAAGAAAATCAGGAATAAAACGAACCCAATAAATTTTACGTTATATATGTTTATAATGATTAAAAGTTTTTTAGTTAGGTTGTTAGTGTATTTATTTCTGTTTAATTCCTCCTTCTTTTTCTACCCTCAATAGGTGTTTGTATCGACGAGTGGCAACCATTCGCGCTAAAGTTTAAAGATATTGATGAAAGTTTAATCACACAATTTATATTGGTTTAATTCTATTTGTTTTCTTTCACCTTTCACTTTCTCCATTTATTTAATATCAAGTTTATATTGGTTTGATATTTCTGTTTGTTCTCTTTCTCCATTTATTTGAAGTTTTCCTTTTATTTTTTCCTATCTAAACCAGTGAATTTATCATTTTATACTCCAAGTACAAAAATCACTGCATATAAATTCAAGTTATTGCATATTATTATAGATGAGATTCAAAAATGAATGTGTAATTTAAATAATATTTGATAATATCCTCTTGGATATACAACCATTAAAGTCTCATCATCCTTCTGGCCAACTGCATTTTGAAAAACAATTTTAATATGAGACATACTAAGGGACACAAAAAGATAGTACAATTTAAGAACATACTGATACACAAAACAAGAATAAAATCTGGAAAAAAACAAAAATAATATAATTTAAGAACATACTAATACACAAAACAAAAATACAATCTAGAAAAAGACAAAAAAATAATAATTTAAGAACATACTAATACACAAAACAAGAATACAATCTGGAAAAAGACAAAAATAATATAATTTAAGAACATACTAATACACAAAATAAGAATACAATCTGGAAAAAGACAAAAAGAATACAATCTAAGAACATACTGATACACAAAACAAGAATACAATCTGGAAAAAGACAAAAGAAAACAATTTAATAACATACTGATACACAAAACAAGAATACAATCTGGAAAAAAGACAAAAAAGAATACAATCTAAGAACATATTAATACACAAAAAAATAATACAATCGGGAAAAGAACAAAAATAATACAATCTAAGAGCATACTATACACAAAACAATAATACAATCTGGCAAAGGATATATAAACATGACACATATATCAAACAACTACACAATGGAGATAATATAATTCGCTTTTGGATACTACTAATTTGGGATACACAACGGATCTAGTAGAATAGAATCTTCTTCATCACTAATTCAGGATATATAATGTAGCTAAAAACACAAATACTTTATGTATTTACCTGTATAATCGGGCAAAAATCTTTCAAAAGATTGTATTTAGAAAAAAAAATGAAATCTGAAAAATACTAGAAGAGGTTGTATTTACCTGTATAATCGGGATAAATTTTTTCAAGAATATCACAAATGACTTATGAAATTGCTTTAAAAGTGGATTAATTTGTAAGAAATTTCGTAGGAGATAACAATGGTGGAAACGGGAGAGAGAGAGTAGAGAGATTTGGGGGTAAAAACATAGAGAGAGGAAATAGGGTTGTGGGTTTTTATCTAAAAAAAAAAACTTTTAACCGGGTAGTGGAGTCAAATTAGGTAAATGTGGCCTGATTTTGGAGTTTTATTTGGGAAAATAATTGTATTAGGATAGTAAAATAATCATAATTATATTAGGATACATTATATTTACTAAAATAATGACATTATGACATTTTTAATAATAATTTTAAAGTATGAATATTTTTATTAATTATGTTAGGAATTTTGACTAGTTTGATAATTTTCCCTTAATTAAAGGATTCTTCCTCCAACGGTTTAATCTAGTAGCGTGAAAGAATTTTGTGTTAGCATCCACATGCTTTAAACAAATTTTAGCTTCGAAACAATGTGTGGTTACACTTCCAAGTTTGAAGGGAGACAAACAATTGACTATGCAAAATTGGAGTACATATGACAGTGTTCATGTGTCGTTTGTCACACACAGAATGTGATTAGAGACCACTTAATCCTATCCTCTTTTATTCTAGGACATGATACTCATATAAATACAGCATATTTTGACAACCACCTCCTGGGACCAATAATACATGTCTTAGCCAATTCTAAACTCAAAGGATAACTCAGCCCATAATCCACACGCTTGTTTAGTTCCAAGGCTATCCTTACAAAACCGTTGACCCTTTCATTGACTAGACCTCTGGGTAGATAATGGCACTAGGACACTGGCAACATATATATATATATTCATACATCTAGGAACATTGCATCAACTGGTAAAACTCAGGTCACTACAACAAAAAAGACTAGTTACCGACAATTGAGTCAATATTATTGCATTCAGAGTCGTTTAAGCCGTTAGGTCCATTTATATAGATTATTAATATTAATAATTGTCGCCAAGCGACAATTTTATTATCGATGCTAAATTTTTTAATTTGTTTCAATAATTTGTCATTGTAGAAGTAAATTTACTTAGTTGACCAATTAGCCAAGTGAGATGACACGTCTCTACTTCTAGACAAATTAGTACTGTTCTGAACTTCTGATAGACAGACATCGTGGTACTGGAACCAATGAGGCCCTCAAATAATTTTGTTGTACTAGACACATTGACACATTGTTGTACAACTGCTTTCCTTATAATTCAAGTTTTCTTTTTTTTAAAAAGTTAAAGCCAATGCTTTAGAAAGGAAAAAAAGGTTGACCCTTTCATAGCCTAACTAGACCTTATTTGATAAAGCGATACAAAGAACTTATAATCGATATATAAACAGAGTCCCTTGATTAATGTAATCATGTGAACCTTACAAATGTAAATATTATTGTGGGAATTGTGGGTTTTGTCTCAAATATAAATTTCATGTCATTTGAATTTTAAACTTAAGAGTTTTGAATAAAACTGCACATGTTTTGTAGGAGTATTAAAAATCGGCATGTATGAATTACTTGACTTGTGGTGGTATCCAAAAAAATTATATTTTCTTCAAACCTTTCTTATTTTGATTTTCAGGCTATCCGAGTACTATTTTTATTTTCAGATTATTAAATTTTTAATAACGAATTGAACTATTCTGATCAGCTCCTTAATTAGTACGATTTTTTTAAAAAAAAATCACCAACAGTAGCACACAAGGAAAACAATATTCATATAGTATTTTGTTACATATATGCATGGCATCAACTGATCATAATACTGAAAGGATTACAAAACAAATACCAAAACCACATTCTGGAGCCAGTGATTCTTTTATTTTGAAGAAAAGATAAAGCAACTAATCCTGAGATAAGTTACTTAAAATTTCCGAATTTCACATAGAAGCCACAGAAGTGGGATTAACCCTGCTACAAACATCACGAATTTCCAATTGAGCACCCGCGGATGGAGGCAAGTCTCCCATCTTGATCATGGCAGCAGCAAAATCTCCCAGGAAAACGCTAACATCGTTGCTATAATCCGTTACAAAACCAGCAGTTGTAGCATCCCCGGTCAAAACTTGATCCGAAAACATTATACCTTGGTTGCTGTTAAAGTTATCGTAGTAATCTTTGTCGAACATAGTAGGAGTAGTATCCAATTGTTGCAAATCAGAATCAGTAAGCGTGGCGGAGCAGTTGCATTGGAGTTGTGCGGCAGAATTAACGTTGCCGCTGGTGCAAACGGTAGAACACCTGGCGAAACCTACCGTGTGAGCACCAGCTAGCGCAACCATTTCACGGAGGGTGAAATTTTTGTCGCTGAATTTCTGTATTTGGACAGTTAAGTTGTCGAATGGAGCTGGAAGTTGATTTATAGCACCACTAAAGTTGGCCGTTCTAGCATCGCTTCTCCCTAATGCAACGTTATAAGTTTGTCCTCCTAACTGTCATATACCAAAACAGAGTTTAAGTTACGAGTTTAAATTTTGGGTTTGAGTTAGCCCAAGTCAATTTCTTTGTCATATTATCATAATCGAACTAAATACAATTCTTGATCTATTAAATGTTGGACCCTCTACACTCCAATTGACAGGACATAACAGGTGAGGTGTCAAAATTTACACATTAATTGTGGATGTGGAATTTGGTCTTCTTTGAACAATTCTCAACTTCCACGATGACTTTTGAGTTACATCAAATATCCATTTCTTATTATTCACAATTAATTTTGATAGTATTAATCAAGGTGTAAAGTGAATAATGAACTTACTTTAGCAACAGAATCACGAGCAGCAATAGCTAATATGTCAGCACAAGATATAGATATGTTGGGACATGTATTTATGACACTTTGTTTAGCTTGTGCTATCACTTCATAACCTCTGGCTGAGTTGGCGTTGGGTGGTGAGTTTTGTTCCCCTTGAAATGTTCCATTAATATCATCTAGCAGAATACCTCCATCACAACCCTGTTTTTTTCATACAAAAAAGATAGCTATAATTAGTCAACTACAGAAGATATAGCTAAGCATAAAATTATGTAGTTGGGTGGCAGATTAGACTTTTCAAAGTTTTTGGAGTTCATACCATCAGATCTTTCGAATAAATTTTACGGTCCACAATCACTTTCGGTCTTTCCTTGCAGATCGACCACTTAAAGCGTTTAATTTAAAGATGGACAAATATAAGGAATAACAAAAGAAATACTTCATTAGATTCAATTTATACCTAACTACTATATATTTTCAGTTTCAAAAAATGTCTTTCTACTCTTCTCAATATATGTACTCCTCCATATTGATCAGTTTCGAAAAGAGTAACATATTTTTATATTTAGTAAAATAATTTAACTTTAAAATGTTTATTTTGTTCTTGATAAAATTAATTATAGTTATAAAATCACTTATTTTAGATCATAAATTTTAAAAGTTTTTCTTTCTTAAGCTTTGTGTCAAATATAAATTGAGACGGGGAGGGTATATGTGTGCGCGGGAGGGGTGGAAACATAAAAGAAAAAGTATTTTTTTTAATATATATTAGCGATCTAACAAGTATTATGGGATATTCATGACCATGCATAATAATCTTAATTTGGAGTTCGTACCGTCAAATCTTTCACATAGTTTTATGGTCCACAATCACTTTCATTTCAATTAATACACTACACCTAACATTGTACTCTTTTTAATCTGTCCGTAAAAATAATATCTGTCGACTTTTTCATTTCAATTTATATTAAAGTATTTGACTGAATTGCGAGTTTAAGAGAAAATGAAAGAATTTTCAAATTTGTGATTTTAAACAAGCATAAAATATTGGGAAAAAGGATAGATATACCCCTTAATTATCGTAAATGGTATGCAAATATCCTCCGTCATATTTTGGGGACATTGGTGCCCTTGCCGTTCAAAAACTAAAGCATATATGCCCTTCACTCTAACGGAAGACTAAATAGGGACACGTGGTGCAATCTCATCCGTTGATCCGATATTTAATAAATGTCGGGTCAGTGGATAAGATTATGACACGGGTATGCCCGTTAGTATAAAGGGTATATATGCTCTAGTTTTTAGACAGCGGGGGCACCAATGTTTCAAAAGTATGACAAAAGGTATCTGCATACCATTTACGATAGTTCGGAGGTATATTTGTCCTTTTTCCCTAAATATTTAAGTGACTACAAATTATTTTATTAAGAATAAAATGAAAAATTTAAAACTAAATTTATAAGGATAAATGTCAGTGTTATAGACTTGAAAAATTCTCATTTTTATCCTATTTAGATGATTTATAGTCATGAAGTCTCTATAGATAACTTGTTTTAGCTCACAATTTTTTTTAAAAAAAAATCATTGTTTCTTAAATTTTGTGCATAGTCAAATACCGTAAAAAAGAAAGAGTGAAGGAAATATATATTTACATCAACGAAGCAGTCATGAAAGTGGAGCCGGATGAGAGAAGCTCCCATGCGTGTTTCTGCATCAATAGCAGTGTCCACAACTCCTCGTACAGCTGAGAAAACGCATGCCTCTGGAGTTAGTTGCTGTCTCAAGTACTTGTCTGAATTTTTCTTCTTATTATTTAAGGTTAAAATACTGGCTACGCCTGATTCCAACGAATCGAAATTTGGAGAAACATTTTGGAGTAGTGATCCGTTATTCATGATCATGGCTTCATAAGTATTTCTATAAATAGCAACACCTGCAAGTGCAAGTGCCACAAGGCTCAATGCAAGACTCAAATGACTCAAACGAAAACCCATGACTTAATTGAAATGTCTATCGAGGAAACAAATTCAAGGCTTTCGATCGGGATGATTTTTCTTTTATTTATGCCTCTATTTATAGGCAGGTGAAGACTTACTATTTGCCATTATTATTATTATTATTATTATTAATTCTGCTTTGAATTATCGTGTAATTACGCACTGAGAATTGATGTTTCATGTGAAAGTGACTTTTCTTCTTTCATAAAGTTCTAGCCGTGTTACGTGTGATGTTTTCTTAGCTATGTTTATCCGATAATTATGTCAATTACTGTCAATAATTTTATTTCATGTAGTCACAATATCGATTTTAAGAAGGAAATTATAATCTCGGGATAGATTTATGTTTCTTATCTCATTAGGTTTAAAGATATTAGTTTCCTTTTAATCGACAACAAAGAAGATAATTCCAATTTAGTTATTTAGTATGTTGTTTAACCTAATAAAGACAAATTATTAACTTGGATTAAGGATTGAAGCTAGATCCTTGCATAACTAGTTGAGCCGAGTTTTTACATATGTGAGAAAAAGTTCAATTGAAAAGATCGCTAATCTAAATAAGGAATTAAGTATGGACAAATAAATCAAAGCTAAGATATTAATTGTGAATTTACAGTACAATATTTTTGACAAACATCTACGTACTGCTAATTTTTCAGTTCGATATATGTTAGTCATTGATTTGGTTTGACATTGGTGTATGAGTACGTCATACCGTGAGAAGAAAAGTCTTTAAATAAAAGTTTCAACTTAGAAAATAAGAAACCTTGTTCCTGTATTTAGTTGACAAATAATAATCAGTTCACTTCTTCTCTTTCCTTTTTAGTTTCCATGGGTGTACAGTGGGTAAACTCTTTTCTATGCAATAGTTAGCTCACAAAAATATATTTTTGTCCCTGTTTCTCATTTCATAAAAAATTATAGGCCAACAAATTGTTAACTATAACCTAATTTTGCAAGGTAAAAATTTATAAAATGTGTATTATCTGATTTGCCAAAGATTTCTATTAGTATAAATTCTTTAAGAGTAAGTTACGCGCGCCTGGTAAGGCATAACTTCATGTGCCTTGCAAAATTTACGTTGTTGAGTTGTAACTTTTAGCAAAAGTTTAGAGACCTTAGTTTCTATCAATATAGGTTTGTATGAATAAGTTATATCTTATAAGACATAACTTGTGCATTACGAATTTTGTCTTGTATTGTTAAAAAAGTTAAAGAGAACTTACCCTTATGTTTACGAATAAAGTATTGCTTGCAAAAAAATAATAAATTGCCTTGTATAGACATAACATTTGTCTAGCGAATTTTTTATTCATTTTTCTAATACTATGGATATTTTCAGCCACATTTTTGTTACTCGAGTGTTGAAGGGCAAAACTTTGAGGAGAGGGGAGTAAAGACCATCCCAGAATAAGGATATTCGTGTGAATATTTGGATTTTAAAAGAAAAAAACTAAAGTTCTACCCTTGATGTTTTTTAATATTATGGAAGCACACAACATTTCACTAATATGGTTACAAATCTGACCATATAAGCGCCGGAGGACGTTAAAAGATCATGATTAAAAATCCTATTGGATTTCTAAGGGAATGGTGGAATGATCGGAAATTTTACCCATAAATTATGAGTCTCAGAATTTAAATTTTGAAATAACTAAAAGTTTTTATAAAGAGCATTTTATTTAGAGATGGCAATGGGGTGGGGCGGTTGAGGAGCGGGATGGGTTTAACATTATGCGAGGCAGGGTGGTTGCGGGGTGGGATGGGTTTAAGGTTATGTGGGACGGGTTTAAGGTTGTGCAGGGCGGGAGGGATTTGGGGTGGGGTCGATGGATTGCGGGTAGATGTGATTTTAAGTGGGTTTAAACTTAATTTTAACTTTTTACACGTTATAAGAGTGATAAAACATTATTTATTAAGATAATTTGTTGAAAGCTACTAAAATATTCAAGATAGTAAATGAAAATGATTCAATAAAAAATAAAACAATTTCTTACATGTTTTCCAATTGATCTCTAAAAAATATTTTTTTAGTCATTATCTATTAAATTAATCCAACTTAATGAAAAGATGAATTTATTTTTTTGAATTTTATTTTTAGTGTAAGAAAACATTTAAAAAAAAGAATATACGGGGTGGGTTCATGTGGGGCGGTCTATGTGGGGAGGGTTGAAAAATAAAAATAAATTGTTATGCGGGACGAATTAAAAAATTTGAGGATTAAGTTCAACCCGCTCGTGCCCCACCGCAACACTCCATTGTCATCTCTAATTTTATTCTTTAGTAAACCTATTGGGCATCGATTGAAATTAGTCAAATCAATAAATCGAATACTAAACACGTGCCAAAATAAAATCTTAAGTTCTAGGTTAACTAGTTTGGCCAAGTATCGTCCTATAAAATGAAACTAATAGAGTATTAGTATCGCTTCCATTTGCTTTAAAATAATTTCCATAAATTCAAGAAGGATATGAAATTATAAAAAAGTAAAATCTTGGTTGATCAAACAATGAATGTTTAGATAATTTTTCATTTATCATATACCTTTGGCTCCACTTTTATTCTTTCTTGGGAAAAGGGTCTGATATACCCCTCAACTTTGCTATTTGGAGCTGATATGCCTTCGTTATGAAAGTGGCTCATATATACCCTTACCATTATACAAACGGCTCACATATACCCCTAACGTTATAAAATGAGATCACATATACCCTTCATTTAACGGAAGTGAAAAAAATTGTTTTAAATTTGTATTTTTGACTTTTAATTTTCTTAAAAATTATTTAGGGGTATATATGATTCTTTTAGCAAAGTTCAAGGTATATTTTAATCTTTTTCATACATAACTTCTTTTTTGACTTCTTTTACTATAATTATTGGAGTTTCTTATTTTATTTTATTTTTTTCTTTCATTCCTTAGTGTAAAGAAAAAAATTTAAAAACTATTTTTTTGTGGCTATATTATAATTTAAAACTATTTTTTTTGTTTATATTGTAATTTAATGTAACACCCTGACTTTTCGAAACGTATAAATTGACTTGTATCTTCGTGGAAAGACCAGAAAGTTGGGTAATAAATTAATAATGATGTGTTATGTGATATTTTAAGTGTTCATGTGTTGTATATCATGTTTTGAAGTTAGGTAAGTGGAAAAATAAAAGTTGGCGAAAGTTACCGTAAATTCCTTTTTAAAGATTTGTCTGAAATTTAGGTCAAATGTATCGGACGTTTTCTCCCAATCTATTTAGAGTTATGATCCCCACAACCTATCGAATCGAAGGTCTACGAGTCTAGTTTCCAACGCATCAAACCGTTCGTTCATACGACTTCAGAATAGAGAGATATTTGTGTTTTCGTAGGACTGCACAAGCAGGCATGTAAAGTGGGGCCCTAGGTCGGTGGAATGTTACATATATTTTCTTGTTCGACCTTTTTCTTCATTTTTAAGCTAAGAACCAGAGAAATTAGAGAAACTCATTTTTAGTATCAAGTGAAGTTTTCTCGACTTAAGTCCTTGACGAAAGTTGTTCTACGCGTTGGGCTCATCATCGTGGTATACTTTGTTTTATCGATTGCGTAGCAGATCACACTTTAGTGTTGGGACAACAAGGGTTTGAATATATTTGAAGGTTTTGAGGCGTATTACGAACTTAAGATCGAGGTAAGACCCTTCTTTCATCGACTTTAGCTTTTATAAGAAGCAAACAACAATTTGCGATGGAAATGCATATCTTTTATCATATTGTCATGATATCTTTTATTTTTGTGTGTTGATTATGGTCCTACCTTGTTGTAGTATCGAGGGAGTTATGAGTAAAAGTCATTAGGCCACGTGAATTTAGCGAAAAAGGTATGTTAAGGCTATTCCCTACTTACGACATGTTTTCTTAAAGCTTAGAAGCAATGCATTTGGGTTGTTATCCTTGATATATTTGTAGCCGTGATTGTTGATTGTTGGCTGCTCGAGTTGATATAATTCTCTCTTGTCGGGATTCTTATTCAGTTAGTAGCGTCCCTATATTGGACACGACTTAGAGGCTATTTGTATAGGTTGCTTATAACTAAATTGCTCACTTTTAGCGATTGGATTGTTATTGTTGCCCTTGGGGCTATTGTGGTTAGCTGCAGGAATGTGATTTATGCCTAGAAGGGCTATGTTCTGCCTATAGGGGTATATGGGTGCCTAAAAGGGCTATGAGTTGCCTACAGGGCCATATTGATGCCTAGAAGGGCTATGAGTTGCCTATAGGGCTATATTGACGCCTAAGAAGGTCATGTGCTTCCTACAGGGCCATGTTGTTGCCTAAGAGGGCTATGAGTTGCCTATAGGGCTATATTGACGCCTAAGAAGGCCATGTGCTTCCTACAGGGCCATGTTGTTGCCTAAGAGGGCTATTAGTTGTCTATAAGCTATGTTGATGCCTAAGAGATCTATGTGCTGTCTGCGGGGCTAAATGTCTAAGAGGGCTATGTGACTTCCTACGGGGCTAGGGGACTACCGATAAGGGTATATAGGTTTATTGGCACCTTTCAGGCTTATGGGGGCCTGAGTAGGTGGTCTTGTGTGTTGTTTGTACCTGCCGAGCTTAAGGGGGCTTGGTTAGGTTGTTGTTTTATTATTTTTGATAAGTTTAGATTTAAGAGCAGGTCAATACACTTATATTATCCTTGATTTATTTATCAAATTATTCCAGTATATCAGGATACCTCATCATAGTCTATTGCCCTTTATACTCTGTACATTAATTTATACTGACGCCCCATTGCCTTGGGGGCGCTGCATTCATGCATGTAGGTCTTGATAGATGACCGAGTAGACCTCCTCAGCAGCATGATTGAATTTTATCCGGTTGGCTAGCCCCTTTCCTCCGAAGCTACCAAAGTTATGAGGTTTGTTACCTTTTGTTGTATATATCTTTATGGGTAGGTTGGGGCCCTGTCCCGCTAATCTTTACTATTCTTATAGGCTTAGTTTGCTGAAGCTTGTTAGTTGTGTGATGTATTGTCTTGATATACCTACTTTTAGTTTCGGTATAGAGATCATGGTGGCCTCGACGGCCCAATCAGGACTTCTGTGCTAGTTGGCTATTTCTTTATATGAACTCTTGGGAGTAGTTGTTTCTTTTATGGATCTGTTTACAGGGGCCTTGCCGACCGAAAGTTTAATTTTAAGTCAAGATATACTTGTTTGTTTTCTTGACTGTTTGTGGCTGTCATGCGCTAGTAGCTAATGGTTCAGCAGGGTCGGCTCGTGCCTGAGTTTTGGCATTAGGAGCCAGTTGCGCCCTTGAATCTGGGGCGTGACATTTAATTTTTGTATTTGAAGAAAAAAAATTGGTCATCTATAATAAGTTTTACAAGAATATTAGTGAAACATAAATAAATTTGACCATCAAAATAATAAATCTAAATTAGTCATTGAAATTAAAAAAAAAAGTAAAAAAAATAGATATGTTTGAGGAGGATTAAATATACTCATATGGGATTATATTTTTCAACAAATAATTATAAAAAATTAAACTAAAATTAATTTTTTTCATTTCCGTTAGAGGAAAAGGATATATGTGAGCCATTTATATATAAATAGGGGTATATATGATCCACTTTCATAACGAGGGGTATATCAGCTCTAAATGACAAAATTGAGGGGTATATCAGACCCTTTTCCCTTCTTTCTTTTATTGTCTTTTCCAGAATTAGTTATGTACCTTCTTTTATCATATTTATAAAATGACCCTTCGAGTCTTATTGATTTTTAAAAAAATGTTTGGAATTTACAGAGTATAAAACTGTAACTAATTAAAGAAAACAACATAATCATTTTTAATTGACTAAAGTTTTACACTTTAAAATTTTAGTAAATGTAACTAATTAAAGAAAATGACATAATCATTATTTTTAATTGACTTAGTCAAATATTAACAAATTTTAAAAGAAAAACTGAAGTTATGTGAAATTTTTAGTATTAAGTTAACGGAAAAGGGCCTAAAATACCCTTGAAGTATTGAAAATGGTACACAGCTATCCCTCATCCACCTATTGGCTCCCAAATACCCTCCCCATCCACCTATTGACTCACAAATACCCTCCCCATCCACCTATTGGCTCACAAATACCCTCCCCATTCATCTTTGAGTTCAATTTTAGCCACTTCATTAACGGTGCGCACCATTAAAAATAATTAAATAATCCTTTTAATTATGTGGCGTTCAACCATTGGTTGCAATTTAATTATTTAATATAATTTTAAACCCATCCATATTTAACTAAACCTGCCCCAATACTTTATTAAACCCGCGCACCCCAATTCAAAAAGAACCCTAAAACCTTCGTTCCCAAATTTATACTCCATTTTCCAAACTCAATCACTCTCAGATGACACATCGACACATCGTCTTATTCCATCATAGACATAAATGGGCTGACCCAATTGAATCTTATCACTAGCCATTCCCCAAATCTTCAATTAGCATTACCAGAAAAAGATACCAAATTGAAGAACTTTCAAGATTTCACAAAGGAGTTGGGGAAATGGAGTGTAAATTTGGGAAAGAAGGTTTTGGGGTTCTTTTTTATTAGTTGGGTTCTTTTTGTATTGGGCGGGAGGGTTTAATAAGTATTGGGGTGGGTTTTGTTAAAAATGGGTGGGTTTAAAATTATATTATATAATTAACCAATGGTTGAGCGCCACTTAATTAAAAGGATTATTAATTATTTTAATGGTGCTTCATTAGTGAAGTGGCTAAAATTGAACCTAAAGGTGGATGGAGGGGTATTTGTGAGCCAATAGGTGGATGGAGAGGGTATTTGGGAGTCAATAGGTGGATGAGGAATAGTTGTATACCATTTTCAATATTTCGAGGGTATTTTAGGCCCTTTTACATTAAGTTAAATAGATCAATTTCTGAATATAATATGGTAACTAATTAAAGAAAATGACATAATCATTTTTAATTGACTATGTTAAATATTAACAAATTTTAAAAGAAAAACTGAAGTTCTACACTCGAAACTTTTTGTTTTAAATTAAATATATCAATTTCTTAATATAAAACTGCAACTAATTAGGGAAAATGTCATAATCATTAATTTTAATTGACTAAGTTAAATATTAGCCAGTTTTAAAAGAAAAAAACTGAAGTTCTGTGAAATTTTTAGTATTAAATTAAATAGATCAATTTCTGAATATAAAAATTGTAACTAATTAAAGAAAATGACATAATCATTTTTAATTGACTAAGTTAAACATAAGGAGTTTTTTTTATAAAAAAATTGAAGTTGTACACTTGAAATTTCTAATTTTAAGTTAAAATGTCAGTTTCTAATAAATAAATATAAATTTATTTGAGCGACTATCTTTATCATATTAGTGTAGCTTAAGCATGCTTAAACTGGTTACTTATTTTTTAATGGAAGTGTCAATTTATTGTGTGTTAGCTTATACTAGTCAATTTTGTTTTAAGTACGTACATGCCAAATACATTTTTTTGTGATGAAACACGAATGGTGAACCCCTGGGAGAAAGGAGAACATGGTTGACCTTTGTGATTCTTTGTCCTCTCTTCTTATATTATCATCCCAAGAAAATTATATATAATCAAGACAAGCACAATCAAATTGATCATTAATATTGGGGACTGGGGTGTATGTAGCCAAAAAAAAAAAACAAATTTAATAAGTGATATTCTAGACTTTTTTTTATTAACATCCAAGGCTCCAACACACTCAGCTACATACCAAACACACTCTTTGTGTAAGACATAATAGTTAATATATAAACATGACCTTAACTTGACGTCAACTGATAACTACGACCTTTAATTTAGGATGTGCACAAGTAGGCACTTAAACTGGTTAAAAATTGAACAAATAGACACATCGTCCTACATGACACCCTACATGACAATTTTGCGTCCTACGTGGCGTCTGACATATATTATGTCATATAGGACACGTGTGTCTACTTGTTTGATTTTATACAAGTTCAAGTGTTTACTTGTGCACACTCAAAGTTAGAGGGCATCGTTGTCCATTGAAATCAAGTTAAGAGTCATGTTTATGTATTATGCCTTTGTGTAATTGTGTTTGTACTTTTGTTGGGTTATATGAATATTTTTGAAGCAATATGTCAAAGGCTTAATGGTCCAAATTCCAAACCTAATTTTTTGTCTAATAATATTAGTCTATCTTCTAGAATTTGTACTAAGCACTAAAGCACATGGTTGCGTATCAGACGAACTCTTGGTACCGACAATTCTTTATTGATTGATTAAGAATAGTGCCGGCAAAGTGTGCCATATTTTGGTAATTTGTTCACTTCGCTCATATTTTAATGAATTGTGTAGGTGATGTTCAATGAATAAAATGTGAGTTTAAATTCATATTCAATCCATAGAAATATAAATATTTGTAAGTAAATTATGGATAAATTATGGATTAATCAAATAAATTAAATTTCTTTTTACGGAAGAACATAAAAGGAAAGGATATATATATCAATGTAAATTTCTTTTGTTAATTAAAATATATTTTCTTATTTGTTCAATTTATATTGGATAACAAATAATAGTGTAAACGTAGAGTCGTCAATATGGGCTAGGCTCATTGGGCCGGCCTAGCCTAGCTCGTGATTTAATAGGGCTGGACTAAATTTTTTGGAGCCCATTTTAGAAAAAAGTTTTTAGCTCGGCCTGAATAATCTTGCTGATTTGTGGGGCTTGAAAACTATGGATAAGGCCAGCTCGTGGGCCAAATAAAAATAAAATAGAGTATTAAAATTAACAAAAAATTAAACTCAAAATCTATTTAAAGTTTTAAATATTAAAATCTAAATACAAAGTATGTTTATAAATTATGTACGAGATAAAATAAAAAGTCTCTAAAGTTTCTAGAGAATCACTAAGTGTAACATCTCGCAATTTGAAATAACTAGGAAGAAGCTAATAATTGGAAATAGTCATTTTTGGAAAGAATGGAAATCTGGAAATTTGTTTAAGTTAGGAATAGTTGAGTTTTAATCAACTTCAAACGGCCGCAGCTCCTAGCTCAGGATGAGTTAGGTGTACTTCCAGATATGGTTGGGAAGCTCTTGGAATGATCTTTCCAATGCCGCCAAGTTTACGCGATTCCAAGTTGTTATGAGCAAGTTATTCCCTTTGGAAGTTGGGCTGTTGGATTAAGTAAGTCTAATCCGAATTATGAAAGGGTAATTTAGTCTTTTCCTTACCTAATTATTCTAATTCGTTTTTAGGAGTTTAATTGGGGTAAAGTCAGATTTTAGTCAGTTTTAGAAAAGTGAATTTTACGCTAGGGTTTAGAGAAAGGAGAAGAGGAAACAAGATTCGTCAAGATCGTCGACTTTAGCTTGTGGATTTCGTCGGGGGTGATCCCTACAAGGTATGTGAGATCACATAGCGTTGAGTTAGTTCACCCACGCGCAAACCATGATTCAATTCAGTAAATTTAAGTCTTTGAAAGTTTAGAAATTGAGTTCTTGATGAACATTGTTGAAAGTTTCGTTGAATTTCTTGTGGGTTGTGTTGTTGGAGTTCTTGCGATTCGATTCATGTTTTTCGGGTGTAATTTTGGTTTGAATCTATCATATATTGAGGGTAAAAATGATACTAAGCGTTTGGGGAAAAAACCATTAAAGTTTAGAGGGTTTAGAGTTGAAAAACGAAGAAGAAAAGTCGCCAAACACCTGGAGAAGGGGGTGGGGCGTCGCGCCAGCCAGCGCTCCCCAAAGCAGCCTCTAAATGTGGGGCTTTGGGGCGACGCGCCAGCCAGAGCGCCCTAACTTGCCCTCTGAATTTTGAGGGCTGGTGCCCGGCGCCTTTCAGAGAGTCAGGGATGCTAGTTCTCATCATTCCTCCCCTATCTTTTAGTGCTAGTTTCTTAGTGATGTACCTACGTTTTCTAGTTGATTCCAACACTCTAAGGTACGTCTAAAGATCATGAAACCATCCATAAACATGAGATCATGAACCTTGCATCCATACTTCAATTCAAGGAAAGTTAAGATTCAAGTCTAGAAGTTAAGATGAAAGTCAAGAGAAGTTTATAAAATTTTCAAAAGTCTTTCACAAACGTTTTAACCTTGTTTTAAGACTTAAGTTTCAAGTTAAGCAAAGAGTAAAAAGTTGAGTTCATTTCTCAAAAAGTTATAAGGGAACTAAGTATTCCAAAAGAGTTTATAAATGTTTTCACATTTAAACAAGAAAGGAAACTGAGATTTCCAAAAGAGCTTTTGAGCTAGTTTTTCTGTAAAGAGTAAGAGTAAAGTTTATTCTTCAAAGATTATACAGGAACTAAGTATTCTCAAGAGTTAAAATGTTTTCACATTTGAGCAAGAAAGGAAACTAAGATTTCCAAGAGAGCTTTTAAGCTAGGTTTTGAGTAATTGTCTCAAACAAAAGAAAGAAATTTTGATTTTACATCATATGAGCTAAGTATATTATGGGAGTAGTATTGAGCATTGATATGGGAATGCGAGTTCATATTAAAAGTCTTCATAAACCATGTAGTCATCATGGGTAGTAAATGATCATACTTTTTAGATGACTCATTAAGATGCTTTTAGCATAGACTAGTGGATCCACTAAGTTAAGCGTTCTATATGACGGCAAAGTATATGACAGTTCTGACAGCGTGGGCAAGACGTTATATCACCACTTAGGCTCATAGTGGTGGTTGTAGGTTAGAGAATCTCCCATAGAAACTATATTACTTTATTATATGAGTAAAGTTAAGTTTGTTATTGCATTTTCTTTAACGAACTAAGATGTTTTTACCGTTTTATAAAGCTTTTCATATATTGCATGTGTCTTATTGCTTTATTATCAGTTGAGTTATTCATGAGTTGAGAAGAGCCAAGGTAAGTTGTTTAAAGACTTCAGTTAATAGTTCAGTTGTCTTTATTTTATCATTCAGATGTTGTTTAAAGACTTCAGTTGCCGTTTTGGCAAAGTGTTATATCTCTTTAAAGTTATGTTTTGAGATCATCTTGTTAAGTTAAGTCTTCCGCTGAGTAAGTAAGCCAGACCAAGGGTTCGCTTGGGGCCAGCAATGGTTCTCGAGTGCCGGCCACGTCTAGGGTGTAGGCTCGGGGTGTGACACTAAGTAAGTCATAACCTATAGAATATTGTCATATTTTTTGTATTTTATTATGATCATTGAAAAACAATTAAGTTAATATTTCTATTTAGATATTTATATTTTTACTTGAAATCAAACTTAATAAAATGGGTTGACCGTTTTTTGCCCACAAAAAATGGGTCAGCCCGCTGGCCTGACTTGTCAAATTTCAAAAAGTTGGTATGGATTAGCCAGGATGGGGTGGGGGTCAGCCTATATTGACATCTCTAGTGTAAAGTAAGCAAATCATGTATGGATTAGCCAGGATGGGGTGGGGGTCAGTCCATATTGACATCTCTAGTGTAAAGTAAGCAAATCATGTATATATATTTTTTTTTGGTTTCCCACCCGGTGTCCGATACCCACATTGGAGCTCGACTAAATTCGGATTCGCGCCGGAAAGTCCCACATTGAGAGGTAAAACGCTCCCTAACAAAGGCAACTTCGTACCCAAGGGGGTTCAAACCCGAGACCTCTTGGTTAAGGATGAAATAGTAGTTACCACTCTACCACAATCCTTATTGGTAATCATGTATTAGTATTAATATTACTTAAAATGCATTAAAACATTTTACTCCTAAATGTAAATATTCATTTACTTTGAAATTAAAAATATTACATAAATTATTTTTTTGTATTTAAAGTTGTAGGAATTTTTTTTTGACTTAGATGGTACAATAAAACTAATTAAAGTATTTACAATATTTTTCATTCCAAAAAAGACTAAAGTATTTTCTACTATGTTGAATTCTAAAGTATATTACTCCCTCTTTCCCAATTTATGTGACTTGCTTACCTTTTTACTCAGTCCCAAAAAGAATGATTTTCTATATTAAGTAACAATTTTACTACAAAATGTCTATTTTATCCTTAATGAAATGATTTACAACCACATAAATTTCTATCATTTTTTTGGACCACAAATTTTAAATGTCTTCCTTTCTTTTTTAAACTCCGTGTCGAGTCAAACTACCTCACATAAAATGAAACAAGAGTACTATTTACTCATAAAAATATGGATAAATAGAGCTTAACATGTATTTTAGTCAACCTATTTGTTATCAATCTATTTTTACCCATTTGAAATATGTCCACTTGAAATATTACCCATTTTTTATTTATCCAATTTCAATCCATCTAAATTTGATTCAACCCTCCATGACCATATTAAAAACACCGGGAACATTATATTGCTTAAGGAACACATTACACATATATTAGAGATTGCATCAACTAATAATACTGAAAGGATGAAAACATCATGCGACTAATTGTAAGATATAAGCTACTTAAAATTTCCGAATTTCAATTTTCCCTTTCACATAGAAGCCACAGAAGTGGGATTAACCCTGCTACAAACATCGCGAATTTCCAATTGAGCGCCCGCGGAGGTAGGCAAGTTCCCCATCTTGATCATAGCAGCAGCAAAATCTTCAAGGAAAACGCTAACATTGTTGCTATAAGTCGTTACAAAATTAGCAGTTGTGGTATTCCCTGTCAAAACTTGATCCGAGAACATTATCCCCTGGTTGTTATTTAAGTTATCATAGTAATCTTTGTCGAAAACAGCAGGAGTTGTATCCAATTGTTGCAAATCAGAATCAGTTAGCGTGGCGGAGCAGTTGCATTGGAGTTGTGCGGCAGGATTAACGTTTGTGCTAACGCACACGGTGGCACACCTGGCGAAACCCACCGTGTGCGCGCCAGCTAGTGCGACCATTTCACGGACAGTGAAATTTTTGTCGCTGAATTTCTGTATTTGAACAGTTAGGTTATCGGATGGAGCTGGAAGTTGAGTTAAAGCACCAGTAAAGTTGGCCGTTGTACCATCGCTTCTCCCTAGTGCAACGGTATAAGTTTGTCCTCCTAACTGTCATATACAAAAACAGAGTTTAAGTTACGAGTTTAAATTATACGTATCGATCATATGTTATAAGTTAATGAAACATTTAGTGTAAAACTAAATTAAATCGTAACTTGACTAAAAACTGAATAATGGACTTACTTTAGCAAGAGAATCACGAGCAGCGATAGCTAAAATGTCAGCACAAGATACAGATATGTTGGGGCATGTATCTATAACACTTTGTTTAGCTTGTGCTATCACTTCAAAGCCTCTGACTGAGTTGTTGTTGGGTGGTGAGGTTTGTTCCCCGGTGAATGTTCCATTAATATCATCAAGCAGAATACCTCCATCACAACCCTGTTGTTTTTTTCAAACAAAAAAGATAGCTATAATTAGTCAACTATATGTATGCATAATCAGCTACACTCTGTCCATCTCAATTTATATGACATAATTTAATTTAACTTGAACTTAAAAAAAAAAAAAAAAGATAAGTATTCGTGAGTATAAATGATTTCGTTAAGAGTAAAATAAGTATTTTATAGTTAAATTATTACTAATTATAAGAAATATGTCAGTTTTTTCGAAATTGACTAAAAAGGAAAGAATTGAGTTATATAAATTGAAACAAAAAAAATACAAAAGATACAATAACTAATTAAACATAGAGATGTCAAAAGGAACTCAAATATAGGTAACCCGCCTAGAATTTTATGAATTAGACTCAAGATAATTAAAAGAAAAAACAAACCTAATTAGACAAACATTCCTACTATATTTACTAATTCTCCTTATAGTTTAAAATAATTAAATATTATTTCACTAATTAATAATTTTATATCAAATTTTAGATTAAATATTCCTAGAATCATGTATTTTTACTATCAAATATGCTAATATAGAAAAAAAACAAGCAAGATAGAAAAAAAATAAACAAGATAATCTATTTATTTCAAATACATATAAATCACATTAAATATAAATACTCTTGTAAAAGAGAAAGTGATGAGTAAGATAAAGAGAAAAAGTTGCCCAAAGTTAGGCAAGTGACTGATAAAAAAAGTTGTAAGGGAGAATAAACTTTTCAAGTTGGGCTGCGCTTGACTATTAGAAAACTGTTAATTTCACAAATTTCAAGAAGATGGTTCCATGCATGATGCAACTTTACAACTACTACATTAATAAACCCCCCACAGTTTTCATAATAATGTTTTGAAGTGCGTACCGTCAGATTTTTCAAATATTTTACTGATCACTTTCCTTTCGGACCACTTAAACATTTACGTTTACAAATATAATAAAACAAAAGGAAACTTACTCAGATTCAATTTATTTTATTTTATTTATTAAATAATATAATATGACCATGGAGCCAGGTTTTTATTTTTTATTGGCAGAAAGACTTGAGAGACATCTATACTTTATTTCGTTTATCAGTTGAACCCTTCTAGTCATCGCTTTGCCAAATGAATCCTTAAACTCAATAAAATTTTATTTTTAAAACTCTTCTGATTATTGACCGAGCTTATATGGCACTGAAATAGCTTAATTAGACAAATACGTGATTCCACACATTTTGAAACAAATGAATACAATATTTTTAATTTAAAATTATTAAAATTATAAGACAAAACAATAATAATATTTTTTTTAAAAAAATACAGAAAATCTCCTTCTTCTTCACTACACCCCACCCCCAACCTTACCCCTTCTCTCTTCTTCTTCAACCCTACCCCACTCCACCCTTTTTCTCTTCTTCTTCTTTAACCTTAGCCCCCACCCCCATCCTCCCTCGCCCCTACTCCTTTTCTCTTCTTCTTCAACCTCTGCCCACATCCACCCCCACCCTCCCCGACCCTACTCCTTTTCTTTTCTTCTTCTTTGACGTACACATCATCACAATAAAATCATCAATAAAAAATTGAAAAAAGTTTTTGCAAGAAAATATAACATTCACCATTTTTATAAACTTAATTTTTTAAATCTATTACTTGAATTTACATATAAACATATTTTTTTTCAATTTGAAGTTTTTTTTATATGTCTTTTTGTCAAATCAAAATAAATAGAACCCTAAAGCATGTGCAAGAACTAATTATAATTTATCACATTTTGTGATTGAAGAAATTTTTGAGCGTGAACTATGAAGAAAGATGAAAATGGTGATTTTTATTTTTTGGAATGAAAATGGTAGAAAGTGAGAACAAAAATGATGAAGGGGGAAGGGAGCGAAATGGTATAGTGAGAGAGAGAGAAAATTGCATTTTTAAAAATTATTATTTATTTTTAAATATTTAATTTCTGACATGTCATTAAAATAATAATAATAATAATATTAATAATAATAATAATAATAATAATGTGTCATTAAAAAATGACATGATATTTTATGTATGAAATGAGTGTACCACAAGCACACTCATCAGATGAGAAATGAGTTTAAAATATTGTGTTTGAATGAGTTTAATGATTTAGTTGGCAAAGTCATAAATACAAAAATTCAATTTACAAATCGAGTCAAGTATAAAGATTTTTCAGGTAATTTCGCCTTTTTTATTTTTAATAAGAGAAAGGAGGACTGGGATTCAATTTATATACTACACCTAACATAGTACATTTTTTTATTTTTTTAATATGTCCTCAAAAATAAAATAAAAATCCGCTCTTTCCAATTTAATTTATATTAAAGTGTTTGACTGTAAGAGAATTTAAGAAAAAAATAAAAGAATTTAAAATTTATGATCTAAAATAAGCATATAATATTTATGTGATTATATCAAGCTTAAAATTAAATTGTTATAAAATATTATTTTTTTGATATAATTAAAAATGAAAAAATGTCATAAAATTAGAGAAAGAAAGGAATATATTATTATAGACAACTCATCACATAAAATAGGAGGATGGAGCAGGAGAAAAAGGATGAAAGAATATTTACATCAACAAAGCAGTCATGGAAATGGAGACGAATGAGAGAAGCTCCCATGCGCGTTTCATTATCAATGGCACTGTCCACAACTCCTTTCACAGCTGAGAAAACGCATGACTCCTGAGATAATTGCTGATTCAAATTATCTTTGTCTGAATTTCTCTTCTCATTATTCAAAGTTAAAATACTAACTGCGCCTGTTTCCAACAAATCAAAATCTGGAGATCCGTTATTCATGATCATGGCTTCATAAGTATTTCTATAAATAGCAACACCTGCAAGTGCAAGTGCCACAAGGCTCACTGCAAGGCTCAAATGGCTCAAACGAAAACCCATGACTTATAGAAATTATTAAATGTCTATTTGGAGGAAACAGAGGCTTTCGGGATGGTTTTTTTGCCTATATTTTTACTTATATTTATAGGCAAGTGAAGACTTACTATTGGTCATGAGTTAGTATGATTAATTTATTGCTTTAAATATCGAGAAACTTTCCCAAATAGTCATTATAATAAACTTAATTAGGGTTCATAACTATAGCTACAGTTTAAGCAACCTTATTTATATAATTCGCGGGTACATTTGTATAATTTAATTATTTTTGTATAAATTCGAAATAACGAATTTATACAGCTACAAACATCAGAAGTTAAACAGTTATACAAATTCCGAATTATACAAACGTGCGAATTATACAAAACTAAAAGTTGAGCCGCGTAATCATAGCTAAAAGTTGGTCGTGAATTGTAATTAAGTCAAACTATAACTATATTAAGTAATTAACTACTATATATTTGCTTATATGCGTAATTTTTCCTTAAATAATTGTGTGATTACAAAAATTGACCATCAAATTTATATTTTGTAAAATAAAAAGTACTTTCTATATCTATTTTATATTTTGCGAGAATATCAAAAGAGCTATAAATATTCATAAAATATGATATGATGATATAGTTATTAATGATATTGACACATTCAATTTTATTAAATAGTAATACACCACAACTTAAGTTTAATTTTACTTTTTTGTAATTAGCTAATATTTGATCAATAAATATATATTTTTTAGTATAGTTTTGTAATAGTGTATTATTCTTTTGTTTTATAAAATTTTAGTTATTTGGCAAGATTATAAAAAATTGAAATAATTTTAATAATTTCACAACTTGTGAATTTTATATTCATGAGCAGAAAATACAACCTAAAAATTCAAATAGTATTCCGACGTGATCAAAGAGTGTGTACATGACATCACGACTGGTGAACCCTTCGGAAAAAGGAGAACGGGGAAGACACGGTAATTTGGTGGATCTATTTGATTCTTTGTCCTGTTTTTTTTTCTTATATGTATCTGAAGAAATTTATATATAATCAAATCAGATATTAAAAAATTGATGTTAGGGATCAGAGTGGGATAACTGTGAGGGTCAAAAGGATACGATATTTTTTTTCCTACTTTCGTTAGAAAAAGACATTTTATAATTTTAAAAAATTTTATTGTAAAAAATATTCAAACAAGTGAAAATTTTAAAAATACTTTACTGCATACCAAATACCTCCTCCTTTGACCTTGTCTGTTTAATTTTTCATGTTTGGTTGGTCAAACATTTGTTGACACGTTTTGTTTATGAAAATCAATTCATTAAAAATGAGAAAATATATAATTACTTTCTTAATGAAAATAGTGAGGAAAAACAAATTATATAAATAACACTTAATATCAATTGTATTTTTTCCAACCTTCCATATCGTCATCCCACACTCACCTCCATAATATTTATATTTATAGAATAATATTTTTTGGTTATGTTAAAAAAAAATCTGTTCACTTATCATAAACAATAGTTATCGACTTTTTCCATGAATCTCTATTTGTTTGTACCGACCACAGTTTGTGTTTATTCTTTTGTCCAAACATTATTTTAGTCTAATCTTCTAGGATTTCGAATAAGCACATGGTTGACGAACTCTCGTTACCAACAATTTCTTTATTGATTAAGAAGAATAAATAGGATTTAAAACTAGTTTGTTAGAATTAATTGCAATTTACATCCGATTATAAATTGTTAGTTTGTCACATCTTAAACTTGTAGATCTAAATTACTAATTCATGTATTATTAATCACTGTATTATTAATCCTTACGTTAAAGTGATATATAAAAGCTAAGACTAAATTATAAATTGTTAGTACTATTTGTTTATATATATCGAGAGCTTGTAGGCCTACTACTTTTACTTTTTTTTTTTCTTTTCCTTTAAAAAAGGGTGGGATAGTCATTATGAGATATTAGAACCCTGCACCCAAGTAATACAAGATTGAGTAATTGCAACCCATGACTCTAATTGAGTCTTGTAGACTGTATATTTTAGATGTTTAATTTGATAATATTCAACAAACTTTTAAAGTATGATATATAATAGGACATGATCAACTGTTATCCAACCAAGTATTGAATACAACTATACAAGCAATATATACGTGGTTAGTCAATATATATACTTAAAATAGACATTTGAATTTCAACATGCATGCATATGTATGCATTCTTTGAAATCTCAGGCCAGAGATATACATAGAGTGTGTCAATATTCAATGCTTAAATTATAATGATGCCATATATGAAACTAACATTGAACGATAAGGAAAGGGGTGAAAGTGAAAGAAGAACAGGTAAAAGTCAAGAGTCAAGACAATATTATTAGAATAATCTCATCAGTAACATGTGAACGTGATATGTTATTATTGACAATTCAATTATTTTAGAGCATAAATATACGTACATCCTCTGAACTTGAAATTTTAGGTCAGGTTTCATTATTTATATGTGGTAGCAGGTAGGGTTGTATATGGACTGAGGTGGTTCAAATATTTTAAATATTAAATTATTTATTTGTATTGGGGTTTTAAATCTATAAATTAAATTGTGGGTTTTCTAATCTCTGTTTTTTGGAGTTTTTTCAGAAAGTCTTAATAGAAACATATAATTAACGGGTGCTTTAAATATATATTTTCTTTAATGCTAATCAAGACAAAGTTATCTAGACAAAGTTATCTGAGGTGTTTTTTAAAAAGGAAAATCACATAAAATAAATAGTACTAAGTCTTAATTGTGGGTTTTCTAATCTCTGTTTTTTGGAGTTTTTTCAAAAAGTCTTAATAGAAACATATAATTAATGGGTGCTTTAAATATATATTTTCTTTAATGCTAATCAAGACAAAGTTATCTAGACAAAGTTATCTGAGGTGTTTTTATAAAAAGAAAATCACATAAAATAAATAGTACTAAGTCTTGTTAAAATAAGTCTAATAAGTATTAATTACATGTCTAAACATTAAAGAAAAATAAAATTAGGGTCATGTATTTTAATTGTCTAAAATAATGTAAGATTAAGGGACAAATTTCCAAAGAGCTTGTCATTTTTAGCGTTGAATTGATTATTTTTTTTGTTAACATTAGTATTGATTTGATTTTAATTTGAGCTTTATTAATATCTATAGGCTAAATATAACCTTTATTGGAGGTTTAAAAATTGTAAAATAATGTTGCGATGGTTTGATTTGACTTTTTTAGTTGAAATCAAATCAATTATGATATAATATTTTTTCCAATATCAAATCAAACTTTTTTCCGACTTCACTCAAATTATCGATTTGATATGATTTGTTGATTTTCATCGTACACCCTTAAATATGTTGTTTCGTCAAGTCATTAGGTTGTACGATATGATAGATCTCTCTGAAAGCTATTTCTGATGACTTTGCGACAAATCTTGTCTAAGAGTCGCAACGAGTCTTTAAACAATTTTCTTAAAACCAAAAATTCATTCAATTTGGTCAAAGTATCAATCAAGTTGTAACAATGTTTCCTCCTAATGACTTATTGTGACACTTATTGGTTAAAAAAAATAAAATTAACTTTGGTAATACTTAATTAAAGTTAACTAATTTAATATCTTTGATTTGGAATAAAGTGAAAACTATTAGTCACCTTTCTCAAAATCAACGTTTTGCTTTTTTCGTATTTGTGGTCGTTTGTGTGAAGTTGAAACAACAATTGAGAAAGCAAACAACGTGATTCTTTTGCTTTTTTAGAGTAAACCGAAATATCAAAATTAAGGTGCACAGTTGCTTTCTTATAATTACACTTTTGAAATTTTCTCTTTTTCCCCTTTATTATAGGTATTGAGTCAAAATAATATCATGTTTTTTTGGTGTTTTGCCTTTAAATATAAGGAAGATCAGATCCTCATGTTTTAATGTACGTAAACGGTGGAAGAATTAAGGACACGTAAAAGAGAAAAATTACTTATGTCCATGTTGGTCGGCAGTTATAAACCTTACAACCAGGGACACGTAGCGGACATTATTCGTCATAAAACTACGTCATATATATACTATATATATATATATAGGTTAAATTCTATATTTAAAAGATATATATTTAAAGTTTGACACTCTTGATAAAAGTTATGTTTTGGCTCTACGGTAATGGATGTCCACTTAAAAGAAGGAATTCTGCGGGTGTCTTTAATTTTTTTATCATGTTAAGAACATATTTGTGCGGAGAATAGAGCCAGAATATTTTCATTTTTCTCTAGTTCCCCCTCCCCGTCTTCCTTATTTGTGGTTGAAATTGAGTGGGTAATGTTCAATTAAGTTTATATTATCTATCCTTAATCATGATTTGTATTGGTTTAGTTTGTAAAAAATGAAGAATACCATTTACCATTGTTAATTTTGTTGAGCTTAAAAGAATTGTTGAAAAAGACAAAGTGGATAAATTGATTTTTGAATAGTTAGATTGAATACAACAATTGATAATTGTTAGAATTGGTATTAGAAGATTGTACATCAAATTTAGATTCATGTGAAATTCAATCAATTCTGAAATAAAAATATATTGTTAAAATAATTTTATTTTAACACAAGTTATAATAAAAATATGTTGTTAAAATAATTTTAGTTTAACACAAGTTATAATGTTCATCCGGGATTTTATAGTCATTTCTGTTGATTTATAAAAATTTATGACGAGATAAGTCTTGCCATCAATTTGAAATTCACCAGAATTTGTAGTCAAAATTCTGGCAATTTATCAAGATTTAGCAAGAAATTTTAGCAATTATTGAATGTTGTAACAAAACATTTTTTTCCCTAAATTTCAAATCTTGGTGATTCACCGGGATTTTTGTACCCATAAATCTCTGTTTGCATGATTTTTTCTTGGTGGAGTTAAAACTATTTGGGAAACTTTCAAAAACAACAAACATTACGCCTTAAATAGGACTTCATAGTTTTTTTTTTGGTAACCAATGTAAACTATTACCATAACCATCCAAGAACAATTACAAATAAAGAGTACCCTCTCCTGATAACAGGTTCAGGTCTCCAACCAAACAAGGAAACTAATTACAAAATAAATGCTGAATGAAACCTCTACATCTTTGAACTTTCTTTGAATTACTCAAGAATTGTATTCTTTCTGTTATCTCCTTCTTAATCTGTATGACTGCATCTTTTGTATTTACATTCTTTCCTTTGTACTTCTTCCAATTTCTAGCACGCCAAGTGTAATATAGGACTGCTCCACTAATTGCCGCAATAGTCTCCATTTTAAACTGCTTCCAATGTTTCTCCTTTATTCCATCCAGAAACTGTTTAATCCCATTGTTTATCAAATATATACCTGTCCACTGAACTATCTCTTGCCATACCATCTTAGACCATTTACATTCTTCAAACAAATGCCTTGTGGTCTCCATAACTTTCTCTTCACATAGACAACATTCAGTGTCATCAACCTGAATGTGCAGTCTCAACTTTCTCTCTTGTGTAAGCAATCGACCTTGTATAGCTAGCCACACCATGAATCTGTGTTTTGGTAGAGCCACAACAGTCCACACTAAATCAGCAGTTTCCAATTGTTGTCTTTACCCTTTAATTGCCAAATAACTCTGTGTGATGGAATATGTACCATTTTTTGTCAACATGTATCTTCCCTGGTAGGACTTCATAGTTACAGTTTCACTAATTACAATTCGTAGCTATATTTTGGTTTGCTACACATTTGTATTTCTTTGCGGATTTTAGAGAAAAAATACAAATACAAACTGATTTGTATCAAAATGAATACATATTAAGAGGGGAAAGGCAAACGAGATTGAGAGAGGAAAGAGAAAAGATTGTATTTTGTATTTATTTTATGCATAATTGTTTTGTATTCTGTATCAATTGTATTCGAAATACAACAAATACAACTGTATTCATCCTCTCTTTGATTGGATACAATCGATACATAATACATAGAGGATGAATGCATATTGTATTTGTATTAATACAAATACAATTGATACACAACTATAAATACAGTTTTTCGAATACAATTGGTATAAAATATTACAAAACCCTCACGTATATTTGATTAAATACAATTGATATACAAATGAATTTCTTCTTACTGGCAAGAAAGAGAGGGTGAGGGTGAGGGAGAGGGAGGAGAGGCAAGGGAGAGAGTTTGCTATAATAACAACTTGTAATTTTTTTAAACTATACATGTTTTCCATAAATATATTGACATTTTTGCCATATTCCATAATTTTCCCAAGGCACATCCTATTAATGCAAAACATATTGGCTGGCCCATAGCGAAAGCCTAATTCTAATGGATACTAGCCCAATTTGCATTGTTGGAACAACAGACTAATACTAGCTTGTTCAATTTTTATTAGTGAAAATTTATAATTGACATATATATGATTAATAATTTCAAGTTATGACAGTATAATAATTCTTTCAAATTATAAATAATTTTTTTTTGCAGGTTCTAACAATTTATTAAAAGAAAAAAATGTTTAAAACAACAATAGAAATTAATTTGTTTGAAAAAAAAGAAGGTAAAAAATGGATAAAGTAGTGGTAATTAATTTGAATTGATTAATGATAATTAATATGTGCATAAAATTAGGAGATTGAATAAAAAAAGGAATATTTGTTTTTCATTTTCAACTCCAATCAGTTAAGTTTAGTTCAAAAACAGATTTTTTTTGCTTTTATTCAAATGTTCCTCTCTCTTGTCGATTATTTTTGGATTTTTCTTCACTCACAACTAGTTTCATTTCGTTTTTATCCAATAATCTTCATTTTTTTCTTGTAATGAACGGCTTCTTATCAATATTAATAAATCATGGTGGTAGATGTGATATCCTTCAGGTTAGTGATCTTTGCGATTTTTTATTTGTATTGTTTTACTACTCAAATATAAAAAAAAATACAAAAAATTAAGAACGATGATGCTAAAAAAATAAATTTTCAGATTTTGTTTGTGTATAACAGAATTTGATTATGACTTTTTTGTATGAACATTTTTGTTTGGGATTACATAATATAAGTTTGATTTTGGTATGAACTTTTTTTTTTAATTTAAGATTTCTGGTAAAAAAAATTACATAAAATTTATCTCTAATTGATATAATGTTTACACCATGTTTAATAGAATTTGATTATGTCAGATTTTTTGTTGTGTATAATAATTTAATTATGGCGTTTTTAAAAAAATGTATAATGTTATATTTTGGTATGAACATTGAATTTTTTCGTTATTTGTCTTTGGAATTTGTCTACTACTAATACCATACATGTATGACTGTATACTACTAATTTGTGAATGAATACTGATTACAAATGTTTATAACTAAATTTGTTCATTCTTTGTATGAACCATTATTGATTTTTTGGTATGAATACGGTTTAAAATTTGACGTAAATTTTGTATGAAATTGATATAATAGTAAAATCAAACTTGTATGGAAATTTATGGAGTAGTTTTTATGGCACAAAAATGGTATGATTTAATTTATTTTTGGCATTATATTGGTATGAAATTGTGCATAATAGTGGGATGAAATTGATATACTATTTATTTAATAAAAGACAATTACTAGTTATAAATTTTATGATTTTGTATTCTTTTTGGCATGAATCTTGTATGAATCAGTGTTTACTTTTGGTATGAAATAGGTATAGAAAGTATGCATAAAATGGTATGAAATTCGTATACTGATATAACATATGTATAAAAGTTATTTGTACTTTTGTATCCTGTAATTTCAACACAATAATTTATGATGGGACATGAAAATATGCAATTCAAAAAGTTTCGGAGCATAAATTATTGTCGTCTGGTTCAAAAAGATTGTAGGGAGATCACAACTTGAACGCTGGAAAGGGTTTGCAGGTCTAAGGTTACGTACAATACATGTCGTCGAGAGGGACACAACAAAAAGACATGATTTATTTTTATTTTTATTTGATTGTTTCACTGTGACAAACTCGTGTTTTGATTTACTTTGTCTTTTAAGTTAATGACTTATATATCAGGACACTTATTATGTGTACTAATTAATTATTTATGTATTCGATGTTTTTTAAATGTATAGTAAAAAAATAGGTAATGTCGGTATGCAATTGATCGGCTGAAAAAATGAAGTCAAATCTTAGTATGAAATTGGTATACATTTGGTACCAAACTGATGTCCCAGTGATAAAATTGAAAAAAACAACATGTAATTGAGATTCAATCGAAATAATCAACCTAAAACTAGTTAATATTGTATTAAATTTGTATACATTTGGTATGAACTGATATCCCATTGGAAAATTTGAAAAAACAATATGTAATTGAGATTTCAACTAAATTAGTCAGCCTAAAACTAGTTAATTTTGTACCCAATTGATATACATTTGGTATCAAACTGTTATCCCATTGGAAAAATTAAAAAAAACATGTAATTGAGATTTCAACTGAATTAGGCTGCCTAAAACAAGTTAATTTTGTATCCAATTGGTATACATTTGATATCCAACTAATATCCCATTGGAAAAAAATGAAAAATCAACATGTAATTGATATTTAAATCAAATTAGACAATCTAAAATAAGTTAATCTTGTATCCAATTTTTATACACTTGATATCCAACTTGAAATTTTAGAACAAAGACTAAAATTAAAAATATATGAAATTGATATCCAACTGGTATAAATCTGGGAAGAATAAATCTGACGATGTAAAACAATGCATATTATATATTGTTGTAAAAAACTGTAGCAAAAGAAAGATACATCATCCAAAATCAAAACATGTAATAATTAAAAGTCTAAACTAAAATAAAATATTTCAAAGTTCATTTCTTTGGCCTTGGTGTAGGATAATTGATAGTATCTTAAACATGTTTTTTTGTTATGCGGGGTCCACCAAATTTGCTAGCAACCATTCCAGTTACTTCACTCTCACTAATTATGCCATCAACGTTCTTGCTTCTTTCATACTGCCACATGATTGTGGCGTACCTTTTACGGTGATACTTTGCATCAATGTGCATTAGACCCATATCAAAAACTCCATTGCTAATATATTTAGCAAGGAAACATGCGTACAATCCATAATTGCTGAAAAAACATTAAAGAAAAAAATTGAAAAGGAAAGTGAATTACTTATTATGAACAAAACACAATAAGATAGGAATACATACTTTGAGCTTGGATCTTGTTGAGGCACATTCTTTATAAATACAACTTTAAGCTTGGATATAGGCTTGTCAACATATGCAGGTAGTTTATTGAAATATAGGTCCTGCCTTTTACCATAAAATCATGTGCTAGCTAAAAACAATGGTATAATTATGGCAAGTTTATCAACTGCTTTCTCCACATTCCTTGTGTGTAGATCTCCTCCCATCATTGAATCATATATATGTGGAAGAGTTCTGCTGATTTTTTATTTTTTTTGAATGAAAAAGACGAACGGAAGATAGTGAGAGAGAAAAAGTTAGTTCTCTGTACAAGAGGAACGTGGGGGTGGGGGTGTGAGGTTTGCGTGAGGGTAAAAGCAGAAGGTGGGGGTGTGGGTGGGAAGTAGCCATGTGAAAACTGAAAAAAAAATTCCTAAAATGGTGTAAGAGATAATAACAATTGATTCTCCAATAACATTAATATCCCTAAAATTGTGTAAGAGATAATGCTGATTGATTCTCTAATATTATTGTATTTCTCTTACTTATTAATTATAATGTAATTATAAAAATAATAGCTAATTAATAAATAAAATAAAATAAATTATAGATTAAAAATAATCTGTTAATACTTCTAATTAAAATGTTATAAGTAGTAATATAAAAAAAGTACATCTAAAAATTGTAATATTAAGCCTTAAATAGATATGTGGGGTGGTTTTTCCTTTTTATTAATGTAAATTTTCTCTTAGCATGTAATCCAATTATTATTATTTTTGTCTTTGGAGCCAAAAAAATAGTGCTTTTCTTGGAATAATTTTTTTTCCTTTAGCACAAAGATTCTAATACTAGGATTCCTTATGTTTGGCACAAGATTCATACATGACACTTAATTCCAATTCCTCTGTTGTAAGTATAATAACTTTTAAGGATTCAAATTCAATCAGAAGAATCAAGTTGAAATACATTGCAATAACTAATGATCACTCTCAACATATACCTTGGATTCTTTTAATTATATACTATGATATGAAACAACATTAACGTACATATTAAATTCTTCACAATTAGAGGAAATAAACTCTTCAACAATGTACATCAATAAAATTAACTAGTACCTTCAGAAATCAGAATTATTAAAATTTCCATTAATCAATTTCCGCATTACATATCTCAAAGAGTTCACATCAATAATCGGTTGTTCGAGAGGATACTGAACATCCACCTTGTAGGTGAGGATTCGATTCCCCACATTATTATCTCCTTCCCATTTTCCCTTCCTTGCCCCATTTTTTTTTTAATTACTTAATAATAGGCTGTTCAGTTTTCAATTTAGTATTTCATGAAGAGTCCTATTCACAAATGCCACCTTTTTGTAATTACTGAAAAAAATATTTTAGTTGCCATCCAATCCCGGGGCCCAGTCATTACCGTGCGTTATGGACAAAAAGAACCAAAATTTTAGCATATAGTTGGCCTAAAGCTAATCCTATTTTCGATATGTTTTGATAAAATGTCACATATCTATATAATATAAGAAGCTAAGTATTTCATTGTCTTTAATGATGACAAACGACAATTAGATTCACATTTTATGTGGAAAGAGAATAGGAAAGAACATGTACATAGATTATAGTAGAGCCAAATTTAGAAATTTGAATTTATGATTTCGGATAGAAAAAACAACTTATTTGATTTCTGAATAATTTATTTATACGTATTAAGCGGATATCTTTAACATAAAATAATATATATTATTTTGACTAAAACTCTAGTAGGGAAGTTTGGTATTTTATAGACAGCTTATGTGCCAAAAATCTTATTTTATTTTGGAAACTAAATTAAACATCACGAGATAAAATTAGAAGAAGAGAGTAACAACTAACAACAAAAATTTCATTGAATTCCGAAGAAACCACATTAATGATGGCAAAAAAAAAACAAAGAACCATAGCAATGAACTTCACTAATAAAACTAGACGACACATACATAGGGGGGGGGGGAAAATAACATGATAGAAACTAATAGACCTAGCTAGCATAGCTTAATAATCCTACTCCAACATGAATGCCCATAATAAAGCACATGCTAATACGAGCCTACATCACATCATTTTCAACGCTATGAGCGAACCACATTCTCGATTTTTCCATCAAATCAGGGCTCAACCTTACCATTAGCACACAAAACTCCTTCTCATTCAAGCAATCATCTCCATTCAAATCCCCTTCCCTCAACATGCACATTAGTTCATCATCACTCATTCCTTCCAACCCTAACAACGCCGAATTCCTCTTCAAGCTCTCAAACGTGATCACTTCCCTCTCCTTATCCATCAATGCCCGGAACCCGTTCTTTAGCTCATTCAAGAACCCTTCCGACCCTAGTTTCTCCACCATAGACGGAAAGAAATCCTCAAACACAAAGTCACGTCCCAATGCAGCCATGCCTTAAATTAATTAACGTACACGATGAATTTTTGAAAATAGAGATTGTTGTTTTGTTAGTACAAAGGATGAGTTGATGAATAATAGATGACTCAACATTGGATATATATAAGAAGAGGAAAAAAATGAGGAAATTTATGAGGAAGGAACATAATGAGGATAAAAATAGTCATTTCATAAGACAAGTTTCGTGGAAGTTGCATGGGAAAGTACCCAATAAATAATCTATTCATATGATGATGATGAAGTACAACACTTTTCAGATTTGTAAGGGCAATTTCCTATGACTGTCCCAACAGACAAAATAATACTCATGTAACGTTAATTCACTACTCCATTTGGTATGTAGTTAATTCACCTTCACCATATATATTCGTCCCCTATATATATCTTACTAACGATTTCCTTTTCAAATTAATTTGCTTTTTTGGATGGATAGAGCTGTGGTGACCACAATCATTATTCTAATGTTTAAACATCAAATCTTTATTGGACAAATTGTTATCATTAGAATTTTTAGCTTTTTTTCCCGGAAAGTTATTTCACTTTACTACAAAAAAATATAACGTTTGGTCATGAAAATTTTATATATAACTTGAAATAGTATTTGAAATTTGAAAAACATGAACCACCCAAAACCTTGTTTTTACTTTTACTATATTTTTCTTTTTAATAAATTATTACCCTAAATTTTTTATTTTTATAACAATAATCTCATTTAAATTATTTTTTAAATCAAGTGACCTTACGAGATCCCTAATTTAATTGTTAATACTTTTTAAAGAGTAAAATTTAGGAATAGCAAAGATAAAAATCATATTAGCGTTTTATAGTTACAGTTTTGCTATTTACGCTCCATAACCAAATTATGTTTGCTATGGAACATCTGATTTGTATAAATCGGGTGCTAATTCATCTGTGTCTATGAAAATTGTGTTTGTATATATATCTATATGTTCTTTGTGTTAGGCTAGAGTGGTGAGCGAGTTTGGGTGAGAGATGAGAGAAGCAAGCGAGAGAGGGCAGATAGTAGAGAAAGGTGAATTGTATATGTATATCAGTTATATAATTGTATATATGTAACTATTATGTATATGTATCAATGATTGTGTTTGTATATCTGTATAAAATTTAAATTCGTATACAATTGAATCGAGTTAAAACATTTGTATATCAAATCTCTCTCACTATACACAAAGACAAATTATACAAATTGTATAATTTGTGTTTGTATAAAGCGAGAGAGAGAAAGGCAAAAAAGAACTGGGTAAGGAAAGATTTACATTTGTATAATTATAAGTGCATAAGACAGAGATATATATATATTTGTATTTGTATATACAATCTCTTTCGCTTTATACAAACACAACCATAAATTATACATTTGTGTTTGTATAAAGTGAAATATAGACTGAAAAAGAGGAGAGTGGCAAGCAAGATTCCAGAGAGAGGAAAGAGAAGCGAATGACAAAAAGTTTATTGCGAATTGGAATTAAATAAAACTATAGCTATAACATTTATTTTAAATTAATAATTTGTTATAATGCACAAATTTTCTTTTTCGGCAGCCCGTGTAATGATGAGTTGGACTTGATATTTTTTGGCCTACAAAAATATGATGTCAGTCAGACTTGTCAAATTTCAAATCCCTGTAGGCTCAACTTGGATGTATTGGATTGATCTTTATAGAGTATAATTTTATTGGGGAAAGACATAGATTTCTTCCTGAATTTATTTCGAAAAGTAAGTTAAACACTTAAATTATTATGAAGATCTATTACATATTTTTACTATTTAAAAGTGAATTTATTTACCCCTGAGATGTGTAATACCACTCTCACAATATGTGATGTATTACACTTGCTGTCACATCAATACCATGTCAACACCATGTCAGACATTAAAAAAGAAATATTCTTTTTTATTTTTAATTAACTTTTCTTTTGTTAATTATATTTTACACTAATTAATTATTAAAATTCTCTAATAATTATATTTCTTTATAGCAAAATTATAATAAGATGAAAATTTTAACAATGGCCGCCAATAACACTAATCGAAACATGGAGCTGATTTATGGAGTGAAAAATTCTTCCGTTTCTCTTAAAAAAGCCCGTCATAGCTGCAACGGCTAAGAAATCCCCAAAATTTTATCCCGCCCATGACATTAAGATATCTTTTGTTGACAATCCCACAAAACTTAGATTGATGATAAGTAATTTGCTAAGCAAGCTGAGAAGAAGTCGAAGAAGGATAGATTTTTGGTTAAAAGAAATAGGAGAAAAATGTGCTTCATCAAGAGGGTGGAATTGAAGAAGAAGAAGAGGGTGGGTTGTGAAGAAGAAGAGATGGGAAGAGTGGGGTGTGGGTCTAATTGAATTTTGATTTTTTTCTACTTTAATAAATCTGACGCGCCTATTTTTATTATTTTAAAAATTATTTTGCCACATCAATTTTAGGGGATAAATAAATTCACTTTTAAGTAGTAAAGGTAGATCGTCATAATAGTCTAAGCGTGTAACTGACTTTTCGAAACAAGTTTAAGGGCAAATCTACGCCTTTTCCCTAATTTTATTACCTAAACAAAATTTTATTTAGATAAAAATATATCTATCTGAATCACAAAATAAACTCCAAAGTTTCACGGTAGTTCAAAACATCATAAAAGTTCAAGAGAAGCTACTGGATTTTGAACATTTCAAACTCCAAAAAATTCTAGTAACTTTTTGTATTTTAGCTGTGAGTACTTTTGTCCAAATTTATTTACACCTTAAGAATTTTTATTTTTTTTCAATTATTATTTTAAACAACGAGAAAAATTTGAATTCAAATTGAGGGTTGATTTTTGTTCATTAAAAATGTTAAGGGGTATTGTTTTCCAAACCCAAATTTTTAATGGTGTGGAGTGAGTTTTTTTTTATGATAAATTTGATTAAGTGATTTATAAGAGAAAAATCTAAGTTAAGTTTCCTTACTTTTACAAAAGGCAGAATGGTCTGGTGGACTCTTGTACTTGTATATGATTGTATTATGGACCTTTCTACTTATCCATTTGTCATTTGGACCCTTGAACCCATCCAAACCCAACATTTTAAACACTTTTTTGGTTGTGGTATGGTGCGTGTTGCACAAACACGTACACGTTGGCCAAAAAGAAAAAAAAATTAATCCACGTATGATATTATATTCCACGTAGCAAATGACTCTCGTTAAATTAAAAATAGTCCAACCCCGGCGAAATTTTTCAAACCTTCGCGACTTTTCCACTTCTCCTCTCCGCGATTTCTCCACTAACAACATGTTCATCTGTGATTTTCCAAACCTTTGCTCTGTTGAAGCTCAGTTTCACTCGGATTTTCGTTGTAAGTTCTTGCCTTTTGCGTTAGTTCTGATTTTTTTCATTTTCTCATGAGTATCTGTTTGATTTTAGGGTCGATTGTCATTCGATTTTCTGAATTTTTTTGGGGATTTTACTTTGGTTTGGGTGTAATGTTCGTGTAATATGTTTTCTTAGTTGATGTACGACTTCAAGTGACTTCAATGGCATATTTCGTGAATTCGAGTAGATTCTAGGATTTATTCGTAAAATCCCAATTTCGACTAAAATTAATATTTTATTTTTGGTCAATTGTCTTGTATATTGATAGTGTTAGTGGTCCACTGTTACAACAATTCATTATTTCCTTCAAAAATTAGGGTTTTTTGTGTTATAGTCATGGTAAGTTTATGGTTTAACTGTAGTTATATTTTTTTTACTTTACAGGCATCGTAAGGTAATGGCTTTAACTATAGTGACACTTCAATTTCACTATGGAGGATGTTTTGTATCTGTTCCTACTTTAAGGTATGCCAAAGGAATCACTAGTGTTGAAAAGATTAATATAGATGTCGATGAGTTGCATATTATGTTGTTTCATAAAATAGCACTGGAATTAGGTGTTGAAAATGTTGAGACATTTGGATGTAGAATCAACAAGAAAGGGTACTTTTTGCATGTTAAATATTGATTCTGATGTTTTAAACTTTCTTAATAGTTTGAAGGGTGCCGATTTTGTTGTGTATATGTTGTACATCCCATTAGTATACCTTTAGTTGTTGAGGAGATACTTGTATTGCCTAGCACTAATGATGATGTGTCCTCATCTCCACAACAAGATAATGCTGATGTGTCCTCCTCCCCACACAAAAATAGGGCTGATCTGTCATCCTCTCCACAAATAGATAGGGCTGATGTGTGTTCATCTCAACCATTTGATGAAACTGAAAATAGGGATGTAAACCAAAATCAGTCTCATTTAGTTGAAGAACAGTCTCCTTTAGTTGAAGAACAAGCCCCTGTCCCTAGAGTTGAAGAACATTCTGATTCTGATTCACTCTATGATGTTGATGAAAATATTGATGATTTGAGTGATTTGGATGAGGAGTTGCTTCAAGCTAGGCAGTCTAATTCAATAACAAGTTAAAGAGAAAACTGATAGAATAAATCTAGATGAGATACCATCTGGTCTTGTAAGTATAGATGCTAGTTTTGAATACATTTATAAGGAGATGAAGGGGAGATTTGAAGGCAATTTGGATGGTGATGACCCTTATTTTGATAGCTCAAATCCTGGTAGTGACATTAGTAAAGATGGAGGGGATCTTGTTGAGAATGATGAAGTGGTAGATCCAGCACCTAGGAAGGAAAGTACAAAGATCTATTTTGATCCAACTGCTAAAAAGGTTTTACTTCAACTGTATATGGTTTTTGAATCACATTGAGTTCAGAGAGGCACTGCAAACTTACTCTATTTAGAAGAGTGTTAATATTAAGTTGAAACTTAATGAGAAGGAAATGATAAGGGCAAAGTGTAATAAAAAAGGTTGTCCTTGGCATATTCTTGGAAGTATTGATGGTAACACTGAAAACTTCAGTGTTAAAACACATTTTCCTGTCCATAAGTGTTTTAAAAGAACAAGAAACAAACTGTGTACCCCCATTTGGATTAGTAAACATTATAAGGAGAGGATTATGAGTGAGCCTACCATCAAACTACATTGTTTTCAGTCTTTGATACAAAAGCAGTATGGTTTGTATGTTAGTAAGACAAGCTGTAGACTGAGATTTATGAATGAACATATGAGAGATTTTAGAGAGGATTTTACTAGGTTGTATGATTATGATGAGCAATTAAAGACCATAAATCCTGGAACTACTATATCTATTAGGACATCCAAGAACACAATTTCAGGAAAAGAGGTGTTTATGAGCATCTATATTTGTCTTGGTTCCTTAAAAAGTGGATGAAAAGAAGGGTGTAGAAGGATTATTGGTTTAGATGGTGCATTTCTTAAAAGTGTATGTAAATGTGAACTGTTATCTTGCATTTCCAAAGATGGAAATAATCATATGTACCTTATAGCATGGGCAGTAGTTGGTAAAGAAACCAAGGACACATGGTCTTGGTTTCTCAAGTGCATCAAACATGATTTGAAGCTTACAGAAGGTGAAGGACTAACAGTGATGTCTGATATGCAGAAGGTATTACTATATTATTTGTTAAATTTATTTTTTCATTTTTGGAGTAATTGATATTTAACATTGTTGTATGTATTTGTTTGACAGGGTCTTCATCTTGCACTTATTGATGATTGCCAAATGCTGAAATTGGGATGGTGTGCTAGGCATATATGGGCAAACTGGAAGAAAGACTGGAGGGGTGAAAAAAAGAGAAGAAAATTCTGGCAGGTTACCAGGGCATCATTTAAGGTACTTTTACAGTCCAAACTTGATGACTTGAGTGAGTTAGGAGTAGGCATTGTAAAAGCTTTGTTAAAGTATAACAAAGAAGCATGGTGTAGGACATATTTTAAAGAGCATAACAAGTGTAATGTGGTTGAGAACATGTGTGAGACTTTCAACAGTTGGATTTTAGGTGCTAGGTTCAAATTAATAATCACTATGCTAGAGGAAATACGAGTCAAAGTTATGGAAAGAATGAATCAAATAAGAGAATTTTCAGAAAAATGGATTACTGATGTATCACCAATGGCTATGGATACTCTTAGAAAAAAAGCTGAAATTGCAAATAATTGTGAGGTAAAGTTTAATGGTGATTTTGGCTTTGAGATCCATGATCCACCATATAAACATGTTGTTGACCTAAAAAAGAAGGTGTGTAGTTGTAGGTCATGACAATTAAAAGGAATTCTTTGTGGCCATGCACTTACAACAATTCATTATAAGGATTGGGTTGTTGATACATTTGTTGATCACTGGTATAAGAAGGAAACATACCTAAAAGCATATAATAGGTTTATTCAAACTATGACAAACATGAAGATGTGGCCAAAAAGTGATAGACCAGCCATTGAACCACCTGAAATTACAGCCATGCCAGGAAGACCAGGAAAAAACAGGAGAAAGGATAGTGATAAGCCAGATAAAAAGAAGTTTGAAAAGGCTACAAGGAAGAGAAGAAAAATGAAATTTTTTGTGTGTAAGACCTTTGGACATAACAAGAAAGGATGTCCAACACTGGTAAGTTGTGCTTTAATGTCTCTTTGTTACTGAATTTTATGCTTGTTATACTTTTGACTTTAATATATATTTGTAGAAAAATGTTGCTGTTGGAACAAGTGTTGCAACTGTTGCAACTGCTGAAAGCCAGTCAAGTGTAAATGCAGGTCCAAGTGCAGGTTGCACTCCAAGTGCAGGCCTAATTATTGCCAGAAGGCCTATAAATGCCTCATCAAGTGGTGTGAGGCTTGCAACTGCCTTGGCATCTGGTGGAAGGCCTACTTGTGCTACATCAAGTGATGTGAGACAATTAAGTACTCAACAATCAACTTCTAGTACAACTAGCCAAAAAAGAAAGACTAACACAACTTTGAGAGGTGGTGCAACTCTTGCATATAAGAAATCAAGATCAAAAAAGGCAAAAACAGCTGGTTATGGTCTCTTATTTGGATCAGGTGGCAGTCTAATTGAGAGGGTATGTATTTTATCATTTAAACGCATTAAATTGCTTTAATTGATATTAGTTCATCTTTAAGTTAAGATTTTTGTTGTTCTCTCAGTCTAAAAATACTGATAGGGTATTACATAGTGCTACATTGTCAAGTTCAACTCCTACCAATATTGATCTTGGTTACAAACCCAGTGGACTAAGGTGGAAGGGAAGAGCTACATTACTCAAAGACAGCTACGGGAGGAGAGTTACAGAAGCACTCAAGGCACACATTAGATTTCACTTGGTTTAGCGTAATGGCTTGATCCCAACTATCTTTAATTTGATTAATGACTTAATCCCAACTATTTTGATTCTACTATTAGGAAGACTTTTTTTTTATATATGAATGGCGCCTATATGAATTTGTGTTAAGTTGCTATTGGGAAGACTTTGTTTTTCTGTATAAATTTGTGTTTGAATGAAGTTGCTATTCAGATTACTGAAGCAAATGCAGTCCATTTCATTATCAAATAACACCTAGTACAAATCAATATATCTTAAAAATAACGGCTAGAAACCAAATAACAACAATCACAATAACAATGATATCAATACTAGTGTGTGATCCTTGTCTTCCTTGCCTTCTTAGCCTTCCTTGTCTTCTATGTCTTGCTTGCCCTGAACTCGTTGATGGATTCTTAATGTTGTATCGTTCTTGGCATGTTGAATCGTTTGCATCAGCCCATCGGAAGAAACCACACCCATTACCGGATAAATATTTTTGGCAACCCCAAAACATTCTTCCAGGATTAATTGGTGTTCTTGATGTCTTTAGTTCAGCTTATATTCCACAGTAGCAATATCGAACCGTCATCGTGAAGACCAATAAAATCAAACCAACAAAAATACAATAGAATCACAGACAAAAAAAAAGATGAGTAGATCGAAGGAAAAAATAAAGGCTCCAAAAATAAAAGAGAAAAAATTTGAAGAGACAAAATCAAGAAAAAAAGGAGGAAAAAGCTCAAATTGTCCAACAATGGTGTTGAGTGAAAATAAAGAAGAAAAGTGTTTAAAATGTTAGGTTTGAATGGGTTCAGGGGTCCAGATGACAAAAGGGTAAGTAGAAGGGTTCACAATACAAACAGATACAAATACAAGAGTCCACCAGACCATTTGGCCTTTACAAAATAAAATTAATTGACATTGCTATATAATTCTTCATAGTTGAGTGATCTATTGAAATATTTATCCATTTTTACTAATCCAGTTTGAAAAACTAAAGAGATAATTTTTCATTTAATACATGTTTAGCCCTAATTATTCCATTAAGTACTACTTATAATTTCTAACTCATTTCGATATTTAATGACAAAAACCAAAGGATACTTTCCAGTTTCCACTATTACCTTTTTTATTATTTTCAAACTGTTCTTTAAGAAAATGTATAATTATTAAGAACATCATTAACTGAATGGTAAGTATGAAAGAAAATCTCAATAATTCTCTTGAACCTCGAACAATTTACTTATTTTGAATTAGAAAGAAAGTCTCAATAATACAATTAATATGAATTAGAGGGAGTAACTTATAATAAAGGGTGATAAAGTAAAATTATAATTTATTTTTTAAAATTAAGATTGTGCCAAATCATATATGGACATATGGAGTATAAGGAAAAGATTCAAATTTATGCAATGGTATCAACATGCATGTTTTTGAACTATGTAAAATGATTTAAATTTGCCCTATATAGCTTTAAAGAAGGGGGTTATTATTCCGATGCTGATATAAATTTTTTAATATTTAGAACTTCCAAATTTCAATGGTAATATGTATATCCCAAACTCAAATTAGTCATTTGCAAGCGTCAAATCATTTTAAATGGAACTCAAATCATGAATAAGTGGACCATCAATTTAAATCTTGTATCGAAACTCTATCGATCTAACTCAAGTATTAATCTTTCTCAAACATCAATAGTACGTGATGTCAAAGCTCCACAACAATCACTAATGCTAAAACACACCTAGATGCTTATTATTTAACTTCTAAATTATTTATATCAATTTCATGATTGTCAAGGTGGAGTTTTTGTTGTCGAGGACGGTACTGATTTTACAACAGAATTAAAATATCGACAAGGGGGAAATTGTAAAGATGAAGACGTGAGAAAGATCGTTTAAATAAGATAGTTTTAATTATGTGAAATTACTGTGTGTATGTTATGTGATTGCTGTCAAGATAAAATGACCATAGAGTAATAATGATCTTCAAGTGGAAAGAATCAATTGTTATTGTGATTTGTGGTGATCGATTTTGAACAATGATGGATGATGGCTAAAAAAAATGAAATCTACACAATTTCGAAAAGTTTAGAGACAAATTCAAATCATTTCGCATAGCTCAAGGATAATTTTTCCTTGTAAGAAAAGATATGTGCGAGAAAGCTTGCGTGGATAGTGAATAAGTGATGGTGTGAATGTCGAATTGAGAATTGAAAGAGGAGATAGAATCGGGTCATTTATTGGGAATCATATTTTGGGCCTCCTTTGGTTAATGGGCTCAGTCGAGAATGGGCTGAAGCAAAGTGAGCAATTTAGAGATGTGATACTTGTCACAGTTAGTTACAAGTTGGACTTTTCTCGGTGTCTGGAGTCTGCATTGGACCGACTAAATTTAAATGGAAAAATTATGCGTATAAGCAAACATAAACTAGTTAATTACTTAACATAGCTATAGTTTGCCTTAATTACGATTCATGACCTACTTTTAGATATAATTACGTGTCTCAGCTTTTTGGTTTTGTATAATTCGCACGTTTGTATAATTCGGAATTTGTATAATATAATTTGTATAAATTTTGTATAATTTGAAATTTGTATAAATAATTTGTATAACTGTTTACACTTCTGATGTTTGTAATTGTATAAATTCATTATTTCGAGTTTATACAAAAATAACTGAATTATACAAATGTACCCACGAATTATACAAATCCGCGATTTATACAAATGAGACAGCTTAAACTGTAGCTTCATCCGTGCAAACTATAGCTATGGAGCGTAATTAAGTTTATTAGATTAGCTATTTGCGAAAGTTTCTCAATTTAAATTGCACACTGCAGAGCTCATTCGGAGGTGACGCTACCAACATAATTTTTTCCATACCCAGGGCTTGAATAGTTGAACCCAAAACCTCTAGTTAAGGGTGGAGCAATTCTACCACTGCACCACAACTCATGTTGGTAAATAAGACTTCTTTTTAGTACAAGGCCTTTCGGTCTATATACATGAAAGATATATTTGATCACAATTATTAATGGACGACAAATTTAAATCATTTCACAAACCTTAGTGCAAATAAACCGTAGATTGATGTTTTCATTTCTTTCATCTTCCAACGATATTCTTATTTTTACTATCACGATTCTTGTCATTTTGCGGACAACAATATCCAAATCTGCTTTTCGGGGAAGTGTTTTACTTTCACATATTAATTTTACCTCCATAGAAAGCTGACTAAATTGTATTTAATTATAACTAAAAGAATATTAGACAAAACAAATAGCTATAACAATCATTTTTAGAGTCGTGATGTTCGGGGCAATTTGCAGATCCCTAGAATAATTTTACGAGATACATGTTATCTTTCACTATACGAAATATTGAATAACTCTATCCACTACATTAAAAGGTTAGAAACTTTAAAAGCTTTCTTATATATGTGAAATTTACAAGAATATATTGTTTAAGATTTTGATTAACAATATATGCACCTACTCTTTTTTAATTACAAACATAGCAAAGAAAATGATTTTTCGAGTTTTATTTATATAATTAATTTAATATTACTTTTTTCCTTCCTTAATATTTCATTGTTATACACGTTATCTTTTTTTTTCCCAATACTATTTTTATCTCGTGTACCATAATAATCATCACCATAAAGTACGCACATAACCCAAAAAAAGGGAAAAAGTAATGGTAAATTAATTATGTAAATAAAACTCAAATAAACAATTTTTGCTATATTTGTAATTAAAAAAACTACATTTATAATTAAAAAGGAGTATATGCATAATTAAAGTCTCTGTTCTTTTCCACAATAACTTAAATGTGTTAAGTCAACTCTAAGAACTTATTGCCTATTGCATTCTCTTAGGGCATCTCCAACTCAAACACCAAATTTTACATCAAATTTGGTGTCAGCATTATTTTTGGTGTAATCAACTCCAATTCACTGTATCAAATTTTATACCAAAAATGAATATTTTTCTTTCTCTTCATTATTATATTACTATTTCTTATTTCATTTATATTTTCTTATTTCATAAAACAAATTATTTCTAAAACATTCACCATATACAATTCGCATTATTTCCTTTTATAATCATTTAATATAAAATTATTTTGTACCATTATTTTTAAAATAATATAAATTGCTAGCAAATATTATACATTATACATAATAATGAATAATACAAATAAAAGTGAAATCATTAATGAAATACAATTAAATAAAGTATTGATGTATACTTTATTATACCCCATACAATTCATATTTTAATGTATTGATGGATCCGGAAAGAATCTGTCAGATTATTAAGTTATTGTTGTAATTTTTTAAAATTATTATGTTTTGTTGTACTTTTTAAAATTACTATGTATTTTATATTTCAATTTTGATGTATGTCAATTACTACTTTGCTGAATGTTTATTATTTTCGATTATTTTTAAGTACATTGTATTATTTGTTTAAAAATTTATATGTTTGCATTTTTTTTTTGTGAAGGTTAATTGTAGTTATATCCAATTATAATTTATAGTAGAATTAACATAAATTTAATTTTTTTAAAAATTCATATATAGAAAAATTAATTTATAAAAAAAAATTATATCTAAAATTAATATTATAAAAATATTACATAAAAAATAATTAAATATACAAGAGATTTAATTAAAACATACAATTTATATAATGTTTAATTAAAAGTTTGTATAATGAAATAATATTAAAATATTCAAAAAGTGAATTGGTGTGATGAATAGTGTTACACCAAATTTGGTGTAGTACTATTCACACACCAAATTTAGTGTAAAAATTGGTGTGGATTGGAGCTCAAAACACCAAATTTAGGATTTAGTGTAAAATTTGGTGTTGGATTGGAAATATCTTAAAGAAACAGTATATATAAGAAATGCTATACACGAACAAAATAAAATAAGCATATCCATCTACCATATAAAAGATAACAATACAGATTTTGAGGATCAGAAGTCCGAATTGTTAGAATTATAATCCATATAAAGAGTATAGACAAGTTCCTTACGAAAACTTCAATGTAATCGATCGAGAATCTCATATTAAGTTTGACCACCAAAAATATCATTATTAATCAAAAAGTTCAACTCATTGACTAAGAAAAATATCATCAGGAAAAGATTAAAAACAGAAGAGTAGGGTAACTAAGACGAGAATTAAAGATGAGAAAGTGGTCGGATTTACATGTAGTTTTAGGGTGTGTTCGGTATGGTGGAAAATATTTTTAAAAAAATGTTTTTCTAGGAAAACAAGTTCGAGGAAAATGACTTCTCTTAGTGGAAGTAAAACAAATTTTACAAGTGACATTTCATATACCCACGCCACACCTCTATCTCCACACCTCCATCTTTCACAGTATTTGTTTAAATTATACTATATATAAATGCTTTTAAGATAATATTATTTTACTTACCTATCAAACACTAGAAAATAAATAAGAATCTTACTTATCCTTCGTATTAAACACACCATCATTAGTTCAGATCTCTAATAATCTACCAATCACTCTTTTTGTCAATTCTTCTGACCCTTAATTTTTTTGACTTTTACATACCTTTTCCTACGAAGTTTCCTACCCATATTATGTTATGATACAGAGATTACGTTGACAATCTCATTTTATGTGAAGGATGTTCAGTCAATATACCTTTTCTTAATCATCTGACATTTGAACCACCGTGTTCAAATCAAGCACTGAAGTCCATGTTCAATCAATTTACTTTAAAATAAAAAAATCAATTTACTTTTTGTATTTTTTATAATTGATGTTGACTTAGAGATTAATTTTAATGAGAAACATGATTAGTGAAGATTCATATAGCCGACATCAACTTGCTTGAAACAGACGTACTAGTTGGTTTTGTCATTTGTATTCACATGGGGGAGAATATACTTGTTGACATTGTATGTTCATACCTATTTAGTATAGAAGTTTCCAAATTGTTGATGTGGTTTGGTAAGTCTTTGTGAGCTAATGGGCAAGTACCTTATATTAATCAAAGTGCAGAAATTCCAACTTGACGGCTCAGCCAATGTATTTGATCTACACCAACAGCTGACAAACACAAAAGATAACATTCAAAGCATAACGAAAAGAGAAAGAAGTGTGAGCAAATAGTATTGCAGGCTGCAGCTATAGGTATTCTCCATTTTAGCTTATACAGAATTAATCCACATGCAAATTGGCAGAAGAAAAACTTCATAAGCAATGAAATTAAGCACAAGAGAGATACTTCTATTTCCAGCTGTTCTTATTCTGTTTCTTTCTATATCAACTGCTTCAGGTATTATTAGCACCAATAAATTCCTGCGAGATTCAGAAACTTTAGTCTCCAATGACAAAAGATTCATATTTGGGTTCTTTAGTCCTGAAAATTCGACGAATCGTTATGTTGGTGTTATGTTTAATGTCCAACCACCAACTGTTGTATGGGTTGCCAACAGAGAGAAACCTTTACAGGATTCTAGTGGAAGAGTGACAATATCTGATGATGGAAATCTTGTAATCTTGAATTCACAGAATAAGAGTATATGGTCATCAAATATTTCACCAGCTGTGAGAAATTCTACAGCACAGATCTTGGATACTGGAAACTTAGTTTTGAACGATAGCTTCAATGGGAGGGTTCTCTGGGAAAGTTTTCGGGATCCTTCAGATTGCTTCTTGCAGACCATGAAAATTGGCGTTGATGTAAGTACTAACACGACAAATCTGCTGAAATCATGGAAAAGTCCTTCAGATCCATCTGTTGGGAGTTTCTCAGCTCGTATTCAACCTGAAACAGTTCCCCAGATTTCCATATGGAAGAATGGGAAACCTCATTGGCGTAGCGGTCCATGGAATAAACAGGTTTTCATTGGGGTACCAGACATGACTTCATTCTATCTCAATGGATTTGATCTAGTTAATGACAACAAGGGCACCGTGTACCTTACCTATTTATATGCAAATCAGTTTGAGCTGACGTTTTTCACCTTGAACTCAACAGGGTTTTTGCAGCAGAAATATATGGATCCTAGTAAGAATGATTGGGAAGTAACATGGGAATTTCCTGCAACTGAGTGTGATTTTTATGGAAAATGTGGACCTTTTGGAAGCTGTGATCCTACAAACTCACCAATCTGTTCTTGTTTAGAGGGATTTAAGCCGACAAGTGAAGAGGAATGGGGGAAAGGAAACTGGACTCGTGGATGCAACAGAAAGTCCACGTTAGAGAGCGAAAGAAACAGTTCTAACCTTAAGCAAGGGAAGCAAGATTGGTTTCTGAAGCTGCAGTCAATGAAAGTGCCGGATTTTGCTATTTGGGTACCTTTTGTAGATGAAGATTGTGTTAATAATTGCTTGAGGAATACTTCCTGCATAGCTTATTCATACTACACAGGCATAGGATGCATGCATTGGGAAGGAAGCTTACTTGATGTTCAGAAATTCTCCATGGGTGGGGCAGATTTATTCCTTCGCCTTTCATACTCTGAGCGTGGTAAGACCTGCATTTCAGAACTATAATATAAGCTATAAAACTCTGCTTGCCAATGACATATGTATAATGGACACTTTTTTCGTAATGCAGATCAAAAGAGAGAATATAAAGTAGTCATTGCCATCATAGTCCCAGTAGGCTCAATAATTCTTGCCATTTTCGGATACATTTCCTGCAAATATGTAGCTAAGCGCAGAGGTAACAAGCTTATCTGAAACATTAGAAAATTCATAGTAGCTTTAATCATACGAATCACTTTATCTCTAATGTCTGTCCTCTTGAATCAGGATGGAAGAGAATGAGTAAGATCTTATTAAGTGAATCATCACCAAACTATTACAAGGAAGACAAGATAACAGAGGACATCAATCAAGCTAAATTGGAAGAACTGCTTGTATACAACTTTGATATCTTAGCAAACGCAACTGAGAATTTTCATCTGTCCAGCAAGCTTGGACAAGGAGGTTTTGGTCCAGTTTACAAAGTAAGGATTTGTTTGATTGAGTGTCTTGTAATTGTTTTTAAGAAAAGATATCTAAGTATATGATATGATTGCAGGGGAAATTGCCAGATGGACAAGAGATTGCTGTGAAAAGGCTTTCACAGTCTTCTGGTCAGGGGCTACAGGAGTTCATGAATGAGGTTGTGGTGATTTCAAAACTTCAACATCGTAATCTTGTTAGACTTTTTGGTTGCTGCATAGAAAGAGGGGAAAAGATGTTGGTTTATGAATACATGCCAAAAAGAAGCTTGGATGCCTATCTCTTTGGTTCGTTATGATTAGTTTTCTTTTATTCTCCATAGAGTCTAACTAAAACAAACTTTTCTTTGATTTAAACTTGTCAAATTCGCAATGTATTTTCAGGGTCACAACAACAAGAGGAAGAGTTCCTTGATTGGAGTAAACGTGTGATCATCATTGAGGGAATTGGTCGAGGCCTTCTTTACCTTCACAGGGATTCAAGACTAAGGATTATTCACAGGGATTTAAAGGCCAGCAACATATTGTTGGATGAATACCTGAACCCCAAAATTTCAGATTTTGGGATGGCAAGGATTTTTGCAGGCAACCAAGATCAGGCCAACACAAGCAGAGTTGTTGGAACCTAGTAAGTTCTTGTATCTTTCCCTTTTATCTTTTCATGAATGAAAAGAACACAACAAGTAAACATTCAAAATTATAACATGATGCAGTGGTTACATGGCACCTGAATATGCAATGGAAGGAAGATTCTCAGAAAAATCAGATGTTTATAGCTTTGGAGTATTGTTATTGGAAATTATAAGTGGAAGGAGGAACACTAGCTTTCACCAAGATGATGGTGCATTAAGCCTGCTAGCATTGGTAAGTTTTTATGAAAATTAAGCTCCAATTCATATGAAATGTCAACTTTTCATAGTTCAAGTTTTCAATGTTTTGTCAATATGCTTGCTCTTCAGGCGTGGAAATGTTGGATTGGAAACAAGATTGTGGAATTGGTTGATCCCAAGATAACTGACCTGCACCTTGAAAAGGAAATGGTGAGATGTGTACAAGTTGGATTATTATGTGTACAAGAATATGCAGAAGACAGACCAAATGTCTCCACAATTTTGTCTATGCTCACCAGGGAAATTGATGATTTACCTAGTCCTAAACAACCTGCATTTACAACAAGACCGAGCTTTTCCAAAAAATGCACTTCTAAATCTCAAGGCTCCATTAACAATGTTACTGTTACTATTATGGAAGGACGATAAGGCATATAACATTTTTATTTAGGCATGATACTATTCTTTTCTCTGTAATTATTACTGTTTCTGGTTCTTATTATAATGGTTCCACTCAATATTACCTCAGTACATTAAGAATCCAAGAGAAAAGTGTTAACCCTGCAAGTCACTTATGCTTGATAACAGAACCCATATCCAAGCAAGAAGAAGCAAAGCTAGACTTCAAACTCAGAGTTGTCAACAAGTAGCCTAAACAGGTGTTTGCAGAAATTTAGAGAATCCTATCCACGGATTGAGATCATTTAGAGTTAGCTTTGTATTACAGCTGGCTCTGAAGATGAACAACTTTTCTAGACAAAGGCATTCTTACAGCGTGGTTGGAGGGTCACCGAATCAACAGGAAAGCCTGTAGGAAAGGGGAACATGCATTCAATTCACATCAGAAATTGCTGAAATGATGTGAAATCTTGCACCACTTTTGTTCTTGGAACTCAAGTTACATCAGCCCAAGAATATTTGCAGTATCACAGGTAACAAAGGACAAGAAACCTTCTGAGATGGCATGTAAATTTTTCAAAATTCAGGCAAGGATTAGTCCTTTCCTTAGAATTGTTAATAGACCTATTATTCTGCTGATGCCTTTACTAAATATTATAATGAAGAATCCTAGTAATATTCTTGCATTTGTAATCTGATTTTTGGATTGTAAACTTATCAGAGTGAGATAAGCATTCTACAAACTGGTAATAATATGTGAAATAATCTACTCTTCCAACCTATTAACATTAAAACAATGAGTATTAGGTGATGTATCCAAGTTCTTTTACATACTCTAGATACTTTCATATATCCATGCGAATATTTTATATACTTAATGCAGAACATTAGATCAAGAGTTATATTTCCAAGGAAAACTATATTTCTTATGAGTAAGATCAAAACTTGGAGTTCGAGGCCCCTCCGGCTTCAGCCAATTCCCGGCAACATAAACAACAAAAGGGAAAAAAAAAAAAGAAGAAGAAAAGGAGCAGCAACATTGTTATTGATGAATTGCCGAGCAATTCCTTTCCATGGCTAAAAGTCATACTTTAAGCGACAATTTTTTATCACAACGCTCCCCCATTTGCTAATATTACTATTAAATCTTAAAAATTAGGCAGATTAAAAGTAAGAGGAAAATACTGACCTTTTGTAATCTCCGGAAAGGACATTTGTTCTTGTAATTCAGCTTTTCATGTCCGACCACCAAATTCGGAGGCGGAGGTGGATCTATCCCTTCATTCAAGCTTCTGTACCGTGTTTGTTTGACATCTCCAGAGTTCAATGAAATTTATGAATTTAATCAACTTTTAGTCACTGTTCATATTAGATCAAATGCTCATATGAGGTCTATTAATACCAAACCTCCGAGTCTGATAGAATGAATTATTTGCCTCGGGAAAGAAATTCACAGAATACTCAATTACGATTTTATCATCTGTTCTTCTAATTATACAAAAGCAATTTTGTAACAAACAAATTAGGAAAAGAGATGTTCAAAGTTTCATCCTTATCACTTTAATTGGTTGAAGTCTTGTAGTAGTAATTTTTTATTGTGATATTTGCTCAATTCAAATATTTCAAGTATATCAAACTACATTTTCTTGCAAATTTGTCCATCTACATGAATTTCCCTAGCTAGTGTACAGAAAATCAAGCAGATCGGGAATCCAATCATAAATGACATCGGAACATACTCAAAAACTTAAATTGTAACAACCCTTTTTGTCTATTATCAGTTGATCCTCCAGCATGACCAATTAGATTGGAAACTTGAATGACATCAATTGGCTTAATAGGAACTATAGTGTCCTATTATTCGCGATCTAATTTGTGATGCACATCACTTTTTTTTTGTTGTTGTAAGATTTTGGTCAAATACACACCCAAAAAAACGGAAACAAAATGAAGCATTATTGATCATTACCTTACCTCTCTATTCAAACATAACCCAATAAAATAACTGGATTTTAAATGGCCTTTTCCAGGAAGATGCCTAACCTATGTCATATAATGGTGTAGAGATTATGTAGACAATCTTATTCTAGGTGAAGGATCTTTCTGCCCACTGCCTAATTCAATAATATATCTTTCTTAATAACTTGACATTTGAACTACATGTTCAAATAAAGAGGTTGAATCTAAATACTAACAAATCCTATGTTATGACAGCTTAAAATTGACCTGACGCGGTTTGCTTACCATCCTAAGTTGAATAATAATGATAAAATATTGTAGTTTTCACCCAAGTGTAACATGACGGGTCAATCAAGGCACCTGATCCAGATAGTTGTTGGCAAATTAAGACGAAAAATGATACTATTGAGCAAACAGTGAGAAAATATCAACAAATACTGCAACTATAGGAAAATCAATTTCAGATGATAACTACAATTCTAGTGCTTATTGGGAGAAGAAAACTTGATAAGAAATGAAGCTGAGCTTAAGCTGTAAGAAGATACTTGTTTGGTGTGCTTTTCTTGTTCTGTTTTTTCATATAACAAATGCTTCATCAGACTCCATTAGTATCAATGAGTTCCTGCAAGATTCAGAAACTTTAGTCTCTAATAACAAAACATTCAAATTGGGGTTTTTTAGTCCTGAGAATTCGGCGAATCGTTATGTTGGTATCATGTTTAATATGAAATCACAATCTGTTATATGGGTAGCCAACAGAGACCAGCCTTTACAAGATTCTAGTGGAAGAGTAACAATATCAGAAGACGGCAATCTTGTAATCTTGAATGGACAGGGGAAGAGTGTATGGTCATCAAATATTTCACCATCTGTGAGAAATTCTACAGCCCAGCTCTTGGATACTGGAAACTTAGTTTTGAAGGACAATTCCAGTGAGAGAGTTCTATGGGAAAGTTTTAGTGATCTTTCAGATTCCTACTTGCAGCACATGAAACTTGGCACTGATAAGAGTACTAACACCACAAATCTGTTGAAATCATGGAGAAGTCCTGTAGATCCATCTGATGGGAGTTTCTCAGCTGGTATTCAAACTGAAACAATTCCTCAGATTTTCATATGGAAGAATGGCTTACCTCATTGGCGTAGCGGTCCATGGGATAAACAGGTTTTTATTGGAGTACCAAACATGACTTCTTTCTATTTCAGTGGATTTGAGCTAGTAAATGACAACATGGGCACCACCTACTTCTACTATTCATATGCATATCAAGGTGATGACATTATGTACTTAGTTTTGAACTCAACAGGATTTCTGCAACAAAAAGATTTATATGCTAGGAAGAATGAGTGGGAAGTCACATGGGCAACTCCTTCAAATGAGTGTGATTTTTATAAAAAGTGTGGGCCATTTGGAAGCTGTGATTCTGAAAGTTCACCAATTTGTAGTTGTTTGCAAGGGTTTAAACCAAAAAATCAAGAGGAGTGGGTCAAAGGAAACTGGACAAATGGATGCATCAGAAAGACTGTGTTAGAGAAAGAAAGAAACAACTCTAACATTGAGCAAGGTAAGCAAGATTGGTTTTTGAAGTTGCAGTCAATGAAAGTGCCAGATTCCGCTATTTGGGTACCTTCAGCCAAAGAAGACTGTGAAAGTGATTGCTTGAGAAATTTCTCCTGCATAGCTTATTCATACTACACAGGCATAGGGTGTATGCATTGGGAAGGGAGCTTAATTGATTCTCAGAAATTATCCAAGGGTGGGGCTGATTTATTCATTCGCCTTGCATATACTGAACAAGGTAGTACCTCTTTACACTTAGGTTTGCATTCTTTAGCTTACTGTCTAGAAAACAACATGTATGTTTACTTGTTCTCTGCATGTCGAAATGCAATTGTACTAATGAACACTTATTTTGAAATGCAGAACAAAAGAAGAGCAATAAAGTAGCCATCAGGATCATAGTTCCAATAATTTGCTCAATAGTCATTGCCATTTTGGGATACATTTCCTGCAAACTGTTGGCTAAACATAGAGGTAGGTATCAAGCTTATCTACAGTAGCTTTAATCAGACAAATGATTTGATCTTTCAATGTGTATTTTGAATCAGGAAGGAAGAGAAAGCGTGAGCTCTTATCAAAAAAATCATTTCCAAGCTATTACAAGCTAAGTTTGGCTAGAGATGACATTTACAGAGTTAAATTTGAAGATCTAACCATATACAACTTTGACATGCTAGCAAATGCAACTGACAATTTTCATCTGTCTAACAAGCTTGGGCAGGGTGGTTTTGGTCCAGTTTATAAAGTAATTTTTTTTTTGTTTGATTGAGTGTTTTATTATCTTTTTTTCAGAAAAGAAATTGAAGTCATTCGATATAACTGCAGGGAAAACTTCCAGAGGGACAAGAAATTGCTGTGAAAAGGCTGTCACAGTCTTCTGGTCAGGGGCAAGAGGAATTTATGAATGAGGTTGTGGTGATTTCCAAACTTCAGCATCGTAATCTTGTTAGACTCCTCGGCTGCTGCATAGAAAGAGGGGAGAAGATGCTGGTTTATGAATACATGCCAAAAAGAAGCTTGGATGCCTATCTCTTTGGTTGGTTTCTTTTTCTTTTATTTCCTTTTCTTTATATTCCGTACTGTCTAACTAAAAAAGAAAAAAAAATCGAACTGATACATTTTCAATGTACTTACAGGTGCACACTCTGAAGAGGAATACTTCCTTGATTGGAGCAAACGTGTGATCATCATTGAGGGAATTGGCAGAGGCCTCCTATACCTTCACAGGGATTCAAGACTAAGGATTATCCACAGGGATTTAAAGGCAAGCAACATTTTGTTGGATGAATACCTGAACCCCAAAATTTCAGATTTTGGAATGGCAAGGATTATTGCAGGCAACCAAGATCAGGCCAATACAATTAGGGTTGTTGGAACCTAGTAAGTTTGTGAATCTCATTCTCCATTTTTTTCATGGTTAAAATGAAAAGAACAAGTAATCATTCAAATTTATAATGAGACGCAGTGGTTATATGGCACCTGAATATGCAATGAGTGGAAGATTCTCAGAAAAATCAGATGTTTACAGCTTTGGCGTATTGTTACTGGAAATTATTAGTGGAAGGAGGAACACTAGCTTTTACCAAGATGATGGTGCATTAAGCCTTCTAGCATGGGTAAGTTTTTATGAAAACTAAGCTCCACTTCATATGAAATGTCAACTTTTCATAGTCAATACTCTTGCTCTTCAGGCATGGAAGTTGTGGAACGAAAATAAGATTGTCGAATTGGTTGACCCCAAGATAATTGAACTACAGCTCAAAAAGGAGATTCATAGATGTGTACATGTTGGACTATTATGCGTGCAAGAATATGCAGAAGACAGGCCAAATGTCTCCACAGTTTTGTCTATGCTCACCCGGGAAATTGATGATTTACCAAGTCCTAAACAACCTGCATTTACAACAAGACCGACCCCTTCCAAGAAAGGCTCCTCTAGAATTCAAGTCTCTGTGAACGATGTTAGCATTACTATTATGGAAGCACGATAGAGATCATATAATTTTGGTGTAGGCATATATCTTATTCATTTCCAGTAATTATTCTTGTATGTGATTTTACATTTAGAATCCAAGAGAAGTTTAAACCGAGCTGAGTCCTTTAGCAGAGAGAATTTCAGTCATGAGATTAACAAGTTAGTTTCGTTACCAAAGGGTATTCCATATCTGAATTTGGAGTTCAAAATACAAATTTCTTTTATGCTCAGCACCCACCTGTAAAAAGGACCTCAATTAACAAATAAATAGAAAATTGAAACACCATTGTTTGGTTACAAAATCCGTATCTAAGCAAGAATAAGGGAAGAGTTCATACTCAATGTTGTTAACAAGTAGCATGAAAAAAAAATCTTGGTGTTTCCACAATTTTAGTATGATTTGGACTTCATGAATGAGGAAATGAGGATTCATTATAGCAGACCCTAACTTGTTTGGAACTGAGGCATAATTGTTGTTGTGGATCGGGATTTGGAGTAAGCTTTGCATTTCAGTTGACTCTGAAGACAGGAAGAAACTGCTGGTCTATGAAGACATGCCAAACGAAGATTGGATGCTTCTCTAACTGATAATTTGATTTGAAATTATTAATTTCATACATTTCTATTTATTAGTTTCACCCCTTAAAGAGGAAGAGTCGCATGATCATTGGAGTCAACGTGTGATCGTCATTGAAGGAATAGACCGAGGAGTCTTAGCTTCACAAAAGTTTAGACTAAAGATTATTCATTGAGAAGATTTGAATGTAAGCAACATTTTTTTTGGATGAAAAACTGTACCCTAAAATTTCAGATTTTGGGCATTGGAAGGATTGTGCTGACAACCCACATCAGGTGTATCATTCTCTCTATTTCATGGTTTAAAAGGAGATAACGAGTGGGGTTGTTGGATAAAGTTAGTTCTTATATATTATTTTCGCTATTTCGTTGTCTAACATAAGACAATTAGTAACCATTCAAAATTATTATATGATGTTGTGGTGACATGGTGCCTGAACAGGCAAATGGAAGGAAGTTTCTCAGAAAAATCAGGTGTTTATAGTTATGGAGAATGAAACGTCAACTTTCCGTAGCTCAATTTGTTATTATTTTGTCAATGCCTTTGCTCTTTAGGCATGGAGTTTCTGGAATGGAAACAAGATTGTCAAACTTAGGAGGGGTGTCAAAAATGAACTCAAGCATAGGTAACCCGCCCAGAATTTTAAGGGTTGGGCTCAAAATAATTTGAATTGGGTTCAATCTCAATTCATTCAAGCCTAACCCATTTTAAGAGAATTCTTAATTGAGCCCAATTCAATCTCCAATTTCAACCCGTTTTAAAACTCTTTACTAAGATATGTTCTTATATTAAAGGTATGAATTATTATCTATTGAACACCTTTTAGGATTTATCTATCCATTTGTTGTTTTTTTAAAAGGCAAAAGTGCTCATTACCCCCCTGAACTTGAAGCTTTTTATTCAGTGTACACCTAAACTATATTCCGTTTTAATTACCCCCGAACTTGTCTATTCCTCCATCGCGTACACCTTTATTGTCCACCTACTCCAATCGTGACTACACGCGCGTGACAGGTTGACAAAAGCGGTGATGTGGATTTTCAGCTGGATAAATAATTGCCCCACCTAGCCACAATTGTTTTGAATTTAATCAGAAATATTAATGACAGTAAATGCCAACTTAAACGGGTCCATTTCCCCACTTTTTGAAGAACATTGATGACTCAGCCAACGTCTCTTCATCTTCTTAAATTTGTTTTGTGTATATATATATTTTTAATTAAAAACTTCAACTGAGTAAATTAAACTTTAACACAAATTAGAGTACTATATTACACACATTATATAGGAATCTAATTAATACAAAATTTGAAACAACATTAGTTCATGAAAAAGAAATTGTTAATTAAGATTATTTTTAAGGGAAAAGGGTCTAATATACCCCTCAACAATTTGTCATTTAGAGCTGATATATCTATCGTTATGAAAGTGACTCATATATACCCCTACTTATATACAAATAACTCACATATACCCTTTTCCTCTAACGGAAATGGAAAAAATTAATTTTAGTTTAATTTTTTTTTTAAATAAAAAATAAAATATAATCCCATATGGGTATATTCAATCCCCCTCAAACCTTTTTTTTAAAACTTTCTTTTGACTTTTTTTTGTTTCAATGACTAATTTAGATTTATTATTTTGATGGTCAAATTTATTTATGTTTCACTGATATTCTTGTAAAATTTATTATAGATGACCAAATATTTTTCTTCAAATACAAAAATTAAATTACAATATAGACAAAAAAATATAGTTTTAAATTATAATATAGCTACAAAAAAGTAGTTCAATTATTTTTTCTTTACACTAAGGAATGAAAGAAAAAAATAAAATAAGAATAAGAAACTCAAATAATGATAATCAAAGAAGTCAAAAATAATTTATGTATGAAAAAGATTAAAATATACCTTAAACTTTGGTATAAGAATCATATATACCCCTTAATGATTTTAAATAAAATTAAGTCAAAGATATAAATTTAAAACTAATTTTTTCACTTCCGTTAAATGAAGGGTATATGTGAGCTCATTTTGTAACGGCAGGGGTATGTGTGAGCCGTTTGTATAACGGTAAGGGTATATATGAGTCACTTTCATAACGAGGGGCATATCAGCTCTAAATGACAAAGTTGAGGGGTATATCAGGCCCTTTTCTCTTTTTTTAAATCTAAAAATTAAATAATTATAATTGTTTGTTTCTCAGAATTTAAATATTAAAAAATTGGTGAAAAGCTCACAATTTTGTAAATGCAAAAGAATTCTCATGTTTTAGAAGACAAATTATTTTAAACAAATTTTGGTAGATATTGAAAGAGGTGGGTGGTGTACGCGATGGAGGAATAAACAAGTTCGGGGTAATTAAAACGGAATATAGTTTAGGTGATTACTGAATAAAAAAATTATTGAAATTAATCGGGTCAAATTGGGCGGGTGAAGACCCAACCTGTTTTTTAGCCCATTTGAACCCAACTCATTTGAGCCCAAAGTAAACTTAGGCGGGTCAAGATCCAACCCAATTTTTATTTGGGTAAATCACATAAACATCCTATATTAAAAAAATATTTACTATCTATGATAATATAAATTTTCTAACTAAATATAATATTTTTTTTTAATTAAAAAATTGTACTGTCTATCTTTCTTCGCTTCTTTCTATGCCTTTTTTTCACTTATGCTTCTTCTTTTTACTTTTCTTCTTCTTTGTCTCTTTCTGTGCCATTCTTTCTCTTCCTCCTCTCTTTTTTATTTAATTCTTTTTCTTCTTTTAGAAATTTTCATTTAAATAACTTATTCTTAAATGAATAGTTATATTAGATATATTTCATAATTGTATTAAAATCATGAACAATACATGTTAAATATATATTTCAAATTTCACTCATTTTTTAGTGATATCAACCAAAATAATTTAAATAACACACTTGTAATACATTTTAATATAGGCACAATACATTTGTAATACATATTGCAAACATCGCTCTTTTTCTTAGTGATACAAATCAAAATATAGATATAATACATGTTTTATCCATGAATAATACATATTGCACACTTCACTCCTTTCTTAGTGATACCAACAAGAATAATTTAGGTAACACACTAATAATACATTTATAAGATATGCGCAATACATTTTTAATACATATTGCAACCGTCCCTCATTTTCTTAGTGATAAATCAAAATAATTTATAATACATGTTTTATTCATGAATAATACAAGTTTAATTCAGTCTATAGGTTATTGTCTTGTCGTTCATTAGTTACGTTTTTCATTTATTCTTAATTTTTCTCTTCTAATTCAACTTTAGTATTGTGTAATACACTTTTAATGCAAATTTAATTCATTTTGTAGTTTATTATTTGTTTCTATTAAATTACTTGTTTAATTTATTATTGATATAGGTTTAATTCACTCTATAGATCATTGGTTGGTCTTTCATTAGTTACATTTTTTATTCATGTTTAAATCTCTCTTCTAATTCAACTTTAATATTTGTGTAATACACTTTTAATATAAGTTTATTCATTTTGTAGTTTATTGGTTGATTTGTTATGATTGAATTACTTGTTTATTTCATTATTAATACAAGTTTTATTCAGTTTACTGATTACATAATGTTCTTTAGTTTGCTATATTTTGCATTCATGTTTAATTCGCTTCTAATTCAACTTTAATATGTTTGTAATACAATTTTAATTCAACTTTGATTCATTTGATAATTTATTATGTTTCTTCATTTGCTACTATTAGATTACTTGTCTAATTAATTATTGATACACGTTTTATTCAGTCTTCTAATCATCGACTGTTCATTCGTTTGCTATATTTTGCATTCATGTTTATTTCTCTTCTAATTCAATTTTAATATGTGTGTAATACATTTTTAGTAGTAGTGAAATAATCTGATTTGTCATGTTTTTTTCTTGCACATCACCAATAAACTAGAAAATGAATTAAAAATGTATTACACACATATTAAAGTTGAATTAGAAGAGAAATAAACATGAATGCAAAATATAGCAAACGAATGAACAGTCGATGATTAGAAGACTGAATAAAACTTGTATCAATAATTAATTAGACAAGTAATCTAATTGTAACAAATGAAGAGACATTAAGTTGCAAAATGAATTGAAAATGTATTACACACATATTAAAGTTGAATTAGAAGAGAATTAAACATTTAATGCAAAATGTATTAAATTTTTTATATATTGACAATTAAGCATTACTTCAAGGTGTTACGCAGAAGCTAATAATTGTAAATCTTGACAATAAATCAACAAAGAAAATTATACTATACATATCGAGAGAATATTTTTTCTAAATAAAATTGTTTAATCCTAATGATTATTGTGTTACTATATTAAGGAAACATGTCCAATTTATAAAAGTGCGAAACTTTTTATTCAACAAAAAGAACAATAATCAATAAAATGGGCTTGCCCATCTTTAAGTTAAAAAAAAAAAAAAAAAAAAGAACAATATTTTTTCACCAAGATTTAAAATAAATAAATAATATAAACATGATAAAAATTCAAATAAAATAGAAAAATAATAATCAAGATGAGCAAACTTCCATTTGAGATATGTTTGTTTCACCATTCAATTCATCAAAAAGTATTTATCATCCTTGCTTAATAAGGAGAGACACAGGAAAAAGAGAAAGAAGCGAAAGAGAGAAAGCTGACACAACTTTAATAAAGTAGATAATATTGTTATATATTGCTATAAATGGTAATAATTAGAGAGTATATTTAAAATAAGTAATTATTTTTTAAAAAGAATCCACCCAAGTAATTAATCCTTTTTATTTCAATCCATTTTTATATTTATAATTTCAAGCCGACCCGCCCATTTGACACCCCTAGTCAAGCTAGTAGACACCAAGATAATAGAGTTGCAGTTTGAAAGGGAAATTTGAAATGGTCACATGTTGGACTATTATGTGGTCAAGAAAATGCAGCAGGACAGATAGACCAAATATGTCCATGGTTTTGTATACCTTATATGTGAGGCAAGTCATTATCACTCAGTTGGAGAAAAATATTTTCAACAGTTAAGGTAACAAAATATTTTATAGAATACCAATTCTCAATAGACGCCATCACTCATCAAATTTAAAAGAGACAGTTAAAACAAAAACCTCTGAGCTTTGGAGGAAAAAAGAGGAAAATAAAAACTATCACTATCTTAAGCTTGTACATGGAGGGGAGACCACTTTCCTGAAAGAGTAAACATCCCCCTTAAAATATCTTCCAGAATTAGCAGATACGGTTGGTGCTTCATTGAGTCAATAAGGAAATGATCCTTCAAATTCAACGTGACACAAAATCGTGTCCCGCTTCTATTCTCAGAGCTTAAGCCACATCAGCCCAAGAAATTTTGCAGAATCAAAGGTACTAAATGCACAAAACTACTCTGAAAAACACGGGTCTAACAATTAATTGATACCTGGTTGTTGACAAGTAAACTGAAGAGAAATATTAGTATCCAAGAATCTTATTTTCGTGGCTAAAAAAGGTCATTGTTGAAGTTCTCATATTACATTTCAAATGATAGACTGAACCTTTTGGCAGAAAAGAAATCAGTATGAGCTTATATCGATCATTTCTTCTTTTGCTTTGTTGCGTTTATGCAGTTTTTTCTGGTGCCAATGCTTCAGACACCATTACCAGTGATGAGCCCGTGAGGGACTCGGAAACTGTCTTTTCCCGTGGCAAAACATTTAAACTGGGATTTTTCAGTCCTGGGAATTCTGCAAATCGTTATGTAGGGATTATGTTTAACCTACCACCACCAACACCAACTGCAGTATGGGTAGCTAACAGAGACAAGCCTATAAATGATTCTAGCGGATTACTCACACTATCAGAAGATGGCAATCTTGTAATCTTGAATGGACAGAAGGAGATAATATGGTCATCCAGTATTTCAAACTCTATGAAGAATTCTACTGCTCAACTCTTGGACACTGGCAACTTAGTCTTGAAAGACAACTCAAACGGGAAAGTTCTATGGGAAAGCTTTCAATATCCTACAGATTCTATCTTACAGCTCATGAAAATGGGCATTGATAAGAGTACTAACACAACGGCTCTCCTGAAATCATGGAGAAGTCTTGATGATCCATCCGTTGGGAACTTCTCAGCTGGAATTCAACTTCAATACATTCCCCAGGCTTTTATTTGGACTAACACCGCTCCTTACTGGCGTAGTAGTCCATGGGATAAACAGATCTATATTGGATTACCAGAAATGAAATCTTCATATCACTCTGGTGTTGACCTTGTAGCTGATAATGCTGGCACCGCTTACCAAACTTATTCCAATGGAAATCAGCCTTGGATACTCTATTATTCCTTGAATTCAACAGGGTCTTATCAGGATAAGGTTTGGGATCAAAGTAAGAAGGATTGGGTGGTAACATGGGCAAATCCCCGAAGTGAGTGTGATATTTATGCTAAGTGCGGGGCATTTGGAAGCTGTAATCCAAAGAGCTCTCCAATATGCAGTTGCATACAAGGTTTTAAGCCTAAAAATGAAGTAGAATGGGAGAAAGGAGAATGGTCTGGTGGATGCATCAGAAGGACTGCATTAGACTGTGAAAGGAACAAAACTGATGTTGAGAAGGGCAAAAAGGATGGGTTTTTGAAGATGCAGACAATGGGAGTACCAGATTTTGTAATTTAGGTATCCTCTGTGAAAGAAGACTGTGAAAGTGACTGTTTAAGTAACTGTTCCTGCATGGCATATTCATACTACACAGGCATTGGTTGTATGCATTGGAATAGAAGCTTAATTGATATTCAAGAATACTCCATGGATGGGGTGGCTGATTTGTTCATTCGTCTTGCCTTCTCCGAACTTGGTAACATAGTTCTTTTCAAACTTAAGCTTTCAATTGTTTAGATTATTTTTTTGGAACGACAAGGAGTTGGAATTTTGAAGTCTTCTAAGCTTTGAAGAATATAACCAAGAAACTCCTAATAAAATCTACAATACCATTGAAGTAGTCTCAAATTCTCATATAGTGCTTTCACTTCCATGGAAAGAAAGATATGCTCCAGAACTGTCTATTGCTTGTACATGTTTTGCAGCTGCAAATGACAAGAAAGACTTCCCTGTAGCAGCTATTGCAATCGCAGTTTCGATAGGCTCAATAATAGTTATCCTATGTGGATATGTTTTCTGGAAATTGTTGGCTAAGCACAGAGGTAATTAATCAAATGAGATTTTAGAGAACACAATCTAGAACTTCCATTTCTGCAAATAGTTTGATTTCTGAATGTCCATTCTAAACCAGAAAGAAAGAGGAAAAGTGAAGCATTCTTAAGAGAAGCATCTCCAAAATTTTACCAAGGTGGCATGATTATAGATGACATCAATCAAGTCAAAATTGAAGATATCACCTTGTACAGCTTTGACATGTTAGCAAATGCAACTGACAGATTTCACTCAGCTAGCAAGCTGGGGCAAGGAGGCTTTGGTCCAGTCTACAAAGTAATGTTTCTTGACACATCTCTAAAGTGTTCCTGACAAGTGCAAAGAATATGAAATAAATTAGATTGATTATCTACAGGGAAAATTGCCAGATGGACAAGAAATTGCAGTAAAAAGGCTTTCACAGTCTTCTGGTCAGGGGCTACAAGAGTTTATGAATGAGGTAGTCGTGATTTCTAGACTACAACATCGTAATCTTGTTAGACTCCTCGGCTGCTGCACAGAAAGAGGGGAAAAGATGTTGGTGTATGATTTCATGCCCAATAGAAGCTTAGATGCATATCTTTTTGGTCAGTGAAGAATTTTCTTTCATTGGTTTTGCCTGTCCTTCTACTTATGTACTTCCAGACTCAAAAGAATTCCATCATACATTTCTCGGTGATACCTTTTCAGGTTCACACCAGGAAAAGTTCGTTGATTGGAGTAAACGAGCCATCATTATTGAGGGAACTGGTCGAGGGCTCCTTTACCTTCACAGAGACTCAAGACTACGAATTATTCATAGAGATCTGAAGGCAAGCAACATCCTGTTGGATGAATACCTAAACCCAAAAATTTCGGATTTTGGCACGGCGAGGATCTTTGGAGGCAATCAAGATCAGGCCAACACTATAAGAGTTGTTGGAACATAGTAAGTTTGTACTGCTTCCTTCATTTTCTCATGGATGAACTGGCATCATTTGTCATTGAGTTTCTTTTTTAATATGTTATGCAGTGGTTACATGGCCCCTGAATATGCAATGCATGGAAGATTCTCAGAAAAATCAGATGTCTACAGCTTCGGTGTGCTGTTATTGGAAATTGTTAGTGGAAGGAAGAACTCTAGTTTTTATGATGATGAAGATGAACTGACTCTACTTGCATATGTAAGTTCATTCTTGCAACTATGAAGCTTTAATGTTCTGCTAGCTCATCAAACCAAAAAATAGAGGAGAAAAATTGTGGAACTTCTGAAAATAATATTTTCGCTGTTTCACAATGTCTTTGTTCATTAGGCATGGAAGTTGTGGAATGAAAACAATATCATAAAATTGATAGACCCCAAAATATTTGATTCAAGCTTCGAAAAACAGATGGTGAGATGTGTACATATTGGATTATTATGTGTTCAAGAATATGCAGAAGATAGGCCAAATGTCTCCACAGTTCTGTCAATGCTCACTAGTGATATCGCTGAACTACCTACTCCAAAACAACCTGCATTTACCGGAGGACATGCTTCACCACAGCAAGTATCTTCTAAAAGCCAAGGGTCCGTGAATGCTGATACCATAACTGTATTGGAACCACGATAGGATGCAGAGTTTTCAACAGGCAGGCAAAGATCATTACTTTCCTTAAAATGGTAACAGTAGCATAGTATTTCTTTCTTTTGAATGTGCATAGGGTAAAACACGCTCCTTTGCAATAACTCGCAAAACACACAAAGAGGTAAAAGTGCACTAGCTATGTGATGAATTAATTACAGGTGAGCAAGGAGAACATGAAACAGTTGATCAATTTTTAACTTTGCATTATGAAAATCCTTAGAAAGAAAGTAGACAAAAGGAAAAAAGAATCGCAAATCCCCAATTAACAAGTTTAAATAATGGCAATCGAAGACTTGAAAATTCATACCTACTGTACTGATACACGAAACAGTGGCGAAAAATGGCCACTCGTTTTACCACTGTTTTTCTTAGAAATTTACAGAGAAGTGAATTGGTGAATTAATCAATGTTGAGGAAAATTTTAGGTCATTCACATAAGTTATTTGGGTGTTGGTTAAAGACTAATTGTTTCATTTTTTTAAAATTTTGCATAAAATAATGTGAAACTTACCTAAATCTCACTAATTTAGGAGTTAATTACTTAGATATATTATAGTTTGTAATATTATGTGTTACCCCCAATTTTGGTGCACTAAGAAACATCCAAATACATGTATTTCTGAATGCATGGGCAAAAATTAGGTGTAAGTTGTTCGAGATACATTGTATCCAATTAGATTCACATGTATTTCGTATACATAAAAAATTGGTTCGCCTCCTTCACTCTCTCCCATATCACTCGCCACTCTCCAATGTATTAGGATACATAATAAATCTCACTCATCTCTCCCTATTTTAGTCTATCTAGTAGCAAAAATACATGTATCCAATTATATCTTCCTCAATATATAATAGTAAACTCTTAATTAGTGGTAATATAGTAATATTCTGAAAATATGGATAATGATGGTATATATGGTAATGATCAATATATCTAATTATATAGTTTCATGTATAAAAATTTTCATAATTTATACATATATTAATTATGTGAAATTAAAAAAATTGATAATCAAATACCGTTCTTAATATGCTGAATTTTACCCCTAAAAACAAAAATACTACCAACATGATTTAGTTATAATATTTAGTACATATACTATATTGTTCTCGCATGTGGGGCTTGGAAACTCTCAAAATAGAAGATTGAGATAACATGACATTTAATTTTTATAATCTCAATATGATTTATTCAAAACGAAAAATCACCACTCATCTATAATATGGCCGAACGAATCAATAGTGCCAGATAAAATGCTTAATTCAAATAATAATTTCATACAAATGCTTCGAGTATAGATGTTCCTAGATAATTGTATACAAATAAAATAGTAAAAGAGAAAAATTCACTCAAAAGACGTAAGTAATTCTTTGGAACCATCTGGATGCACAAGAACCACCACAAGACGGGTCGTGGAAACTTGAGATTCAGTTGATAAACGGTACCATCGGGAATTACTTCAATTCCTCTTGCATTGACTTTTACAAGTTCAAAGTTGGTTTGAGCCTCCTTGTTGCTCTCGTCTACGGCAAATTATGCGATCCCCACAATGTTAGGATCATTTGGGTCTACGGGTGTCTCATCGAGGACTCTCATTGCTGAAGAACAAGTAAAAACAATAACTAAGATTGAGAGACTTGTAAGGAGGACAAAGTTGGCCATTTTTTCTTTTACAAATTGTTAAAAGGAATGATTAACACCAAGTGTTGTAGGGTCTTATTTATAGGAGAAGGAACATTATTAAGAAATAGACTATTTTCTATATAAGAAATGAGAATCCATGGAATGGAGGCAAAAAAAGGAATGCTTTAGTTAATATACTACATATGTCAATTGAAAATAGAGAAAAATAATTACTCCATATATTTTATCAAGAAACTCTATTTATGGGATTTTAATAAATATGTTACTATTTCATGTATGTTTGACTAGATTATCCTCTATCCAAAATTACTAACTTTAAAATCATTTAATTACTCCTATATATTAAGAAAAAAACATAGTGTTCATACTATATGGTACATTTCCCTACTACATGTATATTTACATAAAAATGACCTTTTGTTGGGTAATATCCAGCTACACTTTATTTATTAGGGAGAAAATTAATTATTTTACCTTTTATAGTCCCTTATATATTTCATTATACTTGCAAAAGGTCAATTATTTTACATTTTGTATCTATTTTACTTCATTGGTTGCAGTAGAAAATTAAAATACTAGTACAGAGTTTTTGATAGCTTACTAGAATTTTCTCCGACCCTTAAATTTACTAAATTTAATTCTAATTAATAAATTTAAACGGAGTTAGATTGGGCCGGACAAACCAGTCATACGGCCCAAGGTAAAAGTCCCACTACCGATTTGGGCCAAAATAGGCAAAACAATGAGTTTTAAGGGTCAAAAAGATGAACAGAAATGAAGAAAGATAACAAAACTGAAATACTACAACATTCATGTAAAACAAAATTTTAAAATGTACTCCTTTGCCACAAAATATTTATCATGTTTCGCTTCTCTAGAGTTAAACTGTATAAATTTTAATCAATATTTTAATATGTAAGTTTTACCATATTGATAAGAGAAGAATTGCGGCATACAATAGTTTTTTTGCATAATTTTCAAATATCTAAATTTTAGTTTTAAAATATTAAGCTAATCTAACTTAATTTAGTTTTGAGTATTTTTTTTTTTGGAATCCAGGATAACTCGCAGCCGCTATAACCTCTGTCACAGCCTTTGTCCTTCGGATGAGCAATCTGTGGTGAACACTTTGTGCGCACAGGGTAAACCCCCACTGTGTAATAGCCTGCAAACCACAGGGTAAGCTAATCTAACTTAATTTAGTTTTGAGTATTAGTGGTCACAAATATTGGAGTTTATATATTGGACTGCACTCACTATGAGTTAACCCAGTTAGGGTAAACTCTAAATCGGCATATTCTACCTGAAAGTAGTAGTACGAGATAAACCAAGAGTATACGTCGAACTCAGGGCGGACGACCCAGCACTGCCGGGGTAACAAGGGTATCTAACTTGATCAGTGTATGAAGTCCACCGTGTGCGGTTGCCAGAGATTTGGTTTTGTCCGGAGAGAGGACATTTGCTCTTGTAATTCAATTCGAATTTTCATGATCAAATTAATATTCAAATAAGGTAAAAATTTTAAGTTTAATTCATAATTTCTTGGGTGGTGTAATTTCTTTTTATTTCGTGCAAAGCGCAGTAGTTAAATAGTAACAGAGAAAAAATCACTCAAAAGACATAAGTTCTTTGGAACCATCTGGATGCACAAGAACAGCCACAAAACGAGTTGTGAAATAAACTTCAGATTCAATGACACTAATATTTAGTTGATAAACGGTACCATCAGGAATTGTTTCAGTTCCTCCTGCATTCACTTTTTCAAGTTCAAATTTGGTTCGAACCTGTTTGTTGCGCTCGTCTACAGCAAATTTTGCGATTTTCACAACTTTAGGATCATTTGGGTCTATGGGTGTCTCATCGAGGACTCTCATTGCTGAGGAACAAGTAAAAGCAATAACTAAGATTGAGAGACTAGTAAGGAGGACAAACTTGGCCATTTTTTCTTTTACAAATTGTTAGAGGAGTGATTAACACCAAGTGTTGTAGGGTCTTATTTATAGGAGAGGGAACATTATTAAGAAATAGGCTCTTTTGTGTATATATATAAGCAATGAGAATCCATGGAATGGAGGCAAAAAAGGAATGCTTTAATTAATACACTACATATGTCAATTGAAAAATAGAGAAAAAAAATTTACTCCATATATATATTTTATTAAGAAGTTCTATTTATGGGATTTTAATAAATATGTTACCATTTCATGTGTGTTTGACCAGATTATCCTCCATCCAAAGTAACTAACTTTAAAATCATTTTTTCATTACATTTTATTTCTACTTCATTGATTGCAGTAGAAAATTAAAATACTAGTAGGAGTAAGTTTTTTGAGAGCTTAGTAGAATTTTCTCCGACAATTAAATTTAATTATGGTTAATATATTTAAAAGGAGTTAGATTGGGCCGGGCAGATGTGTTATATGTTCAACCTCATAATGGCTTCGAGCAATCTCGTTTTAGTTGTGTGGTTACGAGGAGGTAATGGTAATTCTAGGAAACAAATTGTAGAGATTAAGAAAATAACTGAGGAGATTAGGAGAAGCTCGAATACTATAGACCTTATAAAATTAGACTACTTCGTAGAGATTTAAGTCATGCTTATAAAAATGAAGAGATCTTATGGAAATAAAAATCTAGAGCTTTATGGTTAAAAGATGGTGATAAAAATTCCCCATATTTTCACATGACTACTATCCAGAGGCGAATAAGAAATGCTATTAAAGGTTTTCAATTAGACAATGAAGAACGAGTTTCGGATCCGGTAGGCATTATAAGGACAATAGAGCATCATTTATGACAACTTATTTAGATCATCTAGGCCGACAGAGCTTGAAGAGATTATTTCTTACGTACCTGTTTCACTTAATGAGTCTATGAATATGAGACTTGTTAGAGAAGTGTCAGATGCTGAAATTAAAAGTGTTGTCTTTTCGATGAATCCCTTGAAATCACCTGGAATTGACGGCATGACCCCTTTATTTTTTCAAAAATATTGACAGATAATTGGTAAAGACATTTGTGAGGCCGTCAGAAGTTTTCTCTCTATGGGAATCCTAATATCGGAATGGAGTCAAACTTTAATTACATTGATCCCTAAAGTTAAAATTCCTACATCTGTTGCTCAATTTAGACCTATAAGTTTATGCTCTACCGCATACAAAATAAATGCTAAAGTTTTAGTGGCTAGAATGAAGGAAGTCTTATCCATGGTAATTTCTCCAAATCAGTCGGCCTTCATAGGTAATAGCCACGTTACTGATAATGTTGTGTTAGCTCATGAATTTCTCCATTTGCTCAAAAAACAAAAAAAGAGGAAAAGAGAAATTTGTGGCCATGAAACTTGATATGTCTAAAGCCTACGATAGAGTAGAATGAATTTGTGTTAAGGAGATGCTCTTAAAAATGGGTTTCGATAAAAAATTTGTGGCTTGAATTATGGAATGTGTCACTTCTACAACACATCGATTCAATATAAATGGAGAAATTGCGGGAGGGATTAAACCAACAAGGGGTCTAAGACAAAGTGATCCATTATGACCTTACTTGTTCTTGATTTGTGCTGAAGGTCTATCAACACTTCTTAAAAAGGCCGAGGAACAAGATCAAATTCGAAGCTTGAGTTTAAATAGAAATGGTCCTACTATTTCACATTTGCTCTTTGCTGATGATTCCTTAATTTTCTGTTCAGCCACTAATCAAAGTGTTAAGGCGGTTGTAGATGTTTTAAAGATATATGCCAAGTGTTTGGGCCAGGTGATTAATGTAGACAAATCTGTTGTTTATTTTAGCAAGAATACTTTAGAGGCAGAAAAGGAAAATATTTATTCAATATTGGGACAACGCCAAGGAAATCAAATAGGTATGTATCTGGGATTACTGACTGTGATAGGAAGGTCTAAAAAGAATATGTTAGATTTTATTAAGGAAAGGGTGCGAGCAAAAAATAAAGGGTGGAAAGGAATATTTTTAAGTCCGTCTGGAAAAAAAGTTATGTTAAAGGCGGTTTTAACCGCTGTACCCACTTATTTTCCAACTTCCCGAAGGATTATGTAAGGAAATAACCTCCATACTTTCAAATTTTTGGTGGAGTCAGGGGGACGGGAAGAGGAAAAGTTATTTTGAAAGATGGGATAAACTATGTGAACCAAAAACTTGTGGGGGGCTAGGCTTTAGAGATATTAAGGCTTTTAATAAAGCTATGTTGGCAAAATTGGCTTGGAGAATTTTGCTTAATCCAGACTTACTTCTATCGAGAATCTTGAAGAGTAAGTATTTTCCAAATGTTTCTTTCCTAAATGCTACAGCAACTTCTTCAGCGTCTTGGATTTGGAAAAGTATAATTTGGGGTCGGAAATTATTAGAAAAAGGGTTAAGATGGAGAGTAGTTATCGGTGAGAATGTTTATGTTTGGAAAGACCCCTGGATTCCTAATTCCATTGATTTTAAACCTCAAAGAACTAATGCTCCTGAAAATTTAGATCTAAAAGTGGTTGACCTTACAAATGTTGAATCCCAGACTTGGAAGATGGATGAATTGAATAACCTTTTTTGCTTAAATGATATTGATAAGATTTTGACTATTCCTTTATCTACTACATGTTCTAGGGATAAAATAATTTGACACTTTACAAAATCGGAAACTTATGAGGTAAAATCAGGTTATCACCTTTCAAAAAAAATAAAATAAGCATGGTGAGGGATGTTAGGGGTAATATTGCTCAATCTAGTAATCACGTTTTTCCAAAAGTCTTTTGAATTTTTTTATGGGAAATGAAAATAAATGGAGTAATAAACATAAACATTTTCTAAGAAGGTGTGTGCTTAATACCTTACCTGTAAACAATATTATTAAGAAGCGACTAAATCATGTCAATAGTGTTAGTAAAAGATGTGGTTTAGAAGATGAGACCGTGGAACACATGCTTTTCAAGTGTCGGGACTCACAAATAACTTTAAAAATGAGCCCCATAAACTGGAATGATCTTGCCAATATTCCTCACTTTTCTTTGTGGTGGAAGGAAAAGATTAATACGACAAAAAATGTCTCAATTCTGCTAGTGTTTTGAATTTGACAGTAATGATTATGTGGTATATTTAGAAGTCTAGGAATGCTTGGAGTTTTAATAACAAATTAACCGACTCTCCAGACATAGTGGCGAAAACTTTATCTGAATATAATGAATATCTTGATATAGTGCTTGCAAACTCTTCAAATGCAAATTTTCAAGAGACTTCAGACTATCAAGTAAGAGTTACCGAAGATGGGATATGTTTATTTGTTGATGCAGGGTTACAGGTGAATCAAATAAGGCAAGCATTGGTTTGGTTGCTATGAATAACAAGAGTGTTTTACTTCATGCCCATGGATCCCCAATCCAGTTTGTTGGGAAGTCTATGATTGTTGAAGCGTGTGCAATAAGAAAATGTGTGGAAAAAGCGATACAACATGGATGGAGGAAGCTTTATGTCCTCTCTGATGCAAAAGGTGTTGTAGATGTATTGAGGAAAAACGTGAAGACTACGTGGGACATAGATGTAGTTTGTGAAGATATTTGGAATATATTTGCATCTCTCGAGCATATCGTATTTGTACATATTCCTAGAAGGTTTAATGTTGTAGCTCACAACGTAGCTAAGTTCTCAATTTCCTTGTTATCTGAATTTTCTTGGGAAAGACTATTCCCAACTTGGATTGTAAACGATGTTGAGCTTTCCTTTGGACAGACTATGTCTAGAATGAACTAATATATGGCAGTTTTTGGGTGAAAAAAAATAATTTGATGCGCGAAAATGAGGGATTTTGGAGATTTGTAAAACTTATAGGGGATAATGGTAATAAGTAAACTAAAATGTGGGATTTCTGTAATTTTTCCAAAAAAAAATGCCTCATATGTTAATCCATACCTTTCTAGGTGTTCAAATGGCTCATGATTTTAAGAGTAGCAGTTAATAGGGCCGAAGGTATAAGTCCCTCTACGGATTTGGGCCAAGATAGGCTAATCAATGAGTTATAGGGTCAAAAATCGATAGACGGGTTGTGATTAATCAATACCTTCGTCGATACACTATTTCCCCCTAAATTCAACAGGATCCAAGCAAGAAGGATTGAGAGGTAACATGGGCAAATCCCCGAGGATTGCAGAATGGTTTATTCCTATGGACAAATGTTAAATTGATCCAAAAAGATGAGCAGAAAATTTCTACAACATTCAAAGAGTTTGAGAGCTGAGTGTAGAACAAATCATGTTAAACAAAATTTTAAAATGTACCCCCTCGTCCTAAAATATTTATCATGTTTCGCTTCTTCAGAGTCAAAGTACACGAACTTTGACCAATAATTTAACATGTACTTAATTTTTATCATATAGACATGACCAGCTTACAATAATTTTCGTAGATTTTTCAAATATCTGAATTTTAAGTTTTCAAAGTAGAAGTATGAGATAAATCAAGCGTATCCATTGAACTCAGGGCCGACGACCCAGCACCGCAGGGGTATCTAACTTGGCTAATGTGTGAAGTCCACCGTGTACGGTTGCTGGAGATTTGGTTTTGTCCGGAGAGAGGACATTTGATGTTGTAATTCCGGTTTTCATTCCCCGTCAATTTTAGCACCAAATAGTGAGTTGGGACTTCAATTCAAACCTAACAGAAACTAACTGAATTGGGGAAGGGATTTATAACCATCTTTCGAACAACTCCCTTGTTCAATGACTACTTTACCCTTACCAACTCTACTCCAAAATAGCTTATTAACTATTTAATTACCACCAAAGTGTGTGTGGAGTAATGGATGAGGTTGCTCTGATCCTTCCTTAATCAAAGGTCTCACATTGAGTATGAAAAATCTTTGATTGCGATCGCTTTCCCCGAATAAGGCAGTACACGGGTTTTTTTTTATCTACCTCTCAATAGGAACCTAGATGAAGTTTTGACCATCTATCAATGAAAAAAGAATGAACATATCTTATAAAATTTCCAAAAAATTCATCAATTTTTTCCAAAAATAGATGATTAATCATCTATTTCTCACGACAATTTCCTTCCCGCGGTAAATTTTGATAATTTGTTTATTACAGAGTACTCCATTCAACTTTGTCATGTTTTTCCTCTACCATTAGATTCATCTTATGAGGAGTCCCATATATTTGATACAATTTTCACGTATGTGAGATAACTCTCTTGTACTAGTTCTTTACGAGCCTAATAAATGACGATTAATATAAAAGAAAGAAATTAAAAGGCTCTTTTGAGGAACTTTTTTTTAACGAGAGATTTATCACATATAACAAAAATAAATGGATCCATAAAAATATAATTATTCCGTGGATTATTAGGGGTCGTTTGGTAGAGTGTATTAGCAAAAATAATATATGTATTAGCTTTGTGTATTAGTTGTCCAATATTGTTTGGTACATTTTGTCATGCTATGTATAACTAATGCAAGCAATTAAAGTAAAAGAAGAATGTCAAAGAAAAGAATAACTCCAACAAATCATAGAGAAGCTCTTTCGGAAAATAAGTAGTAGGGAAAATAATACGAAAAATCAAGCCTATAATGTTGGCTGATTAAGAAGAAGAATCTAACTTGGTCAATTTCAGCCGGCCAATAAAGAAATTGATCAGATTAATTACTGATTAGACAACTAAAATATTATTAATATATGCTGATGTATGTGGGCCAGATAATTACTGTATTAGGCAACAATAAGCCCTTTAACTTATTAGAATAAAAATGTTATGGCAGCTATGGTGCTTTGTCACCAAAAACCATATAATAATCATATATTATATTCTGGACATGTTTTTCACAACCCTACAAAAGTTAAATTTATTTAGAATTATCCAATTTTGACCTTAGACCAAGTTTGACAATTGACAAAGACTAGCTCAACATACATAGATCTCACCAGCTTCTTCAGTTATAATATTAACAGCAAGTACAATATTTCTTTTCGAAAAAACAAAGTCTATAAATATTTTTGAGTTCAATTATAATAAACCAGACATAAACTATGTATATGGTTAAAGTGAATTAGAATAGTTAAGCTAATCAATAGGCCAATTATTTTTTATACTAATCAATTCTTCTATTTTAATTTTATGCAAATTGAAAATATATACTATAGTTTATATCAACTGATCATCCCCCAAATCAAAGAAAGTTTGACTTACTTAAACTGGTATATATGCATGTATGTTCACCCACTTTTAACTTAAAAGTCATTTAGTCAACAAATTTCACATAAGAAAATTAAGACAAATAGAATGATATTTTTGGTACTCCTCTGTCCTTTCACCCCTTGTTTCGAATATCTTTTATATGTAACTTAATAACAAAGACTTCCGAAATTTGTATGAAGCTAACTATAAACACAAAATTATGTGAGTCAAACGTAATTAGTGTATTACATTAACATGTTCATGATCCTATCAACTTCAAGAAAGTGAAATGAGAGAAAAAAGAGATGCTATTTTTTCATAGTGTGGTCCTATAATGTACTATTAGTCATAGTTTATGACTTTTTATTCTATATATGTTGTCTGAACATAAGGGTTAGTTCATAGTTGTGACACACGTGGAAGGTTGAAGAAACTAAAAGAGAAAATTAAATTCATCCATTAATACCGTACCAAAATTAAAATAAATTATATATGGAACATTCTAATTTATATTGAAAAAAAGGTTGCTATGATAGAGAACAAATGAGACTTGTACCATTTTACTTTTTAGTGAGACCATTCAGCAAGTAACATGCAGCAATAATAAAGGCAATAGCAATCATTGTCTTTTTTTGGAACAAACTTAATTATACAATATGCTAAAGGTCACATAAATGACATGTATATTTAGAAGTCACACCCCAAAAAAGTTGTTTAAGTGATCTAGTACCCAACTTTTTTATTATTTTTAACATGTTTTTTTTAAAAAAATAAAAATAAATTGTTAAAAAGTCAGCTTTGCTGTGGGTTTGTTCTTTCATCTAAAAATTAAAATTGAATACATCCTCTCCTTGGTTAATTATGTTTTACCAGAAATAAGAAAAGGTCGAAAGAGTAATGGGACTTCACCTACTCCATTAATAGAGGAAAGGGGGGGGGGGGGGGGGTTAATTAGCGTTTTAGGACCACATTAAAAGAAAAATTATGTATCGAATAATCCAGAAAATATAGAGAAATATCAGGTTTACCAAAGGATAAGGAGGAATAAACGGACTCTATCCCCTTCGATTTATTTTAATTGTTACAATTATTAAATAAATTTGTTTAAAATATTTATTATTTTAAAATTTTAAGATAAAATTAATTATTTTTTAATATATTCTTGTTCTACTATATAGAAAGAGATTAATGTAGTGGAAGAAAAAATAATCTAAATTGATATTAAAAAAAGAAGAAGATTGATTTAGTTAAATTTAATTCTAATTGTAATATCTTTTAAAGATGTTTAAAAAAAAAACCACGACTAAGTAAAATAAATCAGAGGGAGTAGTTATTACTTTCTTTTTTACATATTAGTTGATCACTTTTCATTTTGTACCGTGCTAAATAAATGTTAAATAAGAAGAAAATTTTACTAAGTCACCTCTTAATTTTTCTTTTTTGGGGATTTTACAAAAAAAATGTGAACACTTTCAAAAAGAATTCATTGCAAGGGTAATACAACAAAATTTTATTTAATGTTTTCTTGATTTAGTAAGACGGACGACTAATATGGGACAACTATTTTTAATATAATGATCAACTAATATGAGACGAAGTAGTGTTTTAAAACCAAGACGTCAAAAGAAAAAATGTTATTAATTCTCCAAAAAATAAAGAAATTCTTTAGAGGAAGTTTTTGAGTCATCAAAAAAGTATATATATAGAAGCGGAATTTATTGCGAAATCAGAAATTTCATTAAACGTTTTTACAAATATGTACACAGTACATACATATGGATTTATTGATTAAACTAGATTTACCCTCCTTTTTTTATTATATTTCTTAATTATGAAATTGAAGTTATATAAAAAATAAACTGTTTTTTATGATTGGATTATGTTCAGTGTATTGCTTGTCTAGCCTATGCTTTACATGATTATTTCAATATCTAAAACAAAAAAAAAAACAAGAGGAAGAATTGACGATGCAAATATTCTCGAATCAAAGACTCTTAAAAAAATTGAGTCTATCCAAATGATATTAATCAAAATCCTATCCAAATTTAAATTTGCTCAATGATTTCATATTTCTCCCTCATGTGATTCATCCTAACAATTATATATTAAGTAAAAAAAAACAAAGAGACGATGAATCACTCCTCGAACCGTTGCTAACCAATGTGGTGACTTTCTTCTGCTTACATAATTTTTTCGTTGAAAGGTTTTCAACCGACATTCTTAGTTCGTGTTTTGCATGGTGTTGAATTCACCAATTTGACTAGCATGTATATATCATAATTGATTTTTATGGTGTAAGTTCTTACAAATTAAATGTAAGAAGAAAAAATTGTTGCATAAAAGATTGCGTTATTAAAACATACAATAATGACCCCCTCCATTCTTTCAATTTTGCTCATTTAAATAATTTAAGGTTGAATGAGTTTTTTTTGTTTTTTTTTTCTCTTTTTTTAGCTGTAAACTTCTCTTTGGTAATAAAATACTAACTTACAAAAAAAAATTAAAATTAAAGGTTGACATGTTTTTATCACTAGTTATTTGCTCTTGTAGAAATGATATGTTGATATAATACTTGCAAGATTTTAAGAATACATTCTATATATTATATAAATTTAATTTATAAATTATACATATTGTTTTAAATTTATTTCTTAATCCCATACAAGTTAAATAACATTATATGAAATGAAAGAGGGATTATGTCATTTCGGGGTATACTCTAGAACATTGCAACTCACCTAAAAGACAATTAGTTGGAATTTAATCAATATGAATACAAGGGTTTGTTGATGCAGATATTGTGGACATTTGAGCACAAAGGGGGAAAAAAGAGAAGAAGAAATAGTATGATTATTACTTCTTACGTTCACTTTTACTTATTCATTATATCAGTGTTAAAATAGATATTTAACTTTTTTAAATGGCAAAATAATTTTTACTTTATACATTTCTCAATATTTAGATGATTAATTATAATAGTTAGAAATAACAAAATATAATTATCATTTTATTTATTATTTAAAAAAAATGCTGAAGTCAAATATTAATAAATAAAGACGAACGGTGTGAATATTTGAAGAATAATGGTATAAATTATTCGATTGGAACACAATGTCTCACATAAAAAAGAAAAAAAAACACATTTGCAATCAGTAACGAACAAGAAGAAAATACTATTTCTTAAACTGAGCAGCAGATTCACACAATCTGATTATCTAAACTTGGACATGTTTGTTAGATAACAAACATTAAATAACACTTCTTTTTTATCTAAGCAAAATTGACTCTTCACCTCAAAATAATACTTTCTTCCGTTCATATTATATGGTATTTTATTAAAATTAAATTAGATTGTAAGATATAACTAGTGTTTATATTTGGTCCAATATAGACAATTTTTTACATAATTAAGTTCTTTATTTATTCCCTTTTTAACTTTACATGTATTTAAATAAGTGGATTATATATTTATATATAATTTAAAAAAATCATATTACGTAGATACTATTTAACTAAAAATAATTTAGTGAAAATATCTCTTATATTTTTAGGGGTGACTGAATTTCTTTAGAAATGTGCGCAAGCTAAGAATCAAATTGTTTATCGGTATTTTCTTTTTTATACGTCTGCTAAAAAAAATATTAATTAGGAGGAGTTTTGTGCCTGTTTTTACCCTTACTCTATGTATGTACTTTTTTTTTTTCTTAATGACTGAGGTGTTTGTAATCTTCAAGAATAATTACTACCAACGGTAATATAAAAAAATGAAAAAAAATTATCTTGAACTTCTAAAATTACATACGGTCCCTATTCTTCTCCTTTACATGTCCCTTAAGAAATTATAATAAAAATGGCAGTTCTACTAATTTACCTTGGATAATTTTTTTTGAAACTTCACGAATTTATTTACATTTTTAAAAAGATATAATTGTAAGGGTAAAATGAGAAAAAAATAATTAATTTTATATTTATTTGTAAATTAATAAGTAATTTGGGATAATTTAATAATATGATATGAGACTAAGGAAATATAAGCTAACTATTTTTAAAAATCACTATAAATAATTTAAGATAGAGCACTTTCATAGAAAAACAGTTCAACTTAAAAGTTATAACAAACTCTATTTGAATTACAGTAATTATTTTTTTCCCCGAAACCAAAAGTGACAAAGCCATCCCTCTGCACTGCCCAAAAGATCTATACTTTAAGAAAAAGGGAAATCACACTTTCAAATATTGACAAATTTTGATTTTGGTTCGGGTAGATTTTGGTAAAACGTATGTAATGTTTAGTTAATTGACATGTGTGTTTTTGATCCCTCTTATTATAAATGTTTCATAATTTTAACAAATTATTATGTGCTAACATTCAATTATCGAAGTATTATTAAATTTGAAATCTTCAAAACTTTAACAAATTATCATGTGCTAAAACATTCAATTATCGATGTACTATTTAATTTTAGAGATAATCTAAAATTAATATTTCCTATATAAATGAGTGAAAAATATATATTTCAGTTAATTGAAGATGATATATTACTTAGTCAAATATTGTAAGGATCAAAATCAGAATTCATCGACAATCGAAAGACTAAAGAGCAATTATTATCCTTAAAAGAAAAGGAAAATTTCTTTGGACCTAAAATAAAAGGGACACAACATTATTTAGAACTAAGGAAATTGTAGTTTAATGTAATCAAATTGTTAGTTTCAAAATGGAAAAATTACCATAATAGCACCAAAGTTGCAGACATGATAAAAGAGGTCCATTTGACCAAAGAGCTATATTCTGCTGCAACTTGCAAACAAAACATATATGCTGTAAAATGTGATTCATTCCGTGCAACAACTTATCTTCTCTCAATTAGTCCTCCTTAAAAAGGGAATTCTATAAGTTGTACACATTTATTTTTTCCCGTTACTAGCAATTCACAGTACAAAAATAATTTTACATTGTTTGACTTATAAGTTGCATTAATGTTTCATTCTATACCATTTTTAAGGCGCAATACATAAAAATACCCTTTAACTTGGCTTCAAGTATCAATTGACATTTATGTCCTCCAATTTGTGTTTGCACAAATGAATATTTAAATTTGTATAAAATTAAACAAGTAAACACACGTATTCTACATGATATAATACACAGAGGAACAAAAATTATCATGTAGAATGCCACGTAGGACAAATGTGTATAATCGTTCAATTTTATAGAAGTTTAAGTGTATATTTGTGCACACTCAAAATTAGAGGACATAAATATCAATTAAAATCATATTAAAGGGCATAAACATTTTTAAAAAACAATATTTTACCAAACATGTCTTTAGACTACATAATTCAAAGGAGATTTTGATCTATTAGATATGTCTTTAGTTCAAATAAAATGTGATTTATCATTCAAACACATAAATATTTCACTCAATTATGAGAAATTATGTAAAAGCATCATTTAACTTTATTTTATTTCAATAACAATACTCAATATAAATTAAAAATCTAATAGGACAAAATAAATAATTAATATAATGATTTTATTATGTAAATCTTTTGAGATCCACTAATATTATTGAAATCAAGGCATTTCTACTCCCCTTCACACAAAAAGCAGAAATTGACTAGTGGGGCAGAGTAAGGTGGCTGGTCAGCCTAAAGAATCTTCAACTACATATGCAGACAACCTTGTTCAGGTCAATCTTTCTCAACTTGTTAGATTATTCTTACTTAGCCATCTAATCCGCGCCTCATCAGAACCTTCTTCTTTCTTTTTGTTTTCTATACCCTTGACCATTCTCCTTTCTAAATTCCCAATTTTCTCCATTCTTGATTTGTGGCATCATCATTTCCAAATTCTTGAATGGCCACTGGCTTTAGATTTCCCCCCTTTTGGTTCTTGTTTCTTTTCATTCTTTCTTATTTCTCCTCATTCTGTTTAGGTGGTGACAGAGTTACACTAGGAGAGATTTATAAAGATGGTGATAACATCACTTCTAAAGGAGGGGATTTTGTGTTGGGGTTCTTTAGTCCCGCAAATACTAGTAAAAGGTATCTTGGTATATGGTATGTTGACGTACCAGTAAAGACATATATTTGGGTTGCCAACAGGAACAATCCTGTTCATGATAAAAATGGTACCTTTTCAATTGGTGAAAATGGGAATTTGGTGGTTAAAGATGGACATGGGGATTTACTATGGTCGTCTAATGTTTCTGTTAATACCACAAATTCTACGGCTTGTCTGAGAGACGAGGGCAATCTTGTCATCCTTAATAATGACAGGAGTGCTACGAGGTTAAATTCTGAATTGTGGAAGAGCTTCTCGGATCCTACAGATACATTTTTGCCTGGAATGGAAGTTCTCATAGAAAGACAAGGCCAAGAGCAAAAAGTTTTCCGTTCTTGGACAAATGAGAGTGACCCTTCACCTGGGAGGTACTCAATGGGAATTGATCCTCGTGGAACACCTCAGATTGTTATTTGGGATGGACCGAATAGACGATGGAGGAGTGGACATTTTGATGGAGCGGAATTCATTGGTGTTCCAGATGTGATTAGAACTACTTTTTTCTCTGGCTTCAGAATTCAAAACGAAGGAGACGATAAATTGTTACTCACTTACAGTGCCTCAAATACATCTTCTTTTGTGAGGTTTCAGCTTACTGTGACTGGAAATGAGCTGCAACAGAGGTGGAACGAAGACCAGGGTGAATGGAACACGTTGCAATCTAGGCCTGTAGGTGGTTGTGACTTGTATAACTTCTGTGGGAATTTTGCAGAATGTGATAAAGATGTATGCCAATGTTTAAAAGGTTTTGTACCACGTGTTCAGGAGCAGTGGCATGCTGGGAACCGAACCGAAGGATGTGTTAGGAAGACAGAATTGGAATGCAGGAGAAATAGCAGTGTTTCAAGGAATGATAGTTCAAAAGATGATGGATTCTCGACTATTCGGAGAGTTAAATTACCTGACCATGCTAATGTTTCAGAAATAAGCACAGACGAGTGCAAAATCAGGTGCCTGAATGATTGTTCCTGCAATGCTTATGCTTATGTCAGAGGAATCAATTGTATGATATGGCGTAATGATTTAGTTGATATAGAGCATTTTCAGGAAGGTGGGAACACTCTTTATGTTCGTCTTCATCCTTCTGATATCGGTAAGCACAATACTTTCTGCTGAATTCATAAATCTCTTACCAGTTTTCTTCTCATTCGTGCAATTATACAAATCTAAAACCAAAGTAGTTTGTGCTTTAGTACAAAGATCAATTTCTTGTTTGTCTTTACTCTTTATTTGTAGCAAGCTCAAACAATAAGCAATATATCTTTTTCTTCCTTGTGTTTGAAGAATGATTAGCCTTTCTAATTTCTTGATTTCTCCTTTGAATATCTTTTGAAACAGGTCAAAAAAAGAAGACGATCATAATTGTTGTAATATCAATTCTAGCAGCTCTGGCTTTGGTTGTTATAGTGGCCATTTGGCTAGTATGCAAGTACAGAAAACGAGGTAAATTTTGATGCAGTAACATTTCTGACTTGTTAGTTGCATTTATTATATGTTCCATATTGTACTTATACCTTTGACTTGCAATTTTCAGAATCCAAGAGGACCAGTGAAATTCCCAAAAACCATTTAGTTAGGAGTGGAGAGTTCTCCACAGAATATTCTGGACCAGGCGACATCAGTGCTGAAGGGCATCAAGGAAATGGTTCAGAATTAGCATTTTTCAGCTTCAGCATGGTGGCCACAGCTACTGATGACTTCTCTCTTGCAAACAAGCTTGGGCAAGGGGGATTTGGCCCCGTTTATAAGGTAAATTTTCAATCTTGATAGATTATTCTGTTCCTTTAGGAAGTATATGGCCATGTTTTGGACTAAAGTTGATGTTTTTCAAATCTTTAGGGAAAGCTACCTTGTGGTCAAGAAGTTGCTGTAAAAAGGCTTTCACAAAAGTCTGGACAAGGCGATGAGGAGTTCAAGAATGAGATCACTCTAATAGCAAAATTGCAACACAGAAATCTTGTTAGACTTTTGGGTTGCTGTGTTGAAGGAGAAGAAAAAATGCTGATTTACGAGTACATGCCCAACAAAAGCTTAGATACATTTCTATTTGGTAAGTTCAGGAAATTCTATCAAAATAATTTCTGCTGCTCCCACAGATGTACTATAGCAACACATCTCATTGAGATAGACACTAACAACTGTATTGGCTGTTAAACTTTGCCAGATACTGCTAGGAAATCCCAGTTAGACTGGAGAAAACGCTTCAACATTATCGAAGGAATTGCCCGAGGATTACTGTATCTCCATAGAGATTCAAGGCTTAGAATAATCCATAGGGATCTAAAGGCTAGTAACATTCTGTTGGATGAAGAGATGACCCCAAAAATTTCAGACTTTGGCATGGCCAGAATATTTGGAGGAAACCAAAATGAAGCAAATACAAATAGGGTCGTAGGAACATAGTAAGTATCATTTGATTTTAAATCTTTTAAGAGACTAATTTCAAAATTTCTTGTTCCTGGAGCTAAATCCATTTCATTTTGTTACCTTGTTGCTAAACAACAGTGGATATATGGCTCCTGAGTATGCTATGGAGGGCCTGTTCTCTGGCAAGTCTGATGTCTACAGCTTCGGCATAATATTGCTTGAAATTATATGTGGACGTAGAAATACAAGCTTTCGGACAGATGAGCATTCAGGCATCATTGGATATGTAAGTCTGACTAATTTTCTCCAACTATTTCAATCTTTTTAGTCCAGAACAAGCTGTCTGAATAATGGGGCTAATTTCTTGTGTGATGAGCAATGACGGAGTGATCATCTTTCTCATATTTTTCTGGTGGAAAATATTTCAGGCATGGGAGAAGTGGGATGAAGGCAGACCAATGGACCTAGTGGATCGTTCGATTTGGGATGGTTGTCAACACAATGAAGCATTGAGATGTATACACTTGGCATTGCTTTGTGTTCAAGATTTGGCCGCTCACAGACCAAACATGTCTTCTGTGGTTTTGATGCTGGAAACTGACAATGTAAGGTTGCCCTTGCCTAGGCAACCTACCTATACTTCAATGAGAAGATCTGTGGATGAAGATATATGGCATGGGAATCAGGATTTAACATCTTCCAACAATGTCACAGTTAGTGTACTAATAGGTAGATGATTGGTTAATGCTTGTTCCTTCTTACATACCTGCTTCATTTGAAGAGGATGGGATCAAGTAGTGTAACTATGTAAAGTTATATTTGGAACTATGTTCATAATTTTTTGTTAGCTAGGTAAACTTTAGCACATCATGTGTATTGTAATTAGAAGGTGGTTCAGCTCTGCAAGCTGAAAGAGAGATATGTCACAACCTTGTTCAATCAGTACGCTTGAAGTTTTTTTCTTTACTGTTTGTAGATGGAGATGCTCCACCAATCGAGCAAACCCCACTTGTCATATCTAGTTAGAATGAAGCATTTCAATCGGTCAGTATATATCACTGTATAATCAAGGGACAGAATTACATGCTTGCTATCGCCTATCACTTCAAGAAACCATTTTGCAGTTCTTCTAAAGCTTGAGAACTAGTATTTCGTCCATTGAAACACAAGCAATAGTTATTACCAGGTTTTGCATAACTTGAACTATCTGTAGGGAGATCAGCTTGTGTTCCATTTGAGACAAAAGGGGAAATGTAATTATTTACTATTTAATTAATCAGTGTCAATTTTGTGGTGGTTGACTTGTTGCATGAAACTCAAATATGGAAGAAATCTTCAACTCTTGAGTGTTCATAAAATTATTTTCTTATATATAAAAAGGGAATGACCTATTCTACCTTATACCCTCTAGTAGATCCATACAGAGGTGAACTTTGTCAAATTCAAACTTCACCATCAAACAAGGGGGCTGCTCAAACCTTCACTGTGTAGGTCGGAGTTTGGTTAGCTATCTTGTAATCCACTCTCCCATTTCTCAAAAAGAACATCAAATATGGAGATGAGGATTTCATTTAATCAAAATTAGTAGGATTGTAGATTCCAAACAACTTTACGCTCTGTGAACAACAAATAAGCACTAACAAACAATAGCCTTTCTTATGATATATTATCACACAAGATAAATGTTAAATTCTACAATTCTAAGGACATACATTTCACCAACTCCTCTAAGGAAAAGAAATTATTGGCATGACATACCAGAGAAACATGGGATTTTTTGTCAAAAGGGATCAAAAAGCCTAAATAGTTGAATTCCTGGGGCTGCTATAAGGTTGGCAAAAAAGAAGCAATAAAAGATTAAGGAGGGAGACCTTATATCAAAACTTTGTGATCCAAATGTTACCTTCCAAAAATCAGAGCCTTGTCTCAGCTTGGCTAAATAGTACACAGTTTGAAACTCAATGGATAATGTTGTCATGTCTCTAGTCTACGCTTCTCCACTTAAATAGTAGCAGACTGTTGTCTTCACTTAATTGCCACATTACACTGCCCTGTTCCCACTAGACCAAAGTCATATTTGATATCAGGCATCTTCACTCCAGGCAGACTATATCTTGGGATTTGGTAAAAGAATATTCATGATAGGAATGATTCTCCTCAAAGGAAGAATTGACAATTACTGGTATCAGAACAGAAACAGACAATTTAACATTTTAACCTTTGGCAAACGTGTATTATTAGCACATAGCTTGTCCCTTACATGAATGGGTGCTTCAAATAATGTGGCGGCCAAAGCAGAAAGGAAAACCCCCAATTTCAACCCTAAAACCCAGAGAATCCTTTTCGTCTTACTGCTCGATTCTCCTCTTTTCCACTGTTTCCAGCAGAATACGGCTCAATTGCTCAAAATTGGTTAATGGTGTTTCCTGTAGTACCGTTGGCTCTGGGAATTTGGTGAGATCGATTAAAATATCCCCCATTCAAACTGCACTTCCAACAAGTGGCTCAGACCTCAGAGTTAGCAAGCAACCTTGGCAGGTGGTTCATTGTTCCCCTCCTTCCCGGTACAGTTGCAATACGGCACCTGAACTCAAAGCTATGATCAGATCGCCTATCCGACCCAATCCTAGAACTTAGAACGGTTAGTATGCCTACCAAAAGTGGACAGTAATATTATCTACTGTCTTTGTACATATTTGGACTTCTTCATATTCAAAATAAGCAAAACATTTTTTTAAAAAAGTTTAAGAAAATTGTTGGACTCATAATTACTTTACATATTCTAAAAGAATAATTGAGGAGTGATCAAAAGGATATAGTCGAAACTAGTCTTTGATTTTTATCCTTATATATATTTTTCTTCACCCGAACAATTTATTTACTTAATATGGACTATAGGGTTATTCAAGAGCACCAAACATTTTTTTCAGATGTTTACCGTACTTGTTAGTTTCCACCTTAAAAACTTGTACTACTAATTTACATAATTAATACCTTTTCATTTTAATCATATAAAACCTTCAAAAAAAATAAATTAAATATTGATACCCTGTTTTCCAAATCCCATAAAAATTAAGCAAGTTAATTTTCATACCGAATCCGATTATTCTTTTTAAGAAGAAAACAAGTATCTCAAGTTCCTTTTTTTTCTTCTTCTTAATTATTGTTTTGAAGATAACATCTTTATTCCCAGATGTGGACTTTAGTGATCTTTAGTCCAAATAACCTCAGATCAAGTAAGACAAGTTATAGTGTCTTTACTCCCAACCCTGCATAGGCACAGATAAATTTGGCTTCAAACATCTAACATATTATATTAGAGAATGGAAAAAACAAAAAACCAAATCATTGTCCAAAATTGTTCTGAATAGTTTTTTGGACATTCTAATAGACCTGATACATTTCTAAGAGATATCTTGTCGCCAAGTTTGAATTACTTGGAGAATTCCAACTATGTTCATTCTTGTTTCTGCTCCCTTTATTTGGTTATTGAAAGTTGCGCGGTGACTCTTTTAATTGTTCCTTGATGTTTGTTATGATACAAGTCCATTTAAGAAAATGGGATTCAGACAAGCCTGGAAAATTCTTTTGATCTCTATTATTTCTTGTTGTATCATACAATCATATCACTGTAATGCATCAGACACCATTCAGCAATCCTGGAAACTTTTAGTAGGGGAAACATTAACATCTGCTAGTCAAGTTTTTGAATTTGGATTCTTTACTCCAGCCAATTCCGATAAAAGGTACCTGGGGATATGGTTTAAAAATATCCCTCCTATTAAAGTTGTGTGGGTTGCAAACAGAGAAAGTCCACTTAAAGTTTCTGATTCCACTGTGAGTCTATCAATTAGCGAATATGGAAACTTGGTGCTTCTTGATGGTACACAGAATGTTATCTGGTCAAGCAATGTGTCTGTCCCTACTAATAACACAGTTGCAGTTGTTCTCCTGGACAGTGGGAATTTAGTGCTTAAAGATAATGTCTCGGGACAATCCTTCTGGGAAAGTTTCGATTATCCTTGTGATACTTTCTTGCCAGGAATGAAAATAGGTTTTAACAGTAAAACCGGGGAGAAATGGCTCTTGTCTTCTTGGCAGAAGGAAAATGACCCCTCACTCGGAAATTTTTCTATAGGAATCTCGGAGCAACTTTCTCCTCAGTTTTTTATATGGAACAAAGTTACTCCTTACTACAGAACCGGGGAGTGGAATGGACTGAAGTTCATTGGTTTGCCTTATATAGATTCAGCTGCCTATATAATTCAATTTGTTTTTCAGCAAGACTTTCAAGAGGGAACCACATATTTCACCTTTCTTCCAAATACTTCATTCCTAACTTTCGTGGAACTTCAGTCTACGGGGTCTGTTCAAGTTGTTCAGTGGACCAGTGGAGCTCCAGCTTGGGAAATTTATGCTACAATGGTACATGCACCATGTGATATATATAACACATGTGGACCTTCAGCAGTCTGCAGCAAGCATAACTTCCCAACTTGCAGCTGCTTAAGAGGGTTCGTGCCACACTCTAGTGATGAATGGAGCAAAGGAAACTGGACAGGTGGTTGTGTGAGACGAACTGAATTACTATGTCAGCAAAAGGGAAATAGCTTGTCTCCAGGGGTTGGACTGCAGGACGGATTTTTTAAGCTTAGTGGACTGAAACTGCCTGATCTTGCTGCTATTTTTCGCCTTGACAGTGCAAGTGAATGTGAAAAATTGTGCTTAAACAATTGTTCTTGCACTGCTTATGCTTATGTGGCAGGAATTAGGTGTATGGTGTGGTCTGGTGATCTTTTAGATATGCAGGATTACTCATACTCCGGGGAAGATCTTTTCCTTCGACTTGCCTACTCAGAGTTAGGTAACTACTACAGTCTACATTAATTTGGTTTACACTAACTTTACTATGCAATCCATCTACTGCAGTAGTTTACTAAAATGTTTTGTTCAGTTTTTTCAGGTAAGAGGAAGCGTAAAAGAGCACTAATCATATGTTCTGCAGTATTTTCTTGTCTCTTTTTGGGATTTGCTCTATTTTGTTTGCTCAAGCACAAGATTTATATAACAGGTAATGATAGATGTCCCTCCCTAAAGCGAACAAGTTGAAAAATACTTATGACAAATCAAACTACCTTAATGGTTTTGTTGACACAACGGACGTCTAGCCTTATCTTTATGTTATTTACTTCATCTTAACAGGACAGAAGAGAAAAGTAGCCAGAAGCTTTAGTCTGGGTGATTCATGCTACATTTCAAAAGACTACACAGTGGAAAGTTTATGGGTTGGTAATTTAAAGAAAGAAGATCCAATTGAACTTCCGCTGATTGAATTTGAGGTAATTGTCACAGCAACAAACAACTTCAAAGTAGAAAACAAACTTGGGGAAGGAGGATTTGGTCCGGTTTTCAAGGTAACTACACTCTTGTTCAAATACTTAACCTAATATATGACCACATAAACACAAATCCGTAATGGAACTTGCACTATATATGATTTGATAATCAAAATTATGAACTGTAAAATATGTGTTCTGATCATTGGACTTTTAATTGGCGGACTCTGCATAGGGAAAGCTAAAAGATGGTCCAGAAATAGCAGTGAAAAGACTTTCTAATCGAACGGGGCAAGGCATAGAGGAGTTCAAGAATGAAATCGTATTGATATCAAAACTCCAGCACAGGAATCTTGTACGACTCCTGGGATGTTGCATTGAAGGGGAAGAACTTCTTATAATATATGAATACATGCCAAATAGAAGCTTGGATAAATCTCTCTTTGGTATGTTTGCTCCTGTTTTCCTCTCTTCTAATTCTTTTCTCCGTCTCTTAGACTCAGAATAAAGCTCACATTGCTAGATTTTCCTAAAACACAAATGCACCTAAATGGCTGAAAATATAGTTGCCATCATGTACAACTTGTCTAAGGGATTCTTAGAGGGGATACTTTATTAACTGTTTATACATTAATGATCAGATGCTTCACAAAAAGAACTGCTAGATTGGCCTAAACGGTTCAACATCATTCAAGGTGTTGCTAGAGGGCTATTATATCTACACCGAGATTCTTGTTTGAACATTATCCACCGGGATTTGAAGGTAAGCAATATCCTTTTGGATGAGGAGATGAATCCAAAAATTTCAGACTTTGGTTTAGCAAGGACATTTCAAAAGCAGCAGCAACTAGTGCATACTCACCGAGTAGCTGGAACATAGTAAGAAACCATATGTCTGTACTGCTGTATCAATTTTACTTTCTGAAAGTTAGCACTTATAATTTTTGGGCGACAAATGCAGTGGATACATGTCTCCTGAATATGCTTTGAGGGGAGTATTCTCCGAGAAATCTGATGTCTTCAGCTTCGGAGTCTTGTTATTAGAAATCATAAGTGGCAAGAAGAATTCAAGTTTCCATTATGTTGAAGAAAATCTTAACCTCCTCAATTATGTTAGTACACACTCTTTGTCTAACGCTGTCTTTGATCAAATTTCTTGTGCCTTATGACAGTACTCATGTGTATGGATATTGCAGGCATGGAAATTGTGGAGTGAACAAAGAGGATTAGACTTTATGGATGGGACATTGATCAACTCATTTTCTCCAGAAGAGATAACGCGATGCCTACACGTTGGCCTTCTCTGTGTTCAAGAGCATCCTAGGGACCGTCCTACTATGGCTGACATAATTCTCATGCTAAACAGTGAAATGAAATGCTCAAGTCCTAAACAACCCACATTTAAGTTTGAAACATACTTGGATCTTGGAGGATCAGTAAAAGATAACGAAAGATGTTCTATTAATGAGTTAAGTGCATCGTTGTCTCAAGGACGATAGAACATGTTAATGTACATTCTAAAAAGTTGTTAATCAAGTCATTAGCTTATGATCATGTAGTTTTTCTTCATATGTAAATGCACCATTCTCGTAGATGTAATTCGTTTCACCCCATTTTTTTACAAATCAATCTTGTACTGAATTTCTTCAGTACTATAAGTTGTGTAATTATGCTGAATATAATACCAATTACCAAAAGTCAGAATCGAGTTTAATTTCAAACTAGTCTAAAGTCCTTGCTAAGATTCAAGGCAAAAGATGCGCTTCGTTTTATCTTCGGTGACATTTTTAGATCACAAAATTAAAAGGCATTTTAGTATATTTTACGTATCTATAATATCTTCTTTACTTTCTTTTTTTGAACTCTGTGTCAAATTGAGTCAGACAAATAAATTAAAACAGAGAAAGTATTTCATATTCGTATTTTCGTCATAACTTTATTTTTGTCAACTTTAGCTTACATTGGGAATTTGGGATGGTTACATGACTCCGCCACTTTTTTGAAGAATATTGTCATAATAACAATATTTTTGTCTATTTCAAAAATAACAAATTATTTTTATAATTTTAGCATATTTGAATGATTATGTTGTTGTTTAAAAGATAAACAAACCCATAAATTAAGGGATTATGTATCTGATAAATAAACATGAGAGCGGGAATCATTTGAGATTGTTATTAGTATGATGATTCTTGTCCAGCTGTATAGGTGTATGTTGAAACATGTATATCTTTATCTGCCACGTTGTTTTTCTAATTAATTAATTAATTCTGTTTGGTTTCTATAAAAAAAAATAAAAAAATATTGCACAATCAAATGTTTCCCTTTTACATTATCCAATAACCATGGATTTTAATTTACACTTTGCGTTGATAAGATTCCTTATATACCGTTCCAGCTTCCTACTAAATAAGAGGAAATGATCCATGACAGTTCAAGTTAATTAGTGGCCTAAAGTCAAAAATAGGTTTAGGTTTTTATTAATTTTTTTATTTTTGAAATCTAAAATTTGTTTTTTACATCAAAGTATTTTTTAATGGGCAAATCACATAAATCCCACTAGTTTAGATCTTAATAACTATGATTCTCAATAGTTTTAAATATTACTTTCTCTACCGTATTTCATGATTAGGATACATGAGTCTGAATCCATGAGATACATGTATCTGTCGAATTTTAAAATTGAGATACAAAATTTATTTATTTAAATTAATTGGTTGTAACTTATTTCCTTAATTAGAGGAGTAATTGAGGATTTTCAAAATACATAGATAATTAATTTCATTTTATTATTCTTTGAAATAGTAAATTCATTAATATTATTAATATAAGATAAAAACATGTATATCTTGGTAATGTAATTTGATTAATTTCAAATTATTACTCTTAAAATAATAAATTCATTAATTTGATGTATCTATTATCAATATAGATGTATCCAACAAACTAAATATTTAGATACATGAGTGTCATACAAGTACATTAATTTCATGTATTTGTTATACGTATCTAGTATTAATTTTATGTATCTATTTATATATATATTTAATATTAATTTCATGTATCTTTTATATGTATCTAGTATGAATTTGATGTATCAAGTATCAATTGCATATGTTATATCCAAAAACATGTATCTCGGATACATAGTAAACATATACATCTAATTATGTGTATCTAAATATGGAATATACAAAAAGAAAAAGCATATACATCTAATTATGTGTATCTAAATTTCATACATTATATCCAAAAACATGTATCTCGAAAATATAATAAGCATGTACATTTCATTATGTGTATCTAAATATGAAATGTAGTTGAAACACATGAATCTATGAACAAATCACGATTGTAGAGTATATGTCATATCATTAATATCATTGTGTTGTTAAAAATCATGTATCCGAAATTTAATAGTGGATTCATATACATGTTCAGATACCCCATTACTAAAAATACAACTCAAATCTTAATTAAGAGTACTACTTATTGGATACACATGTTTCAAGGGCTATTAATATTGGTACTACCAAATCCATATCACAGTAACCAAAGAAAATCTTAAAAGAACACCAGCAAACAAAAACTCTCTACAATATTCCCTTTGATCCTTTTGCGATGTGGCATAACATAATCAAAACTAAGATCCATTTCTTTCGGAGACAAACAATCAAGACCCACTATGAATTGAAAGTTTTTTCTGTAGCAGTTACTGTGATTGAAACTCGTGATAAATGAACAATATAAAATAATATTTGGGTTCAGGAGAATTTGTGGTGATGATAGCTTGAGAAGAAGAGAGTAGATTAACTATTGTTGCAATGAAATTGTAAGGTGAAATTCATGAATAAAAAAGGAGGAGACATAATTGAGTGATAAACATGGGAGGGGAGAATTAAGAGAGAGTGGTTGATTTGGAGTGAAAGAGTTATTTAAGCAGATAATAAATCAATAATAATTTTAAGGGATGTGGGTATCTAATTGTATTTTTAAATAATATATTAATATATGGTATAAAATACTAAAAGTGGTAATATATGTAATTATTTAAAAGTAAAGATAATATTAGTATATATAGTAGTGATGTATGTCTAATAAGGTAGTTTATCTTTTTTTAATTTTGGGATCTTAAACATGTCATGTGGAAGTTAAATTAAAAACTGACAAAAAAAAAAGAAACATTATTTAATGTTTCGAAACGAACTAAAAGAGAGACACAATATAATTTATTTATTTTTGTTAAACATTATTTATAATAATTCTATTATTACTAAAAAATAATAGGGGCCAGAAAATTTTGGGGCTTAAGACGGATGCCTCATTTTTAAGGAATAACTACATAAATGGATCATAAAATCCAAAATAATTACATGTTCATACCCCAATCCAAAGTAATTCAAGAAATATTCATTCTCTCAAAAAAATACCGTCCATACCCTCATTCATTAAGGTTAGTATTTTCCGCTTAACTAATACTAACGCAATATATATTGTATTGGTATGATTAAGGCTGATAATTTCACTTAATTGATATTAAATATATATATATATATATATATATATATTGAATTGGTATCATTAAAGTTTCTTGTTTAGAAATTACTCATTAGTCAATGATACTATAAAAGTATAGATATATTATTGTGATATATATTATTAAGATTTCTTGTTCAGTATTTATAAAGTCTTACATCGTGTACCAATTTTTTTTTTTTTTTTTTTTCAAAAAGGTCCTTACGAATAAAGAAGAAGGCGTGTAAGGTGTATACTTCCAAGTCACTAGTATAAATTAATGCTAAAAAGATGTGCATGACTTTTGGGAGTAGCACTTCCTTATTTGGTCAAGTATGATTTAAATACAGTGTGAACCAAACTTAAATGAATACTAACACGTCTCAACCTAACAGAGCCTCTATAATAATAATAATAAACTAGACCCTTGAAGATCACATACCGTTGGTCCACAAATTATTGTAACAAATTCCTACTAATTATGATGTGCATAATTAAGCGTTTTACATTTTTCAATTATTACTTTTTCCATCAACTTTTTACTTATTCATTATGTCAAAAATAAATATTCATTTTTACTTATCAATTTTCTTTCTTTTTTTTAAAAATAAAAATTAATTTACCATCTTATACTTATTTTATCCTTTCCAAACACTTAAATGATTTGTAATAATTATAAGAGATAGAATAAAATTATTATTTTATTTATTGCTCTTAACCGATATGTTAAGTCAAATCAAACATGACAAAATAAATACTATGAATGGAAGGAGGAGTAACATTTTTTTTCTTTCCTTGTTCATTAATTATTGCTATAATTTAAATGGTTTTGTAAATACTTCAAGTTTTCTAGATTAATATTGTACTAGCATATCGCAAATGTCGTAGTCTTATATTAACTAAATCATAAAGTTTATCTAAATGGCATATGCATCGATATTGTATTCCAATTTGGAGCAAACACCACATGTTTGTAAATGTTTTCTTATTTGGTTAAAGTTTCTCTAAAGCAAGTGATAACGTGATGTGTGTAATTTCCATAACCTTAATCCTTTTGTAGTTTCTACTGTTCTTCCTCAAATACTATTATTTTTACCCTAAGAATTAAATTCGAGGAATTTATATACGGCAAGACAAACATTCCTTTTCTTTTATATTAGGGATTTTCCAAAAAATATTATTCTTAGCACTATAAAGAAAAAATTGACCAAAAGCATTATAAAAAATGTTTTATATTGGAACTCACACATCTTCTATAACAGTAACATGGAGTAGAGTATATAGTTGCATCGTTTTTATATTTAAATAAAATAGAAGTATAGCCCCCAACAGAAACTTGACCTGATCGAAGATAACATTAATTCCCCTTCCATCTATAACCATAGAACATGCAACTATATATATTTAGTGCACATCACCAACTAAAGCTCGTCAGCTCATCATATTCTCTGTTGTCCATTTGTTTGACCTTTGAGTATGTACGATATTCTAGCCGTCTATATTATACTCTCAATTTATTTAGAGAGTTAATATTTTTGAAAAAAAGTAAAATTTCTTTAATAAGTAAATTAATTTTAAAATTTTATCAATTAATAGGAATAAAATGATAAACATCAAGTCAGAAATAGACAAGTAAATAGAAACAAAGGAAGCACTAGATAATTGAAAAATGGACGGAGGGAGTAATAAATATTAAACGACCCAACTTTCATTATGATTAATTAGGGTAGCCGTGCCTTTTTGTTTTTAAAGTTTGAAACAGACTAGTGATAAAGTAATTGATCAAGTCCTAATTAACAAGTGCCAACCCAAAATTAAAGATGATTAATACGTGTACCTTATCACTGACTAATACTAATAAATGCATGGACGTACGACATATATAGTGGAGTACTATACTTCTTTATTCTCTCTTTGCATGCTAGTGCTCCTTTTTACTACTCAATTACTAGTAATACATTTTAAAAAAGGTGCGGCTCAATAAAATCGATTCTCCAAAATCAAATCTTGACGAAAAGTATACACTTTTGGAAGGATATTTTTTAAATACTTGAGATATAAAGTTATTTAGAATTTTTTATATATTTGAATGTTTTTTTTCCAATAAATGTATATACACTTGATCCATTTAATATATTTATCATTAACATCATTATAAGAAATATAGATATCTAGAAAAAAAAATACATTTTCATTTATGTGAATATATTGATTAGATTATTATCTTTTATTTGTATTGTTTTTGTTAATATATGTATTTTTTTAAAACGTCTAAATCATCAATGGATATGTTCTTGTTGCTTTGAGTTGTTCAAATCTATTTTGAAGCTTTTTTTAAATTAGTTTATTAATTTTTTTTGTACCTTTTTAGTTCAAAAAAGAGTATTTATGAACCTATAAACCTAACGCCCTTTTGCTTAAATACTTGCCTTATGCTTTATCCGGCACTGATATTTCTGTCTTTTTTTCTTAATCACTTCAGATTTTTTTAAACCTTTCTGCATTATTTTTTGTGTAGAGATTGTTGAATTTTCTTAATTAATCAATCATATTTTCTCTTTTGGAACATGCAAACCTCTTCCTTGTTTTTTTATTTATTTAAAAGGCACGTGGAGGCGGTTTATTTAATGGAATAATCACTTTAGTGATATGGGTTAAAAAGAAATTTTACTGACATAATCTCTTTAGGTCCATTTAAGTATTAAAACGCGGTATCGTACATTGATATTGAGAGTATAAAGTATGAGATGTGTTTTTAAATATATATTTTCGTAGCGTATATTATAATAGCCATGGATTATGGAAAAAATCTTTAATTATTCAGCAATTTTAAAAATAAAGAATTATGTCCCTATTTATATTAGATTTTCTTATCATCTTTATAGTTTTAAATTTATTCTGAATTTTTTTTTACCTCAAATAGTGGGATATATATATATATATATATATGTATTTTATGTCTGTAGTTGTGAGTATTATTGCCTTAAAATTAGAGAGTTAGAGGCAGGTTCCAGAAACTAAGCAGTAATAGTAATCTGATTACTCCACTTGTTACAAAACAAAATATAGAATATTCAACTGATTATGAGTTTTTCGTTTAGAAAAGTAAAAGTCATTTTCAAGTATACGAAGACTAGGATTAACTTTTATAATTTGGACTAAGAATGTGAGAATAGTAGATAGAATTGGGCGTAACTGACCAATCAAAAAGCTTTTAAAGAGTTGGGAAGGAGCATCACTAAACTATAAAATAAACAAGGCCAAATCGACATGGTTGTTAAACAAAGAATCAACGTCAATACTATATTATATTCTTTCTTCTATAATGGAAAAGAAAAAAAAAAAACCATACACCTCCTTCTTGAATCTTATATTCATTCAATAAAGAAAGAATCGTATATTATACTGTTACGTTTCATTTTACTTGATCCTTATATTAGAGTCTAATCACAATTTTTTTAAAGATTTGTTAGGTCAATCGTGTAAGACGGAGGGAGTAGTAAATTGTAATGCAAACCACGATTGGAATTCTTTTTCCAGTGATTAAGAAAGTAATGATAAAGCAAATAAGTCTTTTTTAAATTTCTCTTTGTCTGTGTGCGGCTAATTTCCATGAGAGGTATAATATAATGGGTGCATGCATGGTGAGTGGTGACTTTCTTCATTTTCATTAGTCACTAACACAAAGAGACAAATTGAATACTATCTTCCGTGAAGGACGTGCTATGTGGGGCTTCTTGTGGAGTTATTACACTTTAATTAGTTCAAATCAAATTGCCGCTTCTGAGTAGGTTCAACTGTTTAATTTTCAACAATTTTGTAAGCACATATGACTAAGTATACCTTGAGCAGACCTTTCTGTAATTGTTTTCGAAATGGGGCAATTGCAAGTCCAGTCGCGCAGCTACATAGATCGAAGGAGAGTCAGTTGAACACTTTTCGTCGAAGAAAAATATATTACATCTATTAATTGGTCAAAAAGTTATAGTGTGATAAAACAATAATTTTCATAAATTATATTTGCTTGGGACTCTTGTTGTTCCAAAAATCATCCGCTTAGCTTGACTACTTGTTAATTAAAGAAACAAAAAATTGAGAAAAAGAATGTCGTTGTATTTTTACAAGAGTAAAATCATTAAAAGATTAAAAATTCGGATCTGATCTTCTACCAATTATAGACAAAAAAAAAGAAGAAGTGCTACTATGCCTAGAGTTTGCAATTATTGGCTATAATTAAATTAGCATAAAGTCTTAATTATGTACTATTAAACACTTTGCAACTGGAAGGATAGCTTAATTATATTCATAAATATATAGCGTCTAATTCAAACTTAACCTACCACTGTGGACTGTTTTGCACGAAACGTTGCCATTTTGCAACGTATGAAACCATCAATGGGAAATAACATTTAAAGTCATTCAACAACCAATTAGTACTAAATTTATTCTCTTTGCTCTCAGTTAATTATTAAGCTCTTTATGGCCTCTAACTACTACTAACACTTGTTGATATATGGCTAACAATTAATCTCATCGATGTTAAAGGACAATAATTTATGATATTTTTTTTTATATTTGAAAAATGAAGTATTTTTTTGGAGATGTGACCTGGAAGTCGCACATTCTTTTACTTTATACGATTAGCAAATATAGTCAAAAGACAAGCACAAAGAAGGAACCTAATCACTTAGACTAACCTTTGATTAATATAGTGACAAAGTTGTGAAGAGTTGTTGTAAAACAAGGGGGGTAAAAGATGGAATGATAAAGGATAATTGAACTGAAGTTTATTAATTAAATTAACTGTTTGACGATTATATTAATTCCATCACTGTATAATAATAACAATAATACTATGTGTTATATCCATACAAGGAGAAGTTGTTGGACTAGAAATTCTACTTGAAAAACATGACACGATCCATCGAAGTGGTATAGTGTGTCATATATTAGGTTGAGTCATATTGCATGTCGGTTGATTGATGCCGTTCCACTTACGTTAATCGCTCCTCACTCAAAGAAAATCGATTATACTAATCAAAACGTTGTTGTTGTTTTGGAAAGGTATGATAAACGATAAAATAGAATTATTAGATACTTTAATAAGTAAAAATAAAATGAGGGAGGAAAAAAAAAATAACAACACGTTCACACCAGATCAAGGATTATTATATAAAATGAGACTTTCCGTATACAAAAAATAAGAATTTTTTAAAGTTAAACTAACAACATGTACAATATACTACAATACAAATGTAACAACCATCCAAACAAGTTGTATTAGTCTTTTAGATCACAAGAAAATCCCTCCTTTGGTGGGGTTAAATTTAATGTTAGCTAAATGTTATCACAAAAATTGAGATAAATTGAGTAATATTTAAACCCAATAGAGAATCATCCAAACTATAGTATAGCCAATTTTAACTTCAACTTTGTAACATAGAATTTGAAATCAACTTTGTGACATTTCATTTTCAAGGGAAGACTTTAGAAGACGAAGAAAGAACCATAAAAGAGAGAAGGGGGGATGTGTACCAAAATACCATCTTCCTTCCTTCCCTCTTCCTATCAAACAAGAGAACAAGTACACCAACAAATGTCTCAAACACCAACACTGCAGCAAAACAAAATACTCTTTTCTTAAATTCCACAATGAGAAACACCAAAGATTACTACTTTCACCAATTTTTGTTCTTGATTTTGATTTCTCAATTTCTTCATCCAATTCTTGCTATACCCACTGATACAATCACCCCAACACAGCCTTTAACCAAAGATCAAACCTTAGTATCTTCCGATCAACACTTTGAATTAGGCTTTTTCTCTCCCGGCGGTGCAAATTCAGACAAATGGTATATCGGTATTTGGTACAAAGAGATTCAAGACAGGACTATTGTCTGGGTTGCAAACAGAGCTAAACCCCTTTCAGCTTCATCAACATCAGTCCTAAAAATCGCAGAAATTGGTACCCTTCTTCTCGTCGATGGTCAAACTGGAAATTCCGTCTGGTCTTCCGAGCAAACTCCGGCGACCAACGTAGTAGCCCAACTCCTTGACTCCGGGAACTTTGTCATTCGACCGGAAAACGATGACAGAGAACAGAGCTACCTGTGGCAGAGCTTTGATTATCCAACAAACACTTTATTACCTGGGATGAAACTTGGGTGGGATTCAAAATCCGGGATGAACAGAAACATAACATCATGGAAATCAGCAATCGATCCAGCTCCCGGAGATTACACCTTCAAGATCAACACCAGTGGGTTCCCGGAAGTTTACTTAACAAATAAACAACAAATTATCTACAGGAGCGGCGCTTGGAATGGAATTAGATTCAGTGGGGTACCGGAAATGAAGGCAAGTGAGATTATCTCATTCGAATTTCAGTTCAAATCAGATGAAATTACTTACATGTTCAAATTACACAACAAAACTTTATACTCAAGATTGTCTGTGAATCATACTGGTTATCTTGAAAGATTCACTTGGATCCCAACAAGCAACATGTGGAATCGATTTTGGTATGCTCCAAAAGATCAATGTGACGGATACACAGAGTGTGGGGTATCTGGAATTTGTGACACAAATATTTCACCAATCTGCAAATGTATGGTGGGATTCAAGCCTAAAAATCAAGTGGCCTGGGAATTGCGAGATGGGTCTGATGGTTGTGTTCGATTTCATAAATTCGATTGTAAAACTGATAAATTTAACGTATTGAGGAACATGAAGTTGCCAGATACGACGAATTCGTTTGTGGATACAAATATGAATTTGGATGAATGTGAAGCTATGTGTATGAACAATTGTTCTTGCACGGCCTATACAAATTCGAATATTAGCGGAAGTGGGTCGGGTTGTGTGATTTGGAGCACCGAACTTATTGACATGCGGCAGTATACGGCGGCGGAAGGTGGCCAAGTTCTCTACGTTAGGGTGGCTTCTTCTGACGCAGGTATCATCCTATTTCTCTACTAGCTTCGCTTGCCATTTCTTTTTTCGCTTAGTACAATGATAACGATTAATAATCGATAAAATATAGTTGTATTAAAAATAATTTGTACAATTAATTTTAAGTAGTTTGGGGTTGAAAATTGATGGTTAGATAATCCACTTCTCTGTCAAGATCAAATTTTGGGTCACCGGGATGATTTGAGTCGACTAGGTCTGCACGAGTGGAGTTAGTTGGAATTTTTTATTTACTTGTTAAGTTGGATGATATTTCAACACAGACAAGTAGAGTAAAATAGAAAGGGTGATGAAGTTTTTGGAAAATATTTTTGTGGAAGATTGGAGAGTATTTCCATGATTGAAAATATGCAATTTAATATTCTCGTTTAAGTTTATGTGTCACCCAATTTTTTTTTATTTAAAAATAAATAACATATTTTCATGTATATAGTAACAATTCAATTTTAAAATGCTTATTTTATTTTTAATGAGATAATTCATAGCTATACAAACGATGACTTGTATTTTACCACAAATTTCAAATGTCTTTTTTTAAAATTCTATGTCAAATTAAATTAATATCACATAAATTGAGACGAAGAAATAGTAATAATATTTTGCATATTTTTGTCGGAAGTTGATTTATCTCATTCATTTGTAAACTTGCTATTCTCTGCATTATTCCACTATATATATACTGTTCTGTTTGAATCTATTTTCATAATTTCAAAGTCGAGGACAAGTCGAAAAATCTATTTGTCCAAAAATTGTTAGTACCAGTTTTGCATGTCATCCAATCCAAATATTCCTTGAATAATATTTTAAATGTATTGTTTTGTCATTTTAATAAGAAGCATATTACACATTATAATAATTTTAATTTACTCTTTTCCTATTGAATTCCAAAGTTGGGAAATTTAACCATGTGCATGCCGTTAGTTTTGCCTCTAATAGATGAAATTATAAAAATATATTTTATTTTTTTGAATTTTTCTTTTCTATTTTATTTTTTGGGTATTGCTATTTTTTTTAAATCCCCCCCCCCCCCCCCCCCCAAAACGTCATGCAGAAATTAAATTAGAGATCTTATTTTGAAAATAAATACTCTACCCCCTTTGAACAACACGTATAGTTGTCTTTTAATATCCTTGGTCCCCTTTTTAAATTCCCTTTCACGTTACCTACTTTCGATCTAATATTTTATATAATCAACTAGATTTCAAAATAAAAATAAAAATTCATAATTGCTAGTTGAAAAAACAAGAAGTTAGTATAATAATTATTGAGTGCATTTAATCCCGAAAAGGACTTATAAACAACCTACTTTTCAAAGTTATTCTGCTAATGAGTTTGCCAATATATTCTTTGTGGTATGCACGTTTTCAATATAATTTTTCTTTTTCTATGCTTTGTGTATTTTACTTTGAAAAATCGAAAAGTATAAAAAACCTAACCATATCTACCAATCCCCCATCAACAATTTGCCTTCAATAGGGACTTAATTTTATACAATTTGCTTTCAATAGGGACTTAATTTTATTTATTTACTATATTTGGACTTTCTTTTTCTCATTTGATTTGATAGGGATGATTAGTATTTGGAAAATATGTTACACGGCCAAGTATCTCAAGGCTCTAAAAGTAATCAGCCACCTAATTCCACCTTCTTTCCAATCACCTGTTCATAAATTTGAACAAACATTATCGATTTATTGTCACAATTCAGCTCGTAATAATAATAAATAATCGAAATGTGCATTTGCTTTTTCTTTTGTACTTTCCTCTTTAAATCTGCATGCTTAAGAGGAAACTTTTAATTATGGTGGGAAATAAAATTTCCAAATAAAGCTTATTTAGCTCTAAATTATTTTCCATTAATTGGTCCCACAATAAATGGGTCCCACAAAGAGATACTCCTTTGCATTTCAAAACGGTGACGACTGACGACGCAATTTCCTGGTCGGTGTAATGGGCCCTTACATGGCCGTCGATCTTGACTTTTATTGGGCCATCCCGGCCCAGTTGTTTTCCCTTTTTTCTCCTTTTTAGAGAAAAAAAGCATATGTTTCCTAATGTAATACAAGAAAATGATTGGACACCAATTCCTTTGACACGTTTGGGAAAAGGTCATATACACGTTTGAAAAGTAAGGTTTGGTGGGGTAAATTAATTCAAATATTACAAAGGGATTAAGAAGTATATATTAAGCTAATTATTTTTTTTTACCAAGAATATGTCATGGATGATATTAATAGTTTTTTTTGGACACAACTTTGTGAAGTAGGTGAATTAGATCATGTTTAGTGACACCATTGGACTGTAGTCTTTTCAATTCAAACTTTGCTATTGTCACCGAAATTGATCTTTAACAACACTATAGGTTTTCATACATAAAGAGACATTCAAATTTGGCCTCAGCTTGCAAGTAAACACCTTTAACTTTAGTATACATACCTAGACACCTCAAATTATTTCTTCTGTCTCAATTGAACTCTCCAACTTACAAAATGATAATCTAGACACCTTCAAAATTAATGTGTCAAGTCAGCATGGGTGTCCATGAGACATAGTGGGACGAGTTGGAGTGTCTAGTTGTTAGTTGAGGTGTCTAGATATGCTCTTTTGAAGTTGGAGTGCTTACTTGTCGGCTGAGGTCAAGTTTGAGTGTTTCTTTATGTATTATGCCAGTAAAAAATGATGATCTTCTTCTTGCAGAACTAAACTCTTGAATAAAATTAAGCATGATTAATTAACTCGAAAAACTTTTAATTTCAGTGCAAATTGGAGGTGTGGGATCTGGAAATAGTTCTGGCAAGACAAAAATAGTTGCAATAGCTGCTGGGGTTACAGTTGGTATAGCTCTTGTGCTATTTGGACTAACCCTTTGCTTCTTATCAAAGAGAAGAAAACATCAAGGTTCAATCCGAACTAAATCCGTAAACAGAGGTATTATATGAATCTATCATGATAAATAAGATTGTCTAATATAAAATGCTTCATTTTCTAATGAATGTTTCTTATGATCCTAAACCAGGCACTAGCGAACGAAGTCAAGAACTTCTGATGAATGCAACTATTATTCCAAGTAAAAGAGAATTTTCTGGTGAAACTTCCACGGAAGAGTTTGAATTGCCATTATTTGATTTCAGCACCCTAGCTACGGCTACAGAAAATTTTTCTGATGCGACTAAGTTGGGCCAAGGTGGATTTGGTTGTGTTTACAAGGTAAAATCTCAGTTATATGTAAACCATAGTGGTATAATAAATAAGAAAAAATGATCGACGAACTCAATAATATAATCTTTTGATCAGGCAATGCTGGTTGGTCAAGAAGTAGCAGTCAAAAGGCTCTCGAAGAATTCCGGACAAGGAGTAGAGGAATTTAAAAATGAGCTAAGATTAATTGCCAGGCTTCAACACAGAAATCTAGTCCGGCTTCTTGGCTGTTGTGTTGATATGGAAGAGAAGATGCTGATCTATGAATACCTGGAGAATAAAAGTTTAGATTCAATTTTGTTCAGTAAGTCTTTTTCGTTGTATCGCCAAGAGAGTAGTGTTTCACATCATTTACTTACATGCTTATATAATTTGTGACTCACATTTGAATATGTTCCTCAGATAAACAGAATAGCTCGCTGCTCAACTGGCAAAGGCGGTTCAATATTATTTGTGGTATTGCTCGGGGGCTTCTATACCTTCACCAAGATTCAAGATTTAGGATTATCCACAGAGACCTTAAAGCAAGCAATATTCTGCTTGATAAGGATTTGACCCCCAAAATATCAGATTTTGGCATGGCAAGAATATTTGGCGGAGATGAGACTGAAGGAAATACAAAAAGAGTAGTTGGAACCTAGTAAGCACTCAACATAATTTCTTCACATAATTCATAGAACCTTTAAAGCTGTTACTAAATCTGTTTTTTGTTTTGATGTAGTGGTTACATGTCTCCGGAATATGCAATGGATGGCCTCTTCTCTGTTAAGTCCGATGTTTTCAGCTTTGGGGTTTTGGTGTTAGAAATAGTAACCGGGAAGAAGAACAGGGGATTCTATTATCAAAATAACCAACTCAACCTTCTTGGACATGTAAGCTTCATTATTGGTAATACATTCATTATTTGATTCATTTCTGATAAACAAAGTAATCGATTATGCAGGCGTGGAGACAATGGAAAGAAGGGAGCGGCTCAGAGTTACTAGATCCATCTTTTGGAGAATCGTTTTCTCCGTCTGAAGTAATGAGATGCATACAGGTTGGACTGTTGTGTGTCCAGGAACAAGCGGAAGACAGACCAAACATGGCCACTGTGGTTTTGATGTTAGGCAGTGAAAGCGCGTCACTACCTCAGCCTAAAAACCCAGGATTTTGCCTTGGAAGAAGACCCGTTGATTCTGATTCATATTCGACTAATTATGAAGAAACTTGCACTGTCAATCAAGTTACAGTTACCATGATAGATCCCCGGTAGTTGATGGTGTCGCCCTCAAGAAGTGTATATTACTACAAGAGGTTCACAATTTTCTCTTGTATACTTTCTCAGTTTTTGCTTTTTTGGTAAGTTTTGTGTAAGATAAAGAGTATAATTAGGTCTTTTTTTCTCATTACATACAATTGTGGGTTCAAAAATCTCTTTTTTCATCATCAATGTAATAGTCCAATCATTCCTTTTCCATATCCTTAATTGAAATCCATTGTAAATTACTGTGCTATCATTGATGTGATTCAGAAGGAATATTTTGTGCATTCATCTTCTTTGTATGTTCTATCTCCCTGCTATTTCATCCCGCATAATGTATATATGTCTTGTTATTTGAGAAGACGACAATGGCTCCTAGCTGATACTTCTTGACCAAAAATGTCAGAGCCAATACCGCATAATAGCAGTGTGATGATTTCTTATTCGACTGGGTTAGAGTCCACATTGGTTGGGGAATGATTGATCGTTTGCTTATATGAATTTGAGCAATCTTTCTCTCATGAGCTAGTTTTGGGGTTGAGTTAGGCGCATGTGACATATCTTTACATGCTATCAGAGCCACATCCATCCCCGTTTGAGCTTGCGGTCATTGTTTATAAAAACACACCTTGAGGTCAACTATATATCATATCATCACACACACAAACACACACATATATATAATTTTTTTAATTATTCATTTATGTTTATAATTATATTTATTTATCTAGTATATCAAAAGTAAGAAGCTCCTGAAACTTAGATTATCATTTTATCCCTAGGCTAAATTAAATATTAAATAATATTTTATATATTATACTAATTACTAAAACTGTGAATGTGTTAAGTTAAAAGTTGAATCAAATCTAAAATGTAATTAAATGACAAAGACATTAAAAAGATAAGAATGAAAAGATGATGGTCTAAAAACCCTTCATTTCTACAAAATAATTTTTAAAACTCTTGTCTTTTCATTTCCTCATATTGAATGAAGAAAAAGTTGGTCTTACAAAGGACAAACAATAAATAAAGACATTGGATAATATAAGATAAATTATAAGAAATGTAGTGTTCAATTATTGATATCAAAGTCTCTTTTTTTATTTGATTCCTTCTTCATCTATTATGTATTACCACATTGAATTGTGTTTATGTTTTGTCATTTTTTTCCTCTCAATTTTGGTGGCATCATAATCACAGAAAAGATTTAATTATAATTATATGTGATAAGTTCGATTCATTATATTTATTTGGTAAGAATTTGTTATTTCTTTGTAACAAAATTTTCATGTTGCACATATCACTTTTAAAATTTATTACTTATGTAGAAGATAAAATAAATATATTATCGTTTGGAATAAACTTGCAGTGCTCTTCCTGGAGACTGGTTATAACAAATAGGTAAACGGCAAAGTCTTCCTGTTGAGGGCCCTTCATCAAATTGCACCAAACAAAGGAGTAAATTGGTGATGAAAAGTCCACACAGCTTCAAGTATCCAACAAACACACCTGCATTCATAATACTAATATTGAAGTCTCAATTCTTTTCATCACTTGGAAATAGTAGGAAAGAAAAGAAAAGAATCAAGAGAGTACTAATGTATTTGTGTAGGGGAACCATTCTGCTAAAATGTTTTACATTAATCATCTTTCTGCAAACATGCAATGCTAGGAAAAGCAAACACCATTACTGTCCCCCTTCTGCTTGTGGCCATATCCGTAACATAAGAGACCCTTTCCACTTAAACACTGATCCAAAAGATTGCCATTATCCAGGATATGAATTAGCTTGTGAAGGTAACCAAACAGTTATGTGGTTATTCTCCGAGAAGTTGCACGTTCAAGGCATCGATTATCATAACAAGAAAATTCGCCTGGTAGATCCAACTTTACAAACACAAGATGATCTATGCTCTTTCAGACCTCAGTTTAACATCAACCAGTACTATAGTGTCATTGACTTACATTATTATACTTGCGATTATTCTAAAACATTTTTGGATCCCATCTTCTTGCTCAACTGTCCATTTGCTGTTAATAATTCCGCATTTGTGGAAATTAGTGGCTGCAAATTAAGCAGATACACGTATTTAAAGATTGGAGAAACGAAAGCATCAGAAGTCAATGATGGATGCAGAGTACAATTTATAGGCCTGACCTCATGGCCTAATATTAAAGATGCAGAGAACAACATTTCCCTTTCTGATTTTCATCAAGCAATCCTCTACGGATTTGAGCTTCGTTATTATCTATGGCGTTCTCCAGAAAACATAAGTAAGGTCTTCAATTATATATGCTCTGCTTCTTAATTATCATTCTTTTCCATCCTAAGAAATTAGGAAAACAATGGATTCTCACTACGATTTTATTTCTACATGATTTTGTAGGTGATATTGAACGGATTTTCAGTGAGGACTCAACCTTTTCTCTACATATACTTTTAATTTTTTAAATCCCCATTGACCTCTCATTCTAATTTTTTTGCACTTTAATCTAATCAGGGATCAGTCTGTGGCTACTTGAGTATTACGTATTTAAGCACCTGCATTATAGAGGAAGGATAAGTAAGACGTCTTCAATTATATATGTTCTGCTCTTTGATTAAAAAATGTTTTCCATCCTCAGATACGTATGAAATTAGGAAAACAATGGATTCACTCACCATAATTTAATTTCTTTATGTGTTGTAATTGTTACTTTTCTTCACATATACTTTAAGTTCTCCATTCATCGCTCATTCTAAATTTTTTGCACTTGAATCTACCCAGGGACCATTCTGTCACTGCTTCTGTATCTCATGGGTAAGTTTCTGTATATCCCTTTAGCAAGCTGTATGTTATTTGGATGGACACAACTTAACATTCCATTTCGTGAAAATAATCTATCACAAGTGAGCACAACACAAAAATTCTAAAATAGAACAACTCGAAATATATTATTCTTAGTAAAGTTATTAATAGCAATCTGAATTTGTGAAAATTAATTTCTTGGAATCCTTGATACTTCAGAATATATATATAGTAGTGTTAGAAAGTACTTAGTTAATAGCAATATTTATGTAAAGACTTATCTTCAAAACTGAAAAAAAGGATTAGTATTACCCTGATCACAGTAGAGCTGGGGTCGGCCTGACTTAATACGTGATTTAATAGGGTTGGGTTAAGATTTTTGGAGCCCATTTAAGAATTTTTTTTTTAGCCCAGCGGCCTGAATAAGCCTGCTGATTTGTGGTTATTGAGAAATATAGGTAGGGCCGGTCCATGGGCCAAATAATAATTGGATTATTACTTGAGTGAATCCTTTTTAAAAAATAATTACTTAGTTTAGACATACTCTTTAATTATTACCATTTATAGCAATATAAAACAATACTATATATTTTATTATTTTTTTCTTTGTCTCGCCTCTTTCACTTTTTTGTCTCTCAGCTTTTTACTTTTTCTCTCTTTCACGCTCCTTTCTTTTTGTTGCTCTTTCTCTCTTACTTTCTTTTTGTTGTTTTTTCTTTTTTTGCTTTCCTTTTGCTGCTCCTTCTCTCTCTCTTTCTGTTCTCTCTACTTTTTTTCGTAGAGTAGTCAATGATTCGTAGAATGAATAAAATTGTATCAATAATTAATTAAGTAAACAAATAATTTAATCGTTACAAATGAAGAGACATAATAAATTACAAAATGAATTAAACTTGAATTAAAAATATTACACACATTTAAAGTTGAATTCAAAATATATTACAATGATCTATAGAGTAAATTAAACTTGTATTAATAATGAATTAAACAAGTAATCCAATAGTACCAAATAAATCAAAAAATTGCAAAATAAATGAAATTGCTTAAATGAAAAACGTAACTAACAAAAGACAAGACAACAATCTATAAACTGAATTAAACTCATATTATTCATGAATAAAACTTATATCATATGTATCTTATAAATTATCTTTGCTTTTATCACTGAGAAAATGAGTGATAGTTGCAATATGTATTAAAAATGTATTGTACATGTCTTATAAATGTATTATTAGTGTGTTACCTAAATTATTCTTGTTGGTATCCGTAAGAAATGAGTGAAGTGTGCAATACGTATTATAAATGTATTATTCATAAATAAAACATGTATTATATGTGTTTTATAAATTACTTTTGGTTTGTATCACTAAGAATGTGAGTGATGTTTGCAATATGTATTAAAAATGTATTGTGCATGTATTATAAATGTATTATAAGTGTGTTACCTAAATTATTTTAGCTGATATCATTAAAAAGGGAATGAAGTTTGCAATATGTATTATAAATGTAGGATGTATTGTTCATGATTTTAATAGAATTTTAATACAGTTATGAAACATATCTAATACAACGTTAATACAAATGTGATATAATTCCGTAAACTTCATCCTTTTCGAGCTTCAATCCAATTTTTTCCTAAAATCAATTTCAAACTTAACCAAACCCTCTTAAAATTGCGATATAAACTCCAAACGATATTTTCAACTATTTGTAGGAACAACCTATCCAAACTAATCGCAAACGAAAGAGCAGTCAATGATTCGTAGACTGAATAAAACTTGTATCAATAATTAATTAGACAAGTAATCTAATTGTAACAAATGAAGAAACATAATAAACTGCCAAATGAATTAAACTTGAATAAAAAATGTATTACACACATATTAAAGTTGAATTAAAAGCGAATTAAACATGAATGCAAAATGTAGCAAACGAAAGAGCATTATGTGATTTGTAAACTGAATAAAACTTGTATTATAATGAATTAAAGAAGTAATTCAATCATAACAAATCAATCAATAAACTGCAAAATGAATTAACTTGTATTAAAAGTGCATACACAAATATTAAAGTTGAATTAAGCATGGATAAAAAATGTAACTAATGAAACACCAAACAATGATCTATAGAGTGAATTAAACTTATATCAATAATGAATTAAACAAGTAATCTAACAGTAACAAATAATAAACTACAAAAAACAAATTGCATTAAAAGTGTATTACACAATATTAAAGTTGAATTAGAAGAGAAAATTAACAATAAATGAAAAACGTAACTAACGAAAGACAAGACAATAATCTATAGACTGAATTAAACTTGTATTATTCATGAATAAAACATGTATTATATGTGTCTTATAAATTATTTTAGTTGTATCACTAAGAACAAGAGTGATGTTTGCAATATGTATTACAAATGTATTGTGCATATGTTAGAAATGTATTACAAGTGTGTTACTTAAATTATTTTGGGTTGATATCACTAAAAAATGAGTGAAGTTTCTAATATGTATTATAAATGTATTGTTCGTGATTTTAATACAATTTTAATACAATTATGAAACATATCTAATACAACTTTAATACAATCGCGATACCGTTCCATAAACTTCACCTTTTTCGAGTTTCAACCTAATATTTCTCCTAAAATCAATTATAAACTTAACCAAATCCTCTTAAAATTGGGATATAAACTCCAAACGACATTTTCAATTATTTGTAGGAACAACCTAACCAAACTAATCACAAATTCGTAAAATTCAAATAATGAATTCAAAATTGAATCTTTATAATGACCATCAATGGTGAACTCTTGTTTCTATAATTTTAAAGATTTGAAAATTTCTATTTGAGAACATGATATTGTACAATTTTTTGATTTTTCTATTCCTCTTCTCGTCGTGTTTTTGGATAAAAATAGTGAAATATGGGCAAAAACTGATTTAAATGAAAATTAAAAAAAAAAAAGAATAAAAAAAGAAGAAGGAAGAGTTAAACAAGTAATTCAGTCATAACAAATCAACCAATAAACTGCAAAATGAATTAAACTTGTATTACATAAATATTAAAGTTGAATTAGAGGAGATAATTAAGCATGAATAAAAAACGTAACTAATAAAAGACCAATCAGTGATCTGTAGAGTGATTAAACTTGTATGAATAATGAATTTAACAAGTAATCCAATAGTAACAAATCAACCAATAAACTGCAAAATGAATTAAACTTGTATTAAAAGTGTATTACACAGATATTAAAGTTGAATTAGAAGAGATAATAAGCATTAATAAAACAACATAACTAATAAAAGACCATACATTAATCTATAAAGTGAATTAAACTTGTATCAATAATGAATTAAACAAGTAGTCCAATAGTAACAAATCCACCAATAAACTGCAAAATGAATTAAATTTGCATTAAAAGTGTAGTACACTATATTAAAGTTGAATTAGAAGAGAGAATTAAGAAGGAATGAAAAACGTAACTAGCAAAAGATAAGAGAATGATCTATAGACTGAATTAAACTTGTATTATTCATGAATAAACATGTATTATATGTGACTTATAAGTTATTTTGATTTGTATCACTAAGAACGCGGGTGATTTTTGCAACACGTATTAACATGTAGTATGTTTGTATTATATATATTTTTCAAGTATGTGACCTAAAGTATTTTGATTGATATCAGTAAAAAGGGGATATGTCTGTCATATGTATTATAAATGTATTGTTCATGATTTTAATACAGTTTTAATACAATTATGAAATGATTCTAATACAATTTTAATACAAATATGAAAACTTCATTTTTTTCGAGCTTTAATCTAATTTTTACTCCTAAAATCAATTCTAAATTAATCAATCCCCTTAAAATTGAGATATAAACTCCAAATTATATTTTCAACTGTTTGCAAGAACAACTGATCTAAACAAATCTCAAATTGTGTAAAATTCAAATAATGAATTCAAAGTTTAAAGCTTTTTAATGACTATCAAAGGTGAATTCATGCTATTGTAATTTTAGAGATTTGAATGCGTGCTTGTGCACACGATTTTGTATAAATTTTGGGATTTTGTATTCTACTCGTTGTTTTATTAGGTGAAAATCATGAAACATGGGTGACAATCGATTTGAAGATAAAAATATTTAAAAATAGTTTTTCAGATGAAAATTGTGAAGAGGAAGAAGATGAAGAGAAATCATGATTGTAAGAGAAAAAAATTGCAGCGAAGGAGAAGAAGACATTGGATAAACAGAGACAAAGAAAAAGAGAATCGCTTAATATTAAGGAATTGTTATATTTAGTTATAAAATTTATATTGTTATAAATGGTAAATATTTTTCTTAATATAGGATACCTAGGTGATTTACCCAAAAAGTAACAAGAGTCCAAACTCAAAATCTATTTAAAGTTTTAAATATTAAAATTTAAATATGAATTAGTTTATAAAATATGTACTACATAAAAGAAAATTTTCCTAAAATTTCTAGGAATCACTACATGTAGCCTATAGAATATTGTCATAATTTTTGTGTTTTATTATGTTCATGGCTAATATTTCTATTTAGCTATTTATACTTTTACTTGAAATCAAACTTGATAAATATTATAAAGATAATTTTATTTGTGGATTTGATTAACAAGTAGTAACACAAACCCCGTGTAATATTGTCTTGTCGATATTTCTAATAATTTTTTAAATTATAATTTGATTTAAAATATAAAAAACATCCTTTTTAAACAAGTGGGCTAGCTTAGCACAGTCGGTCGTCCACGTACTTATGGGTTGGGCTAATCGATTTCAAAGCATGTATAGATTAGCCCGAATGAGTGGATCAGCCCATATCTTCTTTGTACAATTAAAGTTTAATTATTATTATTTTACATATTTCCTTCACAAATATGTGAGCTTTCAAAATATTAATTATTGGTATATGGTTTTTACAAGTTCCATGAGTTGAAAAAATTTAATCGATTAATTATAAATTTTGACATAATATTTTTCAATCAAATGAGACAGAAAGTGTAAAACTTAACAAAACTCATAATTTCTGAGAAGAATAGAACGGTCCGCATAAGAAAAAGACATCTCTATGATATATTGGCACAACAGGAAGTGACTTTAAGAATTCTCAAACTTGCAGCGTATTTTGGAACAAAATTTGTGATAGGCCTTCCGTTTGTAATTGTATTTCTGGTGATCAAATTCAAAAGGAGGCATTTGTCGATGTATGATACGATTGAAGGCTTTTTACAAACACAAAATAATTTCATGCCAATCAGATATAATTACTCCCACATAAAGAGAATGACAAGAGGATTCAAAGAGAAATTAGGTGAGGGAGGTTATGGCAGTGTATACAAAGGAAAGCTTCAAAGTGGAAGGGATGTAGCAGTGAAGATGTTGAACAAGCCTAAAGCTGGTGGGCAAGATTTTATGAATGAAGTAGCTACCATTGGAAGGATTCATCATGTCAATGTGGTTGGACTTGTGGGGTATTGTGTTGAGGGAACAAAGCGTGCTCCTGTATACGACTTCATGCCCAACGGATCACTTGACAAGTATATCAGCATCAGTCAAGAAGGAAGTCCTCTGTTAAGTTGGCAGAGGAAGTATGACATTATTCTTGGAGTGGCTCGAGGAATTGGGTATTTGCATCGAGGCTGTGATGTACGAATTTTGCATTTTGACATCAAACCACACAACATTCTTTTGGATGAGAATTTCATTCCAAAGATTTCTGACTTTGGGCTTGCGAAATTATATCCAACAGATAATAGCATATGACTCTCACAGCTGCTCGAGGAACGATGGTTATGTAGCTCCAGAGTTGATTAGCAGAAGCATTGGAACAATCTCTTACAAAGCTGATGTTTACAGCTTTGGAATGCTGCTAATGGAAATGCTGGACTTGAAAAGACATGAAGTTGCAAATGAAGAGAATTCCAGCCAATATTTTCCTTATTATATTTACGATAAGTTCAACAAGGGGAAGGAGATTGTGGTGGATGAAGAAAGCAAATGATGATGAAAAGAAGATGGTTAGAAAGCTGGCTTTAGTTGCGTTATGGTGCATACAAACAAATCCGATACAACGCCCTTCGATGAGTAGAGTATTAGAAATGCTTGAAGGTGAAGTTGAAGTGCTAGAAGTACCTCCTCAGCCTCTTCAATCTCAACCGATTGTTAATCAGATTATGGGAAGTTCTATGACATTTTCGTCTGATTCAATGGCTTTGTTAGAAAATTCTGCTGATAATCCCGTTGAACTAGACATTTGTTCTGATTGACTATAGTTGATGTAATGTTTATGTGAAACAAATATAGCCCACCCAACAATGTTTGGGACAAAGGGTGTTGTTGCTATTGTTGTACTAGTTTAAAAACACACCTCGAAGCTAGCTGACCAAGTGTTCGAATACAATAGCCAAAATGCTCGAGATAACTTAATTTGCCCGTAAAATTTCATCCACATAGCAGCTAACTCATTAATTTTGAGGCGTGTTTAGTTACGTAGTTGGTGATAGTTTAGGTATGAAACACAAACATCTGATAGTTTAGGTAGGAAACTCGCAAAAGTGATACTTTAGGAAACAACTGATAGTTCATGAAAGCTCCTTTAGAGTACAATCAAAAGACTTCATAAATAGTTGTAAAAACAAAAGAAGGTTGACTCATTGTCATATGATGAATCTTGGATTGTTGATTGAAGGGCATGAGGGGATGCTGGTCTATGAATACTTACAACAAAGCCTTGGGCAATTTCAAATTCTCTTAGGACTCGAGACTCCTAGTATATAGACGAAAATCGAAAAATCATCATATATACTTTTATCTAAAATCTACTTTTCTAGCTTTTTAGATGCGATATCATTAATTACTGTTTTATAATCAACTTATTTTAGTAATTCCTTTTCAATTGGTAATATAGCTAATCCATTCATTCTCTTGAGATATTGTTGATTTAGATAAGATTTTATTGCAATTTTAGTTTCGAAAAACTTCTTTCAACTTAATGCATTAGGAAAAGAATCAAGTCTTTTTATTTGATTGAGTATTTCCATTAGATCATTATTTTCTACTTGTATTATTTCTTTTAACACTTTTATTTGAAAAAATAAATCTAAATCATCAATACCAGAATAACTATTATGTGTTAAAGAAAGTTCAATGTTAAGACAATGTTTTTTAAAATAAATTTGGCATGAATTTGATAATTAAGTTGATATAACAATATCGAAATAGTGTTGCGTTCCTTCAATATAATGATTGTTTGTTTGCACTTCTTGGAGTTTTGAAGAAGACATTCAAAAGCAAATTTTATTCTTTTGTAACTTGTAAACAACAGTAAATCAAAAGATTTTGTAGGAGAAAGTTCAACATTGAGAATAAAAATAATAAATAAGATGAATATAAGGTAAATAATAGTATAGGGTCAAATTCTTAGAGATAAATAAGGAAGCACAATTTCCCACACAAGGAAATTATTCCCAAAAAATGTTCCATTCCGTTAGAAAAGTGGAAAAACTAGTAACATTTTTTTTACTTCTTACACATTTTTTTTAAATTTAAAAGTATATATAATTTTTTTAAATAATATGTATAAGTACTTTTTTTAAAAAAATTTGCCCCAAGCGATGACTTTAGTGGCCTAGTGGTTAAGACGATCTTGTTGTTGTCGTATGGAGGCTAAGACAAATTTCTTAAACACACTAGCTCAGTAAGGAAATATTTCATTTTAGTTAAAACTTAAAAGGTTACCCTTCATTTGATCTTTTACATGCTAAGCAATAATTATTACCACTCTCTGGACTCTAATACCATGCTTAGGTAGTTTAGAATTCGAGTAACGGGAAGGATGCTATTGAATTCATGTTTAAATTAATTTAATTTTGAAATTTCGTCGAGTTTAATATAACAAGCCTAGATTGAGAATTGGTTCAATCGCAATTATTACAACTTACCTCTTTCATTTATTACTTGTTTGACAATTTTTTAAGATTTTGTTTGATCTGCCTAAGCAGATTATAATAGATTTATATCGGATAGAAGTTAGAACCAATAACGTCAGTTACGATTCATAAGTTAACTTTTCCTAGAGGGGCAGGAATGACTTTGGCGTCTGAAGTATGTATTAAAGACCTGATTATCTCTCAAATAAATCTTTAAACTAAGACTTCAATAAAGATATACTATTACAGAAGCCTTGGAAGATGAAACTTTGAAAATCTGGAGTAAACTTAACAAGATGATATTGAACTCATTTTTTTTAGAGGAAAAAAATATTTATGGAGAAGATTTGCAAGAATTAAATTGTGACATCATCTTTCAGTTAATGTTTGTTACTTTTTTTTCCTTCCTCTAAAGTTAAAAGGGTTGGGAAGCTCATTTGTTTTCATCTTTTTCTCTAGCGCTTTGCTATACCTTCATATATATTTTCCACCAATGTCTTCCTTGCTTTCTTGTGTATTCGCTCTCTGTTATCTCCTTATCTCCATAGCCTCATTCACAAGTTATGGTGCTGCTCAGGATACTTTATTACAAAATCAATTCCTAATCAATGGCATGACATTAATTAGTTTCGTCTGGACAAATATTTGAATTAGGATTTGTTTGTTATTTTCAATACCTGTATGCAAAATGTACCTGGGATTATGGTTGTTTTTCTCGAAAAATATAAATAAAAGGAAAAATGACTAAGTTTCAAAAAATCGATTCAACTTATGATTTAAGAGAAATTGAATTTCCAAAAGAACAGAGTCGCCACTTAAGCCGAGAAGGTGTTAGGCCCTCGGAATGTCCGCTAACTTGCGGTTGATCGGCGATTTGACTAAAAAGACTTTGACTAATTTTTTTAAATTTTAGTTAAGAAAAGAACTCATTTATTTTTTTATTTTATTTTTTATTACATTTTTAATTATCTTAAGGGGAGATGAACTAAAAGGGAAATTTCTAAAGGGGAATAGTTCAAATGACAAGACTAAATAAAAAATATAGAACTATAAATATTTTTAATTTAAATATGATAAAAGGTTGAAATGGCTATCTATGGGGATTTAATTAAATTAAACCATAATCAAATAAATGATTAGTCAACATAATAAACAAATAAAGAGCAAAGGAGAAAATATATCAAATTTGGGCTTTTGGCCCAACTTTAGGAACCTGTCCTAATACTAAAAATTCCCAACATGATCTTGGGCCCGTTCTCTTGGACCTGAACCTGTTAAAGCAAAAATTTTGGGCTGCTGCACTTGGGGATTTTGGGCTTTTACCCCCTTTCTCTTACTGTATCAACTGTATACAGTAAATGTATATCAAAGTATACAAGCTCATATAAACTTTGTTCCTGTATAACAACTTCCAATTGTGTTTCAGCTTCCAAAACTCGAACAATCAATGATGAAGGCCGTCTCGGTAAAGGAGAACACAAGTTGGATTTTATCCCGACTCGAAATGCAAATGATAGGAAGAGTTCACATGAACTCATTGCAAGTGACACATACAAAAGAAAGATAAAATCATATTAGCATAGGACAATACTGTTCTAACACATTTTATTCTAAAAAATGAACACTATTAAGATTACTAAACTCAACCCGACAATCATTTATCAATAAAAATATTATGGACTAATCAAATAACCCAAATGACTTTGAAATTACACTTTACTAGGTACGGTGAGAAGAGGGACAAATATATTGCTTTAATACATACTCACAAATACTATTTAACCTTAAGAGAGAACAAACTATACATATGTCACTCAAACAAAGAACACAAACCACGAACATATTCTAGCTTCATGGATTCTCAAGTTTCATGTATATATCCCTAAATTAATATGTAATTAAACTAACTGTGAGGAATATGGACACAATATGAACCAACAAAGCATAAAATCATAGAAGATAGAAGCTAAGCAATGTATTACATCCAACGAAGGTTTGAATCAAATCCACTAGGAAGAGAACTCGACGAAACCTTAACTAAGCTCAAAAATCATCAAAGAAGATATAATGAAAAAAAATAAAAAGCCCTACAACACCAAAATATTCAAACAATAAACAATCTTAGATTAAACAGGGAAGATTTGATCCGAACATAGCTTAAACTAGATCAATAACACAAAAAGATATTTTATTAGCAAGAGGAGTGACACTCAGCTATATTCAAATGCTAAAACAAAAAACTCAATATCACCACTAAGAAAATCAGAAAACCAACAGCAACAACATGATCACAAAATTAAAAGAAAAAGAAAGAGATTACTTTTTCCAGGGCAGCGATCTAAGACCAACGAGCAAGAGAGGACGATTCCACCACCAAAAAATGTGATTCCAAAAATTTCGACGAAACGAGCAGAGGTGAATGAGGAAGGGACTAAGTAAAATCTGGATTTTTTAAGTCTCTTTCGAAACCTATTTCTAAGTATGTATATGGCGGTGTGTGACTAGTAATTTGTTGTATTTTTTGTCTCTAATGTAGACTCTTTTTCCAACCTTTTCCCATGAATAAGGGGAGAGTATTTATACTGGAAAATTAGGGTTGTTTTGGGGGGGGGGGGGGGGAATCGGATGAAATTTTGATGGAATTTTAAATTCAAAATTCAAAATTCAAAATTTTGGGAGGATAAGGCTGCTGACTCGAATGAGTACAAATTTCCAACGGATTTTGAAGATAGCCATCCGATTTGGTGCAAGGATGAAATCGAAATGAGATTACGACACCTGGAAAATTCTTCAAACGGATGAGGATAAGGAAGAGAGGGAGACAGACGTGCGAGCTGGGCTCGGGTCTGGGCTGCGATTCGCTGGATCGCTGGACTGGTCCATTTTATGGGTTTGTTGTTCTTCACTTGTTTCACCAGGAAGAAGACGCAGGGGTGGGGTCGGGTTAAAGGACGGTGGGCTGGTGGGAATATTGTATTGTTGTTGATGGGTATTTGGTATGTTGGGCTGGGAATCTTTGATAAGTTGGATTGTTGTACGTATTGTTGGTTGGGAAATAAAATGGAATGAGGAGAAATGGACAGATGGGCTGAGCAGATTGAAATTATGGGCTGCTGGAAATTAGAAGTAGGGTCCAAAACTTTAGTCTTTTGATATGGCCAAGTGAATTACTAATTTGGTCAAATTGAATAGTAATTGACCAATTGAGATTACAAACTTAGTCAAATTTAACTCATTTGCAAAATTCGGTTAAACATAAATAAGATGAATTAGTATAATTGTGGTGCATTGCTAGGACTAGACACAGAAGGAGACATTTTTCTCCAAGATATACTGGGAACAACGTATGGATTCATAAGCCCAACAGTACAGTTCCCTTACCAGTACTGAAGCTCCTTGATTCAGGTAATCTTGTGTTTGGAGATTCTAGCAATCTGACGGCTGGAGAGTACCTGTGGCAAAGCTTTGACCACCTAGTTGACACATTATTACCAGGAATGAAGCTTGGCTGGGACAAGAAAACTGGCATCGACCGATCCATGAGGTCCTGGAGGACAGAAGGTGATCCAACTCCAGGTGATTATTTGTTCAGGTTAGACTCAGGTGACTCAGGTCAGTTACCCCAACTAGTTCTTGAGAAAAACCAGCGAATACATTCAAGATGGGGTCCTTGGGATGGACAGATCTAGAAATTCAGTGGCGGTTATGCCCTTATGGATAACCATGCATTCATACCAATATTTCATTCCGATACAAATGCATTTTTTTTCACATTCAAAGCCAAGAACGATTGGAGTTTGAAACTTTCACTGAATCCAGATGGAAAATACAATTCTTGAGGTGGAATAATGCTACCAATTACTAGGAGGAAGTGAATACACTGAATAAGGACACATGTGACCAGTATAGCATTTGTGGGCCTTATGGAGTTTGTAATGATGGAGATCTCCCCTGCGGGTGTCCTGATGGTTTCACAGCTGCATCACCAGATGCATGGGGCATGATGAATTTTACGGAGGGATGTAGGAGAAACATCTCACTTAACTACACCAATAAAGACGTCTTTGTAGAGAATATTGGACTGAAGTTGCCTGATAATGCTACTTACTGGGGAATGTTGTACCACCAGGAGTGTGAACAGAAGTGCTTAAATGAAAGATCGTGTATGACTTATACTAACATCAATATCAACGGAAATTGAAGCAAATGTGTTATTTGGTTGGGAAATTTACTTGATATGAGACATTCACAAATAGCTGGGAACAACATTTTTATACGAATGGCACCTGAAAAACTAGGTAAAAATGATTGCTTGCTTTAACTGATTTAATTCCTAGATTATATTATTAATATGGTGCAAAACAATGTGTGCAAGAATGACATTTGAAAGGTGAAGTAGTTAATTGTTGTGTAGGTTTGATTATTTACACAGAAACATCAATTAATAGAATTCCCATATTAGTGCTTGATTAAGTGGTTCATCGCAGATTGATGTTTGAAGTATTAGATTGAATGTTGTCACATAATTGCTACACAATCGAGCATAAGATGAAACAACCCTGCATGCATCTAGTTATTCTCATTGCAAAGTCTTTAACATAATGAGCAAATACCTCTAGAAATTCGTATAAAGTTTATGTCAAATCTGAAGCCTAATTTTATGAGTAAGAAACAACTAACACTTTTAACTTTCTTATGGACAGATGCACCTGTTTCCGACAGCAGATGGAAACATGAATGGACAGTTTTTGCTTCTTTAATCTCAGAGCTGGCACTACTTATTATTTTGCTTATAGTTGTTGTGGTTCTATGTCAAAAAATGAGGACAAAGGTGCTAGGTAAAAAGAATCACCTTGCGCTGCTATTATATTATTTTCATAGTTCTTCATTACAGACTAAGCTTAGTTTCACTAGAACACTATTATTTAGCAAACACAAGACCTAAGTACGAAAGCTAGCCTAATACTCATATTAAGGTATGATTCACATCCATTATTTTCTGATTAATTTGCTTTCTCATAGCAGATGAACAAGAAATCAATCAGCTGACAAATTCTCAAGGAGCTTTGCTGCAAGGCAATAATGTCATTGCATATGATTCCAGTGATCTAGCTATAGCCACTAACAATTTCTCGCTGGTCAATAAGATAGGGCATGGTGGCTTTGACAATGTTTATAAGGTTATTATTTCTTTTCGACAAGCATGAAAATGCATATTTATAGTAACTCAGACAACAGAATTAATACCTAAATGATACATTTGTAGGGTGTACTAGAGAATGGAGTAGAAATAGCAGTGAAGAAGCAGAACGTGACTTCACGTCAAGGATTTATTGAGTTCGAGAATGAAGTCAAGTTAATAGCAAAGCTACAACATCATGACCTAGCCAAATTGTTGGGATACTGCATTAATGGAATAGAAAAATTCCTAGTCTATGAGTTCTTAAATAATATTTTTCTTTTTGTATTATTGTCTGTGTTGTTTTGATATTTGAAATTCCACAAAAGACAGAAATTTAGGAGTATTCGAGTGAAATTGAGTAACTGTTTTTTGTACATGTCTAGATCCTGCAAAAAGGGGTACAGTAACATGGCCAATGCGCTTTAACATTATCAAAGGAATCGCAAAAGGATTAGTTTACATACATCATGACTCAAGGTTGACAATAATCCACCGGGACTTAAAAGCTAGCAATGTCTTTCTAGACAGAGAGATGACACCCAAGATATCTGACTTAGGGTTGTCAAGGGTATTCGAAGATGATGTTGAAGAAAAGACTCAGCATTTAATTGGAACACGGTTAGTATATTATCATTAAGACTACATGCTTATGTATATTTTAGAGTTTTTACAGATGGTTTTATGTTGTGGCTGTAGTGGTTATATGCCTCCTGAGTACATGAAAAATGGACATTATTCAACAAAATCAGACGTTTTTAGTTTTGGAATCCTGGCATTGGAGATTGTGAATGGCCAAAAGAATTATGATTATCGGCACCCAGTCTATGATATTGGTCTAGTAGACTATGTACGTAAGTACATCATCGATCCCCTGGTTATCGTCATTACTTCACTTAAATTGGTTACATAGAAGTTTCACCTTGTGCTAAAACAATTTACATGATTGATGATCGATCTATTGTTGGTCAGGCAAGCAGAATTTGGAGTAAGGGGAATGCCATAGAACTACTGGATCCAATGATTGAAAAACCAGGTGATGAGAATGAAGTTTTAGGATGCATCCTTGTTGGGCTCTTGTGTTGTCAACGCCGTGCCCAAGACAGGCCTTCAATGATTCAGGTGGTTTCCTTACTGGAGGAGAATGAAATGTCAAGGTTAAATTTTGTGCCTCAGGAACCTTTATACTCCAAGGAGTTGAGTCGCGGTGCAGGAGTTGAAACAGCATGAATGATGTAACTATTACTGAATTTACCGGAAGATCATGACCTAATCTCAAAAGACAAACATACAGATAACAAACTCTGATAATGTGAAGTCTTTTTCTTTTCTATAACTTGAAAGTTGAAACTATGAACATGAAATTCCTGCTTGTAAACAGCCCAAAAGAGCCTAAGCTGAGCTTCCCATTTTTGGGGTAATTAGCGTTGTTAAGGAAAAGATCACTAATTATCCTTTATAAACTACTAATGACCTTTTCTAACTTATAGCATTTATATATGTATCTTGTTGAGTTTGGGGTGTTCACTAAGATACTCATTCGACTTATTCACATTCAAATCATGATGAATGTTTGGAATATATTTATAACTTATGTCCATTATTAACATCATAATCCATATTAGCCCATTCATCCTAGTTTGCAATTTTTACTCCGTATTAAACTCACAATAAGTTTTTCTATATATTCCGTTTTCTGAAATAACAATAGAATGATATATAATGAAGTGACACCAAATATGGAAGTGTCACTATAATTTATAACCAACTTCTCAATATTCACTGCTAGGTTGGGGTTAAATTATAACCAACAAATAAGGGTTCCTGTGTTCGATATATATTATCATGAGTAAAATGTTGGTTTAGTATGTTAATCCTATTTAATTAAGCAAATCCATTAATAATTAAGGCTGCCACGTTACATTTCCGGTGGAAGTTTTATAAAATCCAGTGAGTGTTAATTTTTGAGATAGCTGGAGTAAAGTAAAATGATCTTTTTTGTTTGTAAAAAAAAGGGTGACTTTTATGAAATGAATGTAAACTTGGATAACCATCTACGAAATTTTCTCAAGGAATGCATATCAGTCCAAGTCCGTGATAAGTTAAGTTAATTAAAATGCCTAAAGCTGCTATCTTGGAATTGCAAGAAAATATAGAAATTGTTGGTGTGTATGCATTAGATTATTAAAATAAAATATTAAATGCATATGTTAGTGGATATAAATTGCGGTAGAAGATGACTATTAATTCTTGATAACTTATATATATGTCCATTAGTTCTTGTAACTGATCATATGATCATTAATTTTTTATAACTTATATAACATCTATCACATTCATTTGCAAACATTACTACCCTTCATTCTACCAATTGATTACATGAAAGACGTCTTTACCTATAAATAATTGTGCATCTTCCCTTGTGTTGGGTATAGTAGTGAAAGAGAGAGTTGAGACAAAGTAAGTATTCTAAGTCTTTAACTATATTCACTATATAAAAGAGAGTATTTATATGTTGAAAGAAAATGTTCTTATGCGGACCTTTGGACTCTTAACTAATTTGGAATAATTTATATTGTACAACGTTGTTAGGCTGTTGTATCCTGTAGAGGACAAGTTAAGAGTAATACTGTTGGATTGGTGTAGATTATATGTCGTAGTGGACTTGAATCCCCTTAAAGAGAATGAGATATCCGCGTCTCAGCCTAAATATTTTTTTATTCCTTTTTATCATTTTATTTTCAACGATAATTTATTATATTTGAAGTATATTACACCAACATAAATCATAGAAGAAGGGGAGAATATCAAAAAAATATGAAATGGGAGAATTTCAAGAGTATGTTGTAACACTACCTAATATAACACTTCAAGCGTGTGTTATAACTTATAGCACTACCTAATAACACTAAATAATTATTTTAACACGTGGAAACCGCTCTACTTAAATACTCCCTCCGTTTCAAAAAGATTGGTCTGGTTTGACTTGGCACAAAGTTTAAGAAATTAAAGAAGACTTTTGAATCTTGTGGTCCTAAATTAAAGTTATGTCAAATGTACAAAATTGCCCTTAATCTTGTAGTCTTAAACATGTCACGTGGAAAGCAAAAAGTAAAATGTTACCAAAAAAGGAAAGAAGTCATTTTTTTGAAATTGACTAAAAAGAAAAGGAAGTCATTCTTTGTGAAACGGAGGGAGTAATTATAAAGTACAAGTGGGAGAAATTCGATGCTCCCATGTATTAATTTTAAAATAGAGGCATCTGTATAAAATAAATTAAAACACTAATCTTGCCAGCGGAAAATCCAGATTTATATGTGTACTTTCAAGTTTCATGTGCCAAGCTGTTGATTAAATTTCTTTTTTTTTCTTCTAAACTTTTGAATAAATAATTTACACTAAATATTTATTACTTAAATATGATCATTTGAAAGGATACCTCAAGATCAAATTCATCTTCTTTCCCCTCCTAGCATGATGGCTCATTCTTTGTCATTCTCATTATAGAAATTTCGTTCTATTATGTTTTATCTTTTTCTATTCTAATAGAAATGGCAAGCCTTCAAATTCTTTCTCTTTTACTTTTTTTGGCCAAATGTTATTACTCCAAAGAAGAAGATTTAGTCCAGTGTCTTTCTAAATACTCTGAAACCAACGTTACACAAAACATTTACACCCTAAATTCTCCAACTTATTCGTCTGTCCTGGAATATGCTCAGAAAAATCCGAGATGGATGAATTCATCACATCCTATTTTCATAGTCTCCCCTACAAAAGAATCAGATATCAAGCCGGTTATTCTCTGTGCAAAAATATTAGGATTGCAAATTAAAATAAAAAGTGGTGGCCATGACTATGAAGGCATATCTTTTCGCTCTGAAACCCCGTTTGTTATGCTTGATTTAAGCAATCTTGACAAAATCGAGATTGATTTAAAAGAAGGAACAGTTTGGGCTCAAGCAGGGGAGACTCTCGGCCAGCTTTACTATGCAATTGCCAAGAAAAGTAAAGTTCATGCATTTCCAGGCGGTGTCTGCTTTACTGTTGGCACTGGTGGAATCATCAGTGGTGATGGGCTCGGTTCATTGATGAGGAAATTTGGCTTAGCATCTGATAACGTTGTAGATGCTCACGTAATGGATGTAAATGGAAATATTCTTGATAGGAAGAAAATGAAAGAAGATTTGTTTTGGGCAATAAGAGGAGGTGGAGGAGCAAGTTTTGGTGTTATTTTAGCATGGAAACTCAAACTTGTTCGTGTTCCGGACAAGGTTACTGTTTTCACTGTTTACAAGAAGTTAGACAGTAACCAAAATCTACTCCAAAAATGGCAAAACACATCACATCAACTACCTGATGGTTTGTTCATCAGAACAGTTATCCAAAATGATGGAACAGGGAATGACCAGTATGTTTTAATGTTTTTTCAAGCACTATATCTCGGACCTGTTGATGAGTTAATTCCATTGCTCAAAGAAAAATTCCCTGAATTTGATTTGGAGAAAAAAGATTGCTTCCAAGAGCCTGTTGTGGATTGTAGTAACATGCCCCCAAAACTTATTTTATATGTAATAATATTCTACCCCTTTTTGGCCTACGTGGCACTATCTTGTGGGCCCAGCGCATGTTGACATTTTTTTCAAGGATAGTGCCACGTAGGTCGAAAAGGGGTAGAATATTAGAGATAAATTAAGTTCGGGGGGTAATAGGACCTTAGTAAAGGTTAGGTGTGTCTCTGGGATTTCAAGCATAGGCTGGGGGGGTACTTATGCATTTTCCCGTAAAAAAACACACATAAACTATCACTTTTTCGTAAATTGAGATAATCTATTGTTTTATTTCGTGAGTTGAAATAGATAGTTTCTTACCTTAACAATCTATTGTTCTCTTCATTACCTAAACTATCACTCCATTTGTATTATAAGATACCTCAATGTTGAGTTGGTCAAATACGTGTTATTGATTGGGAACAAATATTTGGCTAACTCAGCTAAGGTGTCTTTAATACAAAGGGAGTTGTAGTTTAGATAGGTAAATGGAATAATGGATATTTGAGGTATGAAACTCGCAAAAAAAAAATAGTTAATCAAGTGTGTTTTTAACCATTAACTCGAAGAAACAATATGCTCGTTAGAGAGCTAAAAATAGTAATTCTAAACTCACAAGTACTATTCCTCTTTATATGTTTGGGTTCTTTCCCTTTTAGGAAGTAGTCACAACTGAAAATAAGAAGTGGAGCCAGAATTTGAAGATTATGGGTTTGAGTATTGAGATACTAGTACCTTTTAAGTTATCGGGTTCTAAATTTAGTAATTTTGTACATATTCAATGAATTTCTTAAAACAAATACACATGATTTTGACCAAAGCTACGGTTTGATCATTTGCTCATGCTATATTTGTATGGTGAGATTTCTCTTCAATTAGTTAGTTTTATGTTGACTGTTAGCCTATCAAAATTCTTCTCCATTATACGGACTTCAAACAGACAATGCGAGCAAGCTCATAGGAGAGTTTTACTCCCCCGCATAGTGTTTTATTTTTTCACATGGACGCAATAGTTAGGTTTCAAAACTAATGCACACGAAAATATGTTGTTTTTCAATAGTGTTAAACTTCTTTACTCGATTTCTTTTAGTTAATGATCGAATTAGTTTTAAAAAAATTATGTGTCATGATCCAATTTGTTCGAAAAATGCAAATTACGTTGATATTTGATATACGGATAAATACACATGTATAACGGAAGAGAATAAACACTGCATCGCAGTAATACTAAGTCTTTTTTTCTGTATAATCAACACACAACACTCATATATATAGAGTACAAATGATAAGATGCGGCGTTACAAATGAAAAAAGAACAGGAAAAACATCAAATGGCCTTGCATTAGGAAAGAATGTCGCGAATCTTCCTGGATTGGATCAGTCTTGTATTTCTATGGCAAGAGAACAAATGAGCCGCTTGAAGTCCTACTAGAAAAGAGTATTCCAACACAGAAGAATTATTTCAAAGCCACATCTGCTTTTGTGAAAACACCAATTCCGGAAAGTGGTTGGGAAATGGTAAAAAGACTGTTTTTGGAAGAAGAAAGACCTCAGATAATAATGGAGCCATTAGGTGGGAAATTAGATGAAATATCAGAATCTGAAATTCCTTTTCCTCATAGAAAGGGGAATTTGTATAATATTCAGTATTTGGTGAACTGGGGCGATAACAGCGAGAGTATATCAAGCCCGAAGATAGAATGGTTGAGGAAACTTTACAAGAAAATGGAGCCATATGTTGCAAACTCTCCAAGAAGTGCTTACCTGAATTACAGGGACCTTGATTTAGGAACAAGTCAAGATTACTACAACTATTCCAAGGCCAAAATATGGGGTGAAAAGTATTTCAAGGGAAATTTTGAGAGGTTGGCTAAAGTGAAAAGTAAGGTGGATCCCAACAATTTTTTCAGAAATGAACAAAGTATTCCACCTTATCATACAGATAGCTTAAGAAGACTGGATCCTATGTCAACTGGACTGCATCAAGATGTTTGAAGTTTTATAAAGATCATTCCTTTTTTTCCCCTCTCGAATTCAATAAATGTATCACTATGTCAACTTCATCGCATCTTAATTTGCAAAATAAATGATGAAGGTCTGTTACATCTAAAGGCGGATCCAAAAGATTAGTGGTTCTGAATAAATTTTTTATACATATTAAGTAAATTTTTCAATACAAATACAGAATTCTGGCCAATCGAATAAGTAACTACAACTCTAGCTCATCCCTGAGTGGTACATATGGCCCAGATATAATGTCAGTGAAGTGGTGCCTTTGACGCAGTGAAGTCGGGAAAAAAAACCATTTAATTGTCAACTATAATCTTCATCGTACCCCTTATTTGGCCCAAGAAAATACAATATTCCTTCACCAACCTGCGTGCACCGTGGATTTTTTCTAATAGAAAGCAAACATGTGCACAAATGCTTAACAATTTTAAATTATATTAGAAGAAGTTGTGGCATATTAATTAAATTATATCCAGGCTTGAAGCATTTTGTTTTGTTTGGTTTGAACTGATCTAGACACAGCAGATGAAAGCAAGGATGCGTTAATAGCAGCTAAAGATGGAACAGTTGCAACGAAATGCCCAGTTATGGACACCGGACAAGAGGCAAAGAAGTGGTGGCTGGATTTATGGTAGCAATTTTTGTGTGGTGTTTGTGGTAGTTTCTTAAAAATGTGACTTTTGAAATTCTGAAAAATACTTCTTTATTATGTTGGTTTTTCGTGTTTAATGGGCACATGTTGAGTGTGGTTGAAGTATCTAATATGTATAAGCTTCAGTTTAGGTGAAAATAGTACCAAACTTTAGGTAGTCGTCTATCTAATTTAATAGGCATATATTGAGTGAGTGCGCATTGTTCTGGTGGAATGACCAATGAGTATGGTGGTTGCTGGTGGTGTACTAGTCCAGATCTGTGAAAACTGAGGGAAGATGAGTTTTTTGTGGTATAAAGGGCCTTGTCTTGTTTTTATCTATACACTGTGTATATCACAGTTATGTCATTTGAATATCTTGTATATATACTTTTTGTATGTCATCTGTATTACTGTTATATACCTGATATCCACGTGACACACATATGATACATAACTGATATACACATGACATACACTGTCGCTGTGACAAATTTCAACTCTGAATTTTCAGTCCATATCAACTCCAATCTTAGTCAAATTTTATAGAGAAATTTAGACCACATGCCAATGTAGGAGCAGTACTGTTTACATTTTCATGGACACTTTTCATACTATTACCAACTTAAAGCCAATCACTGTATCATAATCACCTTTACAACTGAAATCTATGAAGACAAGCCTAGAATCATAGACCTCAATTTGAACGTTCCAATCATTTTCAGCTTGCATTGTTCAGACATGGTTCCATAGTCTTCTTAACCTTGAAAATAACTGTCGGCATGCCATTATGCACAGTGGTTCCAGCCAGAAGCCTATCTGGCTGGTAACTGTCGTAGGTTAGGTTTCCCTGGAAAATTATATACATGCATAATGAAGAATATTTACATCATCAGTATGCAGTGTGCCTTGGCATCTGTTGAATCGAGTAAAGAATAACGAACATGTCAATACTTGGCTGTCCTATTCCTTGGTGGACATTGTTTCCAAATTGCTAATATTGCCTATTGACTGATGAAGCACCGGTTCTATATATTATATATATATGATCCCTTTAATGGTCTGAAAATGTTTAGTAGTCTCTTGATATGTACTTGCTGTTTGTTAAATGTGATACACAACGACATACTTTTAAAGTTTCATATTAGGTTAAACTTAATAATTAACGACAACATTGATCAGCTTTCCATTTTATTCTTGACATGATCGATCTCATTTCTATATTTGTTTGGCCTGCTGGCATAGCTACATTCAAGTGAAAAGACCAGAAGGAGAAAGCTAATTATAATATTACGCTAACCATTGGGCATGTGTATACTGTTTTTGATAGTTCTCATATTGACTGGACTAAGCCGATTCATAAGAATTGTCAGAAGCTAAATCATGTATGAATGCATTTAGTGTATTCTTTTCAATCTTCGCAAGTAACCTTAGTGTATTTTTTTAATAGGCCAAGTTTTAGGGAAGAAAAAAAATACTGTACTTTGTAAGGAGCCTTGGTAGTCTAATAATATTTAGAATTCGACTAACGAATCTTTGGTGAAGAAAGGTTTGTACATTATAAATATTGACTTCTATATATGTAACAAGAAGGATATTATTGTCCATGTTGGACGTGCAGTAGTTAGTCCATGTACAACACTTGGTGACTTTGAAGAGGATTCAGGAATAAATTTAAAAAAGGACTAAAACTTGGAAATTTGTCGAGTTTGAAATAACAAACATAGATAGAGTCTTGCAACTTATAATTTCTTTACTTTTTTTGAAAGATGAAAACTATGTTAAAGAGGGTCCTATTTGAAGATTTGTCTGAAGTAAACTTAACAAGATGATTTGAACTCTTTTCTTTTAGTGGAAAATTTTAGTATTTAATTTAGAGGTAACAAAATTTTGAACAATGAAGGATAATCGAGTGTTCTCGAACCAAAGACGTTAGAAGCATATTCTGTGAAATATAGCTGAGTAATTGACGGTCGTCTTAATGTTTAATGCATTAATGACAGCATTATCCCTCTAACTAATTCTTAAACCAAAGTCTAACTAAAGAGTTAAGGAGCCTTGAACTCTTTTATTTAAAGGAAAATTGTATTTATAATAGATCTAAGAAGAAGTTAAACTATGAAGATAATTTCGACGCTCTCTTTAAATGTTATATGTCAAATTGAGAGTTCATTTGCCCAAATTAAATTGTAAACAGATTTTCAGTTAATGCTAATACAATCCTTAGTTACTCTTTTGTCAAACATGAGTTGATTAGTAATGTGTCATTTTGTGAAGTTTTTGTCTTTGTCTCTTAAATTTGCATCTATTCTACAATTATGAAACACGCACACTGCTTAATTACACTTGACTCTCATCAGTTCTCCATAAAAGGGTTGGGAAACAACAGAGCAATTATATGTTTTCTGCTTTTCCACCACTCAGTTTCTCTAGCTCTTTGTTAACTCTAATGGCTTCCATGCTTTCTTTGTTTACTATCTGTCATCTTTTTATCTCCATAGCCCTGTATGCATGTTCCGCTGGTGCTACTGACTCCTTGTTTGCATATCAATTCATCACCAACTTGAACCCTTTAGTTTCATCCAACCATAATTTCGTAATTGGATTTTTTGGTTATTATTCATCGACTCTACGTGTATGCAAGACGTACCTGGGATTGGGGTACAGGAGTGTAGATTCCAGGGCTATAGTATGGGTAGGTAATGAATTGAATCCACTTGGATGTTTTACAGCGCTAGCACTAACCAAAGAAGGATTTTATGTCAAAGATATAGTACTGGGAACAACGGTATGGATTCATAAGCCCAACAGAACAGTTCCGTCACCAGTTCTGAAGCTCCTTGATTCAGGTAATCTTGTGTTTGGAGATTCTAGCAATCTGACGGCTGGAGAGTATCTGTGGCAAAGCTTTGACCACCCTCTTCACACATTGTTACCAGGAATGAAGCTTGGCTGGGACAAGAAAACTGGCATCGACCGATCCATGAGGTCCTGGAGGACAGAAGGTGATCCAGCTCCAGGTGATTATTTGTTAAGGTTAGACTTAGGTGACTCAGGTCAGTTACCCCAACTAGTTCTTGAGAAAAACCAGCGAATGCAATCAAGATGGGGTCCTTGGGACGGAGAAAAATTCAGTGGCGGTTATGCCCTCATGGATAGCCATGCATTCAGACCAATATTTCATTCCGATACAGATGCGATTTTTTTCACATTCGAAGCCAAGGAGGATTCGAGTTTGATACTTTCACTGAATCCAGATGGGAAACTACAATTCTTGAGATGGGATAATAATGCTACCAATTTCTGGGATGAAGTGAAGACACTCAATATGGCCATATGTGACCAGTATAGCACATGTGGGCCTTATGGAGTTTGTACTGATGGAGAATTCCCCTGTGAATGTCCTGATGGATTCACAGCTGTATCACCAGAAGAATGGGACAAGATGAATTTTACGGAAGGATGTAGGAGAAACACCTCACTTAACTATACTGATAACGACGTGTTTGTCAAGAACACTGGACTGAAGTTGCCTGATAAAGCTACTTACTGGGGAATGTTGTACCCCCAGGACTGTGAACAGAAGTGCTTAAACGAAAGATCGTGTATGGCTTATACTAACTTCAATATCAACGGAAATGGAAGCAAATGTGTTGTTTGGTTGGGAGATTTACTTGATATGAGACGTTCACGGATAGCTGGGAACGACATTTTTATAAGGATGGCAAATGGAAAACCAGGTAAAAATGATTGCTTACTTGTGATATGATTGCTTGCTTATGACATGACACTAAATTCAATGCCTAAATTATTTTTAGTATAGTGCAAAGTTATGTGTGCATGAATGACATTTGAATGGTGAAGTAGTTAATTGTTGGTGCATAAACATCAATAAATAGAATTTCCATATTAGTGCTTGATTAAGTGATTCCTGCAGATTTGTCTTTTTTTTAAAAATAAATAAATTGTGTCTATAACTTGTTTCTTACATGAACCACTCATCCCTCATCTCTATCAGAGGGAAACAGTTCTAGAACTTTTCAAAATGCATATGTATCTCCGTTATATAGAAACATTAGATGTGTTTCAAGCATTTTACTGAATGTTGTCACATAACTGCTACACAATCTAGCAAAAGTTGACACTAACCTGCATGCATCTAGTTGTTCTCATAGCAAAATCTTTAACTTTGTATCAACAGAATATTATGAGTAAGAAAAAACAACTAACACCTTTTACTTTCTTATGAACAGATGCACCTGTTTCCCATGGGAAAAGAAAATTGAATGAGGGATCGATAGCAGTGATTTCTGTATTAGTTCTGGAAGTACTTATCTCGATTTCATATATTGTGTATACACATCGAGCAAAGAGTACAGGGGTGCTAGGTAAAATGAATCACATCTCGCTGCTTATATATTATTTTCATAGTTATTTTTTTCAGCCCAACCTTAGTTTCACTCAAACACCATTCATGAGCAAAACCTCCTTTCAACTCTTGAGACAACAAGAATGAGCAGAGACATTGTTCAAAAGCATCTTGTTCTGCCAATACCCTTTAGTTTGTAATGAAAAACAAAATTTACTTAGAACACACATGACTCTGTAACCTAGCTCACGGTTCGCTTCCATTATTGTCTGATATATTTGTTTTTGAAAATGAATATCTTCATCTGAGCAGGTGTCATTGCGCCAGAAAATTCTATAGCGCCAGAAAATTCTATAGGAGCTTTGCTGCAGGGAACAGATGTCATTGCATATGATTCCAGTGATCTAGCTGCAGCCACTGACAATTTCTCGCTGTCTAATAAGATAGGGCATGGTGGCTTTGGCAATGTTTATAAGGTTAGTATTTCTTTTCAACAAGCATGAGCATGCATATTTATAGTAACTCAGACAACACAATTAATACCCAAATGATACATAAATCTGTAGGGTGTACTAGAGAATGGAGTAGAAATAGCAGTGAAGAAGCAAGACGTGGCTTTGCGTCAAGGAGTTGAGGAGTTCGAGAATGAAGTCAAATTAATTGCAAACCTACAGCATCGTAATCTAACCAAGTTGTTGGGATACTGCATTCATGGAATAGAAAAATTCGTAGTCTATGAGTTCATGGCGAATAAAAGCCTAGACAAGGTCATATTTGGTAGGTCATCTTAAATAACAACTTTGTTTTACTATTATATGTGTTATTTTGATATTAGACAAGCCATAAGAGAGAGAAATTTTATTAGGCCTATCCGAGTGAAATAGGGTAACTGTTTTCTCTACATGTCCAGATGCTGCAAGAAGGGCTACAGTAGCATGGCCAACGCGCTTAAACATTATCAAAGGAATCGCAAGAGGACTAGTTTACATGCATCATGACTCGAGGTTGACAGTAATCCACCGGGACCTAAAAGCTAGCAATGTCTTGCTAGACAGCGAGATGACACCCAAGATATCTGACTTTGGGTTGGCAAGGGAATTTGAAGACGATGTTGAAGTGAAGACTCACCGTGTAGCTGGAACATAGTAAGTAGACTAGCACTCATTATCATTAACACTACATGTTTATGCATATTTTACAGATAGTCTTATGTTGTGGCTGTAGTGGCTATATGTCTCCTGAATACATGCAAGCTGGACATTATTCAACAAAATCAGATGTGTTCAGTTTTGGAATTTTGACATTGGAGATTGTGAGTGGCCAAAGGAATTCGATTTATCGGCACCCAACCTATGATATTGGTCTAGTAGGCTATGTAAGTATATCGATCATCCCCTGATTATGGTCACTACTTGTACACCTAAGTTTCACCTTGTGCTAAAACAATTTAATTACATGCATGATTGATCTTTTGTTGGTCAGGCTTGGAAAATTTGGAATGAAGGGAATGCCATAGAACTACTGGATCCACTGATAGATAAACCAGATGATTTGGATGAAGTTTTAGGATGCATCCATGTTGGGATCTTGTGTTGTCAACGGCGATCCCAAGACAGACCTTCAATGGTTCAGGTGGTTTCCTTACTGGAGGAGAATGAAATGTTAAAGTTTAATTGTGTGCCCCGGGAACCTTACTTCTATAAGGAGACGAGTCAGAGTAGCAGGAGTCGCGAAAGTATGAATGGGCTAAGTATTACTGAATTCACCGGAAGATCATGATCACCTAATATCAATCTACAGAAAAAGCTCTCAGTATATGTTATCTTGTTGAATTTTGTGTAGCTTCATGCAATGACAGTACTTGAATGATATATAATGAAGTGAAGAGACCAAATTTACCAGTGTCTCTATCAACGTAACTATGCATTTGTTTTTCCTTGAAATGATACAGTAGTATACTTAATGAATCGGTATCAAACAGGATCTTGATTCTTTTGGTTATAAATATGGTTGATATTAACACAAACTATAACATCATTAAATTAGAATGATAATATCACGCCTAGAGAGATTTGGGGCTAAAATCCACTCAATTAAAGTATTATAAAAACACAGTGAAATTTAAGAGGATTAGTTTTTATATTTGCTAATCAATCAATCAGGTGTGTAAATTTAAGCTAGGTTAGGAATCTATAGAGATGCATATATATGCGTCATTGTTATATTACCTTATTTTCTCAAAGCGTCAACTGTGAATTGTGATCCAGACTCAATTCAGTTCATCCTATATTATATTTATATATAGAGACTACAGTTCCTGATTTAGCCCGGAAGGGTTTCGATTTGAAGAGTTAATTAACATGTTAATATTCCAAACTTCAATAAAGAGACTCCCGTTTTTATTTTGACTACAGGTGGGAGAGAGTGTGATAACCCACCACATCATCATCACGCCACATAGGTGACACGTGGCACTAGGCTAGAGGACATGAGAGTCCGGTCTATATTTTGACTACCCTAGCCTATTACTTCCTCTATCACTTTTTTATTTGTTCAATTTTGATTTTTTACTTGTTATTTTTGACAAATCAAGAACAGACAATATATTTTACTTACTAGGATATCCTTCATTTATTTAGAGAATTAATGTTTTGAAAAAGGTAGAACTTCTTTAATGAGTAAATTGATTTTACGAAAACTATCAATTAATAGGGGTAAAATGATAAACTCGTTATGTTAATTATTATTTTTTAAATAGATTTGATTCTTTAATTTTTTCAAAAATTAATATTTTCTTTGTAGTTCTGTCAAGTATTAAGCTAATTCTCGCAATTAGAATTTGCGGAAACTATGAAAAAAGAATAATAGGATTTAATGAGAATTCACATTTGAAGGTTAAAATTTTGTAGTTTGTGCTATTTTGGTCTTTTTCTAGAGTCTAGTGTAGTCCTATCGATCCATTTTACTTATTATATTTCTCTTTTACATATCTCATAAAAATATCAACATGAAAGGATGATTTGATTAATAGTTCATTGATGATAAGGGGATGGAGAAAACTTGAACTGAATTCCTACTCTTCACCACATTGATCTCTCACCTTAATTAGAGTAAAGGTAAAAGTGGGAAAAAATAAATAATATTATCTTCATTATATAAAATGACAACTATTTTGGACTAATTATTTTTAGTAACCATGAGAAATAAAATGAACTGGAGGGAGTAGTTTTTTAGGTGTAAATTTTGCTTATTTTTGGTGTCCAGTAAAATTTTTGTGTTGCAGTTTCTAGAATTTCATTGGACTTTTTTAGTATTTTTTATTTTAAAAAATTTCCCCACAATTTTTGTAAAATCTAACAGAATTCATTTAATATACGACGGAGATCAACATTGTTAACTTAACTTAAAGGATCAAATTTGTGTAAAGCATATTTTAAGGACAATTTTAAACCTACTTCAAAACATGAGAGACCATTTTTATTATTTTCTCCTTCAAACTACATAAAAACTAATAATGAAACTTAAATTTTCAAAATGATATTAATAAGATTAATATAATAAAATAAATTCCTAATAAATATTTTCGTAAGGACAGTATGGTCATTAATAGAAACTGACGGAGTAATATTCAAGCTATTCATTAATATGGGTTAATATGAGTCAAACTTGTTTCCAATCGCAACCTAATGTTTGGTTAAGGGTCTGTGGGTCATTTACATTTTTGGCCCTGGTAAATAAAGTGAAAATGTAAAGAATGAAATTCACATAATTAGTTCATTAGGGCCCGTTTGGCCATGCGATATGGTATCATGATATGGAATCATGAGATGAAATTGAAGGTTTGTTTGGACATGCGATATGGAATTTTTGTGTTGTATATTTTCTCATAAACATAAAAATCCCATAAGTTGTAAAACTATTAAAATAGCCCCAATTGTTTATTCAATCTTATCAAATAAACAAAAATTATAAAATCGCATATTAAATTATTACAAAGTTATTTGTTCTTCAGTTAAATAATTGTTTCATCTAACTTTAATTTAATTAAAAAAATTGAACATAAATTGTACTTGATATGCTCATATCTCTCAACTACTCTTACAAATAACCTATAAAGTAGAATAAAAACATACATTAGTGAGTAAATATTAACTTAGAAGTTAAATGCACTAAGATAAAAATTAACAAACATCACTAACTTCTAACTATTTACAAGAAAAATCAATAGTTAAATATTATTGAATAATGAAATTTTAAAAAGTTACCACAAGTTTGAGTCAAAAACACTTCTAATAAAATTTAATCAAAAAAATTATAACTAGTCCACTTGACTAAATATTAATAACTAATTGATCAAATTTTCCCAAATCCTCAATCAATTGGACTTGATATCCTTCAGTCATGTGAACGAACATTTTACAAATACTAAAATTAAGAAAGTGCGGCACTGCCAATGAAAATTGTCTTTTATCAATATTATGCTTAGTCATAAGATTAAGACGTTTTTTTTATTATGAAAAACCAAAAAAGTATTACTCCCTTCGTTCTCATTTATATTCACCAAATGAATTTCTACTTTATCATTTATATTCACCAAATTTAAAGTGATAATAAATTTTATATTGGTGAGAATAATAAATTTTAAAAAGTAATGATGTGATTATAAATTTTATTTACATATGAAACAAATGGTTAGTAGATATAAATGTGGAGTTGTTTTAACTAAATATAAACTCATGGATCAATTATTGTATTAAAATATCTCAAATCATGATATGGAATCACATGGTGATTCCATATCATGGTTTTTGGAGAATATGATATCACCTCTCATGATATGGAATCATGAGATGGAATCAGCGTAAAATCGCATGTCCAAACGCTGATTCCATCTCACGACACCATATCGTGATATGGTATCGCATGGTCAAACGCCTACTAAATAGGACAAAATCAATATTGTACTAATCTGATTTATTACGTAAAAGAAAATTAACCAAAAGCCCCATAAATTCACTTTAATTAATCAGTTCCATTTCACGTGGGTTTTAAATACTTTCTAGAAGGAAAAAAGAAACTTTCTCAAACAAATATACTAACAAAACTGGATCCAGTCTTATTCTCCCTCTGTCCTTAATTATTTGTCCACATTTTCATTTTTAATTGTACCTAATTATTTATCTATTTTGACAAAAAAAAATTACTTATTATACCCTCAATTAATTACTTTGAAAAAGGTAGAACTTCTTGAAAATATTAAGTTTTTAATTCATCCACTTCATAATTAATAGGGGTAAAATGGTAAAATCACTATATCAATTATTAATTTCTTAATAGGTGTGTCAATTTAAAAGTGGACAAGTAATTAGAGACAGAGGAAGTATTTACCTATTCATTTTTTCTTGAAAGACCCATAATATTTTTTGGTGAAAATTTCAAAACAACTTATTTTCCTAGAAAATCTTAACAATACTAGGTTAACCCATTTTAATCTGCATACTAACTATCCAACCCATTTTTGACCCGCATAAAATGTTTTTTTTTTAAAAAAAAATAATAATAATTAAATTTGATCCGGTGGATCAATTTTAATGATGAAAAATATGCAAAATAAAACAACAAAGCTGAAAAGGAGGTCTAATTGATCAAAAAGTGAACGGCCCAAAATTTTAAAAATAAGATAAAAAACAAAACAATTCTAGATTTGTCCTTGGTCTATATTTTCTCTTTGCTTTTAAGAAAGTTACTCTTCAACTTCTCTGTATTCTCCATAGCATCGTCAAGTTCTCTAAACTTGGTGTTACCTACTTACCTTCGATATTAATGGGTTGGATTTTGACTTATTTTTGTTTAATCCATTTTTAATCCCTCAAATTTGTTTCTACGATATCCATTTGTGATCACTAGTTGAATTTCGAAATATATTTTTATAACTGGTATAGTTTAATTAAACTCCAATTCTAGTTGCTAATTAATACTTCCTCTATTCTCAAAGAAAATTGTTAGGTTTAAAATGCAAGTTATATGGATCAATACATCTTATTTTTAGTATGAATTCAAATATTGATATTATTTTCTAAAAGGAAAAGGGTTCAAATTTGACGCAAAACAATGCAAAACTATCTATAGTTGTCATCCATTAACGGTTGATTCAAAATTGTCTTTGTTATTATCAAACTAGCGTACATTTTCCCTTTAAAATATGATTAATAAAAATTTAAAACGTTCGAAAAACTTGAACCAAATTAAGGAAGGAACCACCATTTGATTTTTCAAGTAATAATATATAGTCATTTTATTGGATCTACTTCAATATATGTTGTAAGAATAAGTCATCATTACAATTTACAAGGCATATATTTGTGTCCTTTTCTAGCGAGATTTCTGTTACACGTTTGCATTTCAAATACGATAGCCTACCTAAATTGTACATATATATAAATTATAATATACTTGCTTAGTGAAGAAACTGAAAACATCACACGTTATCATTTTATTTTTTTTGGTAATAGTTATCATTATTAATTAGATGTAAGAAAATTGAAATGTTGATATATGAATATAGAATTTAGAGCTTCAAAAAGTAGTGTCTGAATTTGAACTCGAAATCTTAAGATAAATTTTATCTTGTGTTATTTAGGGGATACAAAATATATGTATAGTTATATATACTAAATTTTAAAAAATACGTTATATCTGTAGTGTAATTTTTTATCAAAGTGATTCAGGTCTGCCCCAGTTAATATAAATCTTTTTAACTTTTTCATTTATAAATATAGTTCAAGCAGAAGCGATCAGCATATTGCGGGGAGTATACAAAAATTTAGTAGTTTTTGTTTAAATTTTATATATGTAATTAAAATATTCACTAATCAAACATCTCTATATTTTACCATAAATTCAGTTATTATAATACATTAACTTGAAGTTACGGTAAGAATTATAAACTTCAAATCATTTATTCGTCTTTGAGTTAAGTATTAAGATAGTAATTGCACAAGGAAAGATTGTTACTCTCTCTATCCCAATTATAAGTGACAAAGTTTGAATTTTCAGAGTCAAACTTCTTAATTTTGATCGTGAATTTGGATATAGAATATATTTAGAAACTAAATAAAAAGTATTATAAATCACAAATAATTAACAATTAAAAATTATATGTATATCGAAATTTTAAAAAATGTCACATAAATTAAGACGAAAATGATAAACAAAAACAACAATTGGTAGTAGTAGATGCCTGGATGGTGATGTGGCTCAAACAACACTTCCTAATTAATGCAAGGATTAAATTAGTCAAAATATTTGAACTTTCCGTTTTATAAGCTTCACGATACATAACCACTGATTCAATCAATATCTTCATCTCATACTTCAATGACAATCTTGTTAGGTTCAGAAAATAATGCTTGTAAGAACGAAGACCACATAAATATTGAAATGAGTATAAATATCCAGAAATTAAAATGATATCTAATTATGTTTGGCAGATCTATATAATTCTCCTTTATATACTACAAAATTATAATCCTAAGTCTTAAGCAACTTGGTCTTAATTAAGTTTGTAAAAATTGAGCATTTTTTACCTCCCATCAAATAATTATTAAATTTAATCACTTTTTTGCGAGTTCAATGTTGTATGCGCTACCTGCCTAAACTAACACCAACTATATATTTATCAAAAAATATCTCATTTTCTGATAATATGTTGCTTTCTAATTCATCGTTAAGTTGAATTTAACTGATCGTGACAAAAGTTGTATGTCGCTAATTCTTGAATTTTGATTGCAGAAGATGCAAGTTAATTCGTCTAACGATCGACTTTCTTTCTTCCAATTGCTACGTTTTGCAGGCTTGAGATTCAATACTGATGTTTGTTGCTGCTTTCTTAACCGTTATGGCCGTAGCTGCATTCCCTTCCTTTGTTATACATATGAAAGTAAAGCCGTCAAAATGGGCTTAGTCCATGGGCAAGCCCAACTCAATCCGTTATTGGGTAGGATTGAAATATGATTTTTCAAGCTTATTTAAAATTAAGGCTTATAAACACGATCCATATAAGTCATTGGCCCTTTAGGCTTGATTGACACCTAAAAAGATTCATTTGACTTTTGAATGATGTCACATAAATTGGGACGGTCAAAACGATAAGAAACATATTGATATACTGATATGATGTGACTCAAACAACCCTTACTTTCACCCTAACCTCCTAGTTAATGCAACGATTGAATTAGTCAAAAGATTTGTACCTTCAATTTCACAAGCTTCACGACACATAATCACCGAGTCAATTCATGTCTTAAATCAAATTATAACTACTCTCTTGAGTCTTGAGTTCACTTTCTTACTAACTTATTGGACTTTGTTTGTGTATAATTAATTGCTAACGAGAGAGATTCGTGAGTACAAGTAGACATATTGCACGGCTATAGAAAGTTTGAAGTATAATCAAGTGAAAAATAATGAGTTTTGATCCCCATGCTATCGCATTATTCTAGTTTTGTTTGTGTATAATTTATTTGATCCGTCCAAATTCAGTCCAACCAGCCCATTTGACACTACACACAAAGATGGTCCAACAAGTTAAGTACGAAAGTGAACTCTAGAGAGTAGTTATAATCTTGATATTAAGTATATGGGGTCCCTATCCACCTAACTCTATGTAGGCAAAATTTAATGTCTTTCATTTTGGTCCAGAGTATAAAGTTTTAAGAACCTAAACAGAGAAGATTACCTGTTAGAAAGCATCAGTTATGTGTCAGAAGAAAGAGTTGTTGATAGTAATTGTTTCATTTCTTGTCCCATTTTGTAGTTCCATAGATACCATTTCCTTTAACCAAACTCTCAAAGATGGTGATTTGTTAATCTCTTCAGGGAAATCTTTTGCTTTGGGTTTCTTTGGGAATTCCCCTGGTAAACGTTACGTCGGAATTTGGTACAACAATGTTCCTGAACTAACTGTTGTTTGGGTTGCCAACAGAGACAACCCTGTTAATGGCACATCTGGGATTCTTACCATCGATTCAACTGGAAATCTTGTTATACGTCTCGATGCGGAATCAAAAACTGCAGCTTGGAGAACAAATGTTTCTTCAGCTACAAAACGAGCAGACTCGTATACAGCTAAGCTGGAGGATTCAGGGAATTTTATATTGTTTCAAGACTCCAAAATGGATGTTACTGAGTGGCAGAGCTTTGATTATCCTACCAATACTTTGCTTCCTTCAATGAAATATGGAATAGACAAGAGGACGGGTTTGAACCGGTTTCTAACATCCTGGAAATCATTGAGCGATCCAGGCACTGGAGAGTATCGTTACACAATGGAGCTCAATGGGACACCTCAAGTTTTCTTGTACAAGAACTCTAGCAGGATTTGGCGGACAGGATCCTGGACGGGTCATGGTTGGAGTGGTGTACCAGAAATGAGCCCACGATTCATCTTCAGCCTTAGTTATGTGGACAATGATACCGAGGTTTCCTTGACATATGGCATACATGATAGTTCAATAATCTCAAGAATGGTCCTGAATGAATCCGGGATCGTGAACCGGTTAACTTGGCAAGAGAGTGAGCAAAAGTGGGTGCAATTTTGGTCTGCCCCTAAAGACCCTTGTGACAATTATGAACATTGTGGAGCATTTAGCAATTGCAATCTGTTCAATTTGGCTGAATTTGAATGCAGTTGTCTTCCAGGGTACGAGCCAAAGCTAAGCCGACAATGGTTCTTGAGAGATGGCTCTCATGGATGTTTGAGGAAGAAAAATGAAGAGGTGTGCAACAGTGGTGAGGGGTTTGTCACATTAAGTCATGTGAAGATCCCCGACACGGGTGCAGCTCGGATGAACAAGAGCATGGGATTGAAGGAATGTGAAGAGTTGTGTCTGAAGAACTGCTCCTGCACAGCCTATGCAAGTGCTAATATTAGTGCAGGAGGAAGTGGATGCATCACTTGGTATGGTGAGTTGACAGACATAAAGCAATTTACAGATGGGGCCCAAGATTTATATATCAGAGTCTCTGCATCTGATTTAGGTAAGGAGTTAACTTAATATATTGTGTGAGGATTCAGGTAATTCACTATTATGCGGAGAAGAAATGTGCAAGTTGATCATTTTTGGTTAGTAGCAATACACAGTATCTAACCCTGGTGTTTACTGGAAGTTCTCATTTTTTCTTTGTTCAGTGCAATTCTCGAAGAATTCAAGAGGCCATAATAGGAAAAGAACGATAGGGATTCTAGTAGGGTCTGCTGCAGCAATAATTCTTGCACTCTCTTTGGCATGTTGTTTGGTTATCAATACAAGGAGAAATGGTAAGGATATTATTCTACATCATATTTTAGTCGAATATTTTCAGTATCTGTACAGCAGCTATAATGGTGAAGCACCTATAGCAACTTAGATCTCTCTACTACCTTTCTATATCGTGCAGCAAAAACAATGATATAACTGCAAATTTCATTTGATCCTAATCGGTGTTTGCTGATGTACAGATAATGAGAGAAGTGAAAGTTTAGCATCCTATGACGGCATGGATGAAAGTAAACATGCAGAAATCTCAATCTTTGATCTAACCACAATAACTAATGCCACTGATAAGTTCTCTGATGCTAACAAACTTGGTGAAGGAGGATTTGGTAGCGTATACAAGGTAACAACTCCCAAACATGATTGATATCCTAGCGATCAACATTATCTTTATAGGAGGCTGCAAATAGATGTAATAATAATTATTAAACCAAGCTTTTCACCCTTAAAAAAAAGAAGAAGCTATGTTTACCAAATAATAATCTGGATTCAATATCAGGGTCATCTGACAGATGGACAAGTAATAGCTGTCAAAAGACTTTCAGTAACTTCAGGGCAAGGGACGGAGGAGTTCAAGAACGAAGTCACACTAATTGCAAGACTTCAGCACAGAAATTTGGTGAGGCTTTTAGGATGCTGCGTTCAACGAGGAGAGAAGATGTTGGTTTATGAATATATGCCAAACAAATCCTTGGACAGTTTTATTTTTGGTAAGGAACATCTTCAGGACCGGAATTTCTTTCATTGACCTCCAGTCTCTACATGCTTTTACATGTTTACTGATGCTTACTGCTTTAACGCGTGTGTGTTCCTAAAAGATTTCTTATGCACAAATTTTTAAACTGTGATCCAGATAAAACAAAAGGGTCTTTGTTGGATTGGGGAAAACGGTTTGAAATCATACATGGGATTGCACGAGGAATGTTATACCTTCACCAAGACTCTAGACTAAGAATTATTCATAGGGATCTAAAAGCAAGCAATGTTTTACTCGATGCCTCCATGCAACCAAAAATATCAGACTTTGGAATGGCCAGAATATTTGGAGGTGACCAAATGGAAGCAAACACAAATCGAGTAGTTGGAACATAGTAAGTATGTCAAGTTGTGTATAAACATAAATGAGTTATGTTAGATATGTGCATGTGATCTTTAAAATGATAAATCTTGACATTGCTTATCTATTGCAGTGGTTATATGTCACCTGAATATGCAATGGTAGGGCACTTTTCAGCAAAGTCTGATGTTTTCAGTTTCGGGGTTTTGTGTTTGGAAATTATCACTGGCAGAAAGAACAACAGTCATAAGGATCAGGAGCAATCTCGACATTTAGTTGGATATGTAAGTACAAACATATATATGCTGTTAAAATCGAGAAATTGCATTTATTATCTTACAGTTGCCTTAGACATAAGCTGTGTCATGGATGGTAGTACTGCAAATAATAATTTGGAAACAATTCCCTTTCAGGTTGTTAAAAGTGCTGAATAGATCGAGATTTTGTATTTCAGAATTTCAATTTTTGGTGTTATGGTCGCTTCTCTTATAGAGAAGAAATTGTCTGAAATTTTGATTGTGATGCATTGTGGTGTTTCTATTTAAGGTTTGGGATCTTTGGAAGGATGAAAAGGCTTTAGATGTTGTTGATCCATTGTTAGGTGGCTCATATGAAGCTTGTGAAGTTTTGAGATGCATCCACATTGGCCTTTTGTGTGTACAACCGTTTACAGATGACAGACCGACTATGTCAGAAGTGGTCTTCATGCTGTGCAATGAAACAAATCTTCCTTTCCCTAAACAACCTAGCCTTATATTCAGATCAGAGAATCATAGTTCAGTTAAACACTCTTCATCAGCAAGTATAGCAACATCTTCTGTCAACGATATGTCTATTTCAACAGTTCATGGTCGCTAGAGCTTATGCTAACTATTCAAGAACTATTTTGAAAGAAATACAGAATTCCTTTTTCTGTACTTTGCTTTCATATTATTAGAGAGATTTATTGGTGGGTTATACACAACATTTAACATGCTAGTCCATTCTTGATTGAAACTAGTGGGGTTGGGCTCTAATAGCACTGGAACCAACACTGACTTCTGATTCCCCATGGCCCATGTTACAGACTTAAAGGTAGGTGGGTGGCAAAGGATTGGTAGGAAAGAAGCATAAACACAGAGGGTTTCTATTTCATCTGTGAATTAAATGGTGCTCTTTGTCAGCTGTATTTGATAATTGCCACACTTCATGTTTTCTTTAACAGTCTTCTCTGTGTTCATCAATGCTCTAAAAGCAACAAAGGCTAATCCTGCTAGCCACACACAACTTTTCAATGTTTTTATTGATTTGCAGGATAGTAATTTGGTTGTGGAGTTTTGTCAATTAATGAGATATTTAACTATTATTAGTTGGTTATGTTTTTCCTCAAAAATTATTGATAAAAAAATACAAACATGTAAGTTATCTTATGAAAGATTTTAACTTTTGTTTCATAATTAGATCATGAGATAGACATGTATCAAATACAACAATAATATTATGATCATGAGTAAGAGCACTGTTGTTTCAATCTTTCTGTGATGAGTATCTGTAAAAGTAATATCAACTAGTCTATTGAAAATCTTTTAGCATTATTTGCATTGAATCATTGAAGACTATATCATACTTTGGGAAGTAATGAGCACTAGATACATTTGATAAACAGATAACAGAAATACATATACACGTCAGACAACTACCGAACATAAGGTGCTGTAATTGTCACCTCGTTGATCGAAGATGATGCTGTTTCAGTAGTAATCAAGTCTGAGTTAGGGGTAATGAAGGGCTGCTTCGGGGAGGGAACTGTTGCTTCAATACTTAGCATGGACAGAATTGTTGACATGGTTGGTCTGTCTGCTGCGTTGAGTTGCAAACACAATAGTCCTACTAGAATGCAGCGTAATGCTTCCTCACTGGGACAAGAATCAACTATTGATGGATCTACCAGCTCAAAGGCCTTACCATCATTCCACAACTCCCAGGCCTGAAGCAGCAGTTCATTTAGAAAATAAGTATGATTATTAAATCAAAAGATAGTTTCAAATGTTGTATCTTAAAACTCACCCGTCGTATCAAATTTGGAGGGGAATCACTATTATAAGAGACCACGTTCCTTTTGCCACTTATGATCTCCAATAATATAACACCAAAGCTAAAGGCATCAGATTTTACTGAGAAGAGACCAGCTCGAGCATATTCAGGTGACATATAGGCACTGCAAAGGAAAAGGGCAATAATGAGCCAAGTAATGAAAAATGGTAAAGATGCGACAGAGAAATCCCTTTTGGTATTTTCTTGCTTACTATGTTCCAACAACTCGAAGAGTCTTAGCTTCATTCTGGTTTCCACTAAATATTCGAGCAGTACCAAAATCTGATATCTTGGGGTTCATATCTTCATCTAAAAGAATGTTGCTGGCTTTCAGATCACGGTGTATTATTCTTAATCTTGAATCCTGATGAAGATAGAGTATCCCTCTAGCGATTCCAATAATGATTTCATACCGCCTTCTCCAATCAAGCAATGACTTCCTGCTCTCGTCTAAGTTGTTCATATCAAATTTATCCAGTAAGCACTACTTAGGAGGAAAGGGTTAACACAAAAACAGATAGTAGTAAATTATCATACCAAATATGAAATAGTCTAGACTTTTGTTTGGCATATATTCATAGATCAACATTTTCTCCTCGTCTTCTTCACAGCAGCCAAGAAACGTAACAAGATTTCTGTGTTGAAGTTTAGCAATGAGAAGGACCTCAGTTTTGAATTCACTAATTCCTTGCTGTGATTGAGTTGATAGCCTTTTCACAGCTATTTTCTGCCCATCTGGCAATTGACCCTAGAAATTGCAATGCAATTAATCACACCATTAAAACACAAGTATGGAAAAGATTTTAGTTAAAACCATTACGCTACCTGTTCACCTCAAGAGGGACTTTTTCCCATTTTCTTTGGGCCTGAGTAGAATTTAGTGTTGCAGTTATTCAGGTTGTCAATATATTTTCTTATGTAGTAACAATACCTTAAAAACAGGCCCAAAACCTCCTTCTCCAAGCTTATTGTCAGGTGAAAAATTATCTGTCACAGCTTTCAACTCACGTAATTCAAAGAACTTCAGCTCGATGGAACGTTTATTTTCTTGTCCCATTTTACTGGAAGTTCCAGGTTTTGATAAGTTAGTTGCTGATTTAGAAAGTAACATTTCCCTGAACTTTTTCCTTCCCAAAATCCCTGATGTAAATCAATATAAACAGGAAGTTTATTGATGAGTTTAGAAGAAGCTGGACATGGGCAATTTTAACTTTTATCTAAGCATAATTCGGAGAATATAATTTCCTTTCCATGACTAATTAAATCAAAGGTTACATTTTGATTGACCTCTTTCAGTCATGCCAAATAGAAGTGAAACTTAAGTTACTCAACTGCTACTAGCAAGAATTAGAATGTACCTTTTTCCTTGAGTTTTATTCTCCATAGAAAGTAACAGCATGTACCACAGACAAAACTTGCAGAAGTGATGGACACTACTAGTGCTACCAGTAGTAGTTTCTTCTTTCCTAAACATTAAGGAAGATCAAGAAAGGAGGAAAATAACATATTTTTGGTTGAAAAGGAGCACATTAGAAATAAGATGCAGCTTGGAAGCACCTAACCTTTGTTCGAGCGCTCAAAAAGCTTAATGTTGAACTCTACTTGACTTGAATTATTAGGTAATATTGACAGATCAATCAAATCGCTATACCAAAATAAGCACTCTCCACTATTGCTGTAAGCATAAGCATTGCATGAGCAATTGGATGAACATATATATTCACAGATCTGATCATTTACTCCTTTCATTGATTCAGATGACACAGGAAGTTTTACATTTGGCATACGGACAAATTTTTTGTTATTGCTGCCACACTGCCGCGGATTTTTTCTCACACACCCACCTGAATAGTTTCTACTATCCCAATCTAATTTAAACTTCGGTTCATAACCTTTTAAGCATTCACAGGGTGGATTGGCATTCATGTCACAAATTCCAAAAGCACCACAGAAATTTATTCGGTCACAATTATCAGTAGATCGAGACCACACTAACTGCCAACTCTGATGATCTTTAGACCAGAACCATTGCTTCATCGACCCATTAAATTCTAAGACAATTCGAGAAATGTCAGATTCAGCAAAGCCATTGTAAGTAATATATTTACTATATTCAGTTGGATCATAACTGAAGTCGAATAAATCCTTATAATAATTTTGTTCTGCTCTAATAGCAAACCCTCCTTCATTCCAAGGCCCAGACCTCCATTCTTCCTGGAAATTATGTTGAACAACTAACTCACCATTTTGATTCTGGCCTACTTGCAAAGAGTAGCTTCCTGAAGCTGGATCATTCAGATCCCTCCAAGAAGTAAGTTTCTGGAGTGTGTTCTTGGACTTATTAAATCCAATCATCGCACCAGGCAGCCACGTATCTGTAGGATAATTAAAGCTCTGCCACTGTCTGTCAATGCCATTTGTCAAAACAAGATTTCCAGAGTCAAGAAGTACTGCTTTATTGGCATATGCTGAAGGTGTGGATAAACTAGAACTCCAAACTCTTTGTTTACGTGCATCCAAGAGTTGTAGATTTCCATCAGACAGCTCTAGATGAGAATTATTGAACGGAGGACGAATAGGGTTGTCCCTATTTGCTATCCAAACCACAGTTTTGGGCTTTATGTTTGTATACCATATACCAATAAAAAGCTTTTCAGAATTACCTGGACAGAAGAAACCGAGTTCAAACTTCCCTTGTTTGGATACTAAAGTATCTTCTGCAGAAAAGGAAAAGGACTGGCCAGGCAACAAGGTATCTGAACGAGTACTATTGCAGCTAACTAAATGAAAGTAAGAAAGCAAGAGAACCAATATTATCTTCATTTCTCACTACTACATAAAAACGAAAGAGGAGAATAAAGAAAGTTACTAGGTGATGGGCAATGAAACTTTGGGGGAAGTCTGATAGAGGACTAACAATAATAACCAGTAAATACAACCAAAGTTCCCACTTAATCATATACCCTAGTTCAAATCTTTGAAATTTCTAAGAAAGGAAAATACAATTGATGAAAATGACATCAAATTGCAATCTTTCCACTAAAAAATAATTACGTAACTTTGACCAACTAATAATTCCAGGCATTCCCACTGGATGTACTTGCTTCAATTAAAGTCCAAAAGGTGGCTGATAACGAATTTCACCTAACCTTGCTTATTGTCAATGAACACTTTTCCCAGTGAATGAAAAGGAATTTTATTGATTCTTAAAGTGAAAGATGTCTAGCTACTTCAGTGTTTAGTTCTTTGGTGATTTGAGTAAAATGATGATTGACTTACTCTTGGATACATCCAATCCAAATCATCAAACATCAGATATCTAAAAAGGATGAACACACTAGCCAGTTAAGTTAGAATTTAGTGTTGAACATGATTCTCCATCCTCACCTGCAAAGAAGAAATGCAAAGATGCATCATCTAATTCATAATGTTTGGGCCCAAGTTCATGGACATTTGTTTTGGAATTAATGTTATGGGCCACATTCAGAATTTTCCTCCTTAGCCCATCTTATATTTTCTCTTATCCAGATCTTGTAAATATCTTTAGAGAATAAAAGTTTGTTATGGTCACAGCCAATAGGAAAAGGGACAGCTGTGAATTAGTTAGGGTAGAACTTTCTTTTTGCTTCTTTTAGCTTGTATATAGATGGTTTGATAGAGTGATGAATGCAAGAGAGAAAAATTCCCCAGAATACTCTGTTTTCCTACATGGTAGCAGAGCAATAGGTGCTCTTCTTCTCCGTTTCTTCCCTCTCATTTTTTCACCTAATCTTGATTTTCTCTTCTCCTTGCAATGGTTGATACTTCTTCATCAGAAGTCCAGCCAGGCACTCAGTCCAGCACTCTCATTGACTCTGCCAGTCCCTTCTATATTCATCCTTCTGATTCCCCTGGAATGCTGTTGGTCAATTCTCCATTCGATGGTAAGGGTTATGCTGGCTGGAGTCGTGCTCTTGTCATTGCCTTGTCAGCCAAAAACAAACTTGGACTGATCGATGGCAGTCTAGCTGAGCCTCTGCCTTCCGATCCTACTCACAAGCTTTGGGCTAGATGTAATGACATGGTCATTTCATGGATCCTCAACTCTCTTTCAAAGGACATTGCTGAATCTGTCCTCTACTCTAGAACTGCAAAAGAAATATGGAAAGATCTATCAGCCAGGTTTGGACAATGCAATGGTGCACAACTATATCAGCTTCAAAAAGAACTCTCTAATGCAGTACAGGGTAACACTGATATAGCGTGTTATTTTACTAGAATTAAGAAGCTCTGGGATGAGCTTGATGCTTTCATTACCCTCGATCATTGTTCTTGTGCGTGTATTTGTGGAGGCAAAATAAAAACCATCAAGTCTCATCAGGATGGGAGGTTGATTCAGTTCCTCATGGGACTCAATAGCTCTTACTCAAGCGTTAATAGTAGTATCCTTATGATGGATCTTCTGCCTTCAGTCAGTCAGGCATACTCTTTGCTCATTCAAGATGAAAAGCAAAGAGAAGTGCATATGGAATCTAGCCCTTCACATGGTGCTTTCTCAGTGTCACATCAACAGTTTGGACATAATCAAAGGTTCAATAATACTCAAAAAATTTCAGGAAATCAGGATGGGAGGTTCAGGACTCAGGTTGACAAACCCAAAACTGGACTCTTCTGCACTCACTGCAAGTTAACCAATCATGAGGTTTCCAAATGTTATAGGTTGATTGGTTTCCCTCCTAATTTTAAGTTTATCAAGTCCAAGAAAGAAAAGTTTGCTGCTCATAGCACTAGTAATGTGCAAGGTGATCAATCTCCTGATGTTAATGCATCTGCCAATTGTGCTGGTATTTTTACGCCTCATTTCAATCCTAGTTTCTACTCTTTTTCTTCTCACCTCACTTCTATTTCTTGGATACTAGATTCAGGGGCATCCGACCACATGACTTTTAATTATTCACTCTTGTCTAATGTGACTCATCTGCCTACTGTTCTGTATGTTAATCTGCCAAATTCTCGCAAACTCAAAGTGACACATAAAGGGAGTGTGCATATTCTGCCTGATCTTGTGATTGATAATGTTCTTTTTGTTCCTGATTTTAAGTTCAATCTTCTTTCTGTTCACAAATTAACTTCTCAATTTCATTGCTTGCTAACGTTCTCTTCTTCTGGTGCTGTTTTTCAGGGCTCTTCTATGAAGAGCCCACTGGTTCTTGGTGAAGTTCACGATGGCCTTTACATTTTCAAATCAGCACCTATCCAGTCCAGCTTGGTTCCAGACTCATCTTGTCCAGTTTCAGCTAGTAGTTCTTTGTCTAAGTCTGTTTGTCATTTTCCTTCTAGTGGTTTAGGCGTTTCTGTTTCCTCTACTTTTAACAATGACGATGTAAGCCTATGGCATCAAAGATTAGGGAATTTGCCTCTTTCTAATATGAAGAATATTTCCAATTCCCCTTTTACTTTTTCATTGCCTACTTTACCTTTTCCGTGTGATGTTTGTGCCCAAGCTAGACAATCTAAATTGCCTTTTACTTCTAGCACTATTTCCACTCATGCAATTTTTGACTTGATTCATGTGGATACTTGGGGTCCCTACAAAGTTCCTACCCATAATGGCTTTCGATACTTTCTCACCATTGTGGATGATTATAGTAGGGGAACTTGGTCCTATTTACTTAAAACCAAGAGTAACGCTTTCCATGTTCTCAAACAATTTCTAACTCTTGTTGAAAGACAATTTCAGAAGAAAGTTAAAATTATCAGATCTGATAATGCCAAAGAACTTGGCTCTAGTTTATCCAATTCTGATTTCCTTTCTTCTCATGGAATAATTCACCAAACAACATGTGTCTACACGCTGGAGTTGTTGAACGAAAGCATCGACACCTTTTGGAAACTTGTCGGGCTTTACTTTTTCAGTCTCATCTTCCTTTATCTTATTGGGGGGAATGTCTTTTAACAGCCACTTATTTAATCAACCGATTTCCTTCAAGGGTCCTCACTTTCAAGTCACCCTATGAGATACTTTTTCAGTCACCACCTTCCTATCATCTTCTTAAATCATTTGGTTGTCTTTGTTATGCTAGTACCTTACCTCATTCCAGATCCAAACTTGACCCTAAAGCTTCCAAATGTGTCTTCATTGGCTATCCTTTCAATAAAAAAGGGTACAAGCTTTTAGATCTTACTACTAAAAGAATTTTTATCTCCAGGGATGTCATGTTTCATGAATCATTTTTTCCTTTCTCTCCTTCGTTTTCTTCTATCTCTTCATCCTCACCTGTTCCTTCTACTTTATTTCCTTCTCCTCCTCCTCCACATCTAGATATTCATCCCATTCAGTCAGATACATCTCCTGTTCCTCCTCCTCTACATCCAGATATTCATCTCATTCCGCCAGCTATACCTCATGTTCCTCCTCCCACGTTTCCTCCTTCCGTTGTTCCTCTTTCCTTCTCTTCTCCTTCTCCCTCTACCATCACTCCATCTCTTTCTTCTCCTACTCCCATTTGACATTCCTCTAGGACTTCTCATCCTCCTATTCGTCTCACCGATTATATATGTAATTCTGTCTCTTTCACTAATGTTACTTTTAGTTGTTTTGCAGCTCCTCTCACTTCTTCTATTCTTTCTTTTTCTGCCTTATCTCCCTCCAATCAATCTTTTTTAAACTCTGTTGCTCATATTCCCGAATCCACTTCTTTTTCAACTGCTTCTTTACACCCTTGTTGGCAGGATGCTATGGTTTGAGGCTTTGCAACTCAATCACACTTGGGATTTGGTTCCTTTACCACTCGGAAAACGAGCATTACCTTCTAAATGGGTTTATAAGTAAAATATAAAGCAGATGGTTCAATTGAAAGGTATAAGGCTCGTCTAGTGATTCGGGGTGATGTTCAGAGGGCTGGCATTGATTATACAGAGACTTTTTCTCCTGTGGTCAAGATGACTACTGTGAGATGTCTACTAGTTGTTGCTATTAAAAAGGGTTGGGATTTGTTCCAATTGGACGTCAACAATGCTTTCCTCCATGGTAATTTACAAGAGAAAGTCTATATGAGGATCCCTGCTGGTTTACAGATTTCTGGTTCTAATCTAGTTTGTAAACTCAATAAGTCTCTTTATGGGTTAAAACAGGCCTCTCGTCAATGGTATGACAGGCTCACTGCCGCCCTTCAATTCAAAGGTTATCATCATTCTTTGAATGATTATTCATTATTCTTCAAACCGACATCTATTGGTATTTGCATCATCGTTGTTTATGTCGATGACATTTTAGTTACTGGGATGATCTGGATGAAATATCTTCCTAAAAGTCTTTTCTTCATTTCGAGTTTCAGATCAAAGATTTAGGCCTTGCTCATTATTTTCTTGGTTTGGAATTGATCTGAGAAGAACGGGGGTTGATTGTGACTCAGAGACTATTCACCATTAATCTCATTTCTGAGTTTGATTGTCTTGACAAGAAACCTGTTGTTTCTCCTTTGGAGCCTTCCACCAAGCTTCGTGCCGATGTTGGTGATATTCTTCCTGATCCGCTTATTTATCGAAGACTTGTCGGCAAGCTCAATTTTTTGACTCATACTCGACCGGATCTTTCTTTTGCCGTGCAACACCTCAGTCAATACATGCAATCTCCTCGCATGCCTCATTATCAGGCTGGTCTTCACTGTCTTCGTTATCTTCTTGGCAACCCTGGCATTGGTCTTCTCATCAAATCGTCATCCGTGTTTGACCTTCAAGCCTACTGCGATTCTGATTGGGGTTCATGTCCAGAGACTCGTCGCTCTATCAGTGGTTATTTCATCAGTTTTGGAGGTACTCCAATTTCCTGGAAATCAAAGAAACAACCTTTGATTTCCCTTTCATCTGCTGAAGCTGAATATCGATCAATGCGTCGGGTTGTTGCCGAAATCACCTGGCTTGTCCGTTTGTTATCAGACCTCACTGTTTCTCCATCACTTCCAATCCCTCTCCATTCAAATAGTCAAGCTACTATTCATATCGCTAAAAATCCAGTTTTCCATGAGCGAACCAAACAAGTGGAACTTGATTGTCATTTCGTCAGGCAACAATTTCTTGCTGGTCTCATCTCTTTGCATTACCTTCCTTCCACGTCTCAACTGGCTGACATCTTCACTAAACCGCTTCACGGTTTTCCTCATCATCACTTACTTGGCAAGTTGGGGGTCTTTCCACACCCTTCCAACTTGAGAGGGGGTGTTGAACATGATTCTCCATCCTCACCTGCAAAGAAGAAATGCAAAGATGCATCATCTAATTCATAATGTTTGGGCCCAAGTTCATGGACATTTGTTTTGGAATTAATGTTATGGGCCACATTCAGAATTTTCCTCCTTAGCCCATCTTATATTTTCTCTTATCCAGATCTTGTAAATATCTTTAGAGAATAAAAGTTTGTTATGGTCACAGCCAATAGGAAAAGGGACAGTTGTGAATTAGTTAGGGTAGAACTTTCTTTTTGCTTCTTTTAGCTTGTATATAGATGGTTTGATAGAGTGATGAATGCAAGAGAGAAAAATTCCCCAGAATACTCTGTTTTCCTACATTTAGATGGTGGAATAACACAATTCTATTCCTAGTTTAGTTAAAGACCGAGACATGTTAGTTGACAAGAATAGTACAACAATAACATACCCACTAGAATCCTACAAGTGGAGTCTGGGGCTGTGATAAGTGCTTATGCTCCTTGATGTTTTGATGATCTCCTCACAAGTGCAGAGACCTGGTCCTCTGCAGAGTATGAATACTCGTCCAGTGGTCAAAGTGTTGTACAGCTGGAAAGTTGTCTGCGTCAGAAAGTTGGTGAAGCTGCAAAGTACTGCACCAATCAGAAGCGACGAGGTTGCATGTTCATTGGATAATAACTTTTCATGTCTAAATATATCCAAGGAAAAACAACAAGTTACTCATTCATTCAAAAGGAGAAAACTATTCAAGCTTCAAGACCAGCAAGGGACCTGATAGAATCATCATTAATGCTTTCTGTGTCTATTGTCTTGTTTGCTTGTAATAAGTACTTACATGGTAGGATTCGTTTCGTTGTGTTAAGAAACGTTTCAATTTGTGTGAATCATTGTGAGTTCTGAGTTAGAGTTAACTTGGTTCTTACTTTAAATCTATATTAATCAGGATAGGATTAGTATAGTGGGTAGTGTGGTATCTACTCTAGCTCGTCTAAGTAATAGGAGGGGTTACTTAGAGTTGGGATTAGCAGGCTAATCTCGGTTTGTAACTAGCTTTTACTTTTGCTTGAGAAGATTAGTGAAAAACAGTTCTAAAAGTCCTGGCAGGCCAGGTCGTGGTTTTACTCCTACGTAAACTCTCTTGTCAATCTTTACCTTTCAGCACTTGTTCTTTACTGTTTTAGTTTCAACTGTGCTGAGGACCTGGTCCCATTGACACTGATGGACGTATACATTCCAACAGGCTGCCTCGTGGAGTTGAAGAGGCTCTTTCATATTGTTTCTCAAATTTCATTTTCCTGCTTATTTCAATTTGATTGGAAATAGGGTTATACCGATTCTTTGTAATGTTGATAAGATACATCATAATAAGAAAATATATTTTGTTGACTATCAATCTATTGCAGTCATCTTCCTTTCCACATACATGCATCTAAACAATTATGTTTCACGAAAGTGCTGACAAAGTGGAAAGGAACACACACAGTGCAACTCTAGAGATGAAATTTTACAATGAGAAAAATTCCCCAATCTGGATAACTGATTATTGGAATTTTGACTTTCCGAATACGTCCATTGACGCCCGCTCAAAGGAGACTTGTTTTCCTTTTTAATTAAAACCAAGTTGCTTTGCAATGTTCCACCACCCTACTCTACTCTCTCCCTATCAAAATAAATGTCCTTTTAATTCTTTTCACCAGTTAAAAAAACAATAAAAAATATATAAGGTACTATTATTTATTGAATTCTTCTATTTATTATATCTTTTAAAAATTGGGTATTATTTGTTTCAGAATAAGGATATAATTAGAAACAATTACTTTTTCGGTGTGAACGTTGTAGAGAAATGAGGACAATAATGGGGATAAAATTCCAGTTCACTCAATAAGAAAACAAGAAGAAAGTTCCTAGTAACGCTGATGAGTGATGGGAAAGCAAGAACCCCACCAATTTTCAAATTTATTTGTTGACTTGTGGGTGTATTGTGATATTCTCGTGTTTATTAAGATACACGTGCCTCGGCTCCCACGTTAGCAATTAATTATACAACAACCAAAAATTCAGTGAATTGGTATGGATCTAACGTGTCAATTAGATGGGTTGAGTAGAATTTGAGTGGATTAAATTTGATTGAAACAGGACTGCAATGTGAGTTGTAACTCAATCCGTTCAATTCTTAGTAAGGTTTAATTATTTTATTTGTTCTTTTATGAATTTTTAGTACCTAAAATTATTGTTTTCTTTATGGTAACTATATATATAACATATCAAATAAAAAAATGTCTTCTGAAAATTATTTTGGCAATCTCTCTTGAATCAATTTGGACAGTATATCAACCCAATTCGTTGAGCTAGTAAATGGACGGGTCACACTCGAACGGATTGGCTGATGACTGATGATTCATCACTCATCAGCTGACTAACGACCGTCAAGTACAGTAATAGTCACCTCATTGATCGAAGATGGTGTTGTTTCTGTTGTACCCAAGTCAGAGTGAGGGGTAATCAATGGCTGCTTTGGGGAGGGAATCGTTGCTTCATTACTTAGCATGAATAGAACTGATGACATGGTTGGTCTGTCCCCTGCATTCACTTGCAAACACAAAAGTCCTACTTGAATACAGCGTAGTGCTTCCTCACTGGGGCAAGAATCAACTATGGTTGGATCTATCAGCTCAAAGGCCTTGCCATCATTCCAAAGCTCCCAGGCCTGAATCATTAGTTCATTGAAATGGATAAATTTGATTCTTAATCAAAGAAAGATTCGAACATTTGCATTTTACAACTTACCTGTCGTATCAAATTTGGAGGGGAATCACTATTATAAGAGATTCTGTTCTTTTTTCCACTAATGATCTCCAATAATATGACACCAAAGCTAAAGACATCAGATTTTACTGAGAAGAGACCAGCTAGAGCATATTCAGGTGACATATAGCCACTGCATAGAAAAGGAGCTATAATGAGTAGGCAAAATATTGGTAAGTAGTATGGGAAAAGACCTTTCAGTATTTGCTTGCTTACTATGTGCCAACTATTCGAAGAGTATTTGCTTCATCTTGGTTTCCGCTAAATATTCTTGCTGTACCAAAATCTGATATCTTGGGGTTCATGTCTTCATCTAAAAGAATGTTGCTGGCTTTCAGATCACGGTGGATTACTCTCAATCTTGAATCCTGATGCAGATAGAGTATCCCTCTAGCTATACCAATAATGATCTCATGCCTCTTTTTCCAATCAAGCAACGACCTCCTGCTCTCGTCTAAGTTGTACATATCAAATTTATCCAGTAAGCACACATTTGACAGGAGGAAAGGGTTAACACAAAAACAGATAGTAGTAAATTATCATACCGAAAATGAAATAGTCTAGACTTTTATTTGGCATATATTCATATACCAACATTTTCTCCTCATCTTCTACACAGCAGCCAAGGAACCTAACAAGGTTTCTATGTTGGAGTTTTGCAATGAGAAGGGCCTCAGTTTTGAATTCACTTATGCCTTGCCTTGATTGAGTTGATAGCCTTTTCACAGCTATTTTCTGCCCATCTGGCAATTGACCCTAGAAATTGCAAAAAAACATTTATCACACCTCCAAAACATAAGTACAGCTAGCAAAGATATTAACTAAAATCAGGATATATACTATCTGGCTATTTCCCGAGGGATTTCTTTCCATTTTCTTTAGGTGTGAGCGCATATTTGTGTTGCAGACTTGCAGGTATTCAGGTTGTAGTAACAATACCTTAAAAACAGGACCAAAACCTCCTTCTCCAAGTTTATTATCAGGGGAAAAATTGTCTGTCGCGGCTTTCAAGTCATGTAGTTCAAAGAACTTCAGTTCAATGTCACCGTTCTTTTCTTGTCCCTTTCCAATGGAAGTTCCAGGTTTTGACATGTTAGTTGCTGAGTCAGAAAGTAACAGTTCCCTGAACTTCATCTTTCTCAAAATCCCTGAAAAGGCAATAGAAACATGAAGTCTATAGATGAAGCTGTACATTGGTAATTTTAACTTATAATCTAATCCATGATTGTAGTGAGTGTGACAGCGAGAACACAGTTAAGTCAGATAACCGGCTACTAGTAAGATCTAGAATATCACACGAAAACTGCCCACGTTCCAGCAGTTTAATAATGAATCCAGAAGGACTAGGTTCATTTATTGGCATACCACATATGTTCATTGTTAAGAAAATGTCAATCTCGATTGAAAGCTAGTTCATGAGGTGAGGATAGCCAAGACAATATAAGGAGACAAGATCCTATACCCTCATCGCCTCAACCAATGTAGGCCACATTAACATTCATAAAGCGCTGGCATAGCTATTGGAAATATAAAGAAGTACCTTTTTTCTTGAGCTTTCGTCTCCATAGAAAGTAACAGCATGTACCACAGACAAAAATTGATGAAGTGATGGATGCTACTAGCACTACAAACGATGACTTTTTATTGCCTGAGCATTAAGATAGATGGGGAGAGGAGAAAACGAACATAATGTCAGTTTCAAGTAAGCACAATTAGAACAAGATGCAGTTTAGAAGCACCTAACCTTTGTTTGAACGCTCAAAAATTTTTATGCTTAACACTGCTTGACGTGAATTATCAGATAAGCTTCTCAGATTGATAAGATCATCATTCCATAATAAGCAGACTCCACTATTGCTGTAAACATAAGCATTGCATGAGCAATTGGATGAACATATATATTCACAGATCTGATCATTCCCTACTTGCATTGATTCAGATGATGCAGGAAGTACAACATTTTGCATACGAACAAAACCATCGTTATTGCTGCCACACTGCAGCGGAGTTATTCTCACACACCCACTAGAATAATCATTAGTAGCCCAACCTAATGGAAACTTGGGTTCATAACCTTGTAAACATCCACAGATTGGATTGGTATTTATATCACAAATTCCAAAAGCACCACATAAATTCGTTGTGTCACACATATCAACAGGTACAGACCGCACAAACATCCAATTCTGACTCTCATTAGACCAGAAGAATTCCCCCATGAACCCGCTATGATCTAGGACAATTCGAGAAATGACAGATTCACCAAAGACATTGTATGTAATAAATGCACTATGTTCAGTTGGATTATAACTGAAGTTGGATAAATACTTGGATACTTTCACGAGATTCAAAGGCACCCAGCTCCACATTTCCACAAGGTTACGTAGTATGACTAACTCACCATTTTGATTAGGGTCTAATTGCAAAGAGAAGTGTCCTGAAGCGGTATCATTCGTATTCGTCCAAGAAGTAAGTTTCTGGAGTGTGTTCTTGGACTTATCAAATCCAATCCTCGCACCAGGCAGCCATGTATCGGTAGGATAATCAAAGCTCTGCCACTGTATTTCAATGCCATTTGTCAAAATGAAATTTCCAGAATCAAGAAGTACTGCCCTATTGACATCTGCTGTGGATAAATTAGAGTCCCAAACTCTCTGTTTACGTGCATTAAAGATTCCTAGATTTCCATCAGACAGCTCTAGATGAGAATTATTGAACGGAGGGCGGATAGGGTTGTCCCTATTTGCTATCCAAACCACGGTCTTGGGCTTTATGTTTGTATACCATATACCAATAAAAAGCTTTTCACAATTACCTGGACAGAAGAAACCGAGTTCAAACTTCCCTTGTTTGGACACTAAAGTATCTGCTGCAGAAAAGGAAAGGATTTGTCCAGGCAATAAGTTGTCTGAACGCGTATTATTGCACCTAACTAAATGAAAACAAGAAAGCAAGAGAACTAAATCAACCAACAATATCTTCATTCCCAAATACCTGTTTTTAAAAAGCATTGACAAGTCGAGGGAATAGACGAATTAACACAAACAAACATTCAAGTATCCATAAGTATATCAATGTTATCATCTCAGAGAAACAGAAAAAATAAAATTAGTCTTTGAGAATTCTACCAAACCATTAATATAACCAAAGTTACGCAACAAATCAAACACCTTAGTCAAAATATTTGAAAATTCTACGTAAGGACAATATCCAATTGATGAAAGTGACATCAAACTGTAGTAGTGCAATCATTCCACTAAAAAATAAGTACTAATAATGTTGTGAACATGGATAACCCGGATATTAATGCATATGGACCAATTATCTGGACAGAGGCTGGCTAAGATGTTGGGCGTAAGGTTAAACTACAAAGAGGCACAAGAATTAGACAGCCTAACGGAAGATTTGTTTGGGATTCAAGTTGAGTAGGAATTACGTGACAAAGGGTTGTCGTCAGCTGCTTTGGAAATTATGGACGAAAATGTGTACTCCTCTCGTCCCCTTTCTTAAAGTCTCAAGTTTTTCATGCCTATTTGTATCTCTATTCTTAATTATTTGTTATATCAGTATTTTCCATTGCAATTCAATAGTTTTAATGTTGCAGTTGTAATTAGACAATATCATTGATTATACAATACATAATTGAGAATTCTGATTTATTAGAAATAACGAACTAAGAATTCCAGTCATTCGCCGTGGATGCTCCTTCCAGATACTTGCTGCAATAAATGGCTGGAAATTTTGGTACCGAAATAACCAACTTATGAAATTGGACTTTTGTTTGGTTATACTTTTTTGTAAAAGAGGAAACACAAGTTTTTTGAAAAGAAAAAATAAGCTTGTATTCAAACATAAAGGGCAAAGCCGTGGTTTGACAATATTATATTCTATTCAAATTTCAAACATAGAGGATTGATTTATCTTTAGAGAAGAAAAAATAATACTGTAGTAAGTTGGATTGTTGATAATTTACCTTGAGAAAAACTTTGACTGAACAGTTCCTCCAATGCCCCAATCTGATTTTGTGAGAACTGAATTGAGCTTCCAAATAATTAAAGTGACGGTCCACATTGGCTATCATCACATAATTCTTTAGTAAAAATAAAATAAAATAAAATTGAAAGATGACTTCCTTAATTGGCACCAACCGCACATCATTAATTAGTTTCCTTGAAAATCCATTGTAAGGCATTTTGACGAATGAAAAGACTGACTTGGTCCAAAATAAAATTTCCAACAAGCAAGGCAAGTTCTAAGAAAATAGTAGACAAGTCCCTAACTAGCTCGTTTGACTAGTCTAGAAATGGGATATAAAAAACTTCCTTAATTCTATAAATATCCACACTTAATTTATGTCATTTTTTATATAACAAGCAATAGCTTCTAGCAATATTAATTTGTGATTGTACTACAGGAAAAACAAATATGGTACATTTAGAGTTTCAAGACTTGCTGCCAATTATGGCGAGAAAGCTAGGTGGAGAGGGACTGATCAACGAGCTATGCAAAGGTTATCGGATGTTAATGGATGGTGAGAAAGGAGTGATCACAATTGATAGCTTAAAGAAAAACTCTGAGCTGATGGGATTGCAAGAATTTAGTGAAGAAGAATTGAAGAACATGATTAGAGAAGGAGATATGGATGGTGATGGAGCTCTTGATCAGATTGAATTTTGTATTTTGATGTTTAGATTGAGTCCTGACTTGTTACTTATGGCTCAACAATTGTTACATAAAGCTGATCAACAACAAAATATTGTACACCTTAAGTGATACTGCATTATTCCTGATTCATATGTAATGTTTCACTTGATTTGTCAATGTTAAACTTTTCTTCTTATAACCATGGTGTTCAAGTTAGTTTGTGTGTAATTTGATTGATTTCACGGAATGTTATCTCCTACCAGCATAGATAGTAAGTAAATAGCTTTATCCAACAAAGTTTGGAAAAATAAAATTAAAGTTACAAATAGTACTTTTATTACCTTAGAATTCTCAACACTCTTCACTGACCTAGCGGTGAAACTTGCTTTACAACATGAACTTGAACAAGTATGTGAGGGGATTAACCAATTCGACTCCAAAGATCATGTAAATGTGAATCAATTACTAATTCACGAAGAAAAAAATAACTCGTGATGAAGTATGCACTACGAACCAAGCTCAATAATATTAAAACAATTTTAAGAATTATATTTATGTATGTTGACATATGAAAAAATGTGATAGACTCGGATTAGCTACATATAAAGTCACTCAACTTAACTTAATAGAGTAATTGTCAAAAATATCTTCAAATTAATTTAGCTAACAATAAAATTAAATCACTCAACTTTCACTACATATCCAAAAATATCATTTAGGCAAAAGACCAATAAAAGCATGGTGGAAATCATTCTATTCTATTTAACAATTTTTTTATCAAGTTAAAAAAAAATGTTTAACCCAAGTTTGGAGCTGTGTTAGGTTTTTTACAAGTCGAGTTTTGGGTTACGGTATTCATTTGGATAAAATTTAGAAATAGTTATTTTCACTTCATGTAATTGAAAATATTTATATTATAGAGTTTTCAAATTTCATTTAGAATATTGTTAGTTCTCAAAACTGTGACGTGGTCAGTGTGCCGTATATCATCTTTATATTTGGGTCATTTTCTCTTCCCTCCCATCTCTCGGAATAAAGCTGCTATTTGTTATAGGGTTAAAGCAATTAGCGTCTGGACAATCGAAACTTGAGATTAAGCTTCTTCATTCTCAGGTAGCCTTTGTTTTTCTAAGCTTGTATTTTTGAGAAGGTAACAAAGTACTTTGCGAAATATTATTATTACAAACTTTGATTCATTGAGCTTTAACTGCTTGCCATTGTTGTAGTCATGAAGTTATATACATAATTAATGTATTGTATTGTTTGATTGTAGTGTATGGATGGTCTGATGACCTATGCACACCACATGTTTGATTATTTGCTTATTAGACTTTCAAGTTTCAACCTCTATGCTTCGAATTATGTAGCCTTTAACGGTAGCCAAAAGCAGAATTTTAAGTCGTCCATGTGGAATACCACCGTCTACGCTACTTCTTCGTGTGGATTTTGCTTAGTTTAATATATTTTTGTTAAATAAAACTTAAAAAGACCTAGTACTGTGCTCAACAATTCAACATCAATGTTATGGCTTCTACATTTGGCTTTGTTTAAATACCTTTTGAATGTAATGCTAGTCATTTTGCATGTACATAAGACTGTGATGTGGATGATGAGATGTTTGATGTTTACTCTTATCTGCTAGTTTGAAGTGATGTCTTAAGATATGTGTTTTGTAGACTAGAGTTTGATAAAATTTCACTCTTAATTTTGGTTGGTGTTATCAACAGGCTTCTTGTATTAAGAGTTATCCTCGTAGAGATTTTAATCCTCCCAGCAAAGTATTTAAGCGAAGGAAGATGGTCATCCATTCTGCATTAAATCTTAACTTTTGTGCTATTTCATCACTCTCTGCACTCAAAGCAGGGCAACAGTGTAGTTCTTGCTCTTTTTCTAACTTCCTATTGCCACCTCCTTTGAAACGTCTGACTTGCTTTGCCACTTCAAGAAAGTCTGAAGAGGAACAGGTGTCTGATCCTAAGCATAACTCTGGTTCAAGGCCTAGGAAAGCTACAAGGTCCCAGGAAAATAAAATTTCTCATAATGAAGACAAAGACTCTGCCAAGATCTTCCCAACAACAATCCCTAAAAAACCGAGGCGTGGTCGCAGGAGCGAAGCAGCTGCAGTTGAGGATTTTGTTCGTGATTCATTAGAAAAGACATTTGCCTCTATCCGAGAGCAGAACTCTGATATGATGAAAGATACCGAGAATATCCTCAAAGATAGGGTTGATGATGACACCGATTCTGATGAAAGTAGTGATGATGAAGATGACAGCAGTAGGGATAAGAAAGAAAAGAAAATGATCATTGAGGAGGAGGATCCAAATTGGCCTCTGGATGCAGATGTTGGATGGGGAATTAGAGCATCAGAGTATTTTGACAAGCATCCAATAAAAAATGTTATAGGAGAAGATGGAGTTGAGATCAATTGGGAGGGGGAGATTGATGATTGCTGGGTGAAGGAAATCAATTGTCTTGAGTGGGAGAGCTTCGCTTTTCATCCCAGTCCCCTCATTGTTCTTGTTTTTGAGAGATACAATCGGTAAGTGAATCTTGTTTTGTTTACAAATTGAAGTCCTAGAGGATATATCCTATAAGCAATATGCAAGTCTTTTATGTTCTCTGAGATAATTTCTAATTGCACAGGGCTAGTGACAACTGGAAAGCTCTTAAGGAGCTAGAGAAAGCAGCCAAGGTGTATTGGAGTGCCAAAGAGCGCTTGCCTCCTCGGGTTTGTGAAACATAATCACTTGTCCTTACATTGTCCGTTAGTGAACCCTCTTATCTTACTTTCCCCTAATTACTTGGTGTAGACTGTGAAGATTGACATTAATATTGAGAGGGATCTAGCCTATGCGCTTAAAGTTAAAGAAAGTCCACAGATATTGTTCTTACGAGGAAACAGGATACTATACAGGGAAAAAGGTACTTCTTATGTATCCCCTCACTAGTTTGATAAAGTAATTGTAATCTTTTTAGCTACATTCATTGTTATGTTGAACGATTGTTTACTTTGCAACTTCCGATAAATCTATGCAGAAATTCGTACAGCTGATGATTTGGTTCAAATGATAGCATATTTTTACTACAATGCGAAAAAACCTTCATGCATTGATGATGCAGCTTTATCTCAACAGTCATAGTCAACGGAGGTACTGATGCTGACTTGTCTAGGCTTTCATTAGAAGCTCATAGATTAATGTCATTAAAAATATTTAAACTTGTATGCACATCTCAGATTAAGAACAAGGCAATGGAGCATGGATCGATCCCTGTGTAACTGGAATCAATCGTGGTTGTTTTGTTCACGGGAAAACAATTGACCAATTGAGGACAGAACCTTAGAAGAGTGACTGGTTGAAACGAGATGATGGTACTACCCGCTTGATGCTTCCAGCTGCTGATGTAATTAGCAAGTGGAAGGTTGAAGAAAAAGGCTATATACTATAATGTGCTTAAAGTAGTGCCATACTATATAGAAGAGGATAGTTGGAAAGAGAACACTCAGTTGCATGATCTTACTTTAGTTTTATTTGCTTGTTTACATATCATACTAGCCCTAGATGTCTATAAACTACTTTATGTATTTAACTAGAAAAGTCCATGCACCTTCTGTTACTTACATGTATCTTGACCTTGCTAGCTATAAATAAACGTTTTCGGAGGAGACGTTTGTCACGCTAGGTATGGAACTTTTTCCCATTAATACTAACCTAGATAGATATGAATGGATACTGTATTGGTACCTTGCTTTATTCCATCTTAAGATAGGAAAGTTCAGATCAGATAAACAAGACACAGTATGTTCCTTGGATGAGTCAACTATGTCTGCTTTTATCTGTTTTAGGTTATATTGAGATACTAAAGTGCTTTCTTTTGAAAAGTTTTGGATATCACATTATCAGGAATATGCCCTGATTAAAGATATGTTAAATCACTCAACATCAAACCTAACTAGGACCATTTGTAGATAATACAGTTTAACAAAACCTGAACTCTGAATAGACTCAACTAACAAACTTTCACCTAATTGACCTCTTAAATATGCGGTGATTTTGTTCATCTACTTAATACTTGGCGGGTGAAGTCTGACGATATTTTAGTGGAAGGTAGCAGATATTTGATGATACTCCTCCGTTTTAATTTATTTTTTCTACTTTTTTTTATAGTCCATATGTTTAATTTTGGGGACATTGTTTAAGGCTACAAGGTTAAAGGACATTTTTGTATATTCTACACATGTTTAATTTAAGACCGCAAAATTTAAAAAGCTTCTTTACCTTCATCTGGGTGTTTGTTGTTGTACTAGATGTATTATTGTAGTTTTTGCTTTTGTTTCAATTATCGCATGTGTCTTGTTCCTTTCTTGTAGGATTTACACTGCTTCCCTTGTTAGTTGTTATGTTTTCTTATCCTTTGTACCTGTTATTTATGAGATTTTTCTGAATATGTTATTATTATTATTGCACCTACTTAGACTTTGTGTCAAATTAAAACATGACAATTAAATTAAAACTGATGGAGTATAATAAACGAGTTGGCTAGAACACCCATCTTCTTGTTAAGAAAAAGTTCCACGCCCTTCCAAAGAACATATTATATGATGGGACAAATAAAACCATTTAATTGATTAATAATTTTATAAGTAACATTAATCAAGTTGGGACGATAGGAATATACTGTAAAATGATCCAGACATTTGGCAAGTATGAGAGGTTGTCACGAAGGCTTTAATTTTGTCATAACGGAAAAATTACAATTTAAAAAGGTCCCATTTACCAACCTATGTCATTCTCAATTTTCTTAATTCCAACATCCATTCATTTATTTATTCTTGTCGTTTTCTTTTATGCTTATCATAGCTATCGTAATAGGCGTATATACCCTTTTTATATAGTTGGAAATTATATGCATGCTAAGTCTTAATGATTTATCAAGTGAGAATGAAAATAGCATATTATATCGAGATCTAAGCAGATAAAGTGTATCGAGATCTGAAAAGATAAAGTGTATGAAGATTTTATCATCAGTGTTTTATAAGATTAATCAAGTTAATTAACTTGGAACATATTTAAAGTACATACTAGAAATCTTTCTCATCGCAGGATTACGAAATTCACGTGGTAAGAAACAATCAACTCTTTATATTGACGTGTTTTTGTGGTATTGGATTTTAATGCTTTTTAAAAAAAATAAAAATTGCATACTTTATGTGAGTTGACTTGTAACAGTTCCACCGCTAAGGGTAAATCAGTAAATGAATATCATTTTCATAACGGTTACACTTTCTCGTGACTACAGACCGATATATTAATCAGGGGACCGTTAAGGTACTACCCTACTAAATTTTACTTCCAAAAATACCCCTTTTCATTGAACTGCGATTTTTCGTAATTTGTTAATTAATGAAAAGATATTAGGAAATTGAGTTTATTTTCAAGTATAAGATTCAATTTCCCTTTTTGAGAGAAAAAGTGACCGACAAATCCTTTTGAATCAATTTAGCTTTGAGAGTCCCAAACGGCAAATATCAAACTTGTCAATATCTAGCAAATTACTATATGTTTTCCTAATTATTATTTTCACCTACCCATATTGAGCTAGTGTTTTATGATATTATATATTTAAGATATTATGTGAGTTAATATATTACTATTATTGATGTCATTTTCAAGGAGAATAATGTCATTTTACATAGTGATGCATGTCACAAGCTGAGCTCTTCCACCTCACAAGTGTACACCTTTTACTTGACCTAAACCTCATAAACCCTCTCTTACCTCCACACACACACTCTTCTATATATTATCTATATCTATAGATAGATACGTATAGAAAGAGAATCTAGAGAGAGAAAACAGAAACCCATTTCCCAGAAGGAACAAAAATAGAAATGGCAACTTCAACCCAGTTCCCGGACGATTTTCGGTGCCCGATTTCCCTTGAGATTATGTCCGACCCGGTTATTCTCTCATCGGGTCATACCTTCGACCGCTCTTCAATCCAACGGTGGGTCGACTCCGGCCACCGGACTTGCCCGATCACCAATCTACCCATTTCCGACCCGGTTTCTCTCATCCCTAATCATGCCCTTCGGAGTCTCATTTCCAATTATACCCTCGTCTCTTTCCCCAAACCACTGGCTTACCCTGACCCACAGTCCCTTATTCAAACCCTTATTGCTTCTTCTTCTTCTTCCAATTTGGATTCTAAGCTCAACTCGCTCGACCAACTAAGTAAGCTGTCTAAGCGTGACTTGGCGATCCGAAGGAAACTCACTGAGTCAGGCGCTGTTTCTGCTCTTCTCAATTGCGTTAACTCGGATGATGACTCGGGTGGTTTGCAGGAGAAAGCGCTTCATTTGTTGTTGAATTTGAGCTTGGATGATGATAACAAAGTGGGGTTGGTGGCAGAAGGGGTTGTGGGGAGAGTGGTCTCCGCTTTAAGGAGAGGTGCTGGAGACTCGAGGGCGGTGGCCGCCACGGTTTTGACGAGTTTAGCGGTGGTGGAAGTGAATAAGGCAACAATTGGGGCATACCCAGATGCAATTCAAGGGTTAATTTCGCTGCTTTGGGGTGGCAGCGGTAGAGAGAGAAAGGAAGCTGCTACTGCTCTCTACACGCTGTGCTCTTTCCCCGATAATCGGGTTCGGGCCGTGGAAAACCAGGCTGTTCCAGTACTGATTAAGAATGCTAATTCAGGCCTAGAAAGATCAGTTGAGGTATTGGGATTATTAGCAAAATGTAGAGAGGGTCGTCATGAAATGATTAAATACTGTGGGTTATTGGATGTTTTGATAAAATTCTTGAAAAATGGGTCTTCAAGAGCTGTGCAATATGCTCTTTTGACCATCAGTTTGCTGTGTAGTTACAATGAAAGGATGCGTGTGTTGGCTGTAAGAGAAGGGGTGTTTGAGATTTCTGTTGGCTTATTAGAAGATGATAATGAGAAAGTGAGAAGGAATGCTAATAGCTTGATTCAGGTTTTACAAGGGAAAAGATTAAGTCTTTGATTGGTTTATAAGGAAAAGATGTGAATTTGGCAAGTGTTCATTTTGAATGGATTATGGAAGCTTTGGAGGAGGGTGAAGAAGAAGGTGAGTTGGGCTTCCTCACAATTATTTTTGTTGAATAGTTTTTCTTTGTACAAAAAGATTAGAATTTTAGGGAAAAAAATGTGTATCTCTCTTTTCATCTATCAATCTCTCTTTTGTTTTTTTTTTTGGTTTTATATTTTCAACATAAGAATGAAAAAAAAAAAAGATCAATGGTTCTTTCACTGTCTTTCTCTTGTCTCTTCTATTCTCCTCATTGAGTTCTGTTGATGTAAAATTAAAAATCCAATATTTCCAGTTTTTCCTTTTACATTTAGTAAGAATGATCAATGAGAGCCTACATATAGCTGCTTATAAACAGTATACAAATACAATAGTGTCCAAGATATTTTCTAGTGCTGGTAAAGACTACAAAGTAATTAGGCATGATTTGAATAAAGAAAGATTTGTTCTGCCTATTTTTATCCATATTGGTACACTTGCTTAAAGATTTCATTTGTGGTACTTTTTGTGCATGGAAAGGGGTGAAGCACATGATTGATTTGATCTTTATTTTTGGATTTCCACCTTACATGTTAAGACTGAGACTGTCCCACCTCTATTGCTACTTCATCAATTTTCATCTAACTGGATTGTAATCTGCTAATGGCTAAATGGTTGCTGTTAGTTGAGGTTACTACAAGCCAAAACACTTCATTCTCCAAATTGTTTAGAGGCGGATTCAGAATTTTGAGTTCTACAGTTTGAAATTCTGGATTAACCGGCATATTAGGTTTGCAAAACCATGAACTCGTGAGCAAAAGTTGAGAGTTGTCAAATGTAGTTAGTTAGTTATGTTGGAGCAATGTAACTAACACTCGGTTTGGATCATTGTTACCCATTGTTTCATAATGTATTGTATTTTATTGTGCTATACTGTATGGTAGATTCAATGTTCGGCTAGACTGTATTGTTTGTTGTTGTTTAATAACATTTTTATTGTTTGGTTTGACTATATCGTACTGTATTGTAATTTATAAATCTACAAAAATATCCTTAATTATTCTAGGATAGGAGATTTGACTAGAATTAAATAATATATGGTAAAGGGTAAAAAAGTATTATGAAATATTATGCCATGATATAATTGAAAAAAGAAATTAAGTAACAAAGGGAACACACCAAATCGATTGTTCCATAAAATGGGAGTTTTCATTTTTACGTAACAACGAAATTTAACAATACAATACATTTTAAGTAACAATCAAATACATAAAAAAAAAAAAAGTGTATAATAAAAAGGGCACATAGTTGAATGGGACCAAATAGTTTTTTCCATTTGGATTACATTCATTATAAGATTGGATGAACCTTCCATACATACCTATCCTTGTTAAATTTTTAATTTGTTAGGTAAGAATCTTATATCGAGGTTTGAATATAAAACAAATTAAAGTTGGAAAATCTTAGGTGACCATATCCCCGCACGCTTAGCATTTAGATTCCTCTACCTCTTCTGAATTAAATACACCACAATTTCAACGCTCTCCCAAACAAGCCTCAATGTCATCACATTAAATTAAATTAAATTAATAAATGTCATGTATATATTTTTCTATATAAAATTTTATTATTATTTGTTGATAAAGACGGTTCTTCTTTTCTTTTATTTTTTCTCATTCAAACTTTGCATTCAATTATGAAGCTTTTGTTCATTTTTTTTCTTGTGGACATATTCAATTCAACGGAAGTTGCATATAGATTCATTTCTGGTCCTTCCTAAGAATGTGCCAAAGCCTATATGGCTTCTTACTTCTTTTCTCTCGTCAGTCGTCAACGACATTTAATTACACGATTTTTCCTTCAAATTTATTGATCATTAATTTTATTTTTTTAAATGAACTGGTCTTTAATTTTGCCTTCGAAAAATCAAAATTATATTTTGGGGGACATAAGTATTTTAAGAGCATAATGCATAATTTGTGATATATTATGATATGAAAATATCAACTTACGTATATGAAAGAGTTACTATTTGTGAAAGACAAAAATTAAAGGCTAACACTAATTAGGGAAAAATTGAAAACAACCCATTTAAGGGGGGGAACACTATTTCATGGGCCTGGGCTTTATATTGTGGGTTTACAAATTTGTAGGCCTATGGGCTACAAACCAGTCCAGCATAATAATCCACATTAGAATCAGCAGTCAACTTGAGATAAATATTTGTTCCACATGGAAAGCCATTTGAACAATATCTTGTGGTATATTATACTATTTATAACTCAAAATGCATAATAATGTAATTTTAAATATACTACCATCTCTAGATTATAATTGATTAATGCATGTATTCATATTATTTTATCACTTATGATAAATTAAGATAAGTTGGGATAAATTTCGTGTACAAGTACAATTTTACCTGTTTATTGTCCCTAAAACGAAAACTCATTCTATGTTATGGGAAACAGAACTCATTCTAAAGTTACTAGTTTGATGGTCATCATTAAATTAGATGCTGGGGAAATTAGTGACCACAAAAATACAATGAATAACATCTAAGAAAAATACTTCCTCGATTACAATATATTTGTCAGATTCTAACTTGACATGGAGTTTAATAAACTAAAGAAGATTTTTGAATTTTGTGGTCTTAAATTAAAGAAACGTAGAATGTATCAAAATGTTCTTTAATCTTGTGGTTTTAAATATGTCCGATAGAAAGTTGAATTTAATTAAAGAGTTTTCAGCAAAAGAAAAGAGATATTTATTTCTAAACGAATTTTTTTTAAAAATAGAACACATCAGGAAAAAAAATTAAGACCGACAAATTGAAACCAAGGAAGTACTATGTGATGAGTCATGCTTGGTGGACCATACTTTCAGCTTAAAAAATTGACTTAGATGATGAGCTTAATCAAATGAACAAATAGTATAGTGCGGATATGTTATAGAAAAAGTTGTGCTTATATAATATTGTAGTAAAGTAGTAGTAACAAGGTGTAGTGGTAGATTCAAAAGGAAGAGGAAGGTGACATGATGTAACCCTCGTAAAAGCCAACATTCAACTAAAAATATCATCATTTCTTCAACTACTTCATATGTGCTATTAAAGTAGTCTAATTAATTACACAGACATTCTTGTGCTATACTACTATATATATATATATATATATATATTACTGTATATGTACTACTTCATAAACAAGCAAGCCTCTCACAGGCCAAATGATTTTAACTTCATGCCTCCACGACATCCTTCAACCACAATACACTACTACCCATGCTAAAAAACAATTTCATTTGTATCTGGCATTACTTGACTTATCTAGTAGACTGTTTTTAGCTTTTATGTGTCGAGAGGAATATGGTTGATCGAATCATGATTTTGCGGATTAAATAGAATTCAGTATTTCGACATTGAATATTGTAAATGTGAATGACAAGTATGAAAAGAATTAGATATATTAACTCTTTAATTATTCAGAATTCCTAACGTCTAAATTCAGAATCTTCCAACATAGTTGTATTTCTAGCTATGAATTGACATATAAGATCTTTAATTTTTGTTAATCGTAATTGTGACTAAAGCCTTGAAATTTAACATTATTGTTAAGAGAAATAAGAACATATATAATGAAGATTTAGGCGTAAGGGCCGACCAAAAAGAAAGAGACGTGTCCATATATAATATAGTTGAAAACTTAATCCCAATCGAATATAATGATTGATTAGCTATGATGCATGTTTATTAAGTGCATATTATATTAATAATTGTCTTATATCATGAAAAAACTGAACAAAAAAATGATGAAAACTTAGATAAATAGGATGAAGTAAATTAAGCAAAGATGATCACGCATTCACGCTTCAAAGAAAAAGTATATTGTTCAATATACAAATAATTGTTTTACTCTGACGACTCGATCTCGTTCTAATTAAGTTCAGGGGTTGAGTGTACTCTGGCCATGACCAAATTCATTCGGATTTGTTCGTAGCTTTGAGTCTCGTACAATATATTAATTTAAAAAATTGAACGAGACACATACGTCCTACATAAATAATCACATGAAATGTATACATTCAACACGACAAATCGCATGAAAATTGTTATATAGGACGCGTGAGTCTACTTGTTCAACAGTATGATTGCTTAAGTGCTTACTTCTGCACATCCAAAGTTGAAGGGTATAAATGTCATCTAAGGCCAAGCTAAAGAGCATGACAAGAGTTCAGTACAGTATAATGACGAGTCTCATGTTGTGACATGTACAAATGGGACAATTCTTTTGTATTATATCCATGACGAATAAGACCGGTAAATAAAAATTTCACTTAAAAAAGACAGTTTGATGTATAAAGTTTTTGTTATGTGTGGGGCCTGGAGAAAAACTGAAACATATAATGGTCTAACTTTTTTTACATAATACACAACAAGACTCATTTCACTACCCCATTAAATTGTCATGCTTTAGATATTCAACCCTAAACGTGAGACGAGGTATAGAAGAATAAAATATCTCACAACGATGATCTTTATAAATCCATGCGGACTCACATATTTCTACTAATCTAGTGTGAGTAAAAGGGTAAATTCAACAAACCTTTTTGGGTTTATCTGTTGAATTATTAGGATAAATCAAATAATTCAACCGTTAATTGAATCACGAAGACAATAGCATAAGATACAAAATCAGATCGCTACCAGTATATATGATAATTCAATAACACTTTTTCGAATCATCAGTTTATCATTCAGTTAAATCAAAATTTACACCCCACTCCTTAATTGGATACTCCACTGCGCCTTTATTTATTTTTTAAATTTTATTTATCTATTTTTTCTTACATATTCAAAAATAATTTACATTCTCTATTTTACCTTTCAAATAAATTTAGCTCCGCAATCAAACGTTAGTTCAAATATACCCCTTATCCTAACAGAACCACTAGGGTAAATTCAGCCCACTTATGAAAGTACAAGGGATAGCTTTTTTTCTTAACCCCGGGATAACCTACAGTCGATCACTAAAACTTCTGCCACAGTCTCTACCCTTTAGGTGAGCACTCTAGTCAATTAGTCCAACTTAATTCATGTTTTAAATTCTAAACCATGTACCATAAATTGGATCTTTCTGGTTGTAGTAATTGAAAATGACACATGCATTGATACGTGGTACAACTAAATTCAACAAAACAGATTTTGCAAAATTATACGTGGATATCAACTTATGATTTATAAGTCATCGTCAAAATTCGGTAAGTTGTAAGTCTTTTTCCATTTGAGATTAATTAGGAGTATATAGTAGATACGTACATAATTTTAAGAAATCCTACAAAAGAACAGCAGAATTCTTAATTTCACATTATGTTTTTCAAAATTGTTCTCCAATTCATTGCAAGATTTGTGATGATCATTTGTAGAGCTTTTCCTTTCATGATTAATTAACATACTTCACAACAAATATATGTTATAATTTTAGATTTTTATTATTGAACTCATTATATTTTTGAAATTATGAATTTATCGCGTGTATATATGTTTACCGTTTATTAATTACTTTTTAAAATTTACCTTAAAAAAAGTGATTTTATCTTAGCGGTGTTAATTTTTGGTTTGAAAAAAGTTATGTGCCAATTTATAGGACTTTTAAGTCGCAATCTATTTTAAAAAAATGCATTGCTTTATAACCAATTATACAATATTAAACTATTTGCACTACGCCTAGTTATTCAATTTGAGGTAAAAGGAGTAATTATCTTGTAATGCATGCTTTGAAAATGAAGAATTTAAGTTACAGTAATACTCGATATATGAAGTATTTCTTAAGTAGTCGTTAATAATAGACCCTCCGTTTATATTTATATGTCATCATTTTAGATTTCACGTCCCTTAAGAAATTAGGTAAGTTTATCATTATTGTATCCTTATTTAGTGTTCTCTTGAAGTCAAGTTTTCAATTAATGAACATGAATTAATTTATTTTGATTAAATAATTTGACCAATTAACATGAATAAATTATTCAATTTTCCTATATATGTTGGTCAAATTCATATTTTCAAGGCTAATCACTCTCACGTGTAAAATAGATAGAACAATGCTATTTATGCATTTGATTTTGTGAATGACAAATATTGTAGAATATTTATTTTTAATAAGAACGGCATATAAATAAGAACGGAGGAGTGGAGGGAGGGAGTATGTCATATGACAAAAAATGGACATCATGGTGATGCATGAACTAACATTAGTAGAATTTTGTAAAAGCTGACAAAAATAGTCAATTGTAGAATTTTATAAAGTTGCATGCATGTTTACGTCTCTTCTCTTTATAAAAATTCATTTAGGACTTCTCTAGATTTATTCACTTATAAAATTAAGAATAAGATATAGTCATCAGATTATAAGAGTAATAATTTCGTCACTCTTACGCAGATGATTTTTTAACATTGAGAAATTGTTTTAATTAGGAGGATTTATTGTTTGACTTTATTTTTAAACAATTGTTTCTTTAATAAATTCAAAAAAAAACACGCTAGAAGTAGTCCCGTACAAGCTACAGCTTCAGAAAGCTCATTGGTTCCTCAACGTAACAAAATTTATTTATGAAATCATAACTACATAGTTTAATTCATCCAAAATTTCAATTGATTATTGACTCACTCATTTATTACTTCAATCACTTTATCAAAAGTTGAACTGATATACACTACAAATTGACTGATGAGAAATAAAAAGAAAAATAATATCAATTCTATTAAATACTATAAATTTATTTTAAAAACAATTGAGAATTAGTAAAAAAAATTGACAGATTGAGTTTTGATCCATTTTTAGAGTATTTTAACCCAAATAACTTTTGGATGACTTTAAGGGCCCATTTGGCCATGCGATATGGTATCATGAGATGAAATTGAAGTTTTGTTTGGACATGAGATATGAAATTTTTGTGTTATATATTTTCTCATAAACATAAAAATCTCATAAGTTGTAAAACTATTAAAATAGCCCCAATTGTTTATTCAATTTTATCAAATAAATAAAAATTTATAAAATCGCATAATAAATTATTACAAAGCTACTGTTCTCCACTTAAGTAATTGTTTCATCTAACTTTAATTTGATAAAAAAAAATTGAACATAAATTGTAGTGCGTACTAGTCTTTAATATAATCATTCTACATAGTACGGACAATTTTCTAACGTTGAACTTGCATTTCTCGATCATGTGACCGAGAAAACGAACGAACATTGTTACTTTGAGCCATTTGTTGGTCAATATCATCCGCAACTATATTTTCATGCTCATAGACCATAAATATTTCATCACTTTAACAATCGGTTGGTGTGAGTTAAAGTGACTATATGTTGGTGAGAATAATAAATTTTATGTCGGTGAGAATAATAAATTTTAAAAAGTAATGATGTGATTAGAAATTTTATTTACATATGAAATAAATGGTTAGTAGATATAAATGTGGGGTTGTTTTGACAAAAATATAAACTTGTGGATCAATTTTTGTATTAAAATATCTCAAATCATGATATGAAATTACCATATAATTCCATATCATGGTTTTTGAAGAATATAGAATCACATCTCATGATATGGAATCAGCGTAAATCGCATGTCCAAACGTTGATTCCATCTCACGATACCATATCGTGATATGGTATCGCATGGCCAAACGCCTAGTTAATAACCTGTTCATTTTTTTAACTATCTCATTTAGATTTTCCAAAGATCAACATTGAACGTACTCATTTGATATCCTTACCCCCTAACTATGATTAATGAAAATATAGACCATCAACTTAATAAGAGTTCAATTTTAAAATTTGCTATTACAAAACTAGGTTTCATTTAGAGAGAACACTTGATCAGGTTAATTAAACAATTTTCTTCGAACTAACACATGAACAGTTGAAGACAATAAATAAATAAATAAATAAATAAATAATAATAACAAGAATACAACAACAACAACAACAGCAACAACAACAACAATAAAATAATAAAATAATTTATTTTAAAAAAAAAAAAACTTCCCAAAGGCCGCCTCCAATGTACCCAGTCAAAATATTTCGTCAAAATATTTCAAATATTTGTTTATATACGTCAATTCTGATATCCCTCCATATATTCTAGAATTTGTCAAATTAACTTGAGGTTTGACATATGTATCTACTCTTTTGACTGCTTATTATATTAACTTTTAATATATGTGTATTATGTATATATTCCTTTTGGTACACCTCAGAACTCTTTGTGGTAAAATTTAGCACGCACTCGATATTTATACAAAATCAATAAATACAAATAATTAGAGATTAATTTTTCCAAGAATTATCCGATTTCTTCTCTAGTTGATAGAGATTGATCATCTTTTGATTTACCATCTGTAGAGGACAAATGATTATAAAATATCATATCAAATATTCAGAATCTGCATATAATTAATTCAAATCATGTATATATTCCTTTGTTTTTTTTTAAAAAAAATGGTCCATAGAATAATTTTAAAAAGGCTATGACCACTTAGAAATATTGACCCAGATTGATTTACCAGTATATGTGCTGGCATCCATAAAGCTACATTTTTTTAAAAAAAAACGTATTTAATATCATGCCATTAATTCTCTGAAATCTCTTCAATTTGATTCAACCTCGTTTGTTTTTTTTCTATCTTTTTTCAAGAATGTGACTGTTAATCTTCAGTCATAAAAGGTGAACTATATATGTCTCATTAATTCTATAATAATTAATTCTCTGAAATCTCTTCAATTTGATTCAACTTCGTTTGTTTTTTTTCTATCTTTTTTCAAGAATGTAACTGTTAATCTTCAGTCATAAAAGGTGAACTATATATGTCTCATTAATTCTATAATAATTAATTCAAAAGCATTGAACAAAATATTATGTCTCCTTTCAGAAATGAATAATGCTACTATTCGATGAATCAAATATTTTCCCTTTATTTATGATTATTTTAGAATAGTCTTTTTAATATTTTAGCAAAAAATATATGCATTTTATTTCAGAAAGAATTTTTTTAATTGACATTGACAATTAAAATTGTCCCTCATTGTACTCCGAACTATTAAACAATCTTTTTCGGACTAAAAAAGTATTTTCTTTAAATGTGGCAAGTAAGGTCTTACAAGCTAAAAACTTAAATGAGCACTAAACATAAAAATAGAAAATGAGTAAAAGGCCCCCACTAGCAAGAAAATATATGGATATTTATTGGATCTAAATTTTTATACGAACAATATAAAAGAGTTTTATCATATCACACTATTAATAGTCAATTCCGTATGAATCAACTATCCATAAATTAGTAACCTAAAATAAACTTTTTATTTGGTATTTTGTACTCATGTTGGACTTCGATCAATTTAGTTTTGCACTAGGCCCAATTTGGGGAGACACTCCCTATCAAAGATTTTTTCATACACACGACTCAAACCTAATTCTTAATTAAGAGAAGACCAACCTCTTACACTGCACCATAATATTCTTTTAATGGTAATAACCTAAAATAGATAATAAGTAATTGAACATAAATTATCTATCTATAGTATTGCATTTATTCATTTACTTTTATTGGCAAGTAATCCAAACATTTTAGTAGTATTTCTTTTATTACTCATATCCTTTCTTGTAAAGAATGTAATGTAAATAAAATAGCAAAAGTGCACCAATACCAGCTGTGCACAAACCTGTATTTTCTGTTACTTTTTTTTTTTCTTCAAATTTTCCTTTGCACTTGTCTTTCTTTTCCCCCCTCAATAATGAAGAATAAGAAATTGAACTAGAATATTAAAAACAAAGAAATAATAATAATTTTAAAAAAGTATAATTATTACGATAATGATGATGGGCGTGACATCAACAACCTATTAGCAAATCAAATAAATGAGTGAACAAATGACATAATTACCCCTAAGTAATCCACATAAACCTGAGATAGCCTCTAATTAACCAAAATTGAAAATGGTCAACTCTTAATTTTGGGGTTATTTGGGTTCCCCCACTATATAAGCAGCAATTGCCTCCCCACTCTCTTCCCATTCCATTCCATCACCATCCTCTTTCATTTCTTTTCTATTCCAACAACTCATTTATCTACCTACTACTTTCCCTTTCAATGGCAACCAAAGTCTACATTGTGTAAGCAATCCATCTTGTTCTACATTTATATCTTCTTGTTTTTATGCATGTTCTGTTTTTTTTTTATATATAAACAAAAAATATATTTTTGAGTTTGGGGTTCTTGTTTTGATGTTTAGAGTGAAATGAATTGTGGGTATGATTTATTTTTTGTTAATGTGATCTGGGCTGATAGATTCTTGGTTCTTGATGTTTGCCATGTATGTGTGCTGGTAAAGACTCTGTCTTTATGTTCTATTCTTATTATATATGTGGGGATATTGTCCTAAGGCTTTACAAGATTTGCTTTCCAATGATTAATTGATGGATGATCTTGTTGAAGAGATTGTATGGGAAGGTACCAGTTGTTTCCAGTGTTTGTTGTGTTGATCTAAAGGTAGGAAATTTGTAGTTTATTGGAAGATTGTTATGAAAATGATATAGCCAATTAATTGTTGCAGGAGTTGTTGGTTAGGTATTTTTGTTTTGTCTTTTTTATGAAATGACATTCTTGAAATTAAAAAAATAATATCACCCTATCTACTTCTACAAGTGTTTGTTGTCTTGATCTAAGGTAGGAAAATATGTGCTTACTAAAAGGTTTTTATGAAAATGATTTACCAACTAATTCACTGGGGTTTGGTTAGTTGCTCTATTGCTAGTCTTTATGAAATGACATTCTTGAAATTGAAAAATATCAACTTTGGAACATCAAGACGGAGTTGTTGATATTTTCTTTGGTACTAAATGATTTTGCTGATTAGCTTCAAGATTCCTATTGGTAAAGAAGTTCTCCTACAAATTTCCAGAACATGTCTCATTGGATGATTTGTGTTTATTGAGTGCTAAGTTCTGGCTTGTGCCATCTTTTGTTCCTGTTTTATCTCTAGAAGACTTCGGTGAAGTTGGATTCTAGTGCCTGATGTCTTCATCCAGAATGTATTTGGTGTTATTTTACTGGATTTCTTGCGACTGTTCCAATCTGATCTGTGATTCTTATCCAATTTAAAGTCAACTTTTGTGTGTCTCATACACTCATCTGATGCTGTGAAGTCTTATAAACCCCCCAAAAATTGTCTCCAAAAGTAGAATGGTTTGTATGATTAATTTGATTTTCATGTTTGGGGCTTGTAAAGCTAATGGTGAAAAGTATAAATTAATGCAGTTACTACTCCATGTATGGACATGTTGAGAAGCTAGCACAAGAGATAAAGAAAGGAGCCGCATCAGTTGAAGGTGTAGAAGCCAAACTATGGCAGGTCTGTTTACATTTCAGTTTAATATGTTATTAATGTGAATGAGTTAGAGAATTTTTTTATCCCTGAGAATTGAAGAAGTTATGTGATTTTGACTTTGCAAATAGGATGTCTCCTAAAGTGTTATACATTAATCATTGATAGTGTGGAATCTCTAGAGTCATACCCTTTCCTTAAAATCCTGCTGAGAAATTATTGTCTTGACATTTGCCATAGTGTTATTCCTAGTTTGACTACTACAGTAATTGTTTAATGGAGTCAATGAAGTTAGACAAAGAACCATATAGTTGAATTGTCTTTTCTCAATTTCACTTGTGACTAACTTTTCCTTGATTTCTTGATTCCTATGATTGATTCCATATTTTGAACAGTGCTCCTTTAGAGGGATTTGGAGATGAAAGAAGAAAAAACTAATGGATGTATATCACTTCTGTGTTCTGTTGTTGATTTGTGAATGGCACAGGTACCAGAAACTCTTTCAGAAGAGGTTCTTGGAAAGATGGGTGGACCAGCAAAAGGCGATGCACCAATTATCACACCCAATGACCTTGCTGAAGCTGACGGCTTTGTGTTTGGATTCCCAACAAGATTTGGGATGATGGCTGCTCAGTTCAAGGCATTTCTTGATGCCACTGGTGGTCTCTGGAGAACTCAGCAGCTTGCAGGCAAGCCAGCAGGCCTTTTCTACAGTACTGGCTCTCAAGGAGGTGGCCAAGAGACTACTGCGTTAGTCCCTTCTCCTCAAAAGACTTTCACATTTTGAGCTTGACTTGTGATTTGAAAATTCTAATTGAAACTTTTACATTAAACTCAATAAATCTGCAGGTTGACAGCAATTACTCAGCTTGTTCACCATGGAATGATCTTTGTCCCAATCGGTTACACATTTGGTGCTGGCATGTTCGAGATGGAGCAGATTAAAGGTGGAAGTCCTTATGGGGCAGGAACTTTTGCTGGAGATGGCTCTAGACAGCCAACAGATCTTGAACTGGAGCAAGCTTTCCACCAGGGAAAACACATTGCCACCATCGCAAAGAAGCTCAAAGGCTCTGCTTGATTGTTTCACTACAAACTCATGTCCTATTGCATTCTGCTGTTCCATTTTTTTTTCCTATGTCTAATATACTCTTGTTTTAAGTTGCATTCCTACTACAAACAATAAGTGATTATTACCTATTATATCAGCATATATATAGGGTCATTGGTCAGTGTCTATCACAGTTTACAGAGGTTGGTTTACATGTTCTATGAATCATACTTAATTTTTTTTCTCATTTCATAATCAATGGCTACAGCAACAATCTCTTTATCTCTCTCTCTCTCTCTCTCTCTCCCTCTCCCCCAACCCCCTACCCCCCAATAATTGTACTCCTATGTCCATTTGATAAGAAGATTGGTGTGGTCCAATCCCAATAAGTTGGCTCAAACTACAAATTTTTGTGTTATGAAACATATGTTGCTACCTTGTTTGCTTAAGAAGCAACAGTTAGCTTTAATATTGAATACTCCTTCGTCCCAAAATAAGCGTCGTTTAAACTCTTATAATATACCATATATACAAGGTATCATTTACCAAGTTAACTCTATTCCCAAGTGAAATTGATCTCCTCATTCACTTTTTTTTATCTCTACCTTGTTCATTTCCTATTGTCTCTAAAGTCTGCTGGACACATTATTTTCAGCATGACTTGTAGAAGGATTTCAATAAAAACAACCACTTTAATAATTGGTGGCGGCAACTTGCAGCCTTTTAAATGTTAAGGCTTTCTCCTTACAAGTTATTCTATTTATTTTGGTGTTCCCTCTTCTAGAAGATTATAATATAAGATGGGATAATTTACACACTTCGTTTATATAAGATCATAATATACAAGTTAGAAATTCGAGTCTACTCTCACTGTCAATGAGACATATTCCACACTTCCAAGCAGTATATACCGAACGAAAACTTCATTCTCGATTCTTGTTGTGAAAATCTTTTATTTGCTTTTCTACGATGAAAGTTTGGTTCAGTTCTAAACTTCTAATAAACTTATTTTGTATCTCTAACATTAGGAAGATTGGGAGGGATCAAGTTTCATAAATTTTGAAGTTTAAAACTAAAGAAATTTTGTTTTTCTTAAATTATTATAGTTTTTATCTAATATTTTGAGTGATTAATTGAAAAATCTATAAAAAAAAAAAATTTGAAATCTTATTTCGTTAATAAGTGTAAAATTCTCTAACTAATATATAAGCATGGTAGAATTTTATTTGGGCTTAATTGTTGGCCTGCTAATGAACTACAAACCACAAAAGTGAAAGAAAAAGGGTCCAAGCCCCAAGGAGGAGCAAAGTTATTGGTCTTATTCTTTGCATTCATCTATAGTGAAATCATAGCACATATGCCTGGACTAGACCCAATCCCAAAAAAAAATAAAAAAAATAATAATAATAAAAAATAATAATAATAATAATACATATATATATATATATATATATATATATATATATTATTCGTTTATTTCAATTTGTTGTTTTATTTTTGTTTTTAGTCTGTTTTTTAAAAATACTCTCTCTGTCCTAATTTATGTGACACTTTTCATTTTTCGAGAGTCAAACCGTTTAAGTTTGACCGGAAATTTGCGCACGAAATCTTTAAAAAAAATATAAATGAAACTTATATATTTATAAACTACGTGAAAAGTACTATAATTCACGATAATTGACAATTCAAAATATTTAAAAAATTAACAGTCAAAGATAAACTTATTTGAATCTCAAAATTCAAAAAATGTCACATAATTGAGACGGAAGGAATACCACTTTTCATATTGAGTAACTCTTAATTTAACATCCTATATGACATATTTACTATCATAAAATTCAAATATCATTTTGGTACATTACACACACTTTAGACAAACAAATTAAGACATAAAGGAATAATACTTAATTGTTGAAAAGAGAAGTAAACTTGCCAATTAAGTTGCACTCAACTAAGTAAATCCCATCCACTACAACCGTCCACAAGGTTCCCAAATTAATACGTAAATCGAAAAGAGAAGTGAACTTGCAAATTAATAGGAGTTTTTTAGGGATGGATTAGCTGGAGATTTTCGATAAATTTCACGTTTTCTAATAGCGAATTCAACATAAATGAATTGTTAACATTTTATATGGTCTAAAATGAATGAATTTTTCAAAGTTTAAGAATGTATAATTATTATTTTTCCAGAATTGTTCTTCTTTTTAATGGGGGGTTTTGAACTACTTTTAAATTTTAAAAAAATGACTATTTTTACTTTTAAGAAGAGCTTGAGAAGAATCAAAGGATAATACTCAGAAATTGTCCTTTAATTAATGTCCTTAAATATATTTCTTAAAGGTGTGTCATACCCCTAACATTTCATTTATGTTGGATTAGAGATTAGAGAGAGTAATATTTCCTTCTCACCGATGATGAAGCGAGATATTTCAACAAGAAGATTTAATTTTTTTGAACGTATGACCTAAAATAGTTTTAGAAGTTAGAGTGGGTAAAAATCTATATTGATCGGGAAATGGACTGATGGTCTCCTTGTATGAACATATGCAATCCACCCTTTTTGAGCTAACTTTTGGAGTTGAGTTAGGCTCAGATGTCATATATTTACATGGTATTAGAGTCAGGTACATCCTCGTTTGGACTCTCGGTCCATGCTCCAGTTGGGCATGGGCGTGAAGGGGGGTGTTAGAGTGGGTAAAAGTCTCACATTTGTTGGGAATGCGCTGATGGTCTCTTTATATGGACTTAGGCAATCATTCCCTCATGAACTAGTTATTGGGATTGAGTTAGGTCCAGGTACCATATCTTTACAAGAACTATCTTAGTTACACTGAACACTTTTCTTCTATCGAGGGGATTCAAAAGTATATATATAAAAAAAATTAGTTCTGCCTAATTAATTTGCACGGTATGATTTTCCAACCGTCAATCGCGAGCTAGTGTTTAACATGTTGGAACAGTAAAAATGTAGGTAGGGCAGAATTATATTAATGTTTTGATGGCTATATATTCCAATTAATTCTCAGTGGGAAAGTACTTGAAGATGTGATTCAAAGTTGAAGAAAGCAAATGAACTTTTTATGAAAATTAAACTTATGCTTGAAGAGAGTCTAAGAGAACTTTGCAATGATTAGCCAAAACAAGAAAAAAAAGCTACCATCTTTGCCTACTAAAGTCAGACTACTCAAACATCTATATACTTTATTAACATCAAATGATGCTTTTTTTTTCCTCTGTATATATATACTATTCCTTCTTTTCTGTTTTTCCAAAACTATTCCTCTAAGTTATAGGAGTAATAATATCTTGGAGATATATTGTAGGGGGATCTCATATTGTGATGATCCAGAGCCCAGTCATGTTCTTCTATTCTCTATTCATTCATGACAAGCCCACCTCACCTTTTTCAAAAGGTGTGGGCCGGCTAAATCAATTCAAAAATATTTCTAACATAGTTCCAGTCTACATGATTTATTTTAAAAGGTCTCAAATTATTAAGAGTATTCTTATATTTTTTATATATATAGCTTTTTTTATGTGAGATTTTGTTCGTGCACTTAATTATGATCTTTCTCTCAAAACTAAGTTTTTTTGCACGCCTATCATCAAGATTCATTGGCTAATCTGAGATTCACAGAGTGCCAATTAGATCATCCGAATATTTCTGATCATCAAAGCGCACTAACTTTTATCTATAGGTGTCACAAAGCTATAGGTACTTGATGATCACCAAAGCCCATAGGCTTTTTATTTTGTATATGTATACCTCTGACTTCTAGCTTACGAATAAAGATAGTAATTCAGTACTCCATAAATCAGTAATAAGTCGGGCCCAATGAGTTAATATCTCATATGGTCACTCAACTTATATTTTTTTTCACAGAAAGTCACTCAAGTTTCATTTATATCTCCAAAGTCACTCAACTATGGATTTTTCTCACAGAAAGTCACTCAACTAATAGTTCTTTTCATAGAAAGTCACTCAATTTTCTTTTATAACTTCAAAGTCACTCAACTATGAATATTTTACCTACAAAGTCACTCAACTATTTATATTTCTTTTAGAAAGTCACCCAATCAATTTAAATATATTTTCATTAAATTTTGTTGAAATACAATTATTGTTTCAAACTATTTTTTAGAGAAATAATAACTATTGTGAACCTAATACAAAAATAATAAGATTTACACGGTAGCATTTTTTTAATCGAAAATGATGTATTGCACTGTATCCACCGTTACTAGTGCTGGTGCCTGGCAGCATAACATTTTTATTTTAAAAATCGTTTTAATAAATTGGTATTTAAACAAAATTAAATAAAATAATTAAAATGAGTATCTTACTATTTGTTTTTGTTAAGAAATCAGTTTAAAATAAAAATTGTGTTTCAATAAATTTTAAAAAATAATTAAAATGAGAATCTTATTATTTTTTAAGAAATTAGTTTAAAACAAAAATTATGTTTTAATAAAATAATTAAAATGAGCATCTTATTATTATTTTTAAAAAATAAATATTTTTCAACAAATTTTAATGAAAACATATTTAAATTGGTTGGGTGACTTTCTAAATGAAATATCAATAGTTGAGTGACTTTGTAAGTAAAATATTCATAGTTTAATGACTTTGGAGTTACAAAAGAAAGTTGAGTGACTTTCTATGAAAATAACTATTAGTTGAGTGACTTCCTGTGAGGAAATTCCATAATTGAGTAACTTTGAGGTTATAAATGAAAATTGAGTGACTTTCTGTGAAAAGAAGTATTAGTTGAGTGACCATATGAGATATCAACTCGGCCCAACAACATCATTACACCCTCTCCATATTGTATTATCGAACCATTAGCTATAATACTAGTTATGGTCAATAACAGTGGAATCAAAATCATAATAAATAAATAATAACCTCATATATATATGTCCAAGAAAGTATATAAGATATTTTAGTCTGTGGATGGATAAGTGAAGAACAAAGGTACAGATCCTGATGTTCTAAGGTTTGGTATAATAGCCATCAACCGATCAATTCAATTGTCATAAATTATAAAAGTTGATTGCTAGAGATACTACTAATCAACTAAAGTTATTTTTTTCTTTTGATTTCTTTTGATGAGTCGCTTGTCATAGGGATTCTTCAAGTTTAAGCTTCTCAATTAAAGATACGCAAGCATAAATAGGGGTCAATTTACGTGGTTCAAACTCTCTAAAATTATTGTACTCGGGTCAGATTTGTTAAACTATATTCTCTTAATTTTATATTAGTTGATCATTTTTCTTTTATACATATATTAAGAAATAAAAAAAAAATTACTAATTCACCCCTTAAAAAATAGGAAATTTTACAAACAAATGTGAACACTTATAAAAAGAATTAATCGTAAGTAATATAAGAAAATTTCAATTAATATTTTCTTAATTTAATAGGGTGGACAACTAATAAGAAATAATTATTTAGTAGGATGATCGATTAATATAGGACGAATAGAGAGAGTACTATTTTAAAAGTATTTGACAACTATCGATTGATATTTTAAGTCTGAGCAATATATATGGGGTAAAACATTACTACCTCAATCTTACACTTTCAGCTTGAGATTTAATTTTTTTTAACTTTGGCCGTTTATTTAACGCAGAATCTATTAATTCTTCAAAATAAAGTTTATTTCCTTCATTTCTAGTTGTTTTTTTCTATTATATGTTTGTCATATTTTGACTTAACACTGAATTTAAGAAAGTAATGAAGATTTTTGTATCGCATGGTCTTAAATTAAAGATATATCAAATATATTTATAAAATATCCTTTAATTTTAGGGTCTCAAACATGTCACGTATAAATTAAATTTGAAATTAAAAAGTTGTTAAAAAAGAAAAAGACATTTTTTTTCAAATGAACTAAAAAGAATGTAGGACAAACAAATTAAAAATACTATAAATTATAATAATATCTATTTAAAAAGACATATGAAAGTATAATAATCTTATAAAAGCCATGTCACGTTTTTGACATTCATAAACGGAACACCATCACGACTAAGAAAATATAATTACTATTATCTTAGGCCCTTTAACGTTTAGAAAACGTTTCATTCTCACTTTCCTGAAGTCTTCATTTTAATTCAGTCCACTTATTTAACTTCATAATTATTCTCAAGTCATCTACTTCCACTTATTATTATTATTAGTTAATCCGATTATTGATAAATCATTATTTAATTCGTCTCCAACAATTATTAACTATCCTATATATCTGTACTATTTGAGATGTAAAAGGTGGGGTGGATCAACTTATTATTAAACTTCAACACGTTAATTACTTTGCTTAACATGCATTATGTCTAAATCCTATTTTATAATATATCTACAAACGTTCAAATAATAGAAAATCTTTCAGTAGGACCAACTAAATCGTTACTGATAATACCTTAAGAATGGTGATACACACAATTTAACATTAAATTGTCTTATGTGAGGTAACTTTAATCTTTTCTAAACTAAGGATAATTAGAAACTAAGAGATAAATTAGTTCTTGAATTTTCTAAACTGAACAAGTAAAACTGGACGATAACTATTGTCTATCTTTAATATAGTAGACAATTAAAAGTGAACAAAGAAAATAGCAAGTTAAAGATTTGAGTCACCCAGAATATATAAAGTTGGAGAAGACGTTAAATCCTTCAAGCTGGCTGGGAAAATATGACTTGTAGGATTTCTTCTAAAATATTTAAAGATGAATTATGTGTTTAGAATATGACAAGAAAACTTTAAAGCTAAACCTAATCTAGCTTAAAGAAAGGATAGAATTTCTGCACCAAATAATTATATAGTACTTATATAAATAAATTAAATTAATAAGACTTTTCATATTCCATGGTTGTTCAAGTAGGATTTTTAGTTTGGTGTAAGCCATAGGTTTTGTGGTGGGGGGGTAGGGGGGTTGTGTAGTATGGCCGCCAAGACAATTTGAATCACATAAAAATGGTTATAAATAGTGGGTTATGCCCGACCCGACCCACTAGCTTGAAAACAAGAATTCTCAGAGATTATCCTAAAAGTATAATCAGTGGGACTCCCCCTCTGACTTCCACTACACACATTACATTACAAATTCTAAACAAATCAAAAGCTATGAATTTTCTATTTTTGTTTAAATTTCTTTTTTATAATCGTGAAGTTTGAATTAATTTACACGCATCTCAACTGATTCAATAAAATACCAACTATCTCCCACTCAGATCAGCAATAATACTCTGTCTATCAAGACATAAACAGATAAGAAAAAATTACATAGTAATATTTTTGTCTTCACTCAAATTTAAACATGAAACCTCATTTATTGATTCATAGATAAATTAAAGAGTGGGAAAAGAACAACAAGGAAAAAGAAAGAGAAGTCATGATAACTCATACGACCATTTTAAATATATAAATATTTAGAAACAGGAACAAAAAGTTCCTTATGATGTGCTAAATTCAGCCCAACCAAGAGCAACAAATTAAAACAACAAGTTACATAAAACATAAACACAAATGTGTAGTCTTAGCTAAATTTAGCACTTGTTCCTGTTCCTAATCCAAGCCGATTATTAATTAATTAATGTCATTACAGCTCTACACTTAATCTTCTCTATAATCATGTACTTAGCCTACCAACACATCATTCTGCCTGTAGATATGGCCCAGCTAGCATTGGCTGTCAATACTCACTTTCCCTTTTCTTACCTAAAAATGAAATCACTTCGTCTCTACCTGAACGTACCACCAAAATTTGGAGTCCAAAAATCTGTACTAGTTTCAGTTGCTACTGGAAAAGTACTCGATATCGGTACCAGGCACAATCCTCGGCTCCTCAAATCTTCTTCCTTAACCTTATCAACAATCTGTCAATAACATTTTTACGTCACTTAAAAGATAACTACATGTATGTCACATTTAGTAAGTAGCTAAGATTTAATTTATCGATATGTTTTACCTGTTGGTGTTGAGTGGTTGATCCATTTTTCAAATAAGGAGTACTAAGAGCCTGAAATTAAATAAAAACAAAGAACATGTAATTAGTTTAATTTGAGTTTTCTTGAATCATTATTTATTAATTTGAGTAATTAACGTACATTGACTTGATCATGGAGAAACTTGATGTACTCAATAGCTTCATGGAGAACTGAAGCTGTATCAGTCTGAAATTAAAATAATTAGAGTTATTAATTAAAAAAAAATGATGATAATTTTGTTAGTTGGAAAAAATCGAAATATTTACCTTTCCGAAAGGTGAAACCAATTGCTGGAGAGCAGTAATACGGTCCCCCAATTTCTCTTTTCTGACCTGATGATAACAAAAAAAGCTGAAAAATTCTCATCCATTTCTTTGGACAAAGCAATCATTTTACTTATTAAAAGAAAAAGCTTCAATCTTTAGTCTAAAGTTGGATTGCATAGATATTTTTGTCCTTTACCTTAAAAGTTGGCAATGGTGATGGTGTCTCTATTCTTGCCCTCTTCAATGTTGCTTCATTATTCACACTTTTCTTAGTCACCCTCGATTCTCTTAAATCTTCAACTTTACACTGAAAATTTTGTAAAAAAACAAATGCTCAATTAATCATTTTATCCTAACAACAATAATCTGATTGTATAAATACTTTTTAGATCGTCAGTGAATAAAACTTACTAAGTACTATATACTATGAACAGTACTAGTTGAATTGTATTGATGGTGCAAAAAATATTTATGATTTTTAGTGTATGCAACTTAAATTCGTATGTATTTACCTTTGGAGTAACGTTAGGAGCTCTGGAATTCTCGTTAAATGTTGGTGACTGGAGAATTTGTGGATGCATAAGATTACCGCGCATATTGTTTAAGGATGTGGCTGATGAAGTATTGTAGAGAGAAGTGGTAGCATTAAGAGAGTAATTTGGAAAATGATCAGAAGGTGTACTTTGTTTTGGTATCAACAAGGAATTAGGGAATTTAGGCATAGAAGGTGAAAAGTCATTCAAATCTGGCCTGTAGTTTAAGGATGATGTTGGGAAATTCATTGGTTGGTTGTTATTAGTATTAGCAAACAAAGATTGTTGTAATTGTTGTTGTTGAGGAGGAGGAGGATCATTATCAAATAAAGTTTGAAGTAAAGCTGAAGGATAATTAGAGAAAGATGAATTCATTGGAAAGGTTGAAGAAATTTGATCATGATGATGAGTATTAGTTGAGCTAGTGATTGGATGATTCATTCCTAAAGTGAAATCTTGTTTAAATGAGTTGCTTGAACAATCAACCCCACTTTCTTGTTGGTAATTCATGCTTGAATTTAGGTCTTCTTGTAGTATTGAAGGATAACTACTTTCACTCCTATCATTTCCATGCCTGCATATACAAAATTTCAAGAAAAAAAAAGTTATGAATAAAAACAACAAAATTGACTTCTTTAAGCCTTTATAGAGAAAAGAAACCCTTTTTTTCCCCATAGAAATGAAAGAATATCTCCTTTATTCCCCTTTTTTTCTCCATCATCTCACAACAATAACTAGTATAGTACTTCTTCTTCAACCTCAATCAATTTAGGATCGACTGTATAAATTCTCACTCATCTCATACAAATATTATACATACAACAACTTAGACTAAAAATAATACGAAATATATATATAGTAATAAAAATGCTTACATCAAGGTATGACTCCAATTATTATGATCTGATGTTGATGAAGAATTAAGGCCAATACCCAAGATTTGTAGAGTGGAATCATGTTTAGGTAATTCTTGAAGAACAACAGATTCATCAGAATTACCAGATTCATCGTTAGACCTACAGGAAGATTTCATATCCAACAAATGATCATTTGTCCATGCAAAATTAGAGTTCCCTAAAGGAACTGAAGATGCACATAGTGATGAACCAAATATACTTCTACTTGAATTCCACCAGTTTCCTCCACAAACACTTGCTTGATATTCATCAGCCATAACTTATTTGTTTTTATTCACTCTCGTAAATAATTATAACTTCTTTGCTCTCTTCTTCTCCTTAGCTTCAATAAAGCTCGAGTAGTCGTAATATATAGTACTTGTGTGTTTTGTATTACATGAAACTGAATTTATGAACTGAGAGTTGTATTTATATATATAGGTGTATAATATAGGGGTGGGGGTGGGGAGGTGAAACTACCGGAATCTGGTTGACATTGTAAAAAGAGAGAAGATGATTAGACAAAGCAAAGGGAGAGAGATCAGGGGCATATAATTAAATTATGACTACAAAAGATTAAAGGAATTTTGGATCGAATTTTCTTACTATTATTTTATTTCCCTACTTTACACCTACTTATATTATTATATACACTCTTTCTCTGTTTCAATTTATTTGTCCTGCTTTATATTTGTCTATATCAAAAAGAATGCTTTTTTAGAATTTTTTATATTTCAACTTTACTTATTTAATACATAAGATTAAGAAGCATTTTAGTAAATTTAATATATCTTTAATTAAAAAATATTTTTTTCTTGACCTTCTTGTCTAATCAAAATAGAACCAACGAATAGAAATCTTTAATTAAAGAAAAGTTTACTAGGGTCGTTTTATAATACTTTTTTTTCTACAAAGTGTCTATAGTCCATATTAAAGCCCGATTAACTTTTGATCACATATTACAGGGTTCGTTTAGGGATAGCGCTCTCAATAAAAAAATTATATATGCTCAAGCCTCGAATTCAAGACCTCTAGTTAAAAATGAAATAATCTCACCATTGCATCACAACCGTTATCATTTTATAATATTAATGAAAGAATTGTTATATTTCGATGGATTGTGGTTGCTTATTAATAAAGGATGAGATTTAATAGGAAATGATGGTGAAGTTTGATTGGCTGACACGTCACATTTTAAGGAGGAATAAATGTAGCTTTTAGTGTTGTTAAAATTCTACGGCTCAAATTTTTTATACTTTCGGAACCGAAATTTCAGGACCATATAACCCTATTGTTTTATCAGCCCCTTTTTCCCTTCTTAATTTCCCATACTTCACTTTCAAGTTTGATTGTGATGTTTTTCTATTATTATTTTTTGTTTTTTTTCCTTCTTCAATATATTTATATATTATCGATATACAAAAGTTAAACTTGATAGGATTAGTGATACATAATTAAAGAAGAAAACATAAAATATGAAAAAATTATAATTTTAGCAGGTTACCAGTTTAATGTTTAGAATTACAAATTTTATATTTTAAAAATATTCGGTTATAAATATAATTTGAATAACGAATACTGTAAAAAATATTTACCTAATACTTAACATATACTACTATAATTTAAAGGCTAATTTTTGTTGGGAGTGGATAATATACTTGGCGCTTTGGCGGTGTGAAAGGTTACTATTACCTCACCTAACATTAGTCTAATTTGTTTTTCCAGATTAAGAATTTGCATCATTACTTTTACTTCTAGTATTGGATATTTGACCATATTATACTATTACAGTAGGTGTCATTTTATTGAGTCCGGAGCCAAAAGAGCAAAAATATTTGTCAAAAATTCCAAAAGAGCACATCAAATTTTTTAAAATTAAAAGGGAAAAATCGCTCCTGATTTTCCTCTAACACATATTAACGCCGTGTACTCCGTTAAAAATAAAATCGCTACCAGGCCAGCGATTTTTGTTCAATTTTTCTTTACTTTTTTTTTCCACTAAATCCGCTGGCACAACAACGATTTTTTAACTCTAATATGTTTTCCTCCAACTAATATCGCTGCTATGGCAGCGTTTTCATAGAAAAAAACAATTGGCAGTTTTTTTGGAAAATCGCTGCCTTGGCAGTGTTTTCCATAAAAAAAAATTGAAAATCTTTTCTTAATTATTTTTTTTAAGTTTTATGAACGAACAATTATTTTTTTTAAAAATTGCTAACAGAGAACTTGATTCCACCCAAAATTTTGGACTAGACATAAAATCATCAAAATGAGGCACGAACTTTAATCGATGTCAAATTAAATGTTGACTAGTTGATAAAAATTTCAAAAAATAAAATAAAAGAATATTTCTACCAAAATCGCAGCCAAGGCAGCGATTTCAAGATATATATATATTTTTTTATAAAAAGCTGTTAAATGGCTGAAAATTGCTGCCTAATTCGACACCGATTAAAGTTCGTGCCTCATTTTGATGATTTCTACGTCGAGTCCAAAATTTTGGATAGAATCAGGCTCCCTGTCAGCAATTTTTTTTTTAAATAATTGTTCTTTCATAAAACTTAAAAAAAATAATTAAGAAAAGATTTTCAATTTTATTTTTATGGAAAACGCTGCCAAGGCAGCGATTTTTCAAAAAAAATGCCAATTTTTTTTTATGAAAACGCTGTCATAGAAGCGATATTAGTTGGAGGAAAAAATATTAGAGTTAAAAAATCGTTGTTGTTGTAATTGCATATTATGATAGAATCATCAAATCTTATTATGATGCTAATGACAGGAACTATCATTCTTAAGGACCGTATAATATATATATTTGGCATAGTAAGGACATATACAGCAACAACAGTTCTATCTACATTCGCAGGAGAGGCGCAAATGTCATGATTCGGAGAAGAGGGAACACCGACACCCGTAGGAGAGGCAACTTTGCAAGCATCCACTTGGGAGTCGCAAGTATGATTATCCAAAGATGAAAATGTATCTTGAGAGGACGCAGCAGGAACAGTTCTATCGACATCCGCAGGAGAGGCATCCGCTTGGGAGTCGCAAGTACGATTATCCAAAAGAGAAGATGTATTTTGAAAGGAGGCAGCAACAACATTTCTATCTACATCCGCAGGAGAGGTGCAAATGCCATGATCCGGAGAAGAGGGAACACCAACACCCGTAAGAGAGGCATCTTTGCAAGCATCCACTTGGGAGTCGCAAGTACGATTACCCAAAGGAGAAGATATATCTTGAGAGGAGGCAGCAACAACAGTTCTATCGACATCCGCATGAGAAGTGCAAATGTTATGATCCGGAGAAGAGGGAACGACATCTTAAAAATGAAAAAGAAAATATTTGTTACATATTATTGGTGATTTATCATTAACTAAAATTACTTCAGCCATAATACCATTCAAATCCAAAATAAGAAGCTTTTTACCTGTGCTTATCCCCAACACAACTACACTTGTGAGTATTTGTTCCTTTTGCACTTCAAATAACAAGATGAATCGTGCTATTTGAGCATTACTCTGGAAAAGAAAACCCAATTTAAAGAAATTACTACTAAGAAAGTGTCCACAAAAATACTTCTTGAAGCATATAAATGAGATTTCACTACTTACCTGATCAAAAGGAATTTTTTCTCCCCTTGCATAAAACTCAAAGTACTTGCAAAGAAAAACTCCACAACTTAAAGTATCAGACTGACATGGATTATTTCCCATCGTGATTATTTTGAATTGGAAAGCATTAATAGAGTTCTCCAATAATTGAATCTGAAAATATAATGTTAGTTTGAGTATTTCAAATAATTCGTACTTCAATAGATAATTGAATACATACCAATAAAAAAATCAATGGCTTATAATATTCCACGCATGTAAACACGGATTCAAAAATGTGAATACTCTTTTTTTCCAGGTCAGCACATGCTCCAAAGAAGTGATTCTCAACCAGCATTGAAAGAAAAATCTTGATGAAACAAAAACAACTGGAGTTATACTCATGCTTTAGCATGTGTCATAGATTTTGTCTATTTTCCTTACCTTTCTGTGGTTTTCATTATGTTTGTGTAATTTTTTAAAATTTATCTCCTGTGAAGGAAAATTGCCGATACTACACATCTAGAACCAAAGAAATGAAGTTACTTTACATGGATGATGTACATTACCAAGGAAATACATGATGACAGTTAGATTTAACATATGAAATGCAAGACGCTGTAGAAATAGGAATCTTTGAATTTGCGACTCAAAATATCAAAAAACTTTCAAGCACCTGCAATAAAGAATTATTAACTGTATTAAATATGAATTTAATAAACATTATTTCATCTCTTAAGCAAACAAATTAGCTATCTAAATAGTACATCTCTAAAGCAAGCAAATTAACTATCTACAGAGGACACAATTACCTCAGTGCTGAGCCACGCGTTTGTATCAGAATATTTTTCCAGTTTAAACAAAAGTTCCTTCTTTTTCATTTTCTTAACACTCTACCATTTGTCCAACAGAAGAGACAAAATGTCATTATTATGTTAATGAAAACAACTTAAGCTCAACCTATTGTAATTTATCACCTTTTGCGGATCAGTTAAATGACATGATCTCGAAACACATATCAATTTTTTTCACCCTAGAAAAAGAAATCTATAAGAAAGAATAAGATATGAGAACATGATCCCAGAAGACATTTCAAGAATTTCAAACTAAAATATGGCATTCTTGCAATTACCTATCTAATTTCTTCAATATCTTCCAAGCATCAGTGACATTCTTTTTATTCTTATCTTATTGGTTCATCTTGACAAAGCAGATTTCTGGAGAGAACTGATCAACAATACTTGGGTGATCAACCATTTTCTTCTTCGCCAGCATATCTGGTTGACCATCACCCACGTTATCGGTGTTTATTGATTCTTCTACAATGACACGCAAATCACTCACTGTGTCACTCAACTTGTTCACTTTTGCATCCAAAACATCCAATTTTTTATTTATCATGTTCATCCCACTAGACATCTATTTACATAATTCAATAATGTCTGAAAGTTTGTCACTCAAATTTGCATATTCACCAACTCCCTCCAGTGGTTGTCTACTACTAACAGTTTCATGCATCTTATGATCTGTAGCAACCACAGGCCTTCCATCAATTTCTTTTTGCTCTGGTGGTTGGCTATTACTAATTGTTTCATGCATGTTATGATCCGTAGCAACCATAGGTCTTCCATCAATTTTTTTGATCAACTCATCCATTTTAAGATCCATCTTATCTTTCAAATCCTTCCAATTAATCAAATACGATTTTTCTGACTCCACAGTAATAGGAATCAGAGTAGGATGCATTACAACCTATATGAAAATAAATTGTCCAACAAAATCACAATAATAAAAACTTCTAGAATGAAAGTTTGATCAAGGGCAAAGGCAACATGGATTAAACTTGGAGATGACAATACTAGATATTTTTATTCTGTCATATCACATAATCTCTTATTGTAATATTTTGTATAAGACTATTTCTAAGATGATACGTGTTAGACTGAAGGAGGCTGTTAATTTCATTGCAGCAGAGAATCAAGCTGCATTTGTACAAGGAAGGTCTCTTGTCAATTATGTGCGTATTTGGCATGACCTGCTAAGACATTATAATAGGAAGACATCTTTAAGATGTTTGATGAAGATTGATTTGAGAAAGGCGTATGACATGCTGGATTGGGGTTTCTTACAGGAAGTACTTGTAGGTTATGGTTTTCCTTCTGATTTTATCAATATTGTAATGACTTGTGTAACTTTCACTTATTTCACTGTAAAGGTGAATGGGGAGGGCCATGGTACTTGCAGTCTGTTAATAGAATCAAGAAAGATATTCAACACTTTTAGTTCACTTAAGGATATCATGAGAGGTTGGTATACGCAGGAGAGATACATCTTAAATTCGACAGGAAAGTATTCCATCTCGCAGAGCTATATGGCTATCCTAGGGAGAAAAGAAAAGATTGATGTTGCTGGGTTAATATGGAAAAAAATCATGGAAAATATGGAGCCCCCATGCAATGGGCTTGGGGGCAATGATCTACAGTACATTGAGGACATGTAATTGGAAGTTGTTCAAAGGAAAATATGTATATATAAAGAGGGTCATCAAGCAAATCAAAGAAGAGTTGATGATGAGACTGACGATAACTAGTTTAAATAAGAAAATTCATAGAAATGAAAGATTGCACCAAAAAAACTTAAGTATTCACCTTGTTTTTTTTTAATACTAATGCCACTTTCTCATAATCTGAAATTAACGATTTTTTAGCAAACCATCGGAGCAATCTAGGAAGTGGCGAGGGAGATTGTGTTAATAGTTTTCCAAAAGTCTCTCCTAGTATAGGAATTGCTTCAGAAGCCTATACCTGTATTGAAAACAAAAATAATATTAAATAATATTAGCATAAATTTAAGTTCGATATATACTGTCATGAAATTCAATATCTCACCATAAAAGCCCAAGAGAACCCTTGTAAGTTGATGCTTGGCTTCAATTTTTTGGACTTACTATCCATACTTGAGCAAGCACTGTGCAGAAAGTTGATTGTAATCTCAAATGAAATCTTACCCCAAGGATATTCATTGAATTGAGCCAAGTTTCTCACCATATTAATATAATTTGAATCAACAATTCTCTTACGGTCACCAGCACACAAGAAACAACTAGCAAACCAAACCAAGGCAATCTTAAACTTCGTTTCTGGATCAAATCTTTTAGATTCAAATAAACCCTCTAATTCTAAGCCCTGTACATTACCTTTCTTGCTCAACAATCTTGAAAACTTTTTTGCCTTCTTTTTATCATATAAACACTCAATAGATGAAATTTCTCCATAGTTCAATCCCGTAATCAGAGCAAACTCCTTCATGCCAAATCGAATTGGCTTACCCATAATCAGGAACCAAATATCTTTTTTTTTGCCGCAAGAAATTCTCCGCAGTAGAATATAGTGAAGGATCTGGCTCAAAGTTTTTTTCTTCCAATTTTGCTCATTTACTTCTAGAAAGGAGTCAAAACACGTTTCCATAAATAGTTCGCGCACTTCTTTATTTTTTTTAATGGTTTCGATAATTTTCCAATTTGCTGAAATGTTATATGTTGCATTAATGTAATTCATGAGGTCGAATGTTGTTAAAGGGAACGGGGAGAGGTCTACCAAGGTAGTATCAATATGTTCCTACAAATTAAACAAATATAGTTGGTTATTACTCCAAAATTTAAAAGTTGAAAAAATCTAAAACATGAAGGTACACCTGATTATACCCGAGCTCATGTGCAATATTTTCATTATCTAGTTGCACCATGTGCAAAATTGTTTAATCGAAGACTACAATCAAAATAAACACTCATAAGACTACAAATGGAACACATATGAAGACCTATAGCTTTCCTGTAGTATCTGCGGAGCTGGAGGACCCCGGGTTAATACAATACTGGTGAGTGGTATTGTAAAGAATATGAGCCTCACCCTGTAAATTGATTCAGGAAGAACTCACAGTTTCATTGATCAACACACAGCCATCGAAGCAGGTTATAAAGCTAGTTATTGTGCGTCAGTAAGAGTCACAATAGCTGATGGTAACTATATCATGTGTACATCTCATTGCCAAGGGGTTAAATGGAAAATGCAAGGGAGGTCCTTCCAAAAGGATATGCTTATTATTCCTCTAGGTGAATGTGACCTTGTTTTGGGGAATGACTGGACGAAAAAGTACAATCCAACCAAGTTTGATCACGAGATTAGTAAGTCCTGGTTTTCCTGATTAGAATTCCCCTATTCTTTGTGTTATCAGAAGCTATAGGCTGATTGCTTTTATTAATGACAATCCCCTGCAACTGATGATTACCCTTTTTCTGAGAATTGCCCTATGTTTGCTGATGTTTCTGCCTGGTTTTATCCTGTTTGAGGTAGCAGTGGCTCTAAAGTCCAATCTATGGTCAGTGGTCAGTGTGTACCCTCGTGCAGAACATGAGTCAAATTCCCCCATTTGGTTACCCCTTCCTGCAGATTAGTAGGTTTCTCCTGACAACCCCCATCCATCCCTCCTTACACTTCCATAGAAAGAGGCAACAATCTATCAACAATGAAGGGTTTGGGGAATTGGGAGCATTAAGTCAATACCCGTCATCTTGGAATATTGGTATTGTGGTTACTTGTGTGATCCTGAAAATCATGTATTACCTTACCAAAATTCCTTTGAGTACTTTTCATCTGTTTTGGTTCAGTCTCTGTATACTAGCTACTGAGTAATTAACCACATAAGCTAACCATTTCACCAACTAATAGAGTCAATCAACTAACGACCTAACTAGCGACAGAATTTATCAATCAATTAACCAATAGAGTCAATCAACACAACAATCTCAATATCAAATATGAACAGTCAGCACCATATCCCTTACCAACTGATAAGGAACAACCCAACCTATTAAAACATGGAACCCATTCTATCAAAACATGGAAATGCGTACTTACCATCTGTTTTGGTTCATTCTTTCTATACTTCCAGATATCAGAAAATATCGGGACCACTCTAACAATATTGCAATTCTAGATGAACCATACTATTACTAGTGCAACTATTGATTAATTAACCACCTAAGCTAACCATTTCACCAACTAATAGAGTCAATCAACTAACGACCTAACTAAGACAAAATTTATTAATCAATTAACCAATAGAGTCAATCAACTAATGATGGAAGATGCTTTGATGGAATATCAACTAGAGAAGCTCATACAGAGTCACTAGAGAAGCTAATGGATGTTACTAGAGAGGAGCTTACTGACACTATGGCTGCAGTTCGACATACAGTAACCTAACTATGGAGCTTAGTGGCATTGGACTGACACTATGGCTGTAGTTTGACTCTCTGGTATGGAGATCAGTGACCTAACTATGGAACTCAGTAACATTGTGTTAGTACAAAACATATGAACTTATTCAATCCTATGCCATCAATTTGTGGAATTATTCTTGGACACGATGTTAATATTGTAGTCGTGATCTTCCCAACCAAGGATTAACACAAGGTGTTAGAAGCTCAACTCGAGCTGTCCGTTTAGCAAATGAAGGGTGTTAGCAATTGGCACACAAATTTCAGTAACCACACTTTACACAAATTTCAGTAACCACACAAAAGAACACTAGCAAAAAGGAAAATAGATGCCAGAAATCCCTGAAGACAAAATAAGCTACTAACCAGTAGCCGTGATCTTCCCAGCCAAGGATTAACACAAGGTATTAGAAGCTCAACTCGAGCTGTTCGTTTAGAAGTGGAAGGGTGTTAGCAATTAGGACACAAATTTCAGTAACCACACTTTACACAAATTTCAGTAACCACACAAAAGAACACTAGCAAAAAGGAAAATAGATGCCATAAATCCCTGAAGACAAAATAAGCTACTAACCAATGCTCCAAGTCCAAGATCACTACTTTTCTCTGCTTTTTCCAAACATACAACTTGCCAAACATAAAAACACTCACTACCACAATCAACAACAGAACACAAAGACCAAACTTAAATGCAATAAAGAAAGCTATGATGCAATGGGCTAGGGGGAAATGATCTACCATACATGGAGGGCACAAAATTAGAAGATTGCACAAAAAAGAGGACAAACCAAAAGAAGCTCCGGCGATCGCAAGGTAAGGCAAGGTCCGGCGATTGCAAGGTAGGGTAAGTGTGGAAATATGGGAGGTGAATGGCGGCAGGGAGGTGAAATGCGGCAGAGAATTTTGAATATATCCGATGGAGGGACGAACTGTCGATATATTTAATATTTTAAATTTGGGGTTTGTTTTTAAATATATCCGATGGATAGAGGAACAATCAATATATTTAATATTTTGAATTTTGGGGTTTTTTTTAATAAAGATTACTTAAATTTTTAAAATTTACACTTTATATTGACTATATCCGATGGATAGATGAACAACCGATATATTTAAAATTTTGAATTTTGGGTTTTTATTATTTTATAAAAGATTACTTAAATTGTTAATAATTACATTTTATACCCATTGACCATGAATTTTCGGGATATGTGTACGGGGTCTCAGTTCCGAACCCGTCGGCTAGGGCTGTACAAAATCAAACCAAAAATCGAATCAAACCGCAAACCGTAAATTGAGTCAAACCTAAAAAAAATGGTTTGGTTTGACTTGGTTTCATATTAAGAAAAACCAGACTATACTTGGATTGGTTTGGTTTTAACTAAAAAAAGTCAACCCGAGACCAAACCAACCCGACATTATATATATAATTTTTAAAATTTATTTTATATATAAAAGTATTTACTTTGATGTAATTTCTAAATATTTATCCGATGGATGGACAAACTGTTCATATTTTTAATATTTTGAATTTGGAGTTTTTTTTAATATATCCGATGGATAGATGAACAATCCATAAAATTTTGAATTTTGGGTTTAATTATTTTATAAAAAATTACTTAAATTTTTAAAAATTACTCCATCTATTTCATATTAATTTTCTTTCTAAGTGATAGAAAATCATACAAGAGTATATAAATTATTTTTTTTATAAAAAATAATTGAATTGGAAGATTGATATAAGCGTAAATTCTATTGGAAATATTTGAATAAAATTTATATAAAACATTTCAAAATCGCTTAAAGGGTGTGAAACACCTCAAAAAATAAATTAATATGAAATGAAGGGAGTACATTTTATACACATTTAACTTAATTTTCTAATAATGAGAAGATTTGAATTGGGTGAAATATAATTCGGCTCATGAAATTTTGGGATATGTGCACTGGGTCTCATTCCGGACCCGTCGGCTAAGGTGTACAACAAACCAAACCAACAATCGAATCAAATCACAAACCGAGTCGAACAAAAAGAATCGACTAATAAATGACTTGGTTTCGTATTGAAAATACATAATCTAATTATATTTGAATTTTAAAAAAAAAAGATTTTTTAAATTTTAAAAATTATATTTTATACCCATTTAGCTTAATTTTCTATTTAGTAGAAAATTTGAATTGTGTAAAATATAATTCAACTAATAATTTTTTTGAAATATGTGCATTGAATTGTGTAAAACCGAATAATCTTAAACATAAAAAGAAAAACAACAATCTAATTAAAAACATAAAAAAGAAAATAATAATAATCTAAATAAACATTTAATAGATACACTTACCCTCTCAACTCCATATTCCACACTTACTGTGCCGTCTCCATATTCCACACTTACTGTGTTGTCGCCTGCCTTGCCATCATCGCCTGCCTTGCCATCGCCGGAGCTTGCTTCTTTCGGTTTGTCCTCTTTTTGTGGGTTTTGTATTTGTGCAATCTTTCATTTCTATGATTTTTCTTGTTTAAACTAGTTATCATTAGTCTCCCCATCAACTCTTCTTTGATTTGCTAGTTTTTTTCTCTTTGATTTTTTTTTTGGTACAATCTTTCATTTCTATGATTTTTCTTGTTTAAACTACTTATCGTCGGTTCCCTATCAACTCTTCTTTGATTTGCTTGATTTCTCAATATTAGAATCTATATGATTAATATTAATCATTCAACAAATTTGATTGGTTGATACAAGTTGATTTTCTGTTACGGTAAATTGATGAAACAATAGCTAGGCCAATGGCTGCTTCAGCGACTGCAATAGCTATAACAAAAATTGAGAAAATGTCTCCCATTAATTGACGATTATCAAAAAAATCAGAAAATGTTACAAAATTTATATTAACCGCATTCAATATAAGTTCAAGACACATAAGGGCTAAAGTAGATTAACCGCATTCAATATAAGTTCAAGACACATAAGGGCTAAAGTAGATTAACCGCATTCAATATAAGTTCAAGACACATAAGGGCTCTAACCATATTTCGACTTGTGATCAATCCATAGATACCGATAGAAAATAAATAGGCACTCAAAACAAGTACATGTTCGAGAATCATTAAACAACTCCTTATCAATCTCGACTCCTTTCAATATGAATAACAATTCAACTAATTTAATTGACTAGTATATAACAAGTATGGAACAAAGAAATAGCTTGGTACTAGATTGACCTAAAGTCTTTCTAATTATCCAGCTAGAATTCAAATAGAATTCAAGGAAAATAAATGTGATAAGACAGAACAAAATTTTATTTGAATTCCAAGTTTTAATAGAAATTTTTTATTGTGCCTTCTTCTTCTTTTTTAATTTGGTAGCTAGCATTAATAGTAGAGTTCGGGTAATATAGATTTGTGTCGCTAGGATCCCATTCTGGTGACAACGCTTTTTACAAAAGATTTTTTCATATTAACGACTCAAACTTGATTCCTATAATTAAGAGAGGTGCAATCCTATGCACTGCACCACCATATTCTTTGATAATGAAATGTCCTTATTTATCTATTTTAAAAGATGAAAAGACCATCACAAGAGAGAAGTGGGATTTTTTAATTAAAAAGAGGGTATCAATGAAAATGTAACATTAATTAGATAATCAATAGTAATATGTTCATAGTAATAAGTTTCGTAATACTTAATTCTTCTATCTTTTAGTTTTCATGGAGTTTCTTTTTTCTACGGTAATAATTTCTCCATGTAGAGAATTATGATATTTCACGCAAATACTAAGTATGTTCCATCATTTTTTTTAATGTAGTTAGTAATGTTGCCATCATATTCCCCGGCAACAACTAATTAAATCCATTATTCTAATTTTGTGAGAGTAGATATTTCTAAAAAAAAAAAAAATCTTAGATCCTTGATATTTTTCTTCTTTGTTTTTTTAACTTCTCAAGTCTATTTACGTATTCGTCATAAATAGGAAATCTTGATATGACATTGAGAAAGTCAAATATTTATTTTCTATTTTTTTTTAAGAAAACATATTTGGTGTATTTGATGGAGCAGAAAAGAATATTGTGGCAGTTGACCTAATGATCTATGCACTCAAAGTCAGCTGAAATTTTTAGATTCATGTCCAAATATCTAGGAATTTGTGATCAGAAATAATGTTGTCAATTCATAGAATTAATTAAGCAATATCTCTAATTATATGACCAAAATTGATATGCACCATAAAGTGGATTTAGATAAAACTTTTTTCAGCATAAATTCCAACTTATTAATCATAATTGTCCAATCTGATGTTTACTTAATCGTAAAATAACAACATTTCATCGACCATTGTCTTTATTACTTTTGGTTCTATTGGTCTTCAAAAGATAGAGTTAGATCAGTTCCATGAATTATACCTTTTTTTACCTAAAAAAGTGTAGAGAGAAATTAAAGAATCTAAGCAAGAAAATTAGGTTAGATCTTATTTATTCATGAGCCATGACTAGTATATTAAAGGCGATCATTGTTCATGTTTCAAAGATTAAAGATTATAGTGTCATATTTGTATGAACAAAGTATTTTATCGGTAGCTAAAAAAGAAAAAAAATTATTTATGATATTCATAATGGTGTGAAGCCTTTCAAAAAAAATTGAAATGATTTGATGTAAAATGGATAATATCATATTATGTTACTCATTCAAGCAATTGGGAAACATATTAATCAAAATATTTTCCACGTTAATTAATACACTTTCACATGATTCTTCTTTAAATTTTATTATTTAACTATACATAAAATGTAAAAATCATTTTACACGGTCAATGTTTTTTCAAATTATTATTTATTTGAAATTACACGATCAGTGTAACTTGATAAACTCCAACAAATAATTTCCTATCGTTCTCAAGTTACTGGTGTAAACTCGATCTAATCGCATAATTGACTTTTGAACAACTTGATATATACTATAAAATTGTCTTAAAATAATGCTGGGAGTTACTGTAACATTAAAATAATACTTCAAGTTGTATTTTAAATTATGATGATGGTTATAACTCCACCTTGCACCACTCAAGTAGTTCCTAAGTATATCCTCAAAAATTACCCACTTAATTCCTTACTATTGCCCGGAAGGGCATGGTTGTGTGATTGGGAGGTGGGTCTCTTATTAGTGGCGGAGTCAGAAATTTCATGAAGAATATCTAAAAAAGCATAAACAATGTTTGAATTTGTGACCACTTTAACTCTGAACTATTTGAGCGTGCCAAAAAACACTACGCTACAACACTTAATTGTTTTAAATGTGTCCAAAATTATTTAACTATTTAGCATATCATTCTACATGTATATATATAGTATAATTTTTCGATGAAGGGTGTCCAAGCGTAGCTAAGCCGCTGTCTCTAATGTGGGAGACCTGAAATCGAATCCTGCCTTCATATGCTATTTAGTTATGGGTTTGTCTAGTACGATTTATACTTTTTGCATGATTTGCGAGTTATTACATAGTGAATAAGATACCACAACGTGTTCGCCACAAAGTGCTCACCCTAAAAGAAGAAACTGTGATAGAGACTACGCGTTCCCTAGGGTTTTCCAAAAAAAATTCCCTACTATTTACCTTTTCACATTATCCTAATATTTTTTTAAAAAAAAAACTTGTGGGACACTATATTTTTGTACCTATGACTTTCACAATGCTTTAAAAGTTTAAATTCACCGAATAATTCACATAGTTGAATTCTTTTTCACAGCACTACTATTTTATATAAATCAAATCAATATCTTAAATTCTCTGACAAGTCAAAGCATTGACACATAAAATGAAATTTAGGAAGTAATTATCATTTCTCATTTTTTTTTTGTGTCAATGTTTATCTGGTATTGAATTATAAAATAAAAATATTATACCTTGAGATTTAAAATATAACATAAAACTCTCTAACATTAATAAGTCGTCATTATAAAATAAAATTTTAATAAATATTTATAAATAAGAAATATCCTTTTCCAGAACGGAATAATAAAAAAATAATACCACGTAAATAAAAATGGGGAATTATGTGAGAGCCAAAAACAAATTTGGAAATTTTGAAAAAAGGAGTGGGACCAACACGGCACGCGCGCATGAGTCCAAATAGGGTCCGCCCTTGGACTCGTCTACAGAGGTTTGCGGGTAAAGAGTCAAAAGAGCTTTTTCTCCGCAACTCAATATTCAATATCTATATTGGAGAATCGATTAATTTAGTTTTATATTTGACATAATTTATTTTCTGTGACGGCACTTCAGACAAAAAAAATAAAAATAAAAATAAATTATCAATTTCAAATTTTCTTCAAAATATTTGATTAAGAAAATAAAAAAAATTCCAATCATCCTATTATAATTTTTATTCGTAAGAATTAGAGAGTTGGTCCTTCGCGACAAAATTGAACTCCACTTGGGTCAAGGAACCATCATTTCACTTCTATTTTTTCTCACACTTTATTATTCAGCTAATCTTCATCTTACCTTTAAACTGTATCTTTAACTGTTTTTGTTATCATTACTTGTATTTTTTTTGTTTGACTCCACAAATTTCCTCTATTTTCACACGACAATTCAATTTTCTTTTTCAATTCTTCCTTCTTTTAATTGGATGAAAATATATTGTGCCTACTAATACATATATTATTTTATTTTTAAAAAAAAAAAAAACTAACTTATGGACGAATACAAAGTATACGTGGACCATTACCAAGATTAGAGTTTTTGGTGAACTTTGCTTTACTACTTTTATCGTTTGAAATTGAGTCTTTTCTTATAATAAATACTAACTATTTCACTATCAAAGAAGCGTTTTGACTTATACTTTTACTTTTAAAAATGTTTCGTCAAAATTGACTTTATTTCACTTCCTACTTTGATTGTTATAATAAAGTTTTTAACAATGATAAATGTTAGTACTACTTTAAATTTTACCTTTTAACTTTTTATCAAAATTAAGTCAAATCATGTTCTAGAAATGGGGAATTTATAAATGTTAGTGAATTATATGTAGGTGTGTCTAAAATAAGGTAAAGATATTGAGCACAGTCGCTTTCCGTTCAATGAAAAACTGAATTAGTTGACGTCCATCCAATCTTTGGATTTTGTTATTGTCTTCTTGTGTACTATTCATTATTCTCTTTCCCCAACAAGAAATTGACCCATTTCTTAGTCATATAAAAGAATATATTTCTATTATAAAAGATATATATATATATAGGGAGAATCTATAAAATATAATTATAAACCAAAAGCATATATTCAAATATAGCCGAATTTAATGATTGTAAGTTATGCATATATACACACTATTTATTGTGCCATGTCGTCTCAACTTATGTAAAAGTTTGGTGAACATATTTTAAATTATCATTGGTGATATAATCTTTATCGATCCAATAATTTACCTTTTAACTTGTTCCCTTCAGTATTCAATAATCTCGAATAAGTGCGCTAGTACCCTTATATAGTGCAGTGAAAAAATCTTATTCAAACTTGATATTTATATCAAAGCATATTAACTTATTAGTAATTATTGAGATAATAATATGAATAGTAATTAATTATAATTTAGTACTAAGAAAAGGTGATTTGACAGACACATTTTGTGTTTACATAGTTTAAATTTGGTATTAATACATTTTGCTTTTTTTCACAATAAAGCTGCCCATGATACAACTTGAACCCGCAGCCCGTTAATAAACCTTAATGCTAATGTCATGGTTAATGACTCTTTCAACCACCAAATTTTCTTGTTTAAAATTAATGTAATTAAATTAATAATACTTGACCCTTCATTGACACCCTTTGAACTTTAATTAATTTAAAAACACAATTATAGGGAGGGGCAGACATTCACCAAAACATCAACTGATCCTAAACCCCCACGCTTGTCTCAACTCTCCAACTTGGAATATTATGATTACATTTGTTCCTAACTAAGATTACATTATTTCATTAATCCCTTAATCATTCTCATCCATCCTAGTCGTTGGTTTAATTTAGGCCCATTCAGTAATAAACAATCATTTCAGGTCTCTTTTTTTTTAATTACAATTAATGATTTTTTGAACAGTTTTTTTGCTGTACTGAATAAGACAAGTGATACTTGAGTTGATTTGGAACATTTCACAATCAACTTGGAATTTAATATGACCAGACGAGTTTTTTTTTACATATTATTTTATTTAAAACAATAAGAAAAATATTGATTACACAGGCAATAGAGGATTTCTTAACCATTAAATTTTGAACTCGTGTTAACCATTTGGCTTACAACTTAATTGTACCGGTAGAGTTTTTTTTTTTCCATATAATAGATGTGAGTTTTAAGAATTTATTTGTCTTGAGTGTTTATATCAAATTAATAAATATATATTATGTAATGCTAAATAATTTTTAATATTAACTCAATTGCAATTTGTGATATATTTATCCACGTGGGATAATTGATGAAGTTTAAGAAACTAGAATTATGACATCACGATGACATAATTATTGCGTAGACAAAATAACGCGTGGGATCACGTGGCAAAAGACACGTGGGTTGGACCCCATTAAATAATCAATGAGCCAAAAAAGGAAAAATATAAAGTAGAAATGAATGGTTGTAAATGACTAATTACAAATTACAAAATTTAGTGGAAAAAAGTGGTAATTTTTTTTTAAAAAAATTAATAAATAAAAATATAATGGACAATATAGAATATACAGGAGGTGCCGCCCATTTACCCATATTCTTCTTTCACGTGTATTTCTATTTCACACTACTTTTCTAAAAACTATTTATTTTTCCTTTTAATAAAGTTTCTTTTCTTTTTTTTGTAAAAAAAAAGTGATATTTCAAGTAAAAAGTTTCAAGGAATCGAATAATACATCGTAAGGAAAGAAAAAAGTGAAAGAGGGCATAAGAATTCATCGTGCAAATCATTAGCCAAATAATTCATAAGAAGAAATAAGATCCTAGAGTATTATGCAAACTCATTAATCAATGTCCTTTATCAAGTAAATTAATTACTCCTATGGTTAAAAATTGAAGCAAAATCAGGATTTATTTATCTTGTGAAAGTATACAAAAGACTTTGCATTATAAGTGAATCTAATTTATTATATATAGCAAGTTACTATCTTATATTTAAATTAATAATGCTATTTATTATGAGTGATTAATTGTAATTACATCGTAAATAATTAGATAATGTAATTTATTTATTGACATTCCTGTTTATAGAAGTTAAAAATCAACTACCCCTAAAGAGTGATGATTATATTTTGACTATTCTCGTACATAGATAATCAAACAATTTTCAATTATAATCCTTACTAAGCGAATCATCCATATTAAATACATACAACAAAAAAAAAAGAAATATCTTTCTTTGCGTACAGCTGATGAAATTTATCGCTCTTAATTAGAGATTTCAAGAAAATTTTAATAAGTACTTTTTTATTATTGAATTATACGTGAATGAAATTTGGATTATTTAGTCGAGATTTTTATAATTTTATATGTTACTTCTTTCGTTCACTTTTACTTGTCACAATTTGTCTTGACACATCCATTAAGAAAATTATAAATAATATGGATATTTTACAAAACATGAAAAAAATTTGTATTTTCTTGATATGTCAAAAGTAACAAGTAAAAATGAAAATCTATTTTAGAATTAAGTGACAATTAAAAAGTGAATCGAGAGAACCGCCCTACATTGACTTTCTGCTTTAGGAGATTTGGTTATTGTTTTTTACTCCCTCCGTCCCATTTTATATGTCATCCATTTCTATAAATAATTGGATCACAATACTTGTCATTTTATAAAATTTATGCATAAATTATCATATATTGCCTAGTATACCCTTGATAGAGTAGTTAATTAATCTTGAAAATGTATTCATCATTTATTATAAAGTTGACTTAAAATAACATTAAATAAGGGTAAAGGGATAAAATTACATCATTTCTTAATATAAGTGTAAAGTAAAAAGGTGACATATAAAATGGGACGGAGGGAGTAGTCATTATCAATGCAAAAACGTGTTTTTATCCTTGTATTTCTCACCTAATCTCTCTAATTAATTAAGCACACACTAATAACTTAAATTACCTCATCAAATTCCATTTGTAGCCCCTAATTAGAGTTAGGCTCTAGGTGTCCACTCCCCACTTATCTCCCCATCTTGCGTAATTTTTATTTATTTTTTATTATAATGAGTTGAATTTTGTAAACGCACTCACTAGGGAATTAAATGTTAGTTTGAAAAAATAAAGAAAGGAGTATGTAAAATTACAAATCCATTAATTAGTTGACTGGTGGACTTATGACTAAATTAGTGTTACCTTCTTATAATGGCGTTGACTCTATCTTGAAAGAACCTTCTCTTTGTGGTCATCCAAATCCCCACCTCTAAATAACCAATAATTGCATTTCAAAGAATTTATTAACTCTCTTTTGTCTTATTGTGGTGTTTCACATTACCTCATTGTTTTCAAGTCCAAAAGCCATCAAAGGTTTAATTGACAAATTCATATTCATAGTAATTCATTCTTCCTTTGAAAAAATATAATTCATTCTTCCTTTGAAAAAATATAGTACTCCTTCAACTCGTTCTTAAAAAAATAAATATAATTTTTAAATTTTAACTCGTCATTTTACTCTTAGGAATCATTTGGCATGAGGTATAGGTATAAGAATCATTTGGTTGGAGGTATTAGGCAATCTTAGGATTATTTATCCCATCACTTATACCTTAGTGATGAGATAAGTTATTCCAAAATAATTAATCTAGGATAACTTATTTCCAACCAAACGACCCTTTAATGACATGTTTTTATCATCACATGACTGTTGTTATAATATTCTTAAAATCCCAAGGTTCAAATTTTTTTCATAGTCACAAAAATGTTATTTCATATTTAATAATCAATACCACAAGCTAAGTTTAAGGATAAATTCCTTTCTTTGCTAAACAATATGTTCAATCAAATTATATATCATACTCTCACCGCCCCATTTCATGTGAGATGAGTTGGAGTATGAAAGTTCAACTTATCTAATTTTTGGTATAAAATCAGGCATAAAATTTTCAATTTTCATTTTGAAATAACATTATTAGATAAGAAAAAATTAGAAAATATATGAGATAATTTCAGTCCAAAAAATTATTTAACTCTTCAAATAATAACTAGAGGTGCAGAAATAAATTAAAATCGAGGGAGTAGAATTAAACTCTTGGACGTACTCTTTCGATATTTTTACCTTAATTAAACCTTTTTAAAAAAACATGGACATGACATATGTATTACATCAGAATGTAAGAAGATTGAGAAATCTAAGGTCAAATATAATTTAATGTATGAAACGAAACTTAGGTGTACTCAGAGACAAAAATAGAGAAACATTACTGTTTTAGGTTCCATAAGAATATGATGGATTTGAGAGAAAGGTTGGACCTACTCTTTTATTTCCCTCTCTACCTTTTTTTTTAAAAAAAATTTCCATACTTCATTATTGCTAACGGAACAAGTCTCAAATATCATTTTTTAACATTTGTCGACAAATACACATGACACATGCTTTCTTTTTGTACATTTTGTCCCTTCTTTCATGTGACTTTGTCCTTCTTTTTACTTTATTTAAAGTTTGATAAGGATTGGATCAGTTTTAATCAAATTATTCCAACCACATAAATTTTAAACGTAAAAAATGGGCTTAAGTTAACGTTGGTCGCGATTGAAATTATATGCAGAGTTTTTGGAGCTGATCACACTAACAATCGCAGGTACAAATTGCCTTCAATTTCTACGCGATCAATCTTATTGATCCATGGAATGATTTGTTGACGTGTTAAACTTTTGATCTCACTTACCCTATTAGAAAAACTCTAAGTTTAATGAATTTTTGACTTTTAATCTTGAAGATTAACATATTTACCAAATACATGCTTTCAAGAAAGCAAGGAGTACGCAAGAAATCGGCAAATGGAACTTGGAAGTTGGAAGTATATGTCTACTAACCTAAACAATAGTTCTAAGTCATGACTAGAGAGGTGACAAAATTAGTAAGAAATTATAACTCGTCCAATATGTTTTAAGTTGGATTTGATTATTGTCTTGGTCATTTTTAACTAAGTCTATTTCAATTCATTATAATTTGGACCGATATTAATTCAAATTGATCCTTCAGAAATTTTAAAATATTTTATTTTTTAAAAAATATTTTGAGACGTTATATTATATATATATATATATAGTCATCATAAAAAAAAATTATTAGATGATAAAAATTATAAACGAACAAATAAATCTATTAAAATGAAACTTACAGAAATCTTATACTTTGGGAGCTACATCCTATTCCAAAAGTTTCCCAATTACTAAAAAAATCGGATTTTTTATTGCACTCGGATACATTCTTGGCTGTCTTTTACATTGCAAATGATACATTACTTAATGGGAGAGATGTATACGAGAGAAAATAGTGATGTACTGAGAGGGGATAGGGATGAATTCGAGAGAATTTTTTTGTAATTTTTTAAATGGTTGGAAATTTTAGAGATTGTGATATCTTAATTTGTATATTTATGTAATTTTTTTCTTTTTTTATAGTAAAATCGGCAAATGGAACTTGGAACTTTGAAGTTGGAAGTATATGCCTACTGAATAATTAACGCAATATCAACAATGATCTTTAATAATAATAGCTTAATTGTCGTTAAAAATATATTTTTAGCGATATTTAACATTTTTTTGTAAATGTCTTTAAAATCTATAGCGACACTGAATCTAATGACAATTAACTAATATCAGTAATTAATGTTTTATTACTTTTTTAATATGTATATTTATTGCCGTTAAAAACCATTTTTGTTGTAGTATATGTTCGTGAGAAAAGGAAAATTCGATAGTCATATAATATTCAAGAGTTTAATTTCAGTCTAATTGTTAAAGATACTTGTCATTTCGACACAGTATTAAGGAACATAGATTATGTTTAGTCAAACAATAAGGTGATCAAATCACATATCCAAATAAAATGTCAGAGTTATCATCTCCAAGAAGCATACGCCAAGCAACTACTAGATCAAGTTAAACTGCTCTTCTGAATTTAATTGGTTCAACATTTCTAATGACGGCATAAAAAGCAACAAATTAAATAGGATTCGAAATATTCATAAATAATTCATTAGTTAAATCAAACATAGCTACATAGTATGTCATGTTTTATGACCCCCCAAGTTAATTATGAATTACTCTAGCTAACTAAATAATTTTAAAAACTAATAAGATCCCATCTCACTATCAAACCAAGGGCTAAAATCCAATGAGAAGTTGCTTAAATTAATATTTCAGTTTCGTATTCAAAGAAAAAGTAGGGTATTTTTTAAAAATAAAAATAATTTTCTTGCAAGATATTAGGGTAAGCAACAGGTTGTCTTGAATATACAAAGAGAAAACCTGACACCATTAAAATCTCTCAACAATAAGTCTATCTTTACGAATTAGGTATTGAATAATTAGCTAACTGAATAAGGCCTTTCAACATATATATAAAAATTAAGAAGTGGTTAATTTGACTTTTCTGTTTGTTAATGTTAATTAGTTTGTCCATATTATGAGAATCGTATATATCAACAAAGAAAGTTATGCTAAATAAATGAAAAAAAATAATAGTTATCCCTTCTAGAAAGAGTCATTGCAATTTTTTTTTTCTCCTCCATCCTCATCCTTGTGTTGATATTCGGATTGGCCCTGATTAATTCAAATTCACGCTATGTAGATCTATTTGAGAAAAAAATATTTCCAAACATTTTTTTTTTATACTTGTGACTCAAATTCGAAATCACTAACTAAGGTTGGATGTTCATCCCACCACAGGCCTTTTTTATTTTTATTTATAAATTTTAATTTATATAATTAGTGTATAATTTATGTATGTTCATTATATACCGATACTACATTTAATATACAGTTGTTATAGAGTCGTTTTACATTTGAGTATGCTCGGATAATAATAATTATAAATGGTTACGACTAAGGGGTAGAAAACTTTTTAGATAGTCACCTAGATTTTTTTGAAAATTGAATTATTATATCATATAAGTCTTTGCATGCATATTAAAATTTTCATTTAGGATGGAAAATATTTTCTCAGAAAATAAATGAATTTCTTATTTATATTTTAATATTTGGTATATAAGTAAAAATATAATATCTTAAGATTGTATTTATAAGTGAGCTAACAAAACATTACGATGATTTCTTGTGGGATGGAAGTATTATATACTTTCATAAAAAGATTAATTAAGATAAATGTGATTAAAAGTGTTGCCTAAATATATTCTCACTTATTTAACTCTCAATCGTCACTTTTTGCTTTTGAAGAATTTATAATATATAGTTTTTGGTAATTAAAAATGAAAAACATATTTAAATCCTTTTAATCCTCACCTACTCTCTTTAAATGGACACATACTACACTTTAAATTATTGCAACAAATTCTATATGTAATTAGCCCCTTTATCTTCTTTCAAAAAGATTGACTTATCTACGTGTTGAAGTTTTTAAACGCGATTTCCACCAACTAGGAATTTTTAATTTTTCAAAAGATTATAGAGAATGATAAATCCACTAATTATTTGACTTGTGGAGTTCTAAATTAATGCCAAATTAGGGTACCCCCTTTTTTAGTGGGGTTTACTCGTATAGTAGATACAAGTATAGAACCTTCTCTTTAGAGTCTTCATCTCAATGGCCAAATCATTAATTTGTTATACGAAATTTGTCTTATAATTAAGTGCCACTCCCTTTCTTCCTATGGTGTTCACATTAGCACTTTAGTTAATTAGTTCCAATAATCCCATCATTCTAATTTTTCACATTCAACAATTGTGTCTTTTTTGGAAGAAGGATTTTAGTTATGAGTGAAAAGCTTCCTAATTAACGTGATAACATATATGTAATATGTTGTTGTATAAAGTACTTAACCATTGATTCTTGATAGACTGGTTCATACAATAATAATATTTGAGCTCATTTTTGTGAAAGAAATATTATATTGATCATTTGGATGCAATAATTCATTCTTTTGTCGAGAAAAAAAAAATACTCTAGTAATTAAAATCCTTCAACGCGTTTTTTTTTCGGTTGCCATGACATACATATACATGATACATTACATCACAAATCACAATTAATATAAATAGTGCAATATATTAATTTATGGAGTTGAAAAGCAACACATGTGTTGCGATAAATAGAATTTACAAGAGGACATTATTGTTTTAGGTTCCATGAGAATATGATGGATTTGAGAAAAAGGTTGGACCTACTCTTTCCCCCCTTTGTGTTTTTATTTTATTTTATCCAATGCTCATTATTATTTTTAACGTAATAATTCATGTTTAAAAGTTTTATATTTGTCAATGAATACACACATGATACATGTTTACTTTAGCTTTTGTTAAAAGGGAATTAAAGTATGAAATATATCCTCCCATGAATTTGATGTCTGACTAAAGATCAAATAAAATGGCCTCGAAAAAAGTTAGTATTAATTTAGCGGTTTTGATAATAATTTTAATTTTTTTTATTATCTAGTTATTGATTCTTAACAGTTTGAGATTTTTTCAGAAATAATCCATTAATTAATAAATTAATTATATTTATACAGTTGGTACATAAAGTTTTTGACTTATGATTTAGTTTCATATTTGTTGCAGAACTTTCGGTTATTCTAGATTGTGCTAGTGTTTGTTTTTGAGTAAGATGCAATCTGTCAACTCAGGTGCGCGCATGGTTCATTTTGTTTGTCACCATGTTTCTAAGTGATTTTAAATTATTATTTTTTTGTCAAACTTAACGGTTCAACCGATAATCGAACTGATAACGTGATCAATAACCAATAAAACAGTAACCAATAAGCCAATGTCTTAATAGTTCTATAACGGTTTAGCATGTCTACAAACAATAACTGATAAATTTCAAAAGACTAATTGAACCGACCAGAACGCAAGTATATTATTTAAAAATAAAATAAAATGTCTTGAGTACTAAAGTATTTTACCTACGTAATTAAAGTTTGTCATTTAAGCTAAGCTAGTTTTAATATGTTAATTATATATGTGCAAATATTTATATCTTTTCCTTTAGTCAAACAATAAGGTGATCAAATCCCTTATTCCCCCTCCCCAAAAAAAAATAGGGGGGGGGGGGGGGGGAAAGGAATGTCAATGTTATCACCTCCAAGAACAACATGACAATTAACTCCCAAGGGAATTGTTAAACTACTCTTGTGAATTTTATTTTTTGTTCAAAGTTTCTAATGACCATAATAGAACGAAACTTAGATTGGAAAAAGATCATAATTAAGATGACTCATAATTCTATAAATTATGTCACCTTTTGTGACCCTTTGTAGTTAGTATCCACAAGGACAATAATCCAAATTAATTAGTACACCTTATGAATTATTTCACCTGAGAAAGTACTATAAAACTACAAGTTCCCAACTCTATAACAAACCAATGGCCAGATCTATATATATATATCAAAGAAAAAGTAAGGAGCTTTTTAAAAACCAAATTCCATAGATTAGGGCAGCAGGTTTCTTGAATAAATAAGTAGGAAACTAATTATACATATACTCAAAATTGAACAACTCTTATCTTTAGGAATTTAAGTAGCAATACCTTAATTAATAACTAAGCTATAACAAGCTAGGCCCATGAACAGATTAAAAAGGATTTGTTTATGTGACTTACATATTTGTTTATGTTAATTAAGTTGTCCACATATTGATTGAATCGTATCAAGAAATAAATAAACTACCAAGGAAAAGAAATAATATTCGATCTGATTAAGTGATTAAACAAATTATAAGCAACAATAATTTATTATTCCCTACTGGAAAGTGTGGTTAGCAAAGCTTGGTACAAATCAATTGATGTATAAAGGGGTTGAAGAATCAAGTATATTTAATTCCTCATGCGATTATGCTGGATTTTTACCAAATCTTAATTTAAATAGGATTTCTTGATTAACTTAATTCATTGTCAACACCATGATGTTATTGACATTTTGTAGTCTACGAGCCTTAGAAAACATTGAGCCCAAATTTGAAATTCTGTTGTTCCAGCTACGCATTTGTTTGATTTGATCTATCATAACTTACAAAATCTAGCAACTACTTTTATACAAGTGACTGTAAATAATATGAGATCCTATTTCATCCTTCAACGTTCGTCATCCGTGCATTATGGTAAATAATATGAGATCCTATTCATCCTTCAACGTTTCGTCATCCGTGCATTAAGCTCTTGCTATATGAGGTCTAAAAAGCATTGGATTACATTTGGGCCAAGTGTGTCATCCTCCTTACCAAATATTGAAATCTTTTCCTCTCTTTGTGACACTCTCTAGTGGGCCTAAAATGAATATGCTAGGAGGCCCTATTTTGGAAACCCAACGGTGATTGTCCAAACCTTAGCAGGCCAAGAAATTGGGCTACTGATGTACTTGTTAGTCAGAAATTTGCTCCCTAAAATTTCACTAGGGGTAGGTTATTAAGAACGTTATAAATTTTGTTCTCAATCTCTATAAGTAATGCAAATACATAAATTTCTGATTAAGAATGAAGAAGTACTTACTTTCCTATTACTATTACCATTGTTGGTAACAAAGTGTCTTTTACTTTATTATGTACTTGTATCGTATGATATAATTCATCCTTTCATTCAATTTTAATTGCTTGATAACTCTTTTCTCCGATAAGAGATAATTTTATTTTTTTTAAAGAATTCAAAGCTGACAAAGATGTTAGGTTTGAGAAATAACTCAACAAAATATGATTATATTCACTTTGTGACATCTTAATCTGTTTTTGAGTTCGATTAAGTGAAAAGATATTTTCAAAAAAAGAAAAGAAAAAAAGAACACGAAGAAAGTAAAAAATGAAAAAATATAAGGGCCTCGAGTGAAAAGATATTTATTTCTAAAGAGCATAGAGGCTAATAAGAAAATCCAAGCCAAATCCCCTTATCACTTCATTTTCCCCTCTTACAGTTGCCATGGCAGCTCTCAATCTTCCTTCTTTTTCCAAAACCTTAAACCCTAATTCTCAATTCCAAAACCTCCCTAAAACCCCAACTTTTCTTCTTTCTCTTTCCTACCCTTTTCTCACAACCTCTCTCTCTTCAATTCCACCAGCAAAAAGTTCAAGATTCCCAGTTGTAAGAGCCATTTCTGATGGGGAATACTCTTCAAAGAGGAGCAGTAACAGTGATGAAAGGGAAACTATTATGTTACCTGGATGTGATTATAACCACTGGCTTATTGTCATGGAGTTCCCTAAAGACCCTGCTCCTACTAGAGAACAGATGATTGATACTTATCTTGACACTCTTGCCACCGTTCTTGGAAGGTTAGTTTCGTAATGTATTGTTATTTCTTGTTTTTATGGGCTTTAATTTGGGGTGGGGATTGGGGGGTTTGAGTATTGCTATGAAAGTTTTCATGTTGGCAACTAGTTACTGAAGATATATGATTCTGAATATGTTTGATAATTTTCCTTAGTGATTGTATTCCTAGTTGTGTTCTTTATGGTGATAGTTAGTTACAGAATTATTACTTGTAAACTGTGAACAAAGATGATATCTTTAGGCATAGATTGTCCAAATTGTGGACTTCAAGATAGTCCATCCCAAGAACTTGAAGATTAATCTTATGCTAGTGAGTAAATCCAGTTACTACTGTGAAAGTACCATTGATTAAGAGGGTGGCGGAGTTGTTGTTATTGACAAAGTAGGTACTGATAAAATTTTGGTAGGGATTTGTAACTATATTGCTTTAGCAGGATAGACTATTTTCTTATTAACCAGCAGAGTTTTTGTTGGCTTATTAATCTAAATTTTCTTATCAGTATGGAAGAGGCAAAGAAGAACATGTATGCCTTTAGTACTACCACTTACACTGGTTTTCAGTGCACTGTATCTGAAGAAACATCAGAGAAGTTTAAGGGTGAGTTCCTATTTCAACATATGAGATGCTGTACATCCAGTGTGGTGGCATTGACTCGTTCGTTTTTCTATTTGATATTCATTCTGTAGGTCTACCTGGAGTTCTGTGGGTCCTGCCTGATTCTTATATAGATGTGAAGAACAAGGACTATGGAGGTTAGAAATTTCTTCCTTTGAGCTCAGTTTCACTTGTGATTCTACAGCGAGATAACCTCTATGTGGTTTCTTCTTTCAGGAGATAAGTACATCAATGGAGAAATAATTCCTTGTCAGTATCCTACTTACCAACCCAAGCAGGCTAACAGAACAAGAAGCAAGAGTAAAGCATATGTAAGAAGAAGAGATGGTCCTCCGCCTGAACGAACAAGACAAGCAGCAGCTCCCGAGTCTTCCTCCTAAAACTATAATGGTGCATTTTGTAAGTGCCTTAGTCTTTTTCTTGACACTCACTAAAGAAACATAGAACTCGCAGTTTTATCTCATTTGTTGTGGTTGGCATAAAATCAACCTTATGCAGCTGAATGAATTGAAATTTATTCTGTAGGAAAACCATACCCTATTCCACTGTTTATTTAGTTAAGCCTAATAAGTTCATTCTGTTGCTAATCTTCTATCTTTTTTGCCAGGGGTTTATCTGATCTTAGAGTCGACTTGCCATTTGGAAATGCCAATATATCATTCATAGTCTCATATTGGTGAGCAATTCAACAAAGATATGTTGATGCTTAAAGGTTAGATGGAAATACACTGCTAGTCTAGGAGTTTGGTAGAATGCATTTATTGTTTTATCTTTCCTCTAGACTAGCTTTCTGGTTGCATTATTGAGAATGAGGAAGAAAGCTGTGTCCGTATGTAATTTTGATCGTTACCAGGTTATTCTATGTTCAAAGCCTGAATATGTACGTGATGACTCATTATAATTTTCTGCTGGTTCATATATCTTGATGTTTGCTATGCTTACAAATTATATCACGCAGATGATAGAAAGATGCACCTTCTTGGAAGGAAATTTACTTCTTAAAGTGAATGTAAATGTTGAATGAAGAAACTTAAATGGGAGGAAATGTAGCTGAAACCTAAGAAATTATGTTTGCAGCGTTGTTACTTGCTAGTGAACTGCATGATGTCATTTACAGTAATTACAAAAGGAGCAACATAATGTTGTTCCTTTTGAGTTGCCCCTTCGAATTGCTTGGTTCACAAAACTTTTTGGGCAATGGCGCTAGCCTGCAAGGGTTGGTGTAGCCTGTGTGTTAAGTTGGCTAGCTTTTGAAGTTCTTTTGCTTGTTGATGCAAGTTAATTATACTCCGACAAGGCACTGTATGAAGTTCCATTTATATATTGAGCTCTACTAATGGTACAATTTCTGTAATTGAACTATGGTTCTGCAAAATCCCTTGTCAGTGAGACAGGGCTTTAAGCTAGATGTGACTCTATATGTGCCTTGGTCTACAATACATGATTTAAAATATATGTTGAAGAGGAAGGTGTGATATTGTCCTCTTTTGTTCTTCCAACATAAATAATTTAAAGTGCGTTTAACCAAACATCATGCAGTGTGCTCTTACAACCTTGTTGAAGTAGTCATATTGAACATATGTCATATACTTGGAAGATTTTCTTCTAATATCTAAAAAATAGCAAACAAAAGACTCTTCATATTCTTATGGAGTATTACTTACATATACCCATTTCAGATATGCAACTCGAGCCAAGTCCCATTTACATAGGTTCCAAAATATCACAGCAGCAAGGGGAAGCGACTTTTTATTAAAATCTTGATTGAGATGTTGAAATTTCATGAGGGTCCACACTCCACCATGCTTCCACAACAGGGAAATCTAGATATTTTTTCCCTCAACCACCTTTCCCATGGAGCTATGGTTGATCTTTCTTTGTCAGAAAATTAAACAGTACACATATAAAAGATTTTCTATCAATGTATATACAGTACTTAGATACTAAATTCACTTAGCTTTTCCATGTTTACCTGCTATTATGATTCTCAACTGCTCTTACTGAAAAATGCAGTTGTTTATATGTTAACGTACAATAGTAAGTGATAAGAGTTTTAGGTTTATTTTACAGATCTTTTAAAAGTAAGTAACAACAACAGTTGATATACACGTATTAACTACTACACATACAGACACAATACGTGCCCGTAAAGTAATCGGTGCAACTCAACGTGGCACTCTATATTACTCCACTCAGCCAGTAGCATTTTCAGGAAGGTGAGATGAGCCATCAATTTCATCAATCATGACGTGCTTGTCTAAGTGCATAACAATCACACACTTCTCTTTTCTATATGTTCTTATCAGCTTACACTATTATACCATCATCCCAACCAACCACTTTACACTCCCATGTTCTTTTTTTCTATATCCATTTAGCATATTGCTGAATTTATAACCGAGAATTACACATCTGATAGAAAATTGAAGGTTCGTTAGATGGCTTTCTATGGCTACAATGATGATGCTGGTGAGTACCATTGGACTCCTAATTTCAATGTCTCTTATGATTATGATGCTTTTCCAATATCATATTCTTCCTATGAGCAAAGTACTAATTACAATTACTACTATACTACTCAAATACATCCAGAATTGAGTTACTCTGTACACAACTCTGTTGAGCCAAAACTTATCCAATATGAAAAGGGTGCTGATTCATTGGAGACAAGAACCATAGTTTCTTGTTATACCAAAGAACAGGATGACTCTCAGTTTGATGAATATGATCCAACCCCTTATGGTGGTGGTTTTGATATGGCTCAAATCTATGGAAAACCCCTTCCCCCCTCAAATGGAATATGTTATCCTCGTTCGAGTCCCAAGTCTAATGGACTTCCATTAGATGGTTTCGACTATGGATCAAATAATTCGCCCTATGTAAGCCACACCAATCAGCTAGAACAACCTCAGATTCAAAACAAAGAGAATGGTGTTAAAGATGAGCAAAAATCTTTATCTGGTGTGAAAGAAAAAACCAGTCTTGAAAAACCTGCTCAACAAGATGAAGATTTTGTAGTTGGTAATGGAAAAACAGGGGAAAAACCCATTCTTGAAAAAACAGTGGAACAAGATGAAGATTTTGCAGTTGGAAATGGGAGTATAGGGGAATATGGATATGATTATGGGAGGCAATTGCAACAAATTCCGTATGGTTCAGATTTGGAATCTATGGATTTATGTGAAAGCTTATTTGGTTACTGGCCTTGCATAGCTAAGGAAAACAAGAGAAGAAATTGTAACTGTGTAAATGTTGCTGAAGATAACAGCAGTAGCAGCAATGAACAATGGAAATGTACTGCAGATTATCTTTTTGGGAATCCTTATGGATATGGTGGTGATGGAAGAGATTGGGATTGTGTTTTTAGCAATCAAAGTTACTATTATCATCAGCAACAACTTTAATTTTATGAAGGATTGGTAAAAAAATACCTTATCCTTCAAATAATAAAATGATTTTTAAAATATGAATCTTGTCATAGTTTCCTTTTTTCCTTTTAGTCATTATCATTAGTGCAACTGTTAATTTTGTGGAATTACACCTTTGATTTTTTTGTTGTGTGTTTTTGGCTCCTTAATTCTCTTTATATGTTATATTTACATTATTTTTGAAATTATATGTTACCCTCAAAATATGGATTAACAATATAAGTTTGACGAATAATTAAATGAATTAACAATAATAAATCATTATGTTTGAGAAGATCCGCAAATAGAAAGATTAGAAGTGCACATTTCAAATTTAAAGTTAAAAATTAAAATTAAATTTTGTTGATATTAGAGGGACCAAGAGTGCAAATCTTCCTTCAGGTGATTTATCTAAATATCTTAAAACTCTGAACTGAAAGGAGAAATCCTTTAAAGAAACTTCTGAGCAGACATGAGAATAATTAATATGAGACGTTAATGGGACCCAAAAAAAGGGTGAAAATAATATGATATATAAAGCATTTCATGTTCAAGTTTCAATATTTTCATTTAGGGGTTTGAAAAATAAAAATATAATTTGCGCACCATTTGCAGTCCTAGTTGCAGGGTCCAATATCACTAAGCTATTTCTCTTCTTTGATTGAGATGGTTCAAAATTAGTATATATATAAAAATATTAAAAATCTACCTTATATATACAATATAATTTTTTATTTAGGGTGTCAAATGAATTTCTTAGCACCCACGTAGGTCCGCTCTGTTCACGTAGAATCGAAAAGGACAAAAGACCATAAAATATAAAATAAATCTATATGGAGTGGTCTGAGAGCTGGAGCTCATAAGTTCACATCTTTACATAATTCAACTTTCGTGGAGCTACGTGTAATTAACAATTTTTTAAAACTCTAACCAAATAAAGGTGACTTTAGAAAATAAGTATTAATACATTGTCCGGCTATAATCAAAATGTAGTTTGGGTTTGGATAATATATGGTTTAAAATGGAAGAAAGAAAAAGAGTAGGGTAACTTGCATTGTTTGTCTCTGAATTATTAATAAATTTTAATTTTGATCCTATAATATTTGAATAAGCACATTAAACTCCAATTACCTAATATATGTGATTTTGTCCCTTCATATAGAAAATATATATTTTTAGGCTATATAACAATTCAAATTTAACGTACTGATAATTGGACAGTTTTGCACTTAATAATTCGTTAGATTTGTAAAGATTCCGAGTAAGAAATATAAAAATGCGCTTATCAAATAATTGACGATTAAATATGCTTAAAAAATTCTTAAGGTCCAAATCAAGATTAGTTGATATTTGAAGGGCTAACCATGTGAAATAAATTTCGCTTTAAAATCATAAAGAGTGTTTGAAGTTATTAAGTTAACATGAAAAAGGAATATTGAGTAGTTGAGGTGTCTGAACAGAGATTTCAGTTTAAAAAGTTAAAAATGAGAGAAAAAAACTATTATTTCAGTGGAACTTTTCAAATAATTTTTTCAATCCTTCGGTAATTTTAAGCACTGAAGTTCAATATTTGTAAAATATTGTAATAGTAAAATCAACATTTAAAATATCGAATTCAATTCAATAAATATTGAAATATTTCATTATGGTCAAACAGGGGGCCATTTAATTAATGATTTTGCCTGAAAATGCAAACCTTATTTTGGTTTTTTTTTTCTTTGGTATTGGAAGGATTTTATTTATTTAATAGTAGGCTCATCCATATAAAAAAGAACTGATCTAAACAATATAATTCCATTGCATCTCCTTGGATAATTGTACTGCATGGTTAGCTGACTAGCCAATTAGTCTACCACTTAAAGTTCATAGCAAAAATATTTTCGAAAAAAAGGAATAACAAATATTCTAATACATGTGTAGACAATAAAATTCGCGTCGAGAAAATAATAATCAAGAACGGAAAATTATATCAACAATCGTATTTATTATTTCAAAGTGCGAGTGTTACAATCTCTATGATTCCTCTGAATTCGCCTTTTCAAATATGATTCAAGGGCTTTAAAGCTTGATTTTGAATCTTTGATGAATTTGAACTTTGAACTTTATCTTGATCTTGACTTTTGCTTGAATTCAAGGGCTTCGAGCTTGTTCTTGAACCTGATAGTCTTGATCTTGATCGTTCTTGAACTTAAATGCTTGAATTCTTAAACTTGTAGCTTTATAGAGAATTTTATGGCGTTTGTACCATGCATTTTCTCTAGCTTCTTGTTTAGAATTTTCTTCTGTCCTCTCTTCTGAATTATGAGGACCCCTATTTATAGTTTTAGAATAGAGGAGTTGCGATTGGAACATGATTCCCTTCGACCAATCAGATTTAAGTGACATGTCATATGGGCTTTATGGAGCGGGCTTGTCATCTTTGACACATGTCATGATTCTATTGGCTTATTTGTCTGACTTGGCATGCCACGTCATTTGCCATGTGGCACCAAAAGAATGGGCCTCTAGGATAAGATGACATTGGACTTAGCAAATTGGGCTCATCTATAGCCCAAATCAATTAATTTTTATTTTAATTAAATTCATATTTATTGGACTTGAATAATTAGCCCAAGTATATTAATCCATAATATTTATTTGGACTAATATATTTATGAATTTAATATAATTCGAATCATTTTATAAATTTATATTTAATAAATTTTAAATGATTACAACATGAAACAAAGGTTATTTTTGAAAAACAAGAACAATAATTTAACATTCACCTAACTTTTATTTTCTTCACATATTCATATTCAACGATTTAATTAAAAAGGGCATATTTTATCATGATTCAATATTCTTTCAATAACTCCGCGCATGTGTGAGCTCACTTATATATATACACATCGGTTCAAAATCAAACAAAGAAGGAGAGTTGTCTAGAGTTAATACATGAATAATATTACATAAATTTTACGCTTTTCAGACCACACTCATTTACATTAAATTTATTGTTGCTTATTTGATTTGTTCGCAATATTCTTTGAACGTGAAGCAAGCTCTTTGATCAACAATCTTACGAAAAGATCCATTAACATGTAAGAATCTAAATATAATCATAATGAAGATAAATATTGTAACGAGTTTACCCTTAATTAGTTCGATAAGCTCTATTTTATTATAGAACCTGAAGGCTAGGATAAACCTTCTTCAAAGAAGTAAATACATATTAAGAATAAGATTTTTTTTTTAATTAATAAATGATGGAAATTAAAGCAAAGTGAGGTTTAAGACAAGCAAAAAGACATTCCAATCAGTACATGCACGAAAAAATAATTCGGCGAGGCATAAAAAGTCATAAAGTGGTTGCCTAGAAAATCATTACAAATCATATCTTTTTTGTTAATTAAGATTATTAGCCCAATTAAAACAATATTTTTTTTAATACCCAAGACATTACTTCTCTGTCCCATGCTTTGTCTTAATGCCCCGCGATTTAGGTACTTTCTGCCTAAAATTCTCACTCTTCCCACCAAAAGAAACATAAATAAATACGTTATAAGTCACTATTACAACCTTGACTATATTTATGAGTTTACCTTATCGATATAATAATATACTTTTAAACTATTGAAAATACAATAAAAATATAGTACTTATATTTGATCTAATAAAACTCTCGAATTATTAGAAATAAGACAAAATACCAAGATAGATGAAAAAAAACCTTATTAGTAAGCATACTTCATCTTTAATTAAAAGTTGGGTTTGAGTCTTGGAATTAAGTTAATATTCGTAGAGAGTGTTTTATCCATCAAAGTGAAACTTCCGACGCAAATTCAAATTAGCTTAATTCCAAAATGAAATACTGCATCGGATGGTAAAGAAAAATTGACACTCTAAAAGAATTTTTAAGTATTAAGTAGTTTAATTAACTTCTTGTACATAAATAATGTTATTGATCCATTTTTTTTAATATATTTTTTTTTTACAAATGAAATGAATGAACCTCTGCTTTTCATTTTAGTATTTCAAGAGGCATTGTAATTTGATTTTGTCTGATAAATAATCCACTTTAGATTGCTTAGTCCATTTCATTATTAAAACAATTTGAATATATATATATTTTTTTGTTAATAATTTTTGCATTGTTGTATAGATTTAAGACGTGTAACATGAATAAGGATGTATGAAGTAGTTTATTTACATAACTATACCTTTTAATTTGACTTCAGCTTATATTAATGTCCTTCAACTTTGAATGTGTACAAGTAAATACTTAAATTTGTATAAAAATTAAACAAATAGACGCATTCATCCTACGTGACATTTTATATGACAAATTTGTGTCTTATGTGTCATTCTACATGTATTATGTCATGTAGAATAATATGTCTACTTGTTTAACTTTAAGTATCTATTTGCATACAACTAAATAGATGACATAGATATCAGCCAAAGGTAAACTAGAAGATACTATTTATATATTATGAAACGAAAGTTTAAAGAGAGTAAGAATTAAAAGAGAGATTCAAAGTAGGTGAAACCTCGTAGTCTCCGTCAAAAGAGATTTTGTATGAAAAGAACATATATCAGTTTCTAACTTACTGCTTGTGGCTGCTTCTCTTTCTGCCATGATTGGATTTCACTATGAACCATTACTAACCTTTAATCTTAAGCCAATTGTCTGTCTGGTGTCTCATATACTTCTGTCTTCTTATAATATAAATAATAATACTAATGTATTTACCTTTTCTACCCTTCACCCTAATTATGTACATTGGTTGGCCCCATCTCACTTTCATTTTCCCCTTTCACAAAATTCCAACTCCACTTGCATTATTATTCACCCAAAATGACCATAGCCTGTATGATATACTACATAATTCATACTTGTATTCCCCCCACCCTCAGATACATGACTTGACTCTTTTGGAAGAACATATACATATCAATTTGAAATGGTTTAACACAAACTCAATATATTTGTCGAACTTTTTTTTTTTGGATAAAAGAAAATTTGTTGTATTGAAACTCTAAACTTGGTTACTCGAATGAGCTGAGAATTTCTATTTTACTATTTGATTTATTACCGTATAAAAATAACTCAATTATCTATTTATCAATGCACTAGATTGTAAAAATTAACTTTTCAGTTTAGCAATGCATTTAATTAACAAAAATGCAATTCCATTGAGCCGGATGCTTAATACAATAAACACCATAAAATTCAATATATCCTTAATTTGAAGTACATGCACTACTAAAAAATCATTATTTTTCCACTAAAAAATGTTTAATGACTATTTCTACTGATTTGATTGACTAAAAAATGTTTAATTACTATTTCTACTGATTTGATTGAATCGGTCATAAAAGAAAAAATAAACAGTAATGTTTTTATACGGAAAAATAAAAACTTTTTTACTATTTGAGTGAAAAATTGTTTTCTACCATGTATTTTTCCGCGAGATGATTCGATGGAAAAATTATATTGTATAGAACAAAATCCTAATAATTCACGGTGAAGAAAACCTTTGCTTCAGTAGTGATACTCACTACTAATGATGAATGACCAAAGCATTTGTGACCAAGAAGATATTTTGGTAAATGATTTGAGTTTTAAATCCTTTAACAAAACACAAAACATATGTAGGGACAAAATCTTGAATTATTAAAAAGGGCAAAATAGGAAATTAACGACACATAATTGAGTTTATGGCCCACTTGCTCACACCATAAACCTTGTTAAAATCGTCCCTTTTTTCATCACTCTCTTTGAACCAATTTTCACAATTTCCATGGCTAACCTCTTCAAGATATATACACTTTTTCTATCCATCTTCCTCTTTTCTTTCACCATTTCTTCAACTTCAATCCATGACCTTCTCAGAAGCAGGGGACTCCCAGCTGGTCTATTCCCAAAAAATGCTGTAAAATCATATGATCTTGATGAAAATGGCCACTTACAAGTCTACTTGGATAGTCCATGTGTTGCAAAATTTGAAACAAGGGTGTTTTTTGATAGTGTTGTAAGAGCTAATCTTAGCTATGGTGGTTTAATTGGAGTTGAGGGTCTTTCTCAAGAAGAGCTTTTTCTTTGGTTACCAGTTAAAGATATCATAGTTTATGATCCTTCTTCTGGTCTCATCTTGTTTGATATTGGTCTTGCTCATAAACAAATGTCCCTTTCTCTATTTGAAGAACCACCTATTTGTAATCCTCAAGGTACTCTCTTTAATTTATTTATGTTAAAAAATCCATTCTTGATTAGTTTGTTATCTCAATCCTCTGTTTTTTCACTTTCCTTTTTGTTGGCGGAGTCGGTATTTTCAATAAGTTAGTTTGACCTTATTTATGTAGTGTGATTTGTGGCCTCTCTAGCTCTGCCACTGATCACAAATTTCAAAATTTTTTATTTTTTATTACTAATTGTATTGGATCTGAAATTTGTTGTGTTGTGCACCTAACAAAAGATGAATTTATATAGGAAATGCAGGTGTGTTAATGGAGAAGAAGGAAGGAGTCTGGAATTCAGATTGAAAGATACAAAAATTTTCCAGTCAGTGGAATCTCTGATTAAAAAAAATAAACTTTCAGTTTTGCTAGCTGTGTTCTTTGATTTTGGGTTTGATTGATGAAGGCTTGAAGCTTCAACAAGAGAGATTTGCAATGAGATTCTCAATTAGGTGCTTGTAGGGTTGTATAAAGTGGAAACTAACAGTATAAAGTTTTGGAAAGAGCAAAATTTTGAATTCTTCTTATTTATTTATTTTTTTAAAAATAATTCTTGCCTCTTGAAAAATTGATATACTACTAGCTACTAGTAGTACATTGTGTTATGATTAATTACCAAAAGCAGAGAAATATGGTGTGAACATATTTCAGTTTTTCCGACCTGCTCTGTCTGCCACAAACATTATTCTAATCTGACGAATAATCAAAGAATGACGGTCATGTCATTTCTCCAAAGTCATACTCCCTCTGTCCACTTTTATTTGTCATGTTGTGTTTTTCGAAAGTCAATTTGACTAATTTTTAAAGTTAAATTAGATTACGTTAATTCGATATTTTTAAAAAAAAATTAGATATTCAAAAACTATACGAAAAGTACTATAAGTTGCAATTTTTTGCATATCAATATGATGAAAATATACATCATAAAATGTTGGTCAAAGTTCTTATTGTTTGACTCTAAAAAAGGAAAACTTGACAATTAATTGTGGACGGAGGGAGTATATACTTCTAAAAACTGCATAACGTGCCATGTGAACCAAGGGTGGATGTAGCTTTCGGCAGCCAGTGAGGATATTAGACCGAGTGACGGAGTCAAATATTCAAATAAAAGGAATTTAAAATTTGTATATACATACATTTTTTTTTACTTTTATGCTATTAGTAGTACCGTATGATTTTTTAATGAAAGAGATTCAATTGAATCTCCATCCTTGGTTGTTGCTCCGCCATTGACACACCGCGCATAATCAGCCCATTGCATTATATTTGAATTAAATAGATATATCATAGAAAATTCAAACAAAACATGTTTATATTAAATTCACATTTAAATGGAAAAGTAAAAATTAATATAGTCAATTCCAACCTATTTGAGAATAAGGTATAGCTATTGTATGGGAAAATAAATATTGGTAATAGTGTATTACGTACGCTAATTTAAAATTTTGAATTCGTCTTTAATCATATCAAACTATACTCCAACTTCCATTTATATGTCAGGAAATGGAGTAGGATGGTCAAACTAAATTGATTCATGGTCCAAGCAAGGTATGGTCAAAGATAGAATTACATATTAATTAAGTGGTGACTCTAACTCATGGTTATTGTGCGTTGCTAAATTCCTATTAGTGAATTACCCGTGAGTCTTGGGATAAGGTCACACTAATGTTTTGTACACAGGAAAAAAAGAAATATATTAAAATATGTACTACCAATTTAATTTGTATCCATTTTTGCAGCAATGTGCATGATGAGGTTTTATTTTTGCATTGTTGTAATTGCATGACCTTATTATATGAATTATTATTATTACTATCATTATGTGGGACAACAAAGATTTGTGATCTTTAAGCTTGAATAGACCAGGGCGGGTCTGTAATCCATGTGTTAATATCAATTTGAGACTTTCCAGCAACTTGCCTTGGGGTCCACAAGTTTGGCCAGATAATTAATTTTGATTGAATATGAAATTTGTTAAGGAAGATTGTACTAATAAGTAATTATCACAATGGGTTAATATTAAGCTTCTTGAACAAAAGATCCTCCCTTAAATCAGGTTTATATATGCTATTGATTGATAATAATGTAGGTGGTTAGAATGGTGTTTAGTTTGTTCTGCACTCTCTTTTCAGCTTCCTATTTTTTGTCCTCTATTTACAATGGAGTGTACACATTTTCTATTATTGAAGTTTTGTATCCTTTGCTGGTGGTTAAAGACTTTTTTGTCCCTTGGCCTTAATAATGAAGGAGCTACGAGTTCATCCAAACTTAATAATTTTATGTTAAGAAAAATTCGTAGGTATAAATAATAGATTTCGAAATCAGTAAATCAGAGTGGACATGAGAGAATGTGGAATGAGATTTAAATGCTACTAGGTAGAATGTATATAATTTCATTATCCAGCCATCTAAAATGAGCAAAATCTTGAATCCTGTGTATATATTTGAATTGGAAACTAAAAGAAGTACAAAATTGAAAATGCTGTGCCTCATCCCTGACTATGTTGGTTTCTTTTTCGTGTGACTCGAATGTAAAAGAAAATGGAAGCAATAAGAGCAGTGGCGAAGCCGCCAAGGATAAAGTCTCCACCAGCCATGGACTTGTTGAAAGAATGATGAGTCCTTATATGTGTGACTGCTGGAGCTTGATCACCTCTTCCTCTGTCCATTCCTCCTTCAAACGGCGCAGGACTTGGGACTACTGTGAAGGTGTCTAGTTTTCTAAGCGCGTTAGCATTTTGCATAAGCAAGCTAACCTGAGCTAAAACTAGGCAAATGAGGAGAAAACTAAGCCTAGCCATAGAGAATATGAATATTGCTACAACTGTGTGCGCGTTTAGTCCTATTAATATAGACTTGAGAGAGTCTTTTTCGTGTTAATATTATAAGAAGGTAGGTAACTAGGTATACTACCCATGGTCTTAAATTTTGACGATTTGACGTCTGATTTGGTTTTTCAACTAGTCTTTTATTATTTGGATCCTTAGACCTGTTAAAGAAAGTTTTAACAAGGGAAGGTGATGCTTGAGGCAGGTTTATTTTCGGCTGTTCATTGAGGACGACATTGGTCAAAGAACAGAGAAGAAATCAAGAAAGACAGTGAAACAAATGTCCTGCTATATTACACGTCTAATATTGGTGTTTGTTCAATATCTTATTCAAACACATGTGCTGGCTTTTATTATTTAGCTGTTTCTTCAGCTGGATGGGATGGGACCAAAAATGTTATTTATTCAATGTTTCATATAGAGAAGCCAAAAAGTTTGGAGCCTGGATCCCACCATGGAAACTTCAAGTTAAAATGTATATGCTATTTCAAAGTTTGCCTCAGTTGAATTAAGTCAAACGTGACTGCATGAAATGCTATAGAATTAATATAGGAGAAAGTAATTAGTAACATATGATATGTTGCTTCATCAATATTTTGAAAGAAAAAACAAGAGCTCACACAAGCTCTTTTTTGGATACAATATTTCGAAAACATGATTGAATCCTTTTTTGACACCATAACTAAAAATTAGAGGTACTCTCCAATGAGACTTAAGCTATTAGGGGATTTCATGCTGGTGCTAGTAGATTCCGTGGATGATCTCCAGTAAGATCTCTCTGATTCGATTAGCTTCAGTTAGTCCACCTCGAACCACCTGAAACACATAGAAAGATTAACAACTTGTGTATGCTGTTATATTGCAGCACACACAGTACAAGGTGCTAAGCAAGATCTCCTTTTTGTACTATTACAAATCTTGATATCTTCGGGCAATAGTTTTTTTATCGCTACTAAAAACCTCACTTTTTTAACATATGTTTCTCCTACCTCCACAGATGTAGTAATAAGAATAGCTCCTTTAGAGGCAGTGGCACTGGTGTCATTAATATCAAATCCAAGAACATTCATTGCCTCCATCAGTTTAGTTAATCCACCTCTTTTCTTTTGGCAGACTATTTTTATCCAAAGCTTAGTTGGGCCAATGTGAGCCACTTGAACTTCAGGCTGTTTTAGAAAGAAAGACAAAAGTTGTTTTACTGTCCTTTTAATTCAAGAATACCAAAGATTGAAACTTTGGTTTTATACATAAAGTTACCTACCTCTATGCCCCATTTACCCATCTCCTCTGCAGTATCAATAATCTCTTCATTTTTTGTCTCCGGTTCCTCCCCATGAGTTGCCTCCATTTCAAGAAGCTGCTCACTTAGGTTGTCCACATTCATTTGTAGCTCCCTAATGTAAGTGATGGCATCAGTGATTATGGTTTCTTTAGTCATCTGAAATCAGACAAGAATTTAAACTTTTTTAGAATTAAAAAAAAAAAGGTTAAAAATTCATTCTTTATGAAATTATGTAAAGAATGAAGGGTTTTGATTCATTGCATTTGTTATGTTTGGGACCAATGAGCGTAATTGAAGAAGCCTTTCGCTAAGTTTTTGACGCCTATTTCTCTCAGCCTTAAGGTTCTTGGATTTGTATTCTTTAACTTCACCATCAATTTGCTTCCTTTTATCTGTTCTTCTTCCTACTTCCCTTTCTTCAGAGTTGTGTGAATTATCAAATGGGGTGTTGGGGGATTCCATTTTAGCACACCTAATTACTACCATTTAAAAGAGAATAGTTATAGTATGTTAAAATGGATTCCTAAATTAGAAAGGAAATCTATAGAGAGAGAGTATTGGTGCTAATGATTAATATGTTGAGTGCAGCTAAAAGAAGAGGCAGTACTGCACTGGTTTTTTGTTGTAGGCAGAGAATAGGTTTATATAGGTGCTCCTCACAACAGAAACATTTCTTGGTTGTGGGAATCTTCTTGTTGTAGTTTGTTGGGCATTTCCTAATTGATCACAATGTACTTGGGGTGTTTTGGAAGGACTCATTTTTGGCATGAGAAAGAGAGAGAGAGTGTGTGTAGAGTTTTGTAGGTTCAGACACTACAACCCTTTTCAGTTTTGGGCTAATTACACTTTTCACTATTGTTATCCCGAAAGAGATGAATTTAAACGGGGAATATGGTCAGTAAAGATTCACATACCCCAAGTTTAACTTGTTTGGGACTAAGTTGAACAAGTACTTTTTATGTTTACATACTAACTAGTATGCATATAACATAACAATGATTGAATGGGAACGGTGATATATATAGTGCCAACCAACTATGCCTCAATTCCAAAATAGTTGGAATCGGTTATGTATCCTCATAGTTTGATTATTTACGCCTAGTTGTCGTCTTACTAAAACCCTCCAACGTTATGAGGACTCGTAATAGGCCATAGGGTTAAAGAGTAACAGCCACCCGGGAAAAAAGAATTAAACAGAATGAAGAATAGAAGTGGGGTAATGTTCTTGTTAGTTATGTTTGTGACTACTTTGTGGTTTGTTACTGGCATTGTAAAGTACAAATGAGTGACCAGAGCTGCTTTAAGCAGGAGTTTTATTCTCCTTTCACTTTTTTTTACACCTGCCAGGAATAATTTCTTTTAAAGTACAACTTCATTAAAGCACTAGAAAGAGTTTATGGTATTCCAAGTATGTGTTTTGTACTTTAACCAGTCAAAAACCAAAATATGGTACAACAAGATACCTAGTGTATGTAGTCTAAGTCTAGGGAGGATGATGTGTACGTAGTTCTATCTAAAAATAACGGGAGATAAGATGATAAATTATTTTAATTGTATAAATATTTTTTTCACACTTATATCACAAATAAAAGTAGCACTACATGTCAATGCACACTGTCCATCCTGTCTAAAGAGGAGAAATTAAATACAAGTGCAGAATTATGATGCAACAACTTATAATTCTGGTATGGAAAAAGACCATAGGAGCCTTTTAAGTATCACATAAGTCCTTCGTAACATAACACCATAGAATAAGTTGTTGCAATCTATTGTACGAAATAATCAGGTTCTTTCAGCAATTATGCGATAGATTAACAAAGGCCAGATATAATTAAATATATTTTTTTCATATTAAATATAAAAATGGGGTATGTTATATGGAACTATATATATCTATTTCTCTCATTTCGAAAGTGCTGCTCAGCGCCAAAATAAGCAATCAAATGCCTACTTCTTCATCCCTCCGCTGCGTGAAAGGCATCTTCGCCGGAAAAGACAGAGCAATAAATCAGCCCATTACTTCTTCAAGACCCACCGATCGAGCCCAAGCAATTGTAGACTCTTTCAAAAAATCATCGGAATGCCCCAAATTCCGACTGAAACGCTTCCAATATGAAATCACCGTTCACCAACTTACCGAAGCCAAACACAAATCCGGCATTATAGATATCATAGAACATCAAAAAAACTATCCTGATATTCGTAACGAAGCGTTTGTTGCCCGTCTTATTCTTCTTTATGGCAAAGCGAAAATGGATCATCATGCACGTAAGTTGTTCGACGAAATGCCTCGACTAAATTGTCCGCGCACTGTCTTTTCCTTCAATGCCCTACTGGAAGCATATCTTAAATCAGAGAAATATGATAAAATCGGCGGCTTGTTTCGCGAATTGCCCCCGAAATTGTCAATTGAGCCTGATTTGGTGTCGTATAACACTGGGATTAAGGCATTGTGCAGGGCTGGTTTGTTGGATTCTGCTGTGTATTTGATGGATGAGATTGAAAATCATGGGATTAAGCCGAATATTGTCACTTGTAACACGTTATTAAAAGCATTTCATGAAAGCAAAAGGTTTTCTGAAGCTGAAAGTTTGTGGGCTATGATGGAAAAGAGAAATATTATCCCTGATCTTTGCAGTTACAATATTAAATTAACTAGTTTGGTTAAAGCTAAGGAAGTTTCAAAGGCGATTCAGTTCTTCGAGGAGATCGTTAACAAGGGTTTCAAACCGGATAATTTCAGTTACAGTGCTATGATAAAAATGTATGTTACTAAGGGGAATCTGGAGGAGGTCAACAAGTGGTATGAGAAGATGACGCAAAACGGATGTCTTCCGGATGTTTCAACATTAACGATACTTATTAGTTTTGCTTGTAGCGCCAAAAAAATTGATTTTGCTTTGGATTTGTGCAAGAAAGCAATGAATTCACGCAAAGCTATTCATAATACAATAATGCAGAGGGTTGTCAATTGTTTGGTTGAGCATTCTAAGATTGAAAATGCGAGAGAACTGGTTAAGTTGGCTGAGTCTTATAAGAGCTTTCCGTATGAGCTTTCCTTGCCTTTGCATAGCTAGTTTCTTTCAGCTATGTTTGATCGTTTACTTGAGCTGAAGTGATCAAGGGTTTGAGGAATGCTCTATACAAAATTTAGCTTGTTGCATTTAGGTTAAGTATGTTACATTTTGACTGTTAGTTAACATTCAATCAAAGTGTAGGATCTAAACATTTTTAAAGGATGCTGGTGCTGGACTTGTATAAATTAGATGCTTGCATTTATGTATCTAGAGATTATTAATGTTTGCATAATCTACAGAGTCTCACATGAGAATGCCAAGTATGTGAAAAGCAGTTGCAACGATTTTATTGTTATACCCCAAGGTAGTTTTAGGCCATTTAGAAGGGAAAAGGTATATGGATCGTTGGTGTACCTAGAATTTTGAGATGATCAAGCCTTGGTAGAATTAATTAAGGCGTACATTAATTAGTTTGGTACAACACGGTTATAAAAAAAGAGAAGAAATCACCTAAATAGCGAGTTTTACTAAGTGTTCTAATTTCAAATGACCACTACCTAGGTTTTTTAGTTTTCATTTTTAAATTCATGTCGGGATGATCAATTATAGAAGTCATTCATCTCGTAGGGAGTTGATGGAGCAGTATAGGAAGGGAAAGAGAGACTTACATATAGTGTTCATTGATGCAAAAGAAACACACAACATAGTCTATAGTTATATAAATTTGGGATTTCAATTTCAAGTTTTAATTTTAAGTCAACGTTTATTTATGAAATCTGCAAAAAAAATAAAATTTAACTCTAATTAAAAAGCCACGATTTCAAATTCCAAATTGAGTTGTCAATCGTTTTAAATGTAAAATCTGACACATAAAATTTACATTTTGCAAAAAAATATTTCATGCTCAAACACGAAGAAATTTGAAATATCATAGCTATGGAATATCTTTAAAAAAAAAACTTGGCTAGTTATCATTGTGACTAGTGGACCTTTGTAGAATTATGTGTCTACGAAAGTTTATAATAACACGTAGTCACAAATATTTATAATTTTCACAAGTTATGAATTTTTTTTTTTTTTTTTTTTTACCCCTCCTTAGGAGCTCCCACCCCTTTTGCTCCCTTGGTGACTCAAACTCGCAACCTTCGGGTTGAAAGTGAGGGTGCTTACCATTCGAGCAACACCCTCCCATCACAAGTTATGAATATTTTATGTCTAAGAAAAAAATATAATTTAAAACATTCAAATTTCATATTGGGTAATTCTAAACGGGCCTGAAAAGGAGCAGGCCTATATTCCTAAATGGATTAACCTCAGTTACGAAACTCCAATTCAACGCCGCTTCACATGTCTTCTTCTTCTTCCGTTTATCGCCGGCTTCACGGAATCTTCACCGGGAAACACAAAGTCAGTGTAAAGCTGAAAACTGAACAGCCCCAAACAACTTCCACCAAACCCACATCCAAACTTCCTGAAAAACATAAACTTCAAACCATTGTTGACAACTTCAAAAAATCATCTGAATCTCCTGAATTCCGAAACCGTTGCACCAACTATACGACCGCTATTCGCCGCCTTGAATTCAATTCTTCCGCTATCGAAGACATTTTTGAGCACCAAAAACAATACCCAGAAATTAGCAATGAGTTCTTTGTCTGCCGTCTCATACTCTTATATGGTACAGCAAAAATGCATGAACATGCCCGTAAACTGTTCGACGAAATGCCAAACCTAAAATGTCAACGAACAGTCTTTTCTTTCAATGCCCTTTTGGAGGCCTACTCAAGAGCAGAGAAGTACGATATAATCAGAGATTTGTTTCGTGAATTACCTGGGGAGCTATCGATAGAGCCTGATGTAGTGTCTTATAATACTTTGATTAAGGCATTATGGAAAGCTGGTTCTTTGGATTCTGCTCTCAGTGTAATGGATGAGATGGAAAATCAAGGAATTATACCTGATAAAGTGACTTTCAATACGCTTTCGAACGCATATTATGAAAGTAAAAAGTTTTCTGAAGCAGAAGATTTGTGGGTATTGATGCAAAAGAAGAATGTTGATGCTGACTTGGGGAGTTACACCGTTAGATTACAAGGATTGGTTGCGAATAGCCAGGTTAGCGAGGCGATTGAACTGTTTGAGGAGATGGGGAAGAAAGACATCATCCCAAAAGCTTTCAGTTATAACATTATGATCAAAATGTATGTGGATGATAGGAACTGGGAAGAGGCAAAAAGATGGTATGTGAAAATGGTGGAAAATGGACGTTATCCGGATAATGCAACATTTGAGATGCTCATTTCTTTTGCTTGTGACAAGGATAATCTTGATTTTGCGCTTGAATTGTGTAAGAAAGCTATTGCTTCAAAAGTTGCTATTTATAATGCAACAATGCAGAGGGTAGTCAATGTCTTGGCTGAGCATTCCAAGCTTGAAGATGCACAGGAGCTGGTGAACTTGGCCAAATCATATAAGCTATTCCACTCCCGACCCCGATCCCGGTATAAACTTTCGCTGCCTTCTCTTTAATAGTTACACATTTTATGCGGTAGTTTTACTTGCACTACTGTTTCTGCTGAACTATGTTTTTAGGATTTGTTTGTGAGTTTTATGAATTACCCTTCAAGATTGAAGAATATAAGGCTTGTGGAATGCTTCGGTTGAACGTATAAATATTTTGCTTATAGCAATTTAGTTCCATATTTACATATTAGCTACCAAATTACTAGTATATCATAAATCATAATGAATTCTAATGAAATTAGGCTATTTTAAGAATCTCATTCTGGGTTTTAGATTCATTCTTCAAAATATCTAGCAATCTCCAGAGGTAGACCTCTTTGCTTCCTCTAATTAATGTGCATTGCATAAAATTGCTTGCTGCGAACTGCGATAATCACCAGTTATTAATACTTCATCAAAACTCATGTTAAGCAAAAATAAGCAAGGCTTTTGCTGCATCACGTCACATTGTTCCAAAATGGGTCATTAAAGTACAATAAGTCAAACCTGCAGTTATGTGACGGGTTGGGCATGCTATTTTCAGCAAATATAAAACTCAAATCTCATTGTAGATCTTACATTGTCATCATTAACGTCAATGCGACGAAATAAACTTATGATCTTTTCGTGTTTATTCTTTTCTATAACTTGCCAGTGGTGGAAAAGGAACTCATAAAAATGATCCTTTATATTAATACCCAAAGTAGTACCCTTTTTTATTCTTAATTAATATCTTAAAAATGAAATGGCAGGAGTAATACTTTTTAATTTGTCATGAAAAAATCTGTGTATTGCTCTCCATCAATTCACATTTTCAGCATGAACATATATGAGAATTCTATTGTTTTAAAACAAGAAGAACTTCAGATTCTACTACTTTTTTAAAACTAACTTAAAAAATAGATTTATAACACTTATTAGAATGGAGAAGAGTACATATGCTAAGAATTATTGATGTGAATAAACTAACTTAAGTGAAAACCAAATGATAGGGTCAATTATTCGTGTTATGCTTGAGGGAAATAGGTACTCCTATAGGTAAGATTTTTCATGGAGCCATAGAACTCAATGATGTGCTCAATCGTGAGTCTCCATCTGTGTTGCAAAAAATTGACTTGATATGCTCTTCTAGGACAGGAAGGCAATGATTCTCATCATAAATGTACATCATAGGAACCATTCTGGCCACGTTGAGACAAGCCTTTTGAAAGGACAATGGAATTGCACTTGGTGAGAGGCACTGTTTATTGACATCTTTCTATGTGTTTGAAACCATGTCCAGAACATGTTGCCTTGCATCTTCATTAGTTAGGCCCTGCTCATCTTTCATCAAGTACTCTACTTATGATCCATCGTTCCCTTTTTGATGCTCATCCTACCAAATATTAGAACTACGTATTAGAACAAAAGTTGGATGATGGTTAACCCATCACCAACTCAGTTGGTGAGACACCTCCACTTAATCAGTACTAGCAGAGACAACCATTAGAAAGCGACCCACCCTTCATCAACAAAAAAAAAGGGACACCCCTTGCCAAAAGATTTCCCTCATATATGTGTATACCCTACCTTTGCGGGGCTGAGAAACTTTTCTTATAGTCCCTCAGATCCAAAGAGATGATATTTGAAGTATGGTTGCACGAAAAATATGAAAACAAAATATCAAGATATAAAACAAATGAATCAACACATAGTAACACCTTAACACCTTGAAGGATAAGAAAATACAGGATTACTAAATACTACTACTAATAAGGCTGTGAGAAGATGGGGTAGCCCTAGCCCCCTTCCTCTTCCCATCTAAAGGGCGACAACACTCGGCTATCTACTACTTATACCATAATTTGCCACTTTCACATCTTCCTATATCTAGGGTCATGTTCTCAATAAGTTGAAGTTGGGTCATATCCTGTCTAATCACCTCTCCTCCCTGTTATTCTTTGGCCTACCTCTACCTCTCCTAGTTTCTGCTATAGCCTACCTCTCATGTGCACGTCCTCTTCACATGCCGAACCACCTCAGCCTCACTTTCCTCATCTTGTCTTCCACGGAGGCCATTCCCACCTTGCGTCGTATAACTTCATTCTTAATCATCTCTCTCCTAATATACCCTCACATCCATGATCCATCTAAGCATCCTCATCTCTGCTATACTCATTTTCGGAACATGAGCATTTTTTGGCCACTTTGTAGAATAACAAGAGCAAATATTAAGTGTATCGGAAACAACTTCTCTATCCCGTAAAAGTAGATGCAAGGTTTGTACATATCTTACGGTTTCCCTACCCCACTTGTGGAATTACACTGGGTATGTTGTTGTTAGTAAAGCGCCAAAACTTATATAATCCTAGACATTTACACTCAAACTAACTTGTAAGTTGAATTGTGACAATATAGGCTACAAGTGACATAAATCCTGCATATGCCATTACACTTAATAATCAGTAATACGAAATTCAAATTAAATGGAGGTAAGTGAAGAACCACTGTTGATCTCTTTGGAGTGGGGTGCGTGGAAAGTAGAAAAAACACTAATTTCAAATTGGAAACCATTACTATCTTTTTACTTCAGCATTTCCAAGGCGAAGAAACCATTACTATGTTTCAGATGTCTTGATAGTACAATTTTTCCTTTTTCTTTTTTTACAATATCAGTGTATAGAAATTGAACTTTCAAGACAATTAGTTCAGTAATACAAGTGCCCAAAATCCCTACAGCTTTTCTCAAGTGGTCAATAGGATTCCCTCCATGTACCATTTAAGTGGGTTGGCTTCAACTCTTTTGTCAGAGAAATTTTCCTTCCACCATCTAATATTTACACAAACATATGCAGGCGTCATATTAGTTTGCAACTGATTTTGTTCTTTGACAACCTTCTCTCCACATGCTTTGCATATTTCACGTCCAATATCTCCTGTCGCATACAATTCCATGCGGTCAAAAACTTCGATACTTAATGTTCAGTCAATGAAAATGAAATCAAGAAAAGGCGAGATTGATATCATTCGTGTATAATTTTTTTTAATATTATCAGTGGATATAACTTAAATTTATTAAGATTTTTTTTCTTCATGTTTTACTCTCAATATTAATTACTTATTCTCTATTTTTCAAAATTTAAGATTATACATCAATTAATATGGATATTAAGTTGTCGTTTAGACATATATAATAGACGTTATTATTGAGTTGTCGACGTCTATGATGTTTTGAGTTTGTTATTGCAAGTTTTTAAAATTATGTTTAAATCAAATACTCATATAAGTTAAATTTATTTAAGCATAATAATTAATCAAATTACTTAAAGGTCATTTTATAATTAATTATATATGTATTTGACCATTTAGGAGTATTCTTATCTTAAAAGTAGAGTAATTGAAAGAGGGAACTAATTATGAAAATTATGAGGTTAAAGTCTGGCCAATGAAAAGTAAGGAAAAAAAATGTAATCCTATACATATATGTATACATGTGGGAGGATTTTACAAGGTATAACTTACATAATTATATACGTATATCTTATTTTTTAATAACGTATTTGGCCATATGTGTATTTTATGGGAATTGGGACGTATTTATGGGAGTCTGAGAAATATTCTTTTCATATACGTAATTTAAGAGGATATGAAAATTGTCGGAATTATTCTTTTCCCTATTATATTGAGAATAAAATTGATGAAAATGTTTAGAAATTTAGGGGGAAGAATTAAAAATGTCGAAAAAAATAATCAGTTTATAGTGTGAATAAAAAATATTATAGTATTTTCGTGGTTGTGGTTAAAATATTTATTATCAAAATAATTTATTATTTTTTACGTCAGTTCATAAAATTTAAACTTTATTGTTACATTTTATATTGTTTCAAAATCAGTATCAGAGCCTTTTGCTCAAGTATCCTTTACTTTTTATTTCCACATTTGCATTTAGTTTTTTTATATATCTATCTTCAGTTCTTTGGTTTTTGTAATTATTTTTCCACACTTCCCTTTACTTTTCTATTTTTCATTTTTGTCCCTTAATTTTTAGATCTTATCACTTTTAATCCTTTAATTTTCATATCTCTATTAGCCTTCTTGAAAATTTAATGTGTTTAGTTTAACCCCTCAACAATACTTATGATTACAATTTTTTTCCTTACGTATTTCTTCTTTCCTGATCAGTATAGGCAAAACATTTTATTTTATTTCATAATTTGAGGCAAAGAACTATGTCGATAGGAGAATATATCATGAAAATTTGATCAATTACGTAGGCAATGATGCACCATACTTCTTACTAGACAGTAGACACATTAATATTAAAACTTCTTAAAGTACCTTTCAAATAAACACATGAATTGAACATGACTCTTAGATTGATTCTTTTTATCGTAGTCAATATTACCTCTACATTATAATAGTACTTAATGGAAGAATTCTCCTTTCGATTTCCCCTTAAACATACTCTTTTATAAACAGAAAATTAATTAAACATTTGATGTCAGTTCATTAAAGAAAATCTTAATAATTAAACACCTATATGAGAACCTACAAGAAGGTTGTAATAATTGTTAAATATGAAATACTCATCCACTTTTATTTGTTATGCTGCGCTTTTCAAAAGTTAATTTGACTAATTTCAAAGTAAAATTAGATTACATTAATTCGATATTTTAAACAAAAAATTTAGATATTCAAAAACTATACGAAAAGTACTATAAATTGTAATTCTTTTTTCATATCAATATAATGAAAAAATACATCGTAAAATATTAGTCAAAGTTTTTATAATTTGACTCTAAAAAAGGAGACCATAACAATTAAAAATGGACGGAAGGAGCATACATTAGTTAATTATAGTAAAAGATATAGTAAATCCATTACATATTTTTCCTTTTAGATATTAATCCTGTTAAATGAATGTAGCCATGATGGAATGTAAGATTTCGGATCATTTGCGTATTACATAAGAAAAAGAGATATGGAAATTAATTAGGCGATAAAATTTCATGAATCTTTCTTGGAGATTAGTTATTTAATTAATTAGTTTGGAAAATTGTAAAGCAACCTGGCTTTATTACTCGTGCTTTGTATCCAGCGCAACTTGAGTAGTACGGCGAGTTTATCGATTAAACTTTGGGTTATGAAAGAAAGAAAGGTTCAAAGAACTGTCTTAATTTAATTGCATGCTAATTAACCTCGTATATATACCTTATCACAACCCCCATTTTCTTGGAAGTGTACACTAATCAGTGGCTTCTTTCTTCTAAACATTACTACGTCCTCCAAGCTAAAATAAATGAATTTCTGATATTTTTTCTATGGTCCTAATGAATTAATATTTGTTTTTCCCCCATAATTATCCTTTGATTTTTCAACTATCTCTAGCTTTAAAAATAAGTTTGGAAAGAAAAAAAAAAAAGAACAATGAAATTACCCTTTAATTAAAAAAACATTTATTTTGAATCGAAATGAGCACTATTTTAAGGTTAATATTGTGCTCAAGTACCAATGAATTCTCTTTGTCTGTTGATAAATATAACATTAACTAACAAAATCCTAATAGTACTGGCAGGACATCATATCAACTTTCGACTATCTTCGAAAGATTCTCCCTAGTTCATATTATTACATGTTTTACCTAAATAAATAAAAAATATATATATATATATTTTAATTTAGTGTTATTTATACCTTTTGAAGAAGTTTTTTCAGTGAAAATTTCCTATGAGTACATTAAATAAGTGCTCTTACTATTTCTTCAAAGGCAATATTGAACATGAACTTATGACGAGAGGGAGTTGCTCGGATGGTAAGCACCCCTCACTTTCAATCCAAAGATTGCTAGTTCAAGTCACCAAGAGAGCAAAAAGGTGTGGGATCCCTTAGGGAGGGTAAAAAAAAAACATGAGCCTATTATTATTATTATCATCATTTTATTGTTATTGTTAATGATATTTTCATGGCACGGTATCTAAATAGACTGAAGATTAGTTATATTCAGTACTTAATAAGTATTGAGAGAATCATCATATCATGCAAATTTTAGAATGTGAATACTCCAATATGAGTTTGAACTTTCAACTATTGGGATTTTTTTTTGCTTTGGAATTGGAAGGATTTTATTTATAAAATAGTAGGTTCATCCATATAAAAAGGAACTGATCTAAACGATATAGTTCCATTCGCATCTCCTTCAAGAGCTAGTGTAAAGGAAGGAGATGCTTCAAAAACAAACAACTTGTTCATAGACATATTTGGATCCATAGTCTTCCTTCCATATTCCGCTAATATTGGTATTTGATTATACACATATTGAGAAGTGGGGAAGGCCGGAAGGGGAAGAAAGGGTTGATCTTTTAATTTGTCTGTCAAATACTTTTTCGATTTCAAAATAAGTGATGTTTTTAACTTAGTCATATTCCTTAAGAAAATTACTCCATTTTGAAGAAAAAATTTCTGGTAGAAAAAATTAGTAACTCTTTTATGGTGTAAAATTTCATGTATTAAAAAGGTAATTTTGGCAGTAAAAAATGATTCTTCTTTGAATATGTAAAACAAGCTTATTTTGTAGCAAATAAAAAGATAAAAATGTCACTTATTTTGAAATAATAATAAGTTGACAATTATACACTTGTTTAGAATATAAGAAATGAAATTAAGATTTTTCTTACATTACTCTTACGTGTTTTTAAAGTAGGGATTGAAACGTGAGAACTCTTTACTTCACTTGTTTTATAAAAGGTGAAAATGTGGCTCACTTTTTTCTTATTATTGTAGACATACATGCTTCAAAGTTGCATATCAGCTATGGATATTAGGAGGTCAGGAAACTACAAACCTAGCATTTGGGAGGATGGATATGTCCAATCACGACCTAATTTGTACGCTGTAAGTCCAAAAATATTTTTCATTTTCGACATTCCAAACTTTATTTACATCGCGATAGATGCATGTATGTGATAATTAATTCTTGTATATATTTTTGGGAAGAAAAGAATTAGTGACAAACTTGTTTATCATGCAGGAAGAGAAATATTGTGAACGAGCTGAAAAACTAAAAGAAGAAGTAAGAAGGATGTTGGAGAAAATAATGACAAGCTCATTGGAACAACTTGAGCTTATTGATATTTTGCAAAGACTTGGCATATACTATCACTTTGAGGAAGAAATTGATACGGTATTCAAGCAAATATACGTTAATTATAATAAAAGAGATCACCATAATGAGGAGTTGTATGCTACAGCTTTAGAATTTCGACTGCTTAGACAACATGGCTATCATGTTCCTCAAGGTATTTCAAATTTTCCTTCTTTTTTTTAGTTGTGGCAAGTCTAAGGTTTTTAATATAACACATAGTACATGACTGAAGTCGTAGATGGTAAGTATTTCTCCATCCTTAAATAGATGTTTCAAACTTAAGGCCTGGGAATGGTAGTCGTATTTGGCAAGTAGCGTTTTACTCCTTAAATACGACTCTAGACAAAAATCCGGATTAACTAGACGATAAAGTGGGTACCAGACATACGGGATGGGAATATATACACTGATAATATAAAAAATATATATTTACACTTATATGTCATAGCATGTTGCCAATTACATGTACTTATCTTATGCTCCCTCCGTTCCATTTTATGTGGCACTTTTCAGATTTCAAGGTTCAAACCAATCTATCTTTGACCGTAAATTTTTCATAGATCTTTTAAACATTTTGTATTATCAATTATTGTGACTTATTATAATACTTTTTAAAAAAATTGAAGATTCCATGCGCAAATTCCCGGAGTAGCTGATCTTATAGCTAAATCCATGCTTAAGTGTTTATCCTCAAGTAGTTACTTTTTTTATTCTTTTTGTAGAGATATTTTGCAGTTTCATGAATGAGGAAGGAAAGTTCAAAACAGTCCTTGTGGAGGATACTAAAGGACTGTTGAGTTTGTATGAAGCTTCCTATCTTTGTATGGAAGATGAAAACATTATGGAGAATGCTCGAGATTTCGCCACTCATCATCTCATGGAAAGCCTTAAGAAGAAGAAGATGGATGAGAATGTTGGTGAGCAAGTATGCCATGCTTTAGAAATGCCTGTGCATTGGAGGATGGAGAGATTAGAAGCAAGATGGTTTATAGAAATTTATCACAAAACAGAGAACATGAATCCTCTTCTACTTGAACTTGCAAAGTTGGACTATAACATGGTGCAAGCTACATACTTGGAGGAACTAAAACAAATGTCAAGGTGATTTCTATATGACCTTTGAAAGTGAAAACAGTACTATAGAATACACTATTTGACATTTTTTATGAAAAATATTTTTAGATATCTGGTTGGTGAGTGAAAATTACTTTCTAAAAAGATACTGTAGTATATATAATCAATATTAGTAAATTGGAAAGAACATTAATCTTGTTATGACGCATGCAGGTGGGACAAGAACATTAAACTTGTTAAAAAGATGAGCTTTGTGAGGGACAGATTAGTGGAGGGCTTCTTCTGGGCTGTTGGTTTCACTCCTAATCCTCGGTTTGGATACTGCAGAAAGCTTTCAACAAAGCTTTCTGTTCTCCTCACAACAATTGATGACATTTATGATGTTTATGGTACCTTGGATGAACTTGAACTCTTTACTGATATTGTTGTCAGGTTTGTCCACATGCATGCTTTACATCCATCTTTTCCGCTCTCCCAATTTTTATACTATCATGTCATGTCACCTAAAAGGTAGCCCCGTACGTCCATAATAAATGAAATCAATAACCTGGAATCTCAAATTCATTGTTTATCATGGAGTACTTAATTATTGTGGTTACATGTATGTTGTAAAGATGGGACATCAATGCAATAGAGCAACTACCTGAATACATGAAAATCAGCTTCCTAGCTCTCTTCAACTCAATGAATGAACTCGCTTATGATATTCTCAAAGAACAAGGGTTCAGCATAATTTCACAGATAAGGAAGCAGGTAATAAACCTTTTTTCTTTATCTTAAATTTCCCACCTAATTGTATATTGACATGTTCTGGATCAAATATTTCAGTGGGCTAATCTGTGTAAAGCTTACTTATTGGAAGTGAAGTGGTATCAAAGAGGATATACACCAACGTTGAATGAGTTCCTGAGAAATGCCTGGATAACCAACACCGGTCCTGTACTAATAATGCATGCTTATTTTTGCATCACAAACCCCATAAGGGAGGAGGAATTAGAATTCTTAAATCATTATCCTCCCATCATTTACTCACCTTCGCTAATTCTTCGACTTGTAAATGATTTGGCAACTTCACCAGTAAGTTATGCCTGCCTGATCAGTAATTAGCTCCTTAATAATCTCTGATACTCACAACTCAAAAGTTGTTCCATTTTTTGTTCAGGATGAAATCAAGAAAGGAGATTATCTTAAATCGATCCAATGTTACATGCATGATTCTAAGTGTTCTGAAGAAAATGCTCGAAACTACATAAAGAAATTAATTGATCAGACCTGGAAGAAGATGAACAGAGACATACTAAGGGACCAATCCTTCTCAAAGGATTTTAGAAGAACTTCAATGAATTTAGCTAGGATTGCTCAATGCATGTACCAGCATGGAGATGGATTTGGTATTCCAGATCGTGAGACAAAGGATCGGATACTCTCCTTGTTCTTTGAACCCATTCCTCTTACCTGAAATGCCATGCTTCATTATGCCTCCCTACACATCAAAGCTCAATGTAACAGAAATAAAATATACTACTGTGATAAGGCACGTATCTTCCATAATGATTTGCATCTTCTCAAACTCCTGGAGGTTTCACACATGGTGGATTGAGCAGCTTGGCAGTTCCTTATGGTTATTATCGGTCTTTATCCTAAATAGTTATGAAGTTGTTATAGTATATAAGACTGCATCCAGTAATGTGTAGGCAGGCTATAGTATATCTTTTATATGCAGAAAGATCATTACGATCGGAATGCCCAATTTTCTATCAAATAATTTTGTGTATTATAGATATAAATTCTTAATATTTAAATTTAGATATAATTTATCTTTTTAGGATTAGAAATTATAAGCTAAAATAGATAGCCAACACTTTACCCCTCTTTTGTATTTTTTAATTATTTTTTTAATTAAAAAATAAGAAATGAAAAATAAATAAACAAAAAAGAATAAGTAGAAACGAGGAAATTTAGAAATTGAAAAAGGTATATATTATTTTTATTTTTTTACTACTACTGTCATATTTTTAGTGTTTTTTTTTAGATCTTGAAAATTTCAAGGAAGAAGAGTAGGTGAGACTTATGCTTTCTTTGGTAAACTTTGTGGTTTCTTTCTCATGTTTAATTATGAAATCATCAATAATTAATCTCATTAATCATTTTTAATGTATTGGAAATATAATTGAAGAATATTTTCAATATTTAAGCTAAAGAGCAAAAATGTCCAAAAATAAACTAGTTTATAGTGTGAATATGTCCTTTTATCATTCTGGCCAAATTATGACCAATTTTTTATGGCCAAAAGGATTTTTCCTCAACTATATCTAGCTTTAAAAATAAGTTTAGGAAAAAAAATAAAATAATGAAAATATCATTTAATTTGAATCGAAAGGAGCACTATTTTAAGGTTAATATTGAAGTACCAAGGAATTCTCTCTGTCTGTTGATTCATATAGCATTAATTAATTGGGAACAAAATTTGACTAGTATTAGGGGCGTCAAAAATGAGCCCAAACATAGATAACCGTCTAATCCGTCCAGAATTTTAAGAGTTAGACTCAAGATAATTTGAATTGAGTTCAATCTCAACCCATTCAAGCCTAATCCATTTTAAGAGAATCCTCAATTGAGCCCAATTCAATCTCCAATGTCAACCCGTTTTAAAACTTTTTACTAAGATATGTTCCTATATTAAAGGTATGAATTATTATTATTATCTATTTAACATCTTTTAGGATTTATCATCCATTTGTTACTTTTTTTTAAAAAAAATCTTGAGCTGAAATTCGCATTATGATTATAAAAAGTTAAATATCACTATGTTAAAATTATTGAGATTAATCGGGCCAAATTGGGCGGGTCAAGACTCAACCCGTTTTTTAGCCCATTTGAACCCAACCCATTTGAGCCCAAACTAAACTTGGGCGGGTTAAGATCCAACCCGATTCTATGTCAACCCGTTTTAATATCTTCAATTTCAACCCAACCCACCCATTTGACACTCCTAACTAGGGGTGTACAAAATCGAACCGAAAACCGAATCAAACCGCAAACCGAGAAAAAAAACCCAACTAGTGGTTGGTTTGACTTGGTTTGGTATTGAAAAAAAACCCGACTATATTTGGGTTGGTTTGATTTTAACTAAAAAAAACCAACCCGACATTATATATATAATTTTAAAATTTTATTTTATACATAAAAATATTTACTTTGATATAATTTTAAAATATTTCTTATACTTTTTCATTGTTTTTATCTGTTAATATATTATTTTTAGTTTGGAACTTAGAATTCTAAATGGTTCAATAAAGATTATAGTCCACAGATGTTAGTAATTAAAATAAAGCTTAAATCAAAATCAAATTAATATTAATGCAAAAAGAAAATCAATTCAACACTAAGAATGACAATAATATTGAATATTTGTTCTTTGGTTTTAGATTGGTTTAGACAATTCAAATACATAATTTAATTTTAATTTCTTTTAATATTTAGTCATGTAACTAATACTTATTAAACTTATTTTAGCATGATTTAGTACTTTTAAATTATGATCATTTTTATTATGACTTGTTAATTTGCAATATTTGGTTTACACGATTTCATTATTATTATTATTATTTTGGATATTTTAGTGTATTATATCATATTTTGTATTATTTTCTTAAGAAACGTCTTAGATAGTTGTATTTTGGTAGAAGTAGAGAAATATTTGAAGTACAAGTAAATTATAAGTTTGTATGAATACTTTATCGGAAAACTCCGAAAAAACCCGAAAATCCAAAAAGCCCAAAAAAACCCGAGTTTAATTGATTTGGTTTGGTTTATAGATTTAAAAACCCGACACAAATAATTTGATTTGATATTAGAAAAACCTGAACCAACCCAACCATGTACACCCCTACTCCTAACTACTGGATTATCTTCCAAATATTCTCAACCCACTTCTTTCACTCTATAAAACCTCTTTCTAAATGCCAATAGTTAATAATAATACTCTTCAAACTATTATCTTTGTGTTTTACATAATAATAAAGATATTAATTTTACTTTTAAAAATTTATCCTTATTTTACACGTTTTGAAAAAGTATTTTTCAGTGAAAATTTCCTATGAATACTAAATTAGTAGAAAGAATGTTTAATTGAGAGGTGGGCAAGGAGCGGAGATGGTTGATCTGTTATTTGTTTAATACTTGCATCTTTTTTAAAATTATTGATCTTTTTAGCTTGAAATACCTCTTAAAAGAATTACTTACTTGTAGAAAATATGAAGAATTATACTTTATGATTAGACTTTTAATTAAATGTCTTGAAGAAAGAAGTCGTTCTATAATGACATAAAATTCCACGAATTAAAAAGGGTGATTTTGGCTAGGAAAATATATTTTTTCTTAATTATGTAACACAACACTAATTTTGAAACAAATAACAAGATAAAAATATCACTTATTTTAAAACGGAGAAAGTAACAAGGTGACAAGTGGGGAATTGCTTTTACATCAATTGATTTTGTGATTCATTTAATTTATTCATTTTGTTTTATTCTAAATTTGTACAAAAGAAAAAGTACTCCCTTTGTTATTTTTACTTATCATTATTTGACTTGATATGTTCATTAATAAAATAACTATTGCTATAGGTATTTTACTATACTATCCCTATTAATTATTGTTTTGTATTTGGTCTTGATAAATGATACGGAGAATATTATTTAATGTTAGGGGTAAAACATGAAAAAATAATAATTGTCTTGTATATATATATATATATATATATATATATCGAAAGTGACAAGTAAAATTGAAAATTTATTTAAGAAATAAATGACAAGTAAAAGTGAACTAAGGCATAAGGAAGTAAAAGTTCATTACATAATTATTTTCTTTTATTCAAATTATTCGCTGAATTATTTCATCAATTATACACTTGTTTAGAATATAAGAAATGAAATTAAGTTTTTTCTTGTTTAGAATATAAGAAATGAAATTAAGTTTTCGTGTTTAGAATATAAGAAATGAAATGAACCTTTTTGTTGTTTAGAATATAAGAAATGAAATTAACGTTTTTTCTTACATTACGCATGTCTTTCCTTTTTATCGAAAGTAGGGTTTGAAACGTGAGAAGTCTTGTCTTCACTTGTTTTATAAAAGGGGTCACTTTTCTCAATTATTGTAGACATAACTTCAAGATAAGGTTGCTTATTAACTATGGGTATTAGGAGGTCAGGAAACTACAAACCTAGCATTTGGGATGATGAATATGTCCAATCACGACCCAACTTGTACGCTGTAAGTCCAAAAATAATAAGTCGATTATTTTTTTTTTTCATTTTCAACATTCCAAACTTAATTTACATCGCGATAGCTAGATGCATGTGCTAATTATTTGGAAAAAAATAGTGACGAACTTGTTTATCATGCAGGAAGAGAAATATTGTGAACGAGCTGAAAAACTAAAAGAAGAAGTTAGGAGGATGTTGGAGAAAAAAATGACAAACTCATTGGAACAACTTGAGCTTATTGATATTTTGCAAAGACTTGGAATATATTATCACTTTGAGGAAGAAATTGATACAGTATTGAAGCAAACATACGTTAGTTATAATTATAATAAAAGAGATCTGAACAACGAGGAGGTGTATGCTGTTGCTTTAGAATTTCGACTTCTTAGACAACAGGGCTATCATGTTCCTCAAGGTACTTCAAATCATTTTTCAATACCTAATACGAAACATCAATTAATATATGGTAGTGTGGTAAAACAATTATTGTTGTCTTAACCGGTGTACCAAGTCTAAATGTGACAATTAATTGTAAAAATGAACGGAGGGAGTAGCTATATCTTATAGTAAATCCATGCTTTGGTTCCTTTTTGTTTTTTGGCAGAGATATTTTGCAGTTTCATGAACGAGGAAGGAAAGTTCAAAACAGCCCTTGTGGAGGATACTAAAGGACTGTTGAGTTTGTATGAAGCTTCCTATCTTTGTATGGAAGATGAAAATATTATGGAGAATGCTCGAGATTTCGCCACTCATTATCTCATGGAAAGCCTTAAGAAGAAGAAGATGGATGAGAATGTTGGTGAGCAAGTAAGCCATGCTTTAGAAATGCCTGTGCATTGGAGGATGGAGAGATTAGAAGCAAGATGGTTTATAGAAATTTATCATAAAAAAGAGAATATGAATCCTCTTCTACTTGAACTTGCAAAGTTGGACTATAACATGGTGCAAGGTACATACTTGGAGGAACTAAAACAAATGTCAAGGTGATTTCTATATGACATTTGAAAGTGAAAACAGTACTATAGAATACACTAAAACACTATTTGACATTTTTTTATGAAAAATATTTTTAGATATCTGGTTGGTGAGTGAAAATTACTTTCTAAAAAGATATCTGGTTAGTAATCTAGTACTAGCTAGTAAATTGGAAAGAACATTAATATGGCTGGTTATGACGCCTGCAGGTGGGATAAGAACATTAAACTTGTTAAAAAGATGAGCTTTGTGAGGGACAGATTGGTGGAGGGCTTCTTCTGGGCTGTTGGTTTCACTTCTAATCCTCGGTTTGGATACTGCAGAAAGCTTTCAACAAAGCTTTCTGTTCTCCTCACAACAATTGATGACATTTATGGTACCTTGGATGAACTTGAGCTCTTTACTGATATTGTTGACAGGTTTGTCCACATGCTTTACATCTTTTCCGCTCACCCAATTTTTATACTATCATGTCACCTAAAAGACCTGTCCATAATAAATGAAATCAATACTTATTGTGGTTACATGTATGTTGTGAAGATGGGACATCAATGCAATAGAGCAACTACCTGAATACATGAAAATCAGCTTCCTAGCTCTTTTCAATTCAATGAATGAACTGGCTTATGATATTCTCAAAGAACAAGGGTTCAGCATAATTTCACAGATAAGGAAGCAGGTAATAAACCTTTTTTCTCTATCTTAAATTTCCCATCTAATTGTATATTGACATGTTCTGGATCAAATATTTCAGTGGGCTAACCTGTGTAAAGCTTACTTATTGGAAGTGAAGTGGTATCAAAGAGGATATACACCTACGTTGAATGAGTTCCTGAGAAATGCCTGGATATCCAACACCGGTCCTGTACTAATAATGCATGCTTATTTTTGCATCACAAACCCCATAAAGGAGGACGAATTGGAATGCTTAAATCATTATCCTCCCATCATTTACTCACCTTCGCTAATTCTTCGACTTGTAAATGACTTGGGAACTTCACCTGTAAGTTATGCTTATAAAATAAATTTTTGTGCCTCATCAGTAAGTTCCTTAACTATCTCTGATACTTACAAGTCAAAAGTTGTTTGGTTTTTCTTTTCCCTTTGTACAGGATGAAATCAAGAAAGGAGATCATCTTAAATCAATCCAATGCTACATGCATGATTCTAAGTGTTCTGAAGAAAATGCTCGAAACTACATAAATAAGTTAATTGATCAGACCTGGATGAAGATGAACAGAGACATACTAAGGGACCAATCCTTCTCAAAGGATTTTAGAAGAACTTCGATGAATCTTGCTAGGATTTCTCAATGCATTTACCAGCATGGAGATGGATTTGGTATTCCAGATCGTGAGACAAAGGATCGGATACTCTCCTTGTTCTTTGAACCCATTCCTCTTACCTGAAATGCCATGCTTCATTATGCCTGCCTACACATGAAGCTCAATGAAAAAGAAATAAAATATATAAGAATATATGTTTAAAGAAATAAAATATATAAGAATATTTATGATAAGGCACGTATCTTTCATACTTACTCAAGGAGGAAGAAGCAAAGAAAGATAATGATTTGCATCTTCTCAAATTCCTCGAGGTTTCACACATGGTGGATTGAGCAGCTTGGCAGTTCCTTATGGTTACTAAAAGTTATTTGTCTTTATCCTAAATAGTTATGAAGTAGTTATAGTATATAAGACTACATCCAGTAATGTGTAGGCAAGCTATAGTATATCTTTTATTTGCAGAAAGATTGTTGTTATGGGAGACACGAGATACTTGTCTCTCTATGTATTTTATGTTGCTTGTATCCAGTATAAAACTTTGGTTTCTATCAATCTGTATTCTATATCCTGAAACTTGTACAATGCCCTGCAGTAAATAAGGCTTTGGAAGAGCCATGGTATTGCAAGAAATAGTTATCGACATTGTCACGAATTTCCGACATTACATAACAATGGAAGATGAAAAACCCTACAAGAACAATCAAGTAGAATACAGGGATCCCCTGACAATTCTAAATTGGGGATGAAGTATTATAATCTCAATATCAAGAAAATAGTTATGAAAGAACAATTATACATGTCAACATACAAAACACATCATCAGGGCAAGAAAATGGTTTTTTTATTATGTTTCTGGTGTTCTGATCATTTACTCGTTGAGCTCATCAATTGGAATGACTTAACCAGCATACACGAGGCAAGTACCTAGTCCGTTATCCCAACTCCAGTCGTGCTTATCGTTGGTTTATACCATGTGAGAAGCCTGTCCAAACACAGCCACTATACCAGCTTCATTGTTATGAAGCTAAAGCGTTCAACTTCTTCTCAAACATCTTAGCTCGTCGAAGGGCGTCCAAGGCCTCTGCCTGCTTTCCAGAACGTTTCAAGTTTAATGCCTTTAATTTCTCTGCCTTTACCCGCTCTTCCAACTGCTTTCTCTCATTGGAAGTTTCATCAGATACACGTGCTTCAGATAGTTTTGGCTCTGATCTTTCAAGGATTTGAGAGGCAATAGTGTCAGTTTTATCAGTATCACCAGTTATAGGTTTTTTCGTTTCCTGCCTTTCCGGGCCACGGGGTACAACAAAGGTATCTGCAATTCCAATTGCTTTTAAAGCAGAGAAAAGCTGAGGATCAAGAAAATCCTCAACACTGACACCCTCTGCTGATTCACCTGTGGGGTCAGAAGACTGCATTGTACCTTGGGAAGACGCTTCTTCCAACTGGCTCTCAATAGCTTTTGCCAATTCAAATTCTGCATCAGCTTCTTCTGTCCTACCTTCCCTTCGCAACTTAAGTGCTTGTCGTTTGTGGCTGAGAGACTGTTGCTGTAATTTAAACCGATCACGTCCAGACAATGGCTTTGGACCTGAGCTGGGACTTACTTCTTTCTGTCCTACTTGAGATATATGAGGTACTTTGTTTGGGCTAACTTCATTTTGTCCAACATGTGAAGTATTAGGACCTGCTGAGACTGTGGAACTACTACTACCCAGAGTCTTTTCCTCCTCAAGGTGCTTCTCTAAGAGTTTTGCCTGTCGAAGTTCCTCCTTGGCTTCTGCCACTTTCCCTTCTCGCTTCAATGCAACTGCTTTCTTCTTGCGAGCCAGAATATCTTGACGAAGGGAATTTTGATCAAGCTGAGAATTAACTTCCTCGGCAGTTTTTGACTCAGAGATGCATGGTTTCTCATCTGATTGAGAGACCTCTTCTGGTTTCTCCGGAGTATGTGTAACTTTGCTTTTCATATCCTCAATCGGACTCTTCCATGAATCTGACGGTGGAAACTGTGGGTTCTCAAGGGGAGAATCAATAGCTATACGTTCTTTCTGCTCATTTGACTTACTTGGGTTAGACATAGATTCTTCAATTTCAGCCAACTGTTCTTCTAACATTTTAGCCGCATTCATCAATTCCTCTGCCTCCTCAGTCTCTCCTTGGCGTCTTAATGTGAGAGCCTTCCGTTTCAAGCCCAGAAGTTCCCTCTGGATTTCACCTCTACTTTTTTTAGATGCTCGAGTTTGGATGTTACTCGTAGCTTCCTTAGTTAGGGACTCGCTAAGATGAGAAACATTATTTTTCCCTTGAAATGACACAGATGGAACATTAGCTTTTTCATCATCCTGCCAGCCCAAATTATTAAGCAGTGAAAGATAAGTTGGGTCATGCATATCTTGATCTGTAACCTCTGCATCTTCATCTCCAGCATCAATATCTGCAATACTTTCATCACGCTTATTCCCAGCAATAGGCTGCACAAATTTTGGTGGATTATCAATATCTTCAAGTTGCTTCTCAAGAATCTTGCCTCTTTCCAGTTCTTCTTCAGCCTCATCTAACCTTCCCTCCCTTCTTAAAGCAAGAGCCTTCTTTTTAATACCAAGAAGTTCTCTCTGGATCACAGACTTACTCTTTGGTGCTACTTTGGGCTCTTTATCCTTTCTTTCAACGAACTTTCTTACATCCTCTTCACCATTACTTAGTTGTTCTTCAAGCTCACTCTCCAGTGTTTTTGCCCTCTTCAGCAGTTCCATTGCCTCCTTAGTTTTACCAGCCCTTTTCTGGCTAACGGCTTCTCTTTTCAGAGACTGAATTTCACTTCGTAGCACTTCCCTATCAACAGGTTTGAATTGCTTTTCTGAAACCTCAGATTCAGCGGCATCTTCAGTCCAGCCCATTGACTCCAAGGCAGCTGCTATTTCTGGGTCATACATGTCATCATCAGTTACTTCAAAATTACCATCTGTACCAATATCATCAGCAGTTCCAAGAAGGTTGTCAAAATCATAACTAGAATCTGGTTTATGTCCAGTGGATAAATCATCAAATTTATCAGTATCCAGCCCACGTATTAAAGAAGAAAGCTCATCATCAGAATCTTCATCATCACCCAACAGTTCCTGCTCTTCTATTTGCTTTTCAAGAATTTTAGCCTTCTTCAATTCTTCTTTGGCTTCAGCAAGTTTCCCTCCCCGCTTCAGCTGGATTGCTTTTTTCTTATGAGCAATGACCAGTGACTTGTCCATTCCATGAATTTTCTTTTCAGGATTAGTCTTTCCAGAAACTTCTCCAAGAAGCGCAGAAAGTTCACCCTCAAGGCTCATGGTTGCTGGCCTTTTGTCAGCAGTACGAAGATCCATATCTGACCATCCCAGATCTCTGAGTTCAGAAGCAAGATCATCCTTCTCTTCGGTAATTTGAGGAGAGAGCTTATTTTTCCTACCAGATGCTTTGCCAGCATCATTATCTTGCTGGATCTCGGTGACATTACTGGACGACAATGCTCTTTTACGATTTTTTCTCAGAGAAATCTCCAAAGCAGCAGCCTGCCTTTCAAGTTCTTTGCCCCTCTTAAAAGCCCTTAGAGCCTCTTCAGGTTTACCTGCAGCTTTTAGAGTTCGGTGATTCTGTTTTTCTTCCATGGCTTGCTGACGTAATTCTTCAGGAGTAGTGGAACCCATCTCAGTCTGCTGCTCTGTCTGATTACTGCTTCCATCTCCAGCCTCATCTTTACCAGAGAAATCTAGAACATATGAACCTGATGCAGTGCTTGCTGACTGTTGATCATGGGAAAGAACATCTGAGGTCCTTTCTTTACCCAGAAGGTGATTTAAAACTTCATCCTCACTCTTTGATGCAAGTCTTGAGCTCCCTATGACAGACAACACTTGTATTTTAAATCAAGCAGTAGATCATTTCTATCTATTAGCACAGTAACTATGACTGAGTAAAACCAGTTATTTGTTTGGTACCTTTTGACACTCTACTTTTTTGACCATATCGCAATTCAAATCGTGCAGCCTCTTCTAATCTTTTGCATGGTTCACAAATACGCACCGGTGAATCACCTTGTCCGCGTAGCACCATTCTTTGCTGGGTACAGCTATTGCAGAAAATGCCCCCGCACCTCCGGCAATGATGCTGAAATTTCATAGTGTGAATCACAAAACAAGTGGAAAAAAAAACCAAACACCTACCATATTCATATTTCCATTCAAACAAGCACAAAGAGACAGTTGAGGGGAGGATAAAATCATATATATAGCCTTGGTAATAAGGAGATAAAAGATGATATTGATATTTCAACAATACTAATGCAAAAAATGTCATTATTAAAAGAACAACAGTAAGGCAGAAAAGAAAAGTTGAAGCCACACCTAAATAATCAACTTTAACATGGTGTGTCTTAGAAAAAAGGAACCACTCTAGGCAAACCATAAAAGCATATCCGTTAACTACTCCTTTCAACTACTACCATTGCAACCTATTCTCACAGCCCAGAGAATGGCATATAGCCCGCTACTGAAGAGGATTGGTTTTTAGGCAACAATATGCGAAAAGTTCAGAGGCTTCACAGTAAAAGGCTAGATTCCTAGGAAGGTAATCTGCAAACACTTGTTTGGAAACAGCAAGAAATTTCCAGGCCACACGTGTGAATTTTGTTTGGAGGAAGATTATCCTTGAGCTGAACCACTACTGAAGAGTTTGAGAACATCATAACTCAGATATTGCCAAGAAGACGGAAACTACAGAAAAAGCATTCAATATCTGAGCTATAATGACCACAATTTGCTTTCCAATTATATCAAAAAGGAGAAGGTTCATAGTTCTCATAAGAAACAACACCTGCTAACATTGATCAATCAGCAAAAGCAAAAAGAAACAATTCAGCAAATAGAATTTTAACTCCAGCTTTTCAAACAGGGTTGATAGATGCCTCAATTGAATTGCAGTTCTACTTGACAAAAGGTTTGGACTATGAATCGCACACAAAAATGTCTATATTCTTGGATTATTACCTATGAGAGAAATATAAACAATTAAACCCAACTACTAAAAGTTATGAACACTTCAAGGCCAACTACTTCTGTGGAGATAACCAAATATATAGAAGCATCTTTGTGGTCAAGAAATTCACTAGAGAAGCAGATGAAGAACCTCTTGTTCTCCAATAACTACAATCGCAGATAAGAGCACAAGTGAATGAAAGTTGTATATTGCTGATAACGATGGAAGATATTGGGGGGAGGGGGGGGGGGGGGGGGGGGGACTATAGATTCCCATCTTAACACCCGTGATCATTTTTCCCGACATTAAAGAAGAATTGATTGCAACCATTCTTGTCCAAACACTTGCCAATTTACGTAACAATGAAATAGAAATGCATAAACTGTTTGCAACCAGGATGAAATAGATTGATTTTCTGATGAATATATTGCCTATACTGCACACCCTTTCAACTCTAGAAAATTGGCTTTTCTACTGAAGGAGGACCAGCTTGAAATAGCACCCACTAAAGTGGCAAGTCAGGTGATTCCTCTATATTTAGAACACAATAGAGTTCTCTGCAAGATGCGTCACTAGAGTCAAAAGGACATGCATTACCTAGATGAGGAGGTGGAGAAAGTTTAATATCATCAGCCAATTGAGCTGGTCTAGATGAAATCTAGAAATCTACTAAAGACATCCCCAGCCATAGTTAAAGTACAATAAAATATGAAAGAGATTATAATTTCTTGCTCCCAATTCGTTGCAGAAAGAGGTTCATATTCCCTTGAAATAGGAGAATGATGAGCTATTGGGTTTGCTTTGTTCTTTCTCTTGGTGACTTAACTACCTCTGAAGGTCTCAGATTTTTTGTCGAGCTTATTTTCTTGTATAATGCATCCTCAACAGATGGTGGAGTACAATGGAAGCAGTATCATACTGCATGTACTATTATCTTTTTCTTGATAATTGTTGGAGCTGGAACAAAGATAAATATGTACTGAGCAAGCTTGTTCACATCCAAAGTTCTACACAAATCTAAGTAAAAGAATTCAGAAATCTATTGTAAGCGAGCACTTCAGTCTTGCCACTAAGCCTAAAATATAAATTCGCTGTATCTTTCCCATTATATCTCTTTTCTCTCAATAAACCTGTTTATCGCAAAAATACTTTGATTGCCACGCTATTCAGGAATAATATTTGGGAGGATTAGCTATACACTTGGAATTCAACATAAGATCATTCCGTCGAGAATAATGTTCACAAGAGTCCTTCAGCAATATGAAACACCTCAAACATACTGGAGTAAGGTACAAAATTATAGACATTCTTCTGTACGACTAAACCTAGGAGGGATAAGCATTTCCATAAGTGTATATTAATGGACCCAACAGGGTATATGAATGATCATCAATGCTATAACATAAAGGTGAGATTTTTGCTACAACTCCGCAATAGTACCACAAATACTACAGTACTTGACAACATATTCCAATAAAGTCAATGGGAAAATAAAAGGGTATAACATAAAAATTCAATCAAAAACTTATATTGACGACATATTTAAGATCTAACATGTGATTATTCAAGAATCAAACCCCATAATGATCAAAACTTAAAACCTTGGGAATTTGCCTAATGGGTATCGAGAAAAATCATATTTTTGAAAAAGGGTGTCAAGAAAAAGTTGAAGAAACCATGGAAAACAAACCTTGCGATTGATGAAAGTGAACTGAGAAGAACATCCTTGGCAATGAGAAGCATCAACTACCCAATTATTCCCTCTGAGTGATGGTTTTGAAGGTAAACCGATCTTCTCCAACATTTTCTTCAATCTGTTACTTTCAAAGTAAAGAAAAAGTAAACCTCAAATAGGAAGAAGAATCCTTCGCTGATTCACTTTTTCTGAAATCTTGTTAAAAACGCCGAGTGGAGCCAACCGAACGACGACGTTTACGTGATGTTTCGGCGAAAGTAAGAAAGAGAAAAAGAAATCAAATACCTAAGAAGAATTGTTTATTTATTTATATTTATTAAATAGTTTTAATACCTAAGAAGAAATTGCTATCCTTCTAATTTCTATGTTGATACTTTTTTCACTTAATTCTCAAAAATTAGTGTTTTGTCAAGCTTAATTCAGTTCAAAATATTAACGTTTTAGAAAAAATAATATTATTTATAATAGTTTTCTAACTGAATTCTTACTGTTCTAATTAATAAAGTGTTAAAAAGTAAAAAATTAAAAGGAGATAAAGAATAATTTTAGACAAATTCTAATGGTTAAGGCTATTAAACCAAACAATATATATATTGAAAATATGAAGAAAAATATACAGCACTTTATGTGTCTAATAGTAACAATATGTTATCTTGATATGTCTATTTCTAGATATAATAACTTAACAAAATTATATGACTAATAATTATGAATTAGATATTGTGTGTGAAGCTTCACAAATGCATCTCTTCAATACTACTCTTTATACAGTGAATTAGTTACACAATAATTTCTTTTTCCACAATACTAACCTTTTTTTTATATACACACTATATCGTATAGACCACATAAGAAAGAAAAAAAATCTTATTTATATAAAAAAAGATAAAGTATAATTAGTTACACATAATAATGAAGGTATTGATAGAAATTTTACTCCTCACACATTACATCTTATGTTATCTCAATTTTTATGATATTTTGATGAATATGCCCAATTTTTATAGGAACCAGCGTATAACAACATCGTTGCACATAATTATATGAAATCTTAAAAGGAATTGGCCTACAAAAACTTGGACCAAACTTCTGGTGAATTTATCACTCTATTTTGGGAACGGATACATCTGGCCCAATTTTATCCTAAGGGCCTTGGCCCATTCATTTGCAAAACCGGAATCTTTTATTTCTTTTTTCTTTTTTTCTCCTTTACCACTTCTCATTGTGGAAAAAATACATAATAATACTATAACAGGGAAGGAATTTGATTAGACAAATTCTACCAGGATTGCATATGAATACTATGCAAAGTGCAAATATTATAATACGGTTCTCTAATAATCACTAAATTATCATGTTTGTCATATTTGGATTATTCCATTAAAATTTATGTATGTTGTGTATCATTTAAACGTAGTCTGATTTTAATAGGATAAAGCGAGATTTAGATTAATTAATAAAGGAAGCAGTATGAAATGTAGCAGCATTTTGATCTCAAAACTACTTATCCGTACACATAATAATAATAGTAAAATATAATTATATCCGCATAATAAATGTCTATAGTATCTTTGTAGTGGAATACATTGTATTCGTGCACGTACAAGAAATACATTTTACTCACATATGCTTAATGAATGTATCCACATGTAAACAATTTTCACACCTAACTGTATTCGTGCAAATAACAAATATATTTATGTGTATTTGCTTGAAAATCTCAAATTATACTTCTATTATCTTTTTAAACTAGCAGTGTCACTTGATTTTTGATGATACGAAAAGGCTTTTCACTTTGTTGACTCATAAATGCACACGGAGTCCGATTGCCTGGGAATTGCGCCTAAAAAGAGAATCACAATAATCAAAGATGTTTGTTGTTGGAAACTTCTAAAGCCAAAACCAAGATGATTAATTTCAAGGATGTTTGCTTCTCTTAGGGTTTGATTTTTGAAGTTCCCTAGCTTTTCATTTAATACCCCTCCCTTCTCCATCATGTCCTGTTGAAAATATAACCACTTCTTTCTTTTTTATTAAAAAAAATCTCAAAGCTAAGATCGAAACCCTTTTGGGTACCAATTAATCAATTATCATCTTATATTTCATGTTTGGATTTGCTTCTTTAACGTAACATAGCAGCAACTTGTTTTGTTTGCCTCTTGACTCGACGAAGCTCTTAGTTCCAACAATGTTTTAGATTATTATTATTTTATATGCATAAACCCGCATGACATGGTTTCATTTTAGGGAAAATTGTATGAAATATCAAATTAAATGATATAGCCATAGTTTATTTTATTTGTAATTCGCAGCAAACATCTTATTTTTTTACCATCTGATTCGGTATACAATTAGTCATTTTCGGTATACAATTAACAATTTTATACATTTCGGTATAAAATGTATAAAATGTGTTTGTGTTTATATAAAGCGAGAGAAAAATGTATATACAAATACAAATACATATATTTTCGTCTTATTCACTTATAATTATACAAATACAGATATTATTATACAAATTACAATGTATAAATGAATTTATATAAAACTGAACAATTTGTATAAAATTGGATGTATATATTTAATTATACAAAGCAAAAGCTCATAGCAAACATAGAATTTGCTATGGAGCGCAATTATGCAAACTATAACTATAACATACAAATATAATTTTTATATTTGCTATATGTGAAAGTTGCTCATAATTTTATCCTTGAGAAACTTTTTAAAGTGTACAAATGTTATACAATATATTTACGGTTGCACGTTTCAAATATACATATGCTATGACATGCTTAACCCTTCTTAAATGGTATGTTGATTCAAACTAAGTCACATAATGCAACACACTGAGCAACTCTTTTCTTATTAGAAAATTAAGTCCAGTTTTACTCCTAATAAAATAAATATGTGGCCATAGCTTACAAGTTGCAACAAATTTTTCTCGAATGTTCATCTTTATAATGTTACAACTACAATGGGGAGATGAAGAAGAGTTCTGGTGACATTTTTTTCCATCAGTTGTTAATTATGAAGTAATTAAACTTCGTGCAATATTTTACTCTATTTACCGCAGCCTAGGAAGCAAAATATTGTCTAGGTGTTCCTGTTGCTCAGATCTCTTCTATGTGATGTTGTCTAGATCAAGAGCCATAGTTATAATTTTTTGTTTCTTTCTTCTTGTTGATATACACGTGTTCAAAGAAAATTTATGCCCCAGATTATAAAAATGAAACTTTCCATGCACCTAAAATCTGTAATACCTAAATAATTAACAATATTGAAATTAAAGCATAGTGTTAGCGAGCCCCACAATTGTTGTGCTTGTAACGAGCCGCATTAGTCGCTGGGAGATTCTGTATTAGAAAAAGTCTTGGCACACTACTCTGTGTAAAATTATTCTTTAGAAACATCCATCAAATATATTATTAATATACTTCTCTGGCTCCAAGATTAGACAAAGACAAATACAAAAGACAAAAATCTTATACTTAGATAACTATTTTTCTTTCTATCACTCCCAGAATCAATGAGAAATTTATGTTCATGACTATTCCACTCAATGAAAAAATAATGATTTTTTAGTAGTGTATTTTTTTCTCCTAGTTACTCCTCTATACTAGTAAGAGGTCTTAACTGTCAAATAAAAGCTTAATAAAAAACACTTTCATTCTGGTTTTTCCCTCTAGAAATGTTTGGAGATCAGTACTCCCTCCGTCCAAATTATGTGTTTTACATTTAAAGTCGATTAAAAAAGAATGTTATACTATTTTAATTAGAATCAATTTGCTTTTAAACTTTTTATTTTAGGGTTAATAAGATGATTAATAGCCTCTATGACTTACTCTAAATCAAAAGTTTTAAATGTCTTTCTTTCATTTTATGTCTAGTCAAACACCTAACATATATTGAGACGAAAGGAGTAGTTAAGAAACACCTTACATATATTGCTCTTTAAGGACTAATATATACATTGCACTGCTTGCTTTTGAAAGACTACATTGATTCATATGATCACCACATAATTAAGAAAAAATTGAAGTCCTTGTGACTGAATATCTGAGCCTGTTCTGCATAGTGACTAATGCACAAGCTGGAAAGTTTTCATTTTGAGCTATTTCCTTCTGAGTTTCTTCAGAGAGCTTCTCATAGTTGAGCACGCAACATATCTTTATCTTTTCTTCTTCACATAAAACATTAATATGTACCTGTTATAAAATCAAGAGCTTAACTTCATTCTATGTACTCATACTGTAAAAAAAATATTTACATAAACATATTCACTTTAAAAGCACTTTTTAATGTTACCTTGAGGTACATATCTATGGCAATATAAATGTTGTCATATGATTCTCTTGCAATATCCGGCATAGCCATGGCCAATGCCAAGAACTTTGAAGGTTTAAGACGAGGATCAGGGGCCACTTCTATGATATAAAGATCAATTAACTCAACAACTTTCTTCACTTGATACATTAATAATTTTTCGCGGCTAATGGAGAGGAATGTGTCCAGCAGCCTCAGAATTAGATTGTTATTGTAAGCAATTTTTTCACCAGCTGGAGAAGGAACAAGCAAATCATCCAGTTTAGCTTTATCTAGCTGGGAGCCAATTAGATGTTCTAATTTCCCTATTGAACATTTGCTCATTTTCAAGGTAAAAGACGCCTGTAGAATGTCGAATAGACCCCTGATAGATATGAAGTTGCTATCAAGAGAATAAAGGAATTTGATTACAGTCTCAATGATTCTGCATTTCTTAACTGATGAAGCATTTGGACAGTTCATTCTTTTGTAATAAAACAGGAATGAAGATATCACACGATGATCCAATTTCTTAGAAGTCATTGTGTCTATAATCATCTTGAACATATTGAGTTTCAAGAATCCAAGATCTGCAAACCACCAGGTTGCTTGACAAGTGTAAATTCCCCTGCTTTCTGTACTAATGTCCCCTGAAAACTGCATGGACGAATTGTCGGTAGAAGATGCACATGGACTAGAAATGTAATGAAGTTCAAGCCTTCCTACCACACAATCCAAGAACTCTTGTAATAAAGATGAAGATGGCATGAAAAAGATCAATTCTTGGCAATTTTTCAAGCCAATAATCAGCTCAGACCATGTCATGTAATGAATCTTTTCGAAAAAAGAAATAGTTTGCTCAACCAAACTTGGTCTCCCCTGCATTTCTTGATTCATTTCAAGGTAATTGGCAGCACAATGCAGTTGAAACATGTTAAAAGGAGTTATCTTTATCCTACCACCATTATAGCAAAACTTAACAATGTGTTCAAAACAGTCAGCACCTCCTGGAAATTTGTCGAAAATTAACTTCAGCCTTCTTGTTTTCCCTGTCAACTTACTAAATAGTTTTCTTAATCTCCCCGAGAAAGATGCAAGAATAGTCTGCACAATACAAAACATATATAAATGAGATGGTCAGTCAAGGGTGCATATTAGTCCCTAAGAAACATTTTTCTAAAGGGAAATGGAAACAATTGACAATAGTAAAATGTATGTACCTTGTCCACCAAGAATATTTCTTGTCCATTGACATCAACCTCAAGAAGACAGAAATTTTGCATAATCAAAGGATGGTTCCAAGAGCTAAAAGACAGGGAAATGAATGTTAAAATAAAACATCAACTGTGGGATGTCTAAACTTGTAGAATGATATTCAAAGGAACAAACAAAATGCTGAGAGATGGAAAATAAAAGAAGTTCCAACACTCATTTTTCTAATTCCAGTTTTAAAACTAGTTTATTGAGCAAGTTTCTCGACATTTGTGAACTTTGCTACTATGTCAATGGCTGGTCAGCATAAAATATTCTAGGAATTAGAAGCATCCAAAAAAATTACTCTATATTATTACTATTTGGAAATTTAGAAAAGAAATATAGTATTTCTTTAATTACGATTATTTAAAAAATTGAAAATAACACTGAAAATTATTGATTGATAACACTTTTTATGAAATTGCTAAAATGTCACAATTAAAATCAGATGTCCAAATTCACAAAGAGAAGGATTTTGTTTTTAGATGTGTTAACTTTACGCATAGTTAGTAGGTCCCTAAGGAGCATTCAAAAGGGCGGCTGTTAGATGGCTACACGAAAGAACGAAAGAAATGAAGTTGGTTTGACCGTAAAATTCATGTTTGTCTATTGAAGCGAGTTGAATGATCAGACGGAGACTTGCCTCATCTTCTCTAGTATGAACCTTGCGAAGAGAAAAAGATGTTGCTCCCCTTCCCTCTTTCTTTTTCCACTTTGCTAATCTTCCCCTCTAATGCGGGCTAGAATCACAATGTTTTTTTCTTTGTTATTCTAATTTTGGTTTTAGTTATCAAAGTCTTTCGTACTCCCAATATTGTAATTGTTTTACAAGCGAGGATGTATGTTAAATTCTCTAGAATTATTGTAATTCAGATCCTCCACAATTTACAGTAGTTGTTGATGATTTTTCTACTTTTTGCCGTCAATTTTGGATAGTGGGATAATTAAGCTGACTTTGAGATAATTAATTTGCTCCCACTATAACGAGCAGAACTTGTTTCACTTTCAGGGGAATACTGCAAATTCCAAATATTAGTGTTTCATACAGATAGCTAGTGTGAAACTTTTAATTTGGAAAAACGAGTTTGACTAGCTAGGTTCTTTTACGGAAACATAACATGTTTTTTTTGAAAGTTTAATTTAGTGAAATTCATATCTTCTCTTATATCTCTAGTACTGTATATCTATAAATCGTTTCTTTTATCGTATTCATCTCTTCTTGAGCTGAGAGTCTATTGAAAACCGTCTAGATGAATGAGATTTCTCCACTCTTAATTAGCTGTTGAATGAAGAAATTTCTGACAAGAAAATAAGTCTAATGCAGTGATGAATCCAAATTAATCAAGCCAGTAGAATATTGAATATCTAGGATTATACCCAAAAAAAATTAACAACTATATTTGTGTGGCTATACAAAAGGACATCCAAGAAAATGGAAAAAGAAAAAAGAGTAAAAAGAGAACACGGATGATAAAGGCAAATATTAAGGGTTGAATAGCATGTACACTTTTTTTAAAGCAGGAAAATTACAACAAGGGAAAGGTATAAACTTTTTATGAATATTAGATTTTACAAAATCTGAATCTCGTTGCAATTTGCAATTACAATCTCATTTTTAAGTATTAAATGCTAAAGCTGGCATGTCCACTATGCCCAATCAAATACTAATTTAATAAGAACTCTATAAAACATTGATTAAACAAAAATTTATTCACTAACTCTCTTTCTGAATCTTGACATCAGAGAAAATAAAAGATTCCATCATTTTCCTTAACCTTTGAGCTCAATTAGAAAACTCAAAAAGGAGTAGATAAGCCAGATGAGCTAAATTAGTATATACATTGTTTATAATCCAAATTGTGGTCAATCAAATAGTTAGTGAAGAGAGAAAATAGGTAATTATCTAAGTCATGGTTAACAAAGTTATTTAATAATAATAATTATTATTATGATAGTAATAGATAATAGATATCCACACAATCGAGATCAATTATCATTTATATATAATGAAAAAAGAAAGTAGTAGCTTCACGCATTTGACATGCATTTAGATTTTGATAATCTTTATCCATTAAATGCAATCCACCATATCTTTATTTTATCACCAATTATTCATCACCCATCTATTACTAAAACTAAAAAGGTGGCATTTCACTATCATCACCTAAAGCTTGTGCAGCCTCCCTAAATTGACCAAATTGACCTTAATAGCTTTCTACTAAATTGTTATAAGCATTCAACAGAAGACTAGAAATTTGAGTTGTAAGAAGTATGAAGTTCTTAGCTGATTTTCTGTCCTGTTATAGTGGTTGTGTTGGTGATAATAATTGTCCCAAAATTGAGTCATGTTCTCTTGTTCAAGTAACATGCCTAGAGGAAAATACTACTTGCAGGGCTCGAAAATTGACTCGTAAAAATTCATCATCAAAGGGATTGTGGCAGCCATCTCTATACACCATTTCTGAAAATGATACCATCAAAGCACAAGAAGGGATCAAAGCCAGCACCAAGAAGATGAAAAGTTATAGACGACCAAAAACCATTTCTCAAGCTTGTTATTACAATGATCTGAGGTACGCTTATATTTTACGATAATATAAATAATCAAGCGAAATCAGCACCAGAGTTAGAATTTTTTTGAAAACAAAAATAAAAACCCAAGACCAGTGTAATTTTTTGACAAAGAGGGTTCATATGAACCCCTTGCGCCCTCTAGCTCCCTCCCTGCTTGAAATCAGAAGCGGAGGTTTCATGAGTTCAACTTAACTCATTGTTTTCTACTCAAACTACATGAAAAAATAATTAAAATGTTCCATGGTTATTATTCAAGATCATTGATTAATATTTGACATGTAATTTTGCCTTGTTGTAGGGTACAAGCTCAGTTTCAGACAAGTATTATGGCACTGTCGGCAGTAACCTTCGTGTTTTGATCTCCTTTTTCTAGTTACTGTTTCATATGAGATGTTCGTGTGGAACCACATTAGTGTCATGATAAATACATCAATGGATGAAATATGTTTAATTGTCCTTCAGTTTATGATAGAATCAATCAGCAGAGCAAGTCTTACTACTGTACTGACACTGTAATTACCTGGTTAAAACCAGAGAAGCCATTACATAATCAAAGTTCCCACATAATGCAAGATCAGCCACTGACAAGGAGATTTAATCGAAAACCAACAAATGCTCCCTAATGCACTGAAAAGAACAAGTACATACTGTGAGAATTTGTAACCACAAGAACCTAAAGGCAAAGTAATACAGTAGCTAATTTCATATTCTTTAAACCAAATTCAGCCAAGGGGCATCGCCAGATTGTGATACTGCAAGACAAATAAAACGATTCTGTTTCTAAGCTCAACGCATAGAACGATTCTGTTTCTAAACTAAACTAGACCATCAATCAGATAACAGACGGCATTCACCGTGAAATGTCAAACACCTCCAAAATTATACATCATTTGTTTATGCCATCAGGCTTCAAATCAGAAATTCTTTCTGAGAAACAAATCATCTATAAAGGGAACAAACATCATCCCTGATGATTATTATCAAACTAAAAAGATATAAAAGAAAAGGGAGAAAAAATGACTGCATTTCTCAAGGTTGAAGGTGTTAGGTCTAAAAGGTGAAGAATCAGGTTCTAGATTTTCAGCAGCAAGATCATTAAATTTTGTTGCTAGCCTATAGCACGGGTAACAATTACTACCCCATCTTGGTGTTCCTGCTGCAAACAAAACTCTGTTGCAGCCCATTAAGCAAATTAGCAATGATAAGACATTTTTCATTCGCTAATCTATGGGAGCTTAGTACCCATTAATCTGAGGCCTCTGCTGAGGGCCTGTCAATCGAGAAAAAGGGATTTGACCTCGATTAGGAAGGCTTTTCTGACCAGAAAAACGATCAGTTGTTGTTGCTGGATCAGAGACTGATTTTGAGAAGGCTGCAGCCAGCTCGACTGCAGAGGTTGCTTTTCCATACCTCGCACCAGGAGCATCAGCAGAAGCAGGTCTTGGTGGTTCAACAGGTTTGCGCCACGTTTCTGGTGAGGGCGGCCTTTCCTGTACATGTTGCTGCGGCTGATGGTGGTGGTGGTGGTGCCTTTCAGTCTCCTTGTTGTTCCTCCAGTTCTCGCTTCTCCAATTCCTCCTCTGCCCATCTCCTTTGTCGACATCTATCCTGTGATCTCGCCTATCTGCGTTCTTCGCCATCCTATGGTCAATCGGAATACTCTCTGTTTTCTCATTATGTCTGGTCGCATGCATAACTGCCTCTGCTTTGCCAGCATGTTGTTTGCCCCTTCAGACAATTATCACTTAGTTCGTCAAACGAGAAAATTTCTGAGTCATAGAAAGAGATTGCATAATCAACTCATTTACTACCTAGGATGAGGTTGCTGAAGGTCATGATTATGCATAACATCATCAATCCCGCGATTCTGCAGTATCTGGTGGCGACCACCCATAATTGAACAGTAGAGTTAACAGAAAAGAGATATCAAACATTAGGGAACGAGAAATTGAAAAGGGCAAGTACAATCTTAATTTTATTAAAGGTGATTCATCAAGCAATTACAAAAACATTGAGGTGCAAAATGAACAAATTATGTTTCCTTTCAACAACAGAAAAAAAAAAACAATAATCTTTAGCAAATATTACTTTCTTCTGCATACATAAGATCAATAACTTACCATTTCACGTGGACGAGCACCGCCAAATAATGGTTTCCTGTGCCAATAAATCATAAGCACAAAACAATGTCAGCTTTAGCTAGAATAGATGTCCTCAGTCACATCATAAAGCAAGGGCAGTACATACTGCCAAGGGAGGGAAAGAAGAGCAGAAGAAAAAGTACAGGCGAAGTGACACAGACAGGTACTTTTTAAAGATAGATAATCATCAAGCAAGACAAACCGCTGATTCAGAGTCATGGTAAAGAAGACCATCATACCATGAATATCTATCTACTTCAATATATCATAAGAAAAGAAAGACACATGCATGATACTGATCGATGCATGAGTTGTCTTGGACAGTTCATTCCTTTACCAAGTGAATCAATTTTTCAAATGGCAACTTGATCACAAAATGATCCAACAATCAAGAATTATTCAGGATGAATAATGCTTGCAATTATTTTTGAGAATTGGTAACAGTAATGCTTGCAATTATGCTTCACTAAGGATGTATTCTAGCCAAAGAAATAAAGGAAATGACTAGCATTTTACTTTATCAAACATGAGTAATCCATTGTACATCATAAAGCTGACTTGGTTTGCATATCAATAAAATCTGCTTTGAAAAGTTGGAGATTACAAAGAAGATAGAACAGATGACCAAACATTAGGTGTGAGATCTCACAGAGAGCTTCTAATTTGCCAAGGAATGATGCCCCGAATATCATCATCATTTTGATATTAGAGGTGAGTTATTGCTTAGATCCATGAATCAACTACCAGTCCCCTACTCTTCCCCAACAGGAAAAAGAAAAAGAAAACAAAACAACAGCCAGTTTGCTATCTAAAAAGAAAGTCATACTAAGTTATGAAAAAACAAGTTTTCCATAGCACCATAATAAGAACTTTAATAATCAAAAGGAATTAATTCATTGTGACTCAGCTCTCATCATTTCCCCATACCTAGTCCACCAACTCCTATTATTCTTCCTCTAGATCACCACAATTAACTTCCTAAGGCATCAGAACAGTCCATCATAGTTCATTTATACCGTTGTTAAGACAAACCTTCTAGTGCACTTAACGAGTAAGAGATGCATCAGGAACAAAAAGCTGAAGTCACAGAGGGTTTGCACAGGCAAATCACTTGGTAATACAACTACAACCATGCCACAATACTCAAGCTAGTTTGGATCGCTGTCGGAATTCTCACTGACCATACCGCTCCATTCAGAATCATATAAATCCAATATTTAAAGATTTGGGTTCTCATACACTAGAAATTCTTTATATTTTCTACTAGCATACAAATTTCTAACAAGACAAATAATCCAAGAGAACTAAACCTTAATCACAACTAATTGGTATCACCCATATGGATCTTTTAGCTCTTCCCGTGAGAACTTGCACACATTGCCAGCACTAAGCCCAAATAAAGAAGGGTTGCAACAGGCGTAAAACTAATCAATTTCTGATAAACCCTCACAATAAAGAATCTTTTGGTAAGTTGGTTTTGCAGCAAGGAGAAAATGCTCGACATATCTCTTACGACTTCATTCCTGAAATAGAACTATATTCTAACAATACTAACCATTGCAACCAAAAGGTCCTGATATACATTTGATCTTTTCATCATACTTCCAAATTAACAAAGACAGACTCAGGCAATGGAATTGAAGCAATTAACAGATGCAAGGGGGAAGCAGAAATATAAGGAATACCTTTTATTTTCTGTGTTTCCCTCCGATTGTTCAAGAAGCTGTGACCGAGGCCTCAAGTTCAATTTTGGGCGTTCAGTTACTTGATTGCTTCTTTCATGTTCAACAAACCCAGTCTTGGTGGGATCTATGGTGGGATATGCATCGGCCAATTTCTCAACACGAACAGGATTACTTGGCTGCTGGTTGACCTACAGTAAGAGAACCAAATGAGATTCAAGCACATAGATAAACCCTCCACAGAGAGCAATGTCACAAACCTGCTTATAATCTATGGACTGCTCCAGATTCTCCAATGGTTTGGATCTTGGTAGCAACTTTAATTTGGGCCGCTCAGATGGTTCAGAAGATGCTGGTGACTGCATCTCATATCCACCAAAGCTAACAACATTATGGGGCCGTTGTAACCCAGTAACATTAGAAGAAGTTTTTCTCTCATTTGCCTCCATGAATGAAGGGGACCTGGCCCTCTCCCGTGCTGGTAAGTCCTTGTTAACCCCGTGAACCCCGTCTGTAAGAACAAGATTTCTTTCAGCATGAACCGCTAGCACCTGATCACTATATTCGGGTCCTCCCACGACATCTGGCATGTTGTAGACACTATCGTTGACTGTAGTACTTCCATGGTAATATAATTCTTTCTCTGTGTCTTGATGTTTAACAACCTCAACATCCATTTGAGAATGAATCTGCTGCTTTGAATGCCACCTGCCAGATGTGACCTTCTCAAGGGCACTGGCATGTGCCAACTTTGACTCAGCATCAGGAGCAGACCATGGAGCTGAAACTGATTCCTTTGCACTTGCCACCTCCTTCCTTAGGCCCCATGCATTTGGGTATGACCCAGCAACAACTTGAGCACTACTTGCAGACACATTCCGAGAACTCACGCTCCTGCCGCTACCACCAACAGAACCTTTAGTACTCGCTCCCATACTAGTCGATTCATTGAACCAACTTGCTGCGCCTCTAGGATTTTGAGACGGAGGAGCTGATACTTGCCCACTACCTACCATCCCAGTAACAGAGTATTCTGCCTTAGGCTCCACACGACTTGGCAATGCACGGATACTCTCATCACTAACAGTTCGACGAGGTCCAGATGATCCATCCAATGGCTTCCTCTCATCCTCATCAAAATTACGGCCTATTGGTGCATTATTACTTAAGAAAGGAGTCTTCTCATCAAAGTTTCTGGTTGCACCAGCTGATCCTGGACGTAAACGATGCTCTGGCCTTCCCATGGGGTTTCCCCATGATGCTTGGCGATCAAAACCACCACGATCTGATGGCCTTATCATTCTACCAACCAGAAGGAAAACATTCAAATATCAGCATTAGGAATTTTCTACCCAAAAGAGTGAATAATACAAATAAATACACAATTTTCAGTAACTGCATTCATGTTTTTTTTTTCATATGGACACAATAGTATAGGAATAAAACAAGTCTAAAATCCAAATAGAGTGCGAATGGAATAGCAGATCCATAAAGTAGCCCAACTAGTTCGAAATTGAACATCATTGATTGAACGTACTACAATAGCATCCACCTTCGATGATTTCATTATGTTTACAATGTTCCAAAAGGTGAGCAAGTCATTAAGTTTACATGTATCGAGGGAACAACCTTCTGGACGTTTCCTAGAAGAAGAAAGGTATGCAAGTCATTGGTTATTGCAACTTGTGCAACCACTTAAAAAATAATCCAGTAATAGGTATTTCAAGATTTTATGCCCCAATTTAACTTTCCAAAACTCCAAGATCCCCTAAATCAATTAGGATCTCTATACCCAGATCTGCAAAGCCAGTTTGAATTAATCGCAAATCATGAACAGTAAAAAAAAATCATATATACTGAAACGCCAGATCACATATACTGACAGATAACCTTTTCGTGAGAAAGTTCAGAAATTCCCAAACCCCAGCAAAATTCTGACCTCGATTTATGAAAACCAATCAGCTAAAAGACACAATTCAGTTAAACAGGAAAAAATAGATCATTCCAGCATAGAACAGCAATTTTTCTCCATTCAATCATGAGAAAGGCCAAAACTTCCATTAACCAAACATCAAGAAATAGGTCAGTTAAGTTTCAATTGAGGAAAAAACAAATTCCCAACAACTCAATTCGCACAAAAATCGAAACCCATTACATAAATCTCAATAAAAATGAAACAAGATTGGGTAAAAAGGGAAACTCACACGCCAGGGGCAGAAGGTAATGGAAGATCTGAAGGAATAGAACCACCATGGAAGTCTTTAAGAGTCATGGTTGCTTTCTTCTTCGCCATTCCTTCTCACCCTTTACCGCGCTATATACGTATATCTATCTACCTATAATATTACTATATATATGTATGAATCAGAAATCTCTTCTTTCTCTGTCAAGAAAGATTAGTTTTTATCGCAGAAGGGGGATATCTGAGACAGAGAGAGAAAGAGAGAGAAGGGAGGAGGAATGTGGATTCGGGTTTTGCTTGTAAAGAGGGTCACGGGACCAAATCTAGCCTAACCACTGCTCCAACTGTTGTGTTTGTGTTCATTGCATCCAACACTTGTCCCTTTTGATATATGCCCTATAAAAGGAAAATATGCAAATTGTATCCCAAGTTTACATAGCACTTTTTTTTGTTGGTCAGTCATCATGGTTCCTTTCCTATTAGTATTTTTTTTTATATCCAGAATTTAAATTTATCTCTATATTAGTCTTTTCCTATATTACTACTTAAACAACTGTCAAGAATTTAAATTTATTAAACTATAGATTAAATTAATGGAGTATCTTATTTTTTGTGTTCCATTAAGCATTCACATTCAATGAGATTGAAAGAATGTTGTCAATTACAAGCTCTTAAGTTAGAAGTATTCAACATGTGAATCCAAATTGTAATTACCACACAATTTTAAAAAGCGTTTTTCGCACGAGGACTGGGGTATAATAATAACACATCGGTATAATCTGTGAGGGTGAAAGTATTATGAAGTATAAGTTTCATTAATCTAATTGTAAGCTTTGGTGTTGGACGAGTTTTTGTTTTGGGGGTGTAAGCCTAAAAAATCTTAGAAATTTATCAAATATAGTAGGGGTTTCTTTGCAATGTATACAAATATTCGTTACAGGTTTAGAAAATTCATTCAAAATTTCATGTATGAAAACTGTATAAAATTGGTATGAACTATGTGCATCTCGCTCAAGATTTAGAATGTTTGCTCACTACTTTCTTGTATAAAAAGCGTATAAAATCGATATAAAATGTGTATATCTCACTCAAAAAATTGGATATAAAAATGTATAAATTCAATATAGAATATGTATATAACTGTATAAATTTCTTATAAAATTCATATTAGTTTCTCAAACTTAAATAAATGAAAACGGCTAGACAATTGAAACAAAAACTTGCTACTAAGCGACAATAAGAGAAAGATGTCGAGTGGCTATTGTGTTTTTTACCCAAATTTTTTATCTATGTTTTGTAAATTATTGGTATATTTTATAAATAAGATTTTATTTTTTTTGATAATATAGATACTTATTTGGTTGTGGGGAATGAATGAATTTCCCAAAAAAAATAAAAATAAGTTTAAATAGGAACCCCAAAACAGGTGAATTCGTGCACTTAAAGAACTGATTTGGTGTTTTACAAATTACTGGGCCAAGTGTCACGGACTTAGAGTGTTGGCTAAAGTTCTGTGTGGCCCTTGACAATTTACTCACTACTCTTTCAAGATCTTGTAAATTCAAGGAAGCCTTTAAGACTTGGATCGCTAAGAGAATGCTTAAGGAAAGACTTAGAAAGAACAAAGAGAGTTTTTGGAAGAAGGCTTTTGTATTGCTTTGGAGAATGTTTTACACTTGAGTGATGCCTTTGCAAATGAGTGACACCTCTATTTATACTACCTCCTAAGGACTAAAGTGCAATTAATATTTACATGAGAAGTCCCTAAGATATTTACACATTGGCCCCCTTTCTAGAGAATTCTACATAATCTAGAATTCTCCAAGGCCTTCTTGAAATCTCTAAGGCATTCTAGAGCTCTCTCTTGGACTCTAGAAACCTCCATGCCTATTTGGCTGCAAAATTTAGCCCAGATAGTGGCGGGACATGACACGCTCCTCCACCTGATGATGCGACAATCGCGGCGCATTGTTGCAGAAAATTCCAGACTTGGTCTTTGAATTGCCACAAGTCTTCATATCTCTCCCATGTGGCCTCCTGCGGGGATTGTCCCTTCCAATGCACAAGGAACATGGTGCTGGCTTGTTGACCCCGCTTCTGTTTGGCTTGATAATCTATGAAAGCTTCAATCTCCCGGTCAAGCGAGGCGGTGACAGTAATGAGGGCCCGATGGGGTTGGTTCCGGCTGGTGTCTTACTTGTCCTCATGGTAAGGGTTGAGGACGCTTGCATGAAATATCGGATGGATTTTGAAGTGTGGAGGCAACTCCACCTTGTATGAGATCTTGCCCACCTTGGCAACGATCTTGAACGGACCCTCATATTTTTGCACTAAGTTTTGATGTACGCCCCTTAGTGCCTTGAACTGTATTGAATTTAATTTCACCAAGACCATGTCGTCTTCCTTATAGTCTGTGGGACGCTTCTTGCGGTCGGCAAACTTTTTCATCTTGCTTGTTGCCTTGTCTAAGTAGGACTTGGCAGTGTCAAGCTGCTCTTCCCATCCTTTGGCAAGATGGTAAGCTCCCAAACTCTTCCCTTCGAAAATGGCCGGTAAAGAATGCGGAGTTTGGGGCTGTTGGCCCGTCGCCAACTCGAACGATGTGCGCCCGGTGGACTCATTCCTTTGCAAATTATATAAAAACTGTGCCATGTCCAGGAGTCTGGCCCAATCCTTCTGATGCGCACTAACATAGTGTCTTAAGTAGCACTCCAGCAGGGCGTTGACGCGTTCGGTCTGGCCGTCGGTCTGCGGGTGGAAACTTGTGGAGAAATGAAGTTTTGTGTCAAGTATCTTGAACAACTCCCTCCAAAAGTTCCCAGTGAAGCGGGGGTCCGGTCGCTAATGATGGATCTTGGCAGCCCCCAGTATTTCACCACGTTCTTAAGGAACAATCGAGCGGCCTTCTTTGCGGTGCATCCGGCTGTGGCGGGTATGAAGGTAGCATACTTTGAGAACCTGTCCACCACGACCATGATAGTTCCGTACCCGTCGGACTTGGGTAGGGAGGTGATGAAGTCCATAGTTACGCTTTCCCATTGACGTTCCGCTACGGGTAGTGGCTCCAATAGTCCTCCCGGATGCCTTTGTTCTACCTTGTCTTGTTGGCACACAAGACAAGTCTACACATAGCACTCGATGTCGTCCCAAATGCGGGGCCAGAAATAGATGGCCTCAATCAGCGCCCTCGTTCTTCGCTGCCCTGGATGCCCGGCCCACGGTGTGTCGTGGCTTTCCTTGATTATTCGCCGTCTGATGGTCCCGAACTTTGGCACGTAGACCCTTCGACCGGTCGTGAGCAAGAGGCCTTCCTCCACCAAAAAGCACCTAGTCCTGCCTTGGGCGGTTAACTCCATCAGCTTCTTGGCCTCGGGATCATGTTACATGCCATCCCTGATTGCATCTTGAATATCACAATGGGTTGTTGTGATGGCAGCAAGTTTGGCCTTCCTACTTAGCGCATCGGCCACAACGTTGCCTCTCCCTGGTTTATACTCCAAGACGTAGTCGAACTCGGCTAGAAAGTCCTGCCACCTAGCTTGTTTTGGGGTGATCTTCTTCTGTGATTGAAAGTAGCTAGTGGCCACGTTGTCCGTCTTAACTACGAACTTGAAGCCTAGCAAGTAGTGTCGCCACGTGCGCAAGCAATGTACAATGGCCGTCATTTCTCTCTCTTGTACTGTATAGCGCCATTCGGTCTCGTTCAGCTTGCGGCTCTCGAATGTTATTGGGTGTCTTTTCTGCATTAAGACTCCCCCAATGGCGAAGTCTGAGGCATCCGTATGTACTTCGAAGGTCTTTGAGAAGTTGGGCAGCGTCAAGACCGGCTCTTCTGTTATCGCGGCCTTGAGACCTTCGAACGCTTGCTTGCACTCCGCGCTCCACACCCACGACTTATTTTTCTTTAATAACTTGGTCAGCGGAGCGGCCTTTGCGGAGTAACCCCTTATGAACCTGTAATAGTAATTCGCAAGTCCAAGAAACGATCGTAGCTCGGTCACTTTGGTGGGCACCTCTCATTCTTGGATTACCCGTACTTTGGTGTCGTCCATCCGTAGTTCGCCCTAGCTGATGATATGCCCCAAGAAATGCACTTCATGTTGGGCAAACTCACACTTCTCTCGCTTAATATAAAGCTGGTTTTCTCGTAAGACTTGGAAGACTTTCCTTAGATGCTCTACGTGCACCTCCAAGGTGTTGCTGTAGATGACTATGTCGTCCAAGTACACCACCACGAACTGATCCAAGTAGGGGTGAAAGATCTTGTTCATCAGCGTACAGAACGTGGCGGGTGCGTTGGTTAGGCTAAAAGGCATCACCAACCACTCGTATGCTCCATATCTGGTCACACACGCTGTCTTCGGCTCGTCCCCTTCTACGATGCGTACTTGGTAGTATCCTTTTCGGAGGTCCACCTTCGTGAAGTACTTGGCCTGTCCAAGTCTGTCAAATAAATCTGCAATAAGCGGGATATGATATTTGTTCTTAATTGTTACTTTATTAAGCGCCCGATAGTCGATGCATAAGCGCAAGGATCCGTCCTTCTTCTTCTGGAATAATACCGGCGCGCCATAAGGTGCCTTGGATGGACGGATGTGACCGGCCTCGAGGAGCTCTTTCAACTGTTTCCTTAGCTCCTCTAGTTCGGGTAGAGCCATGCGATAAGGTGTATGTGCAGGTGGCTTAGCTCCAACCTCCAGCTCTATCTTGTGATCTACCTCGCGCCTCGGAGGTAGGGTCTTTGGCAGCTCGGCTGGCATCACGTCCTTGTTTTCTTCAAGGACTTTCTCTACGATCGGTGGCAAGGACTCTTTAGCACCATTATCTTCCTTCGAACTTGCAATGGTGGCCAAGAATGTCGGGTCTCCTTTCTTTAGGCCCTTTACAATCTGCATGGCTAACAGAAGGGCGTGTCCTTCCTTCTTTGGCACCTTGACTAGAGGTACCATGCACGACCCCTCCCGCACCATGACCATGAGTCGTTGAAGGTGGGGGTCGATCATCGTATGACAACGCTGGAAGAACTCTTGCCCAAGAATAATGTCAAAGATATCCAAAGGAGCGACGGTAAAGTTTGTCTTACCTTGCCAACTTTCTAACGTGATGCTCACTCCTTAGGCGATTCCGCACATGGGGGTCGGTGGTGCATTGACCGTGTTGAGGCGGGTGTTGCTTGGAACATATTTTAGCCCTAACCTCTCTGCCGCCGTCTTGGTCATGATGTTTGCTTCGACCCCGATGTCCACTATGGCATGAGTTGTACGTCTATTAATGGAGATGTCTACATACTGCGTGCTGAAGTCTCCTGGCTTCTCTGTCTGCTTGGCTATCGCCCCGCATAGTCTAACCATGCCCAACTGCGTCGTGCCCGCGTTTTGCCCTTGCTCTTGTGTGTCCTTCTCCTTCCGTTCGCGTAGGATGGCACCAAGGTTCTTCATCTTCGGGCACCTGGCGTAGCCGTGTGGTCCTCCGCATAAGTAGCAACCATCTCCCTTAGTGGTCTGCGCCTTCTTCTCCGTGTAATCCTGGCGCACGAACCGTCTTTTGTCTGGCTTGTGGGGGTCGTGTTGCTTAGGGTGTGCCTGCTGCTCCTTGCCTCGGCCACGGTCTCCCCCACCTTTGGTATGACTGCTCCTTGGATCCTTGCCATTTGCCTTGTCATGCCGATCATGCTTAAAGTCTGTTAAAGACTCGGCCTGTGTGATGGCTTCGTCTATGTTCTTGACCTGTCGCCGCTCCAACTCCGTCTTAGCCCAATTCTGCAACCCGTCCATGAAGTGGAACAACATGTCTTCGTCTGTGAGGTTGGGAATTTGAAGCGTTAGAGTTGTGAACTCTTTCACGTACGCCCGAATGCTTCCTATTTGCTTCAGCTCCCTAAACTTGCGCTTAACCTCATATATGACGTTGTTAGGGAAGAAGGCTTTCTTGAATTCTTCGCGGAATTGCTCCCACGTGTTGATGGTGCACGTCCTCTTCCCTATCTCGACTTCTTTGCGCCTCCACCACAATATGGCCATCTCTGAAAGATACAACACGGCAGTGTTGATCTTGGTCTCGTCACTCTTCACCCGGCTACACTTGAAGTAATTCTCCAAGTGCCACAAGAAATTCTCCACCTCTTGAGCATTGCGGATACCTTTAAACATATGTGGCTTGGGAGCCTCGACCCTGGCCTCCCTATCACGGTCGGGTGATGCCGATCCTCCAGCTTCCATGCCTTCCTTGAGTGTCCTCATTTTGGCCTTCATGGTTTCAATTGTGTTCAATGCCTCTATGAGTCGACACTCCAAGGAAGTGATGGCCTCATTCATCTCAAACTCGGCCCGTTGACGCCCCTCCAACTCCTTACAGATGTTTTCGATCTCCTCAAGGGTGAAGTCTTCAAGAGTCTTGAATTTGCCAGCGGCTACAATATTCATGCACCGACCTAATATCTCAACGGCCTGCCTGGCCACTTCAACCCTTGAGACCCACTCTTCTCCTCCGGTGACGTCGATGGCCCCATCGCCGTGTTCATTATCACTGGCCTCGGTGGTTGAGGGTGGATGAGATGTTAGCGCCTCGCTTGGTGTAGGATCCAGCAGCATTTCCTCATGGCTCTTTTGGTGCTTCTTACCCTTTCGGGCCTTCTTTCCACCATCCGGACGGATGTTGGTGGTGCTAGCGGTGTTTACGTCCCCTTCGATTGCCATTCCCTTAGTGCAAACCTTCACTTTGATACCACGTTGTCACGGACTTAGAGTGTTGGCTAAAGTTCTGTGTGGCCCTTGACAATTTACTCACTACTCTTTCAAGATCTTGTAAATTCAAGGAAGCCTTTAAGACTTGGATCGCTAAGAGAATGCTTAAGGAAAGACTTGGAAAGAACAAAGAGAGTTTTTGGAAGAAGGCTTTTGTATTGCTTTGGAGAATGTTTTACACTTGAGTGATGCCTTTGCAAATGAGTGACACCTCTATTTATACTACCTCCTAAGGACTAAAGTGCAATTAATATTTACATGAGAAGTCCCTAAGATATTTACACATTGGCCCCCTTTCTAGAGAATTCTACATAATCTAGAATTCTCCAAGGCCTTCTTGAAATCTCTAAGGCATTCTAGAGCTCTCTCTTGGACTCTAGAAACCTCCACGCCTATTTGGCTGCAAAATTTAGCCCAGATAGTGGCGGGACATGACACAAGGCCCATTACGGAAAAATTATTGAAATACACGTCTTATGTTTCCTTTATTTCTAATATCCTCTTCTATTTCTAAAAACCTCTAATATCTCTTATTTCTTTAATGTATCTGAACTACATATTAATGTATCCGAGCTAGTATTTAATGTATCCAAACTACATATTATGTATCCAATTTATTTTATAATGTATCCAAGCTAGTTTTTAATGTATCTGAGCTACATATTATGTATCCGAGCTAATTTTTAATGTATCCGAGCTACATATTATGTATCCGGTTTATGTTACTTTTTAAGAAATTAATGTAATTACAAACTAAAGAAAGATAGATTGTAATTTCATATTAAAACTATGTGATTCCTAAAATGTATCCTAAATAAAATTGGGTCTGTAAAGGTGTCCAAAATGGAGTCTGGAAAAGCTGTCCAGGATTTCTGCCAAGAAGTCGAATTATTTCATTCTAATTATAAAAATAAATTATACTTATTTAATTTTGTACTATAATCATACCAATGATTTTGTTCAATTTCCATTTTAGATAGTGAGCATAAACTTCATATTTATAAGAATCGATGATTTAATTTTTTGTGTATAATTTAAACTCTATACATTAAATCACTTATTATATAAGTAAATAGACACAAAAACGAATATATGATCTAAATTATTGTATAAGAAATATTATATCTAAAGTACACATGGCTAATAGTATTGCGTAATAAATATTATATGTAAACACATACTAATTAATATATTCATTAATTATATAATAGGCTGAACCAAGTTGATAAGGACTTGGTCTTGAGTTTCACCATCTTGGACCCCAAATCCATCTCCAGAATGGTACATGACATGTGCCATTCGCGCTTCATTTATTACATGCTTAATAATTTTTCGATGTGATGTAGAAAGGCTATTAAAATGATAATTAATCTTCTTCCATGAATTCAAAATTATGCTTTGAATATGCTCTCGGGCTACATCCTCTGAAACATTTTCTTCTTGCATGTAACATATAATTGATGAAGCCACATCACCTCTCTCTAGTTCCGCCTACAATACTCGATACAACTAATATTATTACAAAAGAGAATATAATCAACAAAAAAAAAAGAGGTTAAAGTTTTAAGATCTTACCGTTGAGGTACCTTGATCATTGCAAAGTCGAATTATAAGGGAAGTGTGGTAAATAATTTCTTGGCAATTTTTGCATAAATGAAGGTTTTCATTTGTGAGACCAAAAATGACATGTAATGAAAGTAAAGGACCGGAAGATGAAGTCCACCCATTATGAAGATAATCTTCTAGTGTTGGTATATGACCATTGTGATACCATGTTGCTTCCACTAGTAACGCTTTACAGAAGTTGACCCACTGAATTATTGCAACAATTATTAATAGGTCAGATATATATATTCATGAAAAAAAAAAAAATCATGTAAAGCACATGTAGAATAGGCACAGGTTATTAGACAAAAGAAACAAAAAAAAGTGAGTACAGGAAAATTTCAACTTTCCAATTATTGAGGTGAAAATTGGTTATTTTGGGAATTGATCTTATGTTCTTTTCATGTCATAACCTAGACAGCCGATAACTTGGATCCTTAGTTTGATACACCTATATATTTGGAACCTGCAGTTTTGTTTTTAGGTTAGGCTACGTTAATTGGATGATGGGTTTATTTAAATAATATCACTAATCTCATAAAACAACGTTAATATTAGCAATTTGTTGTTGCCATTAGTAAAGCACTTCTTAATGTGTAGTCATAGCACTTCTCTTATAAAATAATAAGACTATGTGTAGTCAAATTTAAAGTTTAAAGAAAGGTCCAATATAATTTAGCAACAAATTAAAGAATTAATTACATTCACTTTTATTTTCATACGTCCCTTAAACAAAAATGATTAGTATAAATAGAGTAGTTTAATAATACTAACCACTTGTTTGAGATGAGGTAATGGTGAAGGGCCACCTTTTTGTCGTTGAATTTCAACAGATATGTCTTCCATTGTATCATGCAATGCTTTGAAACATATCTGTATACACTCTGGTAGCCTTTGCACTTCTTTTGGATCCCACCTAATTAAAATTAGGTCGTTACTACGTTAATTATCATGATTATTGTATTTAATTATATGAATAAATTTAATAACTTGTGAGGGGACGTACTTCTCTATGGCACGGGTGAATTGTTGCACATCGGGTAAAGAAGCATAAATATCATAAACATCATCTATTATAAGTATCAATTGAATCACTTTGGTTAGCCATTTTCTCATGCTTCCATGTTCAGCCTCTGACGCAATTCCTACAGCGAAAAAGAAGCTTTCTACTATTCTGTCCCTTGTAAACCCTAAATTTTCAACTATGCAAAGATTCCTCCACCATCTGTTTAATTCGATCACAAAAACAAAAAAAATATTCAATAAAATAAATAATTGAGGTGAACGATCGAACCGTCAAGAAAAAAAAAAGATTTAATAAATAGGAGTACCTTATTACATCTTTGAGATCTTTTTGGTGTGTGGCTTGAATAATATTGAAGTTAAGTTTAGCTAATTTGAGCAACATTGGATTTGTGTTGTTGCAATTTTGAGCAGTATTAACAATGTGTGTTCTAACATCGTACCATCTCACTCTCCATGCCAAGGGATTACTAGTAAATCTGTCAACATGTAATGATAAATTTTTGAGGTTTTTGGTAGTAGACAACAATCTTATGTCGTTTAGTAATTTTTCACCATCAATGCTCAGATGTGACCCTTCCAAAAGCTCCAATAACGTTTTTACATCTGGAGGTAGTTTCCCTTTCCCATCAAACAAATCCTTCAACATATCTGCAGTACAACAAAAAGAATATAAGAATATAAAAAGTGGAAAGAAGGAAAATGTCATTTTTTTCATTAGCAAGAGTTAATATATCAAATGGTCATAAGTCGATGTTTTACGTGATAATACCTTGTGAAGCATGGTAGCCACGTTCCCTAAGAAGCCTAAAGCACAATGCAGTAGCATAGAGATCCTTTGAGTTGGAACTAGTTTTCATGTACAAAATTGTATTTTCCAAAGCTTCATTTGTATCAACCTCGAAGTAAGCACTTAGGCCAAGTTTGTCAATTCCGTCTATAAGCTCTAGCTGAGCCACTGGACTAGTAGTGTTTGAAAACATGCAACCAACTTCCTCTTTTAGCTTTTCTGCTTCAATTTTGTACTTTCCTTCCTGCACGAACAAATTATAATTACGGAGTATAGGGTCAAAAATATTTATCTACTTTCGTTTATTGGTTAAATTTGTCTTTTTGTGATACTATTGGATCAACTTTAACCATGCGGTTGTGAAACTTAATACTCACTCTGTTCCTAATCACTTGTCTACTTTTCCTTTTTTAGTTGTTCCTAATTACTTATTCATTTTGACAAATCAAGAAAGGACAAAAAAATTTAACTTATTGTACCCTTAATTAATTACTTTGAAAATGTAGAACTTCTTGAAAATCTTTAAACTTTTAATTCATCCATTTCATAATTAATAGGAGTAAAATGATAAATTCACTATGTCAATTACTATTTTTTTAATAGGTGTGCTAATTTAAAAGTTGACTAGTAATTAGAGTCATAGGAGTAAACTACCCCCAATTGGATGGATTTCCGTAGATCCACTCAAAATACCCAATTTTACTTAAATAATTACCGAATCCCTGTTTTAACCCGACCCTCTCCCCTCCATTTAATTTCTTCATCCACCTCCAACTACAATGAAACACAACCCCAAATCATATTCAAGTCACTTCAAATTTTTGCAAGGAAGGACATTTTTCCATGGAAAAGGTTTTCGTGAAAAATTAGTGGTTCTTTATTTATTTTCTTGTGTTTGATGCATAGAAAGAAAATTTAAATATTATCTCAAAAGTATTTTATGTATAATCACTAGACAAATACTATGAGAGCAAGGACAGGGGAGGATCGAAGGGGTGTTTTGGAGAGAGTACCATGTTGAAGAGCGTGGATACTGGGGAAACTTCTTTTCTCGATCTATTTTCACCAGAAAAGTCATTAATCTCCTCATTTTAGAAAAAGAAACAACATTTTCAAAATAATTTTAACAAGAGAAACATGAAAAATTGAAAAATATTTTTCAAAAACTATTCTCTTCACCGACAAACACATCCTATGAAATAAAAGTAGGCAATAAATGACTTAAGATTATGAATACTCACAGAATATTGACTTGTAAGAGAAAGTAGATGATCATATTTCCAAATGTTTGGTTTATAGGTAGAGATCCTTTCTGGATGACTTTGTTTTTCAATAGTATGATGAAGTTTCTGTGTCTGCATGGTTGAAGCAATAGAGACTATGTTTATGCAAGCCATTGTTTTAGATAATAGCTCACTGAAAGATGTGGAGGATATATATAAGCACAACTATGGTGATCTCCAAGTGTTTTTTTTTTGTCAAAATCATATTCAATTAGTATATCTTATTATTTCTATGTTATACTTTGTTTTAAAAAATCACCTATTTGACTTGACACAAAATTTAAGAAAATAAAGAACAATTTTCAATCTTGTGATCATAAATTAAAGTTGTGTCAAATGTATCAAAATGTCCTTTAACTTTGTGGTATTAATTAAACATGTCAGGCGGAAAGTTGAAATTAAAGTGTTCCAAAAAAAAAAGGATCATTCTTTTTAAGCGAATTAAAATGAAAGTAAGTCATTTTTTTTTAATTGGAGAGAATATTATATTTTGGCTTTGTTGGAGTCTCTCCTTAGGTTCTAAATATATACGTAATGATTTAGTCTTAGATGATGATGAAGAGTTCCATATCTAATTTAGAGATGAGTAATTTCTATAATATAACCTAAATCATTCTTATCTTTTAAGTTTCTTTTGTATTGAGTTAATTAATAATTAAATTCGAGATATATTTCTTTATATTGAAATTTAGTGGCAGTGTTCAAAAATAATGGTGTGTGGTTGTTAAAATAAAACAAAAAATATTGTGTTATTTAAGATTTAAACCCCGGAACTCTTTCATTCAAATGGATATCCATTTTATTACTGTGTCAAATGCATAGCTTTCGTCAAGGATATCCAACTTTGAATATATATCCTTTAAATATAGAATTTAATATATATATATATATATATATATATATATATATATATATATATATATACACATAATTTTCTACAAAGAGTGTCCAGTTGGACACCCTGGGGACGTGGCTATAGCTCCGTCCCTGTTGGAGCCCTCTTAAATAAGAAAAGCAACTTAAAAATACAAACAAAAAAAACGTTGTAAACGATACAAGATGGGAATATTATTTGTGTGGACGTGGAAATATTAAGAGAGGAAATGGCTAAATAGGCATATGAACATAAACCATGTGATATTTAGAAAAAGATATTATTTGAAATTCAGTTTAAAAGGTGTAATAGGAAGTCAAAAATATATTTAAACATGTATTTAGTTTGAAAAAGAATCAAAATTTCGCGAAGGAAGAAGATTTTTCACCCGAAAAGTATCAAAATTATTTTATAATCTGGAAGTTGAAACTAGCACATCTATAAGTTTTCTTTGGAAAAAAGTTCCACCGACAATACTATTTATTCCGTCCTAAAATAAGTGTTATCTAAACAAAAATATTATCTTAAAAAGTATTATCTTAAGAGTTCAAAGTACTTTTTTTCGATTACGCTATTACACTTAATTTCCAAAAGATATTTATTATATATATATATATATATATATATATGAATAGTTTAATAAATTATATATTATATTTATTAATTTCTTAATAAATACATATTATGCTGACACTTATTTTAGACAGGAGGAAGTGGTGTACAATTAAAAGAAGGGAAATTAGCAAACTAGTCACAATTTCTAACATAATTATTAAAAACATCTGCACTTTAAAATAATTATTACAAATGTCAATATGTCAATATGTCAATATTTTAGAAAATAATTGTATCCTAATATAATTAAAATTCTTTTCTTTTATTTCTCAAATTAGGCCCACATTGGACCTTTTAAATAATTGCAAATATCATTTATGAACAAATAAATAAATTGGTTTGAGTAGTAATACAATCCTAATAAACTATTTTAATAATATAAAATATATTTTTTCAGAAGTAAATAAGTCTATTTATACGAGATGCAAGTAGGGGTACTTACGATTTTAAATATTATCGATTCATAAATATATAAAACCAATAATAGAACTGATAGATATCATTTATCGATTATCATTGTTACCTGTTCGTTAAATTACATATTCTTAAAACAGGTGAAATGATTTACATCTAGAGAATGGGAAAGAAATGCTAAACTGTGAAAAGTGTCAATATCCTAATGTGACACCTGTCCTGCAAATTCTAAATGGAATAATGGGCTGAGAGAATTTGTCTAAATATTCTATTAAAAATGTTGAAGGAAAGTGAAGCCTGATGGAAACAGGTCCTTCCTGACGAGTTAGAGTTAGAGTCATACTAGGATTAGATTATTAAAATCTAAGTTATGTACGATTAAGCTATTGTATAGGATAGGAGTCGACTAGGATAAGGTATTTGAGTTATAATATAATACTACTCGTGTAAATACTCAACATTATTTTTATCATTACAATCTTTGATTTCTCCATATTTACGTGAAATTTCTAAAAAAAAAAAATATGAAAGGGAAACTAGGTAAATATCCATAAATACAAACTAATTTATAAATATATACCCTTTACATTGATTCTCTTCTAATTTTATTTTTTTTAATCGAAATTTTCAGGCCTTTTATTTATTAGTAAAGCTGAAGAAACATACAAAACAAACAGTACTCATTCGGTATCACTAAGGTTTCTTATTGACACCCTACTCATTAGTCAATGGATGTCTAAGTGCATTACTGTACTGCTGAGAAGTATTGATAAGTTCTAACAAACATTACTACATTAGTTTTTGTTCCTTGTGCATTACAAATCTACCGAAAATTGATAGAATTTCATTTATTCTCTATGTTTTATTTGACAGGAAAGCAAAATAAAGTTATTTCAGATCTTGAAATGAGATCTTTAAACTTAATTCCTTTCCTCTTTTAAACTTAATTCCAAACATTTGGGAAAAAGATGATGTTTGGCAAAAAAAAAAAAATGTAATATTTTTAGTCCTCCAAAAAATGAATATTTTTTTAACCAAACATAAGCTATTAGTTTGGTGGGAATGGAAAAAGAGAGAAGGAAAAAGAAAGACACGTGTCATTGTCAATAACAAGTCCAAAATTTTAACAACCTATATGAATGGCTCAGTGTTAGAAACTTTAATAAATCGAAAATAAAAATCATGTCATTTGGCCTTCCTTAGAAAAAAGAATTATATATACACAAATTTGAAGAAAATGCTGACAATCTTCTGGGAAATATATTTATTTTTTTAGAAAATATGATTTATACCCATAAGTTTTAAAAACTATCAAAACAAACCATAAGTTTGTATTACAAGTCAATTGGATCTTCGTTACAACAAATAACAAGTAGTGTCTATCAGTGGCGGATGTAGAGTGTGTCCAGGGGGGTCATCCGATCCCCTCGAAAAAAAAATTACACTATATATATAAGATCAATTTTTTTGTGTACATGCATATAGTTAAAATTGAACCCCCTGAGCATATGTCAAAGGAGTAGCTCAATGGTTTATGGGGTTCAGGATTTCGCCTATGTTTTATTTGAACCCCCTTGATAGAATTCCTGCTTCCGCCACTGGTGTCCATGACACTAGAGCAATGTGGTAGTTTGGAGTGAGTGCAACAAGCATCATTCCATACATCGTGAAGTAGACAAAACACAGACTTTGTTACCCTAAGCCGATTATTCATCATTTTCATCAATAACCATACCATCACTTTCATATCCACGAAATATTTCATCACTACTTTAGTGTTCATGTAAAAAATTATGTAATACAATGCAATCAACTACTATAGAGGGTGTTTTTGTAAAAAATAAAAGTTTGGTGTAAAATTTTAATTTTCAAAAGATCCCAAATAATGAGATTTGGCCCAAATACTAGAAAAAACTAGTATTTGGGAATTTGGGATATTTACCAAATAATAGCAAATTGTATGGATAAACACTATTTGCCAAATTTTCCCCAAATATTATTTGGAAAATCTATGGCCAAACGGGCCGTTAAGTGTAACAATATCTCAACTTCTTAAGGCAGATTCATCAACTTCTCCACATAGGACAAACTTGCGTTTATAATTGCGATCTAGTTAATCGTGTAATTCTGAAAATTTTCAAAAAGTGAGATGAAAGTTTTTTTTTTAAATTTTAATGTTTGATTAGCTGTTCAGAAAGAACTATTTACTTTCTTAAAATAAACACACAATATTTTTCCATTTCCAAAATCTGAGGAAAAAAGAAAAAGAAAAAGGTAAAGAGAGTACTATTAAATATTCGTTTGGGTATATTAAATGTAAAGTCCTAGTTTCTTTCTATTACTACTATTTTTTTAATTGTAATTCAAATTTTAAAAAGTAAAAATACTTAAGAATTTATATGTAGGCTTCAATATTACCTGACCATGTAAAAAAATATAAACACAATTACCTCGTCAATGAATATTAGTTAAACTCAACATTTAATCTTGTAAATTGTTTAAGTAAGAGAAAAAAAAAGAAGGAAAACAAATTGGAGTCTTCGATTTGGAAAAAAAAAAATTAAAAATAGAAAAGACGTTGTAACAATGCAAGATGAGAAAGCTATTGTGTGGATGTTTAGTTTATTGGCCTTCAAAACTCAACTACGTAATTCCCCTGGTCATAGTTTTAACAACTTTGTCTCAACTTTCGTTTGGTACATTGAACTTGCATTATTATTTATTTTTTTCGGAAAGAACTAAGTACTAGTTAGGATCGAGAAAAAGAATTATATTGATATTGATTCTTAGCCATTCCTCTTGTTTGTATATTTTGTGGTCCTTAGAAAAGGAAAAAAAGAACAATTCAAATGTAAAAAGTTGTTGTCAAATTATTGTGACTTGTCCCATGCGTTTTTCTGGTGTGTGTTAAAAGGTTGTAGTGGCAATACATTCTATGGATATTCCTTATAAAATTTGCTTGTGACCATCGAATACCCCCACAGAAAAAATAATATTTTTTCTGTTATCATATATATATCACTATTTTAGATATTACATGCATTAAAAAAATAAATAAGTTTACTATTTTACCCTCTTTTTTTTTTTTGGAACTCAAGTTTTTAATCAATGAATATGAATTAATATATTTTGATTAATTAATTTAACCAAGGAACATGAATCATTTACTTAGCTTTTCTAAGTTGGTCAAATGTATATTTTCAAGCCTAATAACTCACAAGGATAAAAAGGAATAATATGGTAATTTATACATTGATTTTATGAAATGACAAGTATTATGGACCAACTATTTATAGAAAGGGATGACATATAAAAATGAACGGAGGGGGTATTTTTTAGGATAATAAGGTGTTTGGCTAATCACTAAAACCGCTTTTAAATAAAAGTAGTAGTAGTTTTTCTACGGTTGGAAAGAAGTAAAAAAAAAAAATTGGTTCTTACAAAAAGCAAAAGCAGAAATGAAAAATTATTTATATCAAGACCAAAATATCCCTACCGTACATACATATTTGTCAATAAATCTCTTATACTTACTAGTTTCTGTTATGAATTTTGTATATCCTGATTTAATTTGTGGAATGATTTTAAATTTATTTTGCTTGATATTTTTAATTATATTTTAATCATCATGATAATATTATATCGATATTTAATTTATTTTGTATTCATCTATGTATAATATTGATTGAAATTTTGAATATGTACATCTTAATTCAATAATAGTAAAAAATTAATTAAAATTTTATAATAGAAAATAGTGTATCTCTATAAAATAAACTTAATATTAAAAGCGCATTGATACTTGCCCTTTTTCATAAATGGACTCTCAAAAGTACTCTTTAATAAATATTAGTCAAACACAATTTGCTTATCAAAAACACTTTTCAAATGAACTAGCCAAACACAAATTAACTTTTTTTCAAAAACACTTTTCTAAAAATCTATTTTAAAAAAGTAATTCTAAAAATAAGGCAGCTTTTAGAAGTAATGTCAAACATACTCTTTGTATCTTCAGAGCTATAATTCTATTTATTATTTTGTAAAATTCAATAATTTTGATTTATATTTGTATCAGGAATTCACTTAACATATACAAATAATTTATTGTAATGTAAGTCACCTTAACTTTTGTAATTATGAAATCTACTTGACTTGATGAGAGAAGTGAGAACCTATCCTATTTCAACATTTCTCTTGCATATAGGCCGTACCGTGATATTATTGTTGGTATGACCATTAGTAAAATTATTAAACTTTTGGAGTCTAGAAATGATACTCATAATAATTTTTAACTTAATCATAGTGTATAGTATACAGAACTTCTTTTTATCTTCTTATTGATACACATAACAATAGCTTCTAGAAGTCCAGATAACGATTGTCTCCACAATTATGTAATAGGTTGAACCAAGTTGAGAAGGATCTGGTGTCGAGTTTCTCCATCTTGAACCCCAAATCCATCTCCAGAATGGTACATGAGATGTGCCATTCGTGCTCCATTTATTACATGATTAACAATTTTTCGATGTGATGTAGAAAGCTTATTGAAATGGTAATTAATCTTCTTCCACGAATCCAAAATTATGCTTTCGATATACTCTCTGGCTACATCTTCTGACACATTTTCTTGTTGCATGTAACATATAATTGATGAAGCAACGTCACCTCTCTCTAGCTCCGCCTACATTATTCAAATGTTACAAAAAAATTTATATATAACGGATGAAATTTTTTATTAGAATAGAATGATAAAATTAAGAGTTTGAGGTATTACGTACCGTTGAGGTACCTTGGTCATTGCAAAGTCGAATTATGATCGAGACGTGGTAAATAATTTCTTGGCAATTTTTGCATAAATCAAGATTTTCATTTGTTATTTTATTTGTCATACAATATATCACATGAAAAGAAAATAATGAACCGGATGATGAGATCCACCCATTATCAAGATAATCTTCAAGTGTTGGTATATGACCTTCATAATGCCACGTGCTTCCACCAGCAAGGCTTTACAAAAGTTGACCCACTGAATTATTGAAACAAACAATATCAGAGACTTTCCACAAACATGCATGAAAAAATCATGTATAAAATTAATGAGCATGTGTTAGACATGCAAAAGGGAAAGAAGTCTTAACAACTTTTTTAATTTAGATTATGTATATATATTTTAAAATCTACTTAATATCTTGTTGTCAAATTCTAAAGTTCAAAACTGGTAAACTTAATTATAATTTAGATCTTCCTCTGCTCTTGATATTTTACGTGGTGTGAATCTAAATTATATTCCAAAACTACATTTTATATTTTTACAAGCATTATATATCCAGAACATATGTTACATGTGAAAAAAAAAAGACTTACTACTTTAGAATTAGTACTTACCCCTTGTTTCAGATAAGGTAATGTTGAAGGGCCACCCTTTTGTTCTTGAATTTCAACACAAATCTCCTCCATGGTAGCATGCAACGCCTTAAAACAGATCTGCATACACTCTGGTAGCCGCTCTACTTCATTTGGGTCCCATCTAATTAATTTAATGTCAAAATTAAACTTGTTTTTAATGATTATAATTAAAAAAACTTAATTGATTTATAATTAACTTGTATCAAATTAAATGTTGTGAGGACCTACTTTTCTATGGCACGGGTGAATTGTTGCACGTCGGCGAAGGAAGCATAAATATCATAAACATCATCTATTATTAGCACTAATTGAATCACTTTGGTTATCCATTTTCTAATGCTTCCATGTTGAGCCTCTGATGCAATTCCTACAGCGTAAAAGAAGCTTTCTACTATTCTGTCCCTTGTAAACTCTAAATCTTCAACTATGCAAAGATTCCTCCACCATCTGTTTAATTCGATCACAAAAACAAATAATTGAGGTGAACCGTCAAGAAAAGAAAATGATTTTAATATAGGAGTACTTACCTTATAACATCTTTGAGATCATTTTGGTGCGTGGCTTGAATGATATTAAAGTTAAGTTTAGCTAATTTGAGCAACATTGGAATATTTGTGTTGTTGCAATTTTGAGCAGTATTAATAATGTGTGTTCTAACATCGTACCATCTCACTCTCCATGCCAAGGGATTACTAGTAAATCTGTCAACAATATCTGACAATATATAATATTATGTCATTTAGTAAATTTTCACCATCCATGCTTAGATGTGACCCTTCAAAAAGCTCCAATAATAATAATAAATAAATAAAAAAGAGTAAAGAGTGGAAATAGGAAAATGTTCAACTTAAAAGAGTTAATTTCTCAAATGATCGACTAGTACCTTGTGAAACATTGTAGCCAAGTTCAGTAAGAAGCTGCCTGAAGCACAAAGGAGTAGCATAGTGATTGGAACAACTTTTCATGGAGTAGATAATTGTATTTTCCAAAGTTTTCTGTATTTCAACCTCAAAGTAACTAGTTAGGCCAAGTTTGTCAATTGTATCTATAAGCTCTAGCTGAGCCACTGGACTAGCATGAGTGTCTGAAAACGTACAACACACTTCCTCTTTTAGCTTCTCTGCTTTAACTTTGTACTTCTCTTCCTGCACGACCAAATGACTTAAGTACGTACGTAGGTAATAATTAAATGACTTAAGATTATGAATATATACTCAAAGAATATTGACTTGTAAGAGAAAGTAGATGATCATATTTCCAATTGTTTGGTTTATAAGTAGAAATCTTTTCAGGATGACTTTTTTTTTCTTTAGTATGATAAAGTTTCTGTGTCTGCATGGTTGAAACAATTGACACTATGTTTCTGCAAGCCATGATTTTTAGATAATAGAGAGTAGCACATTACAAGGTATGAAATATATATACTATCTAATATATATAGAGTAATAAAGAGGAATAAGCATGCAACGTGCGTAATTAAGCAATTAAATTGGTGGTAGTTGAAAATTGAATTTTCTCATGACCTCAACTTCAACTTGCTCTGCAACTGCAACATGGGTGTACGTAGTTGAATACTATATTAGTACATTTCAGCTTCACACTTACTCTACGTTGATTACATGTGGGTTGTTGTATACTAATGAGTAAATTAGTGTTAAAAAATATCGAGTGTGACTTTCATATCTAAACTATCATTTTAATATTTTTTGTACAATTCTAATTTATTGAGCTAGTTTTGTGGATTGAATCAGCCCAAGATTTATTTCATTATATATGATATCAGAACAAGACCCATCTTAAATATTTTAGTATTTTGATGTTGGAACCCCATATTCAATTGTTCATGCTCCAAATGTCGTGTCGTCATGGATGTGACAGAAGAGTTTCACATTGTTAGACTCAAGGGTTAAGTGGTCGCTTAAATATGATTTTAGCATTTTTTAACTCTTAAATCAGCTAGATTTGGGTTAAATTACGTTCAAAGTTTATGCTTTACGGATGATTAATTGGATGATTATTATTAAGATTGTAGGACGCAGATCGTTAATTAGAAAATTCTAATTTTACATACCTATTCATTCATTGAATATTTTCAATATAGTCATTACTTAGATCAGAAGTAGGTTGATGTTCTACTGCTTTTATTTATAGGGTGTTAGATAGTATTTTAATATGATTTCTGATATCAAATACATTAACTTCTAAAAAATTTCATTAATGTCTTCATATAAAAGTAAAACAGAAAAAAAAAAAAAAGGGTTCAATTAGGTCAAATCTTTTTATTTTTAAATAACCTAATTATTTTTGTTATTCAAAAATAGCCGCTCAGCCACTTTTTTGGCCCACTTTTATTTGAATTGTTTCAGTGTTAAGGTGTTGTTTGTAATTCGGTGTATTGTAGGAGTTGACGAAGTGAGTAATCATATAATGACCAAGATAGATTGTTGTGGTGGTAAGTACAACTTTATCCTCAATTAGAGGTCTTTATATATAGAGTTGTCTTTGTTAGAGAGTGTTTTATCGTTGAATAAGGGATTTTCTAGTGCGAATTCAGATTTAATCGGATTCAAATATAAATATTGAATATAGGATAGAAAATTTAAAAAAAATCAAATACTCATGTAATGATGTCATATGATGATGTTGTGGGAATTGTCGTAAGCAAATTGTCGTAAGGGCCTTCGATTTTTATTTTTTTTAGTTTGTTTCACTTTTTTTCATGTCAATTTTATTGAGCTTTTGTACAGTATATGGTGGTCGTGACACGTGCAAAATTCTATTTTATCCACGGAAAGCACGAAGAATTTTTTTTTATATTTTAGAGTTAAGTTCATAGATACTGTAGCATTTACTGTACTGTTATTTATTATATTAGTCAAACAAATAATTCTTTGTCTATTCAATGCTTAGCTCAAATTCTAATGATTAAATGTGAATCGTTAGTAATTTATTAAAAAATTAAAATATTAAGTTAATATTTAAAATTTGAAACTAATTAGAGGAGATTTGAGTTGGATAAAATTGAAGAAAAAATCAACTTAGTGAGAAAGATGAACTGTTGTTGCAGTGTACAAATAGTGTATATGAATGTATATACATCTATAATAAATAATTTTATATCAATATACACGCTTATATATTATTTATACAACATAAGTGTCTGTGCTAGCACAGGCTCAATATCTTTTATTTTTTTGTCTCACTTTATGTGACATAGATAAAATTTAGAGAGTTAATTAAATTTTAATATGATTTTTAAATATTTTAAGTTGATAATTATTGTAATTTATAATACCTTTTACGTAATTTTTAGGGGAAAATGACAAATATACCCCGCACTATCGTAAATGATATGCAGATACCCTCAGTTATATTTTTAGGACATTGGTGCCCCTGTCGTCCAAAAACTAGAGCATATATACCTTTTATATTTGTCTTTTTCCCTAATTTTAAAATAATATATGTTATTTCCCTTGTCCCAATTTATGTAGCATATATAGAATTTCAAAAGTCGATCAAATATTGTTAATTATTGAGATTTACAATACTTTATACGTAGTTTTCAAATTAAATAATACATGTTACTTCTTTTGTCTCATAAAAAATATATTTAGTTGTCAATTATCATGATTTATAGTATTTTTTTTTATGTAATTCTTAAATATATATAAAAAAATTAAAAATAAGACAAACAAATTAAAACGAAAGAAAAAAACTGGCAAATATATATGTAACTGTGGAAAGACACAGGTAATGCAGACATGTTGACCATTATATATATATATATATATATATATATATTGTTAATTTTATAATTACGTAACAAATCAATAAAATTAAATGGAATAGGACCAAATTCGAATAGCAACTTAAAAATACGAAAAAAACGTTGTAAAATATGCAAGATGAGAAAAGTATTGCATGGACGCGGAAATATTAATTCCAAGGAAGAAATACTCAATTGACTTTCTTCTTCTTTGCAACTTGATGCAGTCGCCCTTACGAAGAACGTGATTATTAGTGTATTCCGTGTGGAAAACATCTGAGTTAGATATTCATCATTTTCTACTAAAAAAAAATAGCACTAAAGAGTACACAATTTTTTGACTATAATAATTTCAAAAAATAAAATAAATAATAATAGTCAAAATTGTAGAGAGTTACGTTGTAATGTTTGATATTTACTGTTAGTGGTGAAATTGAAATGGCCATGGTGTTGATGGTTACATTGAATTGAGCGCTCATATTGAACAACCTCTAATAGAAAAAAATGTCTTTGAACCACCTTTATAATTGCAAGAATATTTTTGTGCAAACAACCCAACAAAAGAGTAAAATTGATTATTTTGGAATAGTAGAAGTCAAATTTAACCCTTTTTCCTTGATAATACTGGATATCTGGAAAAGAAGACCATACATATAACGATTTTTGTGAACCAACTTCGAAATCTCTTCAACATGAATATAGTAATTAACTTTATCCAATGTTTAAAGACAAATAAAAAGCATACGTCTTAATTTAGTATAAATATATAAACATTTAAGACCTATCAACTATATAAACATTAGTTTAAATCAAAGGCTTTTGATGGAAAATATTCATCGGTACTCTATATGTACACCAAATTAAACAATTTAATCGTAAGAGTCTCATAACTTAAAAACTGATATTACTTATATATGAATGATCAAGGGATAATCACATTAAATCTGTGAAAATCTCACATGACTCACCCGCATAAGCAGTGACTTGATTTTAGGTTCAAATATAATCCGGAGAACATATAAAATAATATTCATAATCTTTATTCATTTTGTGATTATAATTTTTTTTTGGGAAAAAGGACAAATATATCCCCGAACTATCGTAAATGATATGCAAATACCCTCCGTCATACTTTTGGGACATTGGTGTCCCTTCCGTCCAAAAACTAGAGTATACTAACGGACATACAAGTGTCATAATCTTATCCACCGATCCGATAATTATCGACGGATAAGATTATGTGTCCCTATTTAGTCTTCCGTTAGCGTGAAGGGCATATATGCTCTAGTTTTTGGACAGCAGGGGCACCAATGTCCCAAAAGTATGACGGAGGGTATTTGCATACCATTTACGATAGTTTAGAGATATATTTGTCCTTTTTCCTTTTTTTTTTTGTTGATACTTTGACCATTTATTTTAAACACTAAGGACCCATTTGTCCATAGATATTGAAGGTATATTTTAGTACATTTTTGGCAAAGTCTGTTCGGCCATAGAATTTGTTTATTTATGAAATTTTAAAAATAAAATTCCAAAATCTAGTAGCTAAAACTTGTTTTCGAGCCAAATCATTTTGGCTTCCATTTCAGCTCATATTCGTCCTTTGGTTACAATTTTTTAAGTTTTGGCTAATTGAGGTGTTAGTGTGGAGGAGTATTTGTCTTGTTGGTTGATCGGATCAAGAGTCATCAGTATGAGCATTCTCAATTACTTGCACTATTAGAAAGAAAAAAGAAGAAGCAATCACTAAGATAAAATAAAATTATGGAATATAATTATAGGAAAAACTACAAAATATGGCAAACATCAATATACATTAAAGATAAATAGCTACAGTTTATTTTTTTTATGTTATATGGATATAATTACACAATAAATAGCAAAGTTAATTATATATAAATAAATAGGAAATTATTAAATATTAAATAGGAAAGTTATTATTACACACATAATTAATAATGCTAGGCACATTTTATGTGATTGGTCTCCATATTTACCCTCATTAATACTTTCTCTTTCATCAATATCTCTTTATCACAAATTTTCTATATTTCCCCCACAAATTCCTTCCAATTTAAGATTCTTTTACATAACCCTAGGATCATTTTTTGTGATTTGAATTCATCATCTTCTCCGGTGACCTCTCATTTCTCCGATGGTTGTTTAGAGCTTTTGTCTTTTTTATTTTATTTTGTCTTTGCTATCTTGTTATGTTTGGTTCTTTTTTTTTTTTTTTTAATTACTTGGGCTGAAACCAAGTCTGTATGATTTCCTTTTGTTTAATAAAATGGACCATTGGTTCTGTCTTTGAGGAAAAGAAATATCTTCTAATAAAATTTTTTCCTTGTTTTTATGAAAATTATATTTGTATAAATTTATATTTTTATCTACTTTTATAAGGTTTCAATTGAAGAATTATTTGTTTCTCCATTATAATGGCTATAGTTATAAAAAAAATAATAGAAGAAGAACATGAGCAAAAAGAGATTGAGGTTTGTTTGATTGTCAAATTTGTATATAGTAGAATACTTATATACATAGACATTTGTATTGTAAGCTAACATTTAGTACTTAATTATGCTACATTACTATAATTTTATTTAATTATAGAAAATGGTTAAATTGGGCCCCACTTTTGGTATAGAACGTGTAGTAACTCAATTCCCCTTTTATACAAATCTTCCTACTATCTCTCTTCCACTCTCACTTAATTTTATCCATAAAATCCTTCCTTCCGTTTTTATTTTTTGGTATTTGTATCATTTGTTTCAATTTCTCCCATTGTTTCATAGTCTTCAGCCATAATAATCTCAAATATCTCAGCCATAAGAGAATCACTCAAGGTATTCAAATGCATGCACAAAAATTGGATGATTTCTTATCTTTATGTAAGACAAGAAATTGCATCTACAGGCAACTAATCGAAGAAGAATAAACGAAGAAGAAGAAGAAGAAGAAATAGTCCAATCTGACTCAATGAACCAACGAAATGGGGAAGGAATTGTGGTTTTGTATAACTTAATTTCTATATTTTAATGAATTCAATTTTTTTATTTTTGTATAATGTTACGGGGTTTTTCAGATGTACAAATATTAATTTTCAGATTTTATACAACTATATACATTTAATTGTATATTTTTTTGTCCATCAGTGGTACATATATGATAGATTCATTTATATTTATCAATTAATTTTTTTATATATGATTTGTTGACATATTTGATTTGTTTAAGTTATGAAAATTTTCTAACTATATATATAACTCTACCGGTCAATTACACGTATAATAATAAATCTAGTAGTCACTTCATACATATATACAAATTCATTATGATTTTCAAAAAATTATACAAAAATTATATCAACAAAATTATATTTATACAAAATAAAAGTGCAATGTATACGTTTTTAGTAAACGCAATAGCTAACTCATATAAGTCAATATATACAAATATAAATACAAAGTAATTGATAATAAGCAATTGTTAGTATGAAGAGAGTCATATTTGGTATGAAACTCTAATGAGATACAATATCGTAATTTATGAGAGTATTTTCTTTTTTCTCAACCGAAATTATTGTCTAAATTCATTAAATTTTTTGAAAAACGAATTGTATATAATATTAAATTCATGTGAAATATACAATTAGGCAAACTGTAGCTAATGAACCTAATTAAGTTTTCTATAGTAGCTATTTGTGAAATTTTCCCTAAAATTATTAATTTTTTAATTGCTTAAAGAGACAGTGAACAGACCTTTTTTATTATAATTAATTTTTTATGTGTGTTTGCTGAACAATTTTATCTTATAAAAATGGAAGGATATACTATTATTTATTTGAGATGAAGGAGTACTTATCACTTCATTACAATCCTTCTTGGCCATTTTTAATAATGTGAGTATCAGGAAAAGCTTCGCATGGTATTTCGGGCCTGTTTGGATTGACTTTTGGCTTATGACTTATAAGCCAAAAGCCTTAAGTTAGGATTTCTAACTTATGGCTTTTGGTTTATTTTTGTTATTTTAGCTTTAAAATAAGTGCTTATAAGCACTTTTTAACTTTACCCAAACACTTCAAAACTGCTTAAAAACTATTTTGGCTTAAAAGCACCCAAAATAAGTCAATCTAAATGAGCACTTAATCATTTGGGGGAATTGACACACCTACGAGTGAATTTTATTAGCCACGTAAGATTCACTATAAATTTAACACCTACTTTTTTTTAATAAATCTATCAAGCTTATGATAAAAGATCAAAATAAATACATACCAGCAATAGAAAACTCTTCCACACACTTTTTTTTTAAAAAAAATCCATGAAAACTACTAGTATTTCATTACATTTTTAGTGGCCGATAGAAATGGTTGTTGAATGCTAAATTTGAAGATTTACAACCAAACAAAAAAAGGAAAGAAAAGGACTTAGTACATATCCACTTTACTTTTCTCTCTCACTAATGATAAAAATATGCCTTGCATGTGTAGACGTATGTACTATTTGTTGTCATCAATTGAGAGGAAGAGATTGAACCAAAGAAGATAAGATTTGTTGTCGAGTTTCTCTATCTTGAACACCAAATCCATCTCCATTTTGATATATGAAATGTGTAACTCGGGCAATATTCATTATGTACTTTATTAATGTAGATGATGAATTCGCAAAACAATGTTTGTTCATTTTCTTCCATGTTTCTATCACCATCTCTTCGATATGCTTCCTTGCTACATCTTCCTTAACATTTTCTTTCTTCATGTAGCACAAGATACATGAAGACACATCACCTCTTTCCAATTCAGCCTGTACTCGGAAATGTCAGACCGAATAATTTAATATCTATATCTATACACCAATAATGTAATTCTTTTCACAATATTATGTCATTTGAATTAGTCCTACTAAATACTACTTCATTAATTCGTTTAAAAAAGAATGATATAGTTTGACTTGACACAAAATTTAAGAAGATAAAATAAAAAACTTTTCAATCTTGCAGTCCTAAATTAAAGTTATAAATAACAAATTTACCATAGTGCCTTTTATTTTTTGGTCTTAAACATGTCACGTGGAAAGTTGAAAAAAAAAAGTCATTCTTTTTTTAAACAGACTAAAAAGGAAAGTATGTGATTATTTTTGAAACAGAGGGAGTAGTAATTACTTACCGTTGAAGTCCCAAGGTCGTTTCCAAGCCTGATTATAAGGGAGGAATAGTATATAAGGTCTTGTTCATTTTCAAGAAAATCATCAACTTGGGAGAAATCTTGAGCCAAACCAAGAAGAACATGAAGAGATAGCACAGTGCCACCTGATGATTTCCATCCATTATCTAAATATTCACTAAGTGTTGGTGTATAACCCGTTGAATCCCATTTAGCTTCCACAAGCAATGCTTTGCAAAATTCTGCCCACTGAAAACGTTTTATTTTCGTGTTAAATTTGTGTCATGTGTTACTGATTTAATATCATAGACAATAATTAAATTAAGTAACTAGCTAATATATACCACTTTTTGTAGATATGTTGACACTGGAAAATTCCAGCCTTTTTGTTGCTCAATTTCGAGAGCTACATCATTTGTGGTATCATATAGTTTCCTAAAACAGATTTGCATACATGATGGTAATTCCTCAACTTCCTTAGGATCCCATCTGAATAGAGGGAAAAAAGTGTGTGCTTTTAGATAAAATGGTCACACGCTTCAACATGGGTGAATAGTATATTGTAATTTTTTGTTATACCTGACAACAGCATCGGTGAATAGTTGTAGGTCTTGCAAAGTGCCATAAATGTCGTAGACATCGTCAATTACTATAATGAAAGTGATAGCTTTGGTGAGCCAATTCCTAAAATTAGAATGTTGAGGCTCAAAAGCAACACCCACGGACCACAAAAAGCTTTCGACAATTCTATCTCTGCTGAAGCTTACATTTTCTATCAGTCCCAAATTCGTCCACCACCTACCAAATTAACAACACGACAACCATGTCAATTTCCTCTTGTTTTTACATTAATTCCTCCAAACAACATGATAAGATACAAGTCGATTTTCCTGTCTCCCTATTTCCTCCTTATATATTAATTTCTCCAAACAACAGGATAATATGTAAAATAAATAAATATTTGAAGAGTATCTTCCTTTTAAATAAACAAATTAAAAAATTCCTTTTTTTTTCTTCAGGATGTCTGGTTTTATTATTTTTCTCGAAAATTTAACTTACACACACTTTGAAGGGGAGTTTTGGAGTAAGTGATAAATTACTCTACTATATTTTACCAGATAATTACGTAGTACCCATTAATTCTTATCGAGAGACCAATAAACTTATACTAGTAGTTATCTTGCAAGGGATCAGATAATCTTGTAAAATATCTTTTTTCTAATAACCTACGATGCATAAAACTTAAACTCTACCTCAAAATATCGACAAGATCTTTCTGATGCTCAGCTTGAACCATATTGAAGTTGAGTTTAGCTAATTGAAGAAGCTTCAAGTTTGACACCCTTTCTTCTTTTTCGTTTTCCTGTTTGGAGATTTGCTTTCTACTGTTGTACCATTCCACCTTCCAATGCAGTGGCATTTCCATTGGAATAATATTATTACAACTAATTTTCAAATTCTTAGTGCAAAATATTCTAGCCTCATCCAACATATTTTCATCCCTTAATCCCAAGTGAGAAGCTTCAAATAGTTGCATCATTGTTTTTGGATCCATGTTTGCGTCTACCTCGATCTGTTCACCCATCTCATCCATATAGCTAAGGAATACATCTGTATTATGCAAATATAAGTTTATGGAAATCAGTCTCAATTTATGTGATGGTGTTTGACTGGACATAGAATTTAATATAGGAAAAGTTTAATTTGAGTCGATGGTGAAATTTTAATTTGAATATCATATTATATATTGAGAAGTATCTAAGATATTTGTGTACGCACCTTGTGTCACATTATAGCCATACTGCCTAAAAATCCTAAAATATAAGGCAGTTGAATAGAGATCCATTTCAACGCCAGAATCCTTCAGCTTCTTTGCAAATTCCATGTTTTGTAGAAACACCATGATTTCCTTGTCAAACAGATGAGAGAGGGACATTTTGTTTATGCTATCTATAAGCTCTAATTTGGCCAATGGATTCTCTATTTCTTCCACAAGCCACAAAACTTCCTCTTTCAACTTTTGTGCTTCTCTTTTGTACTTCCCTTCCTGCATTATTAGTGAAAAAATTGAAGATAAAAAACTAACAAACTAATAGGAATAAATAAAAATATGACAAATATTATTAGTTTATTATTTAATGAGGATATAGTTTCATTTTATTACTGTGCGTCACTATAATTTAAAGCTCCATAGCAAATTAAACTATAGTCATAAAGTAATTAAGTTTACTATAACTATAAAACATTGTTTGATTAAATTTGTTTGTCATATATGAAATTTACCCTATAAAATAACAGCTCCCGCTATTCTTATTACTCCCTCCGTTTCAAAAAGAGTGACCTAGTTTGACTTGACACGGAGTTTAAGAAAGTAAACAAGACTTTTGAATCTTGTGGTCCTAAATTAAAGTTATGTCAAATTTAAAATTACCCTTTAATCATGTGGCCTTAAACATGTCACGTGGAAAACTGAAATTAAAATGTTACAAAAAAAAAAAAAAAAAGATCATTATTTTTGAAACAGACTAAAAGAAAATTGTGTCATTCTCTTTTAAACGAAAGAAGTATTTAATAATAACTTAAAAAGACAAAATAAGTAAATACTGTCCATAAGAATAATTAAAAAGTGGTGGTGGTTTTTTTATCCACGTACAGCTCGTAACAGCAACATTTTGCATATGCCTTGCTGCGGTCGGAATAATTAAGGAACATGATACTTATGATGATAAGACGTTTGTGTTCAAGTACACTACCTTCTTTATTTTAATCAGCATTATACTGGTACGCCAAGTAGCAAAACGACGAAAGTTTAAAAGTTGTCTTTTTGACTGCCGTCTAAGGTGACAGTGTGACACAATATATCAGCTGTTACAAAATTGAAAATTGCATATAGTTCTTTTGGTCTTCTGGTAAAGGTTGTGTTTGTGTCATTGTTTTGTTTGTACAAGATAGAGGAATTATCTGGGAGATCTAGGTTTAAATCTAGTTATATAATATTATTTTTCTCCACAAAACTCCTTTTTTTCTTCTTTTTTTAGTGGTAACGCACCCATGGCGGGTTTGCACAGTGTATGTATCCAAATTCCTGGCCAAACACACCCATGTTGGGTGTTTATCCATCATACCACATGGGTCCAATGAGTATATGGTGCCGGATCAATCCTAATATATTACTCCCTCCATCTCATATTAGTTGATCAGTATACTAAAAATGGTTTTTTCATATTATTAAATCAAGAAAGCATTAATTAAGTTTTTATATTACCCTTGCAATTAAATATTCTTTTTGTAAGTGTTCACTGTTCACATTTGTTGGTAAAATTCTCAAGAAGCTTTTTAAGGGGTGAATTAGTAAAATTGTCTTCTCATTCATGATTTCTTAAGCACTGTGCAAAATTAAAAGTGATAAACTAATATGAGACGAAAGGAGTACATTGTTGAGTACTCTTATGAATCGGGAAGTCAAAAATTTCATTAACAGTACTTAATAATTAAGATATACTCACAAAAAATAATTTATGAACTATATACTTTGTATAATTTTCTTTATATAATTTAATCATTCTGAATGACTTAATTTTGATACACGTTAATTCTCTTGTGAAAACATACTACACATGCATAGATTCAAATGGATGACACAACCTGACTTAGCTTCTAAATTCTAAGTTGCACAAGTATTAACATAGCTAGAGAAAATATTTGGTCATGGTTCTAAGTTAGATTGTTGTCCTTGAATTTAGTGTTGATCAAAATTTAAATTTTTCTACCTACCCAACCTCTTAAAGTTACGGAAATTCACTGAATACATTGAGCGGTAACTAGGCTACTTGTATCGGATTTTATTCTTTTATCCGGTAACTATATGATTATCGGGTATGTTATTGTTGTAATCGATAACTATGTAAGCTCCGATCCAACGCTAAGCTGATTTAGTAGCAAAGGTAGTGTTTGTCTTATATTTTGAATTAAGTCATTTTGACTTTTATATATAGATCGATATAGTTTAAAGAATTTTTGTACAATTACGGTATATTATAAACTTTTGATATAGCAGATATAACATATCTTGAGGTATAACAGAGACCAAAAAAAAAAAAACAATCACAAATTAAACTTACTGAATATTGACTTTTAAGTGACTGTAGGATGTCGTACTTCCAAATGTTTGGCTTGTAATTAGCATTTCGTCGTTGAATTAGGCTTTGATCTATCTTACTCTCACCAAATGATGCAGAATTGATTTGGTTACAAAAGACAGATTGCTGCTCACTAGTCATGATGATTTTTTTCTAAAGGAAAAATATATATTGAACAACAATATTGTAGGGATCCTAACTAGAATGTAATAAGAAGAAGAGAAATGTGATTGAGCATATTGATTAATGTACGTAACTATTTATATAGACGATAAAGTCTAACGTAGCATCAAATAAAATTTGAGCCATGCAAAAAATAGAGTAGTGACATTATAATTTTTAACAACCAAGCCCTTAGGCCCTAGCTTAGCTTGGATCGACTTTTCTCCTGTGGTAGTCTGGTCATATGAAATACTGAGTAATTTATGGTCCCCAATCCTAAGTTGCTGAATACTTTGTATGTATTTAATGAATGCTTTAGACACGTTTATTTGTTTGTGAAAACATACTAGACTCCACGGATCGTTTGGTTAGTTAGATAAGGAATACAAATTTTGGGATAAAATGTAGAATTATTTGATCTCGCATTAATTTATGAGTATTAATTAGTTTCCTGATGTATTTTGTACTAAAATGGTGGGATTAGTTATTCTATATGGTGGAGGTATATGATAGCTAATCCATTGGAATATCTCACCCTAGCTCAATTTGTAGGATATCATATCCTGATAACCAAACGACCCCTTATAAGACTGTATATATGACTAACTAATTTGTAACAAACGTTTATTTAGTGGGTACGCCATATATGTACACAAATTTCGAGTACGCATTTCTCTTGGTATCTAATGTCAATCAATAAAATTATATATATATATAAAAAATAATTTAAAACTAGATATTAATGTTAAAATAAATGTTTTCATATATAAAAGTTACAAAGTTGTTTTAAAAACCTGAACCTCTTTTTTAATATATTTCATTCTTTATTTAATTTATTTTGTTTACCACATTATATTGTGTTGGTTTAGCATTTTAATATTACTATTTTAATATATTAATTTGCTTTACTTTGAGTTAAAAGAGTGTTAGTGGGCATTCTTACATTGCATCCGTTGGTGAGGCATATATGACATTACTCACCTATCAATGCACATAGGTATTATTGCCCATTATTTTTTGGTTACAAAAACGTTCCACTGAACGTTGGGTTAACATCTTGGGCAGTTTTGCATTTGCACGTTGGTGCATTTGTTGCCCACACAATTACTTCTCCAAATTATTCCTCCATTACACCTTGTAACCTATGTAACTCCTAAGATCATTATCTTCACTATTTACTACACCATTATCTTCCTATTCATTGCTAGGAAGACTTCTTCTAGTATAAATAGTGGTGGTCTTCATTTGGTTTGTGACACACAATACACAAGAAAAATATAGAGTGCATAAGGTTTGTCAAAAAGAGAGTTCTTATTAGTTGAAGGAAGGTGTTTCTTTTTTGTGGAGCTTTGGACTCAACTCTTGTCCAGAGTTGTTGAGTTATACTTTGTGAAGGCTGTTGTATCCTGGAGGGGACAAGTCAAGAGGACTACTGCTGGACCAGTGAAAATATTTACTGCAGTGGACTTGAATCTCCTTAAAGAGAGCGAGATATCCGCGCCTCAGCCTGAAGAGATTTATTTTCTTCATATTTATTTTCAATTGTAATCTTGTATTTTTATTATCTTGTAAGTTTTTCACTAACATATTGTCATAAAAAATCCTAGAAAATAATTATTTAAGAGGAAAATAGTAAATGACAATTTTATCTATTGTAGTGTCTTTTAATGAAGGAAAAAGTTCAATTAATAACATTTGTAAGACCTTCATATTTTTAAAGTAATATATATATATATATATTTCTATTATATAGAAGAGTGAAGTGGTAGGACGACCTAGGGTAAAAATGTAATTTCATTCTAACAAAAATCTATTAAGAAAGATAGTAAATAATTCTAGAAACATCTTTTTATATATTAAGTGAATTATGATTAAGGATAAAAATGTAATTTCACGCTAACAAAAATCTACCAAGAATGATATCAAGAAAATTAAATAGTTCTAGAAACATCTTTTGTTATTGTTATTACCATTAACTTATTTTGTTATTACTTCACTTTCTTTTCTTTTGTGAGTTATTGTAATATCTATTCATTACTCTATTTTACTATTACGTTAATTTAATGCTTAATATTTTTTCTATTCATTATGTTAATCAAAAATGCCTACTTTAATATAAAAATTCATTATGAATTAATTATTTTCACCTTTGTTTTGGCTCTAATTAATATACTTGAAAAGAAATAAGTGTGATAAAAATTAATAATATGTAGGACGACCAAGGGTAAAAATATAATTTCATTCTAACAAAAATCTATTAAGAAAGATAGTAAATAATTCTAGAAACATCTTTTTATATATTAAGTGAATTATGTTATGATCAAGGGTAAAAATGTAATTTTACGCTAACAAAAATCTACCAACAATGATATCAAGAAAATTAAATAGTTCTAAATATTACACACTTCAGTATAAATCTCTTATTAGGAAGACTAATAACACAATTTTTTCAACATTAAGAACTTCATTTTTCATCTATTCCCTAATGGCCCTACTTTTGTAAATCAATTATAAGACAAAAGTAAAATTCATTATTTCTTAGTGAACACATCACTTCTGAAACTTGTCCATATAACAAATTGCAATTCTCAAAAGGCGTAGTTCATAAGGAATGCAATCAGTGAGCAAGCTCTTTAAGAACAAAATTTTCAAAAATTTCGGAGCATGTTATATCCTTTTCTTTGGTTCTCTTTAGACTTTTCAATTTCATGGTGTTGCTTTTCTTTCTGGATTGTAAAGATACTTTTTGAAGTATCTAATTTACTTGATTTCTCTTTTTATGTATAATCCCAAAATTTCACATAACATATATGTCATTATATAATTTATTGAGAAACATATATTATTTATTAAGTACTATTATTTTATCATCAGTTAAAATCATTTTTATCAAGTTATAATATAAATTATTATTTTAACTACCTTATGTTAAATTACTGCAATCTATAATTATATTAACTTTTGTTAATATTTTTAACATCTCATTATTTGAGGTATAACATTCATTCATCGGGTATATAAATTACTTTAGAAAAAAAATCTTTCGTTACTATACTAGATTGTTCTCCTGATTTTAATGAATATAAAGACAAGATATAAAGTCATAACTTTTTTTATCCTTTATCACTTTGTAAATAATGAGATGATTCATTCTAATTTTCATCAAGTAGGTCGTTATTTTTGTTTGTTAAACACCTTTAAAACAAATTTATAAGTGTATTCAAAATTAATCTATAGGTGAATAGTAGAATTTATTGCTTCATATATTTTATGAAAATTGTTAATATATTGAGAATAATTTTAATCTATTCTCTTGAATAATTTTCAAATAAAATAGAAAAAGAATACCATTAAATTAATTATTTAATTCGAATATATATGTTTGACATGATGTTATAATGAGCACTGGAGCATCTGATATTTTATTATTATTTGTATCATGTTTATTTGAAAATGTCATAATAATTTTTCTTTTTGAAAACTAATTAAATTTCTATTATAAATATATATAATATTGTAATATTGGGCCCGTAAATGGGCCTTTCATTATATTGGGCCCGTATTATGGGCTTAAAATTATCTCGTATATAATATATATGCTATTGTTGTTGTACTAACCCTAGTTTTATTATGTTTGTAACATATATATGGTTCCTTTAGTAAAAAGACCTATCTAAGCTTGCGTTTGGAGAAACAATATGAAGTAATGATTTCAAATTAGCATTTGGACATGTGATTTGGGACCTTGATTTGAAATTTCAAATTCTCCACAGAGCATAATTTGGGATATTTTAATTTCTTGTTTATGATCTATGATTTACTCAATTGTTATGATAGATAAAATAAAAAATTAAATTATTTTTAATAGATTTCACAACTTATTTATATCCACATCATCAACATAGGACATATTTCAATTCATAAGTAAAAGTTCTTTTTGGTGAAAATTATGGATGACAAAGTACTATTGATTCTCTTGTTATTTGCGAAGGCACTTCATATTAAACATATATATGCTCTTTAGTATGATAATTATGAATCCATATAAGAAACAAGCCATTGAAACAATAAAATACTTCAACACCATGATTTATTGTCGGAAGGAATTAAAGTGACAGTAAAGAAGAGAAAAAATAGTAAATCTTTCTATCCTTCTGTCATTGTTGATAAATAAGAAATTTTTGAGAACTTTAATGATTCTTGACATGATTGAGATGCTTCATCGTAAAGTAAGTAAGGCTCAAAAATTTCAACATATTTCTTGCAAGTTTTAACTTTTAAAACATTTTTGAATAGAAGAAGAGACTAAACCTGCTTAGGACTTGGCCCAAATTCCGGCACTGCGAGAGGTTTGGGCCATTCTCAATACTGGCCCATCCAGAACTTTTTTTCAAGTCCATTATCTTGCAAGAGCGACGACATTTTTTAAAGGAAAAATTAACTGAATACACATCTTATTTTACCATAATCTCTAAAATTTCTTATCATCTAAAAAAATTTCAAAAATCCACTCTCGTATATATCACTCTCATCTTGCTGATACATCTCCATCTGCCTCTCGGATACATCCCTCCCCTTTCTTATACATCTCTCCGCTCTGATACATCCCTCACGTATGTATTCAGATGTATGTTGATGTATCTGGATGTCCTATACCCTCTCTGATACGTCCCTCACCTATGTATCCAGATGTCTGTTGACGTATCCGAAAGTCCAGTGATGTATCCGGATGTCCTATTCCCTGATACATTCCTCCCCTTTTTGATACATCCCTCGCCTATGTATCCAGATTTTTGCTGATGTATCCGGAAGTCCACTGATATGTATAGATGACCTATTCCTCTCTGATACATTCCTCCCCTCTCGGATTCATCCCTCACCAATGTATCCGGATGTCTGCTAATGTATCCATAAGTCTAGTGATGTATCCGGAAGTCCAATGATGTATCCGATATCCATAAATTTTAAGGAATTTTTATAATGTGAAAAAGAGTAGGGAAATAACGTAATTAACTCTTAATACCAGATATAGTAGGTAAATTATACCTCAAAGTTGGTAAACTATCTATACAGTTACTTGTCAAGAAATTTTGTTCAAGTCCATTATCCAACAAGAGTGTTAAAACGTAATTGTTTCTGAAAAAAAATATTTATGGTTAATTAATTATTATTAAATAATTTCGCTAAAGATCAATTTTGGTGTACCTTATAAATTGTGCATTATACTTTCAAAGCAGTGCTTTGGAAAATATCAAAATAAGTAAAATAAAAAAACATCCTACATTTAGTTAAAACACTGTAGCTGGGTGAAATGAGAAAATGGAAGTGGCATTCTAGTCTCTAGAGGGCATGAAATCATACACTTCTTCCATTCTAAAATAAATAAATTTCTGACTCCCTTTATATGATCCAAAAGGAACTAAGTCCAAGAATGTATTGAGTAATTTTTCCAAAATAGCCGTTCCTTTTAATTGATTTTTCAACTATCTCTGACTTTAAGATAAGTTAAGAAAGAAATACAAGGATAATATTAATAAATTACCCTTTAATTGATGTCAATAACTAAATTTTTAACCAAAAAATCATTCATTTTGAAATGGTGGGAGTACAAATAGGACTCGCTTGGTATGCTGAATTGAAATTATTTCATCACTTGTTTAGTTGGTGCCTAGTGGGATAAGATATCAATTACACTTTTTTTTGTTTTTCATCCAGTGTTTGATATCCACATTGGAGTCTGATTTAATCTTGATTCACATCAGAAATTCACACATTGAAGGTAAAATGCTCCTTAAAAGAGACGACTATGTATTTAGAAAGCCTCGAACCCGAAACCTCTGATAAAGTTTGAGATATCATTTACTTTATAGATTGCATAAATCCTACAAATTAAAACAATCCCTACGGTTCTTGACTGGCAAAATTTAGCTAGACTTGATGTAGTACTGAGGTTGTGTTTTTCTGCTTTGTTGTTTTAAATTGACTGGATTTACACCAAAGAAAAATGACCCATAGATCAACCAACTGTATAATAATGACCCATATGTAGTAGTCCTTGCAAATGCAAGTCGCTGTCAGAATTTATTTCCAATTTTAGTGAAGTCCAATCCAAAAAATAAATGCATACTATACTTTCTTCTTGGAACTTTCAAGGATTATTAACAACAACAAAAACAAATTTTAGCGGTAACAAATATACACATTATCAAAGAATGTTAAAGTTTTTACAGAGATTAATTAATTGCCATTAGATTCAATATCGTTATAGGTTTTAGAAACATTTACAAAGAGTGTTAATTGTCTATAAAAAAAACATATTCAACAACAGTTTAATTAATTATTGATAAAAATCATTTTTAATGTACTTGTATTATGAATTTGACCCCAGAAATAGCAGTATTACAAAAGAAAAAGAGTAATACTACTCATCATGAATCTTTTAGTAAGATTTTGATTTCTTACAGATTTATCCGTTGTCATTATTGAATAGAGAAAGACAAAAGTTCATGAATGAGTTTGCTCCCCTGAATTAATATATTTATTGTTGGTGTTCCAATTCAAATTTTATTGTCCCCTGAATTAAGTATTTATGAAATTATGAAAGAGTGCAGTTGGTGATTTAAATAAGGGGGACATGAATAATAGGAGTATAGAGCAACTAGAATCAACACTATTAAACTTGTGAACATCTTCTTAAAATTTAAGGAATATACTCTCTTTGATTCAAAATAAATAAACGTTGGAAGTTTAGGACTTATTTTTTAATTCTATAATTAATCATGAGATATTTAGTGTTTACTGGCTAAACTGATTTATTTGTAGTCTATTAAAGAAAAACTGCTCAAAATTATTTGACATGTGTTCTCATTAAATCACTTAGCTATGTAAACTTATATGATTTAACTTAAACATCTGATATGAATAATTTCTTTTTAACAAATGCTCCCTACAACCTTACCAAAAGTTTTGTCAATCCTAGGCCACGAACTCGATAACGGTTATTAAGAGTAAATAAATATATCTCATCCATTACACCACTTATTATGGAGATATCTCGAATTTTCCGCTTACATATTAAGAAAAACTTCCTTTTGTTCTAATTTTTTTTTATGATGGTGTCTGGACAAGCTTTCACGCACCTCAATTAATTTCATGGGATATTTGTCACATCTGATCATCAACAAATACCAAATTACTGTATCCACCAAGGGAGAGTTTTTGTGGTCACATTTTACTATTAAGTAGCAAGTTGAAATCACCAAGAAAGAAACTACTATGATTCAAACACCCATATACCTCAATGCAAAAGAATAAAATTTACACTTGTTAGAAGCAGGACACTTCTCAACTAATTAAAAAAAGAAGTATGGAATGAGGGAATCAAGTAAACATAAAGAACTCCAATTGATCTTACATGAGAGAATGGCTCATGCACAATGTATATTTATGATTTGCAAATCACCACAAAGCAAGGAAGCAAAGCTTTAGGACTGAGCAAATAGAGTTCTTCAATGTTTGAGTAAAGTCCAACTTTGCCAGCCAATGAATCAAATCCTGATTGACCAATCAATTCTTGAACATTTTCCAGTGGTCTATGCACTCTACCAGCAATTACTCTGCATACTATTAGAGCCTTTCTCCAAGATAACATATTTTCCTCAATGGCTTCTAGTGCTCTTCCACTTGTGGAAGCTGTAAAAACACCAACCCCACCATTGATTTCCTTCTTGATTGAGAATCCATGTTGTAGAATCCTGCAAACTTTGCATTTTTCTGATGTACATAGGCTAGAAGAGTTATTCATGCCAAGAGAACATTCAACGGTTGTGCCAAAGAATCTTAAAAGCTCATTCCCATCTGCTAAGCAACGAGGGTGTTTCTTGGCGAGTTTACTGGCTCTGATCTTTACTAATTCGCGATATTCCTCGAATTGAGCTAGTACTTTCTGCATATTGTGAACTTTCAAGATTCTCTCAATACCATTTGAACTGTTTTCAGGCTTTGACCAGCTTGTTCTGCATATTATCTCTACAATTTTCCTTGAAGAATCCCCTTCAACAAGTTCTGTCACTGAAAAACATATCAAGAATATATGCTTTAAGGTAACATATTCACACACAAAAAATAAGATATGCAATGAAATACTATCAGAAAGACAGCTCTTCAATTGCTGCACTAAAAACAGAAATTTAAACCATCTTCACATAAACTCAAAAAGAGATCAGATCCAATCACTAATGTGGAATGTGGTTAAACCGAAAAAAAAGGTATAGCATCAACAAGAAGCAAGATAGATGTATATACCAGCATGTTTTGAGAGATGATGTGCTTCAACAGCTTCCCATTTCACAAATTGTTCACCACATTTATGACAAGTCAAGCCATGGGAATCTGCACCATAACAAGCTCTAGGCCTAGAAACAACACCCCCAAATCCAGGTCCTGTTTTTCTTGATAAATTCCCAGGTGACCCTTTTCTTATAGGGCTACCAAAGCCTCTATATTTCCTTGATGACCCAATATGGTGTCCCCCAGGACCAGGGGTCCCTGGTTTTAAAATACCCATAAAAGCAGAAATACTCTCAACATTATTCCCAGTACTACTCCCATTACCATCTTGGAAATTACAGCTAGTAATCTTGAGTTCACAAGTTGAATTACTCAAAACAACTTCATGAGTAATTGGATTCAAAAGCTCACTGCTTCCAATAGATCTTGGACTCTGTAATGGTGGCTTCTCCATATGCCTTTTACTTCCATGTATAACATCTTTCAGATTTGCAATTGATCTTGAACAACCTGACCTACCTGTCGTCGCCTTTTTCGTCGATATCTTGCTTAAATTTCTCCCATCACTTCTTGGATCATACACATCTTTTATCTCTGATCTACACTGCAATGATTTCTTTAAAGCAAACCAAACTGCTGGCATTTTTTTTATCTCCTCCTCCTCCTTTTGACCTTCAAATTAGACAAATCTTGAAAATATACATTGAATCAAAAGTTTTGAAGTGTTTGTATTGGGAAGGAAAAAAATTTGTTTAAGGAAAAAAATCTTCCCTCCATATAAGTTTTCCTGTTTGAATAGTGAAGTCACCATTTGTGTAAATTTGTGTTGTTCAACCATAATAAATGCTGTAGTTTTACTATGGTCCAAAACTTATGGAAACTTCTTCAAATACATAACATTATTCAGAGTTTCTTGCTATGAAAAAACAACATAACACGTTTAATATTCTTAAATTCAGTAAACAAATCAGCATCAAAGTTATTGTCTTTAATTGTGGGATTAATTAATGATAACTATATTATTCAATGGGAAAGAGGAACTCTGCCGTATAGAATCATCTCACTACGTGACATTAATGTACAAACTAATTGGTCATAGACTCATAGTAGTACATATAGGAAGAAAATAAAATAGATTTAAGTTATATATACCGACCATATACAGAATTTTTACCCATGATATATATTATTATTTTTTTGCATATAGATAGTAGAAACCATCACGTCAAATTTGAACTTGTTCATTCAAATAAATTCAAATTCTAGTAAGTTATAAGCCATGTACGAAATATTATTGTTAGTACATTAATTACGCATTCCAAAATAGAAAAGAGTATTGTATAAATTGAAATCAGCGGAATAAGAAAATTAAATACAAATTGATAGTGTGAAATAAAAAGATGGTCAAGAAATTGAATTAAATAGAGTTGAGTTGTTAGTTATTGACCTAGAAGAGTTATTAGGAGGCATGTGACGTCTGTTCATCGACATGGAATATTTTAATAATGGAGAATTAAATTAAATCAATTGGTTGAAAACAAACAATAAGTGTACAAAGACATGACAACAGAAGGTAATAAAGTGCCATCATATGGCAGTAACTTTTGAAAATATCCATCAATTACAACTTCCTACTCAATGCTTGTTCCTGTAAAGACAAATGGAAAGGATAAATTCGATACAAACAAAGCCTACACAAGAGAAAATAAAACAATTTGATTACGAAGGAAACTAGATAAACTGCTACAATAACCAAAATCACATGTACCTAATCAATGATTAAATACCCCACTCAAACTTTTGCCCCTTTAAGTTAAGTTATATGGTTTAATTTGTATGCGGATAATTATTTAGCTTGTACATATAATCCTATATATGCACTTTACAAATATATGCGTATATAATGAACTTCAGAATCATAAACTTCAAATCGTGTATTTATCTATGTTCATTTGCACACAACATATTCTTATACTATCTACAACAACTATGCTTCAATATATCCCAAATAAGTTGCGGACGTACACCTATTCTTTAGGTTAATAAAAATAGGGTAGATCTACAACGGAAGTTACGGGCTCAGTACGCTTTAATTCAAACTTTGTATTTGTATTAAGAAATTGACTTAATATGTATCTCTATTCTCTAAATAATTTATCTAGTACCCAATAAACAACAAAAATATATACCATTCAAAATTCATAAACTTAAAAATTTCTAAATCCGCCCTGACAAAACACTGATGCATGTGATCTAGCATTAAAATTTTGGTGTTGTGGCTATTGGGTACATCTACCGTCATAAGTTAGAAGAAGAAGAAGAAGAAAGATTATGACATAGTGCTAAAATTGCAGATTGAAGGGACCGACTTCTATCTTTATGGATGTAGATCAATAAATTACTCTCCTTACTTCAAAATGCCAATTCATCTACAATTGTGACCTGTGATAAATTAAAGGGTCCCATTTTTAATTCAATTTCTATCTACCATTTGAGATGAAAATCCCCCACATTTAATTCCTCCCAACATCCTTTCTTTAATCTTTATGATAAGAATACTTTCATTAAATTTTATTTTTTGTCAAATGCATTAAAAATAAATTAAGCCTGGATAGTTTACCCTACTATTACTAGCGGGAGAAAAAGAACAAAACAAAAGTTACCCTACTTGTCGATATGTCACCTACACGACAAGCAATAAGTTATTTGCAAGATATGTTAAAACGATATGAACTGAATCATTCTAAAAGTTAAATGCTTAGATATACTATATAATTTTTCAACACAATTCTGAAAGACTCCAAGTTTTTAATTAGGTATAAACATCGATATGTGCATAATTACCGTTTTATTCTTTCTCGTTGATGTGTGACGTGAAGCGTGTTAACTGGTATTTACCAGCTGGTTCACCAAGGCAAAATATGAGTATATAACTTTGTCAAGAATCACTAATTTTTATTTTTAAATTGTTCCAAAAGCAGAAGTTGCTTCTAATAATTGAAGGGACGTAATATTTGAAACTTATACTAATAAAATCAGCACGTCGTCTCCATAAAACCTGGTTGAGCAACCATATTTTTAAAAGAAAAGTCAAAACAATCATAGATAGCACACAGAATATTGATAGAGAAATGTCACATGGCCATTGACCACCATCCTCCATGTTGGTTAGAAATACATTAATTCCTTCCTAGTCTTTCCTGCATATGTACATTACTTTGTTTCAAACGGGATCCATTAACGGGTCTCTAGACCGGTGAACTGAACAGTTTAGATTCTGAAATTGCATCTCTGGTTAGACAATTTACCACAAGCTTATTTGAACAAACTTTTACAATGCATATCATAAAGTTATCGTTAGCATTAGCACCATTGCTTGGGTTGAATGGATCTTAAACTGTCCCTATTCAACAAGGTAAATATAATTGATTTACAATAGAAGGAAACAAGAATGGGTTATGGGTTTGTTTTGCATGATGATACATCTACCCTCTGAACTTCTGAAAGATTATATAATCCACGGGCAGGACTATACCTACATCCCTTCATTTAGAATTATCCCCATAGAGACAATTTATAAAATACAAACACACTAGGCCCAACCTATGATTAAAACAATTGACTATGTACATGCTATAGAAGGTAAGGTTGGGGGTAGGGGCTACCCGCTACAGTGGTGGCGTTAAAGATAAGGTGTGCTTGAGTAGAAAAATCACAATCAACGTGAAATGTCACTGGTATAACTTATTTTCCCTACTTCCTTTAAGAAAGTCAATTTTTTCATTTTTAAGGAACTTATATTTTCTTAGAGAGAACATATTTTCCAAAAATTTTGACCAACCTAACATGGAATTTTTGTGAAAAACACTGACCATTAACAGGCAAATACTTTGGTGGACTGGTACACAATATAATCTACAAAAGCGCAGATCCTCAATCTTTCAAAGATTTGGTGAACTTTCGGCCATTTAGGCACTGGAACATTAAAGAACATCTTTACAAGCAGCTGAACTTCAAGCAAGAAAGCATCTAAAAAGACTGAAATCCTTACAGTACATGAGTACATATATGAAATACTCTCCTTTTTTTCATTTAAAAGTTTAAACATGACCAGCAAAGCATTTTACAGAGATAAGTTGTTTGCTACAATGAGCACATTTTTCTCTATGGACACCGCAAGATCAGAGCAGAAAATATGACCTGCCAAGTACAGATGAGTGATTTTGACCCAGGTTACGTCCTCTGAGGCATTCCAGATCCATTACTTGTGAGTGGTCCACGATAAGATTAACCTGAAAAGACCATCAAAATGAAATAATTGAATCGTCTTCATTGTGCAATGTAGCTTTTTAGATATATTTGCTCAGAGAAGCTTAGTACCTTTGGACCATAACGTTTGACAAACCACTCAGAGATTTTAGGATTTGATGCCTCAAACATAGTTTTCTCAAGTCCAAGACGACCCACAATCTTCGCAACAATATCTGATCTTAGTAAACCAGCCTGCCTACATAAATCATCAGCATTGATCATTATCATGTCTGCCCCAGCTTCTAAGCATCTCTCTGCCCTTCTGACTAAAAGATCCACATCTTCAACCATCTCTGCAGAGAGACAAAACAGCATGGAACATGCAACAGAAACTGTTATGCATTTCAATCGTCAACTTCTATGGCACGACAAACATTACAAAAGTTGTTTCATGCAGGAGCGCATGTTATGTACTCAATCAGTTTAAAACTGGACTAATCTTTTACTGCTAATTTTCACAAGTTCAATTTTGAAGTTTCTGTTGAATAATCTGTCATGAAATTTAGTGATCATAAGACAGAAAGTGATATATCCTTGGCAAAATAGGTCCTAGGTTAGGCAGCAGATCACAAACTCATCGCGATTAAACAACAGAAGCATCTAAATAGAAGGGCACAAAGCATCATCTTATATCCCAAGCTTCAGAATAAAATATTCTTAAAGGCATGAGTCTTATAAGACACTAGTTTCCATTTTGCAAAATACAAATATTCTTAGCAAAAGAGAAAGAGGTACGAGAAGAACTTCAACAGTCAGAGAAAGATTATCAAGCTGTCAAGAGCAACTACAAGATTACTAGACTGCAAGGACATATTTCCTCCATTAGGAAAATGAGGCATCGCAAGTACAATGAGATTGGCAATTAAGCTGTGAACTTCCCTCAAGTCCTTTGAATCGCGATGTTTTATCCAATGAGAAGCACAGAAGGTAAAGCTCAGCAATGATTTTTTTTTTTTGGGGTAATTAGCAATGAAAATATTTTTATTTACATGGAAAAAAGCCTCAAACTCTCTCCTCCCACCGCCTATCCCTCTTTCAGTTTGCCTGTGCTGTGGCGCAAGTGGGGTTGAACTTCCTAGACAGCAAAACCATATACTTTCCGGCTTATCATTTGTGAACTTTACCCATCCTTGTAACAATTAGTTTAGTCTTGTCTATAAAGCAGATGAGATGGTACATGACGCTCTTCCATGTAAGACAATGGTTAAAACCTGCTATCCAGATTGTCTATCTCGGGGTCCTACCATGTTGTCTGGGATCTACAATGGATTGGTCAATAAGATAATTCTTTGCAGCAAAAGGAAGCTATAGATCTCTGTAAAACGAGAAAAGATGGGATACTAGTAGCCACTAGAGTTGAAATGACAGTCAGGAGAGTGGCCCAATTGGATCGAAAATACTAGCATATATCAGCTGTCTGTGAAGGGTCAATTTGATTTGCCACGGCAATATCCTAATTTTCAAGTTGTAGCTATTTTGACACCTAAACACTGTGCAACATAGGTTGCACCAATTTTTAAATACCTACTATCCAAAGTTTCATGAGATTCGAAACAGTTATTGATGAAGATATCATAGTTACAGAAATGCAGCCATATAACTAAATACTTGCAACTTTAGCTGGGATCATTAGTGTTAAGGTGCTCATACGCAACTTCCTCTACAATGTATGTGGACTCAATTGCGTTTCTACACAAAGAGGTATGAATGAACTGAAATATTTTTTCCAATAGTAGTCTACAAATATCATTTCAGGAAATATCTGTCTGAAAATTTAGACAAATGATCTTAGGAAATTACTGTTCTGCTGATGAACACATCTCCTGATGCATCCACTGTTTTATTTCTATTATCTATCTATCACATTAGTCTCTCTTTTTTTCAACTTTATCAAGCAGACACTTTCTAGTCTAAAAAAAGGAATCTACAGATATAGCTTACAGTGGTGACATTACCACTCTCTAAGAAAATGTAAAAGAGAAAATAGCAAAAATAAATTTAAACCAGAAGTACTAGCATACCAGAGGTTTGAGGTGCTGGAATCACGTAAGCCCCAAAAGCTCTGTCACCGGCGAAGGCTATATCAGACTTGTTAAACTTAACAGAGAACTGAGGCTTAGCTCTGAGCCCACTGCTCTTAATCAGCCTCACATATCTCAAGAGGGTCTCCTCAGGTAGACCAAGTGATGCAACATCAAGCTCAATTGAATCAAACCCCAATTGCTTACATTCCTAAGAGATTACAACAAGTAACACGTTATTACTAAGATTAAAAAATCAATCAGAAAGGAAACATTTAAGCCATATTAACTACTTTATACCTCAATATATTCTTTAAGAGAAGAAGGACCTCGGCGAAGCATTTGATCTGCCCAATCACCAGAGTTAACATAAACATTGTGTTTATGTGCCATGTCAGTCACTTCTTTGATGTAATTCTTTGGCATCACAGTATGGGATCCATCACATAGTTTTAGCCCATCAACAAACTGACCCATAGACTCAAAAACATCCTATGAACCAAGAAAATGAGAAATTCAACAAATTTGAACCATAAGAACATAAACTAGCACAGAATTCTGTACACAAAGTCATTTTAGCAATCTGCTATCAAGTTACTCTCGGAAACGGCTATACAGCTCAGTTAGATATTTTATACTCCCCTTTAAGCTTTCTTTTTCGACAGAAGTTTGTAATTTTCTATCTCAAGGAAGTTCTGAATCGATTGAGAACACGAATCCTGAATACCAAAATCGCGCAACCTCTCTTTTTCTCTCAATTTACTTATATCAATTTTGATTGTGTTTACTACCAGTGTGCCCTCCCCCAATTGATTATGCAAATTATCCTCTACAGCTAGCAGCACTCAGAATTATGAATTCCAAGGCATATGATATGCAGTCATGAATTTATCCCTTAAATGACCATCAAAATAAACTAGGAATACATTAACAACATTCAATAGATCAAGCTTAAAGCCATTACCTCAAGAAGGCCTCTCGAGAAAAGGGAATAGTTGGGACCCTTCATTTCTGTAACGCCATAGCGACGAGGTTTCTCTGGACGATCTCCATCATCGTTGAAACTCTTCCACCTGTACGCTGCCATTTTTTGCCTCCTCCTTCACAGAGAGAGAGAGAGAGAGAGAGAGAAGGGAGAGGGATGCAAATGCTCAGAAGAATGATTTATCAATTTGTTTGGGTAAACTTGAAAATTTTGGTGTTCATTTGAATTTCGATTATTATGATTTGAAGAAGCTTTCAGCGGTTTCTAGAACCAACACTAGCTTTTTCGGTTATGGGCAGATACATACAGAAAAAGAGTTTTCTAGTTTGTTCCTTTTTGACACGTAGGATTTCTAGATTTTTGTGACAGAGACGGTTGATATTTAATAGAGCAACACTAATGTAAATGAAAGTTTATCTTCTTACTTAAAAATAAAAAATGAAATTTATGATTTTCAAATAAATTATAATTATTCTGTTTAAAAAAGAATGATCTAATTTTCTTTTTAGTCTATTTAAAAAGGAATGACCCCTTTCCTTTTTGGCAACACTTTAACTTCAACTTTCCACGTGACATGTGTTGAGGCCACAAGATTAAAGGGCATTTTGATATATTCGACATAGCTTTGATTTAGAACCACATGATTAAAAAGTTTTTTTTCTTTATTTAAACTCTGTTTCAAGTTAAAATAGGTTATTCTTTTTAAAACGAAGAAAATACTATTTTTTTAAATAAATTTTAAAAAATATTATATAAATTGAAACGTAGACTAACAATTCTGAGATGGGCTGTTATTGAATGTACAGGAGCAGAAGTAATCAGCCCAAAGCTATTAACTGCAAAGTTGTTTCTTCACTTTCAAATAGTAGAAAGTCCATTTTGAAAGGTCTACTTTTTAGAGAAGTTTCCAAGAACCAAGTCCATTTTGAAAGGTCTAAGGTTGAATCTTTATAAATGTATTTTTTGTTTTATGTCTTATTTGAAAAAACAAAAATAAAAGAGTGTCGCATAAATTGTACCAAACAAGTATATAATATTGGCATTAGCATGATCTCAAGGCAAATACTTAACCATTAGAAAGAATCCATCTATACATACTTCTCAGTTAAAGACACAAATTGTCTTACCCTCTTAATGAATTATTTTTTGTACCTTCAATAATTTCATATAAAATAGAAAATTAAATCAAGAACAAGATTTAATTGAAATCAAGCAATGATGATCACATATATACTATTCTTTATACAAATCATTGTCATTATTAGGCATATGTATTAATCTACATCTTTGTTTCAAGATTTACTTTTCAAAAGTGACTCTGTCAGAATACTTTAAAGAACACACTTAATAAAACTTATCATACCTTAGAAATGATTTTGTAGCGGACAACATACAATTGACAATTTTACCTTACTATCTAATTTCTCTATTGATTAGAGTCCCGTGTTGATCAATGGCGGATTCAGGATTTAGAGTCTGTGGATGCCAAATAGACTTATCGATTAAATGTGCTAGCTGTTTTTCCTTAAAAAAACGTGCTTGGAGCCTTTTTTTTTTCTTAGAAGAATGTGTGTAGCAAATTTCGCAAAAAAATAGGTACAAATGGGATTTGAAACCCACAACATCAGCCTTCTAAAGTTGCCCTCCTACCGTGGCACCACAAGCCAATTTTGTTCTCTGGGTGGCACGCTTTATGTTTATATAAATATTATATATATATACCTATGTATATATAGAGTTTTCGTTGAAGTTCGGGGGTGGCGTGGCACCCCCACACCCCTTAATAGATCCGCCCCTAGTGTTGATAACGTGTTATGAAACTATATAAAGCAAGAAGAAAATAAAGTAGAGAGAAGACTTCTTATTCATAGGGATTCACATATCTCTAGGAGGGGAAACCTAACTTGTCCCTAAGTAGAATTTCTAACCATTTCCTAAATGGACTCCACATAATAGATATTCACTATATAATACAAACATGTTTATAACAATTTCCAAATAAATTATAATCATTCTATCAAGATACATAATACTACTATTTTTTAAAATAAATTTTAAAAAATATTATATAAATTGAAACGTAGACTTACAATTCCGAGATGGGCTTTTATTGAATGTGGATGAACAGAAGTAATCAGCCCAAATCTATTAATTGGACTGGATACTCTCTTCATGTGGAGTCCAGCATAATTGTTTATTGAGAAAATTGTATGAAATATCAAATTATTAATTCAAATTAATGTTATAGTCATAGTTTCTTTCACTTGTAATTCGCAGCAAATATTTCATATTTTTTTGTCATCCCATTTGTATACCAAAATATACAAATGCAAGACCCATTTGTATACCAAAATATACAAATGCAAGACCCATTTGTATACCGAAATATACAAATGCATGATCCATTTGTATACCGAAATATACAAATGCAGGATTCATTTGTATACCGAAATATACAAATAGACCCAAATATACAAATGCATGACCCATTTGTATACCGAAATATACAAATGCAGGACCCATCTGTATATCAAAATATACAAATAGATCCAAATACATATTTTTTATGTATATGTATAATTGCCATGAAGCGCAATTATACAAATTATAGCTATATCATACAAATATGATTTTTATGTTTGCTAAATCTAAAATTTACTCATTGTTATTTTCTATGTTTGGGCTGGACTTTAATGATTTTCACAAAAAGCTGCAAAGTGTTTCTTCACTTTCAAATAGTAGAAAGAGGAACTTTCGCATATAGCTACTCAAAAATAGCCTATTTATGCTCCATAGTTATAATTTTTTAATTATGATTCGTAGCTACATGTTATAGGGAGGAGAGTGACGAGCGAGACTGGGAAAGGGAGGAGAGAGGCGGGCGAGAGAGGGTAGAGAGTGTGAGAGAGGTGAATTGTATATGTATATCGGTTAGATAATTGTATATCATACATATGTATTTGTATATTTTGGCGAGAGAGATTGGGAGAGGGAGGAGAGAGGCGAGCGAGAGAGGACAATAATTTGTATAATTCGCATCTCGTTTGTATAATTCGCTTGTTTTTGTATAATTGAGTAATATAAAGTGTGGAATTATACAAATATAATAAAACTCGAAATAAAGAATTGATACAAACATAAACATATGAACTTTAAACAATTATACAAAATATATCATACAAATTACATTATATAAATTATATTATACAAAATTTGAAAACTACACGGTATACAAACTTTAAAAAGTTATAGACAAAAAGATTGAATGTATATGATGATAAAACTGAAAAATCAAAGAAAATCATCATCATATACAAATACAAAACATCGTATACAAATACAAATCAAACCAAAGAATTGTTAGTTGCGAATTATACAAATGTGGTGAATTATACATATACAAACTCGAAGTCAGCCCACATAATTAATGGTTAATGTTAGTCGCGAGTGATAATTATAACAAACTATAGTTATGGTGAATAATTAAATAGTATAAGTTTACTTAACCGCTTAATTTTTCCTAGTAGAAAGTCCATTTTGTAAGGTCTACTTTTTAGAGAAGTTTCCAAGAACAAGTCCATTTTGAAAGGTCAAAGGTCGAAATTTGTGTTTTTAGGTTTATATCTTATTTGTGTTTTAGCATGATCTCAAGGCAAATACTTAACCATTAGAAAGAATCCATCTATGCATACTTCTCAGTTAAAGACACAAATCATCTTTATATATATATATATATATATGATGAAAGCTGCAGTAACATGCAAGTGAATATATATGGCTTTAACATATTAAGAGAATAACAAAAAATTTGAGCTGGGGATACCCTGCTTTCCTTGTTCCCCATGAAAGGAATCGAAATCTAAAGAGAGAAAAAAAACAAAGAAAGTAAAGTAGAATAAAGAGGTCTTTCAAGACAAAGGAAAACTTTTTCTCCATAGGCTCCAGCTAATCTTACTCATATATCATATACAACATTAAGTATTAGGTTTCTTGCATCCATTCCTTTATTCAGATTCTCACGTTGGACTCCATTTTTTTGCTGTTTTCATGCATTCTCTATGTTTGTATAAAAGGGTATATCCTGTTTTCCCATGAAGATTATCAGCCATCTCTAATTTGAAATTAATTAATCGACTAGATTATCAAAGATGGCAAAAAACATTGGCATTCTTGTTTGTCTTCTTCTTGTGATTTTGGATGTTGCTGCTGGTATACTAGGAATTCAAGCTGAGGTAGAACAAAATAAGGTAAATGATGAGTAATTCTTTCATAAATTTGATTAGTATAAATTGTTGAAATGTGTGACTGCCTCATCTGAAAAGTTTAGGATACAACATACTCTTATTTAGTTGCTACATTCTTAACACGCTTCTTCATGTACCAACCTGATTTTTATTCATGGGGCAAATATGTGGGATCTTTTTTTGATAGCGGGTAGTAGTGAGACTTGAACCTAGAACCTTTTTGTGCTCTTATACTATGTTAAATGTGTGGTCATCTCGTCTAAAATACTTGAGTATAGAGAGGGTACACTTTTATCTACTTAATTATATTTTGTGGCAATTAACACAATTAGGCTTGATTTGTTGGAACAGGTTCAAGACTTAAAGGTGTGGATCTTTGAATGTAGAGATCCAAGCTATGAAGCTTTTAAGCTAGGATTGGCTGCAACAGTACTTTTGGTTCTGGCACAAGTTATTTCTAATCTGCTTGCTGGTTGTATTTGCGTCCAGTCCAAGGAAGAGCTCGATAAGGCCTCTTCTAACAAGCAACTTGCTTTTGCTTCATTTGTATTCCAATGGTAATTTCCAAACCCCCCCCCCCCCCCCCCCCAATCTCCCATTCCGACTTATTTAGATTTGTGCTGGGTAGAACCACGAAGGGGTAAAACACTCTTTGTCAAAAGGTTCTCCACTTGCAGAAAGAGCTCGAACCTAAGACCTCTGATTAATGGTTCAAAGATTCTAACCATCACATTATATCCCCTAGTGGTAGCATGGACAGATTTATTTATGAGGGCAATGAATGTTGTGGTGCTAATTAAATCGTGCACTTTGTTTATGTATTACTTATCTTATTCATGGTTGTAGATTTAAAAGAAATTGTTCTGATACTAGGATCATTATGGCCATCGCATTCTCATTGCTGGTAGCTGGAACATTGTCAAATGGGAAGGCAAGAAGATCTTGTGGCATATCACACCATCGTTTCTTGTCGATAGGAGGGATATTGTGCTTTATCCATGGACTTTTCTCAGTTTCCTACTACATCTCTGCTACTGCCACCATCCAGGAAGATAAGAAGCTGAATCAACAAGGAGGTCATGCATGAATACAAAAAAAAATTACTCTCTTCCAATATATGCAGCCTTTGCTAACAGAATTAGATCAACTCAGTGCTCTATATGAGAGAAATGAAAGCAGAATATATATGGAGAACTCATCATAACCGAGTCCCATATCTCCCTTTTAAAAATTCCTAATATTTCATGTAACATTTCTTGAATTTTATGTTATTTGTAGCTTTTTCTTGACTCTAATGTAATTTTATGTTCATAATATGTCCTAGGCAAACAGTAATGTGAGTTGCGTTGTTTTTCCAAAAGAACAAAAGAATGTATTAAAGCATTGTTGGTCTGACTCATACTTTTACTAGTTCAGTATTCAATGTATTTTTTGCAACTACTTTGGGGTCTAATTGCAATATGATTTCACTGCATCTTTTCCTATTAGCATCCTTGCTGTTACTCATCTATTCCTCTGCATACTAATACTCTGCTTAACATTCAAGTACTTAAATTTGAGTCTGCAGTAAGCCTATGTACATTTGTGAAGTTCGGTTTAAACCAATCCATTTGGTCATGTGCTCTGGTGTTGCAAGCCGGAAGGACTTAAGACAGAAGACGTAGTGAAACTTCCTAACTGAGGTAGATTTTTTATGGGAAGCAAATTACAGATTAAGTGTAACATTGAGTAATGTGGAATGGTGCAACCATGTTTTTTGTTTCCAGGCCTCAATCAAGTGAAATTCCCAATCAAAATCACATGCAAAACTCAAGCTGAGGCTCTCAGATGCAGCGCTTAGTTGTTTCAGATTTTAAACATTCTTCCAAAATCATTCTTCACAATTGATTCAAGAAGTATTCGTTAACTTACAGGAAGTAATAACATAGTACAGAAAAGCTTTCTAGCCAAGGTTGGCCAAAACATCATTTAATGTAGTTACAGTTTCAGCATAGTACTTCTGTGCTTCAGCGCTGTTCTTGGTCTTTGCTGCATGGTCCAGCTGAGGAAAGAAAATAAAAATGGTTTGTCAGAAGAAAGCGAAATCATAAGCAACCCATCCAAATACTATGTCATTCATGTTATTAACCAAGAATTTAGGCATTTGACTTACATCACTAATGGTCTTAAAGAGCTTTCCCGACAGGTCCTGGAGTTTTCCCTTCTGTTCTTTTGGCTTAGCAGAGATGACAGTCTTAAGGTCATAGCGAAGGTATTCTGCTCTGAGACGAAGGTCATTCTGGACGTAAGGCCAGGCCTTCTTGTCGATGAAATCCTTGACGCTAACAATCTCCTTGGCTGAATCCTTAACTCTCTGGACTGCCTCAGCTGGAGTCAATGGTTGAAGGTAAAACCTATTCTTCAACGGCAAACTGAAGTCCCTTGCCTCATCTGAGTTCAAAGTTCCAGCTGCCCAAACCAAATCTCAGCATCAGTACGGAAATTCCATACATTATCTTTTCTAGTACTTGCAACCAATATTCTTTCTTGTTCAAATAGTTGGAATTTTCTGTACATCTAATTTTACCAAAATGAGAAACCATGATAGTTCCAACTGCATATATAACTACTCCTAAATCTTGCATTCCTGCAAGAGGCTATTACCACAACAGCTCGAACAACTTTACCAGCTACGGCTAGGCTCCCCTCACACAATATTACTATTAAAATTAGAAGGGACAATTTACAGATCCTTATAAGGATTGAAATCATCTTGTCAAAATGCAATCTTTAACTACTTTCTATGAGCCCCTCTTCTTCTTTTTTCTTTTCTCAAGCTTAATTCTCTTTTTTAATTCACTTAAGGACCTTTCTGTTTGACATGACCTTATAACAATCTAAATTAATCTTTTCCTTGATCCATCTTTCAATTGGAAATGCTGATATAAATATCAAGTTGCTTGATCTAAAGGATCAAATTACTAAAAATTGAAATGCAGCATTTGAGGGTCACTCCTAGGTTCTCTGTCTTGGATATGTGAATCTTACACTATATCAATTGTCCATAAGTATATCTGTTATGAAATTACTATTGTATCGTTAGAGTAATCAGTGATGGATCTAGACTAGGCGCGTGTAATTCAGACTTTATATATATATAGGTGTTTGAAATAGAAAAAAATTGAAACATCTATAAAAGAAGAAGTTGATTCATCACTAAGAAAGAAAGCAAAAAAGACGACTTACGCAATCCACCAGAGGGAGGAGGTGGGGGGCCAACCTTAATTGACCTGGCTTCAGCAAAAGCTGCCTTAGCAAAGGAGCCAGCTAGGCCAGCAGCAACAAGACCAACCATGGCTCTGCGGCTAGTTTCGATGTCAACAGACCCCTGTTGGGCTCTGACAGTGAGTCCTGGTCTAGACAAGGCAATTCTGGTGGTGCTGACAGTGCTCAAGCGAGCTGAGCCACTAAGCTGGAGGCTACCATCCAAGACAGTTTGTGAAGAACCAATTAGGCCACCCATAGAAGCCATAGCATGAGCCATTTCTCAGGACCTTTTTGTTTTGGTGATGAAAAAATGTTTCAGTTAAGAGTGATTACAAGTGTTTGGGAATTATAAGTTAATGTTTGTGGTACGAATGATGTGGATATTGCAATTTCTGGTGTCTGTGATGCAGAGTGATTACACTTAGGATCACCTTATCTGGTTTTGGATATTCCATCAGCCAATCAATGCCTTAATTGTTGACATGTTGGATTAGGTTCTTTTCCAAGCTGTAGCATGTTGACACCTGGACCAAAGAGATTTTGGATGTACACATCATAATGTTTGACAGATATTTGTTGAAATTGATGAACGCTTGTCGAATGAATAAAAAAAGTAGTCTAATCTCCTATTATATGTCGAACTATGATAACTTAATAGTGTCATACAAAGAGATTCCTTCCCTTTGTTATAAATTGAGTGTAGGTGTCTCATATGGTTCCTTCATCAGAAGGTTTTCACCTTTTAGGCTTTAAGATGTTCGTACAACATACCACCAATTGAAGGTGAAGAGAAGGAAGTTCCAAATTACTTTATCTCAAATTTTACATATAACAGAATGTGAAGATTAAGAAACTGTACAATTTTTTTGAGATTTAGCCAAATCTATACGAGTATCAAAATTATCATCACTTAAAATAAGAGGAAAAGGGTTAAAATACCTTTTAAATATGCAAACTCAATATTTGTTATTCGTTAATAATTTGTCCCAACCATGCCCCTATAAACCTAACGGAGCATAATTTTAAAGCAAAAAGGTTTCTTCTAAAATTTTCAGAGAAAAACTCATGATGATTTAGGATTCTCCCCATAATTCAATAAGATTTCTAACTAAATTCTAACATTACCATAACTTGTTAAGGCAGATCTTGTGATTAAAATTATGATAATTTGTCAGAATTTGTTGTGACCAAAATCATGATGATCACAATAAATTATTATTAAGTAAAACTTGCTCAATATCAAATACAGCAATTTTTTTGGCTGACATACCAGAATTTTGCTCCTACTTTTGGTGAAAAGATTATTTTTAGTATAAATTATAGGAACCACATATTATAAGTACTAAATAACATCCTATCCTTTCTAGTTTTCTATTTACCAAAAATCCCTTAAAAATGATGTTTGTGAGATACATAGCGTTGTGCACGGGATACGTTAGGTTTGATACATTTCACATAGCAGGATACATAGCGTTGTGCACGGGATACATTAGGTTTGATACATTCCACATAGCGGGATACATAGCGTTGTGCACGGGATACATGCGGGACATAGTGTTGTGGACATGATACATAGCGTTGTGCACGGGATACATAGCATTTGATACATTCCACATAGCGGAATACATAGCGTTGTACACGAGATACATGCGGGATACATAGGTAAATAAGGGATTTTTGAAATAAGTAGGGATAAATGGATATTAAGGTAAGTAAGGAAGTGTAGTTAAGTAATTTGTCCTTATTTTTATACTTTTAAAAAATGAGGCTAAATTTTAAATAGTGCCACTGAAAGTTTCTATATGTGCAAATCAGCTCGGGCCTCTAATGGGTCAGACCCAGGTCCATGTGACATCCTTATAATTTGGTTAACGTTCTTATAGGCAATAGCCAACAATTATATATAGAGCCGTAAAGTTTAAGTAGAACTGAAAATCAACCACTCAAGTTTGTTAAGGAATCGAACCCTTATCAATAAGTAAAAGTCTAAATAATCAACCAATATAATTACTAAAATTTCATATATATTTTATATGATATTTTTACTCTTTATTAAGTGTGCTCCAGAATGTTACTGCGACTCCTTAAAAATCACCACTATAATTGTGCAGTTGTGCCTAACCCAGTTGTCATCACTAAAATCAGATTGAGGAAAGCACAATCATAAAGTTTAAAAAAAAAAAAAACTTTTTAATTTCTAGGCTAATCTATTTGTCATTATTAAAACTAGATAAGGAAGAAATTTCGAGAAAGGTCCAAAACTTCTATCAGTTTAAGCTTAGCCAAAAATGCATAACTCATAAGGTGGGGTTTAATTTTTTTTTAGAAAAAAAGACCTCCTTTTTTCATCTCTTTAGTAACTATTTTGGATAAACACAAATTTGGCCTTCTCAATTGTAAGCAGGAATAATGGAAGTTCAAGAACAGGGGACTAAATCAAGAGTTGTGAAGGTAGACTCTAAGGAATCATGGGATTTTCATGTAAATCAGGCCACACTTCAAGGATGCCCTGTAAGTAAATCTTGATTTTTGTTTCTCTAAAGTTGGAATCTTTATTGAAGTTTCCAGTTTCTAGTATGTGTACAAATTCATTTTTTCCTTGTGTGTATTTGTAGATTGTGGCACACTTTACGGCTGTTTGGTGTATTCCCTCTGTGGCTATGAAACCCTTTATGGAGGAATTGGCTTCTATGTACCATAATATGTATTTTCTCACAGTTGATGTGGATGAGGTCAAGGTAAGGTCTTTTTAGCCCTTTGCTGTAAAAGACGCAACTTTAAAGCCTAAAAGATGAGAAAAAAAGGATGCAGAAATTTCCCTTGCTAAACATACTTCTAAGGGCTGGTCTAGTTATGAGAGGTTACTTGCCTGTGGCATCCCTTTGAGGGATATAAGCTTAACCTTGTTAATGGTAGTATGTATTATATTGTATCATTGTGTGTCTCCCTGGTCGGGTTTTTAAAGTGTAATCCACTTCCTGAGTAAATAGCTGATTGTATTCTAGATGTTCGAGTTAATTTGCATGACTTTAAGGCATGTGACATAGTAAGAACTTTGGTATAGATTTGGATAATTTTAATTTATTTTGATCAAGTATGAGTTGTATCATGAAAATCATGGCGGGATTGCTAGTGCAATATGTTCAATTTTTCAAGGAAATACTAGAAACTTATGTTTCTTCATTGATTAAAAGATCACAATCAAATGAACGAGAAAGGGTAAGAGCTGGAAATCATCAAGAGAGGTAGTTTGTATGAGCCAGTTGACTTGATAAAAGAATAGCCGAGTTGATGTCTTATATTAGAGCTGTAAAGGTCCTTCTTTAGCTTTCCGGTAATATATTTCTCTAATTGAATATTGCATGTTGGGATCTTATAAACAAAGTATAAAAAATGTGAGGATCCAATTATTGGGCTGAAATTCATCCTTCTCTACAAATATTTCGATAATGCGCTCCGTCTAAAAGCTCACAGCTTGATCAGGAAGCACATTTGAGAGGGGTATTTTGAGGAGGATGTGACATATTGGACTAAATATATCCTCTGATCAAATAATGAATGGTACTGGACTGTTTGGTTTCTACCAGCCTTGGGTTTTAATTTATCTTGCTTTTACAGCAGAGTCCAACATCATGGATAGGGATTTCATTTGGAGTCAAGGGGGTCTTTTATAAATCCTCTACACCAAGTCAAAATTTGGTCTTTAAACTGATTGACTCTTGAAATGTCCTTAATTGAGACCATCTCTTTTATCTTCTCCTTCGCTCAAACATGTAATTTATGACAAGTCATTTCTCACTAATATTCAGTCTCCTTAGTTTCATGAGCTACTGGGTGTGGACATATTATGCCTGTTCTCCGAGAATTGCTTAGTTGCATGGTCAAACTTATGTTCATCTGTCCTACTGTCGAGTGTCTGGAGGTCAGTCCTTGATTATGATGAATCATTCATACAATGAGATCAGAGTGACCTTGGCATATAATATGTCAATATCACATCGTGCAACAAGAATATGTTCGTAGACAAAGTGAATAACTCATTTACATTCATAAAAAGTTGATTAGTTTGGTTCTTCCTTTTGATTCTTTTGGCTTGTCTACTATGCTGGGCCTTTCAATCAGACGAGGAGGCAATTCCTGTTGTACAAAAGTTAGGTCCTTTTCTACCTAGTTAGTAATTTAGTATCATCCACTTGAAAAGGAGATTTGCATGAAAAAAGGAACTGTTTGGACTAAAAGATGCTTCTGATGGGATTTGTTTTACTAAAAGTCCTGCAACACCCAACAGAAAAGGCCTAAGATTGACATCTTTATCGTTTTGCTGAATTCTTTTTTCTACCCTTGCTATTTTCTGGTGTAATATTCCAAGTTCCATTTTTTGCTTATAATCTGATCTAGTCTATTAAAGGCATTTATGCTCTAGTTGTCCCAACTTGACACTTGGGGCTAATTGACTTCTAGCCTTCTACAAAGTCATTTGATATTGTTCACATGCTTGTCAAAGGTCAACTGAGTCAACCATAATGGTATTTTTTTATTAAGTCTTCACCCAGTGACAAAAGTTTGTTTTGCTGCTTTTCATTTCCTAAAATATTAAGCAATCAGCAAGACTTATATCGCTTACTATAATACTAGAAATCCTCCTTACCTTCTCTCAAAAAGAAAACATTACTTGAAATATGAAGATATTAAAACCATGAAATGATTTACGAAGAAGTGACGTACAAACACACCTCGTTTGAATTTCCCATATTAAATAAGAGAATAATGATATCTGAGATATAAGCTCTTCCAATTGTACTATCATTTGTTTTGTTATTTATGATATAAGCTCGTTGATCTTTAAGACATTTGAGAGTAGAATAGTTATTTCAATTATTTGCAAGTGGCCAAGTTGAGAGATTCTTGCTCTCCTAGTTGCAATTAGACATGGAATCTGCATATATTTTGTCTAGGGAAAGGCTTCACCTTTTACCAATCACTTCACAGATACTTTCTAGCATTGCTTAAGATTTGTTAGATTAAGACTACTGGATTCCCATTTGTGGAGTGAGTTTGATGATTATCTAACCGAATTATTCTTCAGAGAGTCCTGATCTTTTCTCTATTACTTGTGGTAGGAGAATCTGATTAATTTAAGTAGGCTGTTGCATAATTTTGGTATTGCCAAAAGAATAATTCTGGTTGCGTAATTCTCAAACAATGCTCCTCTGCTGTCAATTTCATCTGTTGAAAATCCAGTTGCACAACTTTCCATAGACAGATGAGTTTCTCCATGTTGTCTGTAGAAACCATTGTCCAATTATATGATCATGCTATGCAACTGAATTACTGTTGTATGAAGATTTGTTATTTCTCTTTCACTTGTTAAAAAAAAGAAAAGATTTGTTATTTCTCTTTCAACTAGCGGTATTCATTAAATCCATTCAAGTAGTAATATTCTAATTTATAATCTTAGAGGATCGAAGTTTTTGTTCAGTTGATCGATAGACATAATTGGCTAATATAATTATGGGCTACCACTTAGTTTCACAACCTTGATCCTTTTCGCAACTTGAATGTTTGGTCATATTATATTCAATCCCTTGTTGAGATTCAAGCAACAATACGAGTTCTGATATATGTGAATATAAAAGCATCAGGACAATAAAAGGTGCTTGAGGAATTCGAGATAAATCATATTGTTGAAGCTGATTCTACCTTATATATACACATTTTTTTGTTTGCGGTTGGTAGGAGGTGGCTAGAAAATATGAGGTGAAAGCCATGCCAACATTTCTGCTGCTGAAAGGTGGAGTGCCAGTTGACAAGATAGTTGGTGCAAATCCAGATGAGATGAAGAAAAGGATCCACGGTCTTGCTCAATCAAACCCCACGGATATACCCTAGTCCAAGTACATATTACATATACTAACATAAATATATAGTGTGCTACAAAAGGTTCTTTTGTTTGTGTGGCTTCTGCTGTTTCATCTTTAAATGTCAGATAATTCCATATCCAATTATAGGAGTGTGTTAAAAATAGTAATGTCTTCAAGGTGTGTATGTATAATGTAACAAGTTAATGAACTTGATATGCGATGAATGGCTCTTCTGTACACTGAGAAGGTATTTGGCCTAATATAAGTAGTGGTCCTGGAATCTATGTGCATGCCAAAACTAAAAAGGATCCTGAAAACGAAAGAACTTCAATTTCTCTTTGCACCAGTAAATGTGCGATAAATGAACTTACCACAAATACATTTTTCCTTTTGTTTATGGATGTCGTTACCTACTTGTAAATTGCAACAAGATAAAGAGTTAGGTGTCAGAGACGAATCTAATATATATTGACAGCCAGTGGGTATTCACTATTCATTCATTTTTCGAGACAAAAATGATTCAGTTAAATGAATTAGATTCATTCTAGATCCGCCTCTGATCATGTATGGAAGTATTAGCTTCCTGGATCAAGATGTTTTGCAAACATGATATTTTTGGCACAAACGTAGAGATTCGTCTAGCACATATCTATTGCTGTATTGGGCATTGACGTAAACGAGTGGAGAAGTAGAGTGTGGCTTTCTCACGCTTTAGTTGTTTTCAAGAAGCATCAAAATATATTACGATGGCAACATATTAACTCGATATTTTGAGACCATCCCGTCTATTTCTTAGCGTGAATTGGATACTCATCCTTTTACATCTTTCTACTTATAAGGACGTAAATTACGAAAGAGTGAATATGTGGAATCTCTTTTCTAGGACACCTAGATAATGAAAGATTATTCTTTTATGTAATTCAAAGCTAAGCAAAATCATGAAACTGGCTAGGGATGTCAAATGGGCGGGTTGGGTTGAAATTGGAGATATTAAAATGGGTTGAGATAGAAATCAGGTTGGGTCTTGACCCTCCCAAGTTTACTTTGGACTCAAATGGGCTAAAAACTGACCCTTCCAATGTGACCCGATTAATTTCAATAATTTTAACATAGTGATATTTAACTTTTATAATCACAATTCAAGTTTCCACTCAAGATTTTTTTTTTTAAAGTAACAAATGGATAGATAAGTCCTAAAAGATGTTAAATAGATAAGGGAAAAGGGTCAAAATTACCCTCAAACTATTCGAAATAGAGCAAATATACCCTCCGCTTCATTTTTGGCTCAAAAATATCCTTGCCGTTAACATAAGAGACCACAAATACCCTCCAACTTAACAGCCCCGTTAACCTCATGACATAGCATCTGATGTGGAAAAAATAAGCCAAATGGTTCAACACATCAGCGTCCTACGTGGAATAAAGATCCACATGACTGTCACCTAAGCTACCCATGTCCATTAACCCTTTACCCACCCCACTAAATGGACCGACCCATTCATATTCATAGTCTTCATCATCTCCAAAACTAAACGCAGATGCATCTGCTGCAACGACTTTAATATCACTTGACTCGAGATTGGGAATATCACTCTTGATCTCGCTTGCGCCATTTTTGGGGTCGCTGTTTCTAAGAGAAAGTTGTTCAGCATTATGAGTTAGATTGGCAATCTGCTCCTTTTGGCAGCCATAATCAACACCTGTAGCAGCCAGAATTTCTATTCTTTAACCTTTAATTGGGAACGGGTTGGTCTATTTAGTGGGATGGGTAAATGGTTAATGGGCATGGGTAGCTTAGGTGGCAGTCGTGTGGATCTTTAGGTGTTGAGCCATGTGGCTTATTTTTTCCACATCAAATGCCACGTCATGAGGTTAACGGGGCTGTTGAGTTGGAGGGTATTTGTGGTCTCTTATGTTAACAACAAGGGTATTTTTGAGCCAAAAATGAAATGAAGGGTATATTTGCTCTATTTCGAATAGTTTGAGGATAGTTTTGACCCGATTAATCTCAATAATTTTAACATAGTGATATTTAGCTTTTATAATCACAATTCAAGTTTCCGCTCAAGATTTTTTTTTTTTAAAGTAACAAATGGATAGATAAATCCTAAAAGATGTTAAATAGAAAATAATTCATACCTTTAATATATGAACATATCTTAGTAAAGAGTTTTAAAACGGGTTGAAATTGGAGATTGAATTGGGCTCAATTGAGGATTCTCTTAAAATGGGTTAGACTTGAATAATTTGAGATTGAACTCAATTCAAATTATCTTGAACCCAACTCTTAAAATTCTGAGCGGATTACCTATGTTTGGGTTCATTTTGACACCCCTAAACCTGGCTAACCACGTCATTGAGCTTGACCTAGAGTGTGGTGGCAGAATTCTCCTTAAGTGTTGCATACCGAAAGGAAATTAAAGGCAATTTGATGCATTCAACTTTTTCTCTATGATCTAAGAAATGTCCTAATTATTATACACACGTTTCCTGTACATTTATATGTAAAAAAAATAATCTTTAATCTATGACCTTAATTTGCATCAAGACTCTCCAATCTCCCGCCGCTTGTCATAGAGGAATTAAATATTCTCACAAAATGTGTGTTTGGTATGGAGGAAAACGTTTTCTATTTTCCTATATTTGGGAAAACATTTCTCTAGAAAAATATGTTTCTCAAAAATGAGGAAAATGACTTCCTTAATGGAAGTAGGGATAATAAGTTCTACAAGTGACATTTTATGTTTATTGTATATATCTTCCCACCCATTCAACGACCCCAATCTGTACCCCTAGACCATCACCCCCACCCCACCACACTCCCCTCCGCCTCCCGCCCTTGGTGTTCTGTTAGATTACATATAAATGCTTTTGAGATAATAAAAAAAAATTGCTTACTTACCAACATAACACTAGAAAATAAGTAAGAATTCAACTCGTGTTTCAAGAAAATACTTCCTTAGAAAATAAAAAAATTTAGATAGTCAACGAACTGAACTATTAAAGTACTAATATCACATATCACACTTCACAGACTGACTTGTTGTATTAATTGGGGATACATACGTAAATGGATATATAGTTGCTTTCACGTAAATTATTGCTACTAAGAAATGCTAATAAAGTTTGGTTACATGAATGAATGAAGTCAAAAAAAGGAATAGTTGAAAAGGCAACGTCCACTAATGGATGGAAGATAGGCATATAAAATTTCTTTGGAATAAAATATCTAGGCATAAATGTGCATAGGCGGGACCATTAGAGAAAAGAGACATTGTTAATGGTGGTAATAATTTTGAAACACTTTGAAGGGCTCTGAATGCCTTATTCCCAAGACAAACAGCATCCTTTCTTTTATTTATTTTTTAATATATGGTTATTGAATCCATACTCAAATTAATATTTGTCATTTGTCATAAGAAATAGGACAAGAATTGTGGAGTAATAAATAGAACACCCCAAAACTATATAAACATTAAGCTGTAGTCGTGGCACATTGTGACACCAGAAAATTTTAACTCCTAGTAAAAGTATATAAACATATATCACTCATTTTAAAATCTGAAATAGCAAAGGACAATCTTTTGCAAATTCTCTAATTTGTTACTTATATGCACAAGCTAAGAGAAGTAGCAAATTATTAAATTATTCAAGATATTTAAAATTTTCTTTCTGAAAACTAATCCAATTTTCTTAGGGATAAGGCATAAAAATCTGTCTGACTATAATGAAATTGTTAGTTGCACACACCTAAATTATGTCTAGTTTTTCTTATTGTTTTGGTGCAATTCAGAAAAGCAATAAAATTCTCACATAATTTATGTGTAAATCATTATTTCATCACAGTACAAAGATTCTTCATGTCTTAGTGATGGATTTTTAAAGAATACACAAAAATCTTCACAAAATTAGTTTAGTGTTCAAACACGTTTTACACACTCTTTAGTAACAAAGTTTTCCAAAAGTCGTCCACATGCATAATGCACTTGTTTGTTTGCTGATATGAGTTAGATATGTATTAATCATGCAAATGGTTTGCTGATATGAGTTAGATATGTATTAATCATGCAAATGAATGATTAATAATGTCGAATTTAGTTATTTATGTATTAATTATTTTATTTTTCATCTTATATAAAATTTTATATAAATTGACTGATAGTTCAAATATATTTAATTATATAAAATTGTAAAATGATAATTAAATATGGTAATTGATGTGCTGGATTTTATACAAAATAATAATAAAAAAACTACCAAATACTAATTTTAATTCCTAAATAATTTTCTTTCTAATGAGGAGTCAAATTACCTTGTATATTTTATCGAAATAAAATAAGACTAACCACTATTCAAATTGTATTCACCTGACAATTGAATTATCCAAATAAAGAGAAAAAAAAATATTATTTTAGAGAACTACTATTGATTATTCTTTTGGAACAATTTTATCACCTCTTTTGACATTGTATAATATCACGTCTATTGAATAATTGAATTAATCAAGTGATAAAAATATACTAAAAAATAAAAAATTTACAAGGCTCTTATGTTAGACTATCTAGATTTTAACTTTTTTCTCTTTTAATTAATACTCTAATATAGAAGAAATATTAAAAACAGATTTTAACCTTTATAATTTACAAAGACACGTGGCATTTATTTAAGACTATATTAATAATTACTTGAACAAACGCTAATGAAAATTGAAACAAAGTCGCTCCCAAGTAGAGATTTATTTACTTTTAACCAATATTTTGCATTTTAAAAGAAATCTTTACAGGAAGAATTTTATCTTTACCTTAATGGACATTAGTAGTGAAAATTCGAATTCAAGCGTGCCAATAACTTTTTCTTAAAGTATTACTCCATCCGTTCATTTTTAATTGTTATATTGTGCTTTTCGAAAAACAATTTGACTAATCTTCAAATTAAATTAGATTACATTAATTTGATATTTTAAACAAAAAACTTAAATATTTAAAAACTATACGAAAAGTACTATAAATTGTAATTTTTGCATATTAATATAATAAAAAAATACATCATAAAATATTAGTTAAAGTTTTTATCGTTTGACTCTAAAACAGAAAACCATAACAATTAATAATTGGACGAAGATATATACATGTGCACACCACGTAGAATGTGTATATATTACTTGTTTAATCTTACACAAGTTAAAATATATACATGTGCATATAAAAAATTGAAAGACATAGATGTTAACCGAAACTGAAAGTTATGTATAGGCAAATGGTGTCAAAAGCCCATGGCAGTGAACGCTAAAAAAACACGAAAAAAATAACAAAAATGCCAGTGAACGCTGACGTTAAAAGTAGAGAGAGGTTCAACTTTTTCACAGTGAAAAACAAAATCTCCCTCCACCACACATATAATTTCGTTCCACTTCTCCATCTCCTCCTCATTTTCCTCCTTTTTTCCTCTTCCACCTAACACGCAAGTGGGATTGGGATACCCTACAATCTTCAACTGAAATTTTCCGGCGCCGGTAGTTCTCACATCGGAGAAAATGGCGGAAACAGAGGAAGACGGATCAAATTGGCTTATAGAATTAGGGTTAATGGAAGACCTTCCTTCTCTTGAACCCAATGCTCAATGGCCCTCCAACGCTTTTTCCATTCCAAATAATCTCAGGTTCTTAATTATAGGGTTTCTTTTTTTCTTTTTTTTTCCAACAGATTTAATTAAATTAATCGATTTTTTAAAAAAATTTGAACCTTTTGTCTAACGATTCAAGTTTCATTCTTTAATTCTTCTTCTTTTTTTAAATAAATAAGTGGTAAAATGGGAATGTGGGGTTGAATTTTCTTGAATAAAGAACTTGAAGTGAACTATTCAAAATACCAAAAAAATTAAATAAAGAACTCTCCTTAAGTGTACTACTTAAAAAAGGTAATAGAAACATTTTTTTTTCTGAACTGTATGTTGCTAATTATCAGTAGACTGCTAATCATCAAGTAGTTTTAGCTTGTTCACTCTTAATAAAATTGAAAAAGATGATTTTTTTTTTTTTTTTGCTTGGTTACTTGTAAAATAGCTTTAGTTCCAGTTTCAATGTGCAGAGGTAAGTTCAATCTAGGTTCTGGGTGATTTTGTATTGTTAAGCTAAGCTGGTCTATTTCAGAATAAGGGAGGCTGTGGGTAAGATGAGGGTTATATAAATGTTTTATTTGTGACAAATCCCAGAAGAGACACAAACACTTTTTCCATCTGTACTAGCCTTGGTGTTGTTGGTGGGAGGTGATAGGGATCACATGGAACTAGTTGAGGTGTGTGAAAGCTGACCCGGATACCACAGTTATCAAAAAGAAAAGTCAGAGGAAATACTGACTTTTGTAGTATGTTCAAGTTTATTCTTCAACAGCCAAAATCTTTTGCACCATCTATAGCATAAAAGTAAGAAGATTTTTTTAGTCTAGTTGGATTTGGTATCTAGGTGCCTCACTGCTGTCAAATGATTGGTTTTATTGTTGTTTAGCTCTTTGTTGGATTGGGTTATTGATAAACATATAGATCTTCAAGGATTTCCAGTTAGATGCTTTAGCTAATCATGTAAAATACTGATGGATAAATTAGGAGTTATGCTGAGATGCAGAGATCACAAATAAAAGAAGCTCCAAAAGAATATGAGAAATGATTTCTTTGGCCTTCTTTTGTCTGCACTCATTTTCCTTTTCTCAAACAACAACTAATCTTAGTCCCAAACAAGTTGGAGTCAACTATATGAAGTTATGAACTATGTTTCTTCATTTTCCTTTTCCCCAACAAATTAAAAAAAATCAATTTAATGATTGAGCATGGATATGTTTTGAATATATGAAGTTGAAGGTTTAGACACACTTGATTTTGAAAAGATTTTCCTGGTGGATCTTTGCCTGAACAATGTTTTAGTTTATCTGCAGCCTTAATCATAGAGGAGCTACTCATTTTTTAAACTTAAATATGGTATGAGGAGGAACTTGTATGTGCTAAGTCCTTTCGGCCTTAGCAGACAGTTCAAATCTTGCATAGTAACCTTGCATTTTATGAAAGCGTTTCCATTTTTGCGTTGTACAACTAAGCCAATTGATCATTCAAATCGGTGTGGTGAATGTGATGTGTTTCTTACCTTATTACAGTTCTGGATTAGAAGATTCCTATGGCAACTCAGATAGTTTAAAGGAATGCGGCTCCAAAAAGAGGTATTTTTCTTTTAATGAGTTACTTGATTGGAGTTTATGAAGCAAGAAATAAAAGAGTTGAAAACAGTATCCTTTAGCACCTAACATCAGAATATGTCTTGTGCTTTGTATATCAGAAAATTGAAAAGCATCAGTGATGTCTTGTGGCATCATCTAACATTCCATGTCCTTCATGTGTTTGTGAAGTGTTTCTTGTTCCTCTTCCCTATATGATAGAGCCTTTATTTATTTCAGGGTGAGATCTGGAGCATGTGCATCTGATTCAAAAGCACATAGGGAGAAAATGCGCAGGGACAAGCTGAATGACAGGCAGACACACTCTCTCTCTCTTTCCCTTTCTCTTTCTGTGTGCATACTTGAGTGATGGTTGTGCTGCAATTATACTTGTGTTTGCTTCTTGTTCGATATTTTTAGAATGCAACAAGAACATACCCAGTGTAATCTCACAAGTGGGATATTTTTAGAATATAAAATTGTTTTAATATTGTTCTCTGTTTTTTTTTTCAAGGTTTCAAGAATTAAGTTCTATTCTGGAACCAGGAAAGCAGCCAAAAATGGATAAATCTGTTATCCTGGGTGATGCAGTTCGTATGGTGGTGCAGTTGAGAGATGAAGCTCAGAAGCTGAAAGAGTCGAACAACAACTTGCAGGAGAAGGTTATTGAATTGAAGGTGCGATGATTGAAATTATTATCTGGTTATTATACTGATTGAGTTTCCCTATCTTATTATTCTCTTTAATGAGCTATGTATAAAGTCGTTCTTGATTGGGCTTTAGCAGGCTGAGAAAAATGAACTCCGAGATGAGAAACAAAAGCTAAAAGCAGAGAAAGACAAACTCGAGCAGCATCTGAAGGCCATGAACACTCAACCTGGATTTTTACCACACCCTCCTGCAATGCCTTCCCCTTTCTCAGCCCCACATCAAGTCTTTGCAAGCAAAATGATGCCATATCTTGGCTACCCTGGAATCCCTATGTGGCAGTTTGTGCCTCCTGCTGCAGTTGATACCTCAGAAGATCATTCTCTCCGTCCTCCAGTTGCTTAAATCGTGGTGACTTCTTGTTACCAGAATTATGCAAATGTTTGTTTCCTATGTCAACAATTTTGTTGACCTTTGTTGACATTTTGTTCTCCTAATATGAGCAGATTGGTATATATACTATAATGAGGTAGTTGATCAACTGATTATGTACACTAATACGTAAATCTCGCTGAAGTTTACATGAATACCTACCTTATGTTATATCATCTAACCAAACATAGCATCCTCAAGACATGCCATTCTTGGTTGTTCAATTTTGACTCTATGATTTTTGAATCTGGTTTTACACTCAGCTAAATAGCTTCTAGTTGTTAGAGTTGGTTCATTCGTATCTTCTATGTGAACAATGCATAGAGTGACTGTGTATGAATGCTACCCTATGCTCTCTGTTTTCCATTTACCCTGTAGATCATATATTGTCAGCTACTAGCTCTAGTTTTTATGGACTTGAAAGAACGAGCTTGAACACACATTTGATGAGAAAGCTATACATGCAATTTATTTGTTAAACTTTTTTTTTTTTCTTCTAGGTCTGGCTTTGAAGTACCTGCAATTTATTTGTTGAGACTCATGTTTGACGACCTAACAACTTTTTACTCTACATTCCAGTTTAACTAATTTCAGAAATACTGTTTGATACTGAAGTAGAATTTCATTGAAGAAACACTTTCTGTAAATCATGTCACTCCATGTTTGCTAAGTGACGATTCATTGGAAGTTTGTTTCTATGAGAGATAGTAGTAATACAAGCTATTTAATATAAGTAATAATCATGGCTTAAACATAACAATTGGAAATGCATAGGTATTTGTAATAATCATGTGTTGACTCATAATCCAGATTACAAACATTCCATAGCACCAGTTCACCCGTGTTCTCTAATAGTATGATATTCTTAACAAAAGCTTCCAAAGAAGCATCTAATTCTTTATAGAGCATAGTAATGCAAGATTTGGACAATGCCTTGAATTGGACCATCTCTTAAGGCTTCCTCGTTTTCTTATCTTAGCAAGGCTGTTTGAACCCCATGTAATTCCCACTAGTGTAATCCCTCCAGATATCAACAGCTCCAAAACTAGTCATGAGAAGAGTGCTTAAAGCCATAACTATGCCAACAGAAAATACAATAAGGGATGCTCTCCCATGATGCTCTATGGCTCTCTGAACCACTACTAATCCAATGATTGAGGCAATACAACATACAACTGCAAAGATGAGGGCATCGTCCACGTGTTCCATCCCTAGAAATAGATATTGCACAGCTGACATGGTAGAGGAAAAAAACACCATGAATGAGCAGGTTGCTGCTGTCACCTGGGGTAAAACAAAGTCATCAGTGTTGTGAGAAAAAGACTCACAAATTTAAGGATAAGTAAGATGGAAAAATAGCAAGTAGCAAAGCTTACTTCAGGAGTTATTCCGACTTGGATTAAGAGGGGACTAATTAGCATTCCACCACCAATTCCAAAAACGCCTCCTAGAACCCCTGCTAGTAGTGCCATTATAGGGAAGATGAGCTTCCCTGAAGGTCCATGTTTAGTTTCACTGCTTCCTTCCTGCATTTACCGAACCAAGTTAGTTCTTAGTCAACAAGTTAAGCAAACAACATACTCTCTTATAACTTATAAATACCGGTTTCTTGGAAGGCATGTTCTGTTGACTTTCTCTATTATACAAGATCCATGATGTAAAGATGATAGCCATAGGAAACTGAACTGATGAAATGATCCAGTATCCGACTCCACATGCTTCCATTGGAATGATGCCCTGTACATAGATTTGAACAGTTTCTGTTACAATGTTACAAACAAGTAACCTAGCTTTTAAAAAATTCTTACTGCCTCATCATCACTTTTCTTTTTCTTTCCTTGTCTTGCAATTAGCGTCCTTAAAATTAGCAATACCACATCTCAAGTCTATACTCTGAAGTACTAGACCCTACTTTCTTTCCCGTTTCAAGATTGAAGAAAGTGAAAGATAATGTGTATCTCTCAACTAAATGTCTTTTAGCCTATTATTATGCTAGAAAGGGACTAAAGACCGTATGGCGTATGCTAAGCTGAATTTAAGCACTTCTTTCCCGTTTCATTTTGTTTGTCTTACTTTCATGGTCTCAACACAAATTCTCACAATTCTGAAAGAAGACAGGAATTGGAGTCATGTTACTGATGCTACCAACTACCAAAAGTAGTGTAAAAAAAGGAGAGAAAACAGCAGTGTACCAAAAAAGAAGATGAGAAATAAAAATGAACTTAACCTTAAAAGGGAACACAGAAAAGTACTCAAGAAGTCCAAATACTTGTAAACCTGAAGTAAATTAGATTACTTCCAGGGACTTAAGGTCACATGATGCATCATATATAGGACTAAGTTATGGCATAAAGTGTCCAAAAAAGGAAAATTCAAGACAAATGAAAAAGAAACGTGTACACAAAAGAAGAGAAGTGAAGACAAGATAAAAGTAGGCATACTTGTCCATATTGATTTCCACGAAGAAGATAGAGGAAAAAGAAGGAAAACCAGAACATCACCAACATCCCCATTTTCATCCATGGAATGTTGCTAACTATTCCTCCCTTTCCTTCCTTCTTCTCCAACAAAGCCTCATCATCTTCATCACAACTTTCATTTTTCAGCAACCCATTTTCCAATTCTTGTTTTCCATTTTCCAATTCTGATTCCAATTTCCAATAAAAGAAGCCTGATTTACATGTCTTGAAAGTGCAAAAACCAAGAAACAGAGCAAACAGTATAGTGATAAGCCATTCTGGGAGTACCCTATTGCATATAACTCCAATACTGACACCCAACAACATGCATGGCTCCGACAGCAATGCTATATCAAAATCAATCAAAATCTTGCCTCCATATTTGGTACTTTTAACAAACATGTTAGTTACAACATTAGCAATAGAGCCACCTGTGACCATAAATGCAGAAAAACTTGAAGCTGTTTTGAGCTCTACACCAGCAATTATAGTAAGAATTGGTATATACAAACCTCCACCTCCAATCCCACCAGCACTTGATATAGAGGCTGCTAAAAAACAGAGCACCCCTGTTGCTACAGTTGAAACTCCAAATTTTAAACCCACATCTTCTTGTTTCTGCTTCTGATTAGCCCTCCATTCATAAATTGCATTCAAGAATTGATCCAATTTGGGGATATCTGAGGTGGGGTTTGTCTGTTTTGCTATAGAAAATCTACAAGATGCCAAAACAACAAGAAAAAATATAAACTTTAAGTAGTTGTTGTGACAATTCATTTTCTTGAATTTTTGGTTACAATGAGAGTGCTTTGGAGTAGGAGGGGTTTTTATGATAGTGTTGTGGCTTAAAAGAATGATGATTTAAAATAGGCCTAATACATAAATATATCTTTAACTTGCTTCATCTAGTATCTATATTCTCTAATTTTGGGTCTACACAAGTAGACATTTAAATTTGTATAAAATTGAACCGTAGACACATGCTTCATATATGACATCTTATGTAGCAATTCACATCCTAAATGACGTCCTATGTATAATATGCCACGTAGGATGCTAGTGTCTATTTATTTAATTTTATACAAATTTGAGTGTCTATTGGTACACACGAAGTATGTATGGTGCATTTATGAGACTTAGTGAAGTATAGTACAAAATGCATGGGGGTAACTAGAATTGTTTTGCCACTTGTCAACCAATTGTCTACATCATCAACATCCAAGCATATATATTTGGCTTGTTAACAGTGGAGTTGCTTCTTAGGATGGTATAATAAATAGTATATAATTGTGACTGATCAAATTTGCTACTCTTTTAAGTGAAGAAATTGAAGGGGTTGAGGAATAAGTTGAAATAGAGACAGATGAATGCTTAAAGGCTCAAGCTCTACATAACATTAATTGTCTTTATGGCAATAGCACGTATTTGAGATCAATAAATAAGCAGAATCTGAAAATGACTTGTTGAGAAAATCTAAGGCACTGAGTTTGAATCACCAAAGGAACAAAAAGATGGACGCTCCTAAGGTAATTTTTTTTAGAAAACAGAAGTAGGAGCATATATGCATGTACCCTAAGAAGTTGAAAACCGTAGACCCTATAATGGGATGGGGGCATTAATTTTAAAAAAATAGTTACAATCTGTTGTTAATCTGTTGCGATATAATATGTAGCTAGCAGAGTTTTATAATAATTCGTCACTAATCTATCGGTAACTTATTAAAATTACGTTTTTCTATTGTTTATATGCCGCGAAAGTGTTAATTTTTTAAAAGATAGGAGCAATAAAAAGTATTTGTAAGTGTCGATTGAAAATGTCTCGTATATGAAGACTTTAAATAACTAATTTAAAACCAAAAAATCTATATAATTTAAAATTAAAAAAAAAAAAACTAAAATATCCAACAAACTAAACAAAATCTAATAAGAATTTTAAAATTTAAATAAACAAACTAATAAGTATGGTATATTACAACAAACTAAACAAAATCTGATAGTAATTTAATATTCAAACTCATTCTAAAACTAGCAACTTAATCATAATGCTAATTTTTTTTAGTGCAGTAACTAGTAACTGAAGCCAAATTCAACACCCCTTCTCTTCTGAAATATGAAAAACTCCTCCTTCTTCTTTTACTTGATTCTCATTAGTTCAACCTAAAAGTTTTAGTATACAAAATGTTGAGTCCCACATCAAGCTGATTCTAATTCTATGACTTGCAAATGTCATGATGATCGAGTCTGGTACTCCCAAGCACCGGCGGAGCCAGGAATTTAGCTAAGGTGTGCAATTTTATTTTCATTTATGTTAAGAGTAATATACATTCATAATAGTTAATATTTAACCTATATACATCATATAATCTTCCATCAAATAGTGTATATCAGACCATCTTTTGCCTTAGATGGCTCCGCCCATACTCTCACCTAGGTAGAATATAATAGACGAAAATGACGTGTGTAACTTGCTTTTAAATCAATTGATACATCACGCGAATAAACTTATTTTTGGAGTGCTTGTGTCACAAAAACGGATGAAATGAAGCATCATCGAAGCTTCTTGGATTTGATAAGTTGGATGATTAATTTGTGGCTTCCTTGCTGGGGTAAACTTGAAAAAATATGAATGCATGTGCTCACTATTTACAAATCATATAATAAATATGTATTATTCTTATATAAACGGTTATCAATTAAATATAGTTCATTAATATACATTTTCAGGGTGCAAGTAATATTGTATTTTATTTTTGGAAGACTTTTTTCATTCGAAAAATCACTAATGCAGTTTCTTAAACACCTTATTTCCTAATAGCTACTAATTATGAGAATAGTACTAGTATATCTAGTTCTCTCTAATTCTTATTTTCTTCATGCTTGTTAATTAGTAGAGGTTCGTTGTTTCATTAGGATTGACAGGGTAACACCTAGCCCTCTTGCTTGTACTTATTTCTATTGAGGATTTTTATTTTAATAGCTAATTCAGAATCCATTTGTTTCAGATTCTAACTCTAGAATTCTTTCAAATAGTTTTGTCGCATTATTATTTTTCTCTTTTTATGTATGTACCTATTTTCCGAACTCAACTCTTTTCCTTTTAGCTAGCATAAGTTTTTGTCCTAATTTGAAAACGTCTTATGGACCTGCAAAGATCTTACTAATTTTCCAAAAAAGAAAAAAGAAAACCATTGACAATTGAATTACTAGTAATTAAGATATGTATTTGAACACAAAAACAAATAACAAAATATTTTATCTTGAGATTATAAGGTTAACAATATGATTTTTTTTTTTTTTAAAACAATAGTGCCTATTAACACAATCAAGACCAAAATATTTCTTTCTTTTTCAGCTATTAAGACAAGGTTGGTTTCAGCGGCAATTGCACCTGTAACCAGGGAAATGGTAAAAACGTAACGTGTTTATACCAACTTTTGTTAGTTTAAATGAAAGACAAAAAAATCAAATCACTTATTATCTCTTATTAAGTGATAAATGTGTATATATAAGACACATATCTTGCATTTATTGATTTGATGTAAACACTTTATGCTGATATTTACCTAAAAAAAATGAGTGCACATATTATTCGACTCAAATTATATATATACATAGCAATAAAGTTTTCAAGAACATCTATCTAGCTGGATGATTGAGCCTATATATAGAATCCATCTTTTTGATGTTCTTATCCACAGTGAATCAAATATTGCCATCTTTTTTGCCACTACACGCTTTCAAAGAATTTTGAGCATTTTTTGCTTAATAGGCAGCAATTTTCCTAGTTATTTTTTGGGATAAGGGTCTGAAAAATACCTCAACTTTGATCGGATTTGCTGTTGCGATACTAAACTCATAAGGACCTATTACCACCCTAGACTATTTAATACCGTATTTTTTACCCCCCGAACTATTTAATAGTGTATTTTAAAGGTATATATGTACCCATGTGGACACATTACTATTTATAATTTTGCATTATTTTTTATGTTCACGTGGGCAAATATATATGTTTAAAATACGGTATTAAATAGTCTAGGGAGGTAATAGGTCCTCATGAAAGTTTAGTATCGCAACAGCAAATCCGATCAAAATTAGGGTATTTTTAAGACCCTTATCCCTATTTTTTTAAGAAAATAAAAAATTTCCATTAAGATAATATCTTACAGTACATTATCAGATGCTACATGAAAGTGGAAAAGAGTGAAAGAAAAATGGCAGGGATACTAAAATGACTCAAAACTTTGGTTATATAGCTTTAATTTGTATAGTATAACTTTATAGTATTGGTTGTGGTACCAATTTATATTCATGCTACTCTTCAATATTTCAAGAGTGATTTCTTCTCGAATCTTATCGTCTTTAAAATCTGGCCGTAGTGATGAAAGATAAGATGGTACCACCATTCATCCCATACTCCGTCGTGGCACTTTTCGAATTTCAAGATTCAAACAAATCTATTTTTAATTGTGAATTTTTTATATATCTTTTAAATATTTTGAATTGCCAATTATTTTGACTTTTTTATAGTACTTTTTACGTAGTTTATATATATATAAATTTCATTTCAAAAAATTTGAAGATTCCATGCGCAAATTTCCGATCAAACTTAAACTGTTTGACTCTCGAAAAACGAAAAGTGCCACATAAATTGGGACAATTAGTAAAGACCTTTGCTGGTGGTAACAGATAGTAATGTCCAAACTAATTAGATTCAAGCTAGTTAAACAAAGTTGGCCTCATTTCACATTTATACCTCTAACTTTGGGTGTGCACAAATAGACACTTAAACTTGTATAAAGTTGAACAAGTAGACACATGAGTATAATACACATAGGACACTACGTAGGACACAAATTGGCATGTAGGATGCCACATAGGACGTGTGTGTTTATTTGTTCAATTTTATACAAGTTTAAGTGTCTATTTGTGCACACTTAAAATTGGAGGACATAAATATAAAATGAGACAAAGTTAAAGGGCATATTTATGTATTATGCCTTCTTCTTTTTATCAGTTTTCTCTTGTAATTTCAAGCAATATATGTATCCTGATAAACTAAATGGTTTTCTGAGACTATAATACTGTCTAATATCCTTATAACCAAATGCATAATGCTGTGCACATTTAAGCATCATAATTTAAATGCATGTTTTTGGGAAAATTTAACCCTTAGCTATCTCTATTTTTCATTTTGCGCTATGTTTTTTTTCTTTAACTGTTTCGACTTTTTATTGAAACAATCAGAATTGACATATCAATAAGAGCTGTAGTTGAATAAAATATGATTTATATCAAATTTTATATCGTAATAGTACATGATAAGTGCAATAAAAAGATAGTCTTTGCAAGCCATGGAATTCCATGTTTTTGAAAGAGTAATTAGAGATGGAGAAAAAGTATTGAAAGGTGTAGTGGACTGGACTATATTTGCATGAGCAGAAAAAATGTTTACAATTTCTGAGAAACACACGTTAATCAATGAATAAATATGATGACCATATTCATGAATGATCACCTAACGTTTCACACCAGTTTTCATTTTGACGCTTCAACTAAGACTTGTACCAATTGTATTCACATGCAAAATGCGTCTATTGATATTTTCAAGTGCTACTTGTGGAGAAGTTTTATTTTGAGTGAGACAGGTACACCATAATTGTCTGCTTCTTCCTCATTTCGTATAACTCTTCTTCTCGATTCCTTTTTAATATGATTGTAGTCAGGGGCGAATCCAGGTTGTCAGGTAAGGGTTCACAGGAACAAGTAGCTTTTGCTCAAATTCTATAAATGTATTCACTAAATATTTGACTATGACCCTATTTATTATTGTTTATTAACTTGAAATAGTTGTACGGACCCATAAACTTTAAATTTATATCCTCTCTGATTTTTTGTTGAAGCTGATTGATCTGGATACCCTACTGTGCATTGATACAAATTTCATCAGCTTCATCTTTACAGCTTTATTGCTGCTTTGAGTTTCTCCCTTGGTGACTCGAACCCAAAATCTTAGGGTTGGAACTGAGGAGTGATCACCATCCGAGCAACTCTCTCTTGTCGAAATGGTGGCAGATCAAGATCTGATTTTTCTTTGGAATTGACAAAGTGACTTAGAATTTATTGAATTCTAACAACTCTTATGTATGTATACAGGACTCAGGAGTGGATGAGAACAAGCCAACAAGGTTGGAAATTTTGAGCCTACTTGTTCTTCTTTAATTTGAATATGATTTCAGAAACGAAATTCAACTGATATTTACTTGTATCTTCTTTTTCCCCTCTATGTTTTTGTAGAAAATAGTGTAATCGGCCGGGACCCTGTAATTAATTATGTTGAAGTGTAATTAGTTAGTCACATAACAGTAATAGGTAATACATATGTGTAATAGCAGTTTATAAATATATAGCAGTTTTAGTGTAATAGGTAATACATATGAAACAAGTTGGAATTTTGTATGAAGCACACAAACCATTAATAAATCAATCTCATCAATTCTAGACTAACTGGAGTTGGAATAAACAACAAAGTAATTCTCAACACTCAGGAAAGAAGGGTATTATGTCTTAAGGATGTTAACGAGGGGATAACTCAGTTATCGATGCCTCATTATGTGATGAACTAATAGATTTACTTTTGGCTAATTCTCTAGGTCCTGATGATCTTGAATTGTATTCTTGAATAAGTGAAATCTCTGAACTAATATCGTTGCGTGTATAGTATGCAGGCCCTGAAGGCAGGGGAAGATTCAGAGATAGGCTACTGAGCATGAGAACTACTGCAGCCATGGTTGGTCTATCAGAAATATTTTCTTGAACACACAGTAATGCTATGTGAATGCATCTCATTATGTCACGAGCCATTCCTGAGCTTCCCCTCAACATGGGGTCTATCAAATTTTTAGTTGTTTCTTCGCGCCAGTTCATCCAAGCCTGTCACATTTTAATTCAGAGTTTGAACTCTTACATCAACAATGTAAAGAATTTGATGCATAAGGATGGTATCCCAACTAGTTCGGCTTTCAGGGGTAATTGATTAATTAACTTGGTTACTTACATAGCTTAGAAGATCTTCCAGCGATTCTCCATTTCTGAAACAAGTGTTTTTTTGGCCACTTACAATTTCAAGGACTAGTACTCCAAAACTAAAAACATCTGATTTCACTGAGAATTGCCCGTGCATTGCATACTCCGGTGCCATATATCCACTGCAAAGAAAAAACATAAAATTACAAGATTAAGGTGCAAAAACAAAAATGAGATAACGTTCCTGAAGCAACTACATAACAAATTAAAATTCATCTTACACATGCTAGTAATTTCAAGGAATCATTCGTTTTACGAGTAGTATTAAGATTTTTGTTCTTGCTTGCTAAATGGTTAAAGAATCCTTAATTCCAAGCGATATGAAATTAAACAGTCTTATCTAATGAGAGTTGTACAACTTACTAGGTCCCAACAATTGTGGTTGTGCTGCCTTGAGTTTCATCCAGGGCAAATAACCTTGCCATGCCAAAGTCTGAGATTTTAGGATTCATTTCTGCATCAAGTAGAACATTACTAGCTTTGAGATCACGATGAATGATCCGAAGCCTAGAATCCTCATGAAGATAAAGGATCCCCTTAGCAACGCCTCCTATGATTTTGGATCTCCTTTCCTAATCCAATTGCCTACGTTTAACTGGATCTGTGTTCCCATTGGACAAATGTTAAACGAAGAGCATAAATTATTAATGCTCAAGCTCCATATCTTATAAAAGATTTAGCTTATATATATGAAAAGTGTAGAAGAATTACACTATCAAGTTAACTAAATGTTAAACAATACATACCAAATAAAAATTGGTCAAGGCTTGCATTGGGAACAAATTCATAAACAAGAAGTCTCTCTGTTCCATCGAAACAAAATCCTTGCAATCTAACCAAATTCCTATGTTGAAGCCTTGCAACCAACAAGACCTCGTTTTTGAATTCTAGATCTCCTTGGCCTGAATCTATTGACAATCTTTTCACTGCTACTTCTTGTCCATTTGAAAGCACACCCTGAAGCATATCATAACAAGTGGAAATTTTGAATTTGAAGTGAAACTAACTCTTGTACATTTTTATTTATTTTGGGATACTATTGCAGTAATTATTATGCAACAATTAGGACTAATCACCTTGTACACAGGACCAAATCCACCTTCTCCCAACTTATTAGCACTTGAGAAGTTATCTGTTGCTGCTCTAATTGTAGAGAGATCAAACTGCAAGGATTCTGCAGTATCAATATCGTCCACATGTGTACCTTTATTAACATAGCAATTTAAAACAAATCAGCAAAGCATAGATTTAGAAATCAACTTTCCTTAATCATTGTCTACTAACAAGTCACTCTTACTCTGAATTTTGTCCATAAGCTTCCTCTTTCTCATCTTCATCAAGATGACAAAAGTACAAAGCATAAGAATTATCGTTGCAACAGTTGACACAACAATGATAATAACTATTCTAGCATATTTATCATCCTTTCCTGCAAAGTCGCTCCGACCTAGCATCAATCTAATTAGTGAGTAATAAATTCTAGTATTAAATATCAGCTAAAGTTGTATAAGGCCAATTAATCCTCTTCTTTACAGAAAAGTCAATATATAAAATTCACCTGGTGGTGGAGAATGAGATTCGACCGCCACCTGTTTGAAGAAGCGATAACTCTGATAACGGAAGTTGCACCTAGGCCCTATTTGTCTACTGCCTCTATTGCCATTACAGGGACAAGTAGCCATAGCTCCATAAGCATTCGTTAAGCAATCAGAACAATCCTGAGGAGACAAATCAGGAGTACATTGCACAAGTGCATATATAGTCTGATCATTTGGATCCGTGGCACTACCAGTGGCATATTTACGAAGGGGATCGCCATTTGCAGCTTCGCCTCGTAAACTATCCACTAATTTCTTGAGCTCCCTGTTAAACTCTTCGGGTTTTGAGGCATTTCCAAAATCCCACATGTAGAGCAGAGGATCATTCGACGAGGTGCCAATGATTGATCGAGATGCGTACTGTAACATACAGTCATCATAGCCACCAAAAGCTTCTTTCTGTTCTGGACATGACCGTACAAGCTTTTGAGCAGTGTTATTGACACAATTGCGACATTCTTGCAGCTCCACATCTCCTCTACAGAGCACAATAGCACTGACTATGTCGGTGTTTCGGCCAACGGAAGCATTGTAGAAACCATATTCATCCATATTTGAAGAAAGGGAGGAAAGGAGTGTGTTAAGATTGCTCTGGTATACACTATTTTGAGTGTAGTTACCATTGAGACCACAATCGGAGAATAGTAAATCAGGCTGAGCTATGATGAGATGGTGAAAATAAATATGAAAAACAAGAAAGATTTGCAATTTCTGATGAATAGCCATGGAGGGTAAGCTTCATCAGTAGAACTAAGATATTTTAAATAAGGTTAGATAGAATGTTTGGCTGCAATTGATCTGTGCTTATAGGGGGGTGCCAAAAGAATTTGTACTGAAATATGTATGTAAAAAATGGATCATAATCCAATCCATTTAATTCTTACTAAGTTTTTATTTATTTATTTTTTAGGTATATAAATAATTTTTTTCATTTACCTTGGTTGTTATAAAAAATATCTTATTAAAATATATTAACAAAACTCTTCATGGGTTAAATTGAGCTATGTATTGGATGAATTAAAATGAAATAGACTAAAAATGATTTGACGTAATAAATAGGAAGTCAGTCAACTATTAACTTGGGTATCCGACGTTGACAAGTTGACTTTTAGACAGCACACCGAAATGGTGGGAAATTTCCACTTATTTACACGTTCTTTTTTTAATCTTTTCTTTCCTTTATACAATTTTATATTCCTAATTATTTGGTCACCTTTTTTTTTTTTTGTTCTTGATTACTTGTCCATTTTGACAAATCAAAAAATGATAACTTTTTTTTTTACCTATTATACCCTCAATTAATTACTTCTTGAAAATCTTAAGTTTTTAATGCATCAATTTAATAATTAATAGGGGTAAAATGATAAATTCACTATGTCAATAATTATTTTTTTAATAGGTGTGTCAATTCGAAATTGAACAAGTAATTAGGAATAGAGGCAGTATATACTCTAGGATGATTTCTCTTGAATTTTAACTCTAGAATTAGCTATCTCAGACCATCTCCAACCCAACACCAAATCCTATATTTGGTGTAAAATTTGGTGTTTTGAGCTCCAACCCACACCCTTTTTTACACCAAATTTGGTGTGTGAATAGTGTTACACCAAATTTGGTGTAACACTATTCATCACATCAATTCACTTTTTAAATATTTTAATATTTTTTTATTATACAAACTTTTAATTAAACATTATATAAATTGTATATTTTAATTAAATCTCTTGTATATTTAATTATTTTTTATGTAATATTTTTATAATATTAGTTTTAGATATAAAATTTAGCTTTTTTATAAATTAATTTTTCTATATATGACTTTTTCTAAAAATTAAATTTATGTTAATTCTACTATAAATTATAATTGGATATAACTACAATTAACCTTCACAAAAATTAAAAATGTAAACATATAATTTTTTAAACAAATAATACAATGTACTTAAAAATAACCAAAAATAATAAACATTCAACAAAGAAGCTCATTTTGAACTACTTAATGCATTAATAGAACATTTATGGGAGCACCATAGTGATCTTGAAAGTTGAATATTTGTGTAGAATTTAAAATAATTTTTTCAATTATGTAATGCTTATTTAATTGTATTTCATTAATGATTTCACTTTTATTTGTATTATCCATTATTATGTATAATGTATAATATTTGCTAGAAATTTATATTATTTAAAAAATTATGGTACAAAATAATTTTATATTAAACGATTATAAAAGGAAATAATATGAATTATACATGGTGAATGATTTAGAAAGAATTTATGAAATAAGAAATAATATAATAATAATAAAGAGAGAAAAAAATATTCCTTTTTGGTGTAAAATTTGGTGCAGTGAGTTGGAGTTGATTACACAAAAAATAGTGCTGACATCAAATTTGGTGTTTGGGTTGAAGAGCCCTCAGTGCAAAATCTACACGTCTTGTACTTGATACACGAATATGTAAAAAATATACATATAAAATCATATTATCATTATTTATTTAATAACCGCAAAGTCTTGAAGTGAAAAGTTAAAACGACTGAAATATCCATTAGATATTGAGTTCATTTAACCCTTCAAGCACTCATTATTTTAAGAACTTTAGCTCTTTAAATGAACACAATTAATGGCCAGCTTTTAGTAATTCAATCTATTAGTAAGATAAATACCTTTCATTTTTTTTAATAGTGCATGTATTAAGGCTCAAGAGTGAAATACCTAATTATGAAGAACTAAAGAGTCGCATGTTACCTTTAGCCATGCATTACTTGTTCAAAATTAGTGCACAAGTACATAAAATATACTTTTATATGAAAAATATAATTATTAATCATGCCTGGTAAAACTAAATAACATCATATTATATTAAAAATAAAGAATATCCAGGAAAAAAGTATAGAACATTCATACGTGTCTTCTCTGTTATATAACCGTGATTGAGAGAAGTAGTAAAATCACATCTAAATTTGGCATGAATTATTACTTTCATTTTGAACGGTGCCTAGTAAAGTACCGGTCGACTTGACTATATGAACTTAAAATGGCCCCTATCTGTTGCAACGGTGGCACATCAGCATTTGATTTGGTCAGTTTTCTTTGGAATTGACAAATTGACTTAGAATTTATGGAGTTCTAACAACTCTTATGTATGTCTACAGGACTAAGGAGTGGATGAGAACAAGCCAACACGGTTAGAAATTTCGGGCCTACTTGTTCTTCTTTGAATATGATTTCAGAAAAGAAATTCAACTGATCCTTACTTGTATTATATTTTCGTTTTCTCCTTATGTTTTTGTAGAAGATAGTGGAAGCGGCCAGAACCCTGTAATTAATTAAATTAAAGTGTAACTAGTTAGTTACATAACTGCAATTATATTAGTCTAATAAGGGAGTAATACATATGAAACAAGTTGGATCACAAAAATTATTAATAAATCAATCTCATCAATTCTAGACTAAGTACTGGAGTTGGAAAAAATAACAAAAGTAATTCAGGAAATAAAGTTAACGAGGGTATAACTCAGTTATGGATGCCTCATTACGTGATGAAGAAATAGATTTACTTTTGGCTAATTCTCTAGGTTCTGACGATCTTGAATTGTACTCTTCAATAAGTGAAATCTCTGGGCTAATATCGTTGTGCGTGTAGTATGAAGGCACGGGTAGACTCAGAGAGAGGCTACTGAGAGCATGAGAACTACTGCAGTCATAGTTGGTCTATCACCAATATTTTCTTGAACGCACAATAAAGCAATGTGGATGTATCTCATTATGTCACGAACCAGTCCTGAACTTCCACTAAACATGGGGTCAATCAAATTTGCAGCTGTTCCTTCTTGCCAGTTCGTCAATGCCTGCAATATTATAATTCAGAGTTTAAACTCTATACATCGACAATGTAAAACAATTTGATGCATAAGGATGGTGCCCACTATTGAAATGTAGTTCATCAATTAACTTAGCTACTTACATAGCTTAGAAGGTCTTCCACGGATTCTCCATTTCTGAAACAAGTGTTCTTTTGTCCACTTAAAATTTCTAGGATTAGTACTCCAAAGCTAAAAACATCTGATTTCACTGAGAATTGCCCGTGCATTGCATACTCTGGTGCCATATATCCACTGGAAATTAAAGACTACATAAATTACAAAACTTTTCTAGTATTCGGTACCTTAATTGTGGGGACGACTAAAATTCTAGTTCAACAAAATTGAGGTGCGAAAACAAAAAATGAGATAAAGTTCCTGAAGCAACTACATTACAAATCAAAATTCATCTTACATATTCTAGTAATTCTAAGGAATGGTTTGTTTACGAGTAGTATTGAGGTTTTTGTTCTTGCTTGCTAAATGGTTAAAGAATCTCTCCGAGCAATATGAAATTAAACAGTCTATCTAATGAGAGTTATACAACTTACTAGGTCCCAACAATTCTGGTTGTGCTGCCTTGAGTTTCATCCAGGGTAAATAACCTTGCCATGCCAAAGTCTGAGATTTTAGGATTCATTTCTGCATCAAGTAGAACATTACTAGCTTTGAGATCACGATGAATGATCCGAAGCCTAGAATCCTCATGAAGATAAAGGATCCCCGAGCAACGCCTCCAACGATTTTGGATCTCCTTTCCCAATCAAATTGCCTACGTTTAACTGTATCTGTGTTCCCATTGGACAAATGTTAAATGTAGAGCACTTATAAAAGATTTAACTTCTATATACGGACAGTGTAGAAGAATTACACTCTCAAGTTAACTAAATGTTAAACAATACATACCAAATAAAAATTGGTCAAGGCTTGCATTGGGAACAAATTCATAGACAAGAAGTCTCTCTGTTCCATCAAAGCAAAATCCTCGCAATCTAACCAAATTTCTATGTTGAAGCCTGGCAACCAACAAGACCTCGTTTTTGAATTCTAGATCACCTTGGTCTGAATCTATTGACAATCTTTTCACTGCCACTTCTTGTCCATTTGAAAGCTTGCCCTGAAACATAATATGAGACCAAGTTGAAAAATATGAATTAAAACAATGAAATTATAACATAGTATTCTTGCTCCAACTAGGTTGTTATGCAACACGGTCCTCATCTATATACACAGACAATGTGAAGAATACTCAAAACTTAGTAATGACTAATGATTAATCACCTTGTACACAGTACCAAATCCGCCTTGTCCCAACTTATTAGCATTTGAGAAGTTATCTGTTGCTGCACTAATTGCTGAGAAATCATATTGCAAAGATTCTGCAATACTAGTATCATCCACAGATATACCTTCAATAACTAGTAGTAATAGGAAAGAACAAATTAGTTAAACATGGTCTTAATTAAAATTCAATTGCAGGTCAATAAACTAGGCTTACCCTCTCTTTTGTTCACCAACTTCCTCTTTAGCCTCCTCATCAACATGACAGAAATACAAACAGTTCGTGCGGTTTTGTCAACCTTTCCTACAAAAAATGCTTCAAATTAGTATCACAAGCACCGCCGAGTATAGAATTAAAATTCACAGCCCACGATTCAGCTATTCGTGTCAATTACTCTATAATCTGGATCTAACTTTGCAATTGACACCACCAAGCACGCCTAACAAAAGAGGCTCGACTTGGACAACATGTCCCTTGAAGGTGAATACGACTATGAACACCTTGATTGGATGGTTGTTACCATTGTATTGTATTATTAGTTTAAATGAAATATTTGTTTTGATTGTTACTTAAATTCTATTATATAGTATTGTTTAAATCCATCCTTAGGTAATGACATTAATTTATGTAATGACCGATTTAGTGTGATCACATTGTTTACTTAATATTTTCTTCTCATTTTGTCTTTATTTATTACTAGTTCCTGGGAACGTGCGTTGCACGTTTGTCCCATACAATTTTTATAAAGTTGAATTGTTATATAGAAAATGTTGAAACTACAAATATTAGTTTTACCAATTTATATTTTATTCATTAAATAAAATTCCTAATAATCAAATAGTACATTGCGCATCAAGCAATAAATATGGAAAACTAATTAAGATACTATAGCCTCTAATAATATGAATATATCTATATGACTTATCATCAATAATCTCTCATTACGCTCTCTGCTCTCATATCAGTAAGTACACAAATATGTTGCTAGTTAAAGAAACCATATCAGTAAGGAAAGGAAAAGAAAGAAAATATTATAAAAGTACATTTAAAAACGAATATAAAAGTCATAAATTAGTAATTTCAGCACTAATAAAGATAGGCTTATAACATTCATAATTTCATAGAAGATTAAATTAAAGAAGTATAAATCGGTAAAGAATACAAAAAAATTAAACAGATAAGAACAAATACAACATTCATTTCCTTCTTAAGACTTTAATTATAACAATATATATAGTAAAAAAAATACATAAGGAGTAGAGTTCTTGATGATACCTTCTCCCGTAACCAAATAAAATTCAAAAGCCTTAATAATGATCCAAGTGCTTCACTACTTTAACTGCAGAGAAAATGGATAACCTTTGGTAGGGATTCTTCTCATGAAATAAAAAGAATGATTTATATAGATAAAAGTAGAGGAATATCAAAGACACCCTAAAGTTTTAAATTAAATATTTGAAAGTTACGAATATGTAAAACGTGAGAGTTATGAATATTAAGAGTACCAATTGAATAGGTAATTATATTAGATATGAATTATGAAGGTGAATATTTAAAGCAAAAGAAGAAGAAGAAAAATAATAAATAAGTAAATAAAAGAGAGAAAAACATTACGGTAAATGATATTTAAATAAATAGTGTTATCATATTATTTATAGTGAACAAAAAATAACCACATCATAATAATAAGACTTCAAATATAATTCTTTGATTTTTCCTATACATGAAAGTATTAATTACTTTTATGAACTGCATAAAATACAAAATGCACATAAATTTTCATAAAGTCAAATACTACTACATTAATTAAATTATTTAAATTATTTTAGAGAAGGGGAAAAGGTTTAGTTAGAGTATCAGATACAAGTTTTCACGTACTAAATAAATGCACATACTTTTATGGATATTTTAATCTTTTTATTTTTTTTATTTTACACATTTTCACTTGTAGTATTTATCATCATAATACTAATATAGTAATATGATTATTATTTAATATTTAATTAGTTAAATATTTTATAATATTTTGAATTAATATAGGGGTAATTAAATGATGATTCAACTTTAGACTTATTATATATATATAATGAATGGTACATAGCATATAAATTTAAAATAATTGAAAATCCAAAAAAGCAAGAAAAAGTTAAATGATTATCTTGACCACATAGATATGCCCGTCACTTGGACTTCCTGAATACTATTAGTATACAGTTTATATTTATTACCAAATATTTTACAAATCTAAAATACTAAAAAGAAATTCTGAAGGTTGAATAATTGTGGAATATGAAAGCAATTCCACCACATTGAATTGAATGAACTAATGAATGAGAATGTATCTGTTTTCTTGTTTCATTTTAATGAAATATATTATTAATAGATAGGTAAATTTACTTTTTAATACCAATAATTAAAGGATTAGTGTTTAATTAAATACATAAATGACTATTCAACCTATAAAGGATAATTTGATAATTCAACTTTTAACTTTTTTTTGTTCCCACTTTTAGTGTGTATATATATATATATATATATCCATACGGTTAATGTGACAATAACCTGAAAAGAAATTTAGCTTATCAATTAAAAATTAAAATTAAAATGACATAGAAAAAGAGAAGTAAACACAAAAATGAGGAAAATATAATAAAATAAGAGTATAATAATTGTTTCACAAAAATCCAGATATTTATAAACAGTTGAAAAAAAAGCCATCTAAAATGGTAAAGATAAAACTAAGATACAAAATAACATTCTAATTAGGATCAAAACAAATATGATTATTTCAAAACAAAAAAAAAAGTACCTGAAAATTGCCTAATGATTCACATCAACAGGAGGCAATTGGTAAAGAAAAATTACTTTTCCATGATATATATATAGCTAAAGATTTATAGGATAAGATGAAAAGGTGAAGAGTTGTTTAAGTTAATTTTCAGAAGTTAGTGACTTAGACATGGGGGAGAGGAAAGGTTGATTGTTTTTACTGATAATTCAATACATTTAATTACACTAATTATAGATAAAGGATAACAAATTTAATTCATTTAACCACACTAATTATAGAAAAAGAATAAAGAATAAAGGATAAATGCTTTAATTATCTATTTCTTTTTTATAAAAATGCTTTATCAAATTAACAAATTTAATCAATTTAAACATAACCTTTCTTAAAAGAATTAGATAAAAGCGTTTTTATATATATATAAAAAAAAGTAATTCCTAACAACTTTCTATGAAATAATTTCTAACAATTTTCTATGAAATATTTTTTTCTTTCAAAGTTTGACTTTACACGTTCTTATTTTTAGTATTTAGTATGATATAATATAATTATTACTTAGTATTTAAATAATTAGATATTTTAATTTAGTGTGAGGGTAATATGGTAATTCAACTTTACATATTGGAACTTCCCACTTATAATAATATATATTAGTTTTGAGCACATGCATTGCATGTGTATTCGATGCTAATAGTTTAAACTTCTTAAAACATTAGAAATAACACCAAAACTGAAAGTGAAGGATACATGCTCAATTGATGAATAATTCAATCGATATTCACTATCATCACAAAGTACATCACACCAAAAGTTAATATCAAATGAAGTTGAAATAATCCCCTTAATTTTAAGAAAAAAAGAAAGTTCCTTCAGCATTGTATTCTATTACTTTGATAACTACTACTATAGTTAGCAGTTGTATACAGTCAACAAATTGTATAACGTTTTCTTGTATAGTACTTTTACTCTATCAAATATTCGATCTAAATGATATTTCAACAACAAATAGTCAGGATATGAGCAACACCGCTAATGGTTACAAATACTTCAGCCCCATCAAGTAGTTATTGTCAGATGAAAGTAGTGTTTGTTGAAGTTGTATCAACTTAAGAGAATTAATTTAATATATATATATCATAAGTGCATGTATAAGTACCCTTTATTTGATTTACTTATATGAGTCATTTAAACTGGAAATTTGGTAGAAAATATTAGTTGAATAATTTGTATATTGTATTATAAAATATAATATGACAATAAGTCAACATCAATATATTTTGTGTGAGCATAAAACACCATATAAAAAATAAATTCATATTTCAAATCAAGCCTTCTCAAATTCAAGTGCACCTAGACATCACCATCTCGACTTCTTCATCCCCATGCAGTACATCTACTATTTTTGGATCCATGTTTTTTTTTAAAACCTATAGAACGTTACTGATTTGTTGAGTTAATTCCTGCAAAAGAAAATAGAAATTAGTGAAAATTGTGCCTTACGCAGTGTAATATAATATAGGAAATAAACCATCTCCGTGCCATCTTTTGCCAACGTCTTCTGTTCTATAGTTCAAAGTACACTTCCTGTGCCTTGATCACTCAACCTTAAATTGCCAAATTTAAGAGCATATATATAATTTGATATGGTTGAAATAATACAACAAATGTGGGGTGATTGAAGAGATTTAAGGTGTTATAAATACTTGTAGAATTTAGTATAGCCATTTAAAGTGTAAGTTGAAATTGATTGACAATGAACCTATTTGAATGACTTGATTATTGCATTTATGGAAAATGATTGTCCAAACCTGTAAATTTGAGCATCTAAATATAGCTAGTAGGTAGACTGTATAATAAATTATAACTTAAAGCTAGTAGATGCAACTTATAGTAATTCAAAGGGTCATAGCCACTGAATTTTAACATTTTCGTCGAGTAAGAAAAAAAAAACAACAATAAAAAGTTTTGAAATATGTTCATCCAAATCAATAAATTAAAGTAGTGACATAAATATTTTTCATACAATCTCTAGATAAATGAAGTATATCCTTACCTATATATATGCTGCAAATGTTGCTGGCTGACCAAGTAAACCAAATCAAAAGAGCAATGATTGCTTCATGGAAAAAAAATATAGTGCATAACTTACAAAAAATATGAAAAAGGCTAAAGTCAAGTGAGAATCATCTATGAATATAACATTAATAGTAATGTCAAGAACTTAGGCCTTTTTATATAAATTCAATAAAGAGAATATTTTTCCACCATTAATCCAGGAAATTTGAAAAGACCAAAAATGAATGATATTATCATATGAATGAATTAATGAATAAATTAATATCAATCCTTCCTCTTCTTTTAGTTTTAAACCGGTAGTAATTACAATGACAACATTGTCTTTTCATATGATGATAATATCATTAGTATTAATTAGTATACTACGGTCAGTTTATTATTTAATAATTTAATATTTAATTAATTATACATTTTATGAAGAGATTTTTGGATTATTATTATTGTTATTATTATTAATTTATTATTATATACATATAGATTATAGATGATAAATATGTATTAGATATTTTAATTAGGAATTAATCTAAGGAAGTGCAAAAGTCATTAACATATTAAGAAAGTGCAAAAGTCATTAACATATTAATAGAAATGATACAATTTAATATTTAAATTAAATAATTAAATATTTTATAATATTTTAATTTATAATAGGGGTAAAATTGTAATTCAACTTTTAACTTTTTTTGTTCCCACTTATAGTAATATATGATATATGATGATGATTAAATAATTATATTTCATCTTTTATCCTACTTTTTCATAGTAGCTCTATCTTGTTTCCTACTTTTTTTGTAGGTTATCATTCAAATTATGAATGTGTGGCATTATGTAACGATTGGAAACAATGCGATCTATCTAAACATTGTATTCATTAAAACAATACATTACGATACAATACAACACAATACATTACAATAGGATACATTATGAAATAATACATAACAACTATCCAAACAAAGTGTCCACAAAGATTTCAAATACCTGGTGGTGGTGGTGGTGGCAATAAGGCTGGCTGCGGTGGTGACAATAAGGGTGGCGGAGCTTCAGTCAGTAATGATTCATTGAAGAATGAGTAAGGTTCATACCGAACAATGCAGCTGGGCATCAAATGGTAGTTTCCCCTCTTTGCATAACATTCACAGTCAGTCAAACTTGAATAGACAGCGCTTAAACAATTGTAGCAACCTTGAGCTGATAAATCGGCTGTGCACTGTACAAGTGCATGTATAGTCTGAAAATCAGGGGCACTAAAAACATTAGCAGCAAACTTGCGTTTTCCACCCGCTGAAGCTCGAGTTCGTAAGCTTGTCAACACGGGTGTCAGATATTGGTTAAAAAACAATTGGGGGTCCGAGAAATTCCCGAGGACATAATAAATAAATCGCGGGTCGGTTGACATGGTGCCTATGAAAGACTCATTAGAATATCTTATCAGACACAGATTATAAATGCCAAAGGCTGATTTCTTGGAAGGACATTTCTCTAAAATCAAGCGAGTAGCATTATTTATACAGTCGCGGCATGTTTGTAATTCAACATCTGCTCTACATTGCGCGATGGCACTAACCCTGTCCTGATCTTGGCCTATGGTAGCATTATAGAAGCCATCACTGTCTATGTTACGCGAAAGAGAGGAGAGAATTGTGTTAAGGTTTGTGTGGTATGTACCATTTGGAGGGTACTCTGTCACATTACCTTCACAGGGCGATTGAAAAGTGAAATCAGGCTGTGCTATGGTGAGGTAGAAAAGGTAGTAAAATTGGAATATTAGAATTGATGATTTATGAAGTTTTGATGATAGACACATCTTGATATGCAAACCAATTTTAAAAGGGTTTCAAAAAGAAGAGTCAAAAAGGAATTAAAGCAAGAAAGCAGAGCAAAAGAAGGAAACAATTGAAGCAAGAAAGCAGAGCTAAAGAAGGAAACAAATAAAAGAGGAAGTTGTGTGCTAATAGGATTTGTAATAAAAGGTCAAAAATAAATCCTTTCCTTTTCGTACACAACTTTATGTTGTTTCCTTGTATACATTGGACACCAATCTTTCAACTCTATAAAAGGATGTCAAAAGCAGACAAGACAGATTGTCTTTTGCAGCATCAAGAAACGAGAGGAAGAAAGAGTAAGAAAATACGCAAAAGCCTACTATATTGAGAGTTCTTAGGAATAGAATTCAAGAAGTTTTAGAGTTAGAATTTCTTGTGTGAAAAAAGTGTTTTTGATTCATAGTTAGAATCATTGTCATAGATTGTTTGTACAAGAAGTGAGTTTGGCTTCTTGTAGAGTTGAGTTATTGAGAGGTTTGTAACAAGAGGTGGGTTTGGCCTCTTGGAGAGTAGAGTTAGTTGACTATAGTTAGTCAAGAGTTTTTGAGGTTATTGATTATTGAGTTGTAATCGTGACATAGTTGTTAAATAATAAAACAAGGTTTTCCTTCCTTGAGTGAGGAAGTTTTTAACAAAAAGTATTGTGTAGCTATTAAAGTATTCTGTCATACGCAAATATACAAGAACCTGGTTCTTGTTTTAGGGGTAAGGTTTCTTCAATTGGTATCAGAGCAGGTCTTTCTCGTTAAAAGATTAATATCTTGAAAAGAATCAATGGCAGCACCACCAACCCCACAAGAAGGAGCTTCACAAACTCGACCACCACTGTTCAATGGAAAGTACTACGGATGGTGGAAAAATCGCATGATGGATCACCTCATCGGAGAAAACCCTGATCTATGGGGAGCTATTCTGGACGGACCAACCATACCTATGAAAACTGGAACTGATGGAGTTACCAAGATACCAAAAGAAAGGAAGGAATGGGACGTTGCTGACAAACTAGCTATCCAGAACAATGCCAAAGCCATGAAAATCTTGATATGCGGTATAGGTCCAGATGAATACAATCGAATCTCATCATGTCAGGATGCTAAAGCTATATGGGAAACTTTACAAACTGCTCACGAGGGAACAACTCAAGTAAAGAAGTCTAAAGTAGATAATCTAAACAGGCAATATGAATTGTTTCGAATGGCAGAAGGTGAAACTATACAAGAAATGCACACCAGGTTCACCTCAATCATTAACGAAATGTACTCTTTGGGAGAAATAGTTCCGAATGGAAAGGCAGTAAGAAAACTCTTAAGTGTTCTCCATGAATCATGGGAAAGCAAAGTTGAAGCAATCACTGAAGCTCGTGATTTGGATGCGCTAGCTATGGACGAATTAATTGGAAATCTCATCACATATGAACTCAAGAAAAATCAAGAAAAAGAAATCGGAGGCAAGAGAAAAGAAAGGAACCTGGTCCTAAAGGCTACTGTACCAGAAGACTTTGAAGATGAAAATATTGCACTAATGACCAAAAGATTTTCTAGAATGTTAAAGAGAGGGCAAGTATTTCAGAGAAGAAATCCTCAGAAAACAAATGAGAATACCAAAGAACAAGTGTGTCATAAGTGTGGAAGTCCAGATCACTTCATCAAGTTTTGCCCACTTTGGGCTTTGGAGCAGAAAAGAAGCACCTCGGAAAAATCAAGAGAAGTCAAGAATGACAAATATATTCCCTCAAACAGACGAATGACGAATCAAGAGGCAGATCTGTCCATGAAGAAAGCTTTCGCAGCAATGGGAAATCTGTCTGAAGAAGAATCTGAGGATGAAGAACTGGAAAATAAGTCACTTCTTGCGATCGAGCAATCCGATGAATATGACTTTCTTGCTCTAGTCGCCATATCAGAATCAGAAGAAGAAGGGAGGAACATCTGTAAATCATAAGAAACCCCTCCCTAGATGGGCTAGGAAGAATCTCATTCATCTTTTTTGTAATAAACAGGGACCCAAGTGGATCTGGGTACCCAAAACTAATTCATAAATGTTAATTGCAGGGATCAGTGAGGAAAGAGCTGAAGCAATGGTACCTGGACAACGCGTGCTCGAGGCACATGACTGGGGACAAAAGTAACTTTCACTCACTGAGAAACTTCAAAGGCAGAAACGTGGCCTTTGGAAATGGAAAAAATGGAGAAATACAAGGAATCGGACAGGTTGGATCAATGCATACTCATACAATTGACAATGTGTACTATGTGAAGGGACTACAACATAATTTGCTTAGCGTATCTCAAATGTGTGACAAAGGAAACAGTGTGCTCTTCACAGCTAAAGAATGTAAGGTGACAAACTCAGCCTCCGGGAAACTGATTCTTCTAGGAAAAAGGCATAAGAATGTGTATAAGACAAATATCATGAATCCTAAGGAAAATACACTCAAGTGTCTCAGCGCAGTCACTGACTGGTCTATTCTCTGGCACAAAAGGATGGGACACATCAGTCTTTCGACAATAAACAAACTCATATCCAAGGATCTAGTTCGAGGGCTTCCAACCAAAAGCTTAAATGATGATAAGGTCTGTGGAACATGTATTCGAGGGAAACAAGTAAGATCCTCATTCAAACCTAAATTAATGGTCAGCACTACTAGGCCACTAGAACTACTTCACATGGATTTATGCGGGCCGATGCGTGTACAAAGTAGAGGAGGCAAAGGTATGTATTCGTAATTGTAGATGACTACTCAAGATTCACATGGACATTATTTCTTGCAACAAAAGATGAGACATATACCATGTTCGAAATCTTCGCAAAACTGGTCCAGAAGAAATTCAACAAGGAAATCACTAGCATCCGATCTGATCATGGACTAGAGTTTGAAAACTCAAAATTCTTGGAATTCTGTGCCACAAACGGCGTTGAGCATAACTTTTCAGCACCTAGAACACCACAACAAAACGGTGTAGTTGAACGCAAAAATAGAACACTCGAAGATATCGCAAGAACCATGCTGATCTCAAGCAATCTTCCAAAGACTTACTGGGCTGAGGCAGTAAACACGGCATGCTATCTTATAAATAGGTGTATGATCAGATCGGTGTTAAACAAGACTCCATATGAATTGCTGAAGGAAAGAAAGCCAAACTTGACACATCTTAGAGCCTTTGGGTGCACCTGCTATATACATAACAATGACAAAGATATCTTAGGAAAATTCGATGCCAAAAGCGATGAAGGAATTTTTCTCGGATATTCATCACAAAGTAAAGCCTACAAAGTACTTAACAAAAGAACAAATCGTATGGAGGAAAGAGTCCATGTTATCTTTGATGAAGGAAATAACTCAACAGAAGAGAATTCAGAGGATGATCAAAACGAAATAGGAATGACAAACCCATCAGAATTAAAAATCAATGAGCCAGATCCCACATTCCCTCAAAAAACACCTGCAACAGAAGATGAAAATACTATTGAATCAGGTCCCTCTTCCTCTGAAAACACCCATGAAAATCAACCTCATAGCTGGAAACACCAAAGCTCACACCCCATCCAAAATATTCTCACTCATCTAGATTCAGGAATCCAAACAAGATCCAAATTACGAAACATGTGTGCATTCTCAGCTTATGTATCCTTAATTGAACCAAAGAATATAAAAGAGGCATTGTTGGATCCTGACTGGATTACTGCTATGCAGGAAGAACTGAATCAGTTTGAACGAAGTAGAGTATGGAACCTGGTTCCACGACCTCAAAACAGAACAGTGATAGGAACAAGGTGGGTTTTCAGAAATAAACTTGACGAACAAGGGCAGGTCACACGCAACAAAGCCAGACTAGTCGTGCAGGGATATAATCAAGAAGAAGGAATAGACTATAATGAAACTTTTGCTCCCGTAGCAAGAATGAAGGCAATTAGAATATTGATAGCATATGTTGCTCACATGGAATTTAAGCTTTATCAGATGGATGTTAAAAGTGCCTTTTTAAACGGTTATCTGCAAGAAGACGTATATGTGAAACAACCTCTTGGCTTTGAAGATCTTGAACACCCTGAATATGTATACAAGCTGGACAAAGCACTGCATGGGTTGAAGCAAGCACCAAGAGCATGGTACGATCGATTGTCTACATTCCTTCTCACACACGGCTACTCTAGAGGGAAAATAGACAATACGCTGTTTCTTCGAAAGCAAGGTAAAGATCTATTTATAGTTCAGGTTTATGTCGACGATATCATTTTTGGAGGAACTGATGAAGTACTAGGAGTTGAATTTGCTCAACTAATGAACAACGAATTTGAGATGAGTATGATGGGTGAACTAAACTTCTTCCTAGGACTCCAAATTAAACAAACCCCAACAGGTGCATCCATTCATCAACAGAAATACATCAAAAAATTGCTAAAGAAATATGATATGAATGAAGCCAAAACAAATGACACTCTCATTGGCACAACAACAAAACTTGACAAAGATGAACCTGGTTCTCCAGTAAATGATACAAAGTACAGAGGGATGATCGGATCACTCCTATACTTAACTGCTAGCAGACCTGATATTGTATTCAGCGTTGGTTTATGTGCACGATTTCAGTCTTGTCCTAAGGAATCTCATCTAAAGGCTGTAAAAAAAATCCTGCGATATCTTAAAGGCACAGTGAACCTGGTTCTATGGTATCCAGCTGGAGACTCATTTGATTTAATCGGTTTCGCAGACGCAGACTATGCAGGTTATTTGGTAGACAGGAAAAGTACTTCTGGAATGGCACACTTCTTAGGACCATGTCTGATATCCTGGGCAACTAGAAAGAAGAACTCTGTAGCTCTTTCTACCGCTGAAGCAGAATACGTAGCCGCTGCTTCTTGTTGTGCTCAACTCCTCTGGAAAAAACAGCAGCTTGAAGACTTTGGTATCAAGATTGGGTGCATTCCCATTAGATGTGACAATACCAGTGCTATGAACATGGCTAAGAACCCGATCCAACACAAACGCACCAAACATATAGACATTCGGCGTCACGTTCTTCGAGATAATATTGAAAAAGGGTTCATTATGATGACATTCTGCAAGACTGAGGACCAGATCGTTGATATCTTCACCAAAGCACTAGGAAGAGAATCATTCCAGAAAAATCGTCTTGCTCTAGGACTTGTATTTCAAGACTGATAAATTTGTCTTTCTCCTTTTTTTTTTATAAAGGTTGTAAACTTTGAACCTGCTCTCCTTTACTCATCATGGTACCCTTTTTAGGTATACATCATAAGGACACAACCTATGGACCTGTTTTAAATGACATTACCCATAATCTCCCATGACTATGAGCAAGAATGCTGACATGACTAGAACCGGGTTCTCCGAATTTCAGGTATGCATCTCATCCCACATAATAATTATCTATGCAATACACATTTATAGCTAACATTGTCAACTTTCAAAATGCATAAGACACCTGGTCCACCCTTCCTTTTCATATTCTACGCGGGAAAGTTTCTACAAAAATTGTACTTATTTTTTTGTTTTCCCATAAGTCACCTCTAAAGAAAACCCAATCGTCACTCATCAATGTCAGACCCTTATAATTACTTTCTCCTTCCCAATATTTCCTTTTGAAAGATTATTCCAACACTTCACCCCTCAAAAATCAAAAAAATAAAATCAAGCAGTCTCCAAGAATTCCAATTTTTCTTTATGGCTAAACGCCTTGTTGCCTACTCCGACGATGCAAGTTCCTCTAAGTCGACGGGATCCCGGTCGATGCTACCATCCCCCAATGCACAGTCTCAGGGGGAAGAAAATCACTCCACAGACACCTCCATCACTTCACTGCCCCATGACTCAACCCCCACTGATCCCGTCCCCGCTTGCCCACAGTCACCATTGCCGACATACGCCTCAGGCGAACCCTTTACTTCATCTCCATCATTCCCATTATCAGAAAAGGAAGTTGTGGAATTCTATACAAATCTAAAGGTTTTGGAAGAAAATGTGGTGACATCCACGGTGAACGGGGTGGAGTTGGTTTTTGATCATCGTCGCCTTGGGGAGATTCTATGTATACCCTCTGTTGGCCTTGTTGAGTATGTTTGGGCTACAGATGAGCAGTGTATTCTCACAACCACGTTCTCTCAAGGAAGAGTTACCTCCACGGCTAGGAAGGTATTGAAAGGTGAGATGGCACCTGTGCATAAATTGTTGTTCGAACTGGTTCATAAGTGGGTGTTACCTAGGGGTCATAGGCGACACATAGCGTCTTTTCGTGACATGGGAATTACCAATGCCTTAGAAAGAAAGGAGCCCATCGATTGGCCGAGTCTTATGATCAAACATATGGCCAGAGTCGCTGATCCACAACCTGGTTCTCACCAGTTGGCATTTGGAAATCTTCTCACGAGAGTGTTCACTGCGTTTGCTGTCCCATTGGGTGAGGGGCGAGCCTTAACGCGTGCTGATATGATCACTCCATCTACTCTTGCTGAGTGTGGATTGATTGTTGACCCTGCACAAGTCCCTATTACCTATCCAAGGGCGTCTGGCCCTGTCACTCGTTTACTTCAGGATCTGCAGGCTGCAAGGGACCAGTGTGAGACTTTACAGAATGAGAATATGTCCTTGTGTGCAGAACTAACTGCATCTAAAGAAGAGGTTGGGCGATTGAAAGATCAGTTGGTTCAGCTGCAGCTTGACAACAACGCTCGTATGGACCGGGTCCTCCAGTTGCTTGTTTCTTCTTCATCCTGTCCTCCGAACCTCAGCCAATCGTCCTCTTGACTCTTGTTGTCTGCTCCAGCTTCTTATGTGTCTTTGACCTAACGACCTTTGTTATGCTTGTTTTGTGTTTTTGCTTAGACTGAATATTTTTGTGGGGCTCTGCATGAGCTTAAAATGTTGATGTATCTTGGATTCTATGTTTCCTGTGGTTTTGCATGCTGATCTTCTTGTTTCCTATGTTTATAGATTGCTGCTTTCATTTGCCTAGAGCCATCTGGTTGTGATCTGCGCGATGTTGCTCTTTCAGAGCTGTGAGTTTTGGTTAGCTTTGTTCATTCTGTTTACTTCTTTTTGATATGCCAAAAGGGGGAAGATAGTATTATATATCAGTATTGTATATATAACAGTCGTGTGCGTTATATTATAATGGATTTGTACAGGAAAATAGGAGTAGACACTTTGTCATCATCAAAAAGGGGGAAAATGATGATTTATGAAGTTTTGATGATAGACACATCTTGATATGCAAACCAATTTTAAAAGGGTTTCAAAAAGAAGAGTAAAAAAGGAATTAAAGCAAGAAAGCAGAGCAAAAGAAGGAAACAATTGAAGCAAGAAAGCAGAGCTAAAGAAGGAAACAAATAAAAGAGGAAGTTGTGTGCTAACAGGATTTGTAATAAAAGGTCAAAAATAAATCCTTTCCTTTTCGTACACAACTCTATGTCGTTTCCTTGTATACATTGGACATCAATCTTTCAACTCTATAAAAGGATGTCAAAAGCAGACAAGACAGATTGTCTTTTGCAGCATCAAGAAACGAGAGGAAGAAAGAGTAAGAAAATACGCAAAAGCCTACTATATTGAGAGTTCTTAGGAATAAAATTCAAGAAGTTCTAGAGTTAGAATTTCTTGTGTGAAAAAAGTGTTTTTGATTCATAGTTAGAATCATTGTCATAGATTGTTTGTACAAGAAGTGAGTTTGGCTTCTTGTAGAGTTGAGTTATTGAGAGGTTTGTAACAAGAGGTGGGTTTGGCCTCTTGGAGAGTAGAGTTAGTTGACTATAGTTAGTCAAGAGTTTTTGAGGTCATTGATTATTGAGTTGTAATCGTGACATAGTTGTTAAATAATAAAACAAGGTTTTCCTTCCTTGAGTGAGGAAGTTTTTAACAAAAAGTATTGTGTAGCTGTTAAAGTATTCTGTCATACGCAAATATACAAGAACCTGGTTCTTGTTTTAGGGGTAAGGTTTCTTCAAGAATGATCAGCCATTTCAAGGAACCCATAGCTGTCTGCTCAATTAACGTGTTTGAGACTGTATAAATAGAAGGCATGGCTCCAAATTTTCAGTTTTTCAACCTTTTTGTTGTTGGAAGATTGACTCAGTCTATGAAGTAATATGGAAGGCAGAAAATTCAAGCATTGAAATGGATGGGAGTAAATAAGGAGATTGTGTTTTCTAGGCTTAGAAACTTTTAAAAAGTTATTTTGGTATTGCTGCTTTGAATTTCTTTAGGTTTGACGACTTCCCTTTAGTATGAATTTCCATGTAGCACACTACTCTTGTTTGTCGTTTCTAGTACTCCAAATAAAATTCATGTCACATAAGATGACATCAACTTTTGACTGCACGTCTGCTTGGTCGTCACACGCATTGAAAAAAAAAAAAAACTTTTGACTTGGTCTATTATATGGAGTATTTTTTATTTTTTATATTTTTGGAATTGACAAATTTACTTGGAATTTAACAACTCTAATTTATGGACAGGAAGTGGATGCAAACAAGCCAACAAGGGCGGGAAATTATGACAGTTTCTTGTTCTTCTTTGAATTATATGATTACAGAAATGGAAATCCAACTTATTTGTATATATCTCAGAGAAAACATCTTAACTTCTCAAAAGTGAGTCAAATTGAATTGACAAATCAATTAACAATGGAACCTGCCAAGCAGCTGTTCACTTTCTTAATGTTAATATAAGCTGTGTCCAATAAGGAATCAACGTTTCGGGGATTCCTCTGTTTTTTTTTTCGTATAACATACTGGTTCGGTTGTTGTGGTTAGTTGATTGGTGACTAAAACAATCCCTGGACGAGATTGAAACTTTTGTGTTTTATGTTTAACAAACTGTCCAATCATCATATACAAGTGAATACATGGAAAATTCTGTTTTTGTGTCTTTTGCAAATTTGGAAAATGAAGTGGAACACCACTATGTGTTTGGAATTGAGAGAAAAGAACAACTTTTGTTGCGATGTTTTGAAAGTGAAATAGTACCATGTTCTTTTGTTATTAGGAGTTGCTAATTCTCCGTGAATATCCCCAAATTAAATCCTTAATCATCAGTAATGATCACTCGTTCAAAGAAATAACATAATAAGTACAAAGGGCAATTATATCTAACTCTATCATCTAGGATCTAACTCACTTATTGACATCTCATTTTGTGATAAGCAAATAGATGTACTTTTGGCTGGTCGATTAGATTCTGATAATAATCTTGATTTGTATCCTTGAATAGGTGAAATATTTGGGCTAACATCAATTTGCATATAATATCCGGGCTTTGAAGGCACTGAAAGAGCCAGAGAGAGACTACTGAGCATGAGAACTACTGCAGCCATAGTTGGTCTATCAGCAACATTTTCTTGAACGCACAATAAGGCTATGTGGATGCATCTCGTTATGTCAGAAACCAGTCCCGAGCTTCCCCTCAACATGGGGTCTATTAAATTTGATGTTGTTCCTTCACGCCAATTCCTCCATGCCTGTGACAGTTTAGTTTAAGAATTTTAACACTAATAGTGTAAAATAATTTACATGCACCTGACCCCGACTAATTTGAAATTGAAAGGTAAAGCTGATTAATCGGCTTGGTTACTACTTACGTAGCTTAGAAGGTTTCCCACATATTCTCCATTTATGAAACAAGTGTTTCTTTGGCCACCTAAAATTTCCAGGACTAATACTCCAAAGCTAAAAACATCTGATTTGACTGACATTTTTCCCTGCATTGCATACTCTGGCGCCATATATCCACTGCAAAGCCAAAACAAGAATTACATAACATTTGGTAGGTTAGATATGATTCAATTGTTTAATTTTGTTTTTTTTCTTCAACAGACTTGTTAAAAAGGCTAAAAAACTCATTTCTGGGGTTTGATACTGCAAATAGGGGGATCAGCATGACTGAATAAGCTGTCAACAGGGAACTACTTGACGTTAAAAGCCAGAACTACACATTCCATTAATTAAATTAAGACATTTTCTAATAAACTTAGGAAGTACTGAGGTAGAATGTTGTGCTGCAAATTGGGTATTTATGAACAGTCTATCTAATGAGAGATATAAAACTTACTAGGTCCCAGCAATTTTGCTTGTGATTCCTTGAGATTCATCCATTGCAAATAACCTTGCCATGCCAAAGTCTGAGATTTTAGGATTCATTTCTGCATCAAGTAGAACATTACTAGCTTTGAGATCACGGTGAATGATGCGAAGTCTAGAATCCTCATGAAGATAAAGAATTCCCCTAGCAAGGCCTCCTATGATTTTGGATCGTCTTTCCCAATCCAGATGCTTACGTTTAACCGGATCTGCATTCCCATTGGACAATCAAATGAATAATAAACTCCATATTTTATAAAAAGTTCACCTTCTATATATTGTTAGTGTAGAAGATCAGGTAAAAAGCTAAGCAATACATACCAAATAAAAAGTGGTCAAGGCTCGCATTGGGAACAAATTCATAGATAAGAAGTCTCTCTGTTCCGTCAAAGCAAAATCCGAGTAACCTAATCAAATTCCTGTGTTCAAGCCTGGCCACCAATAAGATCTCGTTTTTGAATTCTAGATCACCTTGGCCTGAATTTGCAGCCAATCTCTTTACTGCTACTTCTTGTCCATTTGAAAGCTTACCCTGAAGCAGATCAACACAAATTGAAAGAATGAATTAATTATAAATAGTGACATTGTAAAGAATTTTTACCTTGTACACCGGACCAAATCCGCCCTGACCCAATTTATTATCATTTGAGAAGTTATCTGTTGCTGCTCTAATTGTAGAAAATTCATATTGCAGGGATTCTGCACTGCTAGTATCATCGTCTCGTATACCTTTCACCAACATAGTAGCAATTGAACAGAACAAATTAGTGAAACATGGTTTTAATTAAAATTCAACTTTCCTTGATCATTAATAAGCCATCCTTACCCTCTCTTTTGTTCACCAACTTCTTCTTTCGCCTCTTCATCAAGATGACAGGAATACAAACAATAAATATAACAACTGTGACAGCGAGCCCGACAATAATGATGATAGTTCTTGGAGTTTTATCAGCCTTCCCTACAAAAATGCTTCAAGTTAGTACTATTAGGTTAACAATTACTCATATTTTCCACACTTCTTGCAATTTTGTGGAAAGTTAAAACTAGAATTGCAATTTGAATTGAAGTATATATATGTTAGTTAAGCACAATATTTTATAATGACGTTTGGTATATTAATGACCTAGTGAATATATGAATTATTTTATGCATGTACCTTCTATCTTGCATTGTCTCATAACTTATACATGTATTAGTTATGTGAGTTTCTAAATTAGAAACCAAACATCATATTAATTTTATACATGAATAGTTTATCTCCTAATCAACTACCAAACATAGTATTTACTTATGCAGAATGTAATACTTGCATAACTCACATCTAAACCAACTATCTAACGAACCCCTAATTACAAGCACAATAGGTATATTGTCGTGTTTAAGTCACAGAATAATTGGGATTACAATCTTGAAAAAAATATACTGATAGTGCAAACATTCTTTAGACATAAATTGAGGCCGGTGAGCCAGCCAACAAAAGAGGCTCAGGTCCCCTGAATATAATTCCACAAAGATTTCAAATACCTGGCGGTGGCGGTGGCGGCAGCGGCAATGAGGCTGGCTGCGGTGGTGACAATAAGGGTGGCGGAGCTTCAGCCAATAATGATTCATTGAAGAATGAGTAAGGTTCATACCGAACAATGCAGCTGGGCATTGTATAGTAGTTTCCCGTCTTTGCATAACATTCACAGCCAAGCAAACTTGAATAAATAGCGGTTAAACAGTCGTAGCAACTTTGAGCAGATAAATCGGATGTGCACTGTACAAGTGCATGTATAGTCTGAAAATCAGGGGCGCTAAAAACATTAGCAGCAAACTTGCGTTTTCCACCTGCTGAAGCTCGAGTTCGTAAGCTTGTCAACACAGGTGTCAGATATTGGTTAAAAAACAATTGGGGGTTCGAGAAATTCCCGCGGACATAAGAAATAGATCGCGGATCGGTTGACATGGTACCTATGAAGGACTCATTTGAATATCTTATCAGACACGCGTCATAAACCTCAAAGGCTGATTTCTTGGAAGGGCATTTCTCTAAAATCAAGCGAGTAGCATTATTTATACAGTCGCGGCATGCTTGTAATTCAACATCTGCTCTACATTGTGCGATGGCACTAATCCTGTTCTGATCTTGGCCTATGGTAGCATTATAGAAGCCATCACTGTCTATGTTGCGCGAAAGAGACGAGACAAGTGTGTTAAGGTTTGTGTGGTATGTACCATTTGGAGGGTACTCTGTCACATTACATTGTAAACTGAAATTAGGCTGTGCTATGCTGAGGTAGTAAAATAGGAATATTACAATGATCTGACATTTCAAAAAACCCATAGCTTGGAATATTAGAATTCACGCAAAGCTTAATAGAATAGTTGTGCTCATTTTGTTAGGAAGATCGAATCCATTTTTCATTTTTACAACTACTCTTGACTTTTCATTTTATGAAACGCGGAAATTAAAAGCATTGAAAAGGACGGGAATTGAAGTTGTCAAGTTATTTTATGAGGTCCGGTTTTTCAATGTTATTTTAAGAGATTTGTATTCTACTTTTTTTATGGGTTACTCTATTGTGAATATTAAATAATTAAAATTATAATTTTCTACCGTGTTTCAATCATTTTGAATTCGCTTTAGTGCTGATATGATTTGGCTAGTTTTGGATACTTTATTTTTAAAATGTCACGGAGGAATCGACCGTTAATAAAATGCTTCGTTTGTTATATAAAATAGTAGAGTAATACTTAACAAGTTTTAAGATCATATTGAAAATTATAAATTAAAATAGCATTAGTTGACTACTGACTTTTCTGTCTGTGGAGTCAATGGAGAAGAAAAGTAGAATTTTAGAAGTCATTGAAAAGAACGGGAGTTGATAATTTAGGAGAAAATATTTTTTGAAACTTTGAAGAATGTAATTTTTTAACCAAGAAAATAGTAGCGCGTTTTTGTGGAAGCTCTTCCTCAGTTGCAGAAAAAATCACGTGGACACTTTTCAATGATTTTTTTCTTCCCTGCATTTATTTATCGCTTTATTAGGTATCGTATATAGATAAATTTAACTTTCTATTTAAGAATAAGAAAATTATTGATACGTTGTATGGCAATGAAATCTAGCAATAGTAATATAGTCACACTTTTCCAATTAAAAAAATTAAATCAAAATAAATGAAAGTCAAATACTCTTCTTCAAATTCTATATTGCATATTTTTTTCTACGAGATGTTAGAAATTTCTTTTATCACTATAAATAAGACAAAGGAATTTCATAATTCAATTATTATTTTTATCATAAATGATCCCAACAAGAATTTGGTTCTTTTTATGCATTTGATATTGATAAATTTGCAAATCTAGAAATTTATTTCGATCAATTAAGCCTTCTCGAACTATTCCTTTTTTTAAGTACCAAAACTTTTTTGTGCCAAAATAACAGATACTCCCTCCGTCCCATATTATAATTTATAAGTCACCCCTTTTTAAAAATAGTTGGACCACAATAATATCATTTTATAAAATTTATGCATAAATTACCATATTTTGCCCATTATGCCCTTGATTGATTGATTAATTAATTAATCTTGAAAATGTATTTACTTTGACTAACCTAGGAAATCTACAAGTAATTAATTTCATTGGGAGAGTACTTCATTCATTAATTAACTACTTTCTTTATTCACTACTTATTCTATAAAATCCGATTTTGAAAAACAATATCAACAAACAAATTAAAAATAAAAGATGAAAAAAAATTCAAAAATAATCTTGAAAGTTGAAGCTTCAACAAATTTTATCAAAGAAGATGACATTTCAAAAAGTTCAAAGGATGTAAAAATAGAAGACTCAACCAAAACATGTGAAGGCCACATTGAGAAAAATCAAGATCCAAATAAAGGAGTTATATGCACTATTTAAATAAAAAAAACTAATGATTTGTCGAACTAGAACTAAAATTCATTTGTCGTCTAATTTCATTATCAATAGTATCAGATTCAGCAGGAAAATTTAGATCAATTTGAAGTAATGGAATTTGAATATTTTGTGATGTTGTCATGTTTGCTTTAAGAATTTATATATAAAAATTTAAAAAAATATTTTACACAAAATATATAGGAAAATTGAGGTAGGAAAAACTTGATTTTTAAAATTTTTTGGATCAATTGGGGAAAAAATTTGACTCCAAAAAGTAAAATTTAAATAGTCATCCAAATGCATTTATATTTTTGAAATCTATCATTTCATCATTTATTACAAAGTTGTCATAAACAAACATTAAATAAGGGCATAATGGTAAAATTACCTTATTTCTTAATGCAAGTACAAATGAAAAATGTGACTTATAATATGGGACGGAGGGAGTACTAATATTAGAACTAGTGATGCAAAAATATGAACTAGATATTAGTTTTTGTTTGATGTTTGATTTGTTTTATTAAAAATTAGTATACATGATATAATTAAAGTATGGAAAAGGACCTAAAATATTCTTGAACTATTGAAAATGGTACTCTAAAATAACTCTTGTTTTATTTAAAATTATATTTTAAACTGGTTTAAGAGTCGCCACTTAATTTTTAAGAAAAAATCAAGAAAACTTATTTTCAATAGATTAAAACAGGGAATCAATTGAAAATACTTAAGGGGGGTTCGGGGGTTCTTATTAGCATTTCGAGAAGGGTTTGAAAGCACCCGAAATTCCCGCTAATATGCGGTTATCCGGCAATTAATTATATGGCTAAAATATTCTAATTTATCTTGAATTGCAAAAATGAACTACTTTATAGTTGAGACCATTAAAGAAAATGTTGAATATTATCTAAGCAAAATATTTTGTAAACTTATTTATTTATTTATTTTTAAGTCAAGTAAGAGACGAATAACTTAGTTAAGTTATTAATTCAAAATGGGTGCCTTTCGGGGATTTGAATTTTTCGACCTTAAGATTAACAACAAATATTAACAAGTAAATAAACATAATCAAAATTAAGAGGGAAAGAGATTTGGGCCAAAATCTGGTTTTTCTGTTCGTCTGGGCCAGTATTTGGGCCTATTTTCATATTGGGTCTTTGGCCCATGTGAGTCACCTGCACCTGTCCTATACTAACGTTAAAGAAATATTTTTCTTTGGGCTCAATTTTTCACCTGTCCTAAAATTCTAACAGAATAATAACAAAATTAAATAATAAGAGCTTAGGCCCAAAACAATAAAATACAACTAAAAATATAAATAAAAAATCAAAAGCGGGCTTTTGCCCCAGTCTTTCGATTCCCGACTTCTTGCACATTCTTTCTGCTTCGGGACCTGTTTGTCGATTTTAGGAAACCTATTCTTCGATATTTGTGGCGGGCTGACTCGAGGGAAAGGGTTTGAGCCTTTAGGGCTCTCTAGAAATGTGAGGAGAGGAAAATAGGAGTTCATGGCGAACTCGGGCAGATTTACATGCAACATAAATAAAGGAAAAGAGTTAATATATAATCCAACTAATATAATATAGAAAGAAGTAAGCCAACTTACTAGAAAATATGCATTATCTCAAGAAAAATGCACATTAACACACAATACTACAAAAGGGAATCACACAAAGGCATATTGGACAGTAATAATAAATGGCAAAACTATTCATTATCACACATTTAGGCAATTAAAAGATATAGAAATAATCGACATATTATAATAATCCACATCTTAAAACAATAATTAGACTAGGAACCACATAGAGGTATAACATGACTTAGAGGAACTTAAAGCAAAAACTGGACTAGGAAACAGAGATTTAATATGAAAGCATAACGGATGGATTAACAACAGAGGTAGTCACATGTGACCATTAACTCATTTATTATGTTTAAGCTTATCTTCACATACTTGAAACTACTAACTTTGACATGAAGGATAATTAAGAATACGCAACCAACACTGCTAGAAGCAAGATTTCAGAGACGTAAACATAGCAGGATTTTAAAGATGTGAACGATTAACACATGTACTAAGACATTAGTTCGCATGTAGAAGGGGCCTGTGCCATAAAAAAAAAAGCAATAAATTACTCAAACTCACACAATTTATACTATTGAAAATATATTGAAAACTTCCGCACATCAGATTGAGAAAACACATAAACTAGATTCATAAATTAACAACTGAACTAACAGAAAGGAACAAGGGAAAATTAATCCGGAAAGAGCCAACTCAACGTCAAATAGGATCATCAAATCTCAAGCAGAAAGGGTTGAAAACGGGACAAATAAGTATGAATGAACGGATCATCTATGCTACTGATTCACAGCCAACAATCAATTGAAATACACCCAAAATCTCCTCATTTAAACATTTTTACAGGCAAGGATCGAGCAATCGACACACCAAGAAACAAAATAAATGGAGATTGCCTTTCTGGATGCAGCGGACTGAGACAACGAGCTTCGAGGCGACTAACTCACCACCAACGGAATCCCTCCGGAAATGCCTTCGAATTCGATCAACCAAGACTTGTAAACTTTTACTTCTAAATTAACTAAGTTGTTCTAGGGATTTCCCTTTTCTAAGCTTATAGTATTAGAGCGTGAAATTGTCGTTCTTGGAATAAGAAATTCGTGCCTTAGGTCATCTCCAAAAAAAAAAAAAAAAAACGAACCCCTAAAACAGTAAAAGGAATGAGTATTTATAAGAGGAAAGATTGGAATTTGAAAGGGGGGAAAACGGGTGGATCTTTTGGAATTCCCAATTTGAAATTCAAAAATCTCCTAAAAGATAAGGCTGGCCAGCTCCTTTAGTACGAAAATCGTACAATTCCTCAACGGAACCATGATCTGAGGCTGCTTGATTTGAAATAAGGACGAACGAGGCGTCAAGATGGGGACACGTTGGATTGCTTTGTTGCTGGACTCGGGTCGCGATGCTCGCGATTCTGGGCTGCTGAAATCGCTGGACTTCAGCAATTTTCACTGGGTTGCAGCGTTTCTGGTGGAGGAGAAGCGTGGGGTCGATCGAGTATGCGCTAGTGTTATTTTTAGTATTGTTGTACATATGTATTGTTGGGCCTGGGTTAATGGAATTGAGTCGGTCTATTTTGGAGTGGGTCAGCTGCTGTTGTTGCCATTTTTGGGCTGAAGAAAGGAGATGGGCTGGTTTGATGTTGGACTGCTGGAAATTGCAAAATAGAAAGTCCAAAATTGGGTTTTGATTGGGTTTAAAGGTGATGTTTAAAGGAAAAACTACAAAAAATGTCAAACTACATATTATATTAAAATAATATAGCTACACTATACTTTATTTATAGTTTATGGATATATTTAATTAATAAATAGCAAAATACAATTCACACCCATAAAATTTACTTTTTCCCACTTTTCACGCTTTCTCTTTCCTATTCCCACTTTTTCAGCCTTCTTTGATTATCCCTAATTCAAAATCTTTATCCTCAAATCAATTCTATTACTCCTAAATCAACTTCATCTCCTAGTAGAATCCACAAAATCACAAACTCTTTGCCCATCAAAAATCGCATACCATTACACTTTGAATACGTTCTATTGTATTTGAATACCTTTACATTTTTGAATACCTTCTAGTGTATTTAGAGTTATGTTGTCATTTTGTTTTCTAAAGATGACTGAAGATGACTGTAGTAAATGTTGTCATTCTCTTAATATATATATTTTTTAAAACAGTATCCTATTTAATAAGTAATGTATTTTCCTCATTTATCAGGGATTGTGGGATATATTTGCTAGCATTTGCAGAGTACCTAAGTGAGGGTGAAGGTATTCCAGTTCAATACCTTGATTCTAAGTTACACCGCATCAGATACGGCGCACTATTGTGGGAATATACATCGAAAAAGACGGAAGAATGTGCTATTAGTGAGAATGAGGCACCATCCAGAATGATCAGGCCACCCACAAGAATCGATAATAGTCAATTTGTTAGAATCGATTAGTTTCTTATCCTAGTTATCATTTTGAACTTCTATTTAATGCTTATGGTTAAAACTAATATTTTTGTTTTTTGTCAAACATTATCAACTCTTCTATTTATATATGATCATGTTGCATTACTGTTTTGATAGCTACTTTGTTAAACTTGTTGTTGGAGTTATTGCATTCAATGTAATGGTAGGAAGAGATGGATGTGTGTTTGTATAAATGTACAGTTCAGATATACACTTGGATATCTACTTTTGGTAATCAATTTGTTCACCTGTGTTTTTTTATCAACATATTCAATAGTATAAATGTATGCTAGAGTCTTTTTCATATCAAAATATACACAAGTATTATTATATTCATTTATCATCAGTTATTGCTTAAAGAAATTTGGATACTTACATTCTTAAAAGTGATAAACATACAATAAATGTTGGTAGTAATTACATTATTATATGTTTTTAAAGTAAATAATATGTAAGCGTATACAGAGAACATTGTTCCTTTTCTATTTTTATAGGTTGTGTGTTATATTAATCAAAATTTTCACTAGTATAACTGTTTTATATATGTATTCACCAATATATTATCAAGTATAACTATATTCACGTATTATCAGTAGTTTGGGTGTGTCAATACATATTAATAGTATCAAATTGAGTATTGAGATAATATTCAAGTTAATTTATAATTTAAGCAAGTAAACAAAGAAACAAATATTTCAAAAGGCAAATAAGAAATTTTTTATTCATTTATTCTACATAACGATAATTAAGTAAAAGAACACTTCAATAGTGGGATGTATCAGGTCCTATGCATTCCGTGTTGCAGTTTGACATGGACTGCCTATTATGACCATGCTGTCCACATGTACTATAAGAATTTGTACCCTTCCTTTTACTCAACTCGCTAAATGACTTCTCCCGTTGCTTCTTTGGCCTTCCCGGAGGTCACTTGTATTTTGGTGGCAACACACCTTCAGTAGCAATGTGTTCAGGTATATTCCATTCACTTTTGTCAAGGAGAGGATACACATGCACTTCATATGTTTTCAATATTGTTTCTGGCTTGTAAAAGTCTGAACAATATTCATCTAGAAGAATGTTTTTTTTCAACACCCTCCACGCATGTGCACACGATATTCCGTCAACTTGAAACCTGTTGCAATTGCAAGTCTTCTTTTCCAAGCATACGATATAAGTCTTCCCTTCATCACGTACTAAATAAATGTAATCAGGTGACGGGACAACCTAGAATCTATACGTAATTTCATTTATACATTCTATACATTAAATACTTAAATAAATGAAAGCATAATCAACTGAATACTAGAAATATTATTTTTCTCACAAAAAATTAACCTTTCATTAATATACATACTGCCATAAATCAGAATATGAAGCATATTCCTTCAACACTATCCTGTCAATGCTATATTCTACATAGCAATTCTCTTCGCTCCATTTTCCGGAATGCCGGATCAAAACTGTGATGGTAGCCATTGAATTGTATTTTTCTTAGGCGTCAATTGAAGAAGAAAGAGCAAACATAATTTTTATTTTTAAACTGATAAGAATCCTAAAAGGTAGTGGTCAATTACATATTTAAAGTGCCAAATTTGTGGGTTTAAGGGATGGAAAAAAGCCTTGTCAGTTACATTAACCAATTTACCTTATTTAGTGGCAAATTAATTTTTGTATTAAAAGAAAAAACACATATATATGGATATAGCCATTTTGTAACACAAAGTGTAGCTATTTTTTGTAAATATGATACTTATAGCTATTTCAATCTAATAACCCTAAAATTATAGCTATTTTTGTAAGTTACACATGTTTAAATTGAGTTAGGAAAAATAGCCACATGGATGCAATTATGGCCAAATGGGAATTAAGAAGTTAGCCAACTTGAGTTTAATTTAGGGAATTTGACTAAAATTTAAATAAGATGAATTAATATTGATTAATTAATGAGCTTCTTAATTTTAACTAAATAAAATAATTAACTTAATTATAAACTAATAACTCAAAAAATAAGTATTAATTAACTAAACCGATTAATCAACTAATTAAGTAAACTTAAAATCTTTTTGAGACGATTTTTGAAAATTTATAAAATATACTAATTATATACATAATTATCTAAAACATATAAAACTATATAAAATAACTTGCAAACTATTTTATTTTTCTTGAAATCTTATAACGTTAATTATTTTAAATTGCTTGAAATTGAAGAAGCTCGACATTAATCTATATTGTAGAGGTCCAAAATTGAGTGTCAACAACTCTCCGTTAACATATTGACCACAAAATACCCTTGACATCTACCTTTATGGCCCTATATTATCCTTATCCCAAACTGCTACCAATTTAAACTCATTTAATAAATTCATTAATGATGTGGCAGTCATTTATTGGTCATATTTTAATTAACCTAAATTAATTAAAAACCCAACTCATTCCCAAAATCAGACCCGCCCCAAAATCATTTAAAACCCATTTTATCACCCCAAACACACACACTCGGATCGATTTTTTTTGTTTGTTGAATTTCCAAGAATATTAAACAGAGCATGACCAAGAACAACTGATATATACCCAAAAATGAACTTTTTGCTGAAGTTTCATGAATATTAAACAGAGCACTACCAAGAACAATTAATTTACCCCAAAACACACAAAGATCAATTTTTTGCTGAATTTTCAAGAATACTAAACAAAGCACGATCAAGAATAACTAATATACCCAAAATACACACCAGATCGAATTTTTTGCTAAACTTTCAAGGAAAATGATAAACAACAGTTATTCATTTATCTGAAAAAATGTCCAAGAAAGAACAAAATCCTATTTTCACGAAGAACTACTCGATTTGATGTGGTTATTTCAGATTCCCTGGTTTACAATCAATCCAAACAGAATGCGAAGCAAATTATCGGCTCCAAGAAAGAGGAATTAGTGATTTGCGAATAGGTAAAAATTAGTGATTTAGAATAAGCTCCTTTTCAAATACGGCTCTGCTTTTAGTCTTTGTGTAGGTTGAGGATGGCAACTTTTCCCGCTTGAACCAATGCCACATACAGGAGTATTCATGGTTTGATTTAGATCGGTTATTAGTTAAAATTAAAACCAAATCAATTTAAATCGATTTTTAAATTTCTAAAATCAAACCAAACCAAATCATAAAAATAACAGTCGGTTTGGTTAGGTTTTTTCGATTCAAAAGTAATAAGTTTGTTGAGGAATACGCATCTCGATAGACACAAACACTTAGTACATGAATAATTCACAAATAAGCTATTACACGAACAAAGTGATTCATCAAATCTACCAAGTTTCAGAAACTAAAAAAACTCATTGTCAATAGCATACAGTTGGTTCAATATTCTGGAGAGACTTTTCAATAAAATTACATCTTAAAATATTGGAGAATTACTTCTAAAAAAAACAACCAATATTTCATAGTAAAAACTAATCAATTACCATCTTCTTTAGCTTGAGCTTTAAATTATTCAATGTTGTGTTAGAAAATTTTATAAAATACAAAGAGAGTGTGATTTTAAAGTAATGAATATTGAGGGATTTAGATTAGGTTTTAATAGTTGGGCTAAAATTTAAACGTTGAACTTCAGAAAATAGTAAAATAAAGACTTAAGTTGATTAAAATTTATCAAAATACTTATATTTTATTTATAAATAATTATAAAATTTATATATATAACTTCTCGGTTCGGTTTGGTTATTTTTGTGGTTAGTTTTTAGTAAAACCAAAACTAAACCAAATAATAGCAATTTTTCAAAATTTAAAATCAAACCTAACCAAATCAAATCAAATATCGATTTTTTTAATCGATTTGGTTCGAATGGCGGTTTGGTTTGGTTTTATAACCATAACCATGAACAGTCCTAGGCCCACATAACTTGAAGTTATGTGTACTTCCAGGAAATTTAACTTGATAATTATTTTAGTAAAGTTGGATAACTTCAGAGGATAGAGAGGAAGAAGAAGAAAGCAACTTCAAGAACATTGGGAAGTTTTAGGTTAATGGAATGCCCCTTTAGAATAATGGATTTTTTAGTTGGGTCGGGCCATTTAAGGATCCAAATTTGGGATGGGTTAAATTAATTTTGAATAATTATCTATCCAATGAATCAAAACGTGCCACATATTTAATGAGAAGGTTAATTAATCCAATTAATGAGACCGTTTGTAATAAGGGTACTATGGTATCATAAAGGTGAATGTCAAGGATATTTTGTGGCTAATAGATTAACGTAGGATAATTTTGTATCAATTTCAATAGTTCAAGGATATTTTAGGGTATTTTCCATTTAAAGTTTGTGATTTCATGATCTTATATAAAAAGGTATTACCATTATACCCTTGAACTCTTTTTACCTTTCATATTTGCAAAGCTATAGATATTCTGACCTTCTATTTTAGTGCAATTGAGTAGACATTTAGCCATAAATTCCAATATTTTTTATTTTATTTAAATTTATTAAGTTGGAGTTGAATACAACATTTTGCTTGGTTATATTTTTTTGCAATGAAGAGAATAGAGTTCTTTATTTGGAAATTGTGAATATGGAGTTGTAAAACGAGTTTGGAACACTTCTCTAATTTTGGAATTCAACTCGAAGTGAATTTGAAAATTTTATAATCAAACACTGATTTTAAAATAAAATAAAAACTTATTTCACTAAGAAAAGTAAATAATTCTCCTGGACAAATGGCTCTTTAATAAGTTACTAATGCAATATAAATGGGTTCTTGCCAATTTCACTACAAGAAAAGGGTGAATTAGATGAAAATTTTATACAAGAATTTGATTCGCAAAGAATACCTCCAAAGTTTCATATCAAAAGTTTAGATTCTTAACTGCGGAAACCTATACCATTAGACTATTGGTCTTGGTGATTTTAGATTACAAGAACAAAAACAGGTAGTTCCAATACTAGTTGAAACAAGTTGCCTTTTGTGCGGAGTAATCAATCTCAATTCCAAACTAATTAGAGTTCGAACAAATAACAAAGTAGCTCAGAAAAGTAGGGTATTATGCCTAAGAATGTTAACGAGGGTATAACTCAGTTATGGATGCCTCATTACGTGATGAAGAAATAGATTTACTTTTGGCTAATTCTCTAGGTTCTGTCGATCTTGAATTGTACTCTTCAATGAGTGAAATCTCTGGGCAAATATTATCGTGTGAATAGTATGCAGGCCCTGAAGGCACGGGAAGGCTCAGAGAGAGGCTACTGAGCATGAGGACTACAGCTGCCATTGTTGGTCTATCACCAATATTTTCTTGAACGCACAATAAAGCAATGTGGATGTATCTCATTATGTCACGAACCAGTCCTGAACTTCCCCTAAACATGGGGTCAATCAAATTTGCAGCTGTTCCTTCTTGCCAGTTCGTCCATGCCTGCAATATTATAATTCAAAGTTTAAACTCTATACATCGACAATGTAAAACAATTTGATGCATAAGGATGGTCCCAACTATTCAAATGTAGTTGATCAATTAACTTAGTTACTTACAGAGCACAGAAGGTCTTCCACAGATTCTCCATTTCTGAAACAAGTGTTCTTTTGTCCACTTAAAATTTCTAGGACTAGTACTCCAAAGCTAAAAACATCGGACTTGACTGAAAATTGTCCATGCATTGCATACTCTGGTGCCATATATCCACTGCAAAACAAGAATTACATAACATTCCACAGCTTAGAAATGATTCAATTGTTAAAGTTTTTTGTTACACATAGTTCGCATTCCTATAAACCGGACTTACTAGGTCCTAGTCCTAGTCCTAGTCCAACAATATTGAAGCATTCTTTCAAGGAATGATTTGCTTTTATCTCGAGGCAGCTTTTAAATCTGGTTAAATGGTTAAAAGTTCTTCCCAGTGATCTGAAAAAGGAGTAACAGTCTATAATATTCAGAGGTGTAAAACTTACTAGGTCCCGACAATTCTACTTGTGTTGCCTTGAGTTTCATCCAATGTAAATAGCCTTGCCATGCCAAAGTCTGCAATTTTAGGATTCATTTCTTCATCAAGTAGAACATTACTTGCTTTGAGATCACGATGAATTATGCGAAGTCTAGAATCCTCATGTAGATAAAGAATTCCCTTAGCAATGCCTCCTATGATTTTGGATCGCCTTTCCCAATCTAATTGCCTACGTTTAACTGGATCTGGGAACAAGATGAAAAATATAATTATGAATTGAGCTTCACATCAAGTCACTATTACTATAGGTAACTACCTGTAACAAGTGGATTAGTTCTCCAGAATAATAAGGCAGATAGCTAGACGACAGTCAACATGTCATATTATACCGACAAAACATTAAGCAATATGTTAATTCATACCAAATAAAAAGTGGTCAAGGCTTGCATTGGGAACATATTCATAGATAAGCAGTCTCTCTGTTCCATCGAAGCAAAATCCCAGTAACCTAACCAAATTCCTGTGTTGAAGTCTAGCAACCAACATGACCTCATTTTTGAATTCCAGATCACCTTGGCCAGAATCTGATGACAATCTTTTCACTGCTACTTCTTGACTATTTGGAAGCTTACCCTGAAGCAGACGAGAGCGCAAATTGAAAAATTATGAGTTGAAGAAAGAGTCAGCTATATGATGTCAGTCAGTCACAGTGTCCTTTTATGCATCAAGTAGGCTAAATCAGCAATCACCTTGTACACAGGACCAAATCCACCCTGTCCCAATTTATTATTGCTTGAGAAGTTATCTGTTGCTGCTCTAATTGTTGAAAAATCATATTGAAAGGATTCTGCAGTGGTAATATCATCCCCATGTATACCTTCATCAAAGTAGTAGTAAAACATACAACAAAATTTCAGTGAAATACAGTCTTAACAGTTCAACTTTCCGAAATCATTGCCTGTTAATAAGCTACGCCTTACTCTGAATATTTTTCACTAGCTTCCTCTTTCGCCTCCTCATCATGATGAGAGTAATACAAACAACAAGAATAACAACTGTAACAGTTGACACACTGATAATGATGACGGTTCGATTTGTTTTATCATCCTCTCCTGCAGGAACTCTTCAAGTTAGTATTGGTTAGGCTATACTTTGTTTTAGTTTATGTGACCCTATTTCCTTTTTGTTGTGTCCGTGTTTCTAAAATAATGATCACTTCATAAATTTGGAAATAATTTAGTTAAGCTTCTCATTTTATTCTTAATAACAAGATTATATTACCACTCAATGTTAGGATATATTTTAATATCACCAATTTTAAAAGTCTTCTTATCACATAAATGTTACAATATGATTTAAATCTCAAAATTTCAAAAGCGTCTATTTCTTCTTTAAAAATATTATTTTCCTGTAAAAGCATGACTTAGCAATTTAAGAGTTGAACTGGCTAACAATTTCATGAAGATTTGACATACCTGATGGTGGTGGTGGTGGCGGCGGCTGCAGAGGCAGTGATGATGGAAGTGGCGGTGGTGATAAGGGTGGCGGAGCTTCTGTCGGTAGCTGGTTGAAAAAGAGGCTAATTTCATACTGAAATTTGCAGCTGGGCATTCTATATCTGAGACCAATCTTACCATAACATTCACAGTTAGGTAAAGTTCGATAGCCAGCGCTTAAACAATTGATGCAACTTTCAGCTGATAAATCCGCAGTGCACTGTACAAGTGCATATATAGTCTGAAAATCAGGGCCCCGAGTACTATTACTAGCGTACTTCTTCTTACCGCCCTGTGAAGCTTGACTTCGTAAACTTTCTAACAAGGTTCTTACATCTTCCATAAAATCGGGATTCGAGGCATTTGCCGTGCTATACAAAATGTTTTTCGGGTTTGTTAACACGGTGCCTATGATGGACTCATTTGAATATCGTAGCTGACAACTTTCATAATAACCAAAGGCCGATTTCTTGTAAGGACATACCTCTAGAATCTTACGGGTCGCATTATTTATACAATCACGGCATACCTGTAATTGTACATCCCCTCTACATTGCGCGATGACACTAATCGTGTCGGAGTTTAGGCCTATGGAAGTATTATAGAATCCAAAACTATCCATATTTCGTGAAACAGAGGAGAGGGTTGTGTTAAGGTTAGTGTCATATGCACTATTTGGGGAAAACTCAGTAATATTAGAATCTGCACATACATGAAATTCGAATTCAGGCTGTGCTATGCTGAGGTGAAAAATGTAATTAAATTGGAACATTACAAAAACCAGCCATTTCAAGAAACTCATAGCTCTCTTCACTATCTAATGTATCAGAGACAATTGTATAAATAGAATGGCTACTACACCTTCAAAAATTTCATGCTCAATTTTATTTATTTCAAAAATTGACTACGGACTTCTTCGTCAATGAAAAGGATGGAGGTGGCTTTCTATGCCTTGAAAATTTAAAAAAACGCGCTTCTGTGAAGCTTCTTTATTCTTCGGTCCACCAAAAGTCATCCCATCTAACTTTTATTAATCTACAAGTTTTCCAACACGTGCCACCCATGCGAGTTAGTATAAATATTTTTAACAAGTTATAATTAGTGTGCGATATTTTGCACAGAAACTGAAGAGAAAATATACACAAGCTTAGATTATGGTTATAATTTAAATGTTGATTATGATTTGCAAAATATTTCATATCTTAAATTTTTGGCTTTTCGCCTTCTTTTTTAAGAAATTGTAGCCTCCATCTTTTCACCGTTACATACACATTAAGAAGTTATTGTCCATTGAAAATAGTGTTTTGTAAAATTTGTATATAAATTCGATGAACATATGTCTTTTTTAAGATAGCTAGTGGGTCGTTATATTATTTCGTGGTGTACACCTACACGAAAATAGTTATTATCAGTGATAAAAATAATAGTACTCCCTCTATCTAATAATAGTTGTCCACTATTGATTTTGCACATTTATTAAGAAACTACTCCCTCTGTCTCATTTTATGTGAGGTAGTTTGACTCGGCACGGAGTTTAAGAAAGAAAGGAAGACTTTTAAAACTTGTGGTCCAAAATGAATGATAGAAATTTGTGTGACTGTAAACTATTTCATTAAGGGTAAAACAGACATTTTATAGTTAGATTGTTACTTAATATAGAAATGTGTCAATATTTTTGGGACTGACTAAAAAGAAAGGTAAGTCACATAAATTGAGACAAAGGGAGTGTAAAATAGAAAGGTAATTTTACTATATCATCCTTTGATTATACTCCCTCCGTCCATTTTATATATCATCCTTTTCTATAAATAGCTGGACCACAATACTTGTCATTTTATAAAATTTATGCATAAATTACCATATTTTGCCTATTATATCCTTGATAGAGTAGTTAATTAATCTTGAAAATGTATTCATCATTTATTATAAAGTTGACTTAAGTAAACATTAAATAAGGGTAGAAAGGTAAAGTTTCATCATTTCTTAATGCAAGTGCAAAGTAAAAATGTGACATATAAAATGGAACGAAGGGAGTACTAAATATAATGTCTTGAAAAATGTAATAGATAAATGACTATAATTAATGATAAGGGTAAATTAAGAATTAAGTGTAAAATTATCCATTGATTTCATAAAGTGGACAAATATTATTGAATATCTTAAAATACTATACTAATATAGTGGACAATTATTATTGGACGGAGAAAGTAATTACTAAAATATTTAATTGATAAATAAATCAACTAATACACTTATCTCAGAGAGCGTTGGTGTTATTTCAATTGGAACATTAGAACGATGAGTCATTTCAAGAAACTCATAGCTGTATTCCCCATCGTCTGCGCAAAACTATACGTCAAGCACAAGTATATAAATAGAATGGCTACAGAGTCAAAAAGACTCAAAATTCCGTGTTCAATTTTATTATTTTTTCGTCTATCTTTACTTGTCCATTATACTATATTGGAATTTTCAATAATACTTATTCAGTTTATAAAATTAATGAATAATTTATATTTTTGGGTCTATTTTACCCTTCTTATTAAATACTATTTATTTTTTAATATTTAAATGACTTATATTTAATGAGATAATTTGGTAAAATTACTCTTATTATATGTTGCTTCTTAATAAACATCTATAGTTAGACAGAGGGAGTACAAGGATTGACTTGGTCACCAAAAATGAAAAGTTAAGACACTGAAAAGGACGAGAGTGGGCAAATTAAGGATAAAATATAGGGAGGTTTTTTCTAGGGATAAGAGTCTGAAAATACCTTAACTTTGATCGAATTTGCTGTTGTGATACTAAACTTTCATAAAGACCTATTATTTCCCTAGACTATTTAATACCATATTTTTTATTCCCTGAACTATTTAATAGTGTATTTTAAAGGTATATATGTGCTCACGTGGACACATTACTATTTATAATTTTACATTATTTTTTATGTCCACGTGGACAAATATATATGTTTAAAATACGGTATTAAATAGTCTAGGGAGGTAATAGGTCCTCATGAAAGTTTAGTATCGCAACAACAAATCCAATCAAAGTTGAAGTATTTTTCAAACCCTTATCCCTTTTTTCTATGAGTTGAAACTTCCGAAGTAATTGACAAGTTTGAAAAAATAGATCAAAAGAACGAGGTTTTGTGAAGGTTCTTAATTATATCCTTTTTAATGTATACTCTCTCCGTTCTATATTAGTTGATCACTTTTTATTTTGTACAGTTTTTAAGAAATCATAAATAAGATGATGATTTTACTAATTTACCCCATAAAAAATTTCTTCAAAATTTTTAGAAATAAATATGAACACTTTCAAAAAGAATTAATTGCAAATAAAAATAATAACTAATTTATGATTTCTTGATTTAATAAGGTAATCAACTACTATAAGACAACTATATTTAGTATTATGATCAACTAACATGGGACAAAGAGAGTATATCTATATCTATAAATAATGTCAATGCCACAATTAATCTTCAATTTCAATTTTTTAAAAAATTACCTATATATAATAGGAGAGATAAAAATGTCACGTATCAAGGCCACAATTAATCTTGAATTTTAATTATATATAATAGGAGAGATAAAAGTGTAGATTCTTAACTGTGGAAACTTATACGGTCAGACTATTGGTCTTGGTGATTTAAGACAGCATATAGATGCTTCAAGTTTTCAGATTACAAGAACAAATAAAGGTAGTTCCAATACAAGTTGAACTTATTTTACTAGTGTAATAATACAACTAATACATATGAAACAAGTTGCCTTTTGTGCGGACCACAAAAACCATTAATAAATCAATCTTAATTCCAAACTAATTAAAGTTCGAACAAATAACAAAGTAGCTCATAAAAAAGGGGTCTTATGTCTAAGGATGTTAACGAGGGTATAATTCAGTTATGGATGCCTCATTACGTGATGAAGAAATAGATTTATTTTTGGCTAATTCTCTAGGTTCTGACGATCTTGAATTGTACTCTTTAATAAGTGAAATCTCTGGGTTAATATCATTGTGCGTGTAGTATGCAGGCCCTGAAGGCACGGGTAGACTCAGAGAGAGGCTACTGAGCATGAGAACTACTGCAGCCATAGTTGGTCTATCACCAATATTTTCTTGAACGCACAGTAAGGCAATGTGGATGTATCTCTTGATGTCACGAACCAGTCCTGAACTTCCCCTAAACATGGGGTCAATCAAATTTGCAGCTGTTCCTTCTTGCCAGTTCGTCCATGCCTGCAATATTATAATTCAGAGTTTAAACTCTATACATCGACAATGTAAAACAATTTGATGCATAAGGATGGTCCCGACTATTGAAATGTAGTTGATCAATTAGCTTATTTACTTACATAGCTTAGAAGGTCTTCCACAGATTCTTCATTTCTGAAACAAGTGTTCTTTTGTCCACTTAAAATTTCTAGGACCAGTACTCCAAAGCTAAAAACATCAGACTTGACTGAAAATTGTCCGTGCATTGCATACTCTGGTGCCATATATCCACTGCAAAACAAGAATTACATAACATTCCACAACTTAGAAATGATTCAATCGTCAAAGTTTTCTGTTACACAGTTTGCATTCCTATCAACCGGACTTGAGATAAAAGGCCAAAATAATCAGTTTAGTTAGTATAAACAGTAGGATCAGCAAGACCTAATAAGCTACAAAAATAGGAAACGTACAACTTGATGTTAAAAGTCAGAGCTATTGATGTTGTGATGCAATTAATATGTACTGCAAATTGGGTAATTATGGTTTTGATGTCTTTTTTTTTCCGCCTTTCCTTAGTGAGAGCTCTTAGGCCATTGATCTTGGCTGAGAGAAGTACAAGTTATGATGAGTCAAGACTACATCTTATATAATGCTGCAATGAGATCATATCTAACCTCTCTGAACAAGGAGAACTCATATGCTGAAAAGACAAATTCTGTTCTAGACAAAATCAAATTTAGCCTATTTATTCACAGCGCTAACTTTTGGCAGAAGATCATTCTTCTTGAAATAAACTTTATTATAATCATCAGATATTGCAACTTTGGGAGTGACCAAATTGAGCACAAAACGCTAGGTATCTGACCATACATCTCAAATAAGTTAAATTTTAGACATCCCAAAAGTCCTAGTCCAACAATATTGAAACATTTATTTCAAGGAATGATTTGCTTTTGTCTTGAGGCTGCTTTTAAATCTGGTTAAATGGTTAAAAGTCCTTCCCAGTGAACTGAAAAAGGAGTAACAGTTTATATAATATTGAGAGATGTAAAACTTACTAGGTCCCGACAATTCTACTTGTGTTGCCTTGAGTTTCATCCAATGTAAATAGCCTTGCCATGCCAAAGTCTGCAATTTTAGGATTCATTTCTTCATCAAGTAGAACATTACTTGCTTTGAGATCACGATGAATGATGCGAAGTCTAGAATCCTCATGTAGATAAAGAATTCCCTTAGCAACGCCTCCTATGATTTTGGATCGCCTTTCCCAATCTAATTGCCTACGTTTAACTGGATCTGGGAACAAGATGAAATATATAATAATGAATTGAGCTTCTATACACAGACAATATAGCAGAATTTTGCAACATCAAGTCACTATTACTATATGTAACTACCTGTAACAAGTGGAATTAGTTCTCCAGAAAATAAGGCAGATAGCTAGACGACAGGCAACATAATAAATTATACTGACAAAACATTAAGCAATGCATACCAAATAAAAATTGGTCAAGGCTTGCATTTGGAACAAATTCATAGACAAGAAGTCTCTCTGTTCCATCAAGGCAAAATCCCAGCAACCTAACCAAATTCCTGTGTTGAAGTCTAGCAACCAACATGACCTCATTTTTGAATTCCAGATCACCTTGGCCAGAATCTGCTGACAATCTTTTCACTGCTACTTCTTGACTATTTGGAAGCTTACCCTGAAGAATACGAGTGCAAATTGAAAAATTATGAGTTGAACAAAATTAGAGTCGGCTATATGAAGTCACAGTTTCCTTTTATGCATCAAATAGGCTAATCAGCAATCACCTTGTACACAGGACCAAATCCGCCCTGTCCCAACTTATTAGCGCTTGAGAAGTTATCTGTTGCTGCTCTAATTGTTGAAAAATCATATTGAAAGGATTCTGCAGTGCTAATATCATCACCGTGTATACCTTCATCAAAGTAGTAGTAAAAACATACAACAAAATTTCAGTGAGACATGGTCTTAACAGTTCAACCTTCACTTAATCATTGCTGTTAATAATCGACGGCTTACTCTGAATATCATTCACTAGCTTCCTTCTTCGCCTCCTCATCAAGATGACAGAAATACAGACAATAAGAATAACACCTATAACAGTTGGCACAACGATAATGATGATGGTTCGAGTTGTTTTATCATCCTTTCCTGCAGGAACTCTTCAAGTGAGTATTTGTTTTTAGTTTATCTGAACCTATTTCCTTTTTGTTGTGTCCATTCCTAAAATAATTATCACTTTATAAATTTGCAAACAATTTACTTAAACTTCTCATTTTATCTTTAATAACAAGATGTTAAGATATATTTAATATCACCAGCCTTAAAAGTCTTCTAATCCATAAAAAGCATTTTCCTTCGAGCCAAACACACCTTTAGTTCAGAGTTGAAGTTGCTAACAATTCATAAAGATTTCAGTTACCTGATGGTGGCGGTGGCAGCGGTGATGGAGGTGGCGGTGGTGATAAGGGTGGTGGAGCTTGGGTTGATAGCTCGTCGAAAAAGGGGTAAATTTCATACCGAAAATTGCAGCTGGGCATCATAAAATTGACACCCCGCTTACCATAACATGCACAGCGAGGTAAACTTTGATAGCCAGCGCTTAAACAATTGATGCAACTTTCAGCTGATAAATCCGCAGTGCACTGTACAAGTACATATATAGTCTGAAAATCAGGACCCTGAGTACTATTACTAGCATACTTCTTCTTACCGCCCTGTGAAGCTTGACTTCGTAAACTTTCTAGCAAGGTTCTTAGATCTCCCATAAACTCATCGGAACTCGAGGCATTTAGCCCGTTAGATAAAACTCTTCCTGGTTGATTTGCAACGTTGCCTATGATGGACTCATTTGAATATCGTAGCATACAACGATCATAATAACCAATGGCCCATCTCTTGTAAGGACATACCTCTAGAATCTTACGAGTCGCATTAGTTATACAATCACGACATGCCTGTAATTGTACATCTCCTCTACATTGGGCGATGACACTAACCGTGTCGGAGTTTAGGCCTATGGAAGAATTATAGAATCCAAAACTATCCATATTTCGCGAAACAGAGGAGAGGATTGTGTTAAGGTTAGTGTCATATGCACTATTTGGGGAAAACTCAGTAATATTAGAATCTGTACTACATACAGAAGAAGTGAAATTAGACTGGCCTATGCTGAGATCGAAAAGGTAATAAAATTGGAACAGTAAAATGACCAGCCGTTTCAACAAACTCATAGCTGTGTTCCCCATCGTCTACGCAAAACTAAACTCGTCAAGCACAAATATATAAATAGAATTGTTAGCTATACATTCAAAATTTCCATAATCAATTCTCTTTATTTATTTCAAAGATTGACTATTGACTTTTTGGTTTACGAAAAAATACAACACCGAAAAGGATGGGAGTGGGAAAATTTTCAAAAAACGCGTTTTTGTGAAAGTTCTTTATTCCTCAGTTCCACCAAAAAGTCATCCCATCAAAATTCTTTTAATCTATGATTAGGTACTCTTCTATTTTTTTAGGAATAAATTTGGAGACTTCTCAAAGATGTTTTGATTGATTTAAAAGTTGGTTAAATCTATTTTTAAGTCAGTTTTTTTTAATTTGAAAGTGTTTGACAAATATAAAAAATAACTTAAAATAAGTTAAAAAGTGTTTGGCAAGGTCTAAAATGACTTAAAATAAGTCAAAAATCAAAAGTAGGTCACCTCTACTTTATATTTTTTGACTTAAGAGTCATTTCAGATTGACTTTTTTATTTTTGACTTAAAAACTATTTTTTTTAATTCAATACAAATGGGCAATCCGTTCTCTCCTAGTTTAGTTTCCTAACACTAATCTTAAAATTATAATAAATAATTATGATAAGACTAATTTAATCTTTCTTAATATTATATTATATTGATTAATTAATTTTATGGAAACTGTTTTAACAAAATAATAGAATAATAAAAAAGAAAAAGAACTCATCAAGCAGGACACTGCAATCTCGTTTAGACAAATAAGACAATTACTGAGGAAGGGAAATCTTCAAAATATATGTCGTGATTCAATTAATTTAAGTAGGACAATATTTCGTAGGATACTTAGAAGTATTAAACTTAATTGAATGATAATTATTTATCTTGTTAGGCATGGAAAACAAATTTAAGCTAGCGGCTGGAACTAAAACAAATTTATAACCCGTTTCACTCATTTTATTGGGGGTTGAAAATGAGCTAATCCATATTTAATTTACCCACTTTTTTAATGGGCAGGTTGAATATGTATTTATTACGGGCGGGTTAAGCAAATATGGGTTGAAAATCAAAGCTAAGTTTTCACCAGAACAAACAATGGTTTATATATTTACAGGACTGGTTGAAACTTTTCACCATTTTTACTAGTGTAATAACTAGTAATACATATATATGAAACAAGTTGGATCACAAAAACCATTAATAAATAACAAAGTAATTCAGGAAAGAAGGCTATTATAATGTGTAAGGATGATAACAAAGATATAAAATGCCTCATTTTTGGTGATGAACAAAGTGATTTGCTTTTGTCTAATTCTCTAGGTTCTGATGATCTTGAATAAGCGAAATCTCTGGGCTAATGTCGTCATCTGTATAGTATGCAGGCCCTGAAGGCACGGGAAGACTCAGAGAGAGGCTACTGAGCATGAGAACTACTGCAGCCATAGTTGGTCTATCACCAATATTATCTTGAACACACAATAAAGCAATGTGGATGCATCTCATTATATCAGGAACAAGTCCTGAGCTTCCCGTCAAAATGGGGTCTATCAAATTTATAGCTGTCCCTTCGCGCCAGTTCCTCCATGCCTGTGACATATTAATTCAGAGTTTAAACTCTTTACATCGACAATGTAAAAGAATTTGATGCATAAGGATTGTCCCAACTGATTCGGTATTGAGGTGTAGTTGATTAAATAACTTGGTTACTTACATAGCTCAGAAGATCTTCCATATATTCTCCATTTCTGAAACAAGTGTTCTTTTTGCCACTTAAAATTTCAAGGACTAGTACCCCAAAGCTAAAAACATCTGACTTGACTGAAAACTGTCCGTGCATTGCATACTCTGGTGCCATGTATCCACTGCAAAACAAAAACAAGATCAATTACATAACATTACCTCAAATAATAATGATTTTGGGAGCAATCAAAGTTCTGGTTCAACAAAATTGAGTTAACTATTCATGAAGAAATTGATATGACAAAATTCATCTGAAAATTCTACATGTTAAGGAAAGATTTTGCTTTTGTCTCGAACAGCTTTTGTTCTTGCTAACTAATGGTCAAGAATCCTTCCCAGTGATATGAAAATAACAGTCAACTTACTAGGTCCCAACAATTCTGCTTGTGTTGCCTTGAGTTTCACCCAACTTAAATAGCCTTGCCATGCCAAAGTCGGAAATTTTAGGATACATTTTCTCATCAAGTAGAACATTACTAGCTTTGAGATCACGATGAATAATTCGAAGTCTAGAATCCTCATGAAGGTATAGAATTCCCCTAGCAATGTCTCTTATGATAGTGGATCGTCTTTCCCAATCCAATTGAGTACGTTTAACTGAATCTGCGGACAAGATGATGAATATAACTTACGAGTTAGACTTCTTTACACTGATAATATAGAAGAATTTTAACAGTATCAAGTCATTAAAAGATAATCACAAGGCAGACAACCACCAGAGTTAAGTTTGTGGGCCCGTGTTGTTTCTTTTAGTTATTGTTGTTTTCATTAGTTGGTGTCTTATAACACAGACAAAATAAGTGTCGTGTTAATTAGACTGTTATTTGTGTCTATAAGTTAGATTGATAATTTATTGATGCTCAAGCACATACTTTTAATAAAAAGCTAAGCAGTACATACCAAATAAAAAGTTGTCAAGACTTGCATTGGGAACAAATTCATAGACAAGAAGTCTCTCTGTTCTATCTAGACAAAATCCCAGCAACTGGACCAAATTCCTGTGTTGAAGTTTGGCAACCAATAAAACCTCGTTTTTGAATTCTAGATCACCTTGTCCTGAATCTGCTGACAATCTTTTCACTGCTATTTCCTTTCCATTTTGAAGCTTACCCTGAAGCACATTTATGAGGACACGTTGAAAATATTATGAATTATAACCAGTATTCTTGTTTCAACTAGGGAGTTCACGTATAATATATGTCCGTGGAAAGAATATTTGTACTATAGAAGTTAGACTCATGCATCAATATGTAAGCTTAATCACCTTGTACACGGGACCAAATCCACCTTGTCCCAGCATATTAGCATCTAAGAAGTTATCTGTCGCTGCTCTAATCGTGGAAAAATCATATTGTAAGGATTCTGTAGTGCTAATATCATCCCCACGTATACCTTCACAAACATATATAGTAGTAAAAGCATACAACAAATTAGTTAGGATTAACATGGTCCTAAAATTTTAACTTTCCTTAGTAATTGTTTGTTTTAGTTTATGCTTACTCTGAATTTCGCCCACCGGCTTCTTCTTTCGCCTCCTCATCAAGATGACAGAAATACAAACAATAAGAAGAACAATTGTAACAGTTGGCACAACGATAATGATGACTGTTCGAACCGTTTTATCATCACCCCCTTCCCGTATAAAAATGCTTCAAGTTAGTACAATAATGTCAGTTTTTAACTAAGTTATTATCTTCCCTTTCCCTTCTCCTACACTTCCCTTTTGAGGTTATTTCAGAAACTATATGTGCATACTTATTAAATATCACAAATACAAGATGAACAGAAGGAATGATAAAAATGTATTCACCTTCAGGTGGCGGAGCTACCGACGACCCTACATCCAGCCTGAAAAAACGGGAAGTTCCATAACGGAAGTTGCACCTAGCCCCTATGATTCTGCCACCCTTCTTGCCCATATCTTCATAAGCTTTAGTTAAGCAATCAAAGCAATTCTGAGGAGGTAAATCAGGAGTGCACTGCACAAGTGCAAATATAGTCTGAAAATCAGGACCTGTCGCATTACCACTAGCATATTTTCTACGGGGTGATCCATGTGCAGCAACGACTCTTAATCTAACCAATAATTTTCCTAGCTCCTTGTTAAATTCATCGGGTTTTGAGGCATTCTGAGTTTCTTTTAAGTAAAAGAGTTTAGAAAATGTTGTAGTGTCTGTAAGGGATTCATTCGAGTACACTAACATACATTTATCATAACCACCAGAAGCTTCTTTTTGGTTAGGACATACTTGTACAAGCTTTTGAGAAGCAATTGTGACATTATTCTTGTAGCTCCACGTCTCCTCTACATATATAGCACAATAACACTGGCTCTGTCGGAGTTTTGGCCAATGGAAGCCTTGTAGAAACCATAGTTATCTGTTTTTGAGGGAAGGGAAGTGAGGAGTGTGTTTAGATTATTTAAATTACGCAGCTGCGCTACGATATTGAGAACGTGTATATGCAAAAACAGAATGATCAATAGCCACTTTTGAATAGTCATGGCCATGGCTGTTTGAGTTATATTACAAGTTGTAGGCTAATAGTAGCAAGTAATTTGTTCACAAGCTCGATCACCTTAGAATTGCAAGAGCTTGAATGAGTAAATAGAGCTAGAGAAAACGTATGTTATCGTAACACTCTTTATATTATTGGATTTGATTCAAAATTTAAACAAAACAAAAAAAAACTTGTAGAACTGATCTTCGTCAGACAAGATAGAATAGAATAGAAAATGTCAGACCAGAAGACTCCATCTGTCAGTGCCGTACGCATGGGTGTCTACATCTACATTTAGAGAAGAGAGAATCGATGAACAAATTGGAGGGAATAATGAATAATTTTTTATACTTTTTGAATTTTATATTAAGATTGAATAATCCAATTCAAACTTGGTTTCAAGTAATTTCATGTCTAGCTTGACTGATTTGTTTGTTTATTAGTAGGAGACGTGTTGGATGGGGGTTCGATCGAGTCTCACTCAGAAATGTTGTAATTTCTGGCAACGACTCTTAAAGAATATTAAGAAAATGCTCAAGTTCATTGCACTGGATCATTTATATTACATGTAGCTATGTACTGTAAGAATTATTATTAATTATTTCTTACTTATGGCCCAAGTTTACTTGTAATCCAAGTAATACCATAAATAATATTTAATAAGGAATAGATCTCGTCTGTATATTGGTTACTTGATGAACGTACCAGATTAAGTCATAACCTCTATAAATTAGTCCTCCCTCCACCCATTAGGGTTATCACATATTCTCTACAATAATTCTATCGCTGACGGTTGTGGTAACATAAAGTTAGGGCCAGGAGGTAGAAACCAATTTATGACTAACGCTTTCGCTTATCTCTGTGATTATGTCTTCCTCATTAGGTATGTGCCCCTAACGATCTCTATGTAAGATTATCGTGTTCAAGATCCTGATATTATGTATTAAGTATTTAATCTTACATGTGGCATCAGAGCCTGAATTGTTTGAACGGATAATCTTCGTATATTTTGCATCTTTATGAATAATATTTACATGATATGTATATGTGAAATTATATTTATGGTTCATAATTTGGGATTAAAAATAAAAATAAAAATCGTGCGATATGTAAAGATGGTTATGAACAATCGTCGCTTTCTTTCGAACAATTTAATTTGATTGTTTCATAGAAACTTTGATAGTTAATTGTTTAAATTAATAAAGTAAAATAATCGAAAAGAGGGTTATATGGATGCGGCATTTTTTGGAGAATTGTTTTTTAACCTTTTCCGCATCAGTTATTGCTTTATTATTAAAATAATAATAAATGAATGAACTTAATTTGAAGGCCTTTCTTCATTTAATGTTGAGTGAATTGATGCTATCAATAACAACAATGAACAATTTTGTTTTATTGCACAAGTTATTGGCTTTATTAGTCATATAATATTATTATTCTTTTAGTTTATGTGGTAATGAATCAATTGTGCAACAAATTAAAGTGGTCATTATACTAAGTAATAAATAATGTGTGTACTTTGTGCTAAATAGTTTGTTAGTCATCAAAGTGGTCAAACTAGAGAAATTTACGTCTACACATATAACATTTATAATCACTTGATGCATGTATTATGTTTCTATAGTTTGTTAGTCACCAAAGTGGCCAAACAAAAATGTATAAAATTATTCACATGCACAAAAAATTTATGATATTATGTGTGTATTATATTTATACAGTTTGTTAGTCACCAAAGTGGCCAAACTACAGAAATTAACGTCTACACATATCATATTTATGATCACTTGATGCATGTATTATGTTTCTATAGTTTGTTAGTCACCAAAGTGGCAAAACTAAAATGTATAAAATTATTCACATGCACAAAGTTTTATGATAATAAGTGTGCTTTGTATTTATATAGTTTGTTAGTCACCAAAGTGGCCAAACTAGAGAAATTAATGTCTACACATATCATGTTTATGATCACTTGATGTATGTATTATGTTTCTATAGTTTGTCAGTCACCAAAGTGGTCAAACTAAAATGTATAAAATTATTCACATGCACAAAATTTTATGATATTATGTGTGCTTTGTATTTATATAGTTTGTTAGTCACCAAAGTGGCCAAACTAGAGAAATTAACATCTACACATATCATGTTTATGATCACTTGATGCATGTATTATGTTTAAATAGTTTGTTAGTCACCAAAGTGACCAAACTAAAATGTATAAAATTATGCACATGCACAAAAAAAAAAAATTATGATATTATGTGTGCATTTGTATTTATATAGTTTGTTAGTCACCAAAGTGGTCAAACTAGTATGGTTAAGAAAAATGTGCATTCATAAAATTATCATTTATCTATGAAAGTTAATGAAATGCCTATATTGAAAATAAATAGATAAATTGACTTTCACTATTGCTAGAACTTAAGAATTTACCCAAAGGTAAATTAATCATTCTACGAATAGTGAACATTATGAGGTAAATTAATATTTTCAATCAAAGATATATTGTATATCCAAATATATCATATATGTTTGGTTAAATATATTTAATTGCCTATTAAAAATTTAAAAAAATGGCATTTAAATTATGATAGTGTGTCGTAGTATCTACCCAATTGAGAATTACGATATACTTTTATAGTTTTACTAACTTCACATTATTTTTTATTTGTGAGCATGCATATCTATTTGCAATTATTTCTTTTCATTCACATGCTTTGTCTGTTACTGTGTTCAATGGATTGAACTTCTCTGAATGGCATGAACAAGTAGTTCCACTTAGGTATAATGGATCTTGATTTGGCTCTACTGAATGATAAACCTACTGTCATTACTTATAAGAGCAATGAGAATGAGAAGTTTTTTCCGTAAATCATGGGAGCGCTCTAACAAATTGAGTCTTATGTTCATGCGAATGATTGTTGCTAACAACATTAAGAGCACTATTCCACAAATAAAAAGTGTCAGGGAATACCTGAAGTTTGTGGGAGAACGTTTTCGTTCTACTGATGAGTCTCTCGTTGGTACACTAATGTCTGAACTCACGACCATGAAGTTTGATGGGTCGCACAATATGCAAAATCATATCATCAAGATGACTAACATTGCAACAAGACTTTCGACCTTGGGGATGAAAGTGGATGACACTGTCTTAGTTCAGTTTATTATGAACACATTGCCTCTTGTGTATGGACCATTTCAAATTAACTATAACACTATTAAGAATAAATGGGATGTTAGTGAATTGTCCAGTATGCTTACTCAAGAGGAGTCAAGACTTAAAGAACAGGGAGGTCATTCCATTAACCTCATGGGTCAAGGAGTTGGTAAATGACTTAAAGTGAAAGCCAATAAGTTTAAGAAAAAGAAAGCACCTGCTAAAGTTCCACAGGGTGCTCATAAGGAATTCAAGGCTGATGTGTGTCATTTCTGTAAAAAGGAAAGACATTATCAAAAAGATTGCCTGAAATGTAAAGATTGGTTTGAAAAGAAAGGTACATTTAGTGCCTTTGAATGTTTCGAATCAAATTTACTAGAAGTTCCTAATAATACTTGGTGGCTTAATTCTGGTGCAACTACTCATGTATCCACTATGTTGCAGGGATTCACTACGATCCAAACTACGAATTCAAATAAAAAAAAATCTTGTTCATGGGAAATCACATGAAGGCTAAAATTGAAGGCATAGGGACTTATCGTTTGATCTTGGAGACTAGACATCACCTTGATCTATTACAGACTCTTTATGTTCCTTCAGTTTCTAGGAATTTGATTTCTCTTTCAAAACTTGATGTTTCTTGATTTGATTTTTTGTTTAGACATGGTTGTTTCAATTTATATAAGAGTACTATTTTTTATGGTTCTGGTGTTCTTATTGACGGTTTATATAGATTGAAACTCGATAATAATTAGACGTAGTTCACTAAATGAAAATTCTGCTTATTTGTGGCATAAACGTTTGGGTCATATATCCAAAGAAAGATTAAAAAGGTTAATAAAGAATGAGATTCTTCCGAATCTGAATTTTATTGATCTTGATATATGTTTGGATTGCATTAAAGGAAAGCGAACCAAGCATACCAAGAAAGATGCCACAAGGAGCACTCAACTTCTTGAAATTATACACATTGATATTTGCGGACCCTTTGATGTTCCATCTTTAGGTGGAGAAAAATATTTTATCACCTTTATCGGTGACTTTTCACGTTATGAATTTATCTATTTGTTGAAAGAAAATCTCAAGCAGCGGACGCTCTCAAAGTGTACGTTAATGAGGTTGAAATACAATTAGATAGGGAAGTGAGAATCATTAGGTGAGATAGAGGTGGTGAATATTATGAAAAGTATAACGAATCAAAATAATGTCCAGGTCCATTTGCAAAATTCCTTGAGAATGGCGAAGTTAGTGGGAGCGTTGACCGACAAAGTGTGGAAATTAATGAGGTAAGGGTAAATATTTCATTGCCCATGAATTGTACCTACTTCCGCACCAATCACAAATGTTGTTCCTCTTGTTGAAGAACACTTTAACAATGTTGAACAACATTTGGGTGAAACACTTCAAGAAAGAACTAACTCACAAGTATCTGACGCAAATAAACCAAAAAAAGTGCCATTAAAAAATCAACCATTTCAGATGATTTTGTGATTTATTTACAAGAGTCAGATTTTGACATTGAAATTAATAAAGATCCAGTTTCATTTTCGCAGGCCATAGAAAGCATTGAGTCTGATAAATGGATTGATGCCATGAATGAAGAGTTAAAATTCATGGAATACAACAAAGTCTGTGATCTTGTTCAATTACCAAAAAGTTCTAAAAGAATCGGGTGTAGATGGGTCTTCAAGACCATATCTAATTCTAATGGTAATATTAAACGATATAAAGCCAGACTTGTTGCCAAGGGATACACTCGGAAAAAAAAGGCATTGATTATAAAGAGACCTTTTCACCGGTCTCAAAGAAAGACTCATTAAAAATTGTTTTGGCTTTGGTAGCTCATTATGATTTAGAGTTACATCAAATGGATATAAAAACTGTCTTTCTTAATGAAGACCTCGAGGAAGATGTTGATATGGACCAACCAGAGGGTTTCAAAATTAAAGGAAAAGATCACATGATGTGTAAGCTAAAAAAGTCAATATATGGACTCAAACAAGCCTCACGATAATGGTATATAAAGTTTAATGACACCATATCATCTTTTGGATTTAAGGAGATTACCGTTGATCGGTGTATATACCAAAAGATCAGTGGGAGTAAGTTTATATTTTTAGTCATGTATGTTGATGACATGTTACTTGCTACTAATGATTTAGGCATATTGCGTGAGACGAAAGACTTTCTCTCTATGAACTTTGAAATGAAAGATATAGGTGAGACATCCTATGTGATAGGGATATAAATATTCTATGATAGATCACAAGGATTATTGGAACTGTCTCAAAAAGTTATATCTAAAGAGTTCTAGAGAGATTTAACATGAACAATTGTTCAACAAGAATAGTTCCTATTAAAAAGGGGACAAATTTAATCTCATGCAATGCCCAAAGAATGATGTAGAACGAAAAGAAATGGAAACAATTCCTTACTCTTCTACTGTTGGAAGTTTGATGTTTGTTCAAACTTTCAACAAGACCGGATATTAGTTTTGCGGTCGGAATGCTAGGAAGATATCAAAGTAATCCTGGAATTATCACTAAAAAGAAAACTGCAAAGAAAGGTTGTGGCATGTTATGAAACCACAATTCATGCATTATGGCAGCGGAACTTCATTTCAGGACTTGGGGTTGTCGACACCATTACCAAGCCGCTGAAAAGTTATTGTGATAATTCTGCAGCAGTATTCTTCTCCAAGAACGATAAGTACTCCATATGTGCCAAATATATGAAATTAAAGTACTTTACTGTTAAAGAAGAAGTTCAGAAACAAAGAGTGGTACTTGAGAATATTAAAACTAATCTCATGATTGTAGATCCGTTAACAAAGGGCTTACAACCAAAGACATTTAAAGAATATGTTCAAAGAATGGGTCTTGGTTATACTTGTGCTTAATATATTTATGATGTTTTTAACACTCTGAGCTCAATTATGTGTTTCTGATATACATTAATGAATGTCTTGTTTCTCATAATAGTGTACACATTATTGTTTTGAGATATTACAAGATAAGTCTCTATGAGACATTATTGTGGACCATAATGTTATATGTTTTTATAGCTTATGAACCTAGTATGATATGTTGTTAATGTAGTAGTATATGGAAGGAAATATGTAGCTTAAAATTTATGTACAACCGCCATAACTCGCATTAGTAGTTTGTTATATTGTGGTATGTATGATGGACATTATAGAAGAGATTTATTATATGCGCAACTAATGTTTATTAACTATTAATGTTATATGGTCATTGGGTCAAGTGAGAGAATGTAAGAATTATTATTAATTATTATTTGTAAATGTGACATTCGAGCCTGAATTGTTTGAACGAATAAGTATTTAATCTTATATGTACTAGTATTATTTTTCTTTTCTCCATATTATACACAAATAACTATTTATGAAATTTTCAACGAAACACTGTCGCACCCTTTTTCAACGGAACAGTGTCACACCTTTATCATAGGGTGCATTAAGGGTGGCAACGGAACCGGTAACGGAACTACCGGACCGGGACGTTCCGGAACCGGGCACCACGGGCCGGAACCGAACCGGAACCGGGACGGACCGGAACCGGTAATTTCGGAAAAAAATACTTGTACCCGTCCCGGACCGGTAACGGACCGGAAACCGGGTCCAACCGTTATAAATTATATTTTTTTATTAAAATTAAAAAATTAGGAACATTACACTTAAAAATTTATACTTTTCAAGTTTTAAATACAAACTTTCAAACTTTTAAAAGTATAAAAGTTTAAATTTCACAATTTAAAACTTTAAAAATTTAAATTCAAACTTTAAAACTATAAAAATTTAAATTTCACCCTTTAAAAGTTTGAAAATTTAAATTCAAATTTCAAACTTTAAAACTATAAAAAGTTTAAATTTCACACTTTAAAAGTTTGAAAATTTAAATTTAAATTATAAACTTTAAAACTATAAAACTATAAAAATTTAAATTTCACACTTTAAATTTTAAAAGTTTGAAAATTTAAATTCAAACTTTAAAACTATAAAAGTTTAAATTTCACACTTTAAAAGTTAAATTTGAACTTATAAAGACAATAATAAAAAAAAATTAAGGCGAATAGCCTATACTTTTATTAATATTAATTAAATAGTACAAGTTGAGTTACAAAATATTAGTAGAGTATTAAAAAATCTAATATATACAGCCACCTTCTAGGAGGGGTTCTGTTTGAATTAGACCTCAAATTATTATACTCATACTAATAGACATTTAAATTTAATAGTTCATGCTACCAAGTAAATCTTTTTTTAAATCATTTAACATTTCTCTAGTAACATGCTTTGGAATTGGTTGATTAGCTAGTTCTTCCATTGCATCAATGCCGTCATCACTAAAATCTTGCATTATTTCATCAACGTCATTTTCAAATTTGGTCGGTAAAGGTGGACGACCATAACTCCTTCTCTCGCCATTAATCCAATCTCTAAATAGTACGGATATCTCCAAGCTATCTGCTGCTAATGAATATCTATGCTCTCCAATTTGAAATCTTGCTGCATTAAAAGCGTCTTCCGAAGCTACTAAAGATGCTTGAATAGCTAACACATCACGAGCAACCGGTTGAAGTTTTGAAAATCCTTGGCCGCGATTGCTCCACCATTCTAGAAGATCAATAGTAGTAGGTTCTGTATTTTGATTAATATATGCATCAAAATCATTTCTATCATTATGAGAAAGTTCAATAATACAATCTATCATATCATCTTCATTATTATATCTACTCCTAGAACTTTGAGGCTCTTCGTTATGTACTACATTCCTTATATTAGAATTATACAAGTCGTACAATTTTCTAGCTTCAATGTTTATACTATCTTTAACATCTTGACAACTAGGTGTTTCATCATCTTCACTATCAATACCCAAATTAAAATATATTTTATCAACCATTCGTGATGCACCTTCATCTTTGTAATGTGGGTTTAACAAACAAGCAGTTAAATAAATTTGAGGAATAGGAATAAAATATTTTTAAAATTTTTCAATCATTTTCTTAACAGATTGTTCAAATCTTGGTTTATTTTTGAATTTATAAAATTTACTAGAAATATCACAAATATTAGGTAAAACAGAGCAAATAGTTGGATAATAAAGTGCAGATATTTTTTTTGTAGTTAAATAAAAAACTTTTAAGAATTCTATAAGTTCTTTTATGTCATTCCAATCATTATCATCAAGTCTATATGTCATATTTGAATTATGAGCATTCCAAACCATTTGTAAAGGTTTCCTATATTCATAAGCAACTTCAAGCATTTCAAATAAAGAATTTCATCTAGTACACACTGATTTTGGAATTTTTCTAGGTGGAAGATTAAATTCACGACAACGATTTTCAAAATCTCTACGTCTAGACTTAACTTGACATTTAAAAATAAAATGACATGCAGTTTCAACTTTTGTGCAACCATCATCATATATTGTTATACCATCTCTAACAATCAAATTATATATGTGTGCAGCACACCTAATATGAAAACCATCAATATAAATAGGGCAAAGAGACGGTTTTAGTATTTCAACAGCATTACTATTATTAGAAGCATTATCTAATGTGACACTACTTATTTTATCACAAATTCCATAGTTTTGCAAAACATCTATAATTGTTTGAGCTATATAACTACCGGTTTTATGCATTTCACAACATTTATAACCTAAAATTCTTTTTTGCAAAGTCCAATTTTCATCAATCCAATGCGCAATAATTGTGAAATAATCATTACCATTTACACTACGGCCCATATCAGAAGTAATAGCTATTTTACAATTGTTATAATAAAATAAACAACGAAGTTATTGAAAATGTTGAGCTTGATAATCAAAAATAGCCTTTTTAATTGTATTTCTAGTAAAACCTTTAAAATGTGGATTATACACAATTTGAATATAATGAATAAAACCGGGATTTTCAGAAAAACTAAATGGCAAACCCATAACAACAATCATTTTAGCTAATTCTTCAAGATCTTTTTCTCTACTATATGACCGTTGTATACTAGAACCAGAAACATTAGAAGGATTTAATTGTGTTTGGACCATATTAGAGCCATCTACTCTTACATTTTCAGGAAGGGTGGTACCATTTTTTTTAGCTTCGGCTACAGCTTTAGCATGCAAAAATTCATTTTTACAACATGACATTAAATGATTACTCAAATGTCCCGTCCCACCCTGTTTTCCTACAGTTTTATGATTCATTCTATGTTTACATTTATTACAAATAGCTTGTGTTTTATCTTCATTCTGAGTCATAAATTGTCACACAACTGATTTTTTAGCGCGTTGTACCTTAGTCCTAGGATGCACGGGGGGAGTGGGAGCAGGACAACGAAAGGGAGCGGGAGTCGGGGAAGAGGGATTGGGAGTGGGACTAGTAGCCGACGGTGGCTCAGTTTCATCATCATCATATTCATCAACATTATTATCAAAACTATCAACATAAGCATTAACATCATCATGTTCATCATCTTCAGGTAATTCCTCTTCAAAATTACCAAATCTTCTTTGTAAATGTTCATGATAAGGATCTAATCCACTATTACTATCAATATTAAAAACAGTTTCATCAACATGCGTATAATCATCCGTATTTATTCTTAATTGAGAAGTTTTTTTAGTTTTAGATTGAGAAGTACTACCGATTTTTTTATTTTTCTTGGATTTTGAGCTAGATAAATTAGCGAACGAATTAACTATGGTTGTTTTACCCTTTTCAATAATGTTTTTTCCGAAATCCATATTCAAAATATAAAAAGTGAGTAAATTATATATAATACGAAAATGATTAGCAAAGTTTTAAACAAATAAACAACTAAATAGGTAGAGACTAGAGATTAATTACTCACAAAATAAATAATTAAATGTAAACAAATAAATAACTAAATGAAAAGTGAGTTAGAACGAATGTACCAAACGTCTACTTAAAAAAGTAGACGTGTATGACCGGAAGGCGAAAATTGAAAGTTGAATTTTGAAGCTCCAATTTCCAAAGACCAAATTCGTAATTTTAATGAGAAGTCGAGAATAAGAGAATTTAGAGAGTAGAGAGTAGAGAGATTAGAAGATATTTTTGTGAGTGAAAAGAATGAAAGATTAGGGTATTTATAGTTAAAAAAAAGGTTGAAAATGTAGTTTTAAGAAGTTTGGGGTATTAAAAAAAGATTGGGGGGTAGGGAGGTGTAAATGAGGGGTTATGGGGTGAAAGAGCCATTGGTGGGGCTCAAAACCCGTTGCCCAACGGCTCTCAACGGCTATTTTTCAAATTTTCAGATTAAAAAAAAAAAAAAAAAGTTCCGAATCGGACCGGACCGGGACTAACCGGACCGGGACGGACCGGTAAATCCCGGTTTCCGTCCCGTTACCCCTCCCGGACCGGAACAAGTCCGGATCTAACCGGCACTATCCGGAACTGAGACGGAACCGGTAACGGACCGGAACGGACCGGAACCGGTACCGGTACCTCCCGGTTCCGTTGCCACCCTTAGGGTGCATCCACTACAGAAAATAGTAGGAAGAAAGAAAAATGAAAGCTCCTTAAAATGGGTAAAACAAAAAAAATAAAAAGTGTCAACTTTTGACTTGGTCTACAGATGTTGACAAATTGAACCTTAAAAGTCAACAAGTCTAATTTATGGGGGTGATGGGACAGGAGAGTATAAGAACAAGCTACCGAGGTGCAAAATTTGTACTTGCTTTTACTTGAACGTTTCTAATTACATACTTCCTCCGTCCCTATTTACTTGTCCATATTTCCTTTTTTAGATGTCCCTATTTAGTTGTCCATTTTGACAAATCAAGAAAGGACAACAAATTTTTTCCTATTATACCCTTATTTACACTTCTTGAAAATTGTAAAAGTGTATGTTGTTTCCCTCCAATTTGTTTCACTTGAATTCAAATAAGTGGTTGTAATTTTGAAGTGAAATGTTGTCATAAGGGTAAAATTGTAATTTCACTGTGCTAATCATTGTTGTCTTAATTTGTGTGCCATTTCTAAAGTGGACAACTAAAAAGGGACGGAGGGAGTACTATTCCATCCGTACTATAATAATTGGCCACCTTATGAAAATTATATGTTTCGAATTATTTATCTACTTATTAAATCAAAATAAAATAAAATTCTAAAAAAAATCATTCTATCCTTAGTATTAATACTTTTTGAATATCTTAATGTGCATCAATATATATAAAGAATAAATTAGAAAAAAAATAAGTGTTTGATATATAATTTCTTAAACATCATGTAAAATGAAAGCTAACCAATTAATATGAAACGATATGAGTAAAACTTTATATGAATTTAGAATACGAAGGGTCTGTTTGGAAAGCTACTTGGTAATTGAAATTGATGTAATTACTGGGGTAATAATTATCAGCCTAGTAATTACACTGTCTAGTAATTACACTGACCTGTTTGGTTGCCACAGTGTAATTACTCTGTAATTACACATGTCTTGTTTAGATGCTACAATGTAATTACACATGTTCTGTTTGGATGCACAATTGCAATTATAAAAATATAATAAATTTTAAAAATAAAAATTAATTATTTAAAATTTATACTAGACAAATAAGAAACTTTATAAATGACATTAAATTAAATATTTAAGATATATATTCTTTTTTGAAAATATATTAATTAATAAACATATTTTCTGTAACTAATATTATGAAAAAATAATTGATTTATATTTTTTCAAATTAATATATTTCAATTGAATTGATCGTAACAACTAAAAGTATGAAGTTTCTACGAACATCATGAAATGCATGTTTGATAAAAAGAATAATATATAAATAAAATGTCATAAATTATTAAATGTTTGACAAAAATATAATCTATCAAGTCTAATTAAAAAATGACGTGCAATGTAAATTCAATATTACTAAAACAAATGAAACTAAAAATATAACATAGGTTATAAATTCAAAACAAAAAATTTAACATAATACTATTATAACAAATTTCAACATAGCAAAAACTATGATTTATTTTTATTTTTTCTTAATAAAGAAAACGTAAGTCTATAACCTTACTTAACAATAAATTCTATTTTAATTTAAAAATTAGAATACTAATAAAATTATGCTAATGAGAAAATAAGCATGGCATAAAGAAATAGATAATACGAGAAAATTACATAAAATCACGTAACGTAAGGTTGAGAACAAGAAGAAAATACAAGAAAATTACATAAGCGCGCGTTGTAGAACGTCAGGGTTGAGCGTTGGAATCCCCGTGACAGCGCTTGAATATTTGTTTTACGTTTTGAGGAGGCTTCAACTCTTCCTTTCTTTTTGTGTTCTCTTTTCTTTTTTCATTAATGTGTGCGGGAGTTTAGTTTTTTTTTGCTTTTTAAAAATTATTCTTATTGATTTTCTATTTCACTATGTATTTATCTTTAATTCATACGAATGTCATGTGTGAATTTTATATTAGTTAAAGATTAATTTAACATCTTATAAATATTAATAAGAATATATTTAGAGAATAAGGTCTCTTATTTTTTATTTTTTTTTACAAAAAAAACTACTACTTCAATATATCTTTAGTATTAGAATATCTAAAAGAAAACACTATCGAATATTCATGTTTGATCAATTTGTTTACAAAAATTGAAAAAGAAATTAAATAACTCAAAGTATATTCTAAAATTAAAGGAACCAACCCGTTTACCCTATTTAGACGATATGGCACCCACAACCTTCGAATTCTGGATCCGCCTCTGGATGTTAACGAGGATATAACTCAGATATGGACGCCTCATTTCGTGATGAACCAATAGATTTACTTTTGGCTAGTTCACTAGAGTCTGTCATTCTTGTGTTGTATTCTTGAATAAGCGACGTCTCTGCGGTAATATTACTGTGCATATAGAATGCTGGCCCTGAAGGCATGGGAAGACTCAACGAAAAGCTACTGAGCATGAGAACAACAGCTGCCATGGTTGGTCTATCAGCCACACTTTCTTGAACACACAATAAAGCTATGTGAATGTTTCTCATTATGTCACGAATCAGTCCTGTGCTTTCCTTCAGCATTGGATCTACAAAATCTATAGTTGTTCCATTACGCCAGCTTAACCAAGCCTGTATGTGAATGTGATAGTTCAATTATCAGAATAAGATGATATTCTCTGACCATTTCACAAAATTAATACTTGATTGATTGGCCAGGTTACTTACAAAACTCAAAAGGTCTTCCACCGATTCTCCATTTCTGAAACAAGTGTTTTTTTGGCCACTTAAAATTTCTAAGACTAGAACTCCAAAGCTAAAAACATCTGACTTGACGGAAAATTGCCCGTGCATTGCATACTCTGGTGCCATATATCCACTGCGAAACAAAAACAAGAATTACGTCAACATATATAACATTGCATATATAGTAGTCCAAACAGTGGGATCAGCAAAACTAAATTGCATGTTTCATTAATGATCTTGGACATTTTCTCAAGGAAGTCAAAAGCATTGTGCAGCAATTTATACTACAAATTGGGTTGTTATGTCTTACTGCAATGTGAAGACAACATCTTAGACCATTGATCTATTCTTGGCTGAGCAAACAACAAGTTTTGATGAGTTAAGACCTATATCTTGTATTTTGCTACCGCGAGATCATATCTTATAACCTCTTTGAACAATGAGAGTTCATATGCAGAAAAGAATAACATATTTTTGTTCTATACAAAATCAAATTTAGCTTATTCATTTCCAGAACTCTGTTTTGGCTGAAGATCTAACTTGTTGAAATGAACTTCATTTTAATCATTAGAGATTGCAACTTTGGTAGTGACCAAATTGAGAACAAAACTCTAGGTATATAACCATCATCTTGAATAATACTAAGTTTGTACACCACCAAAGTCCTAGTTCAACAAAATTGAGGTAAGCATTCCTAAAGATAGTACAATGTCGAGCAAAATTCATATTGAAAATTCTAATAACAATTCAAAGAAAGATTTTCTTTTGTCTCGAGGCAGCTATATTCTTTGCTAAATTGTTAAATAATCCATCCTAGCAAAATGAAAATAACAGTCTATCCAATGAGAGATGTAAAACTTACTAGGTCCCAACAATTCTGTTTGTGCTGCCTTGAGTTTCATCCAATTCAAATAGCCTTGCCATGCCAAAATCTGAGATTTTAGGATTCATTTCTGCATCTAGTAGAACATTACTAGCTTTGAGATCACGGTGAATGATCCGAAGCCTAGAATCCTCATGAAGATAAAGAATTCCCTTAGCAATGCCTCCTATGATTTTGGATCGTCTTTCCCAATTCAATTGCCTACGTTTAACTGAATCTGCAAACAAGATGAAGAATATAAAACATTTTTAATTCTAAGTCACTTAAAATGCTACTACAGGCAACTGCTCATTATAAGTGCAATTAGTTCTATGGTAAATAAGGCAGACAACCAGACAAAATATCAAATTACATTGACAGAATAACGTTTGTATATAAGTTAAATTCATAACTTATTGATGCTCAAGCTCAATACTTGATAAAAAGTTAAGCAGTACATACCAAATAAGAAGTGGTCAAGACTTGCATTGGGAACAAACTCATAGACAAGAAGTCGCTCTGTTCCATCTAGGCAAAATCCCAGCAACCTAACCAAATTCCTGTGTTGAAGCCTGGCAACCAACAAGACCTCATTTTTGAATTCTAGATCACCTTGGCCTGAATCTGCTGATAACCTTTTCACTGCTACTTCTTGTCCATTTTGAAGCTTACCCTAAAATATAATATGAAAACAACTTGACAAATTATGAACTAAAACAATGAAATTATAACCCGTACTCTTGTTCCAACTAGGGTGTTTTGAATAAAGGAGTTAACTTATTTATGTCAGTGGAAAAAAAAATTGTACTATAGAAGTTAAAATTATGCAACAATATGTAAGTTAAATTACCTTGTACACAGGACCAAATCCGCCTTGTCCGAGCTTATTAGCATCTGAGAAGTTATCTGTTGCTGCTCTAATTGCCGAAAAATCATATTGCAAAGATTCCGCAATACTAGTATCATCAATAGATGTACCTTTACAAACATAGTAGTAATAGCACACAACAAATTAGTGAAACGTAGTCTTAAGAATTTAACTTTCCTGAATTATTGTTTGTTTATAGTTTACGCTTACTCTGAATTTCGTTCACCAGCTTCCTCTTTCGCTTCCTTATCAAGATGACAGCAATACAAATAATAAGAATAACAACTGTAACAGTTGACACAACGATAATGATGATTGTTCGTGTTGTTTTGTCATCCTCTCCTGTTGGAACTGTTTTATCGTCCGTCCCTGTTGGAACTGTTTTATTATCATTTCCTACAAAAAGAAAAAAGCTTCAAGTTAATATAATATCTTCCCATTCCCAATTCACTTGTCTTACTTTCCTTTTAAGAATAACTAAGAAACTATGCATATTACTTATTGAATATCACAAATACAACTGCTCCCATAATATCCAGCCTTAACTCATGTCAAAGATTTGTGGTTGTGTTGAATTGTTTGCTCTATCTCATCTAAAGACTTAAGTTGTTATACAAAGTACACTTGTCTTTAGTTGACGTCTTCAACATGCCACCTCAAGTGCGAGCCTAAATCCCTTTTATGAGTCAAGCACACAGTAATTCTTCTTGATAGATGGTGACGGAGAGATTTGAATGTACAACCATATTATTGAATTGTGTTACTCATTTAAAAACTTGAACTAAATGACTTATGTCTTCAACAGTCACATCAAAATTGGGATTAGCAAAAGGAAGAATAAAAATGTGTTCACCTGCAGGTGGTGGAGCTTCCAACGGCACATCCTCGAAGAAACGGGAACTTTCATAACGTAAGTTGCACCTAACCCCTATGATTCTTCCACCCCTCTTTCCCAGGCAGGGACATTGAGGCAAGGTTCCATAAGCGTCAGTTAAGCAATTGAAGCAACTCTGACGAGATAAATCAGGAGTACACTGCACAAGTGCATATATAGACTGACGATCTGGACCTATCGCATTACCAGTAGCATATTTTTGAAGAGGACCACCATCTACAGCACTGTCTCGTAAATTTTCCAATAATTTCCCTAGCTCCTGGTTAAATTCCTCGGGTTTTGTGGCATTCGCAGGATTCCGAAAGTAATATTTAATAGAAAATGATGGAGTTTCTATAATGGATTGATTCGAATACTGTAACATACATTCATCATAGCCACCGAAAACTTCTTTTTGGTTAGGACATAACTGTGCAATCTTTTGAACAACATTATCGACACAAACGCGACAATCGTCTAGCTCCACGTCTCCTCTACATAACACAATAACGCTGGCTCTATCAGAGTTTTGGCCAATAGAAGCATTGTAGAAACCATAGTTATCTATTTTTGAGGAAAGGGAAGTGAGGAGTGTCTTTAGATTGTTCTTGTAGGTACTATTATCAGTATAGTTACCATTCTCACCACATGTGCCGAATCGTAAATCAGGCAGCTGCGCTACAATATTGAGAACATGTAAATGCAAAAACATCAAGAGTAGCCACTTTTGAATAGCCATGGCAGCTATGTCTGTTTAAGTTACAAGCAAATTTTTGATATCAGTGCTGAATATGTAAAATAGAACCTAGAACAGGAAGAGCTTGTAAAAAGAGTTGGAGATAACGTATTGACCGGGGTGTAGTCAACTACATTTGTCTTGGCAGTACAATTTCTGACATATTAGTTAAGCAAGAAAAGGATATTCATATTTGAAGGCTAGTTGCAAAACTAACACTCGGTTGGATTGGATTCAAATTTTAAAAGAAAAAGAGCTTTTAAAATTATTTGTAATAATCTTAAATATGCTGTAACATTTATCTTGTATAATATAAGTATGATTGTTAAAGTATAAAATGAAATTATTTTTAGATACAAAATATAAGAAAATACTACTCTATCAAATTTCTTTTAAACAAACTGTAGTTCTTTTGAAATAATGTCACGTACAATGGAATTAATAAGGAATAGTACCAACATTTGACTTGGTCTATATCTTTTGGTTGAATAATTGACTTTTAAGGGTGCATTTGTGAATATTTTTGAAAAATATTTTTTGTAGAGAAATAATTAGGAGGAAAATGACTTTTCTTTAAGGAAAAATCAAGTTCTACGAATGATATTTTATATAGATTTTGTCATTTTCACCCTTCAATATATCTCATATTTACCCCATCCTGCACCTATCTGCCCACAACACGGTCCTTACGTCAGATATCATTTGTTTTAAATTATATATAAATATTTTTGAAATGATATTTACTTATACACAAAATAATAATTAAAAACTCATTTATTTTTTTTAATAATATTTCAGCACAAAATAGTTCCATTCATACCGAACATACCATGGATCAATTAAGGCGGCCATCAATTAATGGAATTTCTACGGTTATGGTAGTGATGTGACATGAGTGGATAATAACAAGCCATCAAGGTGGGAAAATAATGACCGCTTCTTGTCATACTATATGACCGAAGAGGGAGTAACTATATTCTTCGATCTTCTAGATGAAGTTGAAAGTTACTCCCTTCGTCTCCGCTTCGTTTTAGTTATTATAATAAGGATTTAACACACTTCCAAGAAAAAATTAAGATAAAATTAAAAAATAATAATTTTTGAGTATACATGACAATTAAAAAAGATGGAAATAGTATTGATTAATTTATATATTTTATTTGTTTACTATTATTTTCATAAATAACCACTATAACAAACTAAATTATGTTTCATTGCAATAGTTTGCATGTTTGCATAATTAGCGGGTACAGTTGTATAGTTAAGCTATTTTTGTATAAATTCGAAATAACTAATTTATACAAATACAAACATCTAAATTTTAAACAGTTATATGAATTATATTATACAAAATTACATTATACAAAAGTTATACAAATTTCGAATTATACAAACTCAAAATCCTAATCCGTGTAATTATCACTGAATGTTAATCGCGAATGATAATTAACTAAAATTATAGATATGATGACTAATTAACTAATATATATTTACTTAATCATCTAAATTTTTCATTAAAGAAAGAATGAGTCATCTATAAACTTGACGTATAATTAATGGGCGATGTCAAATTCCTTAATCTATTAGTCAATTATTATCAATTATATACACCTATCTCTTACAAGATTTTAAAAATATATTTATTTTATTATAAAATAGTTCACGATAGTAATAAGACCATCCTAAGGTATAAATTACTTTTTTAACAAATATTTGAACAATGCTAATAAATTATGGTTGTCGATATTATTATAATTATTTTTTTTGGCCAAACATGCCATCCATGATATTTTGCTAAATGTTTGCTCAGTTAGACTTTTTTTTTAATTAATTCAACTAAGCCAGTATTATTTATTTTAAAACTATACCTCAATTATTAATTTTACAAATTGTTACGAATATGTAATTATTCGGAATTTCAGCTTACTCGTCTCAATTAATAGGGGCAAAAATACATTTCCATTACTATTGAAAAACTACACCACTTTTACAAGTTCAAAAAGTAATACTTATGACGCAAATTAGTCCAACAACAAAAGAATCATTGATAAATCAATCGCAAGAACCCCTAACTAATTGGGTTCGAACAAATAGCAAAGTAAATAAGAAAATTTATTAAGTAACAACATATTCGCATTCGGGGTTTACACCAGACCTATAAATGAATGATACACGTTTGCATATATATAGAGAGACTTCTAGCACTATATGTATGGATGTTTTATCGAGGATGCAACTCAGTTATCAAATCCTGATTTCCTTAAGAACATATTGTTTTATTTTCGGAAATTGTTGAATTGACATCTCCAAAGTGTAAAATCTGTGGGTTTACTTCGTTGTGTGGAACTGGAAGACTCAAAGAGTGACTACTGAGCATGAGAAGTACTTCACCCATGTTTGGTCTATTAGCAACATTTTCTTGAACGCACAATAAAGCAATGTGGATGTATCTCACTATGTCACCAACAGGTCCTGAGCTTCCCCTCAGCATAGGGTCTATCAAATTTGAAATTGTTTCTTCGCGCCAGTTCAACCAAGCCTGTGATAGATCAGGCATCACAAAATCATAAATTATACTACCTCTGATTCACATTATGCATTCCTCTTGAGAAAGACATTTGATGGCATTTTTTATACAAAGTGTTTGTCTAAATAGCAATTAATTTTTCTTTTGAATGTTTCAATTAGTAAACTAGTTTGGAATTGAGGAATACTTAATTGATTGATTGGCCAGCTAGTTACTTACAACGCTCAGAAGGTCTTCCACAAAATCTCCGTTTCTGGAACATTTGTTTCGTTGACCGCTTATAATTTCCAGGACTAGTACTCCAAAGCTATAAACATCTGATTTCACTGAAAATTGCCCCTGCATTGCATACTCTGGAGCCATATACCCACTGCAAAACTAAAACAAAAATTGTCTGACTTCTCTAACAAGGTAGTGTACTTTTAGTCAGTTCCACACATGTCGGGAAAAAACTTAAATTATTGTACTTAGAGATGACATATTTTATTCACCTTATTATGTTTCAATACATCGATTCATTATTCATGTGCATGTCTAATTCTTTTTATGTGTCTGCTCTTATGTCATATTTAATATTTGCAACCATCTCGTCTATAGGTTTGATTAAATTAAATTGTTAAATAAGGTAACTAAACTTTATAGTATCTACTTAGGTACATATGTCTTCAAATGAAAGTGGAAAAATATAATTTACCTGCAGGTGGCGGAGCTTCCAACGGCACATCAACGAAGAAACGGGAACTTTCACAACGGAAGTTGCACCTAGGCCCAATTATTCTTCCACCCCTCTTTCCCAGGCAAGGACATTGAGGCATGGTTCCATAAGCGTCAGTTAAGCAATTCTGAGGAGATAAATCAGGAGTACACTGCACAAGTGCATATATAGTCTGATAATCTGGACCTGTCACATTACCACTAGCATATTTTCGAAAGGGACCACCATTTACAGCACGGTCTCGTAAATTTTCCAGTAATTTACCCAGTTCCTGGTTAAATTCCTCGGGTTTTGAGGCATTCACAGTATTCCGACGAAAATATTGAACAGACAACGATTGAGTATTTATAATGGATAGATTCGAGTAATGCAACAAACATTCATCATAGCCACCAATAACTTCTTTTTGGGTAGGACATAACTGTACAAGTTTTTGAGCAGCGTTATGGATACAACTGCGACATTATTTTAGCTCCACATCTCCTCTACATAGCACAATACCACTGACCTCGTCGGTGTTTTGGCCAATGGAATCATAGTAGAAACCATAGTTATCTATTTTTGAGGAAAAGGAAGTGAGGAGTGTGTTTAGATTGTTCTTGTAGGTACTATTCTCAGTATAGTTACCATTCTTACAGCATGAACGGTATCGTAAATCAGGAAGCTGCGCTACGATATTGAGAACTTGTTTATGCAAAAACAGAAAGAGTAGCACCTTCTGAATAGCCATGGTCATGGTTGTCTAACTTGCATTTCCATTTGTAGAAAGCTTAGATATTTTGACATCAAAGGCAAAAATGAGTTGGCTTTTATTTTTATTTTTATTTTTTTAGCTTAAAAAAACATGCGTCAGGTCATTAAACTAGTTGTACCTAATATTCTTTCTATCTAATAATAATTGTAATTTAGGACAGAAATTAAGAAATACTAGTAAATGATAGATATAATTTTACCAAATTATCCTTATTAAATAAAGTCTTTTAAATATTTAAAAATAAGAATAAAATAGACATAAAATAATAAATCATTCATTAATTTTATAAAAACTGAACCAGAATTATCACTTTCTGGCTTAAGTGACCTTTTGAGTGAATTGACCTAGCAAAAGATAAAACTTCTGATGACTTGGTCTATATCTTTGGATTTGCCAAATTTTTCTCCTTAGAAAATATGAAATTCGTAGACTCTAATTTATGGGAATAATGGGAATTGGGACAGGAGTGGATACCAAGAAGCCACCAAGGCTGCAAATTTTGAACTTTATATGATTACTCCAGAAAATGAAATCCAACTTATTTTTTACAACTACCATATTTTCCTTTTTTTTTCCCCTAGTGTTTTAAATTTTAATCCACAATAATTTCTTTAGAATTTCTGGGAATTACTCTACAAAAGAATTTTAAAAAATTGCTCAAGTTCGCTGCAGTGGATCATTTATATTATATTTTTCCTGTCTTTAATTACTTATTCACTTTTAAATTCCTATTAAGAAAACAATAATTGACATAGTGAATTTACTAGTTTATCCCAATTGATTATGAAGTGGATGAATTAAAAACTTTAGATTTTCAAGAAGTATTACCTTTTTCAAAATAATTAATTAATGGTATAATAGATAAAAAAAATTTATCATTTCTTGATTTGTCAAAATAAACAAGTAATTAGAAACAACTATAAAAGAAAAACTGGACAAGTAATTAGGGACGAGGGAGTATGTCCTTGTATCTTCTCTGTTGCTCTTCCGACAATACACTTAAATATTTGTGAAATTTCCAACAAAGGGGTGTCATCATAAACTTGGGAAAAAAAATAATTGAAAGCTCCTAAAAAGGGATTAAAGAAACAAATGTCAACTTTTGACTTGGTTTACATCTCAAAAGTTGACAAATTGAATCTTCAAATTCAACAAGTCTAATTTATGGGGTGATGGGACAGGAGAGTATAAGAACAAGCTACGGAGGTGAAAACGTTTCTAATTACAGACTATTCTGTCCGTACATAATACTTCCTCTGTCCCATTTAATATGTCATGCATTTTTTTAAATAGTTGATTTATAATACTTGTCATTTTATAAAATCAATTCATAAATTACCATATTGATCCTTTTTTTACTCTTGTGAGTCATTAGTCTTGAAAATATATATTTGATCAACTTAGAAAAACTAAATAAATTATTCATGTTTATTGGTTAAATTAATTAATCAAAATAAATTAATTCATATTCATTGATTGAAAACTTGAGTATCAAAAAAATTAAATAAGGGTAGAAGGGTAAAGTTAAATCATTTCTTAATACAAGTGCAAAGTAAAAAAGTGATAAAATGGGACGGAGGGAGTAGTTGGCTACCTTATTAAAATATATGTTTTGAATTATGTGTCTATTTATTAAATTAAAATAAAATTAATTTAAAAAAATTCATTCTACCCCTATTATTAGTACTTTTTGAAAGCCTAAATAAATTTAGAAATTTTTTAAAAAATAATCAGGAGTTCATTATTTTGTATCTATTCTAATGATATATATTTATGTGCCCTATGTTATTAAATATATTTTTCATGAATTATCGTAATGTACATCAATAAAAATAAAGAAAAATTTAGTTATCTGATATGTAATTTCTCAAACACCACATAAAATAAAAGATAATCAATCAATATGAAACGGAATGAGTAAAATTTTATATGATTCCATAATACGAAAAGTTATTTTGGCTCTTCCAATAGTATAAAGTTGTACGTAATGAATTCCTAGAAATAGGGACTATTTCCTTTCCTCTTCTTTTCTTTTTCCTTTTGCCCGTCCATAAAGTTGAAAAGACGTGTGAGATGCCCATATGATGCTTTCTTACAAACCAAGCCAGTTAAAATGAATACGGATGTATTTAGCTCCAAGTTAAATACTTTCTATCCCTGATTATTTGTCAATTTTCAAATTGACACTTATTAAAAAATAATAATTGACATAGTGAGTTTATCAATTTATCTCTATTAATTATAAAGTGGATGAATTAAAAATATAAGATTTTTCAAAAAGTTTGACCTTTTTCAAAATAATTAATTAAGGGTATAATAGGTAAAAAAAAAATTGTCTTTTCTTAAATTGCAAAATAGATAGGAATAACTATAAAAGAAAATATGAACAAGTAATTAGAAAAAAAAAAAGAGTATAACTATTTTAAAACTATATATTGTATTAAAATGAGTGTTACTTTTACATATAAACTTTACAATAATTGCTAGCTATACTACAAGTCCAAGGCACGTACACTAAAAGTGGTACCAACACATAAAATAAGTAAACTCGGAGAAAAAGGCTACAAATATTTCATTTGACTAGGTCTACATCTCAGAAGTTGACAAATTCAAACTTCAAAGTTAACAAGTCTTTTATGGGGGTGATGGGACATGAGAGAATAAGAACAAGCTACCGAGGTGCAAAATTTGTACTTGCTTTTACTTGAACGTTTCTAATTACATACATACTTTTCCATCCCTACTATAATATATAGTTGGCTATCTTAATAAAATTATATGTTTCGAATTATTTATCTATTTATTAAATTGAATTTAAAAAATTCATTTAACTCCTATTATAAATACTTTTTGAATATCTTAATGTACATCAGAATGAATTAGAGAAATTAATTATTTGATATATAATTTCTTAAATATCATATAAAATGAAAGATAATCAATTAATATGAAACAAAATATGTAACATTTTACATGATTTTAGTAAACGAAAAGTTATTTGGCTCTTCAAATAGTATAAAGTGGTATGGAAGGAGTTCCTAGAAATTGAGACCTTTTCCTTTCCTCTTGTTTTCTTAGTTAAATAACTACTCATTTTAAAACTATGCATTGTATTAAAAAGAGTGTTACTATTACATATAAACTTTATAATAATTATTGTTAGCTAGACTACACGTACACTAAAAGTGGTACCAACACATAAAATAAGTAAACTCAGAGAAAAAGGTTATCATACTAAGGATGTTAACGAGGATATAACTCAGATATGGATGCCTCATTTCGTGATGAACCAATAGATTTACTTTTGGCTAGATCACTAGAGTCTGTCATTCTTGTGTTGTATTCTTTAATAAGCGACGTCTCTGCGGTAATATTACTGTGCATATAGAATGCTGGCCCTGAAGGCATTGGAAGACTCAACGAAAAGCTACTGAGCATGAGAACAACAGCTGCCATGGTTGGTCTATCAGCCACACTTTCTTGAACACACAATAAAGCTATGTGAATGTTTCTCATTATGTCACGAATCAGTCCTGTGCTTTCCTTCAGCATTGGATCTACAAAATCTATAATTGTTCCATTACGCCAGCTTAACCAAGCCTGTATGTGAATGTGATAGTTCAATTATCAGAATAAGATGATATTCTCTGACCATTTCACAAAATTAATACTTGATTGATTGGCCAGGTTACTTACAAAACTCAAAAGGTCTTCCACCGATTCTCCATTTCTGAAACAAGTGTTTTTTTGGCCACTTAAAATTTCTAAGACTAGTACTCCAAAGCTAAAAACATCTGACTTTACGGAAAATTGCCCGTGCATTGCATACTCTGGTGCCATATATCCACTGTGAAACAAAAACAAGAATTACGTAACATTCCGCAACTTATATAACATTGCATATTTAGTAGTCCAAACAGTGGGATCAGCAAAACTAAATAGCTGTTAAAACAGGGAACTACTTGATGTTAAAAGTCAGAACTACATGTTTCATTAATGATCTTGGACATTTTCTCAAGGAAGTCGAAAGCACAAATTGGGTTGTTATGTCTTACTGCAATGTGAAGACAACATCTTAGACCACTGATCTATTCTTGGCTGAGCAAATAACAAGTTTTGATGAGTTAAGACCAATATCTTGTATTTTGCTACCGCGAGATCATATCTGATAACCTCTTTGAACAATGAGAGTTCATATGCAGAAAAGAAGAAGATATTTTTGTTCTGAAAATCAAATTTAGCTTATTCATTTTCAGAACTCTGTTTTGGCCGAAGATCTGAACTTCATTTAAATCATTAGAGATTGAAACTTTGGTAGTGACCAAATTGAGAACAAAACTCTAGGTATATAACCATCATCTTGAATAATACTGAGTTTGTACACCACCAAAGTCCTAGTTCAACAAAATTGAGGTAAGCATTCCTAGAGATAGTACAATGATGAGCAAAATTCATATTGAAAATTCTAATAACAATTCAAAGAAAGATTCTCTTTTGTCTCGAGGCAGCTTTTATTCTAACCAAGTTGTTAAATAATCCTTCATAGCAAAATGCTAATAACAGTCTATCCAACGAGAGAGGTAAAACTTACTAGGTCCCAACAATTCTGTTTGTGCTGCCTTGAGTTTCATCCAATTCAAATAGCCTTGCCATGCCAAAATCTGAGATTTTAGGATTCATTTCTGCATCTAGTAGAACATTACTAGCCTTGAGATCACGGTGAATGATCCGAAGCCTAGAATCCTCATGAAGATAAAGAATTCCCTTAGCAATGCCTCCTATGATTTTGGATCGCCTTTCCCAATCCAATTGCCTACGTTTAACTGAATCTGCGAACAAGATGAAAAATATGAAAAAAACAAATAATTCTAAGTCACTTAAAATGTTACTACAGGCAACTGCTCATTATAAGTGCAATTAGTTCTATGGTAAATAAGGCAGACAACCAGACAAGATATCGAATTACATTGACAGAATAACTTTTGTTAGGGGTGTACGTGGCCGGGTTGGTTCGGGTTTTTCAAATATCAACCAAACCATTTGTGTCGGATTTTTGAATTTATAAACCAAACCAAATCAATAAAATTCGGGTTTTTCAACCTCAGATTTTTTCAGATTTTTCGGGTTTTTTGGATTTTCGGGTTTTTCTGGTAAAGTATTTATACAAACATATAATTTACTTGTAGTTCAAATATTTATTTAGTCCTACCAAAATATAACTATCTAAGGTGTTTCTTAAGAAAATAACACAAAATATGATATGATTAATGACATTAAAATATCCAACAAAAAAATAATAATGAAATCGCTTAAAACAAATATTGCAAATTAATAAGTAATAATGAAATAATCATAATTTAAAAGTACTAAATCATGCTAAAATAAGTTTAATAAGCATTAGTTACATGACTAAGTATTAAAGGAAATTAAAATTAGATTATGTATTTTAATTGTCTAAACTTTTGTAAAACTAAAGAACAAATATTCAATATTATTGTCATTCTTAGTGTTGAATGGATTTTCTTTTTGCATTAGTATTAATTCGATTTTGATTTAAGTTTTATTATAATTATCAACATCTATGGACTATAATCTTTATTGAACCATTAAGAATTCTAACTTTCAAACATGAAATAATATATTAAAAGATAAAAACTATGAAAAAGTATAACAAATATTTTAAAATTATATCAAACTAAATATTTTTACGTATAAAATAAAATTTTAAAATTATATATATAATGTCGGGTTGGTTTGGCCTCGGGTTGATTTTTTTTAGTTGAAACCAAACCAACCCAAATACAGTCAGGTTTTTTTTTCAATACCAAACCAAATCAAACCAAACCACTAGTCGGGTTTTTTTTTCTGTTTGACTCACTTTGCGTTTTAGTTCGATTTTCGATTCAATTTTGTACACCCCTAACTTTTGTATATAAGTTAAATTCATAACTTATTGATGCTCAAGCTCAATATTGATAAAAAGTCAAGCAGTACATACCAAATAAGAATTGGTCAAGACTTGCATTGGGAACAAACTCATAGACAAGAAGTCGCTCTGTTCCGTCTAGGCAAAATCCCAGCAACCTAACCAAATTCCTGTGTTGAAGCCTGGCAACCAACAAGACCTCATTTTTGAATTCTAGATCACCTTGGCCTGAATCTGCTGATAACCTTTTCACTGCTACTTCTTGTCCATTTTGAAGCTTACCCTAAAATATAAATGAAAACAAATTGAAAAAATATGAACTAAAACAATGAAATTATAACAAGTACTCATATTCAGTGGAAAGAATATTTGTACTATAGAAGTTAAAATCATGCTACAATATGTAAGTTTAATTACCTTGTACACAGGACCAAATCCGCCTTCTCCGAGCTTATTAGCATCTGAGAAGTCATCTGTTGCTGCTCTAATTGCCGAAAAATCATATTGAAAAGATTCTGCAATACTAGTATCATCTACCGATGTACCTTCACGAACATAGTAGTAATAGCTTACAACAAATTAGTGAAACATGGTCTTAATAATTCAACTTTCCTGAATTATTGTTTGTTTATAGTTTACGCTTACTCTGAATTTCGTTCACCAGCTTCCTCTTTCGCCTCCTTATCAAGATGACAGCAATACAAATCATAAGAATAACAATTGTAACAGTTGACACAATGATAATGATAATTGTTCGTGTTGTTTTATCATCCTTCCCAGTTGGAGGTGTTTTATTTTCCGTCCCTATTGGAACTGTTTTATTATCATTTCCTACAAAAAAAGAAGAAGCTTAAAGTTAGTACAATATCTTCTCATTCCCAATTCACTTGTCTTACTTTGCTTTTAAGAATAACTAAGAAACTTTGCGTATTGCTTATTGAATATCACAAATACAATTGGTCCTATAATATAGTATGTTCCTCCAGCCTTAACTTATGTCAAAGATTTGTGGTTGTGTTGAATTGTATGATCTATCCCATCTAAAGGCATAAGTTGTTATACATAGTACACTTGTCTTTTTCCCCATGAATTGGTTATTCCTAAACGAGTCATGAAGGGTATAACGAACATACCTTGTCTCCACATTGGATCAAGAACAGGATCGGACTTGTTTGGCTTTGTGCCTAGACAGTTTGCATTTCATAAAACTAAAAAAAAACTAGGACACCCCCTTCTTTTGATTTATGTTGCATCAGTCTCATAGAATGGGGTAGGTAGGAGATGATCAGTGATGGGAAGGCACTCATTTCAATCTCTATAAACGGTGACAATTTCTCAGTCTATTTGATCGAATTGATAGATACGAAACCTCTCCATTCTTAGGATTTTATCAATCAGATGAAAAGAAAAAAAGACTTATACTTGATGTCTTCAACACGCCACCTAAAGTGCGAGCCTGATTCTCTTTTATGAGTCAAGCAAACAGTAAATCTTCTTGATAGATGGTGACAAAGAGATTTGAATGAAGAACCATATTGAATTGTGTTACTATATATCTCATCTAAAAACTTAAAACTATTTGATTTTTATTTAATTAATTATGTCTTCAACAGTCTCAATCAAAATTGGATATTGATAAAATTGGGATTAGCAAAAGGAAGAATAAAAATGTGTTCACCTGCAGGTGGTGGAGCTTCCAACGGCACATCCTCGAAGAAACGGGAACTTTCATAACGGAAGTTGCACCTAACCCCTATGATTCTTCCACCCCTCTTTCCCAGGCAGGGACATTGAGGCAAGGTTCCATAAGCGTCAGTTAAGCAATTGAAGCAACTCTGACGAGATAAATCAGGAGTACACTGCACAAGTGCATATATAGACTGAATATCAGGACCTATCGTATTACCAGTAGCATATTTTTGAAGAGGACCACCCTGTGCAGCACGGTCTCGTAAATTTTCCAATAATTTTCTTAGCTCCTGGTTAAATTCCTCGGGTTTTGAGGCATTCGCAGGATTCCAAAGAAAATATCGAACAGACAACGATGGAGTATCTATAATGGATTGATTCGAATACTGTAACATACATTCATCATAGCCACCGAAAACTTCTTTTTGGTTAGGACATAACTGTGCAATCTTTTGAACAACATTATCGACACAACCGCGACAATCGTCTAGCTCCACATCTCCTCTACATAACACAATAACGCTGGCTCTATCAGAGTTTTGGCCAATAGAAGCATTGTAGAAACCATAGTTATCTATTTTTGAGGAAAGGGAAGTGAGGAGTGTGTTTAGATTGTTCTTGTAGGTACTATTCTCAGTATAGTTACCATTCTCACCACATGTGCCGAATCGTAAATCAGGCAGCTGCGCTACAATATTGAGAACATGTAAATGCAAAAACATCAAGAGTAGCCACTTTTGAATAGCCATGGCAGCTATGTCTGTTTAAGTTGCAAGCAAATTTTGATATCAGTGCTGAATATGTAAAATAGAACCTAGAACAGGAAGAGCTTGTAAAAAGAGTTGGAGATAACGTATTGACCGGGGTGTAGTCAACTACATTTGTCTTGGCAGTACAATTTCTGACATATTCCCTCTGTTCTAATTTATGTGACTTACTTTTCTTTTTAGTTAATCTAAAAAAGAATAAAGCATTTTTATATTAAGTAACAATTTGACTATAAAATATCTATTTTATCCTTAATGAAATGATTTACAGCCACACAAATTTCTATCATTCATTTTGGATTACAAATTTTAAAAGTCTTTTTTTTTTTTTCTTAAACTCCGTGCCGAGTCAAAGTACCTCACATAAAATGGGACGGAGGGAGTATTAGTTAAGCAAGAAAAGGACATTGATATTTGAAGGCTAGCTGCAAACCTAACACTCGGTTGGATTGGATTCAAATTTTAAAAGAAAAAAGAGCTTTTAAAATTATTTGTAGTAATCTTAAATATGCTGTAACATTTATCTTGTATAATAAAAGTATGGTTGTTAAAGTATAAAATGAAATTATTTTTATATACAAAATATAAGAAAATACTATCAAATTTCTTTTAAACAAACTGTAGTTCGTTTGAAATAATGTCATGTATGGAATTAATCAGGAATAGTACCAACGTTTGACTTGGTCTATATCGTTTGGTTGAATAATTGACTTTTAAGGGTGCATTTGTGAATATTTTTGAAAAATATCTTTTGTAGAGGAATAATTAGGAGAAAAATGACTTTTTTTAAAGAAAAAATCAAGTTCTACGAGTGATATTGTCATTTTCACCCTTCAATATATCTCATATTTATCCCATCCTGCACCTATCTGCCCACAACACGGTCCTTACGTCAGATATCATTTGTTTTAATATATATATAAATATTTTTGAAATGATATTTACTTATACACCAAACACAAAATAATAATTAAAAACTCATTTATTTTTTTTAATAATATTTCAGCACAAAATAGTTCCATTCATACCAAACATACCCTAGATCAATTAATGGAATTTCTACGGCTCTACTTTATGGCAGTGATGTGACATGAGTGGATAATAACAAGCCATCAAGGGGGGAAAATAATGACCGCTTCTTGGTCACCCAAGGGGGTAGTAAGTAGAAAAAAACTATTATGGATGAGGCATGTTTTTCGGAGTAACTATATTCTTCGATATTCTAGATGAAGCTGAAAGTTACTCCCTTCGTCTCCTCTTCGTTTTAGTTATTATAATAAGGATTTAACACACTTCTAAGAAAAAATTAATAATAAAATCTTATATATATATATATATAAGAATAATTAGTATTAGAGACAAAATTAAAAAATAATAATTTTTTAGTACACATGACAATCAAAAAAGATGGAAAGAGTATTGATTAATTTATATATTTTATTTGTTTACTATTATTTTCATAAGTAACCACTGTAATAAACTTAATTATGTTCCATAGCAACAGTTTGCATAATTAGCGGGTACATTTGTATAATTGAGCTATTTCTGTATAAATTCGAAATAACTAATTTATACAAATACAAACATATGAACTTTAAACAGTTATATGAATTATATTATACAAAATTACATTATATAAAAGTTATACAAATTATATTATACAAATTTCAAATTATACAAACCCGAAATTCTAACCCGTGTAATGGTCGCGAGTGATAATTAACTAAAACTATAGATATGATGATTTATTAACTAATATATGTTTACTTAATCATCTAATTTTTTCGTTAAAGAAAGAATGAGTCATCTATAAACTTGACGTATAATTAATGGGAGATGTCAAATTCGTTAATCTATTAGTCAATTATTATCAATTATATACACCTATATCTTACAAGATTTTAAATATATATTTATTTTATTTTAAAATAGTTCACGGTAGTAATAAGACCATCCTAAGGTATAAATTACTTTTTTAACAAATATTTGAACAATGCTAATAAATTATGGTTGTCGATAGTATTATAAAAAATTTTTTGCTAAACATGCCATCCATGATATTTTGCTAAATGTTTGCTCAGTTAGAATTTTCTTCTTTTTTAATTAATTCAACTAAGCCAGTATTCTTTATTTTAAAACTATACCTCAATTATTAATTTTACAAATTGGTACGAATCTGTAATTATTCAGAATTTCAGCTTACCCGTCTCAATAAATAGGGGCAAAAATACATTTCCATTACTATTGAAAAACTACACCACTTTTACAAGTTCAATAAGTAATACTTATGACGCAAATTAGTCCAACAACAAAAGAATCATTGATAAATCAATCGCAAGAACCCCTAACTAATTGGGTTCGAACAAATAGCAAAGTAAATAAGAAAATCTACTAAGTAACAACATATTCGCATTCGGGGTTTACACCAGACCTATGAATGAATGATATACGTTTGCATATTAGATATAGAGAGACTTTTAGCACTATATGTATGGATGTTTTATCGAGGATGCAGCTCAGTTATCAAATCCTGATTTCCTGAAGAACATATTGATTTATTTTCGGAAATTGTTGAATTGGCATCTCCAAAGTGTAAAATCTGTGGGTTTACTTCGTTGTGTGGAACTGGAAGACTCAAAGAGCGACTACTGAGCATGAGAAGTACTTCACCCATGTTTGGTCTATTAGCAACAGTTTCTTGAATGCACAATAAAGCAATGTGGATGTATCTAATTATGTCACCAACAGGTCCTGAGCTTCCCCTCAGCATAGGGTCTATCAAATTTGAAACTGTTTCTTCGCGCCAGTTCAACCAAACCTGAGATAGATCAGGACACACAAAATCATAAATTATACTACCTCTGATTCACATGATGCGTTACGTTCCTCTTGAGAAAGACATTTGATGGCAATGTTTATATATACAAAGTGTTGGTCTAAATAGCAATTAATTTTTCTTTTGAATGTGTCGATTAGTAAACTAGTTTGGAATTGATCGAGGAATACTTAATTGATTGATTGACCAGGTGGCTACTTACAACGCTCAGAAGGTCTTCCACAGAATCTCCTTTCTGGAACAAATGTTTCGTTCAATCAAGTAAGCTCAACAAAATTGAGGTAACCATTTCTTAAGAAATTACCATGACAGAATTCATCTTGAAAATCCTGGTAACATTTCAAGGAAAGATTTGTTTTCATATCGAGGTTTCTATTTTCTAAAAATGATTAAAGAATGCTTCCTATAATGATATGAAAAATAACAGTCTACCTAATGAGAGATGTTAAACTTCCTAGGTCCCAACAATTCTGTTTGTGTTGCATTGAGTTTCATCCAATTTAAATAGCCTTGCCATGCCAAAGTCTGCAATTTTAGGATTCATTTCTGCATCAAGTAGAACATTTTCAGCTTTGAGATCACGATGAATGATGCGAAGTCTAGAATCCTCATGAAGATAAACAATTACCCTAGCTATGCCTCCTATGATTTTGGATCACCTTTCCCAATCCAGTTGGCTACGTTTAACTTGATCTGGAGATACGAGGAAGAATATAACTTATTATGATTGCCTTTCCCAATTCATAGTTGTGGACTTATTTTCCGGAACTAAAATAAGGCAGATAACCTTACTGCAGTCAACATGTCAAATTACACTGACAAAACATTAAGCAATACATACCAAATAAAAATTGGTCAAGGCTTGCATTGGGAACAAATTCATAGACAAGAAGTCTCTCTGTTCCATCCAGGCAAAATCCCAGTAACCTAATCAAATTCCTGTGTTGAAGCTTGGCTACCAACAAGACCTCGTTTTTGAACTCTAGATCACCTTGGCCTGAATCTGCTGACAATCTCTTCACTGCTACTTCTTGTCCATTTGGTAGCTTGCCCTGAAGAAGAAGAGCACAAATTGAAGAATGAATTATAATTTCATCAACAACGAAGCCTCAACCCCAATCTAAGTTGTGGTCGATCTTTTGTATGAATTGTCAATGTCCATTTTATACATCATGCAGGCCTAATCACCTTATACACAGGACCAAATCCTCCCTGTCCCAATTTATTAGCATTTGAGAAGTTGTCTGTTGCTGCTCTAATTGTAGAAAAATCATATTGCAAGGTTTCTACATCGCTAATATCATCACCGAGTGTACCTTCACCAAAGTACAAGTAATAACAAATAGAGTATATAGTGAAAATTCAACTTTCCTTAATCATACAAATACTATACGCTATCTTACCTTGAATTTTGTCCACCAGCTTCCTCTTTCGCTTCTTCATTAAGATGACAGAAATACACACAGTAAGAATAACAACTATAACATTTGACACAATGATAATAATGACGAGTCGAGCTTTTTTATCATCCTGCACTATTGGAGCTGTATTATCATTCCCTGTTGGAGCTTTTTCATCATCATTCCCCATTGGAGCTGTTTTATCATCATTTCCTTAAAAAATGCTTCAAGTTAGTATAATATTCTCAGTTTTTAATAACTCATGTGAAAATAAGTTACTATCTTCCCTTTCAGGTTATTTCAGAAACTACACATACGTATTAAATATCACAAATACAATATTGTTATACCTCTAATTTAATATGCTCGTCTTTAACACAAGTCAAATTTTGTGTTATGATGGTGATGAACTGTGTGATCCTCCAATCTAAAGTTTTTAAGTTGTTAGACGACAAGAACAATTACTCTCAGTTCCACACAAGTCGGGAAAAAAGTTAAATTATTGTACTTAGAGTCGAGATGACATATTTCATTTACCTAATTATGTTTCAATACATCCGTTCATGTGTATGTCTAATTCTTTTTATGTATCTACTTAGGTACATATGTCGTGGAAAGATGTAATTTACCTGCAGGTGGAGGAGATCCCAACGCTACATAGAAGAATTTGGAACTTTCATAACGGAGATTGCACCTAGACACAATGATTCTGCCACCCCTCTTGCCGTTGCAGGGACAATTAGGCATATTTTCATAAGCCACAGTTAAGCATTTGAGGCAATTCTGAGGAGATAAATCAGGAGTACACTGCACAAGTGCATATATAGACTGAAAATCTGGACCTGTCGCATTACCAGTAGCATATTTAAGTGAGGAACCATCATCTACAGCACGATCTCGTAAATTTTCCAGTAATTTACTCCGTTCCTGGTTAAATTCCTCGGGTTTTGTGGCATTAGCAGGATTCGAAAAGTAATATTGAAGAGAAAATGATGTAGTTTCTAAAATGGATGAATCATTCGAGTACTGCAACGAACAGTTATCATAGCCACCAATTGCTCTTTTTTGGGTAGGACATAACTGTAAAAGTTTTTGAGCAATGTTATTGACACAAATGCGACATTGTTCTAGCTCCACATCTCCTCTACATAGCACAATACCACTGACCTTGTCGGCGCTTTGGCCATCGGAAGCATAGCTGAAACCATTGTTATCGATTTTTGAGGAAAGGGAAGAGAGGAGTGTGTTAAGATTATTCTGGCATGCACTATTTTCAGTATAGTTACCATTGGTACCACATGAACTGTAACGTAAATCAGGAAGCTGCGAAGCCGATACAATATTGAGAAAATGAACATGTATATGCAAAAAAAAGAAAGAGTAGCACCCTCTGAATAGCTATGGTCATGGCTGTCTAGTTAGCTGCATTTTGATATATAGAAGCTTAGATATTTTGAGATCAAAGGTAAAATGAATTGGCTTTCATTTTTATTTTATTTTTTGGCTTAACAAATCATGCGTCAGGTCATTAAACATAGTGGTCACTTTCCAGCTTAAATAACCTTTTGAGTGGAGTAGCAAAAGATGAGTAAAATAAACCAATATGATAAAAATGCCACATGCAAATGGAATAGGGAACGCAGACTTTTAACTTGGTCTATACTTTCTCCGTCTCATATTAGTTGTTCACTTTTTTTCTTTTCACACTCCTTGAAAAAATATAAATAAGAAGAATAATTTTACTAATTTACTCTTAAGAAACTTTTTGGGGACTTAACACATTTTTAGAACAATTAAATGTAAGAGTAAAATGAGAAAAATGTAAGTAACTTTGTATTGGCTTTGTAATTTGACATGTAATTTATGACAATTATTTTTAGTAATATGGACAGTTAATATGGGATGGAGAAAGTATCTTTAAACTTGCCAATTTTCAGCTTAGAATTTATGGAATTGAACAACTCTAATTTATGGTCGTAATGGGAATTGGGAGAGGAGTGGATAACAAGAATCCACCAAGTTGGCAAATTTTGGCCCCTACTTGCTCATCAACTTTATATGATTAATCCAGATAACGAAATCCAACTAATTTTCTTCAACTACCTTTTTTTTTCTTCTTTTTTAATGTTTTTTTTCTCTCTCTTTTTTTTCCCCTAGTGCTTTAAATTTCACTCCACAGTCCACTATGATTTCTCTTGTATTTTGGCTTCTAGATTACCAGTACTGCAAATATCTTCATATCATGTCCCATGGGTGATTCATAGTGAATTCACAAAACATTAAGTAGGTGTTTGGACATAAAAATAGCTGATTTCTCTTAAACGTGTATGAAGTTAGTTTGGTCAAGCTTATAAAATTAGTAATAATTTAAAAGTGTTTTTAAAAAAAAAAGTAAATTCAGTAAGAAGATTGATTAGTCAATTTAAAAATCACGTTAGAACAACAACTAGTGTTTAATCAAACTTTTAAAAGTGATTTTGAAAAAGATGCAACGGCTTGAGAGAACCTTGTACTTGTCCCCGATCTGCGTTTTCGACCTTGCCAACCGAACAATTAAACTTGTTAGAACTCAACATTTTAAACTTTTTTTTCATCCGATCAACAATAATACTTATGAAGCAAATTAGTACAAAAACATTGATAAATCAATCGCAATATTCCCTGACTAATTGTGTGGTTCGAACAGATAACAATGTAAATATGAAAACATAGAAGAAAAGCCTATTATATCGAAGGATGTTATCGAGGATATAACTCAGTTACGGATTGTTAAATTAGGTCTTAGGCCTAACTCACACCCCAAAAGCTAGCTCAAAGGGAGGAGGATTACCCAAGCCTTATAAGGAGTTCACCCATCTCATTAACCATCGATGTGGGACATTTGTCATTCTTTAACACCCCACCTCACGTCCAGTGCTTAGCATCTGGTGCGTGGGCAATTTTGATTTTGGGGGCCCCAACATCGGGTGAGATGGGCCCTGCTCTGATACCATGTTAAATTAGGTCTTAGGCCTAACTCACACCCCAAAAGCTAGCTCAAAGGGAGGAGGATTACCCAAGCCTTATAAGGAGTTCACCCATCTCATTAACCATCGATGTGGGACATTTGTCATTCTTTAACACGGATGCCTCATTTCGTGATGAACAATTTGATTTACTTTTGGCTAGTTTACTTGACTGTGCCATTATTCTTGAATTGGATTCTTCAATAAGTGGAAGACTTGAAGAGTGAGTATTGAGCATGAGAACAACTGCACCCATGGTTGGTCTATTTGCAACATCTTTTTGAACGCACAATAAAGCTATGTGGATGTATCTCACTATGTCACGATCCGGTCCTGAGCTTCCCGTCAACATGGGGTCGATCAAATTTGAAGATGTTCCTTCACGCCAATTCGACCAAGCCTGTAACAGTTCAATTATACAAGTGCTTATTAATTTCTTTAAAAGCTAAATACTTTTGAATAAATATAGTTTACCAAAGACTAATACAATTTCATATACTAATATCAAGTCTAGCGGGTTACTTACATAGCTCAATAGGCTTTCCGTAGATTCTCCATTTATGAAACAATTGTTTCTTCGGTCACTTACAATTTCAAGGACTAGTACTCCAAAGCTAAAAACATCAGATTTGACTGAAAATTGCCCGTGTAGATACTCTGGCGCCATATAACCACTGCAAAACCAAAACATGTGGAAAACTTTTAAGGTCCCAAACCCCCATGATATACAAAATATACTAACAGTTTATTTAATGAGAGATGTAAAACTTACTAGGTCCCAACAATTCTGTCTGTGTTGCCATGAGTTTCATCCAATTTAAATAGCTTTGCCATGCCAAAGTCTGAAATCTTAGGATTCATTTCTGCATCAAGCAGAACATTACTAGCTTTGAGATCATGATGAATGATGCGAAGTCTAGAGTCCTCATGAAGGTAAAGAATTCCCTTAGCAACACCTCCAATGATTGTTGATCGCCTTCCCCAATCCAATTGCCTACGTTTAACTTGATCTGGGGACAACATAATGAGTATAACTTAGGAGTTAAATTTCTCTACATTAACATTATATAATTATTTTTTCACATCAAGTCACTTCAGAATAATCACAAATAATTGATGCTGAAGCTCCATGTTCGATAATAAGTTAAGCAATAAATACCAAATAAAAATTTGTCAAGGCTTGCATTGGGAACAAATTCGTAGACAAGAAGTCTCTCTGTTCCATCTAGACAAAATCCCTTCAACCTAACCAAATTCCTGTGTTGAAGCCTGGCAACCAACCGAACCTCATTTTTGAATTCTAGTTCACTTTGGCCTGAATCTGCTGACAATCTTTTCACTGCTACTTCTTGTCCATTTTGAAGTGTACCCTGCGGATTAGACAAGCACAAAATGACAAATGGATCAGTTATGAATTGAACAACAAAAGCCTCATTATCCCAAGCAATTAAGTTGAGTCTTTTGTATGAATTTTTCATCAAACAGGCCTTATTACCTTGTACACAGGACCAAATCCGCCCTCTCCCAGTTTATTATCAATTGAGAAGTTATTTGTCGCTTCTCTGATTGTAGAAAATTCATATTGCAAGGATTCTGCAGTGCTAATATCATCGCCGAGTGTACCTTCACCAACCAATTAATATTCAGTGAAACATGAGCCAGGTCTCAAAAGTTCAATATTCCTTAATAATCTACGTTATCTTACTCTGAATTTTGTTCACCAGCTTCCTCTTTCGCTTCTTCATTATAATGACAAAAATTAATACAGTAAGAATAATAACTATAATAGTTGGCACAATTATGATAATATTAACGGGTAGTCGAGTTTTCTTATCATCCTTCCTTATGATTGGAGCTGTTTTACCACCATTCCCTGTTGGAGCTGTTTTATTATGATTCCCTACAAAAAAAAGGGGGGGCTTCAAGTTAGCATAACCATCTTTAAGTTTAGTTTATACTCCTCTTCTAATTTTGTGGTCTAAAGTGAATTTTAGAATTAAATAGTTGCCAAAAAGATAAAGAGATATTCTTTATGAAACAGACTAAAAGAAACTAATTAGAATATATAATGTAATTCACCTGCAGGTGGCGGAGCTTTCAATGGCACGTCAGTGAAGAAACGATAAGTTTCATAACGGAAATAGCAGCTAAGTCCTATAATTCTGCCACTAGTCTTTCCCTTGCAGGGACAGCTAGGCATAGTCCCATAAGCGCCAGTTAAGCAATCGAAGCAATTCTGAGGAGATAGATTAGGAGTGCACTGCACAAGTGCATATATAGTCTGAAAATCTGGGCCTGTCGCATTACCACTAGCATATTTTCTACGGGGATCACCACCATTTGCAGCTTGGTCTCGCAAATCAACCAATAATATTTCGAGATCCTTGTTGAATTCCTCCGGTTGTGAGGCATTCACATGATTCCAGAAATAATATAGAGTAGGAAATGATGTAGTATCGTTTATGATGGATCGATTGGAGTACTGCAACGAACATTCATCATAGGCAGCATTAGCTTCTTTTTGGTTAGGACATATCTCTACAAGCTTTTGACCAATGTTATCGACACAATAGTGACATCGATCAAGCCCTATATCTCCTCTACACATCACAATAGCACTGACCTTGTTGCTGTTTTGGCCAATGGAAGCATTGTAGAAACCATATTCATCGACATTTAAGGAAAGGGAATAGAGGAGGGTTTTTAGATTGTTCTGGTATGCACTATCTTCAGTATAGTTACCATTGCCACCACACTGAACGTATTTTAAATCGGACAGCTGCGCTAGGATGGGAGTATTATAAAGATGGATATGCCAAAAAAAGAAAGAGTAGCCACTTCTGAATAGCCATGGTCTTCGTGGTTATGGCAGCTCAAGTTGCTCGATATATAGAAGCTTAATTAGATATTTTTGAAGAAAATGTAATACATACTATAATTGATTGGTTACAATTGGTAGGAAGATTGATAGTAATTCAGTGGCCAGTGCTAAATGTGTAATAGTTGACAAATTAACACGCTGTTGGTCTATTTTTTAGTCTTGACAAATTGACTCTTAGAGTTTATGGATTTCAACTCTAATTTATGGATTGTAGTGGATGACAATAAGGCAACTAGGAGGGAATTTTTGGGTGCTACTTGCTCTTCTTTGAAAGTTTCAAACTTTATCAGATTCCAGTAAGTGTAATCCAACTGATTTGTATCTTATTATCTTTTTTCCTTGTATTAAATTGATTCAAATTGAATTCACAAAACCAATTAGCAACAGAAGTGGCCACCTAGCCTGCAGGGGCACATGCTGCTTTGGAGTACCGGGTTTATCTGAACACACTACTTCAACACTGACTATAAAATTTATGTATAAAATTACAATAAAAAGTAGATATGAGCATATAACTTTAAATATCTAATGGGTTCAATAATAAAACTTTAAAGATTTCAACCTATAAATCTTAAATCCTGCATTCAACTCTCGTTGATACGATTGGTCTATCCAGATTATTAGCATTCTACTCCTCTACTGATCATTCTGCATAATGTCTAATCGTTTATAGAGGTGAAGCATTTGTTCATGCCATAAACAGCATTTAGATAGAAATATGTATACATACGTAGCAAAAATTTTAAAATGTATACATGTAATTTGATTATACTCATTCTGAACCCCATCATTCTATATCCAGATTTCGTCTAGTGATCGTCTGATTTTCCACTTTGCTGGTCTACGTTGCAATCTGACCTTTTTCTTGCCTGAAATATTACCATCTGATCCAACTGAAAAACGACAACTCAATTTTAGCGAATGGTGTTTGATCTTAATACCCAACAGCCGATACTTAATCCTAGTCGCCACATCCACCTGCAATTTAGCAGTACTTTTGTCTGCTGTACATTTTATTAGCGAACTCCATTTTCTCCTATCAACAATTAGCTGTAATTGCAAAAATGTGGTTGTCTTATGTCTCTTTTGATGTAAACGAGGTATTGTTGTCTTTCCAACAGTGTCTTGATTATGATAACATGTTACGAAAGCATCGTCATAGTAAATATCCCAATCTTTATGATTTTGATTCCAAATCTTGATGACAAGAAACATAGTAACAATTTCACTTTCATTGTCGTTGAAGTGAACAGAAAAATCAAGAAGAATGTAAACAGGAGTTTTTGGACGCATACATAGCCATAGAATTAAGACAAGTAGTCCCAACAGGACAACAAATGGTGAAAGAAAGAGTTTGAAGCTTTTGCCTAAACACATGCCTTAATCTTGATAAAGAACTCGTAATATCTGGCTTAATTAGTATATATTTGTAGAATAACATAAATTAAAAAATTGAATCTTTTGGTCTTTTAGAAATTTGGGAATGAAATGTAAGTCCTATATCTCCTTCAAAAAGTGCATTAAGTAAGCTAAATTTACCACATGACCTTAATAAGAAGTTTCGATATATGTAACAAAACACAAAACAAGTTCCAGTTGATTGATGTCACAAGTGCAAACTTTTGTGGTACAATTTAACAAGCTTTTCACTAGATATTGTTCCATTGTTACTCATAGTCACATTACTCATATATGCCACATATTTTAACCCTCGTTGCTTTGTCCTCCATTCAAATATCTTAAACTTAACTGTAGTTTCCAAGACAAGAATGAAATTGATACTCCTACTGCCAATCTCTTGCCAAAATAGCTCATCAACAATATACATTTGGACGTCCTTTCTTGTAATATTTTTGTGGCCTTGGTAGATACCTTTTGTAGAATATTCCCCCACAACAAGACCATTGTAATTCAAAGCGAAGTTGATTTCATTATAGTAAATGCTCGTACCTTTGTTGGGATTGAAAATTTCAAGGTTTAAGAGGACAGAATTGTTGCCACTATGGAGAGAAGAATTCTTGATGTTGAAGACAAGAAAGGAGAAATCAACTATTGTGAAAATTGGATTTTTTGGAACCAAACAAAGCCACATGACAACAGAGGTCAAACATAAGACAGCTACAACTTGGAAGAACCAACAGTAGAGATCGAAAGAATCTTTAAATATCCTTCGATTATTCATTTTTGGTCAAATACTAGTACAAAGTTCAAGAAATTGAAGAAGCAAAAGATGTATCTTTTGAAGTTCATGAAGACTATATTTATAATTGATCGTGCTGTTATATATAGTTTGATTAGAAACCTTAGTAGGAAGGATAGCCAAAAAAGTACTTTATTTGCATTGCATGGTTGTGATCTATTCAGCTATTTAAAGGGCACTTTTTTAAAGAAACAAATTAATTGGTTGGATATTCATATGCCTACACCAAAATGACGCTGGAAAGTAAATGTAGAAAGGACAATGTCTACTTTTAAGTCAATAATTTTTTTTGGTCGAAAACTTAAAGATGAAGCAGAACAAATAGTTATTATATCATGTTATATTTGTTATTCATCTTTTCCAGCTTTTATATTGTGAAAATGTCAATAGTACACAATCTAATTAAGGCCCGCCCCTTTGTTAAGTGATTCCATACAATCTAGTTATGATTATCGGATGTGCCCAGGGTTCCGGTGGAATAAATAAGATCTCTCGGCCTACGAGATGCAGGAGGAAGATAAAAACAGAGGATGCCCTTGCCTTTTAGAGTAATTTTGGCAGGGAAAGCATGTACTGCTTTTCACAATCAAATACAAACAAAAAACGAAAATTCAATGAGACGAAAACATGAATCGAAATGTCTAATTAAAATATTCCGGACATCTCTTATCTATGTAACCAACCAAGATCATACCATCTTGTCCCACTCCAACAGGACAATTAGCATGCATCCTATGATGTTTACTTTTCCACGACCATATCTTAAATCGAATCCTGGCTGTCAATTCTACCCGGAAAACCACCGTTCCTCGAGACCGGTCATCAAGCATTTGCTGCCACTGTGTTCCGGTCACCGTCACCATGGGGCCAGAAAATGTACCCGCAAGAACAGTAGTGTTTTTGGGCAATTGATAAAACGGAGTCAACAATTGTGAATTTCCAATACTCTGTTCTTGATAAGTCGCTGCCATCTGAATTGCATCATAAAAAATCCCAATAACTTGATTTGAATTTCGTGCTGTTACGTTAAAGTTGATTTGGGCACTTTCAGGTCCAATTCCATGACTTATAGCTGGAATTGAAAAGTCATGTAGGAAAATTCTTGGACGATGAGGGCGCAAACCTAACCATAAAATAAACGCGATGATTCCAAGAATAGAAAGAAGTGTTAAGAAAATTGTACAAACTACTTTGGAAACTCTAGTAGTTAGACTCTCTTTAATATGGTGAGCATAGTATCGAGCTGAGTGGTGTCTCCTTACAGGATGGTCTTGATCTACATAAACAGGTAACTCGTGCGCGTTATCCATTTTAACAGGATACATGGTTGAGATTAATGTTGTTCTTAAGGTTGAAGAACATGACCAAATTTAGGGGACATGGTTATATATGTTAAGATTAGTTCGTTAGCTGGAGGACAAAGTAATGTCAAAGAATATTTCAAATTTTTCAAGAAAGTAAAGAATAATTGAATTGAACTTGTTACATTCTTTGATAGACAAATATTTCTTGTATAGTGCAATGCAATTCCTAAAGTCATGTGCAAGTATACTTTGTTCAATAGTACTCACAAAAAAATATTCTTTCTTGCCAAGGGCATTTCTTGGCAAAGCAAAGCCGGAGCTCCAAAAAACTAGAGACAAGTTAACGGAACTAATTATTCAAAAGACTTTTAAAAAAATTGAACAAAATCTAGGATTACTTATTAAGTAAACAATACAGGGACTAAGTATAAATACATATTAGAATATTTGGATGATTAATGATACTTGATAAAATGCTATAGAGGTGGGATGTGATTGGGGTGAGAGTTGGAGGATAGCGGGAGGTGGGTGGGTTGAGGGTGCGGGTGCGGGTGCGATTGAGTGGATATAACGAAGGGTATATTTTGAACAATTTCGAATATTACATGAGTATATTTAACCCTTTTCCATATTTTCTTTACCAATCTTCTATCTATATATAATAGGATAGGGAAAAAATGACACATGTCAGCACCACAAAAAAATAGAATTTATTATTTATTATTTATAAAAAATTAAAAACATAACTGAGGACACCCGTCAGTAATGTTGTTGATAGATTTTGTCAACCGCTTCAGTTAAAAATTTTAAATAGAAAAAACTACTTATATCAGTTTTATTTCAACTTCATCATCAAAATTCCAATTCAACGACAACAAAATGGCTGTGAGGGGGTGAAGAAGGAGAGGCAAGAATGGGGCTGCTTTAATGGCTCCAATACAGTGGGTTTTATGGTCGTTCTTCGCCAAATGAGGGGCATGCAATTGCGGTTTTTTCTTTATGACGAAGAAGAATCTGGTGAATTTCAAAAGAAGGATTACAATTTGGAGATAATTTATGTCTTCTACGATAATTGAAATATTTCATTTGAAAAAATAAAAATAGTTATAACGATCTAGAATTTAGTTATGATCATGGAGAAGACTAACTTTTGGTGGTTGGAAACATTCAGCATTCTGTAATATTATATTAAAAGGAACGTTAGCATACCATCATTCTAAATATATTATATAATACGTAAAAAATATCGCATGTGATGTGACAGCGCCAGTTCCATCATATCAAAATTATACATCCCCAATTAGTATCCTGTCAAGGAGATATGGACATGATTCTTCATCACAACCTCTTGCACATAATTCACAGTCCCTTTCTTTTATAGGACTTGACAAATTGTTAGTCTCCTATTTTAAAAATTTGTATTTGAATTTATCTCAAAGATTTAAACTTTAAACTAATTAAATTTATTTGAAAATCTTAAAATGTTAATGGCAGATTTGAATGTTGTTTGTCCATAAGTAATATAACTAAGCAGAAGAAAGGGTAGGGTAAATGCATATTATTTGTTGAGGCTGGAGCAAAGAGAGTCTTCACTAATAAAGACCATGTTGAAGGTTTGTGATCCTAAAGAGTACAAATTGGTTAGTTTGCCTTCCCTCTCTCAAATCATAAAAGGAACGATTTGTAGTTAATATGACTTTATTTTTTGTAATGCATAGTTTGATGCTCAAACATATAAATTTTTATAGAATAGCCTGAACACATGGTGTCTTAATCAATAAAAATAGGGGGATTGGTTGTCGTTTTTGCTTTATATATATATATATATATGTTTATGCAAATAAAAGTTTTAAATTAATGTTTTCAAAGTGTTTTTTAAGTGTTTGTTTTGATGCTTAATTTATTATGCCTTTGTTAGTGAAGGTGCAATTGATTGAGGCTCTGCAACAACGTAGAGTTAATATCTCAAAAGATCACTCAATTTTAAGAATTTACCTAATAAAGTCGTTGAATTTTGTTTTATATAAATAAAATCACTCTACTCAAATATTTACATCAATAAAATCACTCAACCAAATTTATCATTAAAAAAGTTGGTATAGCAAAACAAATTAGTATTTTTTAAGTCATATGAATAATAACTCCACAAGTGAATAAAATTAAAGAAATATCATTAAAAAAACTTATAAATAAACTTAATTAGTGAAATAAATATTATAATATAATTATGTATTTAAAAAGATAAAATGTATGACGATGAACATTATTCTAATAATAAATATTAAGTATGATTTTATCATTGGCTTAATGACTGCGACAAAAAAATTTCTGTAAGACGTAATTTTTTTTATAAGCCAGTGACTACAACAATTTAATATTACGCTATTAAGCCAATGACTAAATCATTTTTTTTATATGAAAATGATATATCCTACAGTTATTTGTGATGACAATTTTTTACAGTTTCTTTAAGAAAAACATCCAGTATCATACATTTTAAATTTTAAATATATAGTAATATAATAATATAATTTTCACTAATTAAGTTTGTTCTTGAAATATCTTGATGAGTTTTCTTTAATTTTATTTATTTGTGGAGTTCATTTACATAGCATAAAATAATAAATTTATTTAAGTGATTTTATTGATACAAAATAAAGTTCAGGGGACCTTTTGAAATATTAACTCCAACAATGTACTTTTATTTTCTTTTCCTGTCCATTCCTATTTTCTCTTCTTAGTCTATATATATATATATATATATAATAGGAGAAAAAAAAGTGCCACATGTCAGCACTAAAAAAAATTAATTTTAAAATATTTTAATTTGTGTTAGTTATTTTCAATTTAAAATTTAAAATGTTAAAAAAATTAAACGAAATTTTTCTTAGGATTAGAAATAACTCTTTCTATCCTTTCTAAGATAATACAAAATTTATCAAATGCGATTTTATATTATCTGTTTAGAGGTTAAAATATAAATTATGAAATGTAACAAGATACGTGATGCATTTTGGATAGAAATAAATTAGATATAAACCCCTCTTTTATGAAAATGAAACGAATTATTATATGTACAATGTGAAATCATGAAATGCTTGATTATGTTTATCAAGACTTATATAAATAAGAGATTTAACATATCAATCCTCTAACAAATTTTTGGCTTGATTATCGTGCAGGTATAAGATTTGTCTTTAAGTAAAATTTTACTTGCTTTTTTCGTGTTCCTTTTAAAAAAATCATCACAAAAAATAATTATTATTACTTTCTTTTAGTATGTTGTTTATAGCTTCAAAATTTAGTTTCTTTTTGTATAAGGTAATATTTACATTTAAAAGAATAGCCACGATATCAAGTTAATAAATAATATTTAAAATTGAAAAAATTCTATAATTTAACAAAAACGTGCACGAATCATTTTTTCTATTAGTTATGACAAATTTAGAGAGAAAAAAAACTTTTAATATTCCCTACTAAGTGACCGTCTAATTTCAAGGCACTTAATAATTTTACAACAAGGTAAAAACACAAGAATAAAAAATAATAAACAAACAACATTAACTATTTGATTAGAAAATATATTTAAAAATGTCAGGATACAAAATAAATAAAAAATAAAATAATTAACGAAAAAAGGAAGAAAAAGAAAACATTAATAAAGTGATATTTAAAATACGTGGGTAAAATTTAAAATACGTGGGTAAAATTGAAAATCGGAAAAAAAAAAACTAACCTAGATCATCCCTAAAATCTCACCTATTTACCTATATAACCACCTTAATCTCTTAATACTCAACTATGTATTTAAATATTCTTCCTATATAATAGGAAAGACAAAAGTGTCATCTATCAGCATTGCAAAAAAAATGAATTTTTGAGTTTAAAAAATATAATTAAATATTTCAAATCAGTATTGTGTAAAAAAAATAAAATCATGTCATCAACAGAAATGTTTTCGAATTATCATCTTTTAAAAAGAATAAATTTCAAATATTATAAATTCGTACTTTGCAAAATAGTGCCATGTGTCATTATCAAAATAATTCTTAAATTTTCAGTTTTAATATTTATAAAAAAATATTTATCTCCAAAAAAGTACAATTATAATTTGATAAATAATTATGTAAGAATATGTAACATACAACTGTCAAAAACAAAAACTGATACTTATATATATTATTAAAAATTTACAATATTTTTCAAAAAGTTAAATTTATTAATAGAAAAAATACAAAGAAATTACAAAACATCTAATGCGTGTAGTCTACAATTTTATATTCAAGTGATTAGATTTGTATAGTTTGATGCTTAGCATTATTGTGATCATAAGACTTTTCTTAGTTATATTTTTCTTTAATCTAACGACTAATTTTTTTTAAATGTTTATTATTCTAACAAGAGAATAATATGAATAAGGTAAGAATGTTTATGATTTTGAATATTTCAAAAAAAAATAATGCTAAAAATTATTATTGTCAATTTTAGGTAATGAACTAAGCTTATATTGATTTATTTACACAAATATTATATTATAACATATCAAGATGCTAAATGCTAACATTCTTTCAAATAAACTTTACTATATTATCTTATATTAAGTTAAATTTTAAAATTGTCAACAAATCAATATTTATGATTATATTTATCAACAAACCGTGCATCGCGCGGATATGTATACTAGTTAAATATAAAATAATTTCAAAATATTTTCTAAAAAAGGGTTTTATCCATACCAAACACAAGTGACATGTAATAAATCATCATCGCACTTGATGAATGAATTGATCAATATTCATTACTTATATTCTAGTTCTAAAAGTTTCAAATTGTTTATTAAAAATGAATCAGCAAACAAACAATTTGTCCTTTTCTCGAGAATGTCCAAACTATTACAGGTTTATTGTTGATCAGTTGATAATGTTAATATCTTGTAGCTAAACAAATAACTTACTCTTATTTAAGCTAAGTAATAAGAAGAACATCAAAATGTCTGAATAAACAACTTACTTTTCTTAAGTAACAAGAAAGAACATCAAAATATCTAAACAAATAACTTAACTTTTCTCAAGTAACAAGAAGAACATCAAAATATGTTACCATAAAAATACACTATTGAAACAAAATAGATTGTCAAGGGCATGAAGAAAATAAGATAGATAGTTGATCAATTCTAGTACAATCATACATGTCGGATAGAATGACACTGTAAGGCCCAATGCAAATTGTGGCCCAATAAACTAATATGGCCCATATACTTAGGTAGCTAAATTAGTTACTTGATTTATACTTATTATAAAGGAAAAACCACTTATCTAAACATACTTCACTATCATATATATTTATTTTACCTCTAGTTTAAAACAATTACATATAATATCACTTTTAATAATTATATCATATATTTTAAAAGATTTAATCAGTTATACAAGTTCCTTAAATATGGTGTTGAATAATTATCTTAAAATTCAAATTCCTTAATTTATGGTTGATTAGCAATTCAAATTATCTCTCACGTCATCCCCTCTCCCCTAATTTATCGTCACTCCTAATGATCAACCTACTCTCTCTCCCAATCCTTCCACTCCCATCGCATCCCAAAATACTCTCGGTACAATGATGACTCCTCCACTGGAGCAGAAGAATGCATCAATGAGCATGTCTTCTCTAAGACTATCAACATGCGGAAGTCTAATATCTAATTAATTATAACTTGAAGAATCAAACTTTTGTATGATATTGGACTGATTTGACAGCAAAATACTTATTATTTTCTTACTAGTGGCATCAATGGCCACTTTTTCTATTGCCAAAGATGAGAGAGACGAAGGGGAAAGCGAAGAGAGATGGTGGTAAAAATATGTATCTAGTTAGTTGTATGTGTATATACATGTATCTAATTAAAAATTTGCGTATCTCATAAAGTGTACACGTATCTGAATTAAGATTATGTACCTATAAGAAAAAAATTCTGATGCTCAAAAAAATGAGAAGAATTTTATTATTTTTTTGAAATTTTTGGGAGAGGAAATTCATGGAAGAATTGGAGAAGAAATTAATAGGAAAACGCGTGATTTCCTCCTAAATTGATGTGTTTACGTTACTTTTCATATTTAGATACATATAATTAGATGTATCTGCTTAGCATGTATCCGAGATACATATATCTAAACTACCTTTTTATATTTAGATACATATAATTAGATGTATCTGCATAGCATGTATCCGAGATACATGTATCTAAACTACCTTTTTATAATTAGATACATATAATTAGATGTATCTGCATAGCATGTATCCGAGATACATATATCTAAACGTGTTATGTACATGTATCTGAAACCAAAATATGGTAGAAATTGTAATATCAAAAACTCACGGGAAGAGAGGTAATTAGCTCCTAAACTAGTGGGATTTATGTTGTTTTCCCTATTATAAATATGTTCAATGTACTCTCATAATGAGTAACGAGTACCAAGTCTTTTCCACTCTATACTCTTTAATTCAATGATATTTTCTCTCTTTCTCTTCTTGTAAGTTCTTCATTCTTTTCCTCGTTTTTTAGGATCTTGAGTATAATAGCAAGTAGAAATACACATCTTATGTTTCCCTTATTTCTAATATTCCCTTTTATTTCTAAAAACCTCTAAAATCCCTTATTTCTCTCCTAATTCTAAATTATTTTATAATGTATCCGAGCTAGTTTTTAATGCATTCGAGCTACGTATTATGTATCCGGTTTATTTTATAATGTATCCGAGCTAGTTTTTAATGTATCCGAGCTACATATTATGTATCCGGTTTGTTTTACTTTTTCAGGAATTAATGTAATTACAAACTAAATAGGGATATATTGTAATTTCATATTAAAACTATGTGATTCCTAAAATTTATACTAATTATAAATATCTTCAATGTACTCTCCTAACGAGTACCGAGTACCAAGTCTTTTCCACTCTATACTCTTTAATTCAATGATATTTTCTCTCTTTCTCTCCTTGTAAGTTCTTCATTCTTTTCCTCGTTTTTTAGGATCTTGAGTATAATAGCAAGTAGAAATACACGTCTTATGTTTCCCTTATTTCTAATATTCCAAACTATTTCTAAAAACCTCTAAAATCTCTTATTTCTCTCCTAATTCTAAATTATTTTATAATGTATCCGAGCTACATATTATGTATCTGGTTTATTTTATAATGCATCCGAGCTACATATTATGTATCCGGTTTGTTTTACTTTTTCAGGAATTAATGTAATTACAAACTAAATAGGGATATATTGTAATTTCATATTAAAACTATGTGATTCCTAAAATTTATACTAATTATAAATATCTTCAATGTACTCTCTTAACGAGTAACGAGTACCAAGTCTTTTCCACTCTATACTCTTTAATTCAATGATATTTTCTCTCTCTCTTCTTGTAAGTTCTTCATTCTTTTCCTCGTTTTTGAGGATCTTGAGTATAATAGTAAGTAGTAACTCAGTTTAATATACGACTTTCTCAAAGCTCCATCGTAACATATTTCATTAAAGTGGATCAAGTTGATCTCGTAATAATTCAATTCAAGTACTCCCTCCGTCCCTATTTATTTGTCCACTTTAGAAATGACACACATATTAAGGCAACAATGATTAGCATAGTGAAGTTACAATTTTTCCTTATTAATTATGATTCCAAAATAAATTTATTCAAGATAACTAATCAATGTTGGGGGAAGTTTAAATTTTCAAGAAGTTTAAATGAGGGTATAATAGGAAAATTCTTTTTGTCCTTTCTTGATTTGTCAAAATGGACAAGTAAATAGGGATATCTAAAAGAGGAAATATGGACAAGTAAATAGGGACGGAGGGAGTATGTTGTAGACTATTAGGAAAAATCATTGATCAATTATAGAAATCATGATAAAAAAGTGTAACACATATTCCCAAGCTAGTATATTCTTTATTCTTCTTGGCTCCAACATAATATTATTAGTCCAACTAATTAATCACATTACATTCCCCCAAAATTGTGAAATAGTGCGGGGAAAATGTGCAAAAATGAGATCCACTATGGTACGTGGAAAGGTGGCAAGAAATTCGAGTATGAAGCTAAAAGGATAAAAAAAAATTGTCAAAATTTTTTAAAAGGTGCATCAATCTTTTTTTTTAACCAAAGGGCAAAATTGCTTATGACAGAGCGATTTCCTTCTGACAAAATTGATGTCGTTACTTCATTAAAAACATAAAATTCGCTACCCCGACAATGATTTTGTCAAAAAAAAATTAAACACCGCTTCCCCTGCAATATTTTTTAAAAAATTGAAATAGCTGCTATAGCAGTGATTTTCTTAAAAAAGTTAAAAAAATTTTAAAAAAATCGCTTGCAAGGTAGCGATTTCATTCAAATTTTGCATTTTAAATATATTACTGTCTTGAAGTGTTTTGTACTGCCATTTGCTTAAATGATTAGTAGTGATTGCACATGCTTGGTCTCAGCTTAATTTCTTTAATATTATTCTATTAATTTTGGAATTTGATGAAATCGGTGCCCGGTGAGCGATTATTTAATAAAAAAAAATTAAACTTTTTAAAGAAAATTGCTGCTATAGCAGCTATTTCAATTAAAAATTTTTTTTGACAAAATCGTTGCCACAGCAGCGATTTTAAAGAACAAAGATTTTTGTTTTGGACAAAATTGCTGCCAACAATTTTATGTGGAGTAACGGCGTCACTTTTTCCAGAAGAAAATCACTCCATCATGAGCAATTTTACCCTTTTGATTAAAACAAAAATTGATGTGTCCTTTTGAAATTTTTGACAATTTTTTTTTGCCCTTTTGACTCCGAACTTCAAAATCCCTTAAAAGGTTAAAGATAGAGTTAGGCCAGAGTAATTACAATATTATACCATATAGTACTTACCAATGTTTATATTATATCCACATATTTATTTATCAAAAATATTACTACTACCACAACAACCCACAATCAAATTAATGAGGTGCTCTTTTGGACCGACTAGAATATTCATGTTATAAAAATTATAACACCTTAATTGGTCAGTCTCCCACTAAATCAACTCTTGGTGTGAAATAAATTAGAAACTAATATTCTCCTACAACTTATAAAGTTTAGCTTAATACATAGTCATTCTCTAATTTTACGGATATTTAATCTAGACATTCAAATTAAATCTGATTATATTTTATTTGTGTATCTTAATATTAATAAAGTGTTTCAATTAAATAATTTTGATTATTATTTTTTGTGTGTGTTCTCGTTCTTCTATTAGGTTGTTTAGTTAACCACATAAAACATGACATCTTCTTTAATTATGCATATTCATCTCAATAAGTCGTAAAACTTTACATAATTTCTACTGGAGATTGACACATAATTAAAAAAAATCTTAAATTTGAGCTTATAAAAATAGAAAAAATCTTAATGAGTGTGTCACATATAAATCATACAATGCATAAATTTAATTTTAATCGCATCTCAATATAATTATCAACATTTAGGCGGAAACCATCCAAAAAAAAATAAAAATAAAAAATTGGACCAACTGAGATTCAACCTTTTGTGTATTTAACGCACGAGTGTTCCTATTATTTATATTTCTTTATTTACATGAAAAAGTTTAATTTGCATTCATTGAACTATCCATAGCATGCGCCGCGCTTTCGTGGCTAGTCATGTGCTTTTTTGGTTTCTTCCCTGTCAACAACTATCTTTCATTTCTTTTTTAACATTCCTTTTTCATTTAAAATTATATATTCTATATATATAATTTCGTTTTTTTTTTTCATAGCTTAATTTATTGTGAGTTTTGCCAGAATTCTTTCCTTATTGATTAGCTGATGATTATTATTATTTAAAATAATACTAATGAACCGTATATTTATAGGTATATTGTTTTTGCTGTTGATTTTATTGATTCTCCATTACCATTCCTAGACACGTGTCATTTTTATACACAAAAATAAAACTTATATTGAGTTTATGAATTTCAGATTCTATTAAAGTTAACTTATTAGATTTTGGATAAATTATTTATATGTATTAAATAATTTTTAATAAAAATACAACGTCTAAGCTAAGTCATTGGGTTATGTCAAAATCGTAAGCATAATTAGGGTTTGATAGTTAGAGTTCTATTTCTAGAAAGAAAGAGACTATCGAGAAGCTTACTCTTGGCCGAGCTCGATGCAGTAATATCTCCTTGGTCTCTTCCACGGATCGATGAATATGAAATAGAATAAATTCAAAAATATCACCGATATACTGTGATTCATACCAAAAAAGAGCCAAACATTAGTTTCGCTTTTGCTTGTTCATAGGTGACTCTTTTTTCAAAGAAGTATGTCCAATTAGACAGTAATGGGAAACTTTTTAGGTGTGATTGTAATTGTGAATAAATAGTAGAAATTATGAAAACTAAATTATTTAAGTGGTAGCAAGATTGACAACAATTTCATAATTTGTTGTCAAGAAAAGAATCACGTAATAGAATGGGTGAGGACTACCCTCATTTCTTACCCATATCTATTTCCTAGTTAATTTTTGAGCTATTAATTGATTCAAACATGTAATCAAGAACCAGATTTTATTAGGGTATTTACTTTGATAGTGTATTTTCATATTAGTACTACTCCCTCCGTCCACAATTGTTTGTCAGGGTAAGGTCATGCACATCCCTCAAGGAAAATTTAATACAAGGTGTAATTTGACTAATATAACCCTACTATATCAAGAATATCAAAAGTCCATATAACTTTTCAATTGAACTACACAATCATTAAGGGCAGAATTGGAAAAAAGTGACTAATTATTTCTTGATTGTTTAAATTGACAATTAATCTTGGACATCTATTTTTAGTATACCTGCCAAACAATTGTGGACGGAGGGAGTACTAATTAGGTGACTTATAAACAACTGATCAATTTCTTGGAATCAGATCTTGATAAGTAATTTATATACTTTGCAACTTTTAGAATCCAATCGAGTACTTATTTTTATAATAGATGATATCAAGTATAAAAATGAAATTCAAATTATTTAGCGATAAAGAAAATAAACCTTGAGTTTGATCTCAAATATTAGTTTAAAAGGTGTGTATTGCACAAAGCCATACAAGAAAAGAAATTGACATCCCACTCATCAACGAGGACTATTAATGTTAGATTAGGTCTTAGGTCTAACTCACACCCCAAAAGCTAGCTCAAAAGGAGGAGGATTGCACAAGCCTTATAAGGAGTTCACCCATCTTATTAACCACCGATGTGGGACTTTTGTCATTCTTTAACAATTAACATTCTCGCATGTTCAAGTTTGGCAACTTCACATCGATCGGATGCAAAAAGAATTGGTTCACGTGATCGATACCATGATAAAAAATTGATTTTGGGATATATTTAAATTAACCACATGAAAATCAAACTTAAAAGATAATTGTTCAAAATCATATAAGAAATTGTTATCCCACGATACTGATATGGAACTACTAACACATGGAAAACGTACGTGATCTTATTAAGGGATCAATTCCAATCAATTATCACAATAAAAAGGCTAGAAATTATCTTAATTTGAAGTTCACTTGGTGGAGAATAAGGAGATGGAGAAGTTTTTTGTAATAATATAATCAGCGTGGTCCAATCACAAACGACATTGGATGGTCACTTTACAACTTCTTTACACAACCAAGATTTTCCAATTGATAATTAATTTTGGTCCAACTATTAAATGTTTGTAGTAACTAAATTCAATTACTTAAAATAGTGATTAGATATATAACTTTATAGTAGTAGTAAAAGTAGTATATATGACCAAAAAACTAATTTAGGCGGCTTAGCGTCCCAGTTCTATGACATGTAGCACTTGACAAAGATATCAAAATTAATTTGGACATCAAACGTACTATATACTGGAAGTCAATGATTTTGGCTTTTGGATTAAAAAGTGTGAAAATAGATCTAATCAGATTTTCCCCCATTAATTAATCAGAAAATTGATTTTTGAAAACCAAAACGCCCCTCTCAAATGGTGATTTGGTAAACAAAAAAAAGTTTCAAAAAATGAAAAACAAATGCTAAAAGAAGCATTATATTTTGTTCTTTTTATTCAACCGATTCTGAGAGTTTGAAAATGGAAGTAATCATTTTAATATATATAATAATAATAATAATAATGTCTAAAGTGGACTGTTGAGTGGCTCTCCTATAGGCATGCTAAATACTTAGTAGTAATAGGGAAATAAGATGGTCCAGTAGAGTTACCAAAATGGTAAAAGGCGATAGCTGAGTATGCACTCCATTTACTCATTTTTTGCCTATATGTGTCTGTTTCCCATCTTTACCACTATATCTTTTTCCTCTTCAACATCAACACTATGATATTTACCTTTTATGGTGATGCGAATTCTTCTTCTTGTATTGGGGGGATGAGCACCTATATGACATAACATGCTTCCTGCTTAAAAGAATCGCTAATACAAATTTGAATAACGTTTACAAATCGCTTTTTTGACTTTTATCTTTAAAATTTAGTTATTGTTATTAAATCTACCATTACTTGAAATTCGATTACACATACTATTGTTATCATTAACCTCTATTAATTGATAGAGTCTCAAATATATTTGCTCACTACATTTTTCAAAAATGTTAAGTTAATGTTAATAAAATATTTGACAAATAAATCGAGATAGAAGGAGTAATTAACCGGCCTTTTTTTATATTTTGTTTCTACACCCCATATCGCGGGCCCCACCACAAATCTTTGTATCTAAATAATTAACGAAAAAAGAACTCATACAGTCATTTTATGAAATGAATGAATTTGGGAATTTACCTTTGACAGGAAAAAGAAGTAAAACTTTTGACGATTAGTCCATTTTTATCCCTTAATTAAATACTAAATAATGTTAGAGAGAGAGATCACGATAGATGGCAGTTTCAGGATTTTCCCTTATCTTATATCCAAATATTCCGCTTGAGTTTCGTCTCTGATCAGCTAAACTGGACTTATTTGGTTTAACAAAATTTGTATCACACGCAATAAAAAGCCTCATCTATTTTGTAAGCAAAAGATAAGATAAAAGCAAAATAAAGAAGATAAACTCTTAACCATAATCATTTTGTTAAGAAAACAATTTTAATTGATACAAAAAGCCAACGGTGCACTTCCAAGGAATTCAGTGTGATGCTTAAAATTCATTTATTCTTAATCAAATTTTTTTAAATAGATAGAAAAATCTAATTTTTTTTCTATGGACTTTGCCATTACAAATCTAAATTAAGCTAAACGAGTTCAAAATATGAATGATTAAAGCTGATTAAACCAAACAAAGCGGGGCGCAGTTGCTTATTTTACACCCAACCTAATGGACCCATCCCTAAAACATTCTTAGCCAAAAAATTACTAATAAGTGGCACTAACAAAGATGGGTCATCTCTTTGATTAATTAACAACCCAATTCAATTAATACAGACACCTAAACAACTCATAAACTTTTTTTTAAAAAAATAGTCTCTTTCTGTCCACACAACACATGATCTAACTTCCCCGGAAACCCCTCAAATATTCCTAGCAATCAATTCAATTTCCCCATCATTCTTTGTAACAAAAAAACAAAACATTTTCAAAAAATTAAATATTCAAAAAAAAAATACTCATATTATATATAATATTTATAAGAACTTGGGAGCTCTAAAGGAATTAGCAGTTCAACAAGAAGAGAGAAGAATAAGATTTTTTTTTTTCCTTTGGTAAGCTAGTTATTTTGTAACCGATAATATCAGAAAAAACTAAAAAAAAGGAGTCTTTCAAATTAAGTTACTGCTATTTCTCACCTATATATAGAGTTGTTTATTCGTACAGAGAAAAAAGTTTGACTTTTTAATCAAGACCTCTTCTCTGTTTGTTTTTGTTGTCAAATGTATCAGGTAAACTTTGATTTCTTAATTAGCAGGTGAAAACACCCCTTCTTCCTCCATCTTCTTCAATAATTCTCGATTATCATAAAATGGTGAGTCTTTTTTTTTTTTTTTGGTCTCTGAATACTGTTCTATTGAATTCTTGGAACTCTGTTCTTCAAAATTTCTCAGCAAACAAAGAAATTTGTTACCATTTCTGTATGTATATGTTTTGTAAATTAAATTTGCAGGAGAATATGGGTGTTGAGAAACAGAGACTATTTGAAGAAAAGGGTGTTTGTGTTTCTGATCATATGAATGGATTGCAATACACAAGCACAAAATCAGATAGCTTTGTTGTGGACATGGAACGATTTTCTCATATCATAGAGAAAGACATAAATGCCAATTCAAGAATTACTGTATGTTTCTCTTTTTCATTTTTTGGTCTCTGTTTTTCTCTGAGTTTTTATTCATACTCCTGACAAGTTCTTGATTCAATTCACAATTTGATTCAAGTTTATCCTAATCTTAACCCCCTTTGTTAAAGTAGTGAGAAAAGAACTCATTATTGGTCAATTTTTGTTTACTAGGACTAGTCTTAACAACTACTGATATATTTAATTTATTTTTATTTTTATAAAAAGATGGACCTCATGAAGAAGATGAAGATAGATTTTGAAACTTTGGAGAATACCCCAAAAGTTTTAGTATATGATTTTTTAGGGTTAATATTTGAAAATTCATCAAATTTATCATTAAAATCACTCAATTTACATCTTGGTTTCAATAAAATCATTCAACTAAAATTTATCATTAAAAAATTGATATAACAAAATAAATTATTTTTAAGTCATATTTATATGAACTCCACAAGAATAAAATTAAAGAAAAATCATCAGAAAAAACTTATGAATAAACTTAATTAGTGAAATAAATACTATAATATTATTATGTATTTAAGAGTTAAAATGTATGACGATGAACACTATTCAAAAATAAATATTAAGTATGATATTATCATTGGCTTAATGACTGCCACAATTTTTTTGTAACTCGTCAAGTTTTTATTAACCCAGTGACCGCAACAATTTAATGTTACAGTTATTAAGCTAATGTTATATCAATTTTTTTTTATATGACAGTGATATATCCTACAATTTTTGTTAATGACAACTTTTTACGGTTCTTTTTTTAAAAAAGAAAAATATCCATTACAATACATTTTAAATTTAAATATATTGTAATATCAAAACATAGTTTGTTCTTGAATTTTTTCTATGAGTTTTCTTTAATTTTATTTATTCGTGGAGTTCATATTAATGACATAAAAATAATAAATTTAGTTCAGTGATTTTACTGATACAAAGGACTAACATGAGTCACTTTACTGATACAAAATAAAATTTAATAACTTTACTAGATAAATTCTGAAAGTTGAGTGACTTTTTGAAATATTAACTCATGATTTTATTGGGATCTTTACAATTCACTGTTACTTTTTCTAGTTGGTAATTTAAATTATACATTAAATATATATATATATGTTGGCTATTTTTAATTTAAAATATTGCTATATTTTTTTCTGATATGAATTTGATTTTCCAAAGTTGCAGAGGAACCTTTCAAGAAAAGGATCATTTCGAAGCGGCGAGAAGAAAACAAATTCAAATGCTGTCAATGAGAAAGACACCAACTTCACGGAAAATTCCCCTAGAGGTAATACTTTTCTTTCTCTTTATTTATTAATACATATATATAGTTTCGGTTAACTTATTTGAATGGTGTAATATATATATAAAAAAAAAAACAAAGAAGTGTTAAAAACAAAAACAATCATTAAATTTGTATTCGTCTACCTGCGTTTCTGTTCTTTTACTAAGGTATTTAATAGTCAAAAGTGAAAGGAAAAGACTATATAATATGACCCCTTCGATATTTTCTCAAAATTAGAACACTTCCAAATTAAAAGGAATCGGATTCTTCTCTACATTTATTATTCCTTGTACTAGTTTTTGATCGTTTTATATCATGTCAATTTTTTTCGTTTTAATTTATATGATCGTATTTATGCTACGACCATGCCTAAACATGTGCCACGTAGCTATAACACATAGTACCAAACAATAATAAATTCTCAATCAAACAGAAGATCCATGTGGGGAAATCCGCTCTGTTCTTTTTGTCTTTTCATATGGCAGTATTACAAGATACAGACTTTGTTCCTACAATTATTTAATGAGAAATCATTCTATTTCTATTTTTTTTATTAGTTATAGATGTGCTAATACGCCATAAGTTCATAATCAATATATAAACTTTCAGAGCCTTCATTTTCATCTTTTTTTTTAGGGTGTAAAATAACTAAAAATCTAAGATTTAAAATCGGTGAATTTGAAATGAACACAATAATATACGTAGAGTTCAAGTCAGAAGCAGCAAGTGCGACTATACTCATTATTAATAATTTATTACATAATGCAATGGGTCCAATTAAAGTTCATATGGTCCGCTTGAAGCCTATGATGTCAACATTTCTTATGAAAATTTAGGTTAAAGCTTTTGTTAATCTTGTAGCTAGATATTGTGAAATTAAGTCTTACACCTAACTCACACCTCAAAAGCTAGCTCAAAGGAAGGAGAATTGTCCAAGCCTTATAAATAGTTATCTCATTAACCATCAAGGTGGGACTTTTTGCGTTTAACATCCCACCTCACACCCAGTGCTTAGCATTGGTCCGTGGGTAATTTTTGATTATTTTTTTTGGGTCCCAACATAGGATGAGATGAGTCTTACTCTGATATCATGTGAAATTAGGTCTTAGATCTAACTCACACCCCAAAAGCTAGTTCAAAGGGAAGAGGATTGTCAAGCCTTATAAGGAGTCCATTCATCTCATTAACCATTAATGTGGAACTTTTTGCTTTTAACAGATATATACTACTCTCTCTCTTTAAAAAAGAATGACCTAGTTTCCTTTTAAGTCTGTTTAAAAAAGAATGACTTATTTCTTTTTTTGGCAATACTTTAACTTCAACTTTTCACGTGGCATGTTTAAGGCCACAAGATTAAAGGGCATTTTGGTACATTTGACATAACTTTTTAGAACCACAAGATTAAAAAATCTTTTTTCTTTTCTGAAACTCCGTTCCAAGTCAAACTAGGTCATTCTTTTTGAAACAGAGGAAATAATTAATTAATAATATGAAGATACAGAGCGTCGGTCCTTTTTGTTTGCATACATTATTATTTTAAAAAAAGGGTTGCACATGCATCAAAATTATTGAGTGATAAAGAACCAATTAAGCCAACATATACTTATGGGGTATAGTATATTCTAATTGTTTATTTTTAAAATGGAATTAAAAATGCAGCAAGTTCATTGCTAGGAGGAGGTATCACACCAGAAAAGCCCATGGCATTGACTACTAGTAGTGATCAACATACCCCACAAACCCATAATCATCAGATCACTATAGTGGCCGGCCATGGTGCCGCTGCCGCCGCCACCGAAAGTAAAATTGGTGGCAGGAGATTCAGTTTCCGACGATCTACTAATTGGACCATTGATCCTAGGAGGATCCTTCTCTTCTTTGCTACATTGTGAGTTTTTCTCTTTAACTTCTTTACATAAGTGGTATATAATAATATTTGTTACGAGTTTAAGTTATATGCACAAAGTTTTGAGTTGAGTGATTTAATTGTTATAAAATAAAGTTCAATGACTTTGCTAGATAAATTCACATAGTTGAGTGACCATTTAAGATATTAACTCAAGAATTAATGGGTTACCTAGTAAAAATGATAACTAAAACTCTGATTTTATCTTTAGTGAGATTTCATATTTGTTAAGATCAGTTTTAGACAACACATTTCATAAGTGTTTTTTTTTTCTTTCTTAAACATCGTGTCATGATGTGAAACACAATCACATAAATTAGAACAGAGAGAATATATGCTATAACATGATGTTTAAATGCACTAGTAATTAACATCAGTTGGAGTGACTTAAATTGTAGACTAACAATATTTTGTTGCTTAATTTATCTAATATGATGGTACCCTGTCTTTGACAGGTCAAGTATGGGAACAATGTTATTGATTTATTTTACATTATCCATTGCCAAGCTAAATGGAGAAGACATTGCAGATCTTAATGGTTGATATATATAAAGCATGAAGAAGGCACTAGCTAGTTCTAACTCAGAAGCCTGTATATTATATAAATGTAGAAGCTGCAGAAGAGACATGAGCATAACAAAGTTTCAAAAGAGAAGAACAGAAAGCTATCATGACAAATCTTGGCAATATTCTGTTCTAATGAGTGGCACAGATCACAAACAAATTTGTACCTTTTCTTTGTTAGGTTCTCTTTTTGTAATATTTGACGAGCTCTCCTTTTTTAGAGTTTAAGTTCTATCAATGTAAAAAATTAAAAAAGTACTCAATCGAGTTACTTTAAGTTAATTACAATTAATATTTTATAATAACTTACAGGATACTATAGATTAAATTATATATTACTTCAAATCATGTGTGTAACCACATGCCTCCCACTCATTTTTGTTCAAAGCCCTATTGTTTCTTTATGTTCTCTGCAGCTTTAGTACAGGGCACATATACTATGACTTTGATCTGAATAGTACTAATAAAACATTGTTAGTGGAGCATGATGGCATGGCACAGAATATTTAGAATAAATATTTCTACTTAAAAGTAGGCATATATAGGAGCAGTGCACATTTATCAAACTAGATACTGATTGGGAAAAAATGTTCTCACAAGTATTAATCCATCCTTATTTGACTTAATGATTTCTGCAAATATGTATGTAGTTGTAAGAGGTTCAGTAACTTTTAATTAAGCTAATTAGGATTTAGGAGTAGAATTAAAGAAAAAAGACAAATAAAAACATATAATTAAGCTAAATATGATTGAGATTATGTTTTAGGCTTTTAAGGAACTGTTAGCATGATGGACAACTAAATGATTGTATATATTAATGTAATTATATAGTGATATAAATTAGCATGATCATATACATTTGGTGTAGAATCAAAGGAATAAATATTGTGATAGAATAACTGATTTGGAGGGATAGCAAGGCATATTTAGAGGGATTGAATAGCAGATTTGTAGAGATAGAATAGCTGATCTTTAGGGATAGGAATGGCGGATCTTTAGGGATGTGTAATCTTTATTTTCTCTATATAATGGAAAGACTCTCACTTTGAGAGGCATTAAGCAGAAAATTGACATGGTATTAGAGCCTTCTCTTGGCTGTCTTGTTTCATAGAGTCATCTATGGTTCCTTCTAATTTTTTTTTGAAAATCTTGGTTTTTGGTTGACTGTTCATCGACAATCAGTCCTATCACCTGGGAATTTTGTTCTTGGTCATTCTAGTTGCTTTCTTGAGTCTTTGTAGTTTTCATAGCTATTCAAAAAACATGAATTCACATCACTTTGAATCCTTTAGTGTTCGTTTTACTGGAAAAAATTCTTCTTCTTGGGAGTTTCAGTTTCAGTTGTTTGTCACCAGCAAAGAACTATGGGGCCATATAGATGGAAGCGATCCTGCTCCTACTGATGCAACAAAGCTAGGTGAATGAAAGATCAAAGATTCTCGGGTGATGACATAGATTCTAGGGTCAATTGACCTTCTTATTGTTCTTAATCTCAGGCCATACAAGACAGCTAAGGCCATGTGGGATTACTTACAAAAGGTTTACAACCAAGATAATAGCGCAAGACGCTTTCAGTTAGAGTATGAAATTTCTAATTACTCTCAAGGAGGTCTTTCTATTCAGGATTATTTTTCTGGATTTCAGAATTTATGGGCTGAATGTACATATATTGTCTATGTCAAAATACCTATTGAATCTCTATCAGTGATTCAGGCAGTTCATGAGCAAAGCAAGCGAGACCGATTTTTTATGAAATTACGCTCCGACTTTGAGAGTGTTCGCTCTAACTTGATGAATCGTGACCTGTCTTCTTCTTTGGATGTTTGCTTTAGGGAATTACTTCGTGAAGAGCAACATCTTGTCACACAAAATGCTTTCAAGAAAGAAAATGATGTCACTGTTGCATTTGCTGCTCAAGGTAAAGGAAATGGCAGGGATATGAGTAGAACTCAATGCTATAGTTGCAAGGAATATGGTCATATTGCTAGCAATTGTAGCAAGAAATTCTGTAATTATTATAAACAACAAGGACACATTATTAAAGAGTGTCCCACGCGCCCTCAAAATCGTAGGATCAATGCTTTTTAAGCTGGGATAAATGGTTCCACTAATGATAACCCATCTTCAGGACAAGTTCTTACTTCTGAAATGGTACAACAAATGATCGTGTCAGCCTTTTTAGCATTGGGATTACAAGGTAATGATGGTACATCTAATTTTTGGATTGTTGATTCAGGTGCTTCCAATCACATGACCAACTCAACGAGCATCCTAAAAAATATTTGTAAGTATCAAGGTCCATCACAAATACAGATTGCCAATGGTAGTAATTTACCCATTACCAAGGTTGGGGACATTACTCCAACTTTCAAGAATGTTTTTGTTTCACCAAATCTCTCAACTAGTCTTATTTCAGTTAGACAATTGGTAGATAACAATTGTGATGTGATGTGAATTTTTCTCGTAATGGTTGTCTTGTGCAGGATCAGGTGTCAGGGACGATAATCGCGAAGGGGCCTAAAGTTGGACGATTGTTTCCTATACACTTTTCCATTCCTCCTATTCTATCTTTTTCTTGTACTTCTACTGCTAGTAAGACTGAGATTTGGCATAAGCGTCTAGGACATCCAAATTCTGCTGTGTTGTCTCATTTATCAAATTCTGGTTTATTGGGAAATAAAAATCAATTTTCAGTTTCTTCCATTGATAGTTCTACTTGTAAATTAGGCAAAAGTAAAACTCATCCTTTTCCTAATTTTGGTAGTCGTGCTACCAAATGTTTTGATGTCTTTCATAGTGATGTTTGGGGAATTTCACCAATTATTTCTCATGCTCATTTCAAATACTTTGTGACATTCATAGATGATTATAGTCGGTTTAAATGGGTGTATTTTCTTCGATCCAAATCTGAGGTATTTTTCATGTTCAAGACATTTTTGGCTTACATTGAGACTCAATTTTCTACATGCATCAAATTATTAAGATCTAATTCTGGTGGAGAATATATGTCTTATGAATTCAAAAAATTCTTGCTTGACAAAGGAATTGTCTCACAACACTCTTGCCCATATACACCACAACAAAATGAAGTTGCTGAGCGAAAAAATGGTCATCTTTTAGATGTCACTCGTACTTTATTGATTGAGTCCTCTGTACCAGCTAAATATTGGGTGGAAGCTTCGTCTACTGCTTTCTATTTAATTAATAGATTGCCATCTAAAGTGCTAAATTTTGAGTCTCCATATTTTCGTCTTTGTCACCAAAATCCTAACTATAGTGATTTTCATACATTTGGTTGTGTTTGTTTTGTGCATTTTCCTCTTTCGCAGCGCAATAAACTTTCTGTACATTCTACTAAATGTGCTTTTATGGGTTATAGTACTTCACAAAAAGGTTTTATTTGTTATGATTCATGTTCTCACAAATTTCATATTTCTAGAAATGTTGTTTTCTTTGAGAATCAATATTTCTTTCCTACGATTGTAGATCCATCTTATGTTTCTCCTCTTCTTCCTACTTTTGAGGATTTATCATCTTCTTTTAAAAGGTTCAAACCTGGATTTGTGTATGAACGACGTCGGCCAACTTTATCCTATCCCAACATTGATCCACCACCTTAAACTATACCACAACTAGAATCTGAGAATTCGTCAAGATCTGGTCCTCTTGAGCCTACTCGGCGATCTACCAGAGTATCTCGTACTCCCAATTGGTATGGCTTTTCCTCTACTTTATCTAACATATTTGTTCCATCTTGTTACTCACAAGCTTCCAAGCATGAATGTTGGCAGAAAGCAATGGAGGAAGAACTTTTGGCTATTAAAGAAAATTACACATGGGACATTGTTTCATGTCCTTCAAATGTCCGCCCTATTGGATGTAAATGAGTTTATTCAATCAAACTTCATTCTGATGGATCTCTTGATCGGTACAAAGCTCGATTGGTTGTTCTTGGTAACAGACAAAAGTATGGAGTGGACTATGAGGAAACTTTTGCACCCGTAGCCAAAATGACTACGGTGCGAACTATTATTGCCATTGCTGCTTCACAAAACTGGTCTTTGTATCAAATGGATGTCAAAAATGCTTTTCTCCATGGTGATCTTAAAGAAAATATTTATATGAAACCTCCACCTGGTTTGTTCTCATTGCCTACATCAGATATATGCAAGTTGAAGCGGTCTTTGTATGGATTAAAACAAGCTCCAAGAGCTTGGTTTGATAAGTTTCGGTCTACTTTACTACAATTTTCTTTTGAGCAAAGCAAATATGACTCATCTTTGTTTCTTTGGAAAACATCTACAGGTTGTGTTCTTCTTTTGGTGTATGTAGATGACATTATTATCACAGGAACTGATTATTCACTAATCATAGCCTCCAACAGCAGCTTAAAGATTCTTTTCATATGAAAGATTTTGGTACTCTTACTTATTTTTTGGGTTTGGAAGTTCATAATGTTGCTTCAGGTGTGTTTCTAAACCAATACAAATATACTCTGGATCTGATTTCTTTGGCTGGTCTTCAAGATTCATCCTCTATAGATACTCCATTGGAATTGAATGTGAAGTATCGTCGTGAGGAAGGCGATCTTCTTCCTGATCTAACTATATTTCAACAATTAGTTGGGAGTCTAAATTACATTACTATTACTCGGCCTGATATCTCATTTGCAGTTCAACAAGTTAGTCAATTTATGCAAGCTCCCCGTCATCTCCACTTGGTGGATGTTCGTCGCATCATTCGATATCTTCTAGGAACATCTACTCGTGGATTGTTCTTTTCAAGTGGTTCTCCTATTCGTTTTAATGCTTTTAGTGATTCTGATTGGGCGAGATGTCCTGATACTCGTCGTTCAGTATCTGGTTGGTGCATGTTTCTTGGAGAGTCATTGATATCTTAGAAGAGTAAAAAGCAAGATCGTGTGTCAAAATCTTCAACAGAGGCTGAATATCGATGCATGTCTACTACTTGCTCTGAGGTTGTATGGCTTCGTGGATTACTTGTTGAGATTGGATTTCCTCAATCTCATCCTACTCCTCTCCACGCTGACAATATAAGTGCTATTCAGATTGCTACTAATCCAGTTTTTTATGAGAGGACCAAACACATCGAAGTGGATTGTCATTATATAAGAGAAGTTGTAGATAAAGTAGTCATTACTCTTCCACATGTGTCTAGCGATCTTCAAATAGCTGATGCAGTTACAAAATTCATGGCACGGCAACGCCATCAGTTTCTAGTTGGCAAATTGATGCTTCTTGATCCACCAGCATCAATTTGAGGGGGGGTGTTAGCATGATGGACAGCTAAATTATTGTATATATTAATGTAATTATATAGTGATATAAATTAGCATGATCATATGCATTTGTTGTAGAATCAAAGGAATAAATATTGTGATAGAATAGCTGATTTGGAGGGATAGCAAGGCAGATTTAGAGGGATTGAATAGCAGATTTGTAGAGATAGAATAGCTGATCTTTAGGGATAGAAATGATGGATCTTTAGGGATGTGTAATCTTTATTTTCTCTATATAATGGAAAGACTCTCACTTTGAGAGGCATTAAGCAGAAAATTGAGAGGAACCTCATAATCTGGACTCTGGATCCAGTTGGACTTGAAGGTATATCTAAATCTTTAAGATCAAACCAGATCAAAGAAACGTATTTCAAATTCAAAAGATTTTAGTCCAAATGTTTGGGCTTCTAAACAGTGCAGGTCCCTAATTCTGTGGCCCTTTTACTTGATCACTCACAACTTATAATACACATTGACACATACATAATAAAATAATATAACATCTATTGATTAGCTAAAGATTAAGCTTTACAACTCAACTCTGAAGCCCAATAAATTTGACAGTACCTACCTATATCTTCCAATGAAAAATACCAACATCTGAATATTTTCATCCTGATAACCCATAAAAATTTCAAGGTCTCAATAGCCAGGAGTCCCATTTTTGTACTACACCATCAAGATTATTAACCAACGGCGATAGTTTAATTGCCATTAAATATGTATTTTTAGAGGCAATTGGCAATCTTTACAAATGTTTAAAGCCTAATGCGACATTGGATCCTGACAATTAACTAATGTCGTTAAAGGCTTTAATACTCTTTGTTGATATATATCTTTATTGCTGCTAAAAGTTAATTTTGTTGTCGGCACATCTATTGTCCAAAATTTATTTCACCTTTTTTTAATCTAAAAATACATTTTTTTTCTATTTTTAATGGGCGTGATTGGAAATGGTTGGAAATACCTGGACGAAACTATACAAATTGTACGATTGGAGGTGATTTGAAATCAAAATTCGTAATAGAGATTGAGTGGGAAAAATGTCACTCCAAAAACATATAGTATCACTTATGTATATCAAGTTTATTAGTGTATAATACGTACACACAGATACATGCACGGATATAGAAGGATTAAATACACAAATACCATAGTGACTCAACTCGATTCCATCATAACAATTCAAAACACCATTTTGAGATTGAGTTCAATTTGTCTCCAAATACCTTCAAAATTGATTTTATCACTATGCACACTTTTATTAGTTAATGATATTCTCAATAATATGAGACCTCGATTTAACTCAACCCCAAAAGCTAGTGAGTAAGGAGAAGTTTGTTCAAGTCAATATAAGGAGATCAAATTTCCATCCCTCTACCAATGTGGGACTTCTTAACATGATGTGAAATAATTTGAGTAATCAATCAAAAAATATTACTCTCCAAGAAAGCAAAAAATAATTATACGTAAAGCCTTAATTAAAAAGTTTACCGCTGAAGATGCTACAAAACAAGAGTTTGTCGTTTGAAAGTTTTATTAATGGCAGATGAATGACGAGAAGGACATAAGAGTTTAAACTAAAAAAATATCAAAAATTGCTTGAAGATTTGAAGATCAAAAGGATCTCTTTATCAAAAAAGTTTATTGTTGGTTACTGAAAAAAAATTGCTTCAAGATTTGAAGACCAAAAGGAGTGGTGGAGGAAAAAAAAAAAAATGGAGAATCTCTTTACAAAAAAAGTTTATTGTTGGGTTCTGAAAAGCTGTTTCAAGACATACTCCCTCCGTCCCTATTTAGTTGTCTACTTTAGAAATGACACACAGATTAAGGCAACAATGATTAACATAGTGAAGTTACAATTTTACCTTTATAGTATAATTTACTTTCAAAATAAATTCACTCAAAATAACTAATCAATGCTGAGAAGTTCATAAGTTTATTTACTTTATTTATGACAACTTTTCACTTTAAATAAGGGTATAATAGGAAAAAATTTGTTGTCCTTTCTTGATTTGTCAAAATAGACAATTAAATAGAAACAACTAAAAGAGGAAATATGGACAACTAAATAGGGATGGAGGGAGTATTTTATTATTGAAGATATGAACGAAAAAGAGTCCTTCAAGCCTCGAAGTTAAGGAGATAGCTCTCGGACAAGTGCAAAGCCAAAATAATGTTTAATTTATTTGTCCTATTTTTTTAATTTCATTTTTAAAAAAATATTTCTTTCCTTTTTTTTTTATAAATCTTTAATTTTAATATTTCACAGTTTAAAGTTTTATAGCTTTTTTAATAATCTTAAATTTCAAATATATATATATATATATATATATACACGCGCATGCGTGCGCCAAGGGAAAACAAGGACCATTCAGAAAGCCAATAAGTTTTAGTAGGTTGTATCTAGAGCTGTCAAAATGGGTTGACCTAACCAAACCCTAATGGGCTAGAGAGTTAAATGGGTTGGGACGGGCTGATCGTTTTTAAATAAAGGGCCTGTAAAATAGCAGCCCAACCCAATCCTAAACGGGCCACGGGTTGACCCTCCAACCAAAAATGGACAACATTGCCCTCTTAGAAAGAGTACGCACATTGATGTCTGATGAACATGACATCAATACCTACAGAAATTCATTCATGAATTACACATACTTCAGTAAATATTTACAAAACAAAAACATAATAGCCAAGATTCAACATTCATAAGATTCATCCGAGCAAAAAAATTACATGATCACTATTTTCATAAACAAGACAATAAAGGAGAAGTAAAAAATTAGGCATAAAAACAAAAGTAGAAGAGGTCAAAGGTTCATAGTTATAATGGAGTAATGAACTTGGGCTAATAAGAAATTTAGTGGATAATGGCCCTGAAATGTAAAAGATATGTAAAGAAGTTAGATTTGATTTTATATTGATATTTTAAAAATATTTATTGACAAATCTTAACAAATAAAACAGTACTAAAAATATATATGATAAATGTTTTTAAAAATCACAGCCCACGGGCTGGCATATGAGGCTTGCGGGTAGGGCCTATGAAGTTCGCGGACCAAATGAGGCTGGGCTAAAAAACCTCGTTTCTAAATGGGTTGAAAAAACTAAGCCCAACCCCATAGGGAAAATAACTTAAATACACAACTTTAAGTTCCTTATTATCTATTTTTCCCTACTTTTTTTTAAACTTACTTAAATTCCTTATTTCACTTAAACATCAAATCTGTCAGATACATGATTATTTTTTACCTCCCACGTTTCACCACTCCCTATGTCACTCCTTTTTTTTCTCCCTAAATTCACTCCAATATTTTTTCAGTTACAAATCATTATCCCAAATTGATTTTCAAAAAATTTCTCTCCCAATCCAACCATTTTCAAACTTCGTCTTCTCCGTCCTCTCTCCCAAAGTCTGCCATTGTAGCTTTCATCTTCTTCCTTCAATTTTTATTTTGTTTCAATTTTTTCTTCTTGATACATATGGATCATGATCCTACATCAAATCTTTCTAATACTAATCGAACAATATACGACTTTGATGATGAAAATTGGGCAGAAATTAGATCAAAAAGTTTGCATGACCCATTAAACTTGATTAATCAGTCGACCAAAGATGTGCCAAAATTGTCTAAACCAGAGGTTGCAAAAACCCCCCCAAAAAAGGGGAAGAAAAGCAGCACCCGCTATTTCCAGACCTGCATTGCCTAGAGTATGTGTTTTTAATCTTTATGAAACTTGTTTGTGATTTGTATTGCGTTTGATATCTTAGACTGAAATTGGCTGATACATTAATTGGATGTGTTATATTGTTTATTGGGTTAAATCATGATACATTCAAAAACCCTATCTTAGTTTGATACATACTGATTTGAGATTTAATCGAAACTTATGCAACCCTTGTTTTATATTTGTATCGAAAAAAATGATACATGACAAACCCCAAAATGAAAAAGAGATTTGTCGAATTTAACAAAAAAATCGTTGATGTATCAGACAGGGCATCCTTCTGTATAATGTATCAAGTTTTATAATATGACTCTGTTGAAGTCTGGTAACATGTATTTTTCTGTGTATCAACTTGTTTTTATTATGTATCATTACTTGTTGTGTAGTGTGATTTGGTGTTTTTATTTATGTATCATAAGATATCATTATAAATAGTATCTGGTCATTTTGCAGTCAATCAAATATGTTATAAAAAATGTATTATTAATAATATATCATACAGGGTATCCTTCTGTATAATGTATCAAGTTTTATAATACAATTCTGTTAAAGTCTGGTAGCATGTATTTTTCTATGTATCAATTTGTTTTTATTATGTATCATTACTTCTTGTGTAGTGTGATTTGGTGTTTTTATTTAGTATAGTTTTCTTTTTCATTTTGCATTCAATCAAATATGTTATAAAAAAGGTACCAACACATGCCATAAGGTTTGGTGTCTCTTTTAACACAATTTTTTTGGAGGAGTTCCAGAAGTCTATAGGGGATGATGTAATTGAACTATTTAGAGCTACAGTTTTTGGACCCTATTTACACATTCCTAAATGTAATTTTCAGGGTCAAATTAGTAAATGTTTGTTGTTGTTAGAATTGGAACAAGGCAACTCAAAGGTGTTGCATATTAGGCATGCAAACGGGGGTATCTTGAAATTTGGTATCAAAGAATTTGCAATAATAACTGGTCTTAAATGTAAAGGCAATACCAAAGACTTTGAATAGCCAGAATCAACTCCCTTTAGGCTATTCCAAAAAAAATTTCCTGGTGCAGTTAAAAGTGTAAGCAAGAATCATCTAGTCCAACGATTTCTGATGGGCAACTAGAAGAGTAATCAGTATGCACTCCAAATGGCTATCATGTACTTTATCCATACATTCATTTTGGCTCAAACTGGTGATTCTTCAATATCTGTTAACGAATTCTTAATGGTTGAAGATGGTAGATATCAAGTATATCCTTGGGGACAGATTGCATTCACAAAGCTCATGGATTCACTCCGACAGGATTTCAATCTTAGCAAACATTTGTATCGGTTATATGGAATGCCTTATGCACTTAACGTATGGACATATGAATTTGCATCCCAATTAAATCCTGAAATTGTTGTCAAAGAACAGAATGTCATCCCTAGAATTTGCAATTTGAGGGTTGTGGCTTTAAAGCCAAAGTTTGAAATGCTTATGTCTAGCATTTTTCAAGAGGTAACATTGAATCCCATTTTGTATTACACTAGTGAACATTTCCACGCTTCGCGCGGTCAAAAAAATTATTTAGAAATTTAGAAATAAACTTATTAAAATTTAATCAAAATAATAACATACATCCATATATATCCTTACAGAATTAATACTATACATTAAACATTTTCTTCTAATAAAATAAAGGCATGAAATGAAAAAGTAAAGGTAGATATAAGTAGAAATGAATTGTATTTTATTATCGTTTTTCAATTATTATTTTTTTCAAAATCTTTTTTTTTCTATTTCCGTATCTAATCTCCCCCTCATTTGTGCAAATAGGTTACTTTCTCTGGAGTTTTCATTATTTTCTTCGTGATTATCTCCATTTTCTTTCCCTCTCTTATCCTAGTTCCTCTTTTTATTTTTCTGGAGCGTTACTTCTTTCGATCCTTTCTATATTTATTTAATTTCATTATTTTCTTGTTTCCCTAATTCTTGTTGTTAGTCAAAGATTGTGCTTTATTTTTGAATAATCAATTTTTTTAATACTTTTTTCTACTTTAATATTTTCATTACCTATTTGAAATCTAACGTCTTTCATCTTTGATCATCTTTTATAGCAATTATCTTCCCTTAATTAATTGAATACTTAAATGGTAAAAAATGAGAAAAAAGAAAAATATGGTTATTGATTATAGAGTTGTAATATCACTTTGTCTATGTCCAATTATATATAAATATATATAGATATTAATTTTAAATTTCTAGCTATCATATATTTGGATAAATGAAAAAATTGTGGTGCAAATTCAATTCAGGTTTTTTTTATTTGATAAACTATTGATAATAACTTATATTCAAATCACTTTTTCATGCAACAAATTTTTCAAGAGAATAAGAGATGTCCCAATGCTTAGAATTTAAATTTAAAATCCACATCTCATCCCTTATACTCAAAGGGTGAAGTAATTGCAACATAAAACATTTGCACAAAATAGGCAGAGAAAAATATAAACAGTCCAAGTTGAAAGGGAGAAAAGATTAAAAAACAGAAGAGGTAACATGAAATGACGTTTGTAAAATGAAGATATATTTGCACTGAATAAGTGTGATATCCAATAGACCAGTGAGGTCTTTTAGGATATTTAGAATATTGATACTCAAATGTTATCAACTTGTTACGGTATAAATTTTTTTCTTGCTTCTTTCCATAATGTTTTGTTCTTTCCATTGTTCCCAATAACATGATCGTCAATCAATTCTACATAATCATCTCATAAAAGTAACGAATGAAGAGGTGAGTGACTCTCGCATTGTTTAATTACAATACAATAACTTGTTATAAGGTCTTTTGAATATGTCATTATGTTTCAAATGAAGATAATAACTAAGCGATGCTGAATCTGATTTTGTCATTAAGATAGGAGGGAAATCGGCAGCTCGACGGAGAGCTTGCCCTGCCGCCATGGATGACTTGGGGAACCCTTATGTCGTCAATCGCCTCTGAAATCCCGGGTTTTTGAAAACTTCTTCAACACCAAATACCCTCATTGCCATCTCAAGAAACTCTTCTCATTATATATACAGAATTGATTACAAAATCAATTGTATTTCATGAAATTCTACCACAAATATTTGTAAAAAGTAAAATATCATTCTTAAATAAAATTTTGACATATCATTCTCTTTAGTAACAAATTATCTTCACTTGAAGTTCCATCCAAATGCTTCTGGGATTCCCTGAACATGAAATTGGAAAATTAATACATTTTCTTATACACAAGACCTTTACAATCGAAGAAATTGACAAGCCAAAGGTTTGGCTATTAATTAGCATTATGTGTTAGTGCTAGTACGTGGGATGAAGCGGTTAATTGGGCTTTAATGCAAATTACTGTTACTTGGGCTTCCTAGGCTTTATTGTTACGTGGGCTTTCTAGTAGCATAAATGTTAGGACAAATTACTTAACTACACTCTTTTACTTACCTTAATATCCATTTATCCCTACTTATTTCAAAATTTTCAAAAATCCCTTATTTTACCTATGTATCCCGTGCACAATGCTATGTATCCCGCTATGTGGAATGTATCAAACACTATGTATCCCGTGCACAACGCTATGTATCTCGCATGTATCCCGTGCACAACGCTATGTATCCCGCTATGTGAAATGTATCAAACCTAATGTATCCCGTGCACAACGCTATGTATCCCACTATGTGGAATGTATCAAACCTAATGTATCCCGTGCACAACGCTATGTATCCCGCAAACATCATTTTTACGAGATTTTTGGTAAATAGAAAACTAGAAGGGATAGGATGTTATTTAGTACTTATAATATGTGGTTCCTATAATTTATACTAAATGTTAGTCATTGCATTTTCGTGACTTGTTAAGTCACAAGTTATTTTATTTGTATTTTCTAAAGCTATTTAATTAATTAGTATATATGGATTAAAAAATGAAAAAAAAGGAGAAAAAAGATAAAAGGAATGTTGGTCATAGAGAGGTGCCACATCACCTTCTCTATATTCAGCATTATATATATATATATAGATTTCATACATAATTAAGTATATAGTTGTAAGGTTGCAAGTTTGTCGTTTTAAAATCATTTTTTTCTGTGTTAGGATACATAATTTTATCTCTTAATATTAAAAAAAATTGGTTTTCCAGAATGCAAGTTCAAACATTGTGCCAACACCGGAGGAACTTGAAGCTTTTGATTTACCTGAAGATGAACATGATCCTCCTTCTTCACCAACCACAACATCTGTCAATCCCAAGATAGTTAAACTGAATGACATTGTTGATTTCAATGGTTTCTCCAGAAGACCTCCCGAACAAGTTTTAAGGAGATCATCTAGAGTGTCTAATAAATCATCTCCATCACCACCAAAAAGAAGAAAGAAAGTGGATACACCTAAAACAAAGGTGTCAGAACCCAGTCATCCAGATCAGTCTAATGTGTCATTAAATCAGCCATTTTCTATTCCACATGGTCCTCCGACGCCGACTGCTAATGTACACGGTTCTGCAGTTGCTCAAAAAGTCAACTATGTAATTCCAGATATTGAAGAACTGAAAGATCATTTGAAGAATCACGTAAGTAATTATTTCGATTTTATTATTTTTTCTTTATATTGACTCTAATTGTAGTTATTTTTTTATAATTTTTTGATAGGTTGACAAGAAATTTGACGAACTTGTAATCTTGATAAAGGAAAATCACTCGCAGTTGATGTTATCTCGACACAAGGAAAACAACAAAGTCGATCCTCAATCAAGCAATAAACAACCATCTTCACATATACAGATTGATCTTGCTGATGCAGTTGGTGTAGCTGATTTTGAGGTTGGTGTATCTGTTAATGAGGGTGGACATCAAGTTAATGTCAATACAGAGGTATGTAACTGATACATTGTTTGTAATTGTCGTTATACCTCATACATTAAGTATGTATTAAGAATCAAAATCATATGTATCAGCACATATAGATCATATATATAGTTAAGGTGATTCACTGAATATTCTATCTCATTAATCAGTTATATATTTGAACTTTATATACATCACTTATGTTAAATAATGTATCAGTAACAATTATCTTAACACTTTTTTTATTATTAAAAATTCAAATATAGATTAATCATACTAGCAGTAACCAACAACAAATGAAATGTGTTTCAGAGCTCCAGCCTACATATGAAAGTACCCATGTTGATACTGAAGCAAATGATCGTAAGAAGGTATCAGTATGATCAAAACTTTAAACATTACAATTTTCTTTGATACATTTTCTTTTTTATATATATATGATACATAATTAGTATAATGGATAATTGATACATACACCATGCTTATATTCAGGATGATGAAGCACATCAAGCCCCACAAGATTTAAATGAAGTAAACATGGATGAACATGGTGTTGCCACAGTTCAATACAACATCCGTCATTTTGAGCCATTTAAAATAACAGTTGATACATCGGTAAATTTATCAATTATGCATCATGACACTAATATTCATTATATGCAATGATAGTAAAAAAAATATAATATCATATTATACAGGTGTCTTCCACAAAAACAATATCGCCCTAAACTCAAGCAGCAATAGATGCACTTGTATCCGATCTAGGAAAAGTTCCTATTTCTGCTAAACCATTGTGTGTTTTCAATCCACAGGATTTTACTGCCAGTCATGATTTGTTGTCTGATAGTCAATTACCCACTGAGATTCTAAACACCAAAATTGTTCTTAGAAGTCATTCAAAGACTCATGCGCCTAGAAACAGGATGCCTTCAAGAATATTCAATCTCCATACGTGACTTTTTTTGGGTCAAGTGAGAAGGAAAAACAAAAATTGAATGACGATGTTCGTCTGTATTTTCCATTTGAAGGATGTGGGATTACATATCAACCTTCGTCTAAACTAATTGATGAGTATATGCAGTGGTTATCCAAGGGGATTCTCAAAAATCATGCCAATAAGTAAGTTTTATACATATATTTTGTAAATGTTTGGATTAACTTAATTTGATGTAACCAATTGATAATACAAATATTATCACAGGAAACCATCGGAGGATAAATACAGATCAAAAGCCTCTTCTTTTGAATTTGGATGATGGATTTTGTTGTTGCATTTCCAATTAACAAGAACTGGTTCTATGCCATGTCACAACCAAACAAATATTGGACTGATCAGGTAAAGTACTTAATGAAACAATTTAAGCATGTATCAGATACATTGATATAGAACAACATAATACAAAAAATCATTTCGGATACACTCAAATAAAGTATCAAATTAGTATTTGTTTAGATTATCTATTAATGTATCAATTCTATCATAGACCTTTTTTACAAGTTTCGAATTTTGTTTATCATGTTTTTTATAGCATATCGATGTTGTTTTTTACTACCTTCGTAAAAAATCAAAACTCCGCAGCATGAATCAATACAGATACACAACAGTCAACTGCTTGTTCATCTCACACATCAAAAATACCTATTAAAGGTATTACCTGGCTAATGATGATGATCTTATTAGTACCCAAGAACGCATTGATCGCGCTTCAGTTGTATCTGTATATAAAAGGTCAATCACTAACATCATCAAAGGTTTTGAAATTCCAGCTGCTTTACCATGGCATCTTGTAGACGATGTTATATCCCGATTAATTGCGGTGGACAATTTCATTGGGTGTTGGCTGTTGTTGAACTGAAAAACAGGGTGATTAAGGGTGTATGACTCTTCATTAGGCTCAAGGAAAAAAGTAATTCCGCACGAGATAAAAATGTTGTCTAAAATGCTTCTTTCTTACCTCATGGACGGTGAATTCTTTGAAAAAACTGAGCGAACAAACTTTGTTGATTGTGATGCGTACAAGGACAATAATTCTGGTTCACTTTTGAAGGCACAAGTTTCTTTCATAGTTGAATTTGCCCAAGACATTATGCAACAAAAGAGTGATAGCCTGTAAGTATTGTGCTTTTATTATCTTTGAATCATGTATGATTTAAGTTTATAACTGATAGTCTGCATTTTTGTAGAGACTGTGGGTTATATGTTGCTACATTTGCGGAGTATCTGAGCAACCAAATCGAAACATCATTAGTTGATTTTCTTCCTGAATACCTATGCAAAAGATATGGAGCATTGTTGTGGAGTTATGGCAGCGATAAGGCTAAGGGTGCATACGTTAGTGAGAATGTTGATCCACTAAAACCTAATAGTGTAGTCACACAACCACCAGAAGAAGATTTGGTTCACGTAGTGTAGTAATTAAGTATATATGCATAGACAATGTTTTATTTTTTTTTATCCTTTTGACAATTTCACTTATGTTTTAGTCTGTTTAGATAATGTATGGACCAACATACTTTGCTGATAAAAAGTTAAATTTCAGACACATTATTGCATTACATAAAGAAAAAGTGTAGTATATAACATATATTGTATCTGATACATGTTTTCATTGTTATTATGTATCTTATAAGTAATTAAATATAATAACATATTACTTACAAATAGATTTTTGAAACTTTAACGTATATGATTCATTATTTATAATTAATATTATACGTGCAACATAATATATATAGTATATGATACACGATTCATAACTATTGTGTTAAATTAACTGTTTACAAACTTAATTGTTTAATGTATGTATCATAATATATATAGTATATGATACACATTTAATATCTTATTGCTAACATATAGGTTGTGTATGTTTTAATGTAAATGATACAGTAACTAATTAATATATATGATACAACAAACGTTAAATAATTTGATGTATATGATACATTACTGAAATTATTTATTATTTAATGCATATGATACATCAGCTTATACGTTAACCAACATTTTATTTATAATTACAATTGCACCTTAAAATTTATTTAACAAAATTAACATTGATACACAAATCATAACAAACTATTTTTTTTTGAACAACAATACTTATTAATAAGAAATGTAAATGTAAACAATACGGTTTAAATATTTTTGAACAGCTATACTGATTAATAACATTGATAACTGTTTACGTGAAAAATTATTCAACAAAAATGTTAATGCCATATAAAGATTATGATGATTTCACTTTTCTTTTAGAAAGAAAGTACAAGTTCTTCTGTTGTGACCTTCTTGTCCATATTGTCCACAAGAATTTGTGTTCACTGTAATCTTTTCATCTGCAGTTCTTTTTTCTTCGTTTTCTCGGTCGTCCAGCTAATCGTCTGTATCTAGGTGGATACACAATTTCAGCTACAACATCCTCAGGAGCTGACCAATCTTCCTTATCTGGCATTGGAACCATTAGAATCACATATGTTTTTGCTAATGCATCAGGCTTGTAGTAATCAGAGCAATATGGATGCATATCTTTAACATTCTTTTCTTTTAAAACAGCTATTGCATGTGTGCAAGGTATATCATCTAGTTGAAATCGTCCACAAGAACATACTTTTCGTTCAAGACAAACAATGTATCTTCTTCCAGCTTCATAAATCGAGAAAATAAATTCAAACGATGCATATCTTTAACATTCTTTTCTTTTAAAGCAGCGATTGCATGTGCTCAAGGTATCTCATCTAGTTGAAATCGTCCACAAGAACATACTTTCCGTTCAAGACAAACAATGTATCTTCTTCCAGCTACATAAATCGAGAAAATAAATTCAGATGATGGAACAACCTGCGTATATTAAAAAAGTCACCTATAAAATTATTTCAAAGAAATCATGTTTAAACAGCAGAATGAACACCGAATTAGATACATAGAATATAAAATAATGTATCATGACACATACCTCTATCTTCGAACTTTTAGACGCGTTTATAATCAATACCTCCTCAAATTTTCTCCCCAATGTGTCCTTTGTATAAGAAGCTATTTCTCTGTTTTTGCAATGCCAAGAACCAAATAGAATTCTATTTTCTTTCAAGAATTCTAATATAGACAATTGGCATGCTTCAACAAGACAACCATTGATACATTCCGCAATGTTCGAAGTCATCATTCTACCTCTATTTACTGTTGAGTGAACTCTCGACCACTTCTCATACCCTACATCCTCAAGGTACTCCTTAACCCTGTGATCAATTTTATCAACCTTAGCCATCAATTTATCAAAATCCTCCTTTCTGTATGCCTTGGCCATAGAGTAAAATAGATCACTTAGGGTGTTTCTGCTCCTTTTGGAGTTTCCACAGACATTCTTCCAAAGATGTCATATGCATACATAATGAGGTATATTTGGGAACACAATCCTTACACTTTTCATAATACTATCATTCATATATGATACAACACATTTTTTCATGCTCGCCAGATGCATTTTTGAATTGTTCGAAGAACCATGTCCACGAACAGTCATTTTCAGTGTCCACAACACCATATGCCAATGGAAATATGCAACCTAATTACAGAGCAACACATACTATTTCATTTGATACATAACATTTACAAACACCTCACAACTACAAAAAATACATACCTGTCCCATTAAGTGTGCTTACTGATACAAATGTCCCTTTGTAATCTCCGCCCAGATGTGCACTATCGACAACAACTATTGGTCTGCAGTAATTGAACCCCCTAATCAAAGGTCTTAAGGCTACGAACAGCTACATAAATTCATCTTCCTCGGTCTTCTGCATTCTTATATAAGAATTTGGATACACAGTATTTAGCATGTATATGTATCTCGACATCTGTCTATATCCAGCCGATGGTTTACCCCTTATCATTTCTAGTGCATGTTCTTTAGCACGCCATGCCTGCTGGTAAGATATTTGAACCCCATAAAATTCTCTAATATCAGCAAATATATCTTTTGGAGTATGAATTCTTTTATGGTTGACCAATTTGGGAGCAGTCACACCACTTACAAACCCGATTGTTGCTTGGACTTTGGTTAGTACCCTATACCGCATTGGACACGTATGTTCACTATTGAAGTATCTAACTTTGATAACATCAGATTTTTTTCTGCATGAAGCCTTTATAGTCCAGTCACATTCATCCGAAAAGCATACCAACACATAACTATATAAGTTTTTTCATCATATTAATACATATAGCGGTTGCATGTTATAATATATAAAACATTAATGTTCAAAGTAACCAAAGAATGATGTATTTTTTGTATCAGATTCAAAAAACAATAATTTATCCACGTATCACAATTTTTTGAAATGTATCGGCTACATGATTATTTACTGTTTCAACAGTATTATCTTAACGTATCAACAGTATAACTCAATGTATCAATAGTATTAACGACCAACACAACTATTTTTTATTAGATTCAAAAAATAAATAAATAATGAATCATGTATCACAAAATGACGGAATGAATCGGCTACATGATTTTTGCGATTAAATTCTTTAATGTTTAAACAGTCTAATCTGAACATATCAACAATATTAACTTAATGTATCAACAAATAATGTATCAATATCAATCTACCACAAATCATATTCAACGAACTAAATAAAAAATCAAAATCAATGACTTTCTAATTAATAATGTATCAAACATTAAAACAAAATAATGGTATCACCATTTATTGATCTAAAGAATCCAAACACATTTCTTCACAAAACAAATCAAATACTCGCATACTTTTGTCTATCAGATCTCTTTACTTTGCAATTGAAGTTGTTCTTTATCTTATATTTCGCCATCACATCTACGAGTGTTGATTTATCCTTATATAACTGACTTGTCTTCACCTCTATACTATTTGAATCAATTATGTAATTTGTAACTTCCTATTGTGGAATATAATACGAATCACAAATTCTTGATTCAACCACCGCAAGAGCTTCTGTATCTTGTGTTGTGCCTTCTACACACGTAATTTCTCCGCATGTTCCATCAAAGTTATGTACATCACCGCCAATCTTTTCATTTGTGTCAATGCATAATGGATACATTGCAAATCCTGGCTCACTTTTTTTCACTTCTAAATAAAGTATTAATACCCATGTCGTTCTTAATTTTCATCGGAGACGAGTTACCTTCTACGATGTAACTAATTTCAATGTTTTTCCTTCATACATTAATATCCAACTCAGCTGAAATTGCTGCTTTGAGATTCAAAAACGAAATTGATGTCCAACAACGATTCTGTCGCTTTTGTAACTTTCATATTTCACTTCGCTGACCCAAATTCCTGAATGCCTCAGTAAAATTGATATATTAATCTGCTAAAAAGTTATCCACATTAACATCATCTCTAGTGTAATCCTGCCTCAAGAGACAGGAATACAGTTTAGTTATATACTAAACGATGACGGAAAACATCTGCCTTAGGAACTCCTTTGTAAACATCCTCACCAGCAGGATTATTAATGATAACTTGTAAGCAATGCCATCATATATGAAAGACAATAATATTTTCATCCTTGAGACCACCTTTTATTAACAGCTGACATGAATCACATACATCATCCTGATATAAAAGCATAGGTCGACAAGGCTTATCAGTACGCATAAGAAATAAGAAAAAATAATTAAAAAAACTCTATAATAGTTAATATATCAAAAAGAATGAAAATGTTGTCTTAGCTAAACTTTTTACAAACTGATTTGTTTTTAACTGGTTGGTTGTCTTAATTGATTAGTTTCACAAGCATGGAAAGCTACCAACAAGCTTATATTTGGTAAAATCGTAGTGCAAAATAAATCACTGACATTATTGAATTCATCTATAGTTAGAAAAAAAGAAAAATCACACACAATAATGAACCAGATGCAGCTACCAAATACATATCTTCAAATTCCAACATTACTAAAGCGGACTCATGAACAAAACAACTACAACTCTCCTAAAACTATTTAATATTATTTTCCAATAATTAGTAGAACTCTTAAAATAGGGAGAAATTCTATTTGATAAGGCAAAAGACAGCAACATGGCTTTTTAATGGTTTAGTACTTGAAGGAACATATCTTTAAAAAGAACAAAAATTAAATCATATAAGTTAACTTGTTAGTGAAAAGTTTTGATGATAATCAACTTAACTATTTCAGGACAAATCAAAAAGGAAAGAATCAAATAAGAAGAAGATTCTCACAGCAAGATTGAAGATCATCAATTAGAAGATCATTAATCAAGGAGGCTGAAATCTGAAATGCACAAATCATGGAAGATTGCAAATCAAGGAAGATCACAAACCAGCTGTCAATAAATAAGAAAAGTGTAAGATCTTGATTAGATCTCCAATGGCCATATTAAATCAAGTAAGCTGCAAGAATGAATCAATCAAGAAAGGAAGGAATCTCCAAATGACTACATACAATTCAAGGAATCTGCAAGAATGAATCAAACAAGAAAGGAAGGGATCTCCAACGGCTATATACAACCAAGAAAGCTACTGAAGTAGAGACATAAGGAATGGATCACAAACGGCTGTCTGCAAGCTATTAAGGCTAAATCAATGAATACGCCTTAATTTTTATTCTTGGAAAATAAGAATATCTTGCCTTTTTTCCAAGGATTAAATCTCTTGGGTTGCCATCTCTTCATAGGACCAGATTCAAGTCTCGACCCTATATAAAAACATCACATTGCAAGTGGAAAGATTGTACAACGAGTCTGAATCATCTCACTGCTCCCTACTCTACGTTTGATAAGCATTAGTTCAACTGTGTAAACAAAAAAGAGAGAAGAGATAAAAATTGTTGGTAAGGGATTGTATCAAAATAGAAGAGTGAAAAGAAAGAGAGTGTAAACTATAAAGTTACACTAAACTTTGTACTCTCATCAAAAGTTACCAAGGCTAGAATAGAATACCCTTGTAACCCAAGGGGACTGGACGTAAGATTCACATTGGATCTCAACCAGTATAAAAATTATTGTGTCAAGTTTACTTTACACATTTTTTATTCCATTCATACTTGTCTGCAATTTGTAGTCGATCGAGGTTCCTCTCAAGTCAACTACTCACAAGTAAAAAATCGAAAAAAATAGCAATTCACCCCCCTCTTGCGCTTTCACTAACATCAATAATTTAATATGTGAACCAATGAAATAGTACAGTGAAAATATCAATAATGGAATTACATGAACATTGAGATGCCTTTGAAAGAAAAAAAAAACCACTGTATCTTTAGGACAAAGGAAATTATTCACACCCTCAACATGAGTATCCATTTTATAATTTGCAGGTGACTATTCGTGTATGCCCACAACATTTATCAACACAATTCCCAAACTATAATCAAATCGGAATAAACACCTACCACAAAATGCTAAATCGTAGGTCAATTATCCCAGCGGTGGTATATTGTAAGCCAAGTGCTTTAGAAAAATATATGAGAACTATGTAACAACTATAGTGTTTTACAATAGAATGAAATATTGTACCCAAGCAATGAATTGATAGAAATTAAAAGTCCACATATCGTACTATCTTTTTCTAATTGATAATTTTTTTTCCTTTTTAATAAATAAAAAACATAATTAAACAAGGTTTAATTTTATATAGTCTCTCCTAAATTCTTATGCTAGAATATTCAACAATCTAGCTCCATGATGGTAAACAGTTGTAATTTTCACTAACACAAGAAAGGAAAGACGTAGTCTATACTATCTCTCAATATTTACAAGTCCTCTAGATTTCATTTGTTGTTGGAGAAGTCAAAGGCACAAAAAAAACCAATAAACAACAATAACAATAACATATCCAATGAAATTTCACACAAAAATAACCAATAAATTATAAATAAAAGAGCGACGAAGAAATTTTTTGCAGACATCAAAGAAAAATGTGCCAATTTTCAATTCACAAGAGAACAAATTTGGAGTAAATAACGTGAAACTACTTACTTTTAGTTGAAAGAATTAGTAAAATGGAAAGAAATTGAACCAATAAAAATTAAAACTTACATACCATCTCTACATGAGTACCACAAAAAGAAACGAGAGTATTAAATTTGTGTGTAAATTTATAATCAATACCTTCAAACTAACAATTTGAATAATTTAGAGTAATACACAAAAATAATTCAACCATCCAAAGAAAACTATAATAGGGCAGGCTAAACAATCATCTTCAAGAAAAAACATAATTTTCCTATTGGAACATGAGCGACTGCAATTGAACCTATAAGATTGGAGTGAATGAAAGTAATAGGCACTACTCTTACCTGTGACTATGCATGTAACTAATATATGTTGGAACATTTGGTTCAAGAGAAGCATTACCACAAAATTTAGAGATAAATGGCAATGTGAGAAAAGAGATACCAACTTCTTAATACAAATATTCACCTTCTATTGTAGTAGTCACTTCATCTTCACATTGGTTACATTTCAGTCTTCAGTCTATATTTTGCCAAATTCTTTATTCGTTTTTCCATCTGCTTTAGTATAGATAAAAGTTTCACTGAGCCTGCATACCTTTTTTTACGTATGCAAGTTTCTAGACATATGTTGTCGTGTCTGTGTTATATTTTCTTAGCCGAGCAAACACGTATGATTCTAGAAATTGGATAAAGTGGAAAGTTATCAAAATGGCCTTGGTCTTCCTAAAATAAGTGATACCTTTTGGATTTTGAGATTAAAATAAGTTATTTTTTATCGTACTTTTTCATATACTTTCTAAATATATTGAAGTATCAATTATTGTGACTTATAATACTTTTACGTAGTTTTCAAATATGAAATTTTTATTCCAAAAATTTTATGTCCGAAAATTTACGATCAAAATTAAATTATTTTATTTTCAAAATTTAAATGGTGCCACATAAATTGAGACTGTTGCAAATGTTTACAAATAATATATTCATTAAATAAAGATGAAGAATATTGAAAGAAGCTATAGATGGCAAAAAACAGTTTTCACTCAATTCTTTCAATTATCTTCCTGCATTGTTTCTTTGGAAAGTTTACAAGTAAGAGGGATGGTTCTAGAGTACTGCAGAGAGTGTATTTATTAGTGTAAATTTACATTTTTATATTGGTTGTTCTAATCAACATATTTTCTACATAGTAAAAGACAAAATATCTAAAGTGAAAAGAAAGGAGTGCTTCTAATTTGCTTAAAAAACAGTTGTATTACATTTTACCCTTAAAAATGAGTATAATTACGATATTGCCAGTGGTCGTCCTCCTATCACGTTTCTATATAATAGAAATATATCTTGTCCAAACATCAACATCAATCATTCCTATGTCATATAATAATTTAAAAAACAGTTGTATTACATTTTACCTTTAAAAATGAGTATAATTACGATATTGCCAGTGATCGTCCTCCTATCACGTTTCTATATAATAGAAATATATCTTGTCCAAACATCAACATCAATCATTCCTATGTCATATAATAATTCATACAGACTTAAACAGAACTTGGTAACAACTTGCTCTTATTTATTTTTTTCTTCCCAATTCTTTTAGTCTACCACTATTCACTGGCATTATTTTATACGTGAGAGAAAGTATTGAAAACAACTTTAAATTTGACGTAAATTATTAATTTCGTCTTCAAATTGTTGATACCATTAAAAATATCTGGCTAAATTTGACGTAAATTATTAATTTTGTCTTCAAATTATTGATACCGTTAAAAATATCTGGGCTAAATATGACGTAAATTATTAATTTCGTCTTCAAATTATTGACACCGTTAAAAATATTTGGCTATCTACTTGACTAACTAAGCTTAGTTACGGCCCGATCTACCACATAACATAACAAGTTGTCTCAAACTCTTGTAGAACTATGAAACTCTTAATAAAAAGTTGAAGAAGTGTTAAAAGCACTTCTAAACTTGGCGAGAATTTAGGGGTGCGTTTCACTCGTGTTGTAAGATCGAAATGTATTTAAGTTTAGTTAGTAAAGAAAGGGAATATTTTTAAGGCTGTCAATAATTCGGAAATAAAACTAATAATTCACGTCGAATTTAGAGATATTCAAATACTTTTCTCTTTTATATATTCTTTTCCTGCAACCTGAACAAAACAGACACGTGAAGAAATAGTTCACAGAGAGACAAGACATATAAATAAACAGCTTGAATTGTCTAATTTGAGCATCCATTTTGATGCCATTTCTGGAGAGTTCTCTATTTATTTAATTTGTTTGATTCTTTTCCTTTAAGCCCTACACATGTCAATTATGCTTTTTAAAACTGTGTTGTTTGTATCCGTAGAGTCTAAATCTTTTTTTTTACAACTAGAGAAATTATATTTTGTTTGTTTAAGTTCTTGAGAAGCTAAATGTGTTTATTTTAGAGAGATGATGTGTTGGTGTAATATATCACAAATATAAAATATTACAGTAAAAAATAAAATGACAGAAATGAATAAATAAATTTTTAGGTTGAGGCACAAATATCTTGCTCTCTTAAAGGAGATTTAAGCCCAGTACTGCGGCATAATCTACACCGATCCAGCAGTAATACTCTTGACTTGTTCCCTCCAGGATACAACAGCCCAACAACGTCGTACAACTCATGCAACTCCGGATTAGTTGAAGAGTCCAAAGCTCCACATAAAAACACCTTCCTTCAACATACAAATATTCTCTTTTGTATAATGAATATAGTTGAAGACTTAGAATATTTTCTTTGTCTCAACTCTCTCTTTCACTACATTTACCTCACTAAACACTATAATATTTTTCCACACTTCTCATCTTTTTTGACATCCCTTTCACAAAGGAAGAAACACCACTATTTATAGGGGAGTAATTCTTCTTTGTATTGAATAAGAATAATGTGGAATTGTGGATAATAATGTAGGTAAATGAATGACCTAAAGGTTATATAAGTTACAATGCATAATGAGGTAGAGTAATGGGTGAAATTAGTGGTAGATCATGGTAATAATGGTTACAAGAATTACACCATTGTAATGACCACATTCTTATCAACTTATACCCACTAACATATGCACTTAATATTTTAATTTTAATATTAAAATATATAAACACCAACATGATGAGGTATAAAGAAAAAAATAAGTAATCTGAGCAGTAGCATAAGTTGTTTTCAGAAGTCTGCTCTAATATAGGCATAGTTTTTTTCCAAATTAATTTGTTAAACATCTTTTAAAAGTATTTTTTTTTTAAATAATCTAACAAAAAATATGTTTCAAAATAACCAGATTTTGTTATTTGGCCGAACATGCTATTAATCTCCAGCCAAATATAACTCACCGTAGGCATTAAAGTTTTAATAGTTAATCATAAAATAACTAGGACTATACTTCAAATTACAGATATATTAGTCCAATATTATAGACTAATATAATTGGACTAATGCCCTAATTAAAAAAAGTTACATTGTATAATTGTCCATAAAAATAATACTCAACAAATATACATATATTGTATAGTATTATCGTATGGTTGTTTTGCTCATGTATGGGCCAATAATTGAAGAAACAATTGGGCAGTAATAAAGCATAGAAACACCAACAGAAATAAAACAACAACAACAATAAGATTTTATTTTATTAATAAAGGAAATTTAGTAGAAACTTGAATTAGAAAAAAAATTATTTGTATTCAATAAGGATCCTTTTCTTGTATCAGCCTATTAGTGAAGGAAAATAGTAAAGAATTAAGAATATACAGTTTTTTTTTTTTAATTTATACCACTAGATGGTGTCTAACAGTTTTTTATTAATAAATAAGTAGAATTTAAAAAAAAAAAAAAACTCAATAGAAATAAGTACATGCAAGGCTAGGCTAGGCCTTACCTTACCAATTCTAATGAAGTAAGAAACCTCTACTAATTAACCCGCATGAAAAAAATAAAATAAGAGCATACGGTTTATAATCATTTAAAATTTATTAAATATAAATTTATAAAATGATTTGGATTATATTAAATTCATGAATATATTAGTCCAAATAAATAGTATGGATTAATATAATTGGGTTAATTATTTAATCAAATAACTATGAATTTAATTAAAGTCCGCTCCATAAAGCATATATGGCATGTCACTTAAATCTGATTGGTCGAAGGGAGTCCTCTTCCAATCACAACTCCTCTATTTTAAACCTATAAATAGGGATCCTCATAATTCAAAAAGGAACGAAGAATTCTAACAAGAAGCTAGAGAAAGCTTGTGGATTAAAAGTCGCAGATTTCTCTACAAGTTCAAAAATTCTAACAAGAAGCTAGAGAAAGCTTGTGGATCAAAAGCCACAGATTTCTCTACAAGTTCAAGAATTTGAGAGTTCAAGAACGTTCCAGATCAAGAACGATCAAGATCAAAACCACCGGATTCAAGATCAAGCTTGATGCCCTTGAATTCAACTAGAAGTCAAGATCAAGATAAAGTTCAAATTCAAGTTTATCGAAAATTCAAGAACAAGCTCCAAAGCCCTTGAATCCAAGATCAAGTTCAAGTTCCAGTTCATCGAAGATTCAAGAACAAGCTCCAAAGCCCTTGAATCCAAGATCAAGTTCAAGTTCAAGATCAAGTTCAAGACAAATTCAAGATCAAGAGCCCTTGAATTATATCTGAAAAGGCGAATTCAGAGGAATCATAAAGATTGTAACACTCGCATTTTGAAATCAATAAAATGATTGTGTAATAATTTTCCATTCTTGATTATTATTTTCTCGACGCTTTTATTGTCTACACGGTTCTTCAAAATAGTCCTCTATGGACTTTTTTTTTTATCGAACCACTCTATTTGTTATTAATGGATTGGTTTCTTTGGGTGGTTTAGTTTTAATTTGGTCTACTTTTTAAAATTGGTGTTTTAACTATTTTTTCAGAAAATACTAAACTCGACCAAAATGGTCATTAAAGCGAATTAGATAAAGTACAATGATTTATTTCAATCTGAGTTGAGTGAATAATAATTGAAGGACAAGAAATAAATGAATATTTAAATGATGTTTCTCCTTAGATTTTTTTATTTTTTTTTGTCTTTCTTATTAGTACTTGTAAATATTGGGTAGTCCCATTCACCTTGAAAAATTGTACTACTCCATCCGTCCTAATTTGAGATGGAGTTTAACTTGACACTAAGTATAATATAGAACGATTTTTAAAGTTTGTAATTTAAATATTATATATAAGTTATTAATATTTATGTGACTATAAAATATTTTATTAATAATAAAATTATTATTTTTTTGAAAAATTGAAAAAAAAAGTTGAGTAGTACAATTTGGATAGGGACAACTTTCTTTTGAATTTTTATATGCTTCAGACACTTTGAGTGCTTCAGGGATTTTCATAAAAATATTGTGATCTAGTGAGCCATATAAATAGGTTGTGACAACGTCCATTAGATGCATTTTAAGCTTTTTATGAGCTGTCATATTTATTAGATACCTGAAGGTAATTGCATCTACCACAGGAGAATATGTCTCCTCTAATCAATGCCAAGCCTTTGTGAAAATTCTTGTGCCACAAGTCATGCTTTATATCTTACGACTTTACCATTTTCATTGCGTTTTCACACAAAAACCCATTTGTACCCTACTGGCTTGACACCTTCAGGTGTTCGAATTATTGGTCCGAAAATTTCACGTTTTTCAAGTGAAGCCAATTCTGTTTGAATTGCTTCCTTCCATTTTGATCATCTCTCTGTCTACATTCATTGACAGATCTTGGTTCCAAATCCTCATCTTGTTGCATTATTTCAACTACAACATTATAGGCAAAAATATTATCCACCACAATATTATTTCGATTCCACATTTTTCTTGTCGAGACATAATTTATAGAGATTTTCTCATTCTCATTATTTTCAGGTACATGGACCTTCTCAGTGGTTTCATCATTTATTATGTCTCGAAGCTCTTCATGAGCAATTGCCTCCACATTATGATCATCTTGATAATTTATTCATTTCCTTTTCTGAGGACTTTTATCCTTGGAACCAATTGGTCTACCATATTTTAAGTGTGGTCCAAACTCAATTGCCTTAACATTTTGTCCTATTGGGACATCAACTCGAACTTGAGAATTAACAGCTGGGATATATGATTTTTGTAATCCGTGAAAGGTTAGTAAATGCATCTGACAGTTGATTTGTAATATTCTGCAAATAAATTATCTTTTGAACTTCTTGCTCACATTGATTTGTTCGAGGATCTAAATGAGACAATGAAAGTGAATTTCAATTTATCGCATTTTCCAACTATTTCTGTTCTCCCCGTAATGTTAGGTATACTGATTCATCAAAATGACAATCAACAAACCTTAAAGTAAATAAATCTCCAGTTTTAGGTTTCAAATATTTTATAATAGAACGAGATTCATACCCAACATATATCCCCAAACTTCTTTAGGGACCCATCTTTATGTGTTGTAGTGGAGCAATTGGAACATATACTGCACAATCAAAGATTTTAAGATGGAAAATGTTTGGCTTTTGACCAAAAATCAATTGCAATGAGGAGATGTCATGATAACTGATTGGCCTTATGCACACAGGTACTGCTGCATGCAAAATATCATGCCCCTAAACCGTAACAGGCAACTTTGTCCTCATCAACAATGGTCTAGCTATCAGTTGAAGACGTTTAATCAATGACTCTGCTAAATCATTTTGAGTATGAACATGTCCAACATGATGTTTAAATGTTATTTCAGTGGGCAAATAATAATCATTAAATGTCTTAGATGTAAACTCACCAGCATTATCAAGACGAATTGTTTTTATTGCATAATCTGAAAACTGTGCTTTTAACCTTATAATTTGAACCAACAACCTCGCAAAAGCCATATTGCGAGTTGACAATAAGCACACGTGTGACCATATTGTAGATACATCTATCAAGACCGTAGAATATTGAAGTGGTCCACATGCGCACGGTGAATAGGTCCACATATATCACTATGTATCCCTTTCAGAAATGCAGGGGATTCCACCCCAACCTTAGCCATTGATGGTTTGATAACCAACTTTCCTTGAGAACAAGCAGCACAAGAGAATTTCTTTGATTATATGCCCATGTGAATTCTCAATTATTTTGCGCATCATATTATAACTGGGATGACCCAACCGGTCGTGTCAAATTATAAAATCATTAGAACCAGTAAGCCTTTTGTTTACTATGACATGTGATTCAACCGTACCAATATTTGTATGGTACAACCCAGAAGAAAGTGCAGATAATTTTTCAAGCACAATTTTCTTCTCTGCATTTATTGTAGTAATATAAAGGTATTCAACCTTTCCTTCATTCGCAGTCTCAATATGATAGCCATTTTGGCGAATAACCTTGAAACTTAACAAGTTTCTTTGAGACTTACTACAATACAATGCATTATCAATTACCAATAATGTTCCTCCAAGTAGTAATAAGGCCGCTCTTCCAGAGCCCTCAATCAATTTTATACTATCGGATATTATATTAACATATGCCTTTTTCATTACCAAATTAGAGAAATATTTCATTTCTCTTTGTATCGTATCAGTTGTGGCACTGTCCAGAAGACACATATCTCTATTACTCATCTTGGATCCAACTAAAGACTGCATTTTTTTATTTATCTTCATAAAAATAAAAATACATAATAATAAGAAGTACGAAACTTAACAAAATAAAATTTAAGTACATGAACTTTAAGTAAACATTAAAAACACATAACAACATTATTCATTTCCCAGTTCAATTATCAATCTTCAATTGCGATCCCCAAGAGTCCTCAGCTTCTAGATGAGTAATATCATCGAGCCCATCAAAAGCATCATCTTTCAATGCTAAATTCGCCTCAACATTCTCATCATATTTTTGGGAAGACCCTGTCTGAGCATCATCTTTGAGAGTCAAATGTGACTCTACTCGAGCATTAAAAGAGGAGGTGTCGCCTTTATTTCTTTTTCTTTTAAAGGAATTTTGATACAGCCTGGCAAAATGCTCAAGTGCCCGACATTCATTTTTCAGTGACCTTTAAGGCCACAACGATGGCAGTGATCACCCTTGCCTTTTAAAGGGTTATTTTGAGAATCCATATTATTTTCTCTTTTGTTATGGCCACCGCCTCGACGATTATTATATCATCTTTTGCCTTTGCCACTCCCGCGCACATTATCATGGCCCCCGATTATTTTGTCTTATTTCATACTGGTTGTGTGCTTCTACCCCGTGTGCCTCCGGTAATGGAGCACTTTCAGCGGAACAGGCTTCATGATTTTTCATTAAAAGGTCATTATGTTGCTCAGCCACCAGAAGGCATGGGATTAATTCAGAGTATTTTTTAAAACCCTTTTCACGGTATTGTTGTTGTAATATCATATTGGAGGCATGAAAAGTAGTTAGTGTCTTTTTCAACATTTCCTCATCTTTTATAACTTCCCTACATAATTTTAATTGGGAAGTGATTCTAAATACAACAGAGTTAAACTCAATTGCGATTTTATAATCTTGGAACTATAAGTGCATCCACTCATAACGAGCCCTTGGCAATACCATTGCCTTGAGGTGGCCATACCTCCTTTCAAACCTATCCACAATTCAAGTGGATCTTTCACTGTTAGGTATTGAACCTTTAGGCTTTCATCAACATGATAATGAAGGAAAATCATTGCCTTCGCTTTATCTTGACTTGATGCTTTATTTCCTTCGATTATACAATCACCAAGACCCTTAGCGGTAAGGTGAATTTCAGCATCAAGTACCCATGACAAATAGTTCTTTCTAGAAATGTCAAGTGCCACAAATTCAAGCTTTGACAAATTCGACATGATGAAAAGTATCATAAAATAGTTGATTTAATGACATGATGTGATTTCTTTATAATAAAAGATAAATTTATGTTTCAAATGATTAAGAATTAGTATAAAGTATATTATATGCATGAACATGGAATGTTACAAAAACATGTAAACTCATAAAGTAAGAAACGGTAGATTTAAATATGTTCTAATTATTTTTCAATATTTATTAGTAGTTTCAATAGTTATTACCATCAAACTTTTGTAAGATTTTCAAGTCATATTTAATATATAATACTACTCTCTTTATGACACACAAATATTTATAATAAATTTATGACAAGAAAATACTTACAATTCTTCTAACTAGCATGTTATCATATTCCCTAGTATTTAATTTAGAGTTATAAGTTAGTAGCATATAAACAACATAAAAATATAAACCTGAAACGTATTGATTATTATGCCTAGTAAAGTATCATAATAATACCTAAAGCAAGTTATGCAGTAATTAAATTACAGATCAAAGATTTATGCAAGTCCTATTAGAGATGTTATAAACACATAAATGTATACCTTACTCTAAAAGCAAGTTGATTAACTTTTAGGAATTAATTTCGAATTAAGTAGGTCTCAATTGATTAGAGACTCGTGTTGATAACGTGTTGTAAAATGAGAGCAAAATACAATAATACTTCCTGTGTCCCTAATTACTTGTCCACTTTTCCTTTTATAGTTGTCCATAATTACTTGTTCATTTTGACAAATCAAGAAAGGACAATTTTTTTACCTATTATGCCCTCAATTAATTACTTTGAAAAAAGTAGAACTTTTTGAAAATCTTAAATTTTTAATTCACCCACTTCATAATTAATAGGGATAAAATGATAAACTCACTTTGTCAATAATTGTTTTCTTAATAGGTGTGTCAATTCAAAAGTGGACAAGTAATTAGAAAATTTGCTTGACGCATATATTCAATAGGCATAACTTGTGTCTTATGACATAAATTTAGTAGTATGAACTTCTTGATTAAATATAAAGTTCTAAAGTCGAACTTATGCTTTGAAAAATATAATTTGTGAGTCGGGATTAAATTCATTAATATAATTTTTTCAAGGTATAAAATTCTAAACTTAAACTTATCTTATAAGGCATAACTTCTCCATATTGGGACATAAGTTCAGTGTATGACCTTATATATGTCTAGTGAATTTTATTTACCTTGCAATTTTTTTTGTCTTATGAAATTTGTTTGTCTGGTTATTTTATTTTTAATATCTTATTTTTATTATTTAAGTTGTTGAAGGAGAAGAAAATTAAAGATCACAAATTTAAAAATAAAAATAAAAATTACTACACATGACCCGAGATGATCTGATGTACCAGGTCCTTTTCTGATTTTTGTAATTTAACCATTTCATTTTGCTCACACTGGACTCCAACAACCAAACCCTTGTGTGACCTTTCAAATTCTGTTTTTTCTTAATATTCTTCGAAGCTCTTTACGACTATACTCCTTTGATCCCTAATTACTTGTAAATAATGATTGATACAGTAAATTTATTATTTAATTTTTATTAATTATGAAGTAAATATTTTTTAAAAAAATAATTAATTAAAAATATAATAAATTTTAAAAAATTATACTTTCTTAATTTGTAAGTAAAAAAATTAACAAAAAATTCGGGACAGAAGGACTACTGCATTAAACTAAACAACCACTAAAATGGCGTAGAATAATACGTAGAGAATTTATGAAACTACAGACAGCCCGTCGGCAAAGCAGAATAGTGGGGCCTACTAAACTATGTTGGACGCTTTCCAGGGACCCAATTCACCTTTTTAGATAACTATATCTTTTAATTCTACAGTCCCCAACAAGAGGACTCAATTTTACTTTCTCAAATGTCACACTCAATTCAATTAAATTTTTTTTCTTAATTAACTCCCTTACATTTCAACTCATATGTTTCAATTGATCCAATTTTAAATTAATACTTAGTATGTATAATGAGTAAAATGCTTTTGGAATCTTAAAATATATATAAAGAGATACTCTTACATATAAAAAAGTGGAATGAGGATATTACCTTATTTTCTTTCTTTGAGACTTGATTAATACTCATGGCCCAACAACTTTATGATTTGATGTATGGAGAAAAATCGTTTCCAATGATGATTGAGTCCCTACATTATAAATGGTTGATTTACTTTTATTACAATAACCTCTCATGAGTTCTAATCAGGTTCTATAATATTGATATCGATCACTAAATTGATGAGACATTATTGATTAGACTTGACGGCAAAATAGAATAATGCATCAGCAACTAACATCTCTTGCTAATCCCATTTCGTTTGGGTAATTGTGTCAACATTTTTATCCAAAATATCTCTGTGTTTGACTTATTTCTTAACAAAAAATGTCTTAGTTCATGCATCTGTCCCGTTAATGCTTCAGCTGATACATGTCCAATTGAATCAAATCAGAAAGTATTATTACTTCCTTTTAATTTCTTTTTTAGGACAGTTTGAACACTCCTTGACTAAATTTACGAGATATTTGTCACCCTTTACTAGAAATATGTATTAGATAACTATTGTTCACTAAGCGTAGGACAATAAGTCACCAAGTAATATTATATTTGATACCTCATGATTCTTAATCTACTTTATTTCAGCTTACATATATTCTTCTTTAATAACTTTATTGTATCAGATGCATTATTATCAACTACAAAATGATACATTATGTAAGTTATACATATCTTTCAAGGCAAACAATACAATACTTATCAATTTAAACGAGATACATAAATAGTAATGTATCATGCACTAATTTTTTAGATATGATACGTAAATTCAAATTTATACTAAATGTATCAATTACATAACAACTACCACACAGTAATATATCGATCTCAAATCTAACATCTTATGTACAACAATTATTTATTTAATGTATCTAGTATAAATACAATACTTATCAATTTAAATAAGATACATAAATAGTAAAATGCTAAGTAGCAAAGATATTCATGATGTATCTTCTCAATTTTTTCGACAATTTTGAATCAAAATTGAAAGGATCTTCAATAAACTAGGAGAAGAATTTTGAATCTCAAAATTTTCAATAATTTTGAATCAAAATTGAAAGGATCTTCGCTGAACTAGAAGAAGAAAGAATCTTGAATCTCAATTTTTTTGATAATCTTGAATCAAAATTGAAAGGATCTTCGATGAACTTGAAGATTCAAAAGGATATCGTCCAACAACAATTCCATCAATTTTGTATCCTTCATAACTTACCTCAATTGCCCAAAATTGCGACAAAAGTTTTTGAATCAAATCTGAAAGGTTTCTTCGTTGAACGGAGAGAGCAAATTGAAATTTTGAATTTCTTCATTTTATTAGGATTTGCCTCTGTATGATCGAGAGTAAGAAGAAACATAAGCGTAATTTATGGGAATTAATTAATTTTCATATTTTATTCCCATTTTAGCAGATTTTTCTTGTATTATAATTTATGTATTTGGATGGTGACTTATGTATCCGGAAGGTACAAATTTTAAGGGATTATTGTAATTAGAAAATAAGTAGGAATAAGATGCAATTTACTTTTTACACTATGAGATTTATGTAAGTTATAAAAAGAGAAGCCTAAAGCGGATCTATGTGTTGAGTTGAGACTTGAGGGAAAAGTCCAAGCGATAAATCACGAAAGTGGACTTACCAAAGTCGGACTCTAATACCATATATAAAAGAATATGAACATCCAACTCAAAACCTAAAGATATTCAACGGAATGACTCTAGACATTTTTTGGGTCCCTTACACAAACGATGAAGGACATGTATATTTCTCTATCACAATTCACACATTGCATACAAAATTTACCTTTGATACTTGAGAATCCTCAAATTAAAGTATAAGTTCTTTTTACTTATCATGTGAAATAAATATCTCCCTACTTAGATGTCTAGTAGTTCTCAAAAATAATTCAATCGATAGGATTTAAACTTTATTTGATTTTTAAATATATCATTTGACACTTAATTATCTAGCTGGAAGGAAACTTTTGTCTTGAGTAAGGGATTTCTCCGCGTAAGATCCGTAGCAAAACTATGAATCAAAAATCGATAGTATGTCAAACCATATTATATTTAATTAAAACGTAGGGCGATTGCAATTGTGAGAAGAAAGAATAAATGCATGAAAAAGATCAAGTTGTTATAAATGTACATGTTCATGTCAACACCTAACAAGTACTTTATGGTGTAGAGAGAAAGATAAGTTATAGTAGGGTATGGTATAATAAATATGTTGTACCTTATTATTATCGTCCTTTTTTTCATCAAAACAGTGCACATGGAAGCCCTTTAATTCTCAGCCTCTTACCAATTCCTAATTAGCACAAATTGCCGACGTGGATTTCAAATTCAGCATGTGATTTGGGATTTCCCATATGCTGCCACGTGCTATTTTTTCTAATGCCGACATATATTCAGAAATATTGTTTCTTCTGTTAGCTCAAATTCTCAAAATACAGTATTCTTGATCTTTTCTATTTTATTTTTATTTTTTAAATAAAATAATTAATTAAGTTTTTACCCCCCTCAAGTTGTTGCATATTTGGGTCCAATTCCAGAAATTTATCATGTGTCCTGTTCCTCACTCAAATATCAAAATCAAAGAGTACTGAGAAATTAAAGATATGAAATCAATATAAAATCACGCCAAGAATTGTAAGAATGAGAGCCAAAATGAAATAAGCCATGATTTTATTTATGATAAAAAGAAGAAGAAGAAGAGGTTATGGTTATTATCATTCATAAAAATAATTTATTGGACTAGTAACCTGAAAAATGAAATAAATTATACTCTATCATATAACACGTTGAAAATATCGATGAATTAAATCAATCAAACACAGTTTGTAGGATTATTAAATTCGTTTCATTGATATATGATTATGAAACATGAATTGTATAGAAATAATCACAGTGTATGATCACGTATTTGTTACAAAAGTTTGTTCTTATTTTTTTGAGAAAAACATGATCAATAGAATCCTTTCTAGAGAACTCGAGAGAATGAAAGAAAAAAAAAGGATAAATTTCTATAAAGTTTTCAAGAGAGAATTACTTACGGGAAGTTTCTTATGATCTTCTTCTTTTTACAAAAAAAATTAAATATATAATTTATCTCCTTAATACTATTTCGAATTGATCGACGTGGATGACCCTATTCAATTTCCTTGAGATATATTGTGTGTAAAAAATATTTATCTTGTTAGTAAAATCAAGTTAGGTTTCTACAACCATTGAGATATTATAGGTTGACCAATAATGCCAAAATGAAATGATTGTTATCTTGATTATTAATAGTAATAAATTGTAACGTCTTTTTATATATATGAGTGATGTGCAAAGCAACTGTTTTTTTTGTTTTATTTTACTTCTTTTTTTTTTTTACAAAAAGGGGGATTTGCCCCCTTCCTACCCATGCTAAAAACCCTTCCAAGCAACAGTAATATGGCAAGATATGGAAATAATTGACATTTGTTTTTAAAAGATAAAATGTATTTCTCTGATTAAATTGTGAGCCGCGTGTTCTTCTTCTATGCATAAACATTCAATCCTTTACTACCATGCCATTTTTTTCTTATAATTTTTATATTTCCAATTATGTCCTTCTTTTCATTATAAAAATATCCAATCTTTCTCTACTGCAGAATATACTTAGCCACCTCCACTTCTCAATTTCTTCTTTGTTTTCCCTTATCTGGTACGTCACTTCCTTCTTATTTTTGTTTCCTAAATAAGTTATTACTTACATGATAAAATTCTTTATAATTACATGATTCTTATAATCTCTTTTTCTGCATTGCCATGCAAGTAGCTAGCCATGTACATAAACAAAAACAATTGTTATATACATTAACAAAGAGTGTTAAACTCTTTATCAATATTAGTTAATTGCTATTGTATACAATGTCACTAATGATCTTTAAAAAAACATATTTAGCGACAATTGAGGTATTGACATCTATTCATTGATGATAAAGATCATTTTTGATGTAATGCTAGTTACTTCCCTTCTTCTTTTTCCCCCTAATTAATCACTAATCTTTATATGCTTGTTTTGAATTTTTCATATTTTGTTACACAGGACATTAAATATACTAGGGAAAAATTATGGTGAAGTCTACAAACTTCTCACAGCAGGCAAACCAAGTAAGAAACAATGATTAATTACACCAAACTTTATACTTCTGTTAAATCCTTTTTGCTTCCGTTTAACTTCTGAGTTTTTTTAGGATATAAAAAACACACAAGAAAGTGAAGAGAATTTTTTATTTGATCAAGCTAGCTGTCAAGTTGTAACTTCTTGGCCATATTTTAGTACAAGATTGTATTAGTGTATCAAACTAGTTGTATGCTAATTCGATCCCAAGAGAAGAGCTTTTACTTGAGATATGATCATATGACTTAGGTACTCTAGCAGTATTGAAACGTAAATTTGATTAACAACAAGTACGTAATTTTTTCATTGAAATTATATTCTATATTGTATATATATGCTTTGACCAAGCTGGAATTTCTATAATTATTTTCTTAATTCTGATCGAACTTGCATAGTGGAAGTACTGATAGTACAAGTCAATTAAATTGGGAAATGAAAATTCAATGACTAGTAAGTGTACTTTCCTGCACCTTCTCAGCTTATGTACGGTAAAGGATCTGTTTAAATCTCTACCATACCTCAAGGTTACAAAGTTACCTTGCACTAACTAGATTCATCGATCAGTACAATATTATACATATTATTGTGAATCATGTTGGGCCAGATCACCACAGGTGTTACTCAAGAGGTGTCTGAATAATGAACACGTCTTTTTAAAATAAAAATCCCCTACCTACCTAACTTCCTACATTGGGAATTAAGAGTGTATTCAATGGTACGGACTTCAAGGAAAACGGAATCGTTTAATTAGGAACAAGTTATTTTTACAATAATTAGTTATTTCATCATATATATATGAGATAATTTATCACATTACTAAAATATAAATGATGGTATAAATAATTTCAGACTTGTTTAATATCTCTAATTAAAAGCATGATAAAATAATTCTGCATTTTACCACTAAAATTATTATATTTTATATCTCGACTTCTTTTAAGACATTAAGCATATTTGTACACATGAGTTGTTTGTGGCAAACCATGTAAACCAATTACTATATCATATGCTTGAATAATTTAAAATTAATTTTGATATAATGCAAATGGCCGGGTACCGGGTTTGTTGGTCGGTAGCTGCTATTTGTCTCCACGGTCATTGATAAAACATCAATCACCTAAGAATTATATTGAATCAGAAACTTCACTAGCAATATACATCATAACCTTTAATTTTATTTTCCTCTTCTATTTTACTAATTACCAAAGATTAACATCTTATTCTCTTTGCAAGAACTTCTGGTCATAAAAACTATGAAATGATGTTATTTCATTTAAAAGTTAGAACGAACATTCTTTTTATTTTTACTACTAACAATTATTTTCTTTTTCCAGAAAATAAATAGGAGGGAAGAAGAATCAGCTGATCCTCCTTTTGAAGAGACATATAAGAAACTTTTCGATGAGATAAGAATTGGAAAGGCTACTTCAAAAATGAGAAACTACCAAAACCTGTTTGTGGTGGAAGAATGTGAATTGCCATTAATAGATCTTGAGCAACTAAAGGGAAGAGAATTTGAGAGAGAAGAATGCAAGAAAAAGATAGCACAGGCTTCACAAGAATGGGGTTTTTTCCAAGTAGTAAACCATGGAATATCACAGGATGTATTGTTGAAAATGAGGAAGGAACAAATGAAGCTTTTCAAAAAGCCATTTCATGAGAAAATGAATGACAAACAACTTAATTTCTCTGCAGGGAGTTACCGCTGGGGAACTCCTTCAGCTACTTGTCTTCAACAACTTTCTTGGTCTGAAGCTTTTCATGTACCTCTCACTGATATCTCCAATTCAATTCATCATCCTACAACCCTCAGGTACTAACTAAAATTACCATCTTCAAATATCTCACTCCCTTCCTTATAATTTGAGACTCTTGTATATACTTGCTAAGAAAATAAAAAAAATTGAATCTTGTGATCATTTTATATTAAAGACATGTAGCCTTAATCATGTTTAAATTAAAGAGTTTTCAGACAAAAGAAAAGATTTTTTTTTTTTAAAACGGACTAAAATGGTGTACCAAAATGTCCTTGTGGCTATAGACATGTGTTGAGAGTTGACGTTAAAATAAGAAAGAGAATTTTTTTTATACGGACTAAAAAGTGAAGTAGGATAAACAACTTAAAACGAAGGAAAATGATTTAGCAAAAGTAGTGTGTTTTATTTATTCGGAGTGAATGAATTGTAAACTAAAAACATCATATAATATAAATCCGAGGAAGTTATGATGGGTCGGAGTAGTTGGCTGCCGATAATGTTCAAAAGTAGGTTTAGAATTGACAAGATTTTAATTCTGGATTGTAAACTAAAAACATATTTTTATTTTTCTTATATACTCATATAAGTAGGTTCCTACTTTTAGAAACTTTAATTTGGGATCTGCAGACTTAGAGAATCTTGTTTTGGACCAGGTGATAACATTGAGTCCGGAGGGCAAAAAAATTTGTCAAAAATTTCAAAAGGGCATATCAAATTTTTTTAAAACTAAAAGGGCAAAATCGCTCCTGACGAAGCGATTTCCTTTTGACACAATGACGAAAAATCGCTGCCCTAGCAGCGATTTTGTAAAAAAGAAAAATAATAATTAAAAATCGTTGCTGTGGCAGCAATTTTAAGTCAAATTTTTTTTTCCTTACACATCGCTGCAGCGTTTTTCATGCCTAGTGCTATTATTTTCATGCCTATTATTAATTATTAATAATATAAAAATAATAAACAAGACGGACAGTATACTCAATAAAATTGTTTAAGCATGAGGAAAATTGAATTATATATCATAAATAATAATAAAAGAATATTAAATTAAAAAAAAGATTTATTTTTTTTTGAGAAAATCGCGATTTTTATTTTTTTAACGTATGACAACTTTTGTTAGAAGAAAATCGCTCCTGACGGAGCGATTTTACCCTTTTGGTTAATTTTTTTTTTGATGTGTTATTTTTGTTTTTTGAAAGAAAAAAGTTGTCATTTTGGCTCTGGACTCTGATAACAACGTTAATCATACTTGTAATACTAAATGATTATCACAAATTTCTTATGTTGAGGAGAGGAGGACACGTGGGCCATTCAAGTTAAAGTCTTGTTCGACCATAGAATAAGTACTTTCTTGAACATAGAAAATGGGGTTAGATAACAATACATCAATTTTTCTGTGGTCAAACAAGAATTATGTTGCATCCAACAAAGATTACCTTAGAGTGCAATTTTCGTGTAATAATTATGTGTAGCAGTTGATTATTAGTAACAAGTTGATGTCATTAGAGAACAGACATTTTGTTTTTTTTACTTAGTTCTTTATAATTATGAATTAAGAACTAAGTATCATGAAACCATGCCCTAAATAATGTTTCTTGATTTAAGCAGTTTCTCTAAACATGTATGATTGAAATTTCATTTATTTTTTAATAAGTCATCACCAATAGGAACAGAAATTATTTTTTTAATTCAAAACATATCTTCATTCTTCTTTTATGCTTACATATCTACATCCTAACTTATCAAGCATATTTAATATATTCATATATATCTAAGCCCACCCAATTCATCAAATAAAAGAGTAAAAAAAGACAAGGCGCTGTCTCATCAAAAGATCCTAAATATAGTGAAACATACACGAATTGCATATATTTCCTGGTCTCAAAATCTGACACACATTTGGAGGTGCTTATAAAGCTGCACATGATGGGTTTTGGACTTAAAGTAACATGTATAGTATAATATAATTAGGTTACTTATAAGGTAATCTCTTGTAGGGGTGGAGCTAGTATTTAAGGTATGGGTTCTAGACGAATCCAGTATAACTTTTGTCTAAACTCTTTATGTATCTTTCTTACTATTACTAATTTAGAAGTCAGTAACTTAAGAGGGCTAGAATCTTTACATCATTAATGTATATAAACCTTTGAAAATATGTGCATTAATTGGATTGATCTAATCCTTTTTTCTTTTGGATGAACTCAGCTCCACAATGGAACAGTTTGCAACAACAGTGTCTGAATTAGCTCATAATTTAGCAAGAATTTTGTCAGAAAGAATGGGATATAAGTCGAAATATTTCAGAGAAGCATGTTTGCCACACACTTGTTACGTTCGAATGAATCGATATCCAGCATGCCCTATTTCTCCACAAGTGTTTGGATTAATGCCACACACTGATAGTGATTTCCTCACAATATTGCATCAAGATGAGATTGGAGGGTTGCAATTAGTAAGAGATGGGAAATGGATTTGTGTTAAGCCTAATCCTGAAGCACTAATTATCAACATTGGAGATTTGTTTCAGGTAATTACTCCATATATACATAACAAGTTAAGTTACAGAAAAAGCATACATAATTAGTTATTTATACTATCTAAACGAAGTAGTAATATAATGTGTGATGATGCAGGCTTGGAGCAATGGTGTTTATAAAAGTGTTGAGCACAGGGTTGTTACAAATAAAGCAAAAGAGAGATTCTCCACTGCATTTTTTTTATGCCCATCCTATGATACAGAAATAAGAAGTTGTTTTGAGCCTTCTGTTTATAAAAGATTTACCTTTAGAGAATTCAGACAACAAGTCCAAGAAGATGTTAAGAAATATGGTTATAAAGTAGGTCTCCCTAGGTTTCTTGTCTCAACTCACTAAACTCATATAAAATTTTGTAGCAGTTAAAAATGCATATGGTCATGACATGTGACGACCTTTTAAATAGCAAAAATGTATAAGTCAATCTTTCTGATTTTTGAGTTTTAATTTAGAACTCAAAAATTAAATAGTGTAACGTACGTGTACGTCCATATCTTATATATATAACTTCCTAGCTGTATATGTATTAAGTACTTACCATGTAAGCAATGTGTGTGATCTAATTATGTAATAATGCTTTACTGTAGTATTTCTAATGATACTTTATCAGTGGAAAGAAATATCCTTCTTGCTTTGTGATTGTGTTTTATTGCCAAAGTATATTTTTTTGTCTCAATTTTTACGGGTTATGCAAATATAAATTAAATTGATGACCCTATTTTTTTCTCCTTTTTATTTCCTCCTCCATATTGACTCACAAGATCTAACCATCTAGGTTAAGAACCTGGCGTTCACACGGATTCTTGTAACTTGTATGATTAATTTTGAAGGTAATTTATCAAATGATGGCTTTAAGAAGGAAGGTGTGGAATCGAAATCAATAGAATAGTATTAAAATAGGTGATCAATTTGAATAATTAAACAACATATCTATACGAGTTTTACCTGTCCATCAAGACTTGTAAACAGTTCGTGAGTGGAATGATGATAGAACCAATTTGTGAATAATTGAACAAAACATACAAGTATTACTATATATATATATATATATGTATATATATATATATATGAAGAAAAAATAGTTAGAATAAAGTCTTGTTAGTAATTTAGTATGTAACTTCTGAACATGACAAATTTTTACCTATCTGGTAAAACTTGTGAACAATTGTATTAAAGTTTATAACCCAGTCTTTATACATAACTCGTGTAAACTTAACTTTTTATTCTTCCGTTTAACATAACTTGTGAAAATGTTATGATTCGCTTGTGAAAGTTATGATGTGGGAGGTTATTTTTGCAAAAAAAAAATTAAACAACATCCTTAAATATTCCTATTAATTTGTGCAAATCACCTTCTAAAAGTTTGATGTTTCTTAACAGTTAGGGAAAATTATTAATTAATGGGCTCAACCAAACCCTCCTTTGGGCCTTCCAACCGAAGGTATGGGCGTAGGGATGGCACCAGATTGCCAATGTTGGCACCATTTAAAATACATTCTGTTTGTAAGAATTATTTAAAAGTTAGCCAATGTTGGCAATCTTCAGCCATGCTTTGATGTTGCTCCTTCTATGTGATCGTGAATAGCAAAATCAGACATTAATAATATACAAGGGATGCATTTTACTACTTATTTCAATGATAAATATGTTGTTTATCTAGGATTGTACGTATATTTTTTATTTTAAATATCATTCACTGTGTAGTTGAGGTATGTGAACTTCGTTAAATGCCGCTGAAAACTAACTTCATAGCCAAAGGTCTGAAGTTTGAAAAGCCAAAATTCAAATTTAGACATGAGAGTCCAAATATGTGTTCTACAAAGCCTAACCTCAAAATTTCATTAATTTGCTCTTCTTTCATTAAGGATCCTAAAATTAAATGGTTATTTGTGCACTTCCCCCAACTTCGCCAGTCAAAATTGAACCATATATGAAGGCCACGGGCGTATGTTCATGTCAACAAATTAGACAACGATTAATTAAGATGAAGTTTCCTCTTTCAGTCTATTCTTACTCATTATGTTTCATTTTCCGAGAGTTAAGTTATATGAATTTTTGATAAATTTTATGATATAGTTTTTCATCATATTAATATAATTTTTTATTTTTTTGCAATTTTATGATGTTTTTCATATAATTTCTGAACTTCTAAATTTTAATTTTAAAATATTAAACTAATCTAACAACTCTCACTAAATTAACTTTTGAAAAAAAATAAAACATTACAAATAAAAGTGAATAGAGGGAGTAGAAATACATTATGACTCTGTAATAATATTGATTAATACTATACGATAGTAATGACATATGGTCAATCAAAATTTTCATATTAGTAACTTAGATGTTAGAGCACAATATTCTCCATATAATAAGGCCTAACCAATTTCCTTCAAAAATATTTTGTTTTGTATTAAAATATTTTATTTTGTGTTGCATTGATGGCACTGGCAAGTTGCATTATTTCTAGTCACGTTTTGGCTACTAAAAATTGTTCCTGTAATTAATTTAGTTTTAAATTTTAATTATCTAGCTATCAAGAATAAAGAATTACTTTTATCATTAAAAAAAATTAATATGATGGACATTTACTGAAATTAAAATGTTTGTTGGCTGTGGTGTAGTAGTGAGACGATGAAACTGCTACATTCTTAATTAGAAGTTTCAAGTTCGAGTCTTGAATATGGACAAAATCTCATTGAAAATGTCATCCCAAATGAGTCATGTTGTGCGCGATTCAAATTTTATCGTGCTCCAAAGTCCAATGTTGATTCCGAACACTGAAACTAAAAAAAATAAAATTAAAAAGCTCGTTGAGATAATTTGACTGTATGGAAAAGTCAACGATAGAAGGACAGAAAAGTAATTTCAAAAACACAATAAAGCAGCCTTCATATAGAACGCAATCTGGGTTAGTCGGAGACGGAGAGAAAAACGCCGACGATCGGAGATGGCGCGAAGAATAGGGATCCACTGGTTCGCGCTCACACTTACTATCGTGCTCTCCCTTCTCGTTCAGCCTTGTTTCTCCATATACTGTGACGAAGATGACTGTTACGATCTCCTTGGGTAATCTATCTCCCTTTTAAACTAATATCTTTTCTAATTCTTCATATTTTTTTCACTTATTTTTTTAATTTTTTTTTTTTTTTGCAGGGTTACTCAAAATGCCAATTCTTCTGAAATCAAGAAAGCTTATTACAAGCTCTCTCTAAAACAGTAAATTTTGCTCCTTTTATCTCAACTGATATTTTTTAAAAAATTATTTGGTTGAATTGGGAAGTTATTGATAATTGTGTTTTTTAGTCATCCAGATAAAAACCCTGATCCAGAATCAAAGAAGCTTTTTGTGAAAATTGCAAATGCGTATGAGGTAATTAATGTTTAGTTTCTGAGGTTTGGTTTTTTTTTTTCTTTGCTTTAGTAATTTTTAGAGATTAATTAGCATATCAAATTGGGATTTCAATTATGAAAAAATAAAATCCAATTATAAACAAGCTGCAAAGCTTATTATTGATGCAAGAAAGGGAGCCCAGAAGAAGAATTAGATGGAAGTATTATAAATTAAGTGAATTTGGGTAAATTCTAATGGAGTATTAATTTCATACTGGGTAAAAAAAAAGAGCTTTCTGGTTGCCTTGGTCAGCACATTGTGTTTTCGATAAGCGAGATTCATCTGATCTAACACAAATGCTAGCTTTATGCCATGTTATATGTGTTGTTTGACTGGATGGGGTTAAAGATGTTATACTACTAGCTTTATGTTTTATAGAAAAGAACAAAAAGGTTGTGAAAGATATTAATGGAAATATGGAACATTGTCTAACCGTTTGGGCCACCATATAGTTGGGATTGGGGGAGTAGTATGTTTTTGTGATGAATATTAAAGGGTTGATTTTCCCCGTAGATTTTGAAAAACGAAGCCACAAGGGAGCAGTATGATTATGCACTTGCCCATCCAGAGGAGGTTAGTATCCATTGCTCTTTTGGTTCCATATTTTTTTACATAAAAAATTTTCATAGAATTTTTGCGAGTCCTAGTTAGTGCTTCCATTTTTATTCCGTAGTACCCCAATGTCATTCTTTTATCATCTTGGAGTCCAGCTTATGCATATTGGAGTTTCTTGGCCAATGCTATTAGAGTTCTCAATTGACTGATGATAATCAGGTTGCTTACTAATGTGTTCTTTTTGTGCTTTTGAATTTTCAGTTTTTCTACAATACAGCACGGTATTACCATGCTTACTATGGTCACAAAACTGTGAGTCTTTTCCTATTTCCTTCCAGATATTTATATTCTTTTATCAACACTTCATATGGGTGAAACTTTGAGCTTGAGATTTCATTATACATGTAAAGTTGATTTTATACTCACTTAGCTGTTTGTGTTGAAATTATAGGATACCCGTGCTGTGCTCGTTGGTCTTCTTTTGATAGTCTCAATATTTCAGTATCTGAATCAGTGGACAAGATATAATCAGGTAAGTAATACTAAACATTCATCACTAAGATTTCTCTCAGTTTGTAAGCTGCATTAGCAATCAATGGTTAAAGACGAGATCCTTGTATTTTAAGTCTGGAAATTGAAGAATGCTGTCCCGACTTTTATTTTGCTTGATTTTATAGTATGATGATCTTAGAGCAGTGTGATCCTTAGACAGTAAAAGAAAAGAATAGTCTTATGATGATCGGTGAGATTAAATGAGATGATTCCTATGCATAAGTAACTGTGTGCCTTGAGTATTTGTCTGGGTAAACCTAGCTGATATGAAGATGCATCATTTTATGATTATCTATCGACTATCTTACGAGGTGTAATTATTTGTTTGTAGATAATTATTATTTTTTATTGATAAATTTGAGGATAGTAATCAATAACTAAACTAGAAAAGTGTTCCTCTAGCCGTGTTACTCCTGTCATCCTATTCTGATGCACCTTATCGTCATTAGTATAAGAATATGATTCACCAGAAGTGAAAGCGGAGGAAATATGGATTTGGATTATTCAACTCTTATTTTATTTTATTTTTTGAAACCTGCAGCCGCTACCCTTTGGGTGCGCACAAGGTAAAACCCCCGCTCCAATGCAATAGCTCGCAAACCTTGAGAAAGTAGTGTACTCGGATGAGTTAATTAGGACAGCAATAGCATGTAATGTTGATCGATAAAAAGTCTGGAGAAGTAGGAGAAATCTGTGGTGATACATAAACTAAAAACAATGGTGTTACTGAGAATGATCCAATTAACCATGCATCTATCCATATTTAGAGAAAATCAATCATAATACTACCACTTTTACTCTAGCTTTCGACCTATTGCAATTTTCCATCTTTATCGGGGCTTGGAACCTACTATGTTTTGTGAATCCTAAGTAGGTAGAGTTAATGACAATTACTGTGACTGTTCCGAAAATTTAAGAGGAAGAAGGATGAGATTTTTTGAATTCATGATGTATACCCTTGATCTAAGTCTGCAGAAAACACCTTCGAATCAACAAAAGCTTCAGGAAGTTTTGGCATGATTCTAATAAAACTCTACCCTCTTCTAAATGAGCATCGGAAAATTCAGTAGCTTCCAAAAAATTGCATACATGCCAATAAGAATAAGACCAACATGAGGCAGATTCTAAGGTGAGGAAGATACCATAGCTTTTTCCAATTTAATATTTAAATAATCAATCATCTAGATACACTCCAAGATTCACAATAAAATATAAACAGGTTTCTTGCATATTCTTTTCTTCACTTTTCTGCATTATTTAGTTTGATTTGTAATGGAAATTCAGAATGATCTTGGGTGAGTATTGTTTAGTGGGAAACATTGCAAAACAGCAGTTGGACTCCAAAAGCAGTGCAATATATTGAAAGGTTACATCATGGTAAATAAATTAAAATAAAATAAAATTCTCCTTGTGTTCAATTCTGTGAGACAGCTAGCTTAAGCAAAAAGTAGAAAAGAGTGACCTATAGTTGGAGATGGAAATAGTTCTTTTTTGGCTTCTTACTCGTACTTTGCCATGTGTTATAAGTTGTGATTTCCTCTTTTATTAGGCTATTGACATGGTCAAGAAAACACCAGCTTATAAAAACAAGCTACGTGCTTTGGAGCTTCAACGCACTGGAGGAATGGCTAATAGGAAGAAGGGCAACAAGCCGATGGACAAGTATGAGCATATCTCTCGTTCATTGACTATGCAACCTGAATCTTCTGGTTTAGCTTGATGAAATATACTTGCCTTTTCATATGGGCTGTCATTCAAATTTGTTTATTTGCTCAATCTGGTTTTATCAGCCGAATTTGCTATTTGTGACAGGAAGGTGGAAGAAGAACTTGGCAAGGAACTCAACTTGGACATAAAGGGCACTGAAAAGCCTGCTGTTTGGGATCTAATTGGAATCCGTTTTATACTTCTTCCTTACACTCTGGGAAAGGTAGCAGCATTTTGGTGTTTTATGCATAACAGTGAAATGAAAAAATGATCCAAATTTCCTTGCGCTTATAGTTTGTTCTGCTAGAAGGTTTAAAATAAGATACTTTATGCTTATGAATACAAGATATTAAGGGTTCCTGACATTCTTCTTCTGTCTTCTGAAGCTGTTATTGTGGTATGGATGTTGGTTCTGGAGGTACAATGTCAAGCGTGCTCCATACTCATGGGAAGATGCCTCCTATTTGACACGAAGGTCCCTTCGGGCTTCTCTTGATTCATGGATATCTATTGGTAAGACAAACTGATTTTCCTGTGTTCACGAACACTGGTAGTTTCAGATACACATGTATATCTTGAGAAATGTAGATAAACGTGATTGAGGATATATATGCGATTGTGATGCTTTTTACAAATGTTTCCTCGATCATTGCTGCTTGTCATACTACCAATCTATTGGTTTGATAAAGTTTTTCTTTTCATTTCTTGCTGTTTATGATTTCTTCCAATCATGCTTCTTTTATCAGACGAATCAACCAAGGAAGATCTTATTGAAAGACGGCTTTGGGAGAAGTCCAACTTTGAAAGCTATGTGGCAGAGATGCGTAAGGAATCAAAGCGCCGAAGATAAAAGTTCTTTTGTTTTTACTCAAAGCTATGTGTAGTATGAGATCAGTTTTGATGGGGAGTATTCTGAGTCATGAAGCCGAAAGTCTAATGTTAAATTATTGAAGAGAGCAAAATTCTTTTGACAAGGAGAGCTATTGGATTGATAAGTATGTCATAGAACTTGGATTTTCACGGTCAGTGTCATAGCTATGTTAGTACTCAAAATAATAAGTATACAAAACACATATTGAGACAGATACAAGCATACTGCATTTGGAGCAATTTTGTGGGACAAGCTTCTTCTGATGAGTGCTGCTCCCCACGGTGATTTTGCTGTTGTAATGCTAGGTTAGAATGTGTCGAAGCATCTATATGTTGTGAAAAGACAGGAATTCCGTTCCATATAATGAACTTCATACTTGGCTATGTTGTATTTTTATGTACCATAGTCTTAACTGGTGAACTGTGAACATAAAAATGGCAGGTCTGTCATTACCAATTGGAAGTGTTAGCTCCGCTTAAGTATCGCTTTCTATCTGCATTAACTCCTTCATGTATAAGGTTAAAATTTTGAGTGCACCTACCTCTTCGTAGGATGAGTTGAATGCCATTTCAACCATCGGAGGGTAAAATGCTTCTTTGGTCTTTAACCGTTCTCATCAGGCAGAAACGAAGAATTAAAAGTAATTTCAAGTTGGTTAAGATGAGAAACATTTTATTTTTTTATATGGAGAAGATGAGAAATACTCTTTCATGCTTGATTCTTCTAAGACTGCATGTTGCTCCCTGACCTTCTGTTTTTATGAAGGACAAATAATATTGTGAGACACATACAGAACTTTCCCACAACTGCATCATACATGGTGGACTTATTTATGAACAAGTAGAAAGTATGTTGATTGATTAAGAGAAGTGCACATAATAGCAGATATGGCGTGAATGCTGGCACGAGGAGATGGTGGGAGTGTTTTACTATTATTTGTTAAAATTGGAATTCATTATATTATTTTCATCATAGCTGAAAGAATCTCTGGGCGAAGCGCAGAGAAAACTCAGAAGCACCAGAATTCTCGACCCTCCATTCACTAAAGTACTCAGCTTGTAGAATTGATACGTCCTGAATTGGGTAGTAATTTTTTTCTTGATTCATTGCTAATAACAAGGCTAGTCTAAGTATTTCGCTTACATAGCTATGCACTCACTGCAAACAAAGCTTCACACACTCTAGGTTGATCAGATCAGAAGCCTGAACTTTTCACACAAAATCAATTTTTAAAGACAAGACTGAAACTAATGTTTCAAAAGATCACCATTTTACAGCGCCTCATTCGGTGGTGCAGCTTTTGTAGTATTTTACAGAATCATGGATACAGAATCAAGTGTTTCTCATTGCATTCACAAAGTAAGAACAATTCTCTAAGATAAGTGTGTGCTGAGGTAACATTGAAGTTAGTTCGTCAACCATGTCCACATCATACATTGCTCTGTTTGTATAGCTTGGTGTCAAGAACTTGCTTTCCACACATTGCACATACTCCTGCACGGGAAGAACACTTCAGACAAGACATAAAGAAACGTTACCCTAAATATGAATCATTTGGAACTAGAATTTCATTAATATAAATCATATGCAATTCCAAAGTACTCTTCATTACCTTTACTATAAGCACAGGTATGACAATATTTACCATCTTGATGCACTTGTTGCTTGCAAATAGTGCACTTTGTATTTCCATAAGGTGACCACCTGCAATACAACAAGTTCCCTAGTAAGAAAGTATCAAAACGATGACAAACATAATCAAACTGCATTTGATATCCCAACAAATCATATAAAACATTTCATTCAGCACAACACTTACCAGAGGATGCTGATGACTAAAGAGTGAAAATGGTTGCAATCATGCAATACCACAAACAAACAAAAAAAGCACCTTAGAACACCAGGTTAGGCTATCCACTTATCACTTTTAGCATTGCAATACAATGATTTCTAGTTTTTTTATTTGAGATTTCTATAAAACTTATATTGAAGATTTCTAGTCTAAAAGAAGCATATTGTAGCCAATATTCTTGGCTAAATGGTGCATTGCATTCTTTCTCCACAAAGTGGGCAACAATCTTGCTCCTCTTCCAGAGGTGTACCAATCCAACTGTAATTCCATGTCTCATACAAAGAAAATCCGAGGAAAACAACTTGTTCTAAACGTTTTTTTATAAGCAAATATTCAGCTGTTCAGTTTCGATCCCATGACCCTTGGCTTGAATATGAATATTATCCTATGACCTATCTTGTTTGGGAGGGTGTATAAACCAAACTGACCATAATCATAACTGTTCAGCATCTGAACTTATCAAATTCAAAGACAGAGAGCTTAGAAGAATTTACAAGAGAAACTTTCAACACAATGTTTGTTCCTGCCTTAATAACCCAATTCAATTAGAGTATCTCTCCCCTTTCCCTATTTTCACATGGTACCCGGTATTTGGATGATATCCAATACCTTCCAATAGGCACTGGCCAAAGTTTTCGTTCATTCCTCTTTCCTGCTTTCAGAGATTCATTCTGCTAGTACATCTCTTTGACTTCACACGTCTATACGGTATTAATACTGATTTTCTTATATTTTCCAGAATTCTACTGCAGTTATTCAGCCAGACCTTGCTTTTAGCTCAAACCACTATTTCCAACATTGAAGGTGTCAATAACACGAGTAAACTGAAGGAGGACTTGTCAGAGACATCTATGTGGAACTTGTTCAATTTTACTTATGTAAATTTTCCTTTTTTTTATTGAAGTTAGCTCTTAAATAAGACAACGGGTTCCTCATATAACATCATACTGGAGTGTAGTTCAGTCTGAACTACCTAAACACACAATTTCAACCTTTAAGGTTAGCATTAGCAAATTCAAAGATCAGAAAGAATCATTGCAAGACTCTGATGTCTAATGTGTCTCAGTGTGTGTGTGGGGGGGGGGGGTTGGATGGGTGGGGGCTTTAAAAAAAGAAGAGAAAAGGACTTGAATTTCCCTCTTAGGATACACACTTACTTTTGGATTGTGTTCTCTCCCTCACAATCTACTCAACCGTTTCCTTCATTGATTTGAAAAACAAGCACCCCACTCTCAGCCAAATTAATTATATTTCATCTACAAACAATAATGCAGCTAAGATTAAAGTACTCAAGTCAGTAATTTTTACTTCTACTATCTATAATGATGTTAGTGTCCTTACTATTTCACCGGTACCTACTATCTCCCACCAGCCCACGTACTGAGTAACTCTGCCCACCAATGCTCAGGTATATTGGAAGTCATGCTTAGTGTTCTTTTGTTTTTGCTTGATTTTAAAGCCTTGGTCTCCATGGTTTGCACCCACTTCATTGATCCCTAGAGCACCCCCTTGGGTGCTACTCAGGTCCGCAAATTTACCACAGCTAATCAGTCCTTACTGACCAGCATTAAGAAAAAAACCTGACTATCTTAGTAATTTAACATCTGAATTCCTTCTAGAGAAGGTAGTAATTGAGTTTTGATTGATGAAAGTTTTGGTATGTATCAAGTAGTATAATGAATCTCAATTGGCTGGCATCACAGATCAATCAAAATTTCCTAGAAGAAAGCAAGCATATAATCAAAAAATATTTTTTCCTTAAAAAAAGCAAGCATACGATTCTCAGTTATTCTTCTTCCATTCTACGGTCAGTTAAAGGGAAACTTACAAGGAGACTGGAATTCACTATCAGGACGGACTGGTAAAAGCAATTAACCAAAAAGAAAAGAAAAAAGGAAGAACAAAAGTAACCTTTTCTTCTTGGAGAGCAGTTTGTTCTCGTTAATCTTACGGCCTCCACCTTCAGTAGTGTTGCTGGCACCTTCCTTCCATTTATCAGGAACAATCACCTTGGACAACTTCTTCTCACCTGAAAATACAATTTATGAAACCCTAGGTCAAAATCAATTGGTCATAAATTGTTTGTAATGAACAATTTGTGAATAAAAAAGGAGAATTCAAACTTACACTTATCGCAAACCATAGTTGCAGTTCGCGAGCTTGATTCAAATTGCGACACAGAAAGAGAATTTTTCAACTCCGGCCAAATTCGTAATTTGGGGACGAAGGTAAATAATTGATGAGGGTTGAATAATATATATGAAGACGGTGCGGTGGAGATCACAGGGAAATATATGGAGTTGCGCGTAAGAGCCGCTTGATTAAATACTTGAGAGTAGGGGTGTTCACGGGTTGATTTGGATCGATTATTGATCAAAATCAAAACTAAACCAATTTAATCGGTTTTAAAATTATCAAAATCAAACCAAACCAAGTATAATATACATTTATCGGTTTAGTGATTATCGGTTTTGGTTTGATTTGGTTCGGTTATTAACCAAACACAAAAATAAAAGAAACAGTTCATTTAAAATGTGAAAAAAGTGACAACAATCCATTCAAAACGAAAAATAGTTAGAAACTTTTCATCACTAAATTTACTAATAATAAAACTTTTAAATTCACTATATTGGCCTAGAAGGAAGAGACAATAACATTTTCAGTCTCACAAAGAATTGTCAGACACTCATATACATGAAATCAATAAGATAAATGTTTCATCTTGGGCATTTTTGCTTTCAATAAGTAAATTATAAAGAAAATTTAATGAAAATATGTATAAAATCTTTAAAATTGTTTATAAAAACACTATATTAAGTATGTATATTAATAAAATATATGTATATAATTCATCGAACCAAACCGAACTGATGAATTTTTTTTATTTTTTATTTTTTGATTTTATCAAAAAAAAATAATCGGTTCGGTTCGGTTATTTCTTTGGGTTTTTTCTAATAAAACCATAATCAAACCAAATACTATCAGTTTTAAAAAATCTAAAACCAAATCAAACCAAACCCAAATAAAATCAGTTTTATTTTATCGGTTTGGTTTGGTTTTTCGGTTTGGATTGATTTTTATCCAAACCGTGAACACCCCTACTTGAGAGGCGTAATCCTTTTTCTTTTCTTTTCTTCTTTTTAAGATAAATATTGAAAACACTCCTAAATTTGGTGTGAATTATTAGTTTAGCCATTTACTATTGACAACATTAAAAGTACATGTCTACTTGATTAAATGAATTTAAAAATACCCCTCTTATGCCACATGTGCATATATGTAGAATTTTTTGCTTAGGTGGCGTATACATAGATATATGTAATTAAAAAAAAATCAAAGAACATTTAAATAATTAAATGTTAAGAATTTAGCAATTTAAGAATCTTTTTTTTCTTTTTAAAGATTTATTTTTTCTTATTACCCCACCACATCCTCTACCCAATACCCATAGCCTCACACTTCACTTCCCATCCATTCCAAAAAAAATAATTCTTTTAAACTTTTTTTTTAGGGCAGAAGAATTGGAATAAGAAAAAATATTTTTTTTTTTAGCTGTCTTGATGAATGTATCAACATAATCAAGCTTCCTTCTTCAATTAGATGAACTTGTACTAAACTAATGTGAACATCTCTTTGTAATAAATCTTTAAAGAATATATCTTTGATCTTCATCAAACTGAAGGACATATCATGTTACTATCTTTTCTATGACTCCTTATGAAAAAAATGAAAAATAATTTATTTTAAAAAGAGAAATAAAAATTATACTATAAAAATGAAAAATGAATATTCAACATCTCCATGGATGATTGTTATTTATAGATTTGATAGTCCATAAGAAAAGTTAGGAAGAAGTTGAAGAGGCATGTTATTTAAGTAGAGAATATAAATAGATGGAAGGTTTTTTGTAATTCATTACATATAATTAAAATAGTAAATATGATTGAATTTCTTATTTAATAAAGAAACTATTTTATGAAAAAAATTAAGGAAAAAAAATCTCAAAAAAGGAGAAAAAAAATGAATGGAGGTCATAGAGAGACCCCACATCACCTTATCTAATAGTACTAGATAATGGTGCCCGTGCTTTGCACGGGCCCAATAATATAAATGGTATGTTTGGGGTTAATAACGGAGTTTTTGAAGCGATTGTTTACGTGGATAAAGAAATAAGTTTTTTTATCACAAACATGTATTTTCTTTTACACTATTAAAATGGACCCAATATACATTATTTTTGTTGTCTCAGTTTATGTGACATAAATAAAATTTGGAGAGTCATCCAAATTTTCATATATATTTTTTTAAATGTTTTAAGTTATTAATTATTGTGATTTATAATATTTTTATGTAACTTTCAAATAACCTACCTTACTGGTCACTTTGTCCTAATTTATGTGATATGGATAAAATTACAAAATTAACCCTTTTAAAATGTCTTTTAGATATTTTAAGTTGTTAATTATTATTATTTATAATACTTTTTTGATAATTTTAAAATGATATGTGTTATTTTTTCTGTCCCAATATATGTGAGTCTGATAGAATTATAAGAGTGAACCTATTTTATTATATAGCTTTTAAATATTTTAATTTGGTAATTATTGTAATTTTTAATGTTTTTTAAGTCATTTGTAAATGATATATGTTGCTTCATTTGTCCCATTTTATATAGTATAAATAAAATTCCCAAAACCAACTCAATTTTTAATATATTTTTTAAAATATGTTAAATTATTTATTATTGCGATTTATAATATTAAAATAAAATTAAATAGAAAATGTACAAAGCTTGTATCAGCCTAAAAAATGACCACGATAATTCGAAGCCTACAGAAAGCAATAAGGTTGTACATAATTTTAAATACTTAATATATATTACTCTGTTTGTCTCAATGTATGCAGCATAGATAAAATTTCAAGAGTCAATCAAATATTGTTAATTGTTAAGATTTACAATACATTTTACGTAGTTTTCAATAATTTCACATTAAATAATACATAATACTACTTTTGTCTCATTTTATGTGACATTGATAGATTAATTTTAAGAACCAGTCAATTTCTTTTTTTGTGTTTTTTTAATAAATATTTTAAGTTGTCAATTATCACGATTTATTATATTTTATACATAATTTGTAACGATAGATTAATTTCAAGAATCAATCGAATTTTTTTATATGTTTTTATTTTTGAAATATTTTATGTTGTCAATTATCATGATTTATAGTATTTTTACGATAGATTCACTTCAAGAATCAGTGGAATTTTTTGTATTTTTTTCAAAACATATTTTATGTTGTCAATTATCATGATTTATAGTATTTATATGCAATTTTTAAATATAAAAAACACACAAAAAAAGACAAATAAATTAAAATGGACCCAATATATGTTATTTTTGTTGTCTCAATTTATGTGACACAAATAAAATTTGGAGAGTCATCGAAATTTTTATATTTTTTTTAAAAATGTTTTAAGTTATTAATTATTGTGATTAATGGTGTTAAATTGTCCAATAATATAAATTTTAGAGGTACAACCATAAAAGAAGAATGTACAACACTATCTAAGCACATGTAACACTTGTCATGTGCTAAGTAGTAGATATAGTAATTATTATATATAGTAATAGAAAAATATATATAGAAATGACATATTTATTATTTAACTAAATAATAAATATGTAACTAAAAATCTTGTTAGCTTTTGGTTGAAAGCTAACAAGATAGTTACAATCATAGTTGCATTGTGGCTTATTATATATAGAAAATATGATTGAATTTTTTATTTAATAAAGAAAATATTTTATGAAAAAAATCTCAAAAAAAGATAAATATGAATGAAAACCATTGAAATGTGTCACATCACCTTATCTATGTCTCTCCTTTATATTATAGATATAGATTTGTAACTTACTTTTTAAAAATTTCTTGAGTTGAAATTCAAATTATAGTTATGAAACTTAAAGGGATAAAAGTCTGAAAAATATTCCAACTTTGATCGGATTTGTTGTTGCGATACTAAATTTTCATGAGGACCTATTACCTCCCTAGACTATTTAATAACGTATTTTAAACATATATATTTGTCCACGTGGACATAAAAAATAATACAAAATTATAAATAGTAATGTGTCCACGTGGGCACATATATACCTTTAAAATACACTATTAAATAGTTTAGGGGGTAAAAAATACGGAATTAAATAATCTAGGGAGGTAATAGGTCCTTATGAAAGTTTAGTATCGCAACAACAAATCCGACCAAAGTTGAGATATTTTTCAGACCCTTATCCCAAACTTATATAACAATGTATTAAAATTAGAGCATTGAGATTAAGTGGGTCAAATTGGACGGGTCAAAATCCAACCCATTTTAAGTCCATTTGAGCCCAAAGTAAACTTGGGCGGGTTAAGACCCAACCCAATATTTATGTCAACTCAACCCGCTCATATATATATATATATATATATATATAAATTATAAATTAAAATCACGCATTGTTTATTTAAAAATTGAATATATTTTAAAACATATAACTTTAAAAATAAACACAAATTACCTAATAAAATAAGATAGCTTTTAAATTTTTTAAATATCTAAGTTATTTGTATTTTTTTAATTATAATATATTTTTATCATATAGAAATTTCTCATTTTATTTTAGTTTACTTATTTATCATTCTACCGTTCATTATATGAGAGGTTTAAGTGTTTTTTGAGATGATACATAATTACCTCTTAAATTATAACACTTCTTTAAAAAAAAAGACGCCTCCAAAATTATTATTATTTACCTCTTAGCTATCGTATTCCCCCATCTCTCCCAAAACCCTAAGCGGTCGACCGTTGCAGCGCCCCTCTCTCAGCCATCAGCACCTCCACCGTCTGAAATCCGTTGAGGTACGATTTTTTAATTTTCGAAATTTCTGTTAATAAAATTTCATCGAAGGGATAAGGGACTACTCATATACAGCAAATCTCATTTATTAGTTGACGAATTTTGCATTCTTCTTGAGAAAGAGGGGATTAAATGGAATATAGGGGATGGGAAGCAGGAATAAAATGGAATATAGGGTCCATTTGATTTATATAGGAAAAAGGAAGAAAAAAAAAACTCAATTCTAAACAGGTAAAAGGAAAATGTTTAAGTTGGGTAGTTTCTAGTGATAAATATGGGATCACTTGTTGAGTTGTGTTTGGTTTGCTTGTCGACTAAGGTTTTCGAGATGGGTTTCTATAGATTTGGATTTGGCTTGACCATCTCTTTATTCATTTCCAGCCCTGTGTGTTGCATTCTTTGCTCTATTTTCTGTCTTTTTTTTCTGTGTTTCACCACTACAATAACGATTCTACAAGTAAAAATGAAAATCTATTTTAAGAATAAGTGAAAGTGAACAGAAGGAGTAATAAGTTTTGTAATTTCTCCATTTTCTGTTACTATTTGTCTGTAAAGTAAATGTGCTTCTCGATTTTGTGGGGACTATCCTTCTTTCATTCATGCTTAACACATTAATGTATCTTTATAGCTTGAAGGAAAACTTAAGTTATTGTATTCCCATTATGCGGTATCTCTGATTAATTGGAAATCTATTCTAAAATTAAAATTTACATATTCAAAAAGTATATGAAAAATAGTATAAATTACAATTCTTCTTGTATTAATATGATGAAAAAACATTGGTGTCTCTCAAAGATGGAACATGACAAGTAATTTGGGATGGAGGAGTATCTTTTAACATCTTTGGCATTCGGGATAGAAAAACTTTTGAAATTAAAGGAATGAAGACTTCTAAAACTTGTGGTACTAAACATGTCAAGTGTGGTTATAATTTTTTTTGAAAAACTTGTGATCTTAAGAATGCCATGATATTTGTGCGGCTATAAAAGATTCTCACTAAGAGTAAAATGGCAAGTTTAAATAAATTATTCAAATTTAGTAATGGGTCATTCTTTTATTTTTTTGAAATCAATAACTTTTAATGGGTCATTTTTTTTTAAACAGTCGAAAAAGGAAATAGGTTCTTATAGATTGAAACGGAGGGAGTAGTAACAATGCGAATCTGCAAGTGTCTAGGATGCCCAAGGACAAGTAGCGTGGAGTATACAAACCAGGATTCAACATTTGACAGCTTTATATTATGAAGCAAAAAGCGCACACATGCATTTTTTTGGTATTTGATGTTTGTACAAATGGATGTCATTATGTCCCTTAATTGTTTCCTCCCTCCAAACTATGGCTAGAATAAACTCCAATGGTTAGTTGTGTGGGTGCCTAATTTATCTTCCCAGTTAAATAAATTGTGATCACGTGCTTTGATTAGTGTAGGAGGTAGAAATCCTGTGCCTGCCTGGTAATGCAAAGACATTTCGCCATGTCTGCTGATCCTGCTTTGGTGGAGGAGGACGCTTCTTCAGGCTCAGGAGAGGACTTAAACATGTTAGATGGGCACAGTAAGCATCAAACTGTAACGCCAAATTCAGGTCGTCGCAAGAGAAGTCGCAAGGCAACTGGTGATGCTATAGTTGATGCAATGCTGGAAATTGCAGCTGCTTCAAAGATGAGGGCAGCTGCCATTATGAGGAATGAGGAACGCTTTGCTATAAGCAAATGCATAAAAGTATTAGATGAAATGCAAGGTGTAGATCAAACTATCTACTTTTTTGCATTGGATTTATTCGAGAATTCAAATGCCAGAGAAACTTTTATCTCTCTTAAGAATGAGAGACGCTTGATATGGTTGCAGTGTAAGTACAATTCGGCAAATGCAGCTAGCTAACGGATGAATCCTCTATTAGTTCTCGACTTTCATACAGTGGGTTTTTCTAGGACATTTTGACTGTATATTACTATTACTTCCCAACATCTATTTATCACTGGGTGTGGCTGGATGCTTAGTTCTAATTCGTAATTGTTGCCAGCTGTTATACAAACAAAAAAACTACTCTATGTTTTATTTACTAGAGTGATTTCAATTTCTTTGGTTGTGCGACGCTGGTTGCCCGATTATTTCAGTTGGTGATATGTGACATCGTTTACGCCTGATAGGTGTCATCTTAGAGAACTCCGGAGTTGTGTAAATTATCCACAAAAATTGGTAAACTAGTACTTTGAATTGTCAGTTGTAAATTATCTTGCTCTTGGCATTTTCCTGAATATTTTTGTTGATGTCATTTCAAGGTTTGAAAATTTGGTGCTATTAACAGGGCATGTTTAATTAGTTTGCAATATCAAATTGTGTATGGAGGCCCATATGCTAGACATGTACAATTGTACCAGTGATCCGTGACAACAAAATTGTTTGTTTATGAGATGGCGACGAATTAGTAAATTGTGTGGTCCTCTCCTCCCCATAACAAACAACTTAATTAGGAAATTATAAGTTGGCTCCTCAAATCTGTCCCACAAATTGAAGTACCATTTTCAAAAGCTACTTCCTCATCTTTATATGTGTTTTTTTTCACTTTTACTTCTGGCAGTGTAATAGCTAGTAGTAGTACAAAATTGATGTTGAAAACAAAATCCACAAGGTATATGATGTAGAGTACAAACATACGGCGATATGAATTGATTATTCCAAGTGAGAGAATCATAATTTTCCACAACTTAAAAATTTTCATCTAGGTAGGTGAGATGTCCATCTCATTAAATTTGTACTGCAATATCTGGTTATTTTAATGCCATGTGACATGTCTCGTTACTTCATGATCTCACAAATTACAACTTCTGGTGTGGTGTGTAATTAGTAATTACCGCGCTCATCAATTTCACGATGTTCTTCGTTCATCTCAAAAGTCCTAGAGCTGGAATTGAATTAGAATTTTAACTTCCAACTCTTGCACAAGGAGAAGATGCATTATCTATCTCATAATGCTAATGCTCTTTTGGAAACTTACATAACAGAAGTCGTCGATCAGAGGAGCCCTTACCTCTTAAACGACTATGAGAAATTGAAATCTTAACTTCCTTCAATAAAACATACATATGTAAAGATTGCATTAAGAATATCATTATAACATTTGTGAATATAGCGAAACACTGTTTCACTTTCCAATAGTAGTAATGCCGTTCCTTCTTTTACTAGACGGTGTAAAGAATACCAATCGATGGATCTACTATGGCTCAATCCCAAATAAGTATGAGAGAGTCCGATATATATACACTCAAAATCCAGATCAAAATACTACTACAATTTTCCCCTCTCAAATAATTTTATCTCTCATTAATATTAGTCCAATGGATTTAACCAACACTCTTGAGGCTTGTACTTGTTCCTCACAGTATCCTGACAATAGTTATAAACCACAAAGTTCTTTTGAACCCAAGCATAATCAATCTTCTCTTTACTTGATAAGTGCCAAGCATTGTTCTGATCCCACCAGTGCTGTGTGGTGGATGAAGCACAAGCAGGGTAGGGATTTTTCCATGGACAAGCATCTATTGTAAAATCCTTATAAGATGCTACAAATGGTGCATTTTTCCAGTTTATCTTGTCCAAGCCTCCTCTAGTAGCCCAATTATCTGCATTCCATATGCTTGAAAACACGTACATTGGCCTTTGGGCTGGAAAGAAATTGTTTGTGTGATTCGCGTTCTTGTATACCCTTATCGGTACTTGATCCACAAAAAAACTGCATTTACAAGAATGTAGTTGATTGAGTCATCATCAACTAATCTCAAATCATTTGTGTTCAACATATATATGAATCTTCTATATCCATTTCATTATGTTCAAATCCATTTCAAGAGAATCTTTATTGCCAGTCGTAATTTATTTATTTTTTGAAAAAAATTGTTACTACTATAGTATTTTGGTACCTCTTATGTAATTTGAGAAACAAAAAGTACCATCAATGGATGTAGTAAGATGGTTCAAAATCTTTTATCCTTTAACAATAGGTCTTAGATTTGGATTCTAGGGATAATGGCGGAGCCAGAATTTGTCCTAAACGATTCAAAATATAAAGAAGTAAATGTAAGAAGAAACCAAGAGTATTCAGCATCTAGGATATATACTGTAATTTTCTAGCAAAAAGGTTCAAATGAAGTATATTTTACCTCCTTGATGGATCTACTCAACGTGAATTCTGATTAATTTACTTTAATCCTTAAGCGCGCATAGGGATGAAGTACATTAACGTAGCAAACATTTTACCTCCTTAATGGATCTATCCAACACAAATTTCGATTAGTTTAATCATTGAATTTCGAATATCGAACGGTTAAACAAGAAAAAGGAAAATTAAGTTAAAGAGTGAAAAATAAGACTTACACAATTTGATGAGAGTTCCAAAGAATGGAATAAGTATGGAAGTCCAGAGTAGGATCAAACCAAAGTTGATGCCTCATTTCACGTCCACCACTGCCATTATTATACACATTTGTCTGAATAAGATAAGGCTGCCCTGTTCTGTTTCCCAAGAACTCAAAATCTATCTCATCTCTCAATGGCCCTGCCTCTACTTCTGAGCACATCTGTGCCCAACAAAAAAATTACAAAAAAATTCCAACAAAAATGCACAAAATGTTTAAGTGAACTTACATAAAATGCTGTTACAACACCAGCAGAGTCACCTCCTACTAATTTCAACTTTGTGCTGTACCAACCAAATCTATAGCTCTGTTTTGTTATGAACCCACAATCTAACATACCAAAAAACATGAAATATATTCAAATTTCAAGAAAATAAAATAAAATGCATTTTAAATTTGTAGGATTTTAATCACCTGATACTTGGTCTAAGGTAAGATACCAGATCTGTCCATCTTCAGAAGTCTTGAAATGTGTACCAGGGCAACTTTTACTGAAGTTTTCTTCAAATGCACCTTTCACTACTCCATTTGATGATGAAAAAAGGGTAAACATTACTGATAAAATAAAAAAAAGATGAGCCATGGAAGAAGCATTGCTCTCCATGGTGTTTTTGTTTTTCTTTTCTTTTGAATGAAGATAGGCTGGATGGATCCCTTAGAAATGACAACGTTTTATTAATTATACGCGGTTTGTTACCTAAGGGCAAAAACGGAAATAATTTTTTTTTACCTCGAGAGACGAAATATAAGGCTAAGGACAAAAAAGAACGAACAAAAAACTGCTTTTATTAGCAATTCTAGACGATAAAAATTCCAACTCATTTGAGAATATTTTCCTATTTGGACTAGAAATATATTTCAAAAATTGAGGACCGCCATGTTTGGTGTTCCAAAAATGGAATGTTTTTCAAAAATATCAATCCAATATGGCTTTTTTAGAAACCAAAACAATTCAATTGTACTGTTAGGATGGAGTTACTTTGTTCAAAAATTACATCTTACTTTATAGTGGTATATATAAATTTTTGGATACTCATAGAACCAACGGAGACTTGTAGCGCAGTAATAAGGATATGCTCAAAACTTACATGGTGCTCAGCTTCAAATCCTTGTTGGAATTTTTGGTTACGGCACTGATATAGTAGATTAATGCATTCTCCTAAATGTTCAAAAATGTTTTTATAATAGGGAAAATGGTCTGAAAAATACTCTAATTTTGACCGAAATTGCTGTTACGATACCAAACTTTATGGAGGACCTTTTACCCCCTGCACTATTTAATAGTGTATTTTAAAGGTATATATGTGTCCACATGGACACATTACTAGTTAAAATGATGAAATATTTATGATGTCCACGTAGACACATATATACCTTTAAAATACACTATTAAATAGTACAGGGGGTAAAAAGTTCTTTCCAAAGTTTGGCATCGTAACATCAATTTCGATCAAAGTTAAATTATTTTTTAGACCTTTTTCCCTTTATAATATTAAAAGTAATTTAAATTTGTTCTCCCTTCACTTGTTAAATCCTTACTTTTAACGTTAATTTTCTTTCTATCTATTGAGGAAAAAAGGCAACAGAAATGGGAAAGAAAATTACAAAGGTGAAAAATTAAATTCTCACTAATAAGATGAAAATTAAATTAATCAATCAACTAAACTATTAAAATTGCTCATCTATTAGATTTCGATGACTTTAACCCCAATAAATAATATTAAAAACAATTGAGATCTTATTATAGATAGATGGAGAACAAATTTCAATTATTTTATTAGTCAAAGAATATTTTTGACAATTTTTAAAATATAAATCTTTAGAGATGACGAATACTCTACTCAATATTTTTTTAATTTTAAAAGTGAGTAATTTAGGCAATAGCACACATATCCAGAAAGAGCATGCAAAATTATAAAATCCCCACGAAGAGAGTGTGAGGGTATCCATGCTGCCAATGAAGTGATTTTGGGGGCAGAAAATAAAAGTGGGGTCTAAAGTGCTTTTAATATTGCAATATGCCTCTTTTGAATGGACTTATTATATGAAAACCACCTTCGATTTGACAAACTGCATTCTCTTAACTCCTTATTACTTGATCTCCGTTCATTTTAACTGTCATTTTGTTAAAAATAATTTATGAAATATAAATGTTTAAAAGTTATTTTAAAAATCTTCAGTTTTTTAACCATTGTGTGAAGTCAAAAGGTGGCGCTACATAAAATGAGACGGAGGGAGTATTTGATTTTCTATTAATTTTAATTATTGTGCTTATTAAATAATCAAGCAAGAATAATTATTAATTTTAAAAACTAAAATATAATTAATAGCTAATCTTCATTTTATTCTTATTTAATAAATATAGTGCAGGAAAAATAATATTCAATTGAGATCAAAGAATATATAAAAATAATTTAATCACATTATTCTTTTAATTAAATACTATCTTTTAAAAATAAAATAGATCAAAGGAGAATATAATATGGAGTAGCTATACTTTCACAAAAGAAAAAAAAAAACATCACGTAGATTAATGGGGGGAAATAACCTTAAATTAAGGGGCTAATAAAGCATGGTTATTGTTAAAGTAATCATTTGACTTGTTGTGAATCTCAATATTACAGATATAGGCTTTACGTTGATTGAGATTTGAGAACACATTTTTCATTTTTTTAGGATGTAGTATCTTGTATTTCTATTCCGTACATCAACTTATTTATATGAGGAAGAGTTCGTCCTTCTTCAAAGATATAAAGTCAAATGGCCCTCCAAAATAGTAAATGTTTCAATTATTATTTATTAATCAATGAAAATATTAAAGTTTCATTGAAATCAATACTAGTGACACATTTAATTTTTTTTTGATGTCGAAGAGAAGAGAAAACAGATATGGAATTTCTTTATCAAAAAATTTCCACAACTTTGCCTAGATCTTACATCTTAAACATTTTAACCTCATACCACGTAATTAATTAATTCCTTATTAGTACTAATTAACTTGAGATGCTTCTTCGAATCAAGGGGAAGTTCAAATTTTGTAACGGGACATCTATAGGGATTTGTTCCACTATTACACAAACCCCAAAGACGGACAAGTAGGAAGAAAACAATTTCAGAAGAATGGCTCACAAACTTGAATCAAGGAAAGAAGTACTAATAATAAAGTTTGATACTATTTTCTCCATTTATATTTATATGTCACTATTTTAGATTTCACATCCTTTAAAAAATCAAATAAATTTATCATTGTACACTTATTTAGTGTCTTTTGAAGTCAAGTTTTCAATACATTAACATAAATTAGTTTACGTAATTAATTAAATTGACCGATGAACATGAATTAAACATTTAGTTTTTCTATGTTTGTCAAATTCATACTTTCAAGACTAATAATTCTTAAGAATAAAATAGAAAGAATAATATTATTTATTATATTAATTTTGTAAAAAATAATAAGCATTAGGAAACATCTATTTTTAATAAGGACATTAAAATAAAAACACAGGGAATGGTAAATTAGGGCATCAACATTTGACATTACTCAAGTGGATCTCAATAATTATATCATTAATAAACTAAGTTAAGATGATTAGGAGATTAAAATTCACTTTTAGGTTTTAAGTTTAAATCAAGCACTATATTACTCTGAAAATCGAGGATCCATCACTAATGATAAATATGGAACATACGAGTTATATTTGAGAGCAAGACAATACATGTCCCCCTCTCTCTCTCCGTATTTTCACTTTTCTCGATGCTGATTATACATGTCCCCCACGACAATAGTGGTCTAATTAATAAAAAGTATTTATTTTTTGGTTGCATTCCTTGACCCCCACCACAATGGTGATCTAAATCTAAAAAAAAAATAGTACAGTATTGATTTTTGGTTGCATTAGCCTAACTTGGCCCGTGACTGAATCTTATCGAGCATGTACAAAACAGTTAAAAATTCTTGTTGGAATTTAGTAAATCATTTAAGGGAGAAGAAAAATAACAGCCCCCTCCGTTCGCTTTAATTTTTTTGCTCATTATATATGTTCTTGTTGTTATTTGCCATTTTTAGTATACGGCAAATAGTCAAATATACCCCTAAACTATAGGAAATAGTTTAAATATACTCCTCCCGTTATACTTTTGGATTAAATATACCCTAATGACTAACATAGGACATGTGGACGGCTAAGATTAAATGAACTATTCAATTTGAAACAAATCAAATTTGGATATAACCCGTCCCGCCCGCCCCATAATTTAACCCAACCTAATTTTGACATTTGACCCAGTGAGGAAACTGAACAGAAAATCGACAAACGAATCCTTTGCTTCAGCGTACAGTATCTTGTTTCTAGACTTGCTTAATATTAACTTCAGGTTTATTTTTCTAGCGTTAACGGTATGCAGATCAGCAAACACTTGTGAAATTCTTGGTTCAGTCATGATGTTGTTGTCAACTATAGTTTGCTTGTTCATAAACACCTCAGTTAGTCAGTTAAGGGAGATTTTGAGATCAATGAACAAGTGAGCAGTCTTAAATTCTGGACAAAGAAAAACTAGGAAAATACATGTGAGATAACATCAAAAAGAGGAAGAGTGAATTCTCAACACATAACCTGAATGGTAATTTATTTTCTGAATTGATCTCCTCTTTAGTTTTTTCCCATTCTATAACATGAAACTGATTTCTCCTACCTTCGTATTCAAAGATTACCCTTCATCTGAAAGTGCTTCCACTGTCATTTGATTAGGATATCCTTAGAATCGAAATTAGCAATATGCGCCTGTTCTTTCTAAAGCAGTGGCATTTTCTCTATGTATGCATGAATTCAGAGTTTAATTAGGTCAATGTTATAAATTGGGTGGGTCCATGTTATAATTAGGTCGGGTTAAATTATTGAAGCGGGGCGGGTTATATCCGAATTTGATTTATTTTCAATTGAATAGTTCATTTAATCTTAGCCGTCCACATGTCCTCTATTAGTTATAAGGGTATATTTAGCCCAAAAGTATAACGGGAGGGATAGATTTAAACTATTTCCTATAGTGCAGGGGTATATTTGGCCTTTGCGTATATAAAGAGAAACCCCCTCAATATTTATTATTTATTCACCACATCATTTTTCAAGACCTAAGGGATAAGACTAAACACCAATTAACACGAGTATTGTGCTAAAATACTCATAGCATTAATCATTATTTCTTAAGAAGTGTAGAAAGTTTAAAGTGGACAAGTAAATGTGAATTGAGGGAGTACACTCTCCATTGAAAAAAAAGAAGATTTTTTTTTGAAATCTTATTATCTTCAATTAAAGATATGTTTAATTTATCAAAATATCTTTTGAATCTTTAGATTTTAAATATGTCATATAGGATGTTGGTATAAATAGTTACTAAATATAAAATAATAATATTTAAAAAAATAAAAATAAAACAAACAAATTAAAAGACGTATGAATTTTCAAGCCTACAATAACATCTAGCTGGGAATTTTTTATCCTGTTTGGAAAATCACGTAGCATAATGCTATCAATTTCTTGTACCATAGTTTCCCTTTTTCTTTTGCTTTGTGAATCACAAATGTCAAATATGAATTATCGGAATGAAAGTCAAGAGGCTCATTAGCCTCTCAGCTTTTAACTCATTGAAACTGGCAAGCAATTTATTGTAACATTTTAAGTAAGATTTATACACTCACATGGATTCATTGGTGACTCACGTGCTAAAGTTGTCCCCTTCTTTATCTTTTGGTGCTTTCTGAAAATTCTAATTACAAATCTGATGTCTCGGCTCTTGTCGATAATATAATTCAAAGAGAATCATACCTCAAAAACTAGTTATTAAAGTTAGGACTGAGAAGGACCTAAAATGTTCCTTAATTATTTGAATTGACACAAAATAATCCTTCGTTCATCTTTCGATCTCAAATATCCTTGACACCAATTTTTTGAATAAAAAAAGAGTAAATTTTAGGTTTAGCAAACATAAAAATCATATTTGTATGTTATAGCTATAGTTTGCATAATTGCGTTCCATAACAAACTTTATGTTTGATACGGAGCATCAGATTGTATAACTCGCTGGCAGGAGCATCAGATTTGTATAATTTCGCTGGCAGGCATCTCGTTTGTATAAAAGCACAACAATTGTATATATATATCGGTTAGATAATTGTATATATGTAACTACTATGTATATGTATCAATGATTGTGTTTGTATATCTGCATAAAATTTGAATTGGTATACAATTGAATCGAAATAAAACGTTTGTATATCAAATCTCTCTCTCTCTCGCTTTATACAACACAAATTATACATTGTAATTTGTATAATCTGTGTTGTATAAAGCGAGAAAGAGAGAAAGACAAAAGAGAAATGTGCAGGGAAAAATTTGTATTTGTATAATTATAAGTGTATAGGATAAAAATATATGTATTTGTATTTGTATATAGAGTTTTCTCTCGCTTTATACAAACACAAACACATTTTATACATTTGTGTTTGTATAAAGTGAGAGGGGCGAGGAAGAGACTGGTGAGCCAAAAAGCTGGGGAGAGTGACGAATGACAACTATTTGCTACGGGTTACAATTAAATCAAACTGTGGTTATACCATATAATTTGAATTAATATTTTGCTATTTTATTCAATTTTTCCATAAAAAATACCCTCGATATTTCCTAAAATGCCCTTAAACTATGAGATTTGGTATAATATTGTCTTCCATCCACCTTATGAGTATGAGTCGTTAGACATAAGGGTATTTTTTAGCCAAATGGTTGAGGTTAAGGGTATTTTGAAGCCGACAGGTAAATGTAGGGTAATTTTATACCAATTCAAATAGTTGAGAAACATTTTTGCCCCTTCTCCGAAATTAGAAAGCTTAATAATATAAGCCCCAAATCAACTTTCCTAAAATTGATGCAGGATTCAAAGTCTCATTACCCATACATTAACTTTGGACTCAAAATAGGCCATCCGTGCAAAAACTTCAAATGAAATTGTGCTTGTTCATAGAATTGGGCTCGTTGGCAAGCTTTTAAAAACTAGCCACCTTTTACAAATTTGACCCATAGAAAATGTACGGAAAATTCTCTGCAACTCTCTTCGCAATTGAAACTGATTCGCTGCACCATAACTGAAATGACCATTGCCTCTAGAGCTCTCTTTCTCTTCCAGAAATCAATCGCAATAGCAAGCACTCTAACAACAACACAAAAGCCCCAAAGTTGGAGAATCCAATTCAAACAAACCCAATTAGTTTCCCAAATTTCCTCTATTCTCTTGCAAAGACAAACAAATCAATGGCCTTCACTTCTCAAGAACCTCAAACTTTGTTCTTCACAATTTACTCCATCTCTCTTCCTTCAAATCCTCCACAACACCCGAACCAACCCACAAGTCTCTCTACGCTTCTTCGACTATGCCAAGAACAATTTTGGGTTCCAACCTGATGCCAAAGTTCTTTGTACACTTGTGTATATACTTCTCGGGTCCGGACTATCCAAACCCGCAAAACCCATCTTGGATTCTCTCATTCAAACATACCCACCAGCCCAAATTGTGGTTTTCTTGATTCAGTCATTGAAAGCTGGTGATATTCACATTCAGTCTTCAGTCTTGAGCTCAGTTCTTGAATGTTACTGCAATAAAGGTTTGTTCCTGGAAGCTCTTCAGGTTTATCAAATAGTTAGAGAATATGGCTATTTTGTGTCTGTTAATTGTTGTAATACATTGCTTAATTTACTACTCAGTAAGAATGATTTAAGACTGGGTTGGTGTTATTATGGTTCTATTATTCGTAATGGGGTTCAGGAGAATGTGGTTACATGGTCTTTAATTGCTCAGATGCTTTGTAAAGATGGGAAATTTGAGCAAATTGTTCCTATTCTTGATAAGGGTATATGCAGTCCTCTTATTTATAACATACTCATAGACTGCTATTCTGAAAGAGGGAATTTTGAAGCTGCATTTGGTTATTTAAATGATATGTTCAGTAAAAGTATTGATTCTACCTTTAATACTTTTAGCTCAATTCTTGATGGTGCTTGCAAATATCAAAATGCCGAAGTGATTGAATCAGTGATGAGTTCCATGGTGGAAAAAGGACATCTCCCGAAAGTTGTGTCACCTGACTATGATTCTGTGATTCGAAGGTTCTCTGATATGGGAAAAGCATATGCAGCTGAATTGTTTTTCAGGGAAGCTTATGAAAAAAGGATTAAGCTACAAGACAATACTTATGGCTCTATGCTAAGGGCATTCTCCAAGGAAGGTAAAGCTGAAGATGCTATTTGGATGTACAACATTATAGTTGAGAGAAAAATATTCATCAGTGACAAATGCTATAGTGCCTTCATGAGTGTCCTATGCAATGAAAATCCATCACTGGAAGTTAGCAGTTTGTTGAAAGACTTGATAGGAAGAGGATTCATACCTCCCGTATCTCAAGTATCTAAATTTATAGTTTCTCAATGTGAAAAGCGTCAGTGGAAAGAAGCTGAGGAGCTTCTGAATGTAATTTTTCAAAGAAGACTTCAGTTTGAATCTTTTTGTTGTTGCTCTTTGGTGCGGCACTATTGCTTTAGCAGAAGGATTGATTCTGCCATTTCTTTACATACTGAACTAGAGAGACTTGGTGTTGCTTTAGATGTAGAGACCTATGGTTTACTACTTGACAGACTGTTTAAATCAAGACGGTGTGAAGAAGCTCTAAAGATCTTCGATTACATGAGAACACATGATATGTTAAGCAGCGAAAGTTTTTCAATCATGATTAGAGGGCTATGTCAGGAACAGGAGTTTAGAAAAGCAATGAGACTGCATGATGATATGTTGAAATTGGGGTTTAAACCTGACAAAAAAGCATATAAGCGATTGATTTCTGGGTTTGGCTAAATAATACATTTTCGCCTCATTTATATTTTATCTCTTCACTTACAATACATACTGTACAGCATGGTTGCTCACCTGAGAGTAGATCTTGGTGATGCTCGCTTTCGGTAGCCATCCAATTTTTTATCTCTCTATGCACAATTTAAACAGCATACAATGAGAAATATGAATCTGTCCTTTACTTACAAAAGGTAATTTCTGTTCCTTTTCTCTTTCCCTTTTTCATTTGACTCAAAATTCTGTTCAGAAAGGATTTTCATTTATGTAATAGTCCAATTGTTTGACAGCAGAAGATTTCATACTTTTGGCTACACTTGACTGTTTATATACTGCTGTCATGGTGGACTCGTTTGTAAATTGGCAGTATTGACGATCTAAAATTTTTATGTCAGTCCTCTGCATCATCGCCTAAAGAGTTCTCGTGACAATTGCATGTTAGACTGTACATCTCCCCTAGCAGAGGTGTCACTATTCGGTTGCATTTCAGCTTTCACTCTTTCTGAAGTGATTCATACTGTCTCTTGTGATGTGTGACGCTGAGGTCAATCAACTTAAACATCTGAGTGTAATTCTAGTGGTATTTGAAGTTGTCTCTGGGCTTCCTATTAATTGGAGAAAAGTTACTTGTATCCAGTCAATGAAGTGACTAATTGCTGCATTCTAACTGCTACCTTAGGCTGCAAAGTTGGTACCTTACCAACACTCGTCTTGGATTGTGATTGGGGGCTAAGTATAAAGTTGATAGCATCTGGGAAGGAGTGATGAAATGTGAGAAAAGGTTAGCCAGGTGGAAGAAGCAATATCTTTCTGATTAATAGCGTGTTGGATTCATGTCACTCATATGTGATGACTCTGTTTTCAGATGGTGTATCATTACTGGAGGACATTAGATCTCTGTGGCCTCTAATACTGGGATCAAGGTGGGCAACAGCAGAAAAGTTTCTTTGTGGAAAGGACACAGACCTTTGCAAGTTGTGTTTTCAGATTTATTCACATTGCCTTCAAAAGCTGCATCTACAGAGTAAATGGATTTGGGATATCAACCTCTGAGTAAATTTCAAGTCTGTTGATTTTTTCAATCATTTGAACTCATATCAGCAGCTAACTAATACTGAAGACAACATAGCATGGATTTCTAGCAAGAAGGGTCTATTCACAGTGAAATCATTCTACAGAAAATTAACAAAAGAGAAGTTACCAGTCATTGGCCATTGAAACAGATGTTGAGATCCAATGTTCCATTCCATGTGGTTTTCTTTACATGGATTGAAGCTTGTGAGAATATCCAAAAAGAGGTTTTGAGCTATGCAGCAAGTGAGAGCATCTGCCACTTGCTTTTGACCTGTGGTTTACAATTGGTCATACAAAGATCAACAAATGATTTACTGAGGTGCTAAGCACAGAAAAGACCTAAGTAAGGAAGAGAAAAGACTATACTTGCTGGACTGAAGAAATAAAATACATATGTTTTGAAGATTCTGCAAGCTCCGCCAACAAGATAAACTGTAATTGTGTATGTTTTTGTTTTGCTTATGTTAGACTCAAACATCTTTTCTTATTTATTAGTTCACATTTAGTAAAGTCGATTATTGACCTAAATAATGTATCTCTAGTCCCACTCAAATCTTAAGGATGATATTCGCAAATAATCACTTTTTATACGTTAATCAAGCTTTAAATAATGTTTCTAAATTACCAAAAAAGCTTAATCCGCTTTTTAATATTGATAAATTTTCAATAAAAATTCCTAAAAAGTCTTTATTAAATATCGGAGGTTGAACATTATTCAGTTTATTCATACTTTTTCACTTTAGAAACATTTAGTTCCTAATTTACTCTTATTACTAACTAGTCATTTCTCAATGCATTTTTCCAAACATTGAATGTTATATATTAGTAAAATTTCCTTCTTTCTTGGTGGAGTGTGTCAAATCAATATTGACCAAGTATAATGAATGAGTACTCCCAAATGGGTCACCGCCCAATTTTCTTTACCCGACCCAAATCAAACCACATGCCCATCGGCCCATCCATTTCTTGCCCTTCCAAATCCAACACAAAAAACCTTTTTGACATTTCTGCTTCATGCATGCATGAAACCTGGAAATCTTTCATCAAATCAATAATGGCGATCTCTACAATTCTATCTTGTTTTCTACTCATTACTATCCTGTTTCTCCTCTCACCCATCATTACCCTTTCCAATTCTTCCAATGATTTACTCTCCGAGCTGATACATCTCCGATCAAAATCTCCCCTCGGTCTGATCCACCTCAAAGACCCCCTTCTCCAACGCATCCTCTCAATTCCTTCACCTAAACCATTCTCATCCCTCATATTCTTCGACGCCAGACAACTCCACTCTAAACCCGATAACTCAATCCCTAGTATCAAATATGAATTCTCCCTTCTCTCCTCTTCTTTCCTCACCAACAACCCCCAAAACAACACTCAGATTTTCTTCTTCATCATAGAATTTCAAGAATCAAAGTCTTCCTTCGAGCTTTTTGATGTTCAATCTTTACCCCATATTCGGTTAATACCCATTTATGTGACGGACGTTAAAACTGATTGTATTAAAATGGATGCTTCTGGTTTTTCTATGGGAGCTGACTCGATGAAGGAGTTTGTGGAGATGAATTCGAATGTTAATTTGGGTCCAATTCATGCGCCCCCAGTTATTCCGAAGAAAATGATGATGATTATTGGTGCTGGGTTTTTGATTTGGAGTCCATTTTTGGTGAAAAAGTTTGTTATTGGAAACACCCTTTTGCAGAATAAGTATATATGGATGGTTGCATCGATTCTAGTGTACTTCTTCAGTGTTTCAGGGACAATGTATACTATAATTAGGAAAGCACCTCTGTTTTTGATTGATAGAAATGATCCAGGGAAGTATCATATCTTTTACCAAGGATCAGGGATGCAGTTAGGAGCTGAAGGTTTTGCTGTTGGATTCTTGTACACGATTGTTGGATTGTTGTTGGCACTAATGACTCATATTTTGGTTCATCTGAAGAACAGGGGAACACAGAGTTTGCTCATGGCTTTGGGGCTCTTCGTTTCGTTTTGGGCGGTAAAGAGGGTGATTTACTTAAATAATTGGAAGACTGGCTATGGTGTTCATGCTTATTGGCCTTCAGGTTGGATGTGATAGCAATGTAGTTTGTCTGGCTTTTATTCTCTTAGGTAAGAGTTTTGTAGTTTAAACTACATGTGAGCTGATTCCAATTCAACTAAAAGTAGTTGACAGAAAAGTTTCAGCTTTTACATTTTAGATTTATCGAGCTTTTTATCTTGTAGTGAAGCATTTGTTTGCCGGTTAAAAATTTCTTACCAATAATTCTTCACTTTATATCTCTCAAACTTTACTGACTTTTTTAGTTACCTACATGATCATTAATCTTGTGCCATTTCTGTTATCACCACTTGTTAGCTTCTATCTAATTGTCTAATATGTGAATTGTTTGTTATACGTCAGGCAAGATGAGGGAAATTATTGTGTAAACAGTCAGAGATTAGATATTGGTGTTGCCTCCCCTGAGAAATGAGAGGGCCTCCATAAATTTAAATTGTATTTTTAACAAATATTAGCATCAATAGAGGAATATTTACCTTCCAACCACCAATACAAGTAATGCTGCGGCGATTGAAGGTTTTCATGGTTTGGGGCATTAATAGGACAACAAAAGGTTAAGGTTTTGGTTAGAATTACGAAAAAAGAGGTTTTGGGCTCTAAACTATGTATTCCAGTTGTTAACCCCATGCTTTTGTTATTTGATTTATGTTGCTATCTGCAAAAGGTATCTTCCTTTCCATGTTTGTAAAGGAAGTAGTTTTCCTTTTTTTGAAGACACTTGGATATGGTCTATATGGAAACTAAAGGAAATTATTTAGGTAATTTTGCAGCTTTGTATTTTCAATGAACACAATGATCTTTCATTAAAGGAGTAAATTACTAGTGAAGAAGGAAAAGATGAAAAAGGGTTGCACTTTGATGTAGTGCTTTTGTATTATCTCAATTCAAGTTATACAGCCTATGGAAGTTCTGCGGCAATTTTTCTTTCTGTTAATGGATTTTACGCAGAGGAATGATTGTTTTCTTGTGTTTATCAATAATGATAGATGGTTTTCTTGGGTGAGTGAAGAGTCAAGGAGGGGGGAGAAGTTGGCGATGGACAGTTTTCTTGGTGCAGTTGAAAATAAAACAAGTGGAAAAGAATTATCTTAGTATTGAATGGATTCCTCTTGTTTGGTTGTTTTCTTGTCGCATGTTTGATTATCTTGATGGTGCAAATATATGTAACTGTTACCATGTTCTATTAATACATGTTTAATGGAGGAAACATATGATGAAGTCCCAATTATAACTCATACTAAAGTCATGTTTTTTCCTCTTTTCCTTTCCAAAAAAAGAAGTTATGTCTTTGAAAAACCCCTGAAGGAAGATTTAAGTTATTTCATTGTCTTTTAACCATGAAATTTTTCCTATTTATGGGTTGAAAATAACAGTCCGAATGAAAGAATCCATTGGAGTGTGATCATGCAATTAACTAGCTATAGTCCCCTCGAAATAACTGTCCACTGGTCCACCTCTTGCCACCACCAGATACGATAGCTTATCGATAGTTCATCTTAAGACGCTAGGGAACGAATGAACATTAGTTTGTTTCAAAATCCACCATCTTACCTTCATTTAAACAGTCTTTTATTACCAGTTATGAAACCTCGCTGATCATATAAGATTATCAGTATTCTTTTCCACTTCTTTTATACTTAGCCACAATATTTATGCTATTGTTTCAGAGAGACTGTTCCAAGTATAATGGAGTAATTATTTTTCTTGAATGCAGAAATATAAGGTATTTTGATGCTTATTTTTGGAGAAACGTTGCTTAAGAACTACTCTACCATCAAGAGAGAGATGCCATGTTATATTGTTAAGTTTGATCTTGCCTATGCTAATTAAGCACTTGAGGTCCACCTTATGTTTTTTTCTTTTTGTTGCATAAAAGTGGAAGTGGGTGACAATTGTTTTTCACTTTTTAGATATAAAGTTGTTCACTTGTTCTGCAAAGAATATATTCCTTCCCCTTCCTTCAGTTACATATTATTTTCTTACATACGCGTTGAATCTTGAAAACACTATGTGCAGTCAAAAAAACATTAAAGATCAAGAAAAAAGAATTGTTGGCTGATGGTCGGTTTGCTTCAGCAGATCTTGCTGAGCTTTTTTGTTTTGTTTTTTTAACAGCCCCTTCTTTCCTTTCCTTCGTTGAGTTATAAAGGTACATAAGAATTTGAATTTTTTAAGCCTTTTCCTGTTCTTTATTTCCATGAACTTGCGTATCCATGCAGCAGCCTAGATTCCCTTTTTTACATTTTGCTTTTTCCTATATATAATCTTTCCTTGATAGCCAAACCATTTACTTTCATATATTCTATTCTCTCAAGCCTTGCCCTCTTTGTGCTTGAAATACTATTTAAGACATCAATCGGAAGTGAGTTGAGAATTTTGAAAGGGGACATGGAAGAACAAACAGAAATAGTAGGAAGGGCATTTGTGGATCACTACTACAATCTTTTCGACAATGATCGATCATCAATTGGTACTCTGTATCAACCAAGCTCCATGTTCTCATTTGAGGGCCAAAAGTTGCTCGGAAATGAAGATATCTCTGCTAAGCTTAATGCCTTGCCTTTTGGACAATGCCGCCATGTGATTAGCACCATTGATTCTCAACCTTCGTCATTTTCTGGAGGGATCATAGTCTTTGTCAGTGGAAGCATTCAACTACTTGGAGAGGACCATCCACTGAGGTTTAGTCAGGTCTCTGTTTCTCTCTTTCCTCCATATATGTGGTTTAAGTGTATGCTTTTATATTTGTTGTGTGTTCGAACAAAGTCACACACCGGAAGTTGATAAGAAAAAGAAGTAACAAAATTAATGTTGTGAAGGTCTTTTAGAGGAAACCGTGCAGGCTTGGCTCAAAATGGTCGGTATGACACAATGCTAAGAGTGTCTTTGGGCTGACTAAGTCCAAATGTCTTGTAGAAGTAAGTTTAAACGTCTTTTTTGTAATTGCATTATTGCAGATGTTTCACTTGATCCCAACTATGGAAGGAAGCTTCTTTGTGCAGAATGACATATTTCGCCTCAACTATGGCTAGTTTAGCTAGCGTTCATGTGGCGAAAATGTTGATCAAGAGAAAGAAAAAACAGTGTTTATTTGAGTGGAAATGTGGAAGAGAGAAAATTATTGGTGATGTAAGTTGATTTGATTGTGATCTTGCCTTAACGAAGGAAATAGGAGCATCACATTATTTGATTTACTAATTGCTTTGTAATACTGGGTAACATTAATTCAATTTGCAATCACTAGTACCATCAAGTCTAAATAATTTAATTTATACCTTCGTATTGTGGCATGGTTCAGTCATCAGTACCACAAATATTATTATCACATAACAAGCATACAAAAAGCAACCAAAACATACTAAAACTTCACTAGCAATACATGGCAGACATATTTTTAATCAAACAAGTTTCTCACAACCCTTCAGTGTAAGCGACACCAGTAGATTTTAACCATGCTGCTCCTTGAATGAGCTGACCCACAGTGAATTTCGCGGCCTCTGATGTAGTTAAGGCTTTATGATAACCAGGCCAGTTCACTCTCTTACTAATTCCAGCACCAGCTCCTTTGTTCATGTACTCACCATAATACAATGTTTTCAATGCAAAATCACCGTCCCATTCTGACCAACCTGCTGGATCAATATGGTCTCCAATATTGGACTGCATGTACACTGTCCGCGAATACGCTTTCCATGGTCTGCCCAAATATGTCTTCACGGACCCTTTCACTGGTGCAAGGTCCGAGCTAGGAATAATGTCACAATTCTGGATTGAAGTTCCTGTAACTTGGTTTGGATCTTCACGACCTTGAGCCGTAACCATGTTTTTCTGTCCGCTCATGGGCTTTCGGGCTGCGAGTTTAGAGTTTTGGAACACAACTGCTGCGTTACCAAAAATGAAATCGACAGTACCAGTAATGTAACAATCTCTGTAGAATTGACGGAGAGTGTGGGTATAGAGAGTGTCTTGGAATGCGTCCATTTTGCAACGGTTGATAACGGATTGATCTGCTCCAACACGAAGGGCCACTGCTTGGTGCTTTTGTGGCCCAGCTGTGTTTTGGAATTGTAGATCTTGGGCTATGAATCCATCCCCAACAGCGGCTGCATTTAAAAATAAATTAGGCAACCAAAGTAAACAAGTTCATCAATTTTTCAAACACACATGTTTATGTCAAAATCCAAGCCTCTTTGTTAGACCAAAGTCAAAAGAGTATAGTGGGAAATGAGATACTATTTACCAACAGTTGCAGATTTGAAAGTTGTTGAGCCATCAATAACATTCAAGTTGCCAGTGATAATAGTTGCATCCATGCCATCACCCACAAGCATAATATTCTTCTTCTTTTTCCCAATCTCAACATTTTCTTTATAAATTCCTTTTTTCACATAAATAACATATCGAGTCTTACTATTATCTGGAGCAGACGTAACTGCTTCCAGTACAGTCTTGTATTTTCCACTACCATCTTTAGCCACTACAACATTGGCTGCTATAGCATTAGCAGAAAGTTGCAAAAGCTTTCTATCGTTAGCACTAACCCATGAGGGCAATCCATCATCACTAACTGTTGGTAAATTATTATTATTCTTTGGTGGTGCAATTGCAACCATCAAGGCCAAGGAAGTCCTTGCTCTTGCTACTAAATCATTCAACATAGGCTCCATAATAGACCGGGCCTGGCCATTTAGCCCATCTATGCAAGTAACATGGTTGGTGAGAATGCTACTTAGCCATGAATGAACATCAAAATGGGCTTGGGCCGATAGGTTCCCAAGTCCCATCATGGAGTCCATTAATCTATCCCTTGATAAATCCATCAACTCTAGACAATCTGCTAGAGCTGCTTGTTCCTGACCATTATTGATCCGACCATTCACATTGCTCGCCAAATGGATCGTCTCGTGGATTTTTAAGGACGATTTATGCAAAACCATCTGTAATAAATCAAGTGTTTTTGTATCCATCACACCAGCAGGTGCAACCTCAGACAGCATGGCTAAGCAAGATGGCTGATCATGGGCCGTATCACAAACACGGGTTGTCAAGGAAATTGATGGGTTATTTCCATTGATTGAAATGAATCCAACTGAGCCCACAATAACAGCTAAAGAGAGAAGCACATAGAGAGCTTTAGTAAAAGAGGAGGATTTTGTTTTGGGAGAATCTAACAATGGTTGAGAGGAAGTAGCCATGACTTACTGAAAATGTGGAGTGAGGTATGGATCTTCTCATTTCTCGCATTATTATTATATATAGACTAAAAAAACACCAATAATGTTCGATATTATTTTAAAATACACTGTGTAAGAAACAGTACTTGATTAAATTAATTAAAACACTATTTAATAAAGCTACTTTAATTTACTTTATTAGATGGTCTGGAAAGATTCAGGTATTTTATATTACTATTAATGTTTCTTTTCATGGCGAAGTAGGTATGGTTAGTCCATATATGCTAGTGTAAATAGTACTATATTTTTATTTAAGGCCAAACACATACACAATCCCTCAAACTTGTCCTCATTTTTCATTTTGATACTCTAACTTTGTCTTGTTCCATTTTAACCCTTACTCCATTTTTTTTGTATCATTTAAACACTTATACTATTTTTTATGATTTGTTTTTATTTATGTTCTTCAATTGCAATTTCTTATTTTAAAAAAATAGATGTGTGCATGTTTATTTTCGTAAAAAAATTAAACATTCGCGAACGAACATAAAAGTTTTCAAACAATAATATGATTTTTTGATATTTCTCTGTATTTTTGCATGAAATAAATTGACGGAAGTTCTTTGATTTTCTTTCTTAAACATTCAATTAAATTAAATAACACTACTTATTTATTTTTTCTTATCATCTAGGCTATCTAAATTTAACGCAAATATTCACTTTTAATTTTTAATATAAATCAATACGAATAAAAAAACTCATCTTCAAAAAGACTTGACTGACTTTGTTAATAATACTACTATAAAAAGACTCTTGTTCATTACTAATAACACTACTAAATAATGTTAAAACTCGATTGACTTTGTTAGGTTGTCGGTGATTTTAAAGAAAGAAAACCAATACAATTTCGTCGGTTATTTTTCACACAAAAATACATAACACTCTTAAAAATAAATTATTATTTTTTAAAAAGAATTATTTTTTGTTAATTTTTAATTTTTTAACTAAAATTAACTGACACATGTCGATTTAAAATAAGAAGTTGCAATTGAAGAATATATATAAAAATAAAGAAATCATAAAAATAGTATTTTGTGTTAAAATGATACATAAAAAATGGAGTTTAAGGGTTAAAATAGAACAAGGCTAAGATAAAGTGTTAAAATGAAAAATGTGGATAAGTTAGAAGGGCAATATATGTGTTTGGCCTTTATTTAAATTAAATATGTTTACCAGCAAATTAAAATAATACGGTTGAATTTGTTATAACGTCAAAAGACATGCATTTCAATTAAACTCATTGATTGATATATTAGCAGTTAAATAATTGTAAGCGAATTAAGTAGAGTGCAATCGGTCTTAAACCTGTGGGTAGATTAATATGGAAGTGATTGATAGTTAAAACTATAAAATATATTAAAAGCTTCAAGTAATTATATGTATGTCAAGATTACTATTTCATTAATTATAGATAATGAAGGATAATATATTAACCAATAGAAAATTTCTACTCGAACCCTAAAGTACTATAACGTCCGATAGAAAAGCTCTATCTGAAAATACTATCACGTGCAAGTTGATAAATAGCAGGTTAGTATCATTTTTATCAGGTTGCAAATCAATATTTTGAGATGTTATATAACCTTAAAACAAGAGATTTAGTTTTATATTAATTCTTGTATACTATGGGTCAGTGGCGGAGCTAGAATTTTTAATAAGGAGTTCAAAATCTGAGAAGTAAATACACGAACTGCTGGAAGGGGTAGGTTCAACATTTATTATACATACCTAAAAAATAATTTTAATCATGTATAAATAGTACTAATATTTATACATGAAGGAGGTTCGAATGAACTCCTAGGTATTAAGTATATGCTACCTCCGCCCCCGCTAGGGGTACATGAAATTTGAATTCTCGACACATACGTAATAATAATATAACAGAGACGTAAAACTATACTTATAATTATAGCTCAAAGATAAGATATTTAAATTGGATCTAATTGGCCCTTAAAACATCAGTCATTTGAAGCATATAGAAATCAAAGACCTTAATCAATTTGACCAAACCATGATGTATTTAAGAGTTTTTTATAGTTGAAAGAGCAATGTCCACAACAAGTTCTTTCCTTAATAGAGAAAATGGCCAAAAGCCCTCCAACCTATAGTCAGATTTTCACTACACACTTATATTTTACGAGAGTCTTATTATACCCTTGAACTATTTTAAAATGAAGTTATTTGCTCCCTAAATGTTGATGTGGCAAAGAAGGTGTAGTTCACTCTCTTTGGGAGAGTGAGAGATGAAAAGATAGTTAAAATATTAACTTTATAAAATATTTGCTTTTATTTATTTTTTACCTTCTTTATATCTTCCCTTCAATCTTCATCATCAGATCCATACTAGACATTCGGCAGTGGCTCACGGCCTCGACCACCAGGTCACCGTCCCTCATCAAATTTTCATCACTAAGTCAATTCTCATCACCAAATCACATACTTTTCATCATATTTCTACTTTTCATCATTTTGAAAATTTGTTGGTAGCTCAAAATCAAAATCAAAATTGAAAGTTAGAAGAATCTAACCTTAGACTAGTCATTAATAGAGGAGTTCACTAAGTAATAGATTCAATTAATGGAGAAGAAGTCATCATGGGTAACAGACCCTTTTGGCCATTTTCTCTTCCTTATATAACTTTAATTTGGATATTTTAATGCATGTCTGTCTTCATTTTGTATTATTTTTTTCCGATATACTATATATAACTAATCTTTTTAGCAAACTAATTATGATAATTAATTCAACGTTATCCTTATCAATAAGTAGTAATGCCGGCAAAATGAGCCCATATTTTGATAATCCGCTCAATCCGTCCATATTTAATGGGTTGGGTGAGTGACTTTTTACATGAGTAAAATATGGGTTGATACCCATATTCAACCCATAAAAATATGGGTAAAATATGGATTGGCCAAATGAGTTAAGTTTCTAACTTTTATTCACTCAAATTCATGATATTACCAAATATATTGTAACTTCTCTTCCTTTTTATGTTCTTCTATAAAACTAATTATTTTTCTCTATAATTAAAAATGTGAAGTCTTTGGCCCTCCAAAAATATCTATTTTAAAGGTACATTTCTTTTGTTAATTCTAACTATATATTTTTTATTTGTTTAATTTTATATTAGATAATAAATAATAATGTAAAATAAGCAAATCATGTACTAGTATTGACATTGCTTAAAGTGCATGAAGCATGTTTTAGGGTGTGTTTGCTATGAAGGAAAACATTTTCATCCCTCCCTCGACCCCCTCCCCCTCCCCCTCCCCCACCCCCAAAAAAAATGAAGTTTATTTTTAAAAAATATTTTGAACTTCAAAATTTCATTTTTTCACCCCTATCCTCGACCCCCACCCACCCACCCCACCCCCCAAAAAAATTTAAGATTGTTTTTAAAAAATATTTTCAACTTCAAATTTTTATTTTAGGAAAATAAGAAAAGATTTTAAAAAATATATATTTAGGAAAAATATAATGTAAATCTAGAATTGTTGAATTGCAAAAATATTTAAGAAGAAATATATGGAAGTAAATAACTATGGTTAGGACTTTATTTTAATTAATTAGATCTCAATCATATTCTAAACTATGACATGTGTCTCCAATCCAAACTAGAATTTGGAGAAAATGGATAGAAGAGAAATGGAGAGGAGCCAGATCTAATTTTTTAAATTTAGGAAAAAATATATCACTTTTAACTTTTATGAATAAAATGGATAATTTAGCTAATCTACTGAAGTAAATCTTATTTGAAAGTTCACTTGTATCACTCACGTATACATATTGATGAACGTGAACTATAAAATGGAGCCCGGGGTCAAAAGGGCAAAAAGAATTGTTAAAAATTTCAAAAGGGTACATCAAATTTTTTTAAAATCAAAAGGGCAAAATCGCTTCTGATGAAGCGATTTTCCTCTGATGAAGCGATTTTCCTCTGATACAATGACAAAAAATCGCTGCCCTAGCAGCGATTTTGTCCAAAACTTTTTTTCTTTTTTATTTTTATTAAAAATCGTTGTCCTAGCAGTGATTTTGTCCAAGAACTTTTTTTCTTTTTTTTTATTAAAAATCGCTGCTCTTAAGTCGATTTTTTTTCCTTACACATCGTAGTAGGGGCAGCGTTTTTCATGCCTAGTGCTATTATTTTCATGTCTATTGTTAATTATTAATAATATAAAAATGCCTATATGAGCCTATTGTTAATTATTAATAATATAAAAATTCCTATTTATGCCTGTTAACCAAAATTGCTGCTAGCAGCAATTTTGAAGACTTTTTTTTTTTTTTAGAAAATCTCTGCTAAGGCAGCGATTTTTATTTTTTTTAACGGACGACATCAACTTTTGTCAGAAGAAAATCACTCTTGACGGAGCAATTTTGCCCTCTTGGTTAATTTTTTGAAAGAAAAAAATTATCCTTTCGACTCCGGACTCTATAAAATGTACTATTATTTTCAAAAAGTATCAAACGACAAGATGATTCCCTATCCAATAGACATCACAACAATGATTTCCTCTTATATATTACAAAAACAACAATCACGTGGGGACTTTGAGATTGGCAGGTTAATTATATTATTCATTCATTTACTTACGTACATATATTGCTTACCTACCAACCTTACCAATGCATCAGCAAGAAGAAAAAAAAAGATTATGGAGTAGTTATTTTTTAGTCCAAAAAATGTCATCTTACTATAATTAAACAATAATTTATTAACTACTATTATTAAAATACTATTTTTATCCTTAATGAAATTGTATAAGATCCTCTACATGATAGACCTTAATATAAAATTCAAATGTAATGATAATAAGTGATTGGGTTTGTAGTTCCTAAGCAAAGTCTAGTGACTCTAGAGACTTAGTAATATGAAAAAAATAAAATTGTTTTAACATTGACGGTATTGGAAGCTCTCCTCTTTTCACAAAGAAGCAAATGAAAGCTAAGTAGTGTGAATTAATTTTATAAATTTTCCATAAAGAAAATAATAGCTCCTACGTTACTCATAATAAATGAAAGTATTAATGGGTTTATGGATACTCGATTGATAGATGATAGATTTTCTACTGTGATAGCTGCTCTTAATTCTCCTAACTTTAAATACTGTTGGAATAACAATTACTACTGTTTTTTTCTTGGATAATTTTGATTTTATCTTACTATAACTCCAAAGACCGACACTATAAAGAGAAAGTCATGAATGTAACTGCATGTTGCATATATTACTCTATAAATAATGTGGATAACACTATGCTTTTTCAAAACAAAGAATAATAATGCTTAAACCACGCCCATGGTTTTGGACTTTATCAGCAGGTTTAATATTTATTTAGAAGAACATATCCGTAACATGATTATCCAAGTGGATATTATAAAATTGGTAAATGTACGTTAACTGGTCTATCGAGTGAGTCACTGTCTCTTTTTTTTTTTTATAATCGGTGTTCTGTATCCATATTAGAGTTCGACTAAATTTCATTTGCACCAAAAAATTCCATTGGAAGTAAAACGTCCTTAACAAAAGCGACTCTATACCGAAAAAGATTCAAACCCGAGACCTCTTAATTAAAAATAAAGGGAGTACTTATCATTCCACCAAGGTGATACAATTTTATTTTTAAGCTATTTGTTTCAAAAGAAAAAGAAAAGATAAAGTATAAGAAAATGCCAGCACTTTCATCAGATGATCATGGTCACACTATACAGATTAATAAGTTTCTGGAAACTTACACAAATCTCACTAGTTTAGGATCAAATTATTTAGATATATTTAGTTTGTAATTGTTAAAGAATGATAAAAGTCCCACATCGGTGGTTAATGAGATGGGTGGACTCCTTATAAGGCTTGGGCAATCCTCCTCCCTTTGAGCTAGCTTTTGGAGTGTGAGTTAGGCCTAAGACCTAATTTAACATGGTATCAGAGCAGTACCCGTCTCACCCGATGCTGGGGCCCCCAAAATCAAAATTGCCCACGCACCAGATGGTAAGCACTGGGCGTGATGTGGGGTGTTAAAGAATGACAAAAGTCTCACATCGGTGGTTAATGAGATGGGTGGACTCCTTATAAGGCTTGGGCAATCCTCCTCCTTTTGAGCTAGCTTTTGGGGTGTGAGTTAGGCCTAAGACCTAATTTAACATTAATATTATGAATCTTATCAGATTTTGGTGCGTCCAGATATATGAATCCAACTGAGCCCACAATAACAGCTAAAGAGAGAAGCACATAGAGAGCTTTAGTAGAAGAGGAGGATTTTGTTTTGGGAGAATCCAACAATGGTTGAGAGGAAGTATAGTAGCCATGACTTAGTGAAAATGTGGAGTGAGCTTCTCATTTCTTATGTTATTATAGACTCAAAAAACACCAATAATGTTCGATATTATTTTAACATTCATCTTGTAAGAAACAGTACATTTTTAATAAAGCTACTTTAATTTACTTTATTAGGTGATCTGGAAAGATTAATCAGGTATTATATTATCAATGTTTGACCAATGCGAGTGTTTCTTTTCATGGCGAAGTAGGTATGGTTAGTCCATATATGCTAGTATATGTAGTTTTTTTATTTAAATTAATTATGTTTAACCAGCAAAATAGTACGATTGAATTTGTTATAAGGTCAAAGACATAAACATTTCAATTTAACTCATTGATAGGTATGTTAGCATCTAATTAATATAATGGCATAATACATATATTGGACCCTAAACTTGGATTCAAATTTCAACTTTGACCTCCAACTTTCATAGTGCACAAACAAGCACTTTAACTATCCAACCTTTTAATAAATAAACACGCGATTTTTGGAGCAAAGAGCGTGAAATGCAAACGCTTCCACGTGTATTAGTGAGCCACTCAATGGCTGCCAACTAATTAAACACTTTACATGTCCATTTTAGAACTAAAAAAAAATAAAAATTAATTAAGGGTAGAGTTGCCATTTCAGCATTTTTTTTACTGTTGTGTGCCTCAAAAATTACTTCTAACTCGCGCAAAATGCGTGCACATCACGCGTTTTGCCAGGTAAGACACGCGTGTTTATTTATTAAAAGGTTGGATAGTTAAAGTGTCTATTTGTGCACTTTGAAAGTTGGAGGTCAAAGTTAAAATTTGAAGCCAAATTTAAGGTCCAATATATGTATTATGCCTAATATAATTGTAAATGAATTAAGTAGAGTGCAATCAGTCTTAGATGTGTGGGTAGATTAATTCGGACATGATTGACAACTAAGACTTGGTAAAATATAAAAAGCTAAGCTTCAAGTAATTAAGAATATCATTATATTGTTTTGAATCCAATCCTTTATATGTATATCAAGACTACTATTTCATTACTTGTAGGCAATAAAGGCTGATATATTAACCAATCGAAAAGCTTCACTCAAGCCTTGAAGTACTATAACATCAAATAGAAAAGCTCTATCTGAAAATACTATTACTCATGCTAGCTGATAAATAGCAGGTTATAATCAATTTTTATCAAGTTACAAAGCAATATTTAGATGTATATATAACCTTAAAGCAAGTGATATAGTTCTACAATAATTTTTGTATACCACGGGTACACTAAATTTGATTTCTCCACACATACACAGTACTAGCATTTAGAAAGCTCAAATCTTACGCAGTCATGTTTTTTTATTATAATAAAGTGTCGGTGTAATAATATAACAGCAACGTAAAACTATATATATTAATAAGTTAAAATTATAGCTCAAAGATAAGATATTTAAATTGGATCCAATTGGCCCTTAAAACATTAAAGAGTCATTTGCTTAAAGCATATAGAAATAAAAAACAAGAATCAATTTGACCAAACCATCATCTATATTGCCATGTATTTAAGAATTTTTTCTAGTAGCAATATCCACAACAGTTCTTTCCTTTTATTTACAATAAACTTTAACTTGGATATTTTAATGCACTGTCTGTCTTCATTCTCTTTTGTTTGTTCGATATACTATATATAATTGATCTTTTTATTTGTTCACCTTAGCAAATTAATTAAGAGAATTAATTCAACGATATCCTTATCAATATAAGTAATAATCCCAAACTAATAAAAATAATGAAATTCATATTTAATAAAAAAAGAACTATTCATATATTAAAATTTGTATAACTTTATACATGGTTTGATTACAAAAATGAGAAATAATAATCTCTACGTAAAATCTAGCATATGTTATGCAATATTGTTTGGTTAGTTTTTCCTCTTTGCACCTAAAATATAGCATTGCTAGCTAATATAATGTTTGGTTCATGTTTTCTTATTCTGATAACTACTACATTATAAGTAATGAAGGAATGTCGACGTATTATCTCATGTAGTAGTAGAAGACAAAATAATTAATATTTCTAATCTCTGCATAACTAATGTCTATATAATTACTAATGATGTATAATTAATCTTTATATTATTTCTTTGTCTATGTTTGCTTGTCTACTATACTAAAAATAGTTGTCCAGTTTGATAAATCAAGAGATAATTTACCTTTTTATATTTGTTTTACCCTTGCTATTAAATGTTATTCAACATATAATATATTTCCCAAAGAATTAAATTTAGCTTATTCAAAGGATAATGTAGTAATATTACTCCTATTATTTATTAGTATTTCTTAAGGTATGTGTCAAGTTAATAGGGGACAACTATTATTGGCCAGAGTACTAAATTTGCATACTCTAGCAACAACTAAACAATCCCATAACTTGAGTCGATCATGGTCTATTGAAAAGGTTTTTCACATTCACAAGATAAGAATTAGGTTAAGTACACATCATTACTCTTTGACTTCATTTATGTAATTACATTAGATATGTTATTGTTGTTTTAGAATCATAAGTATGGAATAAGTTTTTTGTTTTTGTTTTGTATTGAATAGAAATATAATGCAGATATACAAATTAAATTTTAAAACACATTCCAACTAGCCCAAATTCGAAAAAAAATTGTTTTATTTGAAATTGGTTGGGTTGTGTTCCTGTGTAATAGGAAATTTTTTATTTACACTACTTATTTCGACAAATGCTTGTCAGAAAGTGTTTATAGTACTTTTAATACTTTATTTTTTTATATCAACATATTTAATATGAAGAATTACTTATTATTGTAATGTCAATTCAATATGATAATAAATAAATAATTTACATTGTTAACCCACAAGCATCAACTTGTTCCTAAATAGTGTCAAAATAATTATAAATAGATTACTCGGTTTACGATGGTATGTATAGATATTCCCTGAATTGGTGCTTTCATATATGATCACTAATTAAATGGGTTGTTGGGCACTAAAAACGATCTCTCATGCATGCCTTTTTTTTTTTAATCTAAAAAATGAAATAAATGAAAACTAAAGTAATTCATGTTGCATTATTCTATCAGTAATGGCGACAAGAAAACATGCTTTTCCAAAAGAATATTTTGCTTACATAGAAAATAAATTTGTACCGAATAGATGATTTGTTTTAGGCGATCAGTTTCAAATTTGAAAAGTGGTACGAGGAATATGAATTTTTTTTCTTAGAAAGAAGAGTGAACTTTAATTGGTGTTAGAGTGTCATCAAAATGAACAGAATTAATAATGGACATATCATTAATCGATCCAATAAGATTGAATTAAACTCCAGTTACACGTAAAAAAAATATCACTTTGACTTTTATGAATAAATTGGATAACTCAGCTAATCTACTGAAGTAGTAAATCTTAAAGTCCTGAAATATTTGAAAGTTTCCTTGTATCACTCAACGCACCCTATAATTAAGCCAGCAGACATATTGAACGTGAACCACTATAAAATGTCTATTTTTAAAAAGTAGTCTAAATTAAACGACAAGATGATTCCCTATCCACGATAGACATCATAACAATAAATTCCTCTTTTATATTATAAAAAAAAAAAAAAAAAAAACAATCACGTGGGCACTTTGAAATTAATTAGCCGGTTAATTATATATATTCATTTACTTATTTGCATAATGCTTACCTATCAACCTTACCAATGCATCAGCAACAAGAAAATAAGGTTATGGAGTAGTTCCTGCTATCAATAAACAATCCCATTTTATGTGATTGGACATCAAATTTTGATATATCTCTTATTATTATTATTATATATATATATATATATATATATATATATATTATTTTATTTTTTGAAAAGGAGGAATAATAAAACGCGTGTTTTAATAAGGTTCTTTGAAAAGAAAACACACAGAAAGCTAAATGTAGGTTTCAAATTTGCATCTGTGAAATTGGTGTAAAATATTACTTCCTCCGTTTAAAGAAGAATATTAGTTGTAAAAGTCAAAGGCCTATAAAAATAAATAGCATAACTTTCTATTTCACAATTCTTACTTGTAAAATTATACACCCTCCATCCCATTTCAGGTGTCATCCTTTCCTTTTTAGTTCGTCTCAAAAAGAATATCAACTTACTATAATTAAAAAATAATTTAATAACTTTAAAATACTCCTTTTACCCATAATGAAATAGGTATAAGTGCCTCTACATGATAGACCTTAATATAAAATTTAAATGTAATGATAATAAGTTATTGGGTTTTGTAGTTCCTAATATAAATCTAGTAACTCTAGAGACATAGTAATATGCAAAAGATAAAATTGTTTTAATATTGACAGTATTGGAAGCTCTCCTCTTTTCACAAAGAAGCAAATTGAAAGCTAAGTAATGTGAATTAATTTTATAGATTTTCCGTAAGGAAAATAATAGAGATATCGCTCCTACGTTACTCATAATAAATGAAAGTATTAATAGATTTTCTACTGTGATGGCTGCTCTTAATTCTGCTAACTTTAAACACTGAAGGAATAATAATAAAGTATTGTTTTTTTCTTGGATAGTTTTGGACTTTATCTGCAGGTTTAATATTTATTTAGAAGAACATATCCATAACATGATTATCCGAGTGGAAGTTATAAAATTGGTAAATGTTAAGTACTTTATCGAGTGAGATATTTTTTTTTCCGTCCGGTGTTTGATATCTATATTAAAATCCGACTAAATTCTATTTGTATTAAAAAGTCCAACACATTAAAGATAAAATGCTCCCTAACAAAAGTTACTTCATAGCCAAAAAATGATACAATTTTATTAATAAGCTATTTGTTACAAAAGAAAAAGAAAAGATAAGTATAAGAAAAGCCAGCACTTTAATCGGATGATCATGGTCACACTATTACAAACTAATCTCACAAAATTCTCACTAGTTTAGGAGCAAATTATTTAAGATATATTTTAGTTTGTAATTTACGTCCAAATACATGTATTCAGAAATACATTGAGTCAAATGACTCAAATCTACTTTTAAGTCATTTTTAGCTTTTGAAAGTATTTGATAAGATTAAAAATAACTTAAAATAAGTAAAATTAACTTTAAAAAGGTTAAAAACTAAAAGTAAGTCTCCCCTTACTTTTTATTTTTTAACTTAAAAGTCATTTAAATTTAAGTTTTAATTTTTTTATTTATTTAAAAGATATTTTTTTAATCAATCCAAACAGACTCTAAATATATATTTACTTAAAAAGTAAAAAGTAAATAAAAGAGATAGTTTAGCTATATTGACCGTGACCCTGAGCCCGCACCCTGTTTGAACAATTATAATAGCCTAATTTAACAGATGGGACATTGTTTTTATCATCTCTTCTTATTTTGAATAAATTTAATATGGATTTGGTAATTCTATTATGACAAATTGCATTGAATAAAATAATTTAACTAAAAAAAAATTATTCTTCTGAATTCACTCTTTCTAGACTTAAAACTATACGCCAAATTATCTTTCCGTAGAAGTCCAAAAATTTGTTTGACACAGTTTAATCCAATAAGAGGCCGGTTTAAGATATAATTTATTTATTTTAAAAAATTTTATGATCTTAAATATATCATAACATTTGTATGGTTATAAGACTTTTGAAATTTATGCTCTGAAAAAATGTCATAATATTTATGTGGCTATAAAAATATTTCATTAAAAAAATATAAAAATATATCAATTTTATTAACGTACTAATAAAAAAATAGTGTCAAACTAAGTTGATGGATAGAGTACTATTTTTTCATAGTTGCAAGTCTCGTGGAAAACAGGCATGTTAAATAGAATTTTACCGATTCAAAGTGCATCGATATTTACTAGTTAAGTAGTTATCAAAAATACGTAAAAGGCATAAATTTTTTCTTAAACTTTTTTTTAAAAATAACTATTTAAAACATAAAAAAATAAAATCAAATGTATATTACATCAAAATAAATCATGAATTTTATATTTTTCTTTACCTTTTTTAATCACATTTAAAACAAAATTCAAACACTTTTAACTATTTATTAACAATTAATATTTATTTATACTTATTAAATTAATATTTGTTTATGCTTATTAGTTTTCAAAGAAGCCTCTTTATAAATTTTAACTAAATGAATACGTTAATGAAATATTTACATAAAGATAATTACTTCAAAATCTATTTGTTGTATAGGTAGATAAAGCCAAATAATTAGAGAACAATTATTTTGAAAAGTTTGTTGAGACAAAATTACTATAATCAACTTCATATTTAAAATTAACACTATCACTGAGATTTGTGTATGCATTATATAGATATAGCAACTTTTTGAGCATTAAAACCTGTTATCTATAATTATTGTAAACCATTCTAAGTTTTTCTTTTTTGCAGGATGATTGGTGTTTAATGTGCAGACTTGAGTTTTTATTTTTATTTTAATATACTGTTGAAGTTATTATTTACACATATTTAGTGTGTAGCATTTATTTGATAATATTATTTAATAATAAGTTAAATTTTGAAATCGTCAATAGATTAATTTTTATAATTACATTTATTAACTAACCGCGCAACGCACCGCCACATCAGTGCCATGTCTGAAATTTAAAAAAATTATATTCTTTTTTTATTTTTAATTAACTTTTCTTTTGTTAACTATATTTTACACTAATTAATCTCTCATTAATTATTAAAATACTCTAATAATTATATTTTCTTCATAGCAAAATTACAACTAGGAAAATTTCAACAATGTCCGCCAAGAACACTAATCGAAATCTGGAGTTGATTCATGGAGTGAGAAATTCTCTCATTCACTCAAAAAAGCCCGTCATAGCTGCGGGGGCTAAGAAACCCCAAATATTATATCCCGCATATGACATTAAGAAATCATTTGTTAACAAACACAAATCAAAACTCTCAAAACTTAGATTGATGATAAGTAATTTGCTAAGCAAGCTGAGAAGAATTAAATCGAAGAAGAAAGGAGAGATTTTTACTTAAAAGAAAGAGGAGAAAAATGTGCTTCCTCCAGAGGGGTGAGGGTGAAGAAGAAGAAGAAGAGGGTGGGTTGTGAAGAAGAAGAGACGTGGTGCGTGGGTGCGTGGGGTTTAATTGAATTTTGACTTTTTTTCTACTTTAATAAATCTGACGCGCCTATTTTTATTTTTTTTAAAATTATTTTGCCAGATCAGTTTTAGGGGTAAATTAAATAAATTCATTATTAAAATAGTAAAGGTTTGTAATAGGTCGTCATGATAGTTTAAGCGTGTAATGACTTTTCGTAACAAGTTCAGTGAGAAATCTATGCCTTTTTCCATAAAAAAATAGCAAGGTGAAGTTTCATACATATATAAAACGGATTAGTTAGTTTAACATAGATTGGTTCGTATTAAACCTGTCAAATCAAATTTGATCCACAAAGTAGGTAGAACATTTTAATTTGAATAACTAGAAAGTGAAAAAAAAATTAAAAAAATAAAATGAAGGTGGCAATTAATTGTTTTTTTTTTATAAGCAGTCAACCTTGTTTCTCACGTGAAGATCTGGTTGGATCACCTTGCAATTTGCAATAAATTAGAATAAAATTTGATAATATAATTACATCTGATAATATAAATGAAGATGAAATCAAATAAAAGAAGTACCCTTCTTTGAAATCAACAATTGAACACTACAATTTTCTACTACACCCTCCGTCCATAATTGTTTGTCAGGGTAAGGTCATGCACAAACCCTCAAGAAAAATTTAATACAAGGTGTAATTTGACTAATATAACCCTACTATATCAAGAATACCAAAAGTCCACATAACTTTTCAATTGAACTACACAATCATTAAGGGCAAAATTGAAAAAAAGTGACTAATTATTTCTTGATTGTTAAATTGACAATTAATCTTGGACATCTATTTTTAGTATACCTGCCAAACAATTGTGGACGGAGGGAGTATGATTTATCTAATATTGTCCAATGTTCAATGTGAGAAAATGAAAAGACAATAATTTTAAATTTTAACGAGTCTTGAAATCATGATCTATTCATTTTCTTCTTTGATATGGAAATATGAATATGAATATGAATGATATGATGACGTTGGTTACTATATTAGGCCAAACAGCTATAAGAAAAAGTGTAATAAACGAGAGTTAGTGTACCTGCTTCCTGTACTAGATCCATAGCTACTTACTAAAACACACTGGTCAGAACCACTTTCCATCAACATGTTAAATATTTCTGTGCCTCTTCGTGACCACAATAAGTACCGATTGAGAGAAGAAGGAGATGATCATCATCAACAACATAAACAAGTGAAACTAACTGTACTATACAAAGTGGGGAGTAACCATCTACTATCGATTAATGCATTTGTACCCTAAAGTGAAACATTTTTTTATTGTATCCTAAAGTTCTGATGTTGTCTTTTCGATCTGCACCATAAAATTATGAAGAGTTCGAGATGTGATAAGTATTTCCTTGTACGTAAGTGGTTCCAAAGGTATATTGTATTGTCTTCAACTTTATCATTAATATTGATTTTTCCGATGATATCTACAATTTCTTCGAAACTCTGGACCTCTGAACATGAATCTCAAAGCACTCTTTTAATAAATAATTAAATATAAATTTAACGATTAAATAATATCTTTATAAAATAATAATATTTCATGGTCCAACCCATATTAATTTAGTGAGGTTTTACTGTAATCAAATTCATATTTCAAAAATACAATAGTATAGAAAAAAAAGTATTCATATATTATAACTACTTTTATACATTGTTTGGTTAAAAAATAAGAAAAAGATAATCTCTCCGTAAAATCTAGCATATGTTATGCAGTATTGTTTGGTTAGTTTTTCCTCTTTATACATAAAATATAGCAACTAATACAATTTTTGGTTCATGTTTTTCTTTTCACAAAACTAACACATGTTAGAATCGGAATAGAGTTTTTTTTTTTTTTTTTTTTGTATTGAATAGATATATAATGCGGGTATACAAATTAAAACACATTCCACCAATGTCTTATACCAACTAGCCCGAATTCGATAAAAGAAATAATTGTTTTATTTGAAATTGGTTGGGTTGTGTTCTTGTGTGAGGAATTTTTTTATTTACACTAAGTATTGCGACAAATGCTTGTCAGAAGTGTTTATAGTAATTAATACTTTATTTTTTATATTGTCATATTTAATATCGTATAGTATAAAAATAATTTACATTGTTAACCACAAGCATCAACTTGTTCCTAAATAGTGTCAAACCAATTTAAAATATTGGTTTTCATGATCACTTAAATGGGTTGTTGGGCACTAAAAACAACCACTCATGCATGCTTTTTTTTTTATTTAAAAAATGGAATAATCTAAAGTAATTCATGTTGCATTATTTATTAGTATATCGGATAGTATTTTTGTTAACTCTGTAGCTAGCAAGTCAGGAATTAGTAGTATTTCGGACCACCGGTCTTGTATGGATGCATATTAAGTATTTATAAAATTTCTATTTAAACCAAAAAAAAGAGAGCATGCTTTTCCAAAAGAATATTTTGCTTAAATAGAGACTTAATTTGTATCGAATAGAGGATTTAATTTAGGCGATTAGTTTCAAATTTGAAAAGTAGTACGAGGAAATATGATGGGGGTATTTTTTTCTCCTAGAGGGAAGAGTGAACTTTAAAATGTGTTAGGGTGTCATCAAAATAAACTGAATTAATAATTGATGGATCATTAATCAGTTCAATAAAATTGAATAAAATGATTAAACTCCAGTTACACGTAAGTTTTTTTAAATTTAGTAATTTAGCTAATCTACTGAAGTTAATCTTATTTGAAAGTTCACTTCCATTCGGTGGCGGAGCCAGAACTTCGACTAAGGAGTGTCAAAATATAAAGAAGTAAAATCACTTAGAAGTCAAGGAATGTCAATATACAATATATATAGTACACATAAAAAATACTTTACTCTAACTATACATTACAATTTTGTGACGAAGGAGTGTCGGTCGACACCCCTAACTACGGCTCCGCCACTGCTTCCATCTCTCACGTACTATAAAGTGACCTAAATTAAACGACAAGATGATTCGCTATCAATAAACATCACAACAAGTCAACAATGACTTCCACTTATATATTATAAAAACAACAATCACGTGGGGACTTTGAGATTGCCCGGTAAATTATATATATTCATTCATTTACTTACCTACCAACCTTATCAATGCATCACCAAGAAGAAAATAATTAAGATTATGGAGTTGCATAGTGACAACCTGTGAAATTAGTGTAAAATATTACTTCCTCCGTCTAAAGAGGAATATTAGTTGGAAAAGTCAAAGGCTTATAAAAAAAAAATAACATAACTTTCTATTTCATAAAAACAGGAATAAGGTCGATTCATTTTTCAATTCTTACTAGTAAAACTATACTCCCTCCGTTTCATTTCATGTGTCATTTTTTCCCTTTTAATCCATCTCAAAAAAAATGTTATCTTACTATAGTTAAAAAATAATTTATTAACTTCAAAATATATCATTTACCCTTAATGAAATATATATAAGTGCTTCTACATGATAGACCTTAATATAAAATTCATATGTAATGATAATAAGTGATTGGGTTTGTGAGTTACCTAATATAAATCTAGTGACTCTAGAGACATAGTAATATGAAAAAGATAAAATTGTTTTCACATTGACAGTATTGGATGCTCTCCTCTTTTCACAAAGATTGTGAAGGAAATTGAAAGCTAACTAAAACTCCGAAGACCGACACTATAAAGAGAAAGTCATGAATGTAACTGCATGTTCATATATTACTATTTAAATAATGTCAATAACACAATATGCTTTTTCAAAACAGAGAATAATAATGCTTAAACAACGCCCATGGTTTTGGACTTTATCAGCAGGTTTAATAATTATTTAGAAGAATAATAATAATATCCATAACATGATTATCCAAGTGGATGTTACTTATAAAATTGGTAAATGTTAAGTAGTCTGTCGAGTGAGAGTTTTTTTTTTTTTTCATTCGGTGTTTGTATCTATGTGGAGATCGACTAAATTTTATTTGCATCGAAAATTTTTAGTGAAGCACTCCCTAACAAAAGTGACTCCATACCTAAAAAGATTCAAATCCAAGACCTCTTGATTAAAAATAAAGGGAATATTTTTTTTTTACCCTCTCTAGGAACTCCCACCCCTTTTGTTGGTGACTTAAACTCGCAACCTTTGAGTTGAAAGTGAGGGGTGCTTATCATCTGAGCAGCTCCCTCTCGTCAAGGAAATACTTATCATTCTATCCAAGGTGATATAAGGCCAGTACTTTCATCAGATGATCATGGTCACACTATACATATTAATAAGTTTCATAATTAGAAACTTACCCAAAATCTCATTAGTTAGGATCAAATTATTTAGATATATTTTATTTTGTAATATTATAAATTTTATCAAATTTGATGCGTCTAGATATATGTATTTAGGAATATATGAAGTTAAAATTAGGTATAATTTATTCTAGATACACTGTATCAAAGTGGATTCACATGTATCTGATATACATAGACAAATCTCATTCGCCTCCTCCCATCTCACTCACCAATCTCTGATACTAGATACATGTGAATCCACTTTGATAAATTGATTTAAATTTAAATTTAAAAACAAGCTTTAAAATTATTATTTTGGGGGGTTGGGGTGGTTGGGGGGCTGATTTGAGGGTAGGGACAAAATAAATTGTTTTTTTCAACAAAAAAAGTAATTGTAATTTGAAGTTGAAAGAGAGTTTTGAAAAATGTTTTGCTTAAGTTTTGAAGGGACGTCATTTTCCTTAAATTTGAGGAAAATGAGTTGATTTGGAAAACATTTAACCCAACCAAACATGAGAAAATTGGAAAATTCATACCAACATATCTTTCTCATGGAGGAGATGAATAAGTCCATTTATTTAGTTCTACAGTTCTACATTCTTTGCACTTATTCTTATTATACGAACTCAGTTAGATTTAGAGATATCGATACTTCAATCTATACTAAGAATTTGAAATTCTTCAAATTCTATTAATAATAAATATTATCTAATTAGAATTCGAATTCACGCCTAGTGTGTATGCATGTCTGGCTCTCCAGCTCGATCCCCTGTCTCCTGTATGCCTCCACATCTCGCTCGTCTCTCTCCCTATTTTTATGTATTTTATAGCAAAAATACATGTATTAGGTGTATCTTCCTTAATATCTGATAGTAAACTTTTAATTAGTAGTAATTAAATACGAAACTATATAAAAATATAAGTGGATTTTATTATATATATATAGATGCATGCCTAATAAGATGGTGAATTAGAGCTTTAATTATTAGAGACTAGTTCGGCGACTTTACTGCCTCAACTATAATGCTCTCCGATTATATTATAGGATTAATAACCTAAAGATGGATCCATTACTGTTTCAATTGACTTTTCAATGTTTTAAAGGCAAATGAGATCCATTGGAATGCTTTCTACGTAAGTTTGGTTGTGCAAAGTTTGTTTGTTTATACAGGGCAATGTGATTTTGGATTCTCTCACGGGTATATAAAAGTTACGAGGATTAATACTAATAACTTAACTCTAAATTTTTTATTTTCCTTTCAATAATTTATATTCACACACATATATAAAAAAAAAATGTTTTAGACCACACTTTTTAAAAAAAAAAAAAAAAAAAAAATCTTAAATTTGTGCCCAAGTAAAAAAATATTATCAAACAAAGCTGATGGATAGAGTACTATTTTTTCATAGTTGCAAGTCTCGTGGCGAACATGCATTTAAATAGAATTTTACCGATTAAAAGTTCATCGATATTTACTAGTTAAGTAGTTATAAAAAATAGCAAGGTGATGTTTCATCATACATATATAAAATGGATTAGTTTAACATAAATTGATTCGTATTAAACCCATCAAATCAAATTTGATTTGCAAAGTAGGTAGAACATTTTAATTTTAATTACTCGAAGGTGACAATTAATTATTTTTTTAATAAGCAATCAACCTTGCTTCTCACGTGAAGGTCTAGTTAGATCACTTTGCAATTTGCAATAGATAAGAATAAAATTTAGTAAATGGATCACATGAATTCAGATAAACACAAACAGAAGAGATATCTGGAAGGTGCTTGTTTAAGTTCACTCTCATAATTGGTATTGATCATATATAAATTAGATTAATTCACTACAACTAAACAGACTCTTACTAGCAATAAATTATTACCTTTTACCGTACCGTATAAATATTTATCGTGAGTTAATGACATTATCACATTCGCAGTCATTAAAACCTTTAGCGGCGTATTGACGTTAAATATATATAATACAACAATAATTATGTCATTGCCACTGAAGCTGTTATTTGTTAATGTAGTGATTATATATTCAGGTTCTGACAAAGTTTTCCTATCTAGATCACTCATGAACCTTGAGGAAAAATTAAATTTCACTTGCTACAGTTTCACCAAGCACATACTAGTGTTGGTGAAAAATATTTACCAATAAAATCACTTATTTGTGCAATATTAAATAAATGAAAAAGAAGGAATTATTGTTATTATCGTGAATCCCTTCCCCACCTTGTAAATAATTCAAAGTAGTAGTTTTATTAAATTCTAGCTAGCTACTTTATTGTATACTTTTTTTCCTTGCAAGTTGCAAACAAGAAACAATAATGAATATTGACATTAGTGGTGGTATATTTTAGTCTATTTAAGAACACTAGCAATAACAATATTCACAGCAAAACTCAAGCTCATTCCACTTTGGTACTAATTAAGTCATGGCAACAAATTATTCCTCTCAACCATTGTTAGATTCTCCCAAAACAAAATCCTCCTCTTCTACTAAAGCTCTCTATGTGCTTCTCTCCTTAGCTACTATTGTGGGCTCAGTTGGATTAATTTCAATCTGGGCCACTAACCCATCAATTTCCTTAACAACCCGTGTTTGTGATACAGCTCATGATCAGCCATCTTGCTTAGCCATGCTGTCTGAGGTTGCACCTGTTGGTGTGATGGATACAAAAACACTTGATTTATTACAGATGGTTTTGCATAAATCGTCCTTAAAAATCCACGAGACGATCCATTTGGCGAGCAATGTAAATGGTCGGATCAATAATGGTCAGGAACAAGCAGCTCTAGCAGATTGTCTAGAGTTGATGGATTTGTCAAGGGATAGATTAATGGACTCCATGATGAGACTTGGGAACCTATCGTCCCAAGCCCATTTTGATGTTCATTCATGGCTAAGTAGCATTCTCACCAACCATGTTACTTGCATAGATGGGCTAAATGGCCAGGCCCAGTCTATCATGGAGCCTATGTTGAATGATTTAGTAGCAAGAGCAAGGACTTCCTTGGCCTTGATGGTTGCAATTGCACCACCAAAGAATGATAATAATTTACCAACAGTTAGTGATGATGGATTGCCCTCATGGGTTAGTGCTAATGATAGAAAGCTTTTGCAACTTTCTGCTAATGCTATAGCAGCCAATGTTGTAGTGGCTAAAGATGGTAGTGGAAAATATAAGACCGTAAAAGAAGCAGTTGCGTCTGCTCCAGATAATAGTAAGACTAGATTTGTTATTTATGTGAAAAAAGGAATTTATAAAGAAAATGTTGAGATTGGGAAAACTAAGAAGAATATAATGCTTGTGGGTGATGGCATGGATGCTACTATTATTACTGGCAACTTGAATGTTGTGGATGGTGCAACAACTTTCAACTCTGCAACTGTTGGTAAAAAATCTTCTTTAATTCTCACTATACTCTTTAAATGTTTTTTGCCGATCGAAACTATTAGACCTAAATTACATATATAAGTATTATTCAACTAGAACAGAACATATATATTAGTGGTACGTAACAATATATATTGGAAGATGAACTTGTTTATTACTTTGGTTGTCTAATTTATTTTTAATGCAGCTGCTGTTGGGGATGGATTCATAGCTCAAGATGTACAATTTCAAAACACAGCAGGGCCACAAAAGCACCAAGCAGTGGCCCTTCGTGTTGGAGCAGATCAGTCCGTTATCAACCGTTGCAAAATAGATGCATTCCAGGACACTCTATATACCCACACTCTCCGTCAATTCTACAGAGATTGTTACATTACTGGCACTGTCGATTTCATCTTCGGTAATGCAGCAGTTGTGTTCCAAAACTCTAAACTCGCAGCCCGAAAGCCCATGAGCGGACAGAAAAACATGGTTACGGCTCAAGGTCGTGAAGATCCAAACCAAGTAACAGGAACTTCAATCCAGAATTGTGATATTATTCCTAGCTCGGACCTTGCACCAGTGAAAGGGTCCGTGAAGACATATTTGGGTAGACCATGGAAAGCGTATTCGCGGACAGTGTACATGCAGTCCAATATTGGAGACCATATTGATCCAGCAGGTTGGTCAGAATGGGACGGTGATTTTGCATTGAAAACATTGTATTATGGTGAGTACATGAACAAAGGAGCTGGTGCTGGAATTAGTAAGAGAGTAAACTGGCCTGGTTATCATAATGCCTTAACAATATCTGAGGCCACAAAATTCACTGTGGGTCAGCTGATTCAAGGAGCAGCATGGTTAAAATCTACTGGTGTCGCTTACACTGAAGGGTTGTGAGGAACTTGTTTGATTTATAGTATATATTATTATGCTTGCTTGGTGATTTTAATTAAGGTTGTTTCTAATAATATATATTATACGGATGAGCTGTGGCTCTCCGCCCAGTGTGAACGATCGATCATCAAATTAGTAATAAACTTGGCAGGTGTTATTGTAATTAAAGTTAACCTCTTTTTTACGTTTCATTACTGCAATTGATCATTTCGGGTCTTAGTGAGTTACCGTGGACATTATTGCAGTACTTTTTTTACAATTTAAAAAGAAAGTAAAACGCCACATGACATGATCTGAGAATTGAATGTGCCCTAGCTACAAATATATATACTACTCCATCTGAGAATTAATGAGTCGTACAAGTATACTATGTACAAGTTACGATGTTCTGACAAAGAAAGGAAACAAGAAACAAAATCTGCATTTCCAAAACACGGCAGAACCAAAACCGTGGCACTTGGTGTTATTGGGGACAAATCCGTCATCAACAGCTGCAAAATATATTCGTATCAAGACCCACTCTACGCCACAACCAACGTCAAATCTACAAGGATTGTTACATAACTGGAACCGTCAATTTCATCTTTGGTAACATCTATACATATATATATATTGAAGTGTATGACAATCTCTACCACGTATATGTAGTTATAACATATTCAACAACAGTATACATGGAATCTTACATTGAGAATTATATAGATCCAGAAGGTTGGCCCCATGGGATGGTGATTTGGGCTTGGACACATTGTACTATGGTGAGTACAAAAAAAATGGGCCAGGTTCTAATACTAGCAAAAGTGTAAATTAATACACCATGTAATTACTCAAACTTCTGTGACTATGAAATTGACTGTCTGATGCTTCAAGGAGGTTCTTGGATTAAAGATACTGGAGTGTCCTTCGTATTTGAACTTTCAAACTAGTAGAAAGTTAGTCATTTGCTAGCTAAATATACAAGAATATATATACTAGTTTGTATCAAGAATGTATATTTTATGTATATCATATGGTAATATACAAAAAATATACATTTCTTGATTATTACTTTTGATGCGCGATTACAACTAAGGTAGTTCCCCCCCAAAAAAATGCATTTGGAAATGAATGATTTTGAGCTATTAGGTAATACTACTTCTACAATACCCGATGAGTTGGGCCGATGTCAGATCATCATTTTTTGTAATTTAAACTCGAAACCTTTTACCGACTGAGATCAAAAACTATAATATAGGTGATTAACCCTAATGTTTACATGCCTAAATTTGTATTTTTGGACCTGCATAGGCTAATCTAATTGTGAAATCAATTTAATTAGCAGGTAGAACTACTCAATAAATGTAGGTTTTTACCTTTTACGGCAGATAAACTATTGGCAATTTAATTTCATCATTAGATTATTCACTCGACAAATGCATATCAATTTCCAATTGATAGACGTACTTTGAGCCTTTGATCTAAATGTTGTTTAATTAAAGGGAATTCTCCGCATAACAATAAGAATTATTGTCGTATGACCAGAAAGATTTAAAAAAAAAGACGTAAAATACAATATATCTAATGTAGTTCGACTTTTTCTCAAGTCATGTCCATAGCTATCTTTGTCAAATTAAAGAAATAATTAATCTCTCACAGTACATCAAGTTGATTCCAATTAATTAGTTATAACATTCCTTTCATATCTATCATCTACAGCTGCATCAAAATTTCCGATGTAACGTCATACAAAACTGATTTATTTTTTAAAATTTTATAATCCAAAACTACTAATTAACACAGAGAATAAAATTCTTGAATAATAATCTTTCAAGATTTGGACTTAAGAATTAAAAGCAGCAGCTGTCTGAAGGTGATCAACACATTTCTAATTGAAACAATATGAAACTTCCACGATGCTGCATTAGAATTATTACGTACAAACGTGGTTCCAACTTCCAATTATTGTTTTTTAATTTTTGTTTAATTTCATTTGCTAAATTACACATAGCAATTAGGTGGGATTTTTGCTAGTGAAAATAAATAAATTAGAGAACGCCACATGACTTGTGTCATGCTACAAATATATTAATTATCTAAAAGGAGAATGATTCTAGGAGACACATATGCAATTTGGATTAAACAATTTAAACTAAAGATTTAGATTCGATTATTTATTCTGATTTCTTACCTTTAATTTTAAAAAAACCTGAAAGTTGGTAAGAATACCGTTATTTGATAGTACTTAATTAAGGTATCTCAATTCTAACTAATTATTTTGTTCTAAACTAAAGGGACTCGTTAAAAGGAGAAAAAAAATGGACCAATGAGAAAATAGAAGACTTGAACTATATATCTTAATTAATAATTATGAAAAAAAGAATAAATTAAGGATAAGACTTTTATGATTGGCTGCAAGTGGATGGACTTAAATGCTACAAGCATGTATATATAAAAATCTCAAAATATTAAGAAAGGACTTTTGTAATTGAATTAGACTGCAATCCAAAATTGTAGGTTTATTTTTTTTTTAAAAAAAAACAGATTTAAATTGGCATAGTAAAATTTAAAGTCAACAGAATTACAGATGTAAAATACAAGAATATGGGTAAACGGTAATATGATTAATATATACCGCCCTGAATACAGAAGGCATGTCATCAAGATCAACAATAATCTATTTATTATACTCCCTCCATCCATAATTATTTGGCAGGTATACTAAAGATATCCAAAATTAATTGTCAATTTAAACAATCAAGAAACAATTAATCACCTTTTTCCAATTCTGCCCTTAATGATAGTGTAGTTCAATTGAAAAGTTATGTGGACTTTTGGTATTCTTGATATAGTAGGATTATATTAGTCAAATTACACCTTCTATTAAATTTTTCTTGAGGGGTGTGCATGACCTTACCCTGACAAACAATTGTGGACGGAGGGAGTATTACTTTGTAAATGATTTGGTACGAGAGTTTTGACCACTGTATGAATAGTCTCTATTAGGGTTCCATCGAAATTAGAGAAATCTGATCCTAAACTAGAAAGAACGGAAATACGGAGTATAATTATCAAAAAATATTGCTAAAAAAAAAATACCATTAGCATAGATCTAATGTATAAGGAAAATAAACACTTAATCAACATAAATCTTAAAGTAGAAGAAAAGTAAGTATTACAAAATATTTTCAAATATATTGTTAATATTCCCTTTCATGAACACTTAATTGTTCTTCTCCATCTCAAATTTCTAGCCCTTCCATTACATATATACTATTAATTAAAAATAATAATGTAAATTTTCTTTTCAAACTGAAGAGAATTAAGTAGGCATGCATGTGGAGAAATATGATTTATATATTCATAACTCTTAAAAATGTAATAAAATGTTATTTATTATCACTCTTATTTTCATCTTTAATATTGTTACTTTGAACTTGATGTTCCCCATTACCTCTTTTCTCAACTCTTTAGCTTATCATGGCATGCTAACCAAAAAAAAAAAAAAGAGCGAGAGGGAGAGAGGAGGAGGAAAGGAAATGTGTTGCTATTGTAAAAACACAAAGGGTCTTAGCGAAATATTGTTTGTTTTTATAATCTTTTTCAAATATATTTTAAATTGGATAACATTATAATAATACATAACACTAATAATATATGTATACACTTTATCCATGTTTATGTGTTCAATCGAAATAGATCATAGTTTGAATGTCTAAATGACATAATGAATTTTTCTAACAAATTTAAAAGATTATCAATATATTTAATTAAAAAAATAATAGATGGTAAACAAGAATTAGTGTGTTATTCAATTTGAGAAAAGAATTCCAAATTTGATAGGGAAAGGATTGATGTGGGCATGGGTGAGTTAGGGACAAGAAATATATAGTAGTGGATGTGGCTAGAAAAGACTTGGTGGGAGGAGTGGAGGGTGGGTAGGTAGCATATGGGATTGAGTTCCATGAAGAAGAATATAAATTAACATGTTATGTTTGCCATTCCAATCCCTACAATTAACCAAACTATACATTTTCTGATGCTGAAATTTTATCTACCTAACCACTCCCACCCAATACTATCAAGAGAAAAGAAAAAAAACTCAGACTCCGTTTGCTTAACTTTAAAAAATAGTAGCTTTTAAAAAAGTTAAATTTTAATAACTTTAAGTTAAAAAGTAAGAAGTTGGGGAGTATCTACTTTTAACTTTTTAAATTTTATTTTAAAATATTTTTAACTTTGTCAAACACTTCCAAAAACTAAAAATGACTTAAAAATAGGTAGATTTAATCAACTTTTAAACCGAATCCAAAGAGGCTCTCAATCTCTCCTCTTTTTCTTTTTTCTTTTTTCTTTTCTTGGAAATTTGGGATTTTTAAATTATTATTTTTAAAAATTTAATTTCAACAATTTTCAATATATTTGTAGTTATGTACTAGAAAAGAAAATGACAGGACTCCGCGATTTACTCTTTCAACAACAAAGCCACCTATACGCCAACAAAACATTTACAACACTACTTATAACAATAACCCATTAAATGTTATTTATTTAATTTATGTTGTAGTAGTGGAGTATATATCATATTATTTTCCATTTTAATTATGAAAACTAATTCAGTGGGATATCCTATTTCTTAAATTCGTTGCTATTTTTATATTGTTATTATTATTTTGGAATTATTACGTTGTTTGGTCCCTTGATTATTGATAAATCTTGATTTTAATCCTCATTTTATTTGACCAAGTATAATTCAACCTTCAATTACATGAAATGTGCCTTTTTGGTCTATTTATATATATATAAAATTATATGTGATTTTCAGATAATTATTTTCTGAACTATATTAGGTTTAATATGGAGTAACAACACAGATTTAACATATTCTAATACATAGATAATTGAGTGATTCAAGATTTAATAGTTCCTTAAATTTGTAAAGATTTACTATCAAAAGAATAAATAATGCACCCATCAAATTTTAAATATAGAGTAATAACACAAAGTTAAATATATCGATAATTGAGTAATTTAACACTTAATAACTTTTTAAATCTATCGATAAATTGAATGTTAAATGTGCAAAACCGTGAAGACCAAAATAAGGATTTGTTGATATTTGAGGGAATAAAAGTGTGATTTTCCTATAATTTCAGAATATGAATCACACCCCACCCCCAAACCCCCTTTTGTAGTCTGTATGTTCTTTGTAAACTAACCTCAACCCCTTTCTTTTTTGTGAGGTTTTCGTGGTTGTCCACCTCTAACTTTCTCTCTTTCCCCTAATTCTTCTTCTTCAACTCTCTATTTTTGTACCATTTGCCACTTTTCTCTTTCTTTCCCTTTTCATTTCTCACATTTTCCCTCTTCCGCCTTTTTTCTTGATTTCAAACTATTGTTTTTTGCATGGTTGGTTTCTTGGTTATTACATTTTTATTATGCCTAGATTACTTGAAGAAAGATGATGGGCAATGCAGCAGTAAGTTGAGGAGAAGTAATACCCCTTTCTTTTCTATCAGATTTTATCAAGAAAGGTATTCTACTCAACCCCCAAGACAGAAAAAAGATTCAATCTTTACATCATGCAATTTCTGTCTGTATGTTGAGAAGGGTAATTAAAGGTCAAATTTTTATAGTATTGTGTTTGCATTTTTTGGTTTAGGCAAAGGAATTGGTTCTTCACATTTAAGTGCTGCTTCTATCTGTATTCTGTTTCATCTCTGAGCAGAGGGTGTTTGTTGTATTGGGGTTTTACATACTCTTCTATGGGAACCAAAATGAAGGGGATCTACAAATACATTTCTAATATTTTTGGTAATTCCCTTTTTTCCCTTTAGCCCCATATCCCTATTTTAGTTTTTGAGTTTATTTTTTTTATTGTGATTACAGTTGTGAAGGAGAGGGAGATAGAAATTGGATTTCCAACTGATGTTAAGCATGTGGCACATATTGGTTGGGATGGACAATCAGGCAATGCACCTAGTTGGGTATGTTTTTAGTTTTTTTCACCATTCTTTGGTCCACATATTTGTATCTGCCCTTTTCTAAATTCATCATTTTGTAAGAAAGATTCTTTTCTTCTTTTTTTAATTTATACCTAATATTTTGTTTCTTTGGAACTTTATAGATGAATGAATTCAAGACTGGGCCTGATTTTGCAGCAACTTCTATTGGTAATTCTGGTTCTGCACATTCTCCATGGGCATCACAAGGTTAATATTTTACCTCTAAAAAACTCTCCTTTTCCCTCTTGTGTGCTCCTTTTACTACCAATTGTCATGTGACAAGCCAAGAATAATGACTAAAGATGTGTTACATATTATTGAATAGTTGGAATCATTTGGAAAGAATCAAGAAAAAAAAGCAAGTGTCTGATATGTTGCTTTAAAACATGTGCAGTGTCTATAATCAGACAATGTCCCAATGGCTGTAGGGTTTTGTCACGGGTTGAGATGTTGATTGAAATATGATAAACTTGTCCTATGTTTTGTACAAATGTATAGAAAAATCTGTTAAAATGGACAGGACAATTCTTTCTTTTATTTGTTTTATAGTTTTCATCTTGTTTTGTTTTTCTTTGAAGGGTGTGTATCTCCTAGGAGAATTCAAATTTACATTTTTAAATGCATGAGATTTCCGAATGACATATTCTCAAGTGTTATTTGAAATGAATCAAAAATAAGGTTGAAATGAAATGTGACTGCAGTTTGCATTTGTAATCCAAATTATATTAGGTAAATCTGAGTTGGTGCGAAAAGTTTAAGCTTGTGAAAATGAATTTACATAGGGCTAAAGTCCTCAATCCAAAGGGACCCCAAAGATTCTTTGCCTCAAACCAGGGAAAGCTTTGGACTTATCTGTCACAGAAAGGTCTTTAACTTGGCACCAGAAAGGGACAGTTTTTGACGTGCTTTTCTAAAATTAATCTTGGCTGTTGGGCAAATATTGTCTAGTACCAATGACACACTAATATAATAATTTCATAATATCAAGATTACCAAAGAATCCCTTGTTAAAAGGTTAGAAAGGAATATATATCTTGTAAATTATTCTTTGAGTCGGAATCATTCAATTCACTAGTAATACAGGCATTTCACTCAATTAAGCTTTCATCTTAGTTCTCTTTGAAGCTAAGCTAATCTAAGTTTCATAAAGTATTCTGTGTTTTTGCCTCTTGGATAAGAAAGCTAGAAACTAGTGTTACTAAGTTTTCTGGTACACTCCTTTAGATTACCATTATGCGTTATCACTTATTTTGACATGTGACATTCAGCGTAAAAAAATTGATCAGGGGAGTGCAAGTTTCTTGTGTTTTTCTTGAAAGAACTTTGATGCATAAAAGATTCTTAAATGCTGGCAATGCAGTCTGTTTATAGGTCACTCAACTTGGTTGCATTGCTCTTGGCTAATATATTTGAGTGCAAACTCATTACCAAAATCTTTACATATTCTACTTGAAGCGGTTCATAAATGTATATCTGAATTTCATGTGATGGACTGATTTCTAATACCAACTTTTGGAATTTCTTGATATAAGTTGATTCACAAAACTAGCTGAAAGTTTGTTATAGAAGATGTATCGATCCTGATTTTCTGTAGATACTTACTTTATGGTTCTTATCCATCTTTTTGACAGATTACACAGAGTCAATGAGACAGCAACAATCATCTGATCTTTACAGGGACGTAACACCTACAGTGGGTCCTAAGAAACAAAAGCGGAGGAAGGCCAAGTCGACATCCTCTCCTAGGTCTGGTTCATCATCCTCGTCAAGGTCATCACGAGCAGAAAAATCCAAGACTAAATTTGTCGAAGGCAATGCTAAACCACTAAACATAGAGGTGGCTTAATGGTACAAACTTGTAGCTTAAACTGCTGAAAATTCTGTCATTGCCTAGCTATCAAAGTTGTTCATAGTCCTCATGGAAGGATCCACGAGAAAGATGAGGAGGGTATAGAAACTTGAGTAGATGTAGAGAGTGTTACACTACAAATGTTATAAAGTAATATGGAAGAAACCTAAAAAAGTAGTAGGAGGGCTTAGAGATGTGAAAAAAACACAAGGTGAAAAACTTAAAAACTTCCAAAACCAGGACAATGTTTTGGGAGAATTATAAATTCTTTTTCCTTTATTTCTTCTATTTATTTTTCTCTTAGTTTTATCGTTCCTCTTCTTGTAACTACAACGAGGAAGGATCGTGTAAAGAGTTGAATCGTTTAGTCTATTGGTTGAAGATTGTACTAATGCTAATTATTTGATTTGAACAATCTCCAGGGATTCTCTCATACTCCTGGTTTTCCTCTAGTTTCATTATATGTAGATATTGGTATTCTTTTTTGTGTATAAGTTATTGTTACTGTTTGGACCTCAATGTCTCCAATAGAATGTTGCAGTTCATGTCCCTTTGCATAAAATCATCTAACAATATGGCCTGTAATTTATTTTTCTTTTATTGAAAAATCGAGCTGGAAAAAGAGTAATAAAACCATGATTTGGACATTGATTCAAAATTATTATTTCATGATGAATTTAATAACAACAGAATCAATACTGCTAAAGGATCTAAGGGCAAAATGGTCAAGTAATTTATAACCAAAATACCAAAAAAACAGAACATAATTAATGAAAAATAAAAGTAAAAAAGATTGAATAACCGTTGGTAGTTTGGTCCCGCCATTTCAGTCGTAGCTTACATGGAGGAAAAAAATTTCATCTGAATTCTGACCAAGTCTTCACTTAAATCAAGATTGTCATCTCAAATATCTCTTTTCTCTTCTTTTTTTCCAAATCTTGAAATCCTATTCAAAATTTGTAGAAAATAATGAAGATGGTCTCAAAATCCATCATCTTTTACATAATCTTGTTTTCTGTCAATATTAAGGCACAAGATTATGATGGTAAATTACCACCTGCAGAAAATAACTGCAATGGTATTTTTTTATCCTATGTATTCATCTCTAGGACGAAAGAGCTTCCGCATGTAAAGAATGCAACTGCACAAGCTTGGGCCTTTAAGGCTACAGCAACAGTACTTAATGCAGGTATATATGAGCTCAAGAACTGGAAAATCTTCATCGGGTTTCAAAATCGCGAACTTTTAGTCTCAGCTAGTAATGCTGTTTTATTAAGTGGTGATGATTTTCCAGCTCCTGTTGGAAATGGAACTTACCTAGCTGGCTATCCTCAGGCAGATTTGAAAACGTCGATTGATACTGCTGGTGATGTTAAGAAGATTCAAGCAGAGATTGAGTTAACAGGTACACAATTTGGAATCAAGCCACCAGGTTATCCCATGCCTAAAACTATTAAACTTTTCAATGATGGATATAAATGTCCAGCAGCGAAACGCAAAGGTAAGTGTGTAAATCAGCTACATTTTTTTCGCGAATCTTGATTGAATTCTGAATCTTTGTTTTTGTATATTGTGTGACAGCAACAAAAATGCATGTCTGCTGCGTGAAAGATCCAAAATTTAAGGTTAAAAATTTCACCACCAAGTATTTCCCACGGCAAAGTGGTGATCTTTTGATCTCTTATGATGTTATGCAAGCCTATCCGAATAACTATCAAGCACAAGTGACCATACAAAATAGTAATCCTTTGGGACGCCTTGATCAGTGGAATTTAACCTGGGAATGGATGAGAGGGGAGTTCATATACTCGATGAGGGGTGCATACACTCGCAAGAAAGACTATTCGAATTGTGTCTATGGTGCTGCAGGACAGTACTATAAAGACTTTGATTTTTCTAAAGTTTTGAACTGTGAAAAGAAACCTACTATAGCTGATTTGCCTCGAGAAAGAGCTCAAGATAAAGATGTAGGTATGTTGCCATTCTGCTGCAGGAATGGTAGCATCATGCCCACTGTAATGAATGCAACCAATTCAAAGTCTGTGTTTCAGTTACAAGTCTATAAGCTTCCACCAGATTTGAATCTAACAGCTCTCTACCCTCCCGAAAGATGGAAAATTGTCGGTCTACTTAATCCGGATTATAAATGTGGACAAGCCTTAAGAGTAGATGAAGCACAGTTCTTAGATCCAACTGGACTTCATGCTACTGTAATAGCTATTGCAAGTTGGCAAATAGTCTGCAATATCACAAAGCCAAAAGATAGAGCGAATCGGTGCTGTGTTTCATACAGTGCCTATTACAATGATTCTGCAATCCCCTGCAACACTTGTGCATGTGGTTGTGACAATTCTGTCAAATGTAGTCAAAATGCACCAGGACTGCTTCTTCCTCCAGAAGCACTTCTGGTGCCATTCGCAAACAGAAGAGAGAAATCCTTGTATTGGGCTAAACTAAAGCACTATCATGTCCCTAAGCAGTTACCTTGTGGCGACAAGTGTGGGGTTACCATAAACTGGCATATCGATTCAAACTACAAATCAGGGTGGACTGCTCGGATTACTCTATTCAATTGGGGAGCAGTTAATTTCGTGGACTGGTTCGTTGGCATCCAGTTCAAGAAAACAGGTTCAGGATTTGCACAAGCTTTTTCTTTCAATGGAACTTTGCTTCGAAACATAAATGACACAATTTTCTTGAAAGGACTACCTGGTTTAAATTACTTGATGGCAGAAGCTGATGGACCAAAACCTGGAGACCCTAGAGTACCCGGAAAGCAACAATCTGTCCTTAGATTTAATAAGAAACACTTAAAAGGTATTGATATATTAAAGGGGGATGGATTTCCAACAAAGTTGCTATTCAATGGGGAAGAATGTGCACTTCCCACACATCTTTTAGCAGCAGATGGAAGAAAATGGCGTGCAAAATCTTGGGTAATCGCCATCATAACATTGTTAACCTTCTTGCTGATGCTAAAAGACCTTCAATGATTGAAAGGTGATCATGTTTTTGGCTTGTACATTTCAAGTAAATGGAAGGAGATTCTCAAGTGAAACATATAGTTGACACTCTGCCAGGGGAAGTTTCCGTTACTAACCTCACATTAGTATAGCACCATGTCCAAATATGATAAATGGATTGATATTCTCAGCATTAAGCACACATGTATCGTGTTTTGCAGAATGATTCTTCTGGCTGTGCGCTGCAAATTAATGCACATTGATGCTCATTAAAGCACCAAAAGTCCAAAACACTGCAAATGAAAATAAAAATAAAAAAAACGAAGAAAGAGTTATTTCATCCAAGAACATGGTCTTATTTGTACCAAATTTGGAGGATCATAAGCAGGCATATGGCTTTCTTGGTACTCTTAAAAGAGAAAGTATGCAGTTTGTATAAGATAAGCTCCATTTATCATGTGCCTTTTCCATATTGTGTGAACAATATCTATTTCATGGCAAAGGGAAAACTCCTTATGATTACAGTTGTTGTGTTATTGTTCTAGTGTCCGTGTTCTATGCTTTTAGATAGGCACAAATCACAATGGCCAGGAAAAACCTTACCCGCGCCTAGTGTTTGCACCAAACACATGTATCTTGCATAAAACCTTAATTTTATCATATGTGATACGTATTTGCACTTTAAATTTGTGATTTCTATGATTTATTGTCTAATTTGGTGCAAACACCGAAGGTGGATAAGTATATTTATTTTGAACAAGTTGTATTGTTGCAGTAGTATATTTGTAATACATGGAAACAAGAGCACAAAGCACATGTAGATTAAAAGTTACGAATTCAGCCAAAAACTGATCAGCTGAAACAGAGAGTGTAATGTACTCGAATCCAGCGATAACTCTAACTCGTTTCTCAACTATATTAATTAGGCTAAAGATCAATTACAATTCTACCAAGTAAAGGCAACAACTCAAAAGGTAAAATCCCAAACAGAAATACAGAAATATTGAAAATAAGAACTAGGATCGACTGACTGAAGAAGGAGACGAGGAGCTAGACTTAGAGAAAGCAGGATGAGAGATCTAGACTTTGCCTAAGCATGATCATAATACGCATAAACCTATTTTTCTCTCATAAGTCTCTATTTATCAATCCGGATCCCACACATAGCCACTTAATCCGGTGTTGGGCTGATTTGCCAATACTGGTCTAGGCCCATTCATAACAGAGAGCAAAAGATCACAACACAGCTGAAAGCTTTTGACACAATCTATATGTTAAATTATCAATCAAATTAGAATTAAAAACGACAAAAACATTCAAAAGGATAGTATAATTGCTTGCTTCATCATCAATCAAAATAAGTACGTAGACTAAAAAAAAAAGCAAAGAACAAATGTTTGAATGCAATTATAGAATTTGAAGAATTAGTCATATCATATTTCAATGCAGAAATAGAGATCATTATAATTTTTTAATTTGACTTGTAATTATCAGGAGAAGCTATATCTGAATTCATAGTCAAAACTAAGTGATTTGACCCTCCCACTTCAAACATTTTTACATAAATTTGGACGGAGTGAGTATTTAATACCCTTTACTCTATCTTTCCGTATTCTATTTTTTCTTTGTAATAGTATAACCTTATTCTTCATATTATTGGTGCATAGCATTATAAAATAATAAGAAATAATATAATTTATTCAAATATTATATTCATCAAAACAACATAATATAATATGATATATCATGAAATCTTACGGTATAGTCATCCAAACAAGTTGTAAGTCAATATCTAACAACCCTAACATGCATGGTAGGCATTGGCTTTATATAATATTTGAAGTGCATGATGTATACATAAGAAAAAATATATATATTACAACACCACAAACTGATTTTTCTGTCTAATAAAAAATTAAAATGATGAACTAGAAGCACAAGGTGTATGTGCCCTATTGCACACACCTTCATGAATCATGTCAGGAAATCTTTTCGATAATATATTTTGTCAGCAAGTTGGGTCAAAACTACGATCATTAAAAGAAAATTGTCATATTTTAGGGTATGATTAGCATGGAAGAAAAATGTTTTCCAATTTTTATGTTTCAAATATTTTTTTAAAAAATAAGTTTCTTACCAATAAAGAAAATAATTTATTTGGTAAAAAATAAGGAAAATAAATTTCATAAATAAACTTCCAAGCTCATTGCTTCCTTCCCACTCTAAATGACCATCTCACCTCGGCATTTATTTTTTTTCTTGAATGTGATTTTAAAACAAAGCTGATTTTAATGCCACACTTTCAAACTCAAAATGGGGGGAACTTTAATTTGAAGGTGACTTGCATATATTTCTCCGTTGAACATGTCTTGATCGACATCTACTACAACTAATTATTTTAATGTATTCTGTCATTAAACTTCATTGTACCATTTATTAGCCACCATATATATAGCTATTCTTATCTAACAAAGATTTTTTCCCACATAATTAATACAAGTAATAAAGAGAATTGGACACCAATTGATCCTGAGGCTAATAAGTGCTTGAACTCATACGTGATGTTTTTATTGTGACTTGTGACCTTCTAGTCACTTACCTCCTCCATTTACTTTTATTTGTTATGATTGATTCGTTTTCAAATAATTAATTTAACTAAATTTTGAAATTAAATTGAGATGTTGTAAAAACTATAAAAAAAAAAAATAAAAAAAAACCATATATCGCCATTAGTATTAAAATTTATACACGCGCACAAACAGTTAATACCTTCATTTTTGTAGTTGCATAAATAGTTAATTTTGGTTATTTTTTTCAATGTAAAATTCCTTTGTGATAATGATACCAAACAATATAATAACGATAGTACGACGCTTAGGTTAATAGGCTTTTATAGCACGTATACCATTCTAGATATGGAAATTTAATATTTGGAGAGCATTAAAATCTAAGCTATATATATTGCAGCAGAAAGAAAAAAGCATGCATAAGTAGTATGGTCCAATTTCAGTTATGATGATATATTCGTTGTATTAATGCGTTGAGACACTCCTTTGAAAATTGTCGTAAACTTTATTATTAATACGAACTAAATTCTTTATTTTGGTATTCATACTGACTTATTCAAACAAGTCCTTACTTGGTAAAAACTCATAGCTCTTCTAGCAATTAGTCAACCAAGGATGAGATATATTTTCTCAAGTCTCGATTTACATGGCCTAGTTAAAATTTTGATATTCAAATTTCTAAATGTATATTGTAAATTTAGAGATAGAAGCTTTAAATTTTTGAACTAATATTTATATATTTGAAAAACTACATAGAAAGTATTAAATAAATATAATAATTTAAAATTTAAAATATTTGAAAGACATAAATAAATTTTGGTCAAAGAAAAATTTGATTAATTTTCGAAATTTCAATTGTACCATATAAATTGGGACGAAGAAAGAAAAGGAGCACCACTTTAATTAGCAAGAAAAAAATATCCCAAAATAAGAGTCATCTTCTAGACAATAATTAGTATATTTTTCAACTATACTCTTGTATTACTCCTTTCGTTCGGATTTACTTGTCTAGTACTTCCTCTATCCAACAATAGTTGTCCACTATTAACTTGACACACACCTTAAGAAACAATAAATAATAGAGTAAAATTACTAGATTATCATTTGACTTTATTAAATTTAATGTTTTGACAAATGTGTTAGATGATAAATAGTATTTACTAACAAGGGTAAAATAGACACAAAAGGTAAATTATATCTTGATTTTCTAAATTGGACAAATATTGTTGGACAACTATTTTTAGTACGATAATGAACAACTATTATTGGACGGAGGGAGTATTTCCTAATTTGATTTCTACTTTTACTTGTCATTTTTGACAAATTAAGAAAAGACAAAAAGAAATTCTACTGTACCCTCAAGTTATTTTTATTTTATAATTTATTTTTACCCTCAAGTTATTAACATTGAGTTAATGTCTTGAAAAATGTAGTGAGTAAATATGTTTGAGAGTTTATCAATTAATAGGGGTAAAATAGTAAACTCACTATACCAATTTTTCTTTTCTTAATAGGTGTGTCAAGTCAAAATTTGACAAGTAAATCCGATCAGATGGAGTAACAAACTACTTCTTCAAAATATCTACTCCCGCCGTCCGTGTTTAGTTGTCATGTAGTGCTTTTCGAAAGTCAATTTGATTAATTTTGAAAGTTTAATTAGATTACATTAATTTGATATTTTAAACCAAAAATTTAGATATTCAAAAACTATACGAAAAGTACTATATATTGCAATTTTTTGCATATCAATATTATGAAAAAAAACACATCGAAAATTTTAGTCAAAGTTCTTATAGTTTGACTCTAAAAAAAATCATGACAACTAAAAGAGGACGGAGGAAGTAGTGAATATGAGTAACTTAGTAAACTATTTATTACTCTCTTATTTGTCTTAAAGGTGTAAAAATGAGCTAAAACTACCCTTATTTGTGACTAAGGGAACATATATATATTTGAAAACCAAAAACTAATTGAGCATGTTGATGACTCTAAATGCACGTAATTAGGAAGATTTTTGTAATTTATAACAGTTAAGTTCCATCTTAAAATAGCCATGCATGCATGTCAAATTGCAGATGATCATTATAATTTCTTCTGTGCTATATCTGCATAAGAAAATAACGTGACCCTGCTACATTTCTGGTAAACCAATCATGACAATATATATATAGCTAATAAAACAAAGATTGAAACTCTTAAATGGTACGTATTGTTCTATCCGTGTCTGCATAAGAGACAAAACTGTTTTGGAGTACTGAAATCAATCTCCGGTGAGAAATTACACTGTCAAAAATGTACTGATCGATAGATTTCGGGGTTGAAACTTGAATCGATAGAAGAAGAGATAGGGAAAGAACAAGTTATGAATTAATTGTGATCTCTTGCGTTACTGCATTTCATCCCCCACACATTAATCATGATTTGCAGGAGAGAAATATTTGAATTAAAACCTAAATGTGTTATAGGTAAGTACGTTGATCATCAAAACCGCGATAATAATAATAATAATGATTAAGGAATTTGAGCAATGATATTGCCAGAGGACTGACTACCTCTGGGCTGTAAATCACCCAATAGGAAATTACATCAATGGCTTAAAAATAGATGATCTCAAATTTTTGACTCGCTTATCTTATGAACAAACCTTCAAGTAAAAAGTCAAAACTTGTAAATTAACATAAAAGAAAAAAGTGAGATTTGAAATTCAAGACCATCCACCTCCAAGTGTAAAGATTTTGCCCTGATGTTTTATTTTTTCCTTAAAAGAGAGTCAAAGTATTACCATAAATACTTGAATTTTTCTTGAAAGAAAATTATAATTATTTTTCATATTTGGTTAGAGGAAAAATTTAGAGATCTATAAATTGAAGATCCTTATTTTCATAACATAACACAACACGTATCCACAATGTAGACATTTAATAGTTTTATTTATGCATGGGGAGATTTTTTCTCTCTACAATTTTAATATTTTCTTATTAGTTTTAAAATATGTAGGCCAATTGGTTATATCATATAATAATACATGTCTTTTAGTATAGTTTTATGTGTCGTTTAATTTATCGCCTTATGATTTACAAATTGTAAGCTTCCACATGACGCCCTAATCCCTTTCGAACCCAACACCAAGACATTCTTGTTACTCACCCTCAAGGAAAATACACTCAATGACCTTCCAAATAGGTAATTTTAAACTTTTGAACCCCTATAGCTTTGAAGATATATATTAAAAAGTCAAAAAGCCAAAACTTGTTAATCTTGTAATTATGCCATGAAGTAAGCAAAATCAAAAATTCATAATCATATATCCACCTTCAAAGTTGTTATTCTTATAAATCATACTATGTATTATAAAAAAAAAAAATTACAAAAATATAGAGACCATGTGGAGTGTAACTCAATTGAAGAGTTCTCTGTATCTTCATTCTAGTTGGGTGGGGTGTTCAAATGTCACTGTATGTCTCTCCCTAAATCCCCCACTTCCCATCCACTCCTTCTTAATAAAAAAAAGATTTATGAGACCTATTCAATGTCTCAATATCAAAATATGGTTCTCCCTATTCATTTTTATTTGTTCCATGTTAACTTGACACATTTTTTAATGAGTACTATATAGAATCACAAATTTATTATTTTTTCTATTTAATAATAGCTGTCAATTAATTTTAAAATAGTTATTCAATAATAAGTGTTCAGTTTAGAAAATCAAGAGATAATTTACCTTTTGTGTCTATTTTACCTTACTATAAAATACAATAAATCATCTAATACATTTCTCAAAACATTGAATTTAATAAAGTCAAATGATAATATAGTAATATTACTCCTATTATTTATTGTTTTTAAGATGTGTCTCAAGTCAATAGTGGACAACTATTGTCGAACAGGTCGGAGGAGTATATCACTCTTTGAAGATTATAAATTCAATGTTTGAAAAAAAAAAACATTGGGAAGTGATTATATAGTTAATAATAAGGTGTAAATTAGAAATTAAATGATAAAATATTATTATCTCTTAACTTTTTAAATTAAACAAGTAAAAATGAATAACTATTTTTAATACAGGAGATACGTAAAAACGGAAGGAAAGTAAGTATCATTTTCTTGCCGGAGAGAAAGCGAGATGACAACGAAAGCACCGTCGTTGTCCTCGGAAAGAAGACGCAACTATCTACAATTGAGACCATTTAAGATATTCAAATTTGATACACTATAAATTATAATCATGTCGGATTCACAATTTCACATCTGCGTATTTCATTTATAGAAATATATTATCTTTTCCAAAAGTTAAAACATATATAGATATTGTTCGAGAAAAATGGGTAATAAATATTATTTTTCAAAATGTAATGTTGATATAATTATGTAAAAGAAAACTAAATGTGGTACGTTGTATCTAACTAAACCGTAGCCAATTAATTAAATAAAGATTATCCAAAGGTATATATATTATAGGAGACAACCTGAATTTATTCCTTTAATTAATGTGAGAGTAAAGTAGACTTCTAAAACGTTAGCAAATATATTATTAGGCAGACCAGAAGTAAAGATTATAGGAATACTATAGATTTTAGACTTATAACTCCACCTCAAAAGTAATATATAATGAGGTCTAAATTATTCAAAATCATATAGAAAATAATACTGATTAGGAGTGTGACTTTGGGTGTGTTTGGTATGAAGGAAAATATTTTCCGGAAAATGTTTTCCAATTTTTTCATGTTTGGTTGGGTAAATGTTTTCCAAATCAACTCATTTTCCTCAAATTTAAGGAAAATGACTTCCCTTAAAAAATTAAGGAAAACATTTTCCAAAATTTTCCTCCAATTTCAAATTATAATTTTTTTTGTTGAAAAAATAAATTTAGAGCTTATTTTTTAAAAAAAAATTTCAACTTCAACTTTTTTATTTTTTTACCCCACCCTCACCCCGACCCCCCTACCCCCGCCAGCCCCCTACCACCCTCCCCAAAAAAAATAATTTAAAGTTTGTTTTTAAAAAAATATTTCCAATTTCAAATTTTTATTTTTTCACCCCACCAACCTTCGACCCCCCCCCCTCCCCGGCCAGCCCCACTACTCCCTCCTCCCTCCATTAAAGTTTGTTTTTAAAAAATATTTCCAATTTCAAATTTTTATTTTTTCACTCCACTCCACTCCACCCCCACCCATGACCCCCCCCCCCCCCTCAATCCCCACCCCTCCAAAAAAATATTAAGTTTGTTTTTTAAAAAATATTTTCAATTTCAATTCAAAAATTATTTTGTACTCTTTAGTAAAAATAAAAGATATATTCTCAAAAATATTTTTCATTCATAAATCAAACACCATAAAATCTTTTCTGGAAAATATTTTCTACTCACCAACCAAATATGAGAAAATAAATCAAAAATCTACTTGTTTTCCAGGAAAATATTTTCCTTCATACCAAACACACCCTTTATGTAACAGATTCTCATACAGATACAACTATTGATTTTGTTAGAGATTTTTTAAAATAAATAAAATAAAAAAATCAAAGATAAGGGAAGAAGAAATTCAAGGTGAGAAATTGAATCCTTAATTACTAACTACAGAGATAGAGTTAGGCGGGCGTTCGTGGGTTCGAATGAACCACTAGCTTTTACGTAAACATGTATTTGTATTAAAAATTAATATACGTAATTATGTTGTTAATTTGTGAACCCCTAACAAAATTGATTGATCGCTTAATGGTGAAGAAGGGGTGGTGGAAATGTGTTTCACACTAGTATTGTGGGTTCAACCCCGTTATCAACAAAAAAATTCTCTTTATTTTCTTTAAATGAAGCATGTTTTGCAATATTTTTCTCTTTTGTCCTAATATTTAGAAACCTCAAACTCTTAATTATGACTTCACCTTTGACTAACTAAGTGGAAATTTATGTAGTCAACCAACTGAATTTTCAATACAAGAAAAGAATGCCATTACATTGTAGGTACAACAGTATTAACAAGTAGTACTTGCTACTATTAGTCATTAATGGTGCTCAACAGAAAATGAAATTTTTATTGATGATATATATACTGTTAGCCGGTAGGCGATAGGTCCGGCTTATAATAATTTAATAATATATGTCCTTTTATTAAAGAGTAATTAATTAAAAAATGTTATGATGGAATGTAGTCTAGTCTATTTAATATGTGCTTGAAAATATATCATCATATATTTTAAAGGATATGGCAAAAAATCAAATTAACCGAACAAATCGATAAAATTAGCCGAACCGAAAATGAAGTGATGAAAGTTTGTCTAATTGGTTTGATTTGATTCCAACATTTGAAAACTCAACTTGATTATTTTGATTTTCTTTTAGGTTAAGTACATCGATAATTCTATAAATTTTATTTGGGACATTCAAATTATAACTTATTTCAATTGATTATCTGAAAACATGATAAAATGGTACTATATTGTGCACATTCAGTTCAAATAATTCTCAAGTCTAATTATGTAAATAAGTTAACCACATAAAATATGTTACCTCCTTTAATCATACATATTAGCCTTAAAAAAACTGAAAACTCTCATATCTATTTCAAGTGAGGTTGATGTCCATAATTAGGACATAACATATTTTATATAATTAACTTAATTGCCTAGTAAATATTTGTGAACACAAGTGAAAGTTTTTTAAGATTTGGATGGAAATTATCTAATAAAAATATTTATCATGTGTTGAAGTTCTCAATAGAAATAAATGATAGTTTGAATATATATAAATAAAATTTGCGAATAAATTTAAAATACCGTCAATATATTAAGTCTTTCTTTTAAAGGAAAATCGACCTAAATTGGATCATGAACCCCTAACGATTATATTCTGAATTAACTTGCCGCAGGGGCGGACCCACATGTAGTCGTTCGGGTGCTCAAGCACCCATTAACCTCGACATAAAACTGTTTATATATATAGAAACATGAAGAAAAGGACGATCAAGGACAAATCCATAAATAAACAAAATGTACAACTTAATAGCAATTGTACTTCGTGCATGGAAGTATCAAATTCCAGAAAAACCACCCAAATTCTAGCATATTATTGAGGCCACATGGCTATCCACACGTTGGAAGAGTAAAACAAATCACATGGACTTCTATAAATATAGGGCCCATTATTATCTTCAAAGTTATCACAGTAGTTTTCTTATATATTTTTAATATACTAATAAGTTAATAGTAACATTCAAAAATCATATAGAGTACTTTTTTTCTTTTTCTTTAAGTGGTGTAACATCCAATCTACTTAATTGTTGTATTTTTTTATTCCTTCTCAAATTCATAAATAATTTATATTCATCATATTTACGAAAAACAATTAATTTCATATAAAAGGCTATTATATATATAAATATATACACTAGACACAACATTCCGTATTAGCAAAAACATAACATAATATATATATATGTGTGTGTGTGAGAGAGAGAGATAAATAGAATTTGGAGAGTCGGTCAATTTTTAATTGTTTTAAATATTAAAAGTGTTAATTATTGTATTGTATATTTTTTAAATTTTTAAGTTGTTAATTATTATGATTTACAATATTATTTACGTCAGTTTTAAATAATGTATGTTACTTCATCTTATGTGGCACTGATCGAATTTTGAAAGTCAATCAAAATTATTACATGTCTCTTAAATATTTAAGTTGTTAATTATTGTGATTTATAGTAATTTTTTATGTTATTTTTAAATAATTTATGTTACTTTCTCTGTCCTAATTTATGAGACATTAATAGAATTTTGAGAGTCAACCAAATTTATTATATGTTTTAAAAAATATCTTAAATTGTTAATTATTGTGATTTATAGTATTTTTACATCATTTCAAATAATATATGTTATTTTGTGTGTCTTAGTTTATGTGTTACTGATAGAGTTTTGAGAGTCAACCTAATTTTTTTATGTCATCTAAATATTATAAATTTCTAATTATTGTAATTTATACATATTTTACATAAATTTTAAATATATAAAAGATTTTTAAAAAAGTAAGACAAATTAATTATGACGAAGAAAATATAAATTAATATGAATTCTGGAAAAAATATTAACTCTATATCATTCTATCTAAGAAAAGAATATAAAGAAAATAGAGTGTCATACTAATTATTAATCATTTTTCTGTTATTATTTAAGATAAATTACACGTTGAACTTCATGTAATAATGAGATGCGCTTCTTAATTCTAATTTTTACTTGTGAACAGTAAATTAAAAATATAGGCATTTAAGAAAATAATATATAACAATTTAAGATAACAAATAAATTATTCTTAAAATCTATAAATTTATATCAGTATGCGATAGTAAATAGAAAATTAAATTTAAATCATGAGTATTTCCAAAATAACAAATATTCCCATAATTAATACCGACAATACCTGAAATTTGTTTTTGAATTAATCTACATTATTACGTTATTATATTTATGCTAAAAGTTTGATTGGGGAAAAATATTGATCAAATTTGATTTAATATTTTAGTTAACAATTTTATTTATTTTTTTAAATAAAAAATAATAGTAAACACTTAAAATTTCTCTATAAAAATTTGATATTAAATTTGTAACTAATTATATTGGGCCCGTATAGGGGCCTTCAGTTATCTAATATTTATATATATATATATATAGTAATTTCTTCTAAATTTGAATATATGAAATGTTCGGCACCTAGTGAACAAATCTCTTGATGGGTGCATTGGTCTTAATAACAAATATCTAAGCTTTGTTTTAAGAGGAGGGTCAAGGGTTTGATTCTCATTTTGAACAATTATTTACACATTTTCTATTTTCCTCTTTCTCTCCCAATATAAACTCTCACATGTTTTACTTTTTTTCCTTCTTCTTTTTTATTACCTTTTTTATACTTTAACCTTTAGTCATAATTTCATTTACGTTTTATGAATTTCTTGTGACATGATAAAATTAAAAAGTCATATTCAATCACTTTTTTATTTTTCTTGAGAAATTTTGACTATTTAGTTGAGAAATTCTTTAAGATAATTTTTTTCCCTCAAAAACTGAAAGGTTGTTTTGTTTGTTTTTGTAATAGCAGTATTAATCTTTATTTTTCTCATTAATGTTTTAAACATCACATTTAAATAACTATGCACCTATACTATGTGATTTATAATAATTTTATATTAAAAGAAGTGAGCACCCACCAGTGGCAGAACTAAATTTTGGCTAAGGAGTATCAAAATATAAAGTAGTGAAATTGTATAGAAGCCAAGGAGTGTCAATATGTAATATATACACATAAAAAATATTTTTATTCTACCCTCACAATGTAACCTTCCGACGAAGGGACCCCTCAACAACATGTGGCTCCACTACTGGCACCCACAAACCGAAAATCTCGGATCCGTCACTGTAATTTGATATTATAAAAGTAAAAAAAAAGATATATTTTTCTCTTTTTGTTTTATTTGTGTTTGCTTTGGAATAATAAAAAGAAGAAATGGGAGAAAAATCTTCATTTATTCTTTTTCTTTATATTGGTGATGTGCTCGAATAACAACAACTTAAAAGGAGGATTTGTAAAGCTGAATTTGTCAGGGTTAAAATATTAAGAAAAATTCATTAAAATGTCCTACTTATGATTGCATTATTCATAACGCCAATATAATTAAGACATCAAGACGTTCATAGTTTTGTAAGCAGGGAAAATTAGAAAATGCATTCGTAGTAACTTTTTTTATACACTCATAAATTCTAATTTAATTTGGTGCATGTGACAAAATTAATACAACATTCATCCATTTTTACTTATTTATTTATTTATTTAGTATTGACTTGACATATAAAAAAATAAAAATAAAAATAAATTTTATTTTATTTTTAAACATAATAAATTTAATATTTTATATATATATTTTTTATTTTATTTTAAAATTAATAATTATTATTAATAATAAAAAATAAATCAAAAATAATAAATTATCTCTTCATTTTAGTCTTTAGATAAGAGTTGTTTAAGCAACGTCAGCTACAGCATAAGGCAAGTAAAGCAAAGATTTTAGGCCCACAATTTTTGCAGTCTCAAATTTTAATAGTAATAATAGGTTTATAAATTAATTAAAAAGATAAATATTTTGAACAATTTAAAAAGAACAATAAATATTTTTTAATAAACTAAGAAAAGAAAATATCAAAATATATATGAACGATTCAAAGTAACAACAATATATTTATTGTGATTGTATAACTGAAGTGTAAACAGGCTAAATTCACGACTTTACCATTACTTTGAGTGAGGTAAATAAATTTTATCTAATAGACATTTGACAATTAACAGAAGTATTTCAAAACAAATTTAAAAAAAAATACATGAGTACTATAGAAGTCATAGTCAAAATCTTAAGAAAAGAAAAGTATTGACAACACGAATAATAAAATAATAAAGCAAAAGAAACAATGATGGTATAAAATTGAAGAATAAGATACTCCATATAGTAATAATAATGATAAGAAGAAAGAGCAGATAAAGGTTATCCAAACCATAACCATGCTCTCCCACAGTTCGACTACCTACTTATGTTTTACCTTAATTATAAATTATTATGCTCTCCTCCTATAATTAAAATTATGCCCTTGATGAATTGAAGATGTGTCATATCAAACAATGCAAGTGTATAAAAATTATTTTTGATTTTCTATTTGAAAGTAACAATTAATATCATTTGTTGACGAGAAAATGGAAAATATTGTGTTAACCAGAAAAGTTCCTTAAAACTTAATAGTCACGATATTAATGTTTTCACAATATTAACTAAATAATTTATGTAAGAATGGTTAGGTGAGCCCTAGACATTGAGCGTTAAACATGTTTAAATGTACTAATGGTCAGGGCATAAGCGTCACAGAGTTAAGTTGCATATGTAAGTTTCAAAGGCTTTTCCGTTTTTGACATTAATTATTCCTAAAATGCATGAATGGTTAGGGTATAAGCGTCACAAATTAAGTCCCACGTGTAAGTTTTAAGGTGTTTCAACATTATTTCACCCTAGGGCAAGCACCAAAACTGCCTTTGAAAACATTATTATAAAGAAATGAAACTTGAGTTTAGCTCGACCTTAGAAGTAATATACGAGGGAAAATTGTCCAAAAATTATAGAAGGACATCATCCATCCTATTATCCACCAATGTGAGACTCTTTGACATGCATATCTATTTTCCTTCTTTTAACTTGTTACCATCAATTATAATAATCCTCAAATTAGATCTCATAATCAATAATATTGTCATAAGTTAATCGCTTACTCTTCTTATATCTAAACTTCCCTTCTTTTAATTTGTTACCACCAAAATAAATCTAATTATAAATTTTTGATGATCCTACTCAAACTAGATCTCTTAATCAATAATATTGTTATAAGTTAATCACTTACTTTCCTTCTATCTACTCTCCTTCTAATTTGTTGCCATTGAGTAATTATGATATGAATTTACAATGATCCTACTGAAACTAAATACAATATTGTTAAGCTAATCACTTACTTTACTTAATCTAGATTCCTTCTTAAATTTGTTACCATCAAATAATCTGATTAATCAGAATTTATAATGATCCTACTCAAACTAAATTTCATTATCAATACAATATTCTTAAGTTAATCAATTACTCTCGGTATATCTAGTTTCTTCTTTAAATTTGTTACCATCGAATAATTCTTAGTTAGAATTCATAATGATCCTACTCATGATCCTAATACTCAAACTAAATATCATAATATGTGTAATATTGTTAAGTTAATCAATTACTCTCCATATATCTAGTTTCCTTCTTTAAATTAGTTGCCGTCAAATAGTTCTAAGTACTGAATTTGTAATGAACCTACTCAAACTACTTGCCTTCTTTTAATTTATAATGATCCTAATAATCAAATCAAACAACTTGCCTTCTTTTAATCTATAATGATCCTACTCAAATTAAATTAAAACACACTATAAATGGGAGTATTAGATGGAAGTCATAATTAAGTTGTTTCTACCATAGTCCCTATATTAGAAAATTTAAACATCAAAGATGAGTTGCTGCCAACTTCTCATTTTCTCTCTCAACAATAGCATTAACACCTCCCATTAATGCTATTTCTTCCTCTCAATAACCTCTGCTATAATAATAACTCCCTTCATCTTCTCCACCTGTTCCCTATAATCCCTCTTTTCCCCCCTTCTCCATAGCCCCTTTAATTCCCTTCACAAGAAAAAATCATTTTCTTCTTCATCCATGTAAACAACCTCAAAAAAAAACACACACACAAAGTTTTCAGCCTCCAAAAAGTTTGACCAGATCTGGATTAATTTTCTACACTTCTTGTTTTTTCAATCCAAAGGCTTCATAGAGAGTAAGTTTACTTTTTTTTTTTCTTCTCTTGAATTGTTTACTCAGTTGAACATCCTTCGTCAGAAAATTATACTGCATATATCTCTGTGTAAGATAAATTATTGTTTTTTCATACAAAAATGATGTGTTGAATTTGCTATTTGTTATATATGCCATTGTTGAGAGACTTGTATAGGAGTGAAGTTTGGACTTTACCAGATATTAGTTGTCACTATATATATGTTTTACCCAAGTTTGAAAAAGGAAAAGAAAAAAAGAAGACCTTCTGTCCGTGTTCACACTTTGAGTCAACTTTATGTTTATTTATTATTCCAATTTTTTCTCATTTCACTTTTGGCACAGTCAAAAAGAATTAAATTTTATTTTCCTTGTCACATCAAGACATAGAAAAGAATAGAATAAAAACAAACTCGTCTTTGTTTTGACGTCCCAAAATAAAATGAGGTAAAAAATATTTAAGTTTTCTATACATAGAGACAAGCAAGTAGAGAGTGTGGTGGGGGTTGGGGGTTGGGGGTGGGTTTAGGGTTTGAAGAGATTTATTTGTGTATATATATGCATCATATAGTGAGAAGTTATACAATCACATCAAGAATGTCTTCTTGAGAAGTTCAGTTTTTTGAGTAAGTCTATAATTTGTTCTAGTTACGTTTTTTTGTGTTATCTGTATACGATCTTGAGCTATTTCTCAACAACAACTACACTAATTTTAATTTAAAACCATGGTGGCATGACGAATTAAGGAACCCTAGAACAAAAAATGTAAATTTATAAGTCTTCTCATCCTAAAAATGATCATTTTTAACAATCGTACATGTTTGTGATTTTTTATTTTTTTAAATATCCTTGAACATATGTTGTTGAGCTTTTGCTTTTGTCCACGCTTCCGTATATATAATCTTTACCATGTGTGTTGTTTTGTAATTCACAAAGATGGGCCTTTCTTTTCTTTTTTTTTGCAGATGAGATAATTTATGTTTTTAAGAGAAAAAAATTGAAGAAGAAAAAGGTGATAATCAAGATGTTTAATAGCCACCAGCACTTGCTCGACATATCGTCCTCAGCTCAACGAACACCTGATAACGAGTTGGACTTCATTCGTGATGAAGAGTTCGATAGCAACTCTGGTGCTGATAATATGGAAGCTCCCAATTCAGGTGATGACGATCAAGCTGAACCAAACCAACCTCCAAACAAGAAGAAGCGTTATCATCGCCACACTCAGCACCAGATTCAGGAAATGGAGTCGTAAGTAATTAAAATTTAAATTATTTAATTTATATATATTAACAGTACGTTTATATATAACAATTGTTCCATTTTTTGTGTCATTGTACAGCTTTTACAAGGAATGCAATCATCCAGATGACAAGCAAAGGAAGGAATTGGGAAGAAGACTCGGGTTGGAGCCATTACAAGTGAAATTTTGGTTCCAGAACAAGCGTACTCAGATGAAGGTGAAACTTTTTTTTCCTTAATGTGAAGTTAATGTATTGGATGTAAATAAATATCCAAACATTTTGGGAAAATTGAGATTAATAGATTCGTTCAATTCATATAGACAGGATGATTGAGGTATGTGTTCTTGACAAGTTTTTAATTAGATTGTGATTTATTGTTGTTGTAGGCTCAACATGAGCGATGTGAGAACACACAGTTGAGGAATGAAAATGAGAATCTTCGCGCTGAGAACATAAGGTACAAAGATGCTTTGAGCAATGCAGCATGCCCAAACTGTGGAGGACCAGCAGCTATAGGAGAGATGTCATTTGATGAGCATCAGTTGAGGATAGAAAATGCTCGTCTTAGAGATGAGGTAAGAGTGTTACTTATTAAAAACTACGATATCATTTTAACTTTTGTTACCTTGCCTCAATTTTCAAGTTATTAATATTTCTTGTTGTGTACACCGATAAATGTAGTTACTTTATGAAACTTGTAATTTTAAATGTGTCACGAGATTTAAATAGATATAAAATTTGTTAAGAGTATTAAATAATCTTTAAAAAGGGTGGGAGGGGGAGTGGAGGGTCAATTTTGCCTTTAACGGTTTAAATATACCCCTCCTCGGTTAGGCCAGTCTAGGGTGGAAACTCAATCCTACATAACCCTAATGTTTTGATAAGGTGATGCCAACCCATTTTACACCTCCTCTCCAATTATCCTTCCACAACCAGCATTTCCCCTTATCCTTCATTGATGTGAAACATTTTTCTCTTTAGCAGATTAGTAGTACCTTGCTATTTTTAGAAATAATTTAATTTTAAAATTATAATTTTACCTTTTGTAAGATGATTTCTTATTTTTAAACTATAAAATATCCAAAAAAAATCACTTTTAATTTTGCACACAATTAAACATTGTCACTTTTATTAGGATGAGCAAGAACTTTGTAATAAGAAAATAGTATCACATGAAATGGCATTTTAGGTGACTTGACAGAAATCTAAAGTTATTTTATGGATTTTCCTTTTTTATCATACAGATTGACAGGATAACTGGAATAGCTGGAAAATATGTTGGTAAATCAGGACTTGGCTTTTCTCATCAACTTCCTCTTCCTCCGCCCGAAGCTCCTCGGGCTCTGGATCTTGCTTTTGGGCCTCCATCGGGCCTGCTTGGAGAAATGTACGCTGCTGGTGACCTTCTAAGAAATGCTGTTACGGGCCTTACAGATGCTGAGAAGCCCGTGGTCATTGAGCTTGCTGTTACTGCAATGGAGGAACTTATAAGAATGGCTCAAACTGAAGAGCCATTATGGATGCCAAGCTCAGGCATCATCTCTTCTGAGATTTTATGTGAGCAAGAATATGCTCGTATTTTCCCTCGAGGCATTGGCCCTAAGCCAGCTACACTCAATTCTGAAGCCTCACGAGAATCTGCTGTTGTTATTATGAATCATATCAATTTAGTTGAGATTTTGATGGATGTGGTAAGATGAGATCTCTAATTTTACATGCACCCTTACCTTCCTCGGACCTTGTGTGAACACGGATATGCTTTGTGCACTTTTTCAACTAATTATTCTTGTTATGATTTCAGAACCAATGGACTACTGTTTTTGCTGGCCTAGTATCAAAAGCAATGACTCTTGAAGTCTTATCAACTGGCGTAGCAGGAAATTACAATGGAGCATTGCAAGTGGTATTGTTCAAATTCTACTTAAAATATTTTGTATCCTTGTACTTCGAATTTTTTTATTTTTTTTTAAACAGATGAAATATACTCTAATATATTTTTCTGTTATGTTCTAATTTTAGATGACAGCAGAGTTTCAAGTTCCATCTCCACTTGTTCCAACTCGGGAGAACTATTTCGTAAGATATTGTAAACAACATGGTGAAGGGACTTGGGTAGTGGTTGATGTTTCCTTGGACAATTTGCGCCCTACTTCAGTTCCGCGTTGCAGAAGAAGGCCATCTGGTTGTTTAATTAGAGAAATGCCAAATGGTTACTCAAGGGTATCGACATTCCTCAAATTTTAAACTCTTTATTAGAAGATGATTAAACTCTTTATAATTAATTAAGTGGTAACACATTGTTATTTGTCTAGGTTATATGGGTTGAACACGTTGAGGTGGATGAAAAAGCTGTCCATGACATCTACAAACCTCTTGTCAATTCAGGGATTGCATTTGGAGCAAAACGCTGGGTAGCAACTTTAGATAGACAATGTGAACGCCTTGCAAGTGTATTGGCAATTAACATCCCAACAGGAGATGTTGGAAGTAATAGCAAAAAAATCTCTTCCATTAATTAGTTTGTCAATGCTGTACAATTGTGAATTACTAATGTTTTTTTTCTCCTAATTTCCAGTCATCACTTGTCCAGCTGGTCGAAAGAGTATGCTAAAACTTGCTGAGAGAATGGTGATGAGCTTTTGTGCTGGAGTTGGTGCATCAACAACTCACATATGGACAACGTTGTCTGGAAGTGGTGCTGATGATGTGAGAGTCATGACTAGGAAGAGTATCGATGATCCAGGGAGACCTCCTGGTATTGTGCTGAGTGCTGCAACATCTTTTTGGCTGCCAGTTTCTCCTAAGAGAGTGTTTGATTTTCTCCGGGATGAAAACTCTAGAAATGAGGTAAATCATTAAGCAAATTCGCCTTCAATTAAGTTCACTCTGTTTTATTGTGTGTCCTAAATATATGTGCAGTGGGATATTCTTTCAAATGGAGGGATTGTTCAAGAAATGGCACACATTGCAAATGGTCGTGATCCAGGAAACTGTGTATCTCTACTCCGTGTCAATGTATGATAGCATTATTTAATCCGGTTTGTTAATTTGGCAAAAAAAAAAAAAAAAAGAAATACTCAAAATAAGTATTTCTATTTTTGCAGACTGGAACAAACTCTAACCAGAGTAACATGCTGATACTCCAAGAGAGCACAACTGATATAACAGGATCTTATGTTATTTACGCTCCAGTTGATATTGCTGCAATGAATGTGGTGTTAGGTGGGGGTGACCCTGACTATGTTGCTCTGTTGCCATCTGGTTTTGCTATTCTTCCAGACGGACCAATGAATCATCATGGTGGAGGTAATTCAGAAATCGATTCTCCTGGTGGATCGCTACTAACTGTAGCATTTCAGATATTGGTTGATTCAGTCCCAACTGCAAAGCTTTCCCTTGGCTCAGTTGCGACTGTTAATAGTCTCATCAAATGCACCGTTGAAAAGATCAAAGGTGCTGTAACTTCTGCAAATGCATGATCGAAATCCAAGGTAAAACATCTTTTACACGTGTTTTACTTCCTCTAACTATCCCAGTTTATTCGTAGTATGCATCTCTCTTTTTAGTCCGTGAAATATTGAAAAACAGTTGAACTTAAAATTTCTCATTATACTCACAGTGAAATGATTTTTATCCAACACAAACATCTGTGACTTGTTTTGAAGCTACAAATTTCAATAGCCTTTTACTATGGTTAGTTATTTGTTATGAACACTTGTCTTAGTGCATTTTTTTTTTTGTGATAGGTAGCAGGTGGCCTTGGAGGGGGGAAGAGTTACAAGATTGTGAGATGAAAGGGAAGGAGCTAGTGGAGAAGGCAACCCAAAGGAAATCCTTGCAAGTGGTGATTGCTTTTTTTGGCAAAAAAGCATTTCACTATCCTGCAAGGGTGTAGTTTTTTATTTTAATATAGGGTTTAGGGTAGACTTTACCAATGTTATATTGGTACATGTCAAGAATATTATCAAACTAAGCTAGCAACAAAGCTTTATTTTGTTTTGAACCCTTTTGCTTTAAGGGTTAATTGTTGGGACAAGTTCTCTATGTTTTAAAAAGAAGTTTAGTTTGACTTCTGAAAAGCTTGTGTTATAATTTGCTAGCGCTAGCAAATTTATGGTTTCGTTTTTCTTTGTTTTTGCATTAATTTGAAATATTTTAGTTTCGGATATGTTGTATGGAAGTTGCAAAAAATGATTCGTGAAGAATTAAGCCATGAATTTGATTCATGGTGTTTGCAACTTGTCATACTTGGTCGACAAATGATCAAAATCATTCTTGAGAACTCGTACAAGTACAAGAGTCCAATATTAAGGGCTTATTCAGTATAGAAAAAATATTTTTCAAAAAATATTTATCAATTTTTCATGTTCGGTAAGTCAAATGTTCAGGAAAACATATTTTTTTTAAAAACTTAGTAGTTTCTTACTTCCAGGTGTCTCCAACACATCTCACCTTCACCTCCTACTTCCATAACCCCTATCCCCACCACCCATTCTTCACCCTTCTCCTATAATATTTGTCTAACTTATATATATACAAATATTTTTATAAAAATTTTTTTTTTTTTTTTGGCATATGTAACTAACACAAATTAATACTAATATTTTTTTTATCTGAACATGTTGATCCATTCCTTCCATCAACTTCCAAGGATAGTTAAGGGTCTGCTACAACTTGACAAGTGTCAAATGCCTTAGGACAAAATTTGACAAAACTAATTTTTTTTGTAAGCAGAGTTTTTATGTATATATAGTTTATACCAGAGGGTTATAAAATTATTAGGCCTTCTGGACTGATGGATGATAAAATCCATAGTAGCTTCACAAAAGTCCTACATCGGTAGAGAGATGGGAATCTGATCTCTTTATATGGACTTGGACAAATTTTCCTCAGCTAATTTCTAGGGTTGAGTTAGGCTCAGATATCATATCTTGACACACATGTATGTTGTGTTGAGATCTTTTTTTGTTAATAAAACACCACTCAGACATTATCTGTGTAATTGAAAGAAAAAAAATACTAATATTTTCATGAAAATTATTTTTCTTCGTATCAATCCTACGGGAACGATAAGTTTAATTAATGATGATGATAAGAAAGGGATAAAAACTAGAACATGTTGAAGAAAGTAGAAGAGAGCAGGAGAAGAATTATGTTCTTCTTAAATTAGGTTTGACAATTAAGAAAGAAATGAAAAAGTCAAACTTTGTTATAATTGTACCATATCTGAAAAGAGGACGTTACTGCATATTTCCAGTAATATATTCCGTCAATACAAATCATCAATAACTTGTTCAAACACTATCACTACTACTTTAGTATATATATTCTGCGTTTATTTATAACATTTCTAACTGAAAAATAGACCTATAATGAGAAAATAAAAATATTTCTACGTTGAGTTGGATTTGAGAAATTATGTGAAATAGTACTAGTACATCATTAGCAGGATGTATTAATAATGAATTTTAATGGCAATGACTATTGAAGTTGTTGCATCACATAAATGAACTGTGCAAGACTTTGGTATAATTGGCCACTGTTCAGTAAAGCCAGTTTCACTGGTGGTTCCCATTATGTTTCCTGTACACACAGCATCATAAGTCAAAATATTAAACACCTTATAATAATATACTTAGAAACTTCCCATACTGGTATATCTCAGTACCGACGATGAGACCAGAAATACGTATTTATTTATTTCTTTATTTATATGCTCTCATGGGGCTGCATGATACTACTATGCAATTTGTGTGACTAAATCATGTAGCCTCTACACAATATGCATGGGATATTAGTTGTTCATTTTAATTACGTATTTAGTTTAAGTTATTAATATATAGAACTTATTATAGTTAGGAGTCATTTATTTTTATTAAGATTAAGACGTTTTTGAATTTGAATACACATTTATGATTTAACTATTAAGATATGCATTAATAAGATCTAGATGTCTAGCTAGGGGGATGATGGCTTGAATAAAAAAAGATGTTGTATTAAGATCTAAATTTTAAATAATTAAAAATATTTAATTTTCAACATCTTACTATATAATATTTATCCTTTTTTAATTAAAAATTATAAAATAAACAGACATATCACTTGGAACAATAGATAATTAAGATCTACCTATTAGTGTAAAAAGTTATTACACTTACAATAACGATATTACTTAAAATCATTTATAAACTATTTAAAACAAATTTAAGTGATATACATAAATAATATTGTAAAGATTTTTCCTACCCTCGGTAAAACTTAAGAAGTCATAGCAGATATTAATCAATTTTTTAAGTTACATTATCATGTATATGACTTGAAAAAATAAGTTATCATTTATCCAAATCTTGCCATTACCATTTATAGGAAAACAAAATGCCAAGTGCCATGGTGGATAATGTGAATGAAGGAGATCAAAACTCAAAAGCTTAGTTGAAACTTGAAAGCAAAAAACGTCACTAAATCACTATATATTGTCCCATTGAAATTTTTTGATTGAAATCGTGATAAAATATAAAACATGAGTGTTTTTACATGGAAAAATTAGGAAACTTTTCAATATTTCAGTGAAAATCTGTTTTATATCATGTGTTTTCCCAGTGAGCTAGTTCGATGGAAAAATTATATTTTATAACACAAGTTTTTCATTGAATCGCGATAGGAAAAACTTTTGGGTAGAGAAAACGGCCAAAGCGCGCCGGAGTATACGAACCATGACCAATTTAGCTTTATAATCACTTGATTTATGTTTTTTTGTTACACTTTTAACCCCCTCCTTCTACAAGATGTCCCTTTCAGTTCAGTGGCAATAAAATTGTGACTCGAAAAAAAAAAAGACCTTCTCAACCATGAATAGACAATTATAATGGTATAGATAAAATTTGCACGTGATATAAGAAGCTAGCAGAGCATTTGATGCTAAACATGGACCATAAATCAACTTCGTACGTACAGTATAAATTCGATAAAAAAATATGGTTCATGTTTTAATTATGATTGCGATCGATGATGCGAAGCGCGCAATTTACCTAGCCCTGCACATGATGATAATGAACTATCCAAAATAAATACCAACTATCTGATACATTTTAAATGACACCTTTTTTATTGATATGAAAAAAAAAGGACATCATTTTATATTCAAAACTCGTTTAACTTAAACTTTAATGACATGATCCGACAGTCTGTAGTCATAAATTATTGTTAAAAAATGATAAAAATCCGACATTGGTGGTTAATGAGATGGGTGGACTCCTTATAAGGTTTGCTCCCTTTGAGCTAGCTTTTGGGGTGTGAATTAGGCCTAAGACCTAATTTAACATGATATCATAACACATTAAAGATCACAAAAGTTCTACAAATAGTCTTGGGATGTTAGAAAGCAAGGTTCGAAAGGGTCAAATCTATAATAATTCTATCATATACAATTGAATTACAAAAACTTTTGAATAGGTATTTTACATTTGAACTTATTTTTTCAGGTTAAAAAATCTCTTTCCAGTTACACTGAAACAATTAGGAGATCAATTCTCTAACAGGTTCTACTTCTGCCAGCAATATGCTACGTCTAAGAAAACTTTTACTATACCAAATGTCTCAAGTCTTTTTTTTTTCTTCCTCGAGTTAAATAAAATGAAGCGAATAGAATATTTTGAAAATCGATGGATGGTTGTTAGTATTAAATTTGAGGGAAAAATGATATTACCAGAACATCTCAAAGTTGTCTGAGGAAATTTAAGTACTCCCTCCGTTCACTTTTACTTAGTTTGCTATTTTAAAAAATAAATTTTTAACTTTTACTTGTCACTTTGAACATATCAAGAAAAGACAAAAAAAAAAGTTTCTTATTTTACCCTCAACATTAATTATTTATTCCCCAAATCATTTTCCAAAACCTAAGTACTATCACTTAATATGAATATTATTTTTAAGAAGCGTGCAAAGTCCAAAATGAAGGAATCGAAAAGAGTAATTCATGTCTTAGCGTTTTTTAGCTAATGAATAGACAGACAAATCCAACAGAATGCCATAAAACACAAAGGGTACAAATGCATTAATCGATAGTAGGTGATTACTCCCCACTTTTCTCCTTCTTCTCTCGATCGGTACTTGTTGTGGTCACAAAGAGGCACAGAAATATTTAACATGTTCATGGAAAGTGGTTCAGACCACTGTCTTTTAGTTGTTACTAATTTTGAATGAAAGTAAATAGCTAGGGACCGAGACAGCAGGTACACTAACTCTCATTAATTACACTTCTTCCTAGCTGTTTGGACCCTTTAGGATATACGGATCTGCAATTGTCAATTGATAGTAAAAGGTCGTGAAATTAATACTTGAGCTGATCGATATTATGAGAGTGCAATGAAGTCCCATACTATAGAGTAAAAAAGTAAATCAAAAGATAAGAACCAACATGGTTTATAAGAGTAAATCCTATTTGGAAAAGGACTGAAGCTAAATCAATCTAAGAAGAAGCTCTTTAACTCTTTTACTGGTATGGATCATTCAAAAAAATTGGCCAGCCTACAGAAGCCTATCATTGGACGTTAAAACAAGTGTTTCAGCTTCCTATAGTTTCACGGGCCAGAGTGTTGGGATCGAAATAATTAATTAGGTGTCATGCAAAAACTAACAAAACAAATCTGGAAAGACCCAACACAAAGTCTGTATGGACGGCCATAAAATGGATAGACCGGCCCATCAGTGTGATCCATTTACTAATGCTAAGATATATAGGCTGATCCATTTATAACAGTTGAAAAGGAACCTGATCCCCCGTGAAATTTCATGGTAAATAGGATTTGAGACCCTTGTTTGAATTTATCCCCGTTTAAGGAATAACTTTAATACAATCTTCATTCCATTTTGCTGGAATGACAAGACTTGCATTGTTTACAAGTTATGATGGGCATGACATGTACAACTTGATAGAAATTGTTCAGATGTTATGTTGAATGAGAAAAACTAGTGTCACAAATTTTACCAAACTAGCAAGACTTGTACTATCTACATTCTACATATCTTGCTAAATTTCTTGTCATTTTGGTAAAACTTGTCTTTGTTGTTCCATTGTTCACAAATTCTGCCGTACTACTCATAAAACTGGATACAATTTTCATTTTACCTACCTTGTGTATATGTTCACAAATTTTGTTAGATTGGCGATACTTCAACAATCAGGTTGCTCGTTTTTAGATACGTAAGGTACAAATATGCAGCAGTACACAATCAGGAGAAGATGCAGTGGGAAGTGAGAAACAAGATACAAAGCAAAATCCCTTCTTCTTTTTTGGTATGCAGATACAACAAATTCTCACTTGAAATAGATTAAAGTTTGAGGTAAATCACATCATGAGGAAGGAGGAGAAGTTCTGCCGATGGGACTATATATTAGCAAAGCTTTTAAAATCAGGGCAAAAGTTAAACATCATCCCACACACTATTTGTGCAAATACTCCAAAGTAACAGATGAAGGGAACACAGGATAAGTATTATCCACATACTAATGCTGATAACTGACATTTCGGATTCTGATATCAAAATACGTCAAAGCTTAAGGTCTTAGGAAGCTGAACCACATAACAGATAGCAAGTTTTTGAATCACAATTCACAAGCAGACAAGCTTAGAGTGACTTGAATAAACTGCCACAAAACTTGCCTAATCAACTAAAAGCACCTGATCTTTCAATTTAGCAATTTCCCAAAATACTCTTGTTGAGAATATTAGCAAGACAATGACACTGTCGTCATGAATCCTGACCCTTCTTTAACCCAAGTCCAAAATATGAGTGAAGCCAAATATACCAAAATAACATGTGTGATATTACTTGAGTTACCATGGAACTTAGTTTTACATCAAAATTTCCACTTAAATTTACAAAATCATATCTAACAGCTCAAAATTTCCTTGTAATATGATTAATGTAACAAAAGAAAAGACACGCAAACCAAATAAGCATCTTGTCTGGGGCTGAGTTCATGTTGAATAAAATGGAACCACCAGACACAAGTCCCACAAATTACACGACTCTTTTCTGAATCCTCGTCAATCAGCACTTTGACCAAATAAAGCATCATATGTAGTATACACTTGGTAGAAAAAAACAAGAATTCAGTCACATATGTACAGACATATCACCTGAAATATGCAATTAAGTTCCAGCAGAGGGCAGTGCCGCCATGAAAGAATTGTATGATGATTCAAGATCGAAGTGGAGTTGACGGGCCTGCTGTTCTGTCAACTCATCTGCAGCTCCCATTTTTGACAGCCTTGAGAGCCACTCTCTCATCTTTGTCTTCCCCTCAAAATCAGATGGAAGTATTAAAAGTTTATTAAGGGAAGATGATAGGTCTGACAAAAGGGGATGGACCTGGTCTACAGCAATCATATTCAGCTTCAAAGAGTCCATGGCAGTGATGAAGTTCTGCACACACTCAGCCACAACAGAAGCTGAGGATGCAGATGATGTAGCAGCGGCGGCACGGTGCTCCACAGTGGCAGGCACCCCAGAGGTCACAAGCCGGTTTAAGGCAGAAGGGCAATCCATTTTGTAGGTGTCATGAAATTGCTCAATGCTAGGTACGGTATCTTTCAATGTGGAAGATAAGGTTTTGAAATGAGCAATCAACTTCTGGCATTCAGCTTCATATTCAGCTGGTGAAATGATGTCACGAACATACGCCTTCTCGAGCTTTTCCGTTGCCTTTATTATAGCAAAGAGCTCTGCAAAGTTTTCATACATTTCTCTTTCCCGCTTATCATTCCATAGCTTAACCTCCATGGGAGTTGGCAACAAGATTTTGACCTTTGTCAAAAAGGTTGGAGAAGAGGATGGGACACGCGCAAAGATGCTAGTCTTTGTCACTGCAAGAACATTATGCCCTAATGTTACAATATGCCAATCTACAACTAACAAATCTTTAAATTACAGTGATCAGACTTATAGGCGCTACCTCCATACAGATATTTGGAAATAGATATTACCAATTGGATCTAGTGTATAATCATATAATCATTTACTTGAAAAGTGCACAAAAGTTCAAACTTTAAAGAACAGCACATATAGAATTTCCCTTAGATATGATAGCTAAAAATAAATATATCAGTCTACAAAACTAAATGAACAAGAGATCACCATTGTGAGGTAAAAGGACCAGTTCAATAGACATCCTAGACAAATTTATTTGGGATCCTAGTATTCCGAATGATGACAAATACGGTTACCATCCCAGAAATGGGTGGCAGACAATAACCTCCCCAGCAATAGATATTATATGTTTCTCCGATAGTTTCTAGTCTCAAAGTTCCCTCAAGAGGTCAAGTTTGATTAACATGCAGAAAGCATCTCAAGTGAAAATACAGGAGTTAAAACCACATGAAATTATCTCTGTTTATGAGAAGAGGAAGACAGAAAGGAGGTTGAGACCAGAAAAAAATGAGAAATAAAGAAAGAAAGAAGAATAGGAGAGGAAGACAGAAAAATAAGTCTTCATCAAAAATAAGAGTGGAGAGTTAGCGAGAAATGAAAGATGGAGAAGGGGGGCGAAAGAAGGGAATGAGTAGAGAAAAATTGTTGTGTCAATTTAATTTATTTTTTATAATTTTATCCCAGGCTATCTGGGGTGTATACATCAAAAGACAAATACAAGAAGGGGGGCTGGGCCTTACCTCTGAATACAACACAAGGTTGAAGAGTGAAAGGAGGCCAATGTAACATAGACAGTCCAACCCTCGCAAAAGGCATACATATACAATTAACTAACAAAAAAATTCGCCCTGTCATATTTGAGCCTTGTATCAAATTCATTTCAGCCAAACAAAATAAAAGTGCCTTATATATCATAGGGAGTCCTGAAAAGGTTGAATCTCTTGAGACAATTGAAACTCTATCTCTGATTGAAGATAAAGACCTTTCTCCAACTAATATTCATCATTTAGCTGTGAGATTATGCTTAGCTATTTTTAGATTAGTGTGTACCCTTTATCATTGTGTTCTCTTAATTGATTTGATTTAAGTCTGGTCTTCTGATGAAATTGACGTGATAATTATCTTCTTATTTGACTTTAGAGATAAGTTTTAAATGTATTGGGAATTCTAACTTATCGAAAGTTCATCACACAACAAACAACAACATACTCAATGTAATCCCACAAATGAGGTCTGGGGAGTTCAAAACACAATAAATATAACCTTTTCTTGTTATGTTTGATTTGAATTGATCTACCTCTTTTCCTATATTTCAATCTTATTTTTCTCTTCTCTCTCTCTCTCTCTGATTCCTCTTACTGTCCTCACTTCTACCCCTCTACTTTCTCTCCTCTCCCGTTTTTGTACATCCTCACTTCTTACCGTAATGTTGACACTGTCAACAGAAAGAACAATCCTATGTATCAGTTCCAGAGAGAAGGAAAACTGATAGAAAATTTAGAAATAAATAAAGCAATATAATCAAATGGTGGAAAACCTAACCACAAGCAAATACATCTGATGTCCCGAACCAAATGCAAGTAAAGAAATGCACATGTAAAGAGATATGGATAAATGTTATTATACAAATAAGATCAACTTAATGCACACCTTACTAATTACTTGGGGCCAGCTACATGAGTCTACTTCTCTATTCAGCTTTATTTTCTCCTCCATTTTTTCCATGAGTATGGGTAAAACATAAGAATACCTTGATCAATTTTCGGACAAATGTATCTTCTACATATCTTCATCAATCCTTTAGCATTACATTGTTACTTTATTCATTTTGTCCTATCAATTCCACATATCCATCTTTAACATTAGCATTTCAAAAAATACATATTTCATATGCTCGTTGCATCTGGCTCTGCTTAAACTTCTTCAAGGAGAAAATACCCAAGCTAATAGTCATCAAAATACGATATGCAACAATAAAAATCTGAGCTTTCGATTTAAAAAAAGACCAGTAAGCCGTAAGGATAAGTAAGACACTCCATTCAAAAGCTATGTTGATCGGACTCTTCAATAATGACGCCCCACCCATATCTTATCCTTCAAAAATGCACTACTTTTGAAGGATCCGACATGCAACCATCCACATTTTTGAAGAGTCCGAACAACATAGTTCAAAAGCATATCTGAGCAACAAAAACCTTGAGCAAAAGGGAAGATAACTTTACTAAATACTAAAGCCCCTTCTTACACAGATCATATTATTATTATTAATTAAAGGTTAATTAAATACTAAAATCCTCCATAAACATGATATACAGATAGAGCTGAAAACCCCCAGTTAGAACAGATATGCCTAAAGATGCGGATCTAGCCCTTAGCTGCGGATTCAATCGCATCCATTGTTGTTTGTATGTATTGGATTAGTAAAAATATTAAATTACATAAAAAGGAGATGAAAAATTACCCTAAAATTAACAACCCAAAACAAAATTTGTACCACCCAAATCAAGCAGATGGAAAGATATATCTCAAGAAATTGAAGAAACAAATTATAAACTTTGGTAAAGAACCCAAATACATAGAGAGGTAAAAAGAGCAAGGAGAAAAGACTTACGGTAAAGAAGAAGGTGAAAGACGCGACTTTGAATAATGGGAAGAGTGTTGCAGGTAATCAAGAATAAGAGAGAGAAAGGGGTATTGTCTCTGTACTCTTTGCTTGCGACATACACAGGTTGCGTGTACTCTTATTTTTTTCATACGTCTTTTTTATATTGAAGTTCGACTAATTTACATGGATTGGGGCATAGGTCTCCATTCGATCAAATCTAAGATTATTTAAAAAGGGTTGTCTCATTCATTACACCATATCTTTTTTATGCGGACTTTTATATATTACTATTGTATACTTCTTTTTTATTTCCTTTTTTATATTATATATTCATAAACTTTTAAGTTTTTGTATTAGAAGATGCTATATGAAATTATGATTTTGAATTATAAATTTAAATTAGTATTTAAAATTATAACTTCATATCACATATCCACTAAAAAGAAAATAAAGGGAAGGGGCTAGATAGCCTCTAAAATTAAAATGTGTAAATTATTTTTGTAGTTAACTATAAGGCGTAATTTATGTCTTTTTTAAAAAATAAAAGTTCATATTTGTAATTAGACTTGTGTAAAAAAAAATTTACTTCTCAAATACTTAATACTTCCTATATTCTAATTTAAGTGGAAACTTTTAAAATTTAGAAATACTTTAACTTATATTTCATGTTTAATTTTAGTGAGAAGCTTTTATAGCTAATTAAATACATTATATAATGTTTAAAATAACAAAATTTTAAAAAATAAAAATAAAATTATTTTTTAAACAACATAGAAAGGGATTAAACCATAAATTGAAATAGAGGGGAATAATAGAATTTGCTAAGGAGATGTTAATCAAAGTTTGGTACTCCACAATTTCATTGTTGAAAATATAAAAAAAATGAGAGACAATTAAGCACAAAGGAAGTACCACAATCCAAAAGTGTGTTGCAAAGTCAATTTTTGGAGATGGGGAATGAAGTTGTCCACTAGTTAGTTAATAATCATTTGGCACAAAATATTTTTTCTGTTTTAATTATATGATATTATTTGATTGTTTTAATATTGAAAATAGTATAAACATGTTTAGAGAAAAAAATTTCATAAACAAAACTCTTTAAACGACTATATTGTGGATACTATTTTCTATATTATTTGATTAGATATAAAAAGAATTGAAATTTATAATTTATAATTTAAAATAATTTTATTTCACTAATAATAAAGAGAAGATTTTATAATTAAGTTTTTTTTTTTGTGTGATATAAATGGACAAGAAAGGCTACTTTATACCTAACCAAACCTAAAAGCAAGTCATTGCTTCTTCCACCTAATTGGGGGAACTCACAACTTCACCAATCAATTATGAGCACTTTTTATTCGACTCTTTGATTTTACATGCTTGGACCATGTATGTCGTTAGGTTGGTGAAATGTGATTGAAAAAAATATTTGACAAATTGAGATAAAACAATTTTAAGATAACGTGCTACTTATTTCGAAATGCAGAACAAAATAATTCATAAAAAATCAGAATTATTATTCTTATATTTTTAATTAAGCGATTGATTAGTATTTGACTTGTTGAGATCCCTATAATTATAAGCTATTTAATTTACATGTCATAATCATTTTACTTACAAATTTCAACATAATCTTTAAGCAAAACAAAGAAATCTATTTAACCGTGAAAAAACTGTGATAAAATAATAAATATTTTTTTTACCAAAAGCATCAGCCTTTTATATTTTGACTTTTAAAAATAAAACCGAAAATATTTTATCCTCAAAATAAAATGTTTGGATGTGAATTCGAATCAATCAAGCTTAACTTGGATATTGAATATAATAATAATAATATATTCAATATAATCTCGTAAGGAAGATAAAAAAAATAGTGATATACATAAACCTTATTTCTTAAAAAAAAAAGAGAGAGAGAGAGAAAACGGCCTTTCAGTCGGTAGGTACAATTATATCCATTTCTTTTTTTCTTTTTCTTTTTTGGTTTCTATTGCATCCACACATTTAAGTTTTAACCATTTCATAAACGCATGTGAGGATTGTGTATGAACTATGAATATAAGAAAGTTTTAAAAAGTATAAGCGATTGGTGATGCACCTCATGAATTAATTTCTCATTCAAGTTTTGTGTATTAATATTTTAATAGGGAAACACCTGAATGAACCTTATCCAATATAAATTTAAATTAATTTGAGTTTGATATGGATATCAAGTCTCAAATGAAAATTTATGGGACTCTACAAGATGTGTTCAATTCGAATTGAGACTCTAGAAAGTGTGTTCAATTTCAATTAGAATTAATCCTAAACTCTAGTTCATGCCTATATAAAGGGTACTAAATTCTCTTAAAAGACATCTCGAAATTTCGTAAAGAGATAGAAATCTTGAAGATTTCGTAAAAAGAGCGAAATCTCGAATATTCCGCAAATTGATGGAATATTCATATAGAGGTCAAATCTAAATCATATTAGTTTGAAAAATATGTCACTAACGGCCCTCGAATCATGGATAAATTTTAGGAGAGTTGAATTAAGGGAGAAACAGAATTGTACCTGCATTGAAGAATAAATTATGTTTCTTCTTATTTTATTGTGATTGCAATTTATTTTTTGTCACTTTAAGATTTGTTGCAAACAAATTGGCACGTCAGTGGGACCAAATATACCCTTCATCTCTTCTCTCATAAATCAAATCTGAAGCTGCAAAGGTGGAAGAATGAGTACTTCAAGCCTTGTCTTTGAGTTTCATCAAGTCTACACTCCGACAAACCTTGAAGCAGGGGGCATTTGTAAACATTTAAATTTTGTGGAACTCTATAAAATGTGTTCAATTCGAATTAAGACTCTAGAAGGTGTGTTTAGTTTCAATTATAATTCTTAGAGGCTACTCAACCCTAAACCCTAATTCATGCATATATAAAGAGTACTAAATTCCCTTAAAAGGCATCTCGAAAATTCCGTAAAGAGATCGAAATCTCAAAAATTTTGTAAAGAGATCAAAATATCGAATATTCCGCAAATTGATGGAATATTCATATAGAGGTCAAATCTAAATCATCTTAGTTCGAGAAATACGCCACTAACGGTCCTCGAATCATGGATAAATCTTAGGAGAGTTGAATCAAGGGAGAAACAGAATTGTACCCGCAATCTTGATGAATGAAATTATGTTTCTTCTTATTTTATTATGATTGTAATTTATTTTTTGTCACTTTAAAATTTGTTGCAAACAAATTGACACTCCCAGTGGGACCAAATCTGTCCTTCATCTCCTCTCATAAATCAAATATGAAAATCTGAAGCTGCAAAGGTGGAATAATGAGTACTTCAAGCCTCGTCTTTGAGTTTCATCGATTCTACACTCCGACAAGCCTTGAAGCAGGGGGCATTTGTAGACATTGAAATTTTGTGGGACTCTACAAGACGTGTTCAATTCGAATTGAGATTCTAGAAGGTGTGTTCAGTTTCAATTATAATTCTTAGAGGCTACCCAACCCTAATTCATGTCTATATAAAGGATACTAAATTTCCTTAAAAGGCATATCAAATATTCCGCAAATAGATGGAATATTCGTATAGAGGTCAAATCTAAACCATCCTAGTTCGAGAAATGCGCCACTAATGGCCCTCGAATCATGGATAAATCATAAGAGATTAGAATTAAAGGAGGAACAAAATTGCACCTACTATTTATCAATAAACTTATATTTCTTCTTATTTTATTGTCATTGCAATTTATTTTTTGTCACTTTAAAATTTATTGCAAACACCCACCCCTCCCCAACAAAAAAAAAAGAAGGAAGATAATTGCAACACACAAAAGAATCGCCCTTTTTTCAGCTTATAAAAATCTTATCATCCTGATTGATTAATGACTCAGATGTGACAAAGCCGAAAATTGTAAACTGATATACATGCATGGACAATATAATTGACCTAGTAATTATTTTTGTATCCATTTGATAATTAGTCATTAATGCTATATAATTCAAAGCAAAAGGCTTCCAACACAAATCTTGATAAAGCATACATACCAACAAAACTTACACAATGAATTGAAACGCATGGAGTATTATTTTTGAGATTTGAACATTTTAAAAAAGAGCTATTCTTAATGATATTCGCATATGAATTATAATAATGCATGAAAACTTTTTATTTATAAAGAAAAATTGATTTGGTCTCTAATTAGGATTTCTTGCTTTTTTTCAAGAATTTTACATAATAGACATTCACAATAATAAAATATGTATACAATAATTTTAAATTAATTATTTTTAATAAATACATAACAAGTAAGATGGACGGGAGAAAAGTAGCTCCCCAGTTTCTATGCGAGTATTTGGAATAAAAAAGATATTTGCTCATCTCTTTAGACAAGTAACCCGTATAAAGTACTCTTTTTTTTCTATTAATAAAAGCGTGCTATTATTCAATCTTTATGCCTATTTCTCTGAGCTTGAAAGAGAAATACTAGCTACCACTTCTCTCTATTTTTCCTCTATGCTTCCTGCAATGTTTTATCAAATAGCAATTTGCATGTTGTTTTGTGGTTTCAATTTCATAGTATCATCATGTCATCAAACAGATATCCTTAATATTCTTCCTAACCAAGTTTCATCTTCAAGCAATTTCTTGTTTGGAACATCCTCTTCTTGTTACCAGGTACTTCCTACACTTCTGTTTTTTGGGTGAAATGTTGTTTTGAGTACTACTTTTTTTCCTCGGCAGTATGAAGGAGCTATTCTCAGTGATGGAAAAGGTCTCAACAATTGGGATGTTTTTACTCATGAAGCTGGTGAGCTCATACAATTAATGAATCTCAATTTCTTTTAATCGAACAATTTATTAATTTTGGTTACTGTTGTTGCAGGTCATATTAAGGATGGAAGCAATGGAGATGTTGCTGTTGATCACTACAATCGTTATTTGGTAAACCTAATTTATCAATTGAGATTTCTGTAAACATTGTTGTTTATAGGATTACAATTCACAACTCTTTTTCTTTTCTTTTTACAGCTAAGGAAAAGAAGATAATAATTTTTTTTAGTGAAAGAGTAGGTTAATTATTGTTTGGTCAATAATATGTAGGAGTGGGACATACTTGTCTAACAAGTGGGTTGTTTGGTTTGAACACAAGTACGTTATGTTGGGATTAATAATGATGAAATTAATTATGTTGAGATTAGTTTTTATTAATTGTTTGATTTATCAAATATGTGTGGCATAATTTATAAGAATAAGTTATTTGTTTGCCAAATACATACCCTCTTAAAATAAGCAACTAATGAGAGACCATTTGACATTTTGTACATTTATGAGTTTGTTATAATGAGGATTATTTATTATGACATGTGAGATAATAGTGGTCCTTTGTTTGCTGTCCCCCAACCAGAATAAAGGTGTGGATAAATCAACAAATATGTAATTGCTGGATTTGAACTTTTTTTCTTTCCCAGTCAAGTCATATATAGTGGCTTCTTATCCTTTTAAGGCCATTTCACAAGGCTAACACATTCTTGCATGTTTTATCCTGTTGATATGGGATCTATAGTGAGGCACATTGAGATTAATTAGATGGTTGCTGCAAAAAATGTTTTGGTCTACTGAAAATCAACAATAAACTGATGTTAACACAATACTACTAAATTAGATAGGAAGTACTTATGCTTGAACAATGTGTAACTTTAATTTTGGAGTGTCTCAGAAATGAATGAATGTTAGATCAATGCAGTGTATTAGCGTGAAAGTAGATGTGTAAAACATGAAATTAAAGAATTCTGATGTTTGGTAATAAAATAAAACAGGAGGACATTAAGCTCATGGAAGATATGGGTGTTAATGGCTATCGTTTCTCTATCTCGTGGGCAAGAATTCTGCCCAGTAAGTTATAACTGTCACTAGTCTCTTCCCTTCATTTTCAGCAAGTACTCCTTATTGTCATTTCCATTGAACAACCTTTTACTTTGTCGGTTGTAAATTTGACTCAGAGGGGACATTCGGAGGTGTTAATATGGCTGGAATTGAGCACTATAGTAAGCTTATTGATGCACTCCTACAGAAAGGTCGGTTCTGCTTCACTTGCTAAACAGTTTTAAGCTATAGATAAATAAAAAATGAAGCAAAAAAAAAGTAAATTTTTGGGCTCAGACGACTTCTTTATGCATTCTGAATTCAGGGATCCAACCGCTTATCACACTAACACATTATGACATACCACAAGAACTTGAGGAAAGATATGGTGGTTGGCTAAGTTCACGAATACAGTAAGTAACTGGTCCCATATTACACTTTAAGGTAGTTGTAGATTCCATCAAAAAGCTGTAACGATGAACAAGTTAACTTGTCTTGTGTCTCAGGGATGATTTCAGCTACTATGCAGACATATGCTTCAAATATTTTGGGGACAGGGTCAAATACTGGACAACCATCAATGAGCCTAACCTCATGGCTGTTCGTGGCTATAGAGAGGGAACTTACCCTCCAGCTCGATGCTCCGGTGTATTTGGGAATTGTAGTGCTGGTGATTCAGAAAGGGAGCCTTTCATCGCAGCTCACAATATGATCCTGTCTCATGCAGCTGCTGCTGGCATTTACCGCACCAGATATCAGGTTCTTTCAATGTCTCTATGCCCTTATTCCTCATCGCCGTGTCAACTCTCAATATGGCATGATCTTGAAATATTAATCCAAATGGATTCTTCTTTAGTGCAATGCTATCTTCTAGCTTGTAAATGACATGAAGGTGAATTTTGGGGGAGTAAAACAGGAAAATGGTTTACGTAGAAGACTAAAGCTCGAAAATTTATTCTTGGAAACTGCTTCTTCCCTCTATTTATCAAATGGTATATTGTAAAAGTTCATTAGAAGACAATACAAGTATCAGTAACATAGTCCATTTTATGCTACTTTTCAGAAAAGACAAGGAGGAATGATTGGAATTTCTTTGGATACCCAATGGTATGAACCATTTAGCAATTCCTCCGAAGACATAGCTGCAACTGAGAGAGCTCGGTCATTCTACGTCAACTGGTAACCTTTCCTTATCAGTAGTTCAGTACTACAATTTGGTTTCTTGTGCATCAGAAAGAGAGGAAAAGAATGTTTTTTTTTTGAATAAGTACTTTTTTTGTTTTAATAAGTACCCCTATGCAGGTTTCTAGACCCTATTATATTAGGAAGATATCCCAAAGAAATGGTACAAATTCTGGGATCTAATCTGCCAGACTTTTCAAAGAATGATTTGAGCAAGCTGAGTTATGGCCTAGATTTCATTGGCATCAATTACTATACGGCTAAATATATCAAAGATTGCTTATATTCTGCCTGTGAACATGGAAACACTTGGTCAGAGGGTTCCTATTTTGTTACTACAGAAAAAGACGGTGTCTACATTGGCCAACCTGTATGTTTTCTCCTCTTTAAAATTTGAGCATTCCTCATCTTCTAACCCTCCACTCTGCCAAACTATTACTGGCACTTTGTGCTTGCTGAATTTTATTTATTTTCCACAACTTTTAATGAATCAGACTGAAGTGGAATGGCTCTTTCTGTACCCTCAAGGGATGAAAAAAATTGTGATGTACATGAAGGACAGATTCAAAAATACTCCAATGGTTATCACCGAAAATGGTAAGAAGAAAAGAAATTTCACATTCTTTTCATTTAAAAGCGAGATATAGTTTAATTTATCAACTAATAACCTGAACAACATGCATTTGGATCTGTTGGGATGCATCCACTGACACAACTGGCAATGTTGCAGGCATTGCTGAGAACGATAATCTAAAGCCTTCAATAGCGGACACCTTGAACGATATTCATAGAGTGAACTATATGCATAGCTACTTAAATTCATTGGCAAATGCAATCACGGATGGTGCAGATGTGAGGGGGTACTTTGTTTGGTCCCTTCTCGACAACTTTGAGTGGCTAGATGGATATAAGCTAAGATTTGGACTTCACTATGTCAACTATACTAATCTTCAGAGAACCCCAAAATTATCAGCTACCATGTATAAACAGCTCATATATAACTTCAAGATACAGCTTGAAACAAATACTGCCCAGAACTAGTGGGAGAAGTTGATGAAAGCGGAGGCTTGTAAAGATTATTTTCATTTCGGTGTCTGTTGTTAGAAGTCAGTTTATTGTGCAAGCAAACAAATAAGTGTTCAACCTGATCATGCAAGAGTTAAGCACAAGCCTAACCTGTATTCACTCCAATGGAAATGTGATCATGTAAATAAGATTTATTAATTATGCACAAGTATTCTGTTGAAAGTTGAGTATAACAATCTTATTATCCTGATTTATTGATGCCTAAGAAGTCACAAAGCAGAAAATAATAAATTGGCATACATGCATGGACCATTAACCAAGTAATGATGATTTTTTAAACAAAACTGATGATTACAATGGAATGATAAAGAGCATTTTAAATTAATACTAACGATAATTAAAATAATATGAAGAAAATATTTTAGATCAATTACTTTTTCCGAACCACGAAAAGTAAAATGGATTGGGAGTTGCTCCCCAACTTCTACATGAGTAATTGAAGCAAAAAAGATATTTTTGCTTACACCTTTACTCTATGCTTGGATGATTATGTATCGTATTATATTGTGTTTTATTGCATTATTTTAATGAAAATAATATTTGGATATGTTGTATTGTTTTGTTGTTATATAATGTTACACATCAATAATTTGAATGATTAAATTATAAGAAAAGTAAGGTACATGATAGCTTTACTATAAAAAGGTAGAGTTCAACATAAAATCAAATAATTTAATAAAAAGCGAAGACAAATTAAGATGAGAAGTAAATATTAAGATAACGACACAATCACTCCAAATTGATCATTACACAAAATGATATTTTTAATTGTTACCTAACAATAATTTAAAACAATACAATATGATAAAATTTAGATAATAATCAAAATAAATATATAATATTTAAATTAACAACTAATATAAGAATAAATTTTACGAATAGCAAAGATAAAAATCATATTAGCGCTCTATAGCTACAATTTTGCTATTGGACAAATTATGTTTGCTATGGAGCATTTGATATGTATATGCATGTTCTCAATGTTAGGCTAGAGTGGCGAGCGAGATTGAGAGAGAGAGGAGAGAGGTGAGTGAGAAAACGCAGTGGAGAGAGGTGAATTGCATATTCATATCGGTTAGATAATTGTATATATGTAACTAATATATACTCCCTCTGTCCCAATTTATGTGACTTACTTTCCTTTTTAATCAGTCCCAAAAAGAATGATATATTTCTATATAAAGTAACAATTTAACTATGAAATGTTTATTTTACCCTTAATGAAATGATTTACAACCACACAAATTTCTAACATTCATTTTGGACCACAAATTTTAAAAATCTTAATTTCTTTCTTAAACTTCGTGTCGAGTCAAACTACCCCACATAAAATGGGACGAAGGGAGTATATGTATCAATGAGTGTGTTTGTATATCTGCATAAAATTTGAATTCGTATACAACTGAATCGAGTTAAAACATTTGAATTTGTATATCAAATTATCTCTCTTGCTTTATACAAACACAAATTATACATTATATTTCGTATAATTTGTGTTTGTATAAAGCGAGAGAGAGAAAGACAAAAAATAACTGGACACGGGAAGATTTGTATTTGTATAATTACAAGTGTATAAGACAGAGAGATATGTATTTGTATATACAGTCTCTCTCGCTTTATACAAACACAAACACAAATTATACATTTATGTTTATATAAAGTGGGAGAGGAGGAAAAGATGACTGAAAAAAAGGAGACTGGCGAGTGAGTTTCCAGAGATAGGGGAAAGAGCCGAGGAAGAGATGACTAAAAAAGAAGAAAGTAGCCAGCGAGATTCCCGAGAGAGGAAGAGAGACAAATGACAAGAAATTTGTTGTAGATTGAAACTAAATAAAACTATAACTATAACATTTATTTCAAATTAATAATTTATTATATAATGCACAATTTTCCCTTCCTAGACAGTGACATATATATGTACTACATCTTTTTCTTCTAATTAATAAAACACGTGAAGAGGTTGCTATTCTTTGTCTTTTTTTCCAGGAGCTTGAAAGAGAAATATATCACTTCTCTCTATTTTTGCTCATTCACATAGAAAAATCAAAGCTGTACTATGCTTCCTGCAATGTTTTATCACATAGCAATTTGCTTGTTGTTTTGTGGTTTCAATTTCATAGTATCATCATGTCATCAAACAGATATCCTTAATATTCTTCCTAACCAAGTTTCATCTTCAAGCAATTTCTTGTTTGGAACATCCTCTTCTTGTTACCAGGTACTTCCTACACCTTTTTTTTTTTTTTTTGGGTGGGGGTGGGGGTGTGAATTGTTGTTCTGAATACAACTTTTTTTGTCGGCAGTATGAAGGAGCTATTCTCAGTGATGGAAAAGGTCTCAACAATTGGGACGTTTTTACTCACGAAGCTGGTGAGCTTTTTTAATAGCAGAATACATAAATTTGCCCTTTAATTTGGCCTTATTTATATTTATGTCATCCAATTTTAGGTGTGTGGTACTTAAACTTTAATAGCGTTGAACAAAGTAGACATATAAGTCGTAGGTGACATAATAAATGTAGATCACAATATAGGACACAAATTACCAGATAGGATATTGCATAGGACATATGTGTCTATTTGTTCAATTTGATGTATTATGCATTTATTAATTAAGGAATATCATTTCTGTAAGAAAATTTGCAAGAATTGTAGTCCCTTTTTTTAAAAAAAATTATTTATTTTGGTGACTGCAGGTCATATTAAGGATGGAGGCAATGGAGATGTTGCTGTTGATCACTACAATCGTTATTTGGTAAATCTAATTTATCATTTGAGGTTTCCCTTCTTAGGTAGTTTCTGCAAACATTGTTGTTTATTGGAAACAGGGAATTATATATATTGTTCACCAACTCTTTTTTCTTTATTTTTTAACAAATCCAATAGAGGTAAGAAAAAGAACAACGTAGACATTTAATTCGCCACAGAGTTAGGTTAATAATTGTTTGGTCAATAATATGTAGGAGTAGGACATACTTGTTGTAATTATTAGAGTTTTTGGCCAAAATCATTTTTAAACTATACCTCAAACTTAAATTACACCCTAAAAGTATCATTCTTAGCAGAAAACATTCTTCAAATATTTAAAAGTGAACAATTTTCATCCTTCTGCTTGAATTAATTAGAAAACTAACAAATCCCACAAAAATCAAGTCATCCATTCGTAATTATTATTCTTAGATACGCCAAAAATACTAATCGTGAACTTTTTTAGTAATTGAGTTTAGCATTATGCAAATTCTTTTAATTTGACAATTTTTTTTTCATGTAATTTAATATTAAAAATATTATTAGCTGAATTTTTCTTTTTATTGATTGAAATATGTTTTTTCTCAACTGAATATGCTAGAAGCGGCGTTTGTTGGAGATTTCCGCTTCTAATAATGTAGAATGAAACTCAAATGCGAGACATAATCGATATTTTGATCACTTCAATATCAAATTGGCCAAAAAATTTATTGATCTAAATAAAGTTTGGCTATGAAAAAGGTAAAGATGAATAAGCTTCAGCTTCTTTCCGTTACTAAATGAGAAAAAGAGCAGATCATGTATCCTCACACCTTCCAAATATTTTTTGTTTCGGTAAGCAATAGTGTCTAAGATTTTTAATATGTTTTTTTTCAGGAACTTCTTATAGCAAGTAATGAAATTATGCAGGAAAACTTTGTTGATGGTCACGTGAACTGCTCATATTTTTGTAGGATCCCTTAGTTTTTTGACGATATCTAACAGAAGGATGAAAACCGTTCACTTTTAATTATTTGAAGGATGTTTTCTACTAAGAATGATACTTTAAGGATGTAGTTTAAGTTTGGGGTATAGTTTAAGGATGTTTTTTGGCCAAAAACTCTAATTATTAAAACTACACCCAATTTTTTTTTAAAGTTTCAAACTTAAATTAATGGGAATATGAGTTCCATGCCTAAATTATTACCCTCTCTCCCTAGTCCTTAATTACTCGTTCACTTTTGAATTGACACACCTATTAAGAAACAATAATTGACAAATTGAGTTTATTATTTTACCCATATTAATTATGAAGTGAATGAATTAAATACTTAAGATTTTAAAGAAGTTTTACTTTTTTTCAAAGTAATTAATTGAGGGAATAATAAGTAAAAAAAATTATTTTTTCTTGATTTGTAGGAATGGACAAGTAATTAGAGACAATTAAAAAAAGAATAGTGGATAAGTAATTAGGGAGTACTTAGTTTGAGAAATACACATCTCTCTTTTATTACACTCTCTTCATGGTGCGTACTAACTCTCTTTTTATTAAAGGCGGAACTCATCGGTTGCCCCCTTAAGTTGGCACCAATTTTCATTTAGACACCTCAATTAAGCTTTGTTCATTTTAGACACCTCATGTCATATCCCGCTATGTCATTTTGACACTTTTTGCTAACATGTCATAGAGAGTGTAATACACTCATTACCAGCACGTGAAAGGCTTATTTAATCTTTTTTTTTTCATTTTCTTCCTCATTTTTCAGCCACCTTCTCCCAAAACTAAAACTCCTTTTATGGAGAAATAAAATTGATAATGCTATAGACAAAAAAATAAATTTGAATCCATTGAACTTATAATATAATGATATAATAATAATTAAAAGAAGACAATGTGAAGACCCCTGCAATCGTAAAGAAGAAGAAAAATGGAAAGTCATGAATACATGAATAATATCAAATTAGATTTGAGTAGTGATATGTGTGGATTTGTTATTCTATTCGAGAAGATGATGGGTGAGGAAGGGGTTGGGGTTAGGGTGGGTAGAGGTGGAGAAGACGCTGGGTGGGTGGGGGAAGAGTGGAGAAAACGCAGGGGTTGGGGTGGAGAAGATGATCTGGGTGGGGTTGGGTTATTTTATTTTTAAAGTTTTTTGGGCAAAAATTCCACATGTCATTCACTCATTGGTCACTTCTTTATTTACTAAAAATCATTATTTGAGAATTATTTTTTATATATATGCCACTTGTCTTTATTTAATTCGTCATTTTGACACGTTATTGGCGAGTGTATTACAAACACTTTATATATTTGACTGATAATTAAAAAATTGTCAAAATGACACAATGGACCATGACATGAAATGTCTAAAATGAACAAAACTTAGTTAAGGTGTCTAAGTGAAAGTTAGTGTCAACTTTAAGGGGCTACTGATGGGTTCAACCTTTATTAAAAGAGATTGTCACATCATACTCCACATGGACAAAATATCTCATTTTGACAAAAAATAAATAAATTATTACTATTAGTTAAAGTTAAAGACTAAAGTAATACTATCCCAAAAAAAGTTATTAAAAAATGTAAAATATTTTTTTTACTCCACTCCACCACTTACTTTCGTGGAAACATCCCCCCCCCCCCCCCCCCCCCCAATCCCACAATTTCTTTTATAAATTTTTTTTTGGAAAAGGGCCAAAAGTATTCTTGAGCTATATGTTAAGGTTTAAAAATACCCTTCATCCACTAAATATATCATTCTACTCATCTTTTGGGTCTAAAAATACCCTTTCATTCACCTATTTGACTCACTTGTACCTTTATGACTAACAACCAAAGTTTATTTTGTTTTTTTTTAAATATTTATTTGTGTCATTTTCTTTATTGGACAACATAAAAATCCCATCTCTATTAAAGTTTTTCCCATAATTTATCCAATCTAAAAATATATACCTCTTCAAGACCCAATATTTTTATTAAAAATGATCTAGTAATTTTTGTATTTGCTCTAAAATATATTTTTTTAAATTTTTTTAGATAATTAATATATTATAAAAAATAATTATAATGCCACAATTATAGCAACATATTCATATATCCTAAGCAATATGTATCTTCCTTTTATAAAATAAATATATAAATTGATAACTTATTTTTTTTTTCTAATAGGTGATAACTACTTTTCAACGAAAAAGTTCCACAAACAATTTTACTTAAAAGGTTAATTCAGTAAAAAAAAAAAAAAAGAAGAAGAAGATGGATGGTCTAGGGAAAAATAAAGTAGGAAAATAGAGAAGAATTTGTGCAATATATTTATGGATAAGATCATATATTGTTATGATTATGACATTATTAATTTATTTATAAAATATTAATTATCTATATCATGTTTAGAATCTTCATTTAATTAATTAAATCTTAGCCGTTAGTTTTTTCTTATGTCATGAATCTTCAATCCAAATAAAATTTTGAGAAAATGGAGAGAAATAAATGGAGAGAGTTGGATCCAAAAATAAATAAATTACAAAAATACAAAAAACTACAAGATTTTTTTTATAAAAAATATTGGGGTCTTGAAAAGGTATATTGCTTTGATTTGGATAAATAATGGGAAATAATCTAATTGAGGTGAGGTCTTTATATTATACAACAACAAAATGACATATAATAAATATTTTTAAAAATGAAGAATAAAGAGAGGTTGTTAGTTTCTAGGGGTAAAAAACAAAATAATATCTAAATTATACGTATGTTTTTAGGAAAGTATATTTTACTTGCCACAAGACTTTTTTGGAAAATAAATAGAGAGTGTAGTACACATCATGAAGTTTTTTTTCTCATTTTGTGTTAGATATATACATATGTTTTTAGGAAAGTATTTTTTACTTGTCACAAAACTTTTATAAAAATAAAAGAGAGAGTGTAGTAGAGTGTGTATTTCTCAAACTGATAAGTGATAGTCTATGTATAAAACTCACACTCTCAATAGTTCAGGTATAAAACTTAAAAAAAAAAGATTATTTAGATTTGTTTTTGACACTTATCTATATTAATCAGAGTATAATATATATATATCTTTATTAGCCCCACTAGCAATTCTCTTAATACCTTAGATAAGTACTTTTATATTGTTAATTGCTAATTACTATATTTGGGTTGTGAAAGAATTAGATGTATTTGACATTTGCTCTCTTTCACATGCTAACATTTTGTACATTTATGAGATATCAAATGTAGTTATTTTCTTACCCCTGTCATTGTGACTTCTTATCATTTTAAGGCCATTTCAGAAGGGTAACACATTCTTGTATGTTTTTATCCTATTGAGATGAGATCATCTATAGTGAGGCACATTGAGATTAATTAGATGGTTTCTGCTAAATTTGTTTTGGCCTACTCAAAATCAACAAAATAAAGTGCTGTTAACACAATACTGATAAATTAGATAGGAAGTACTTTTGGAGATCAGAATTAACTTTTTGATGCAACATCATTCGACAAGCAAAGGGAACACCCTAATTTGTGCTTGCAAGAGAGCATACATGTTTGACACAAAAGGGAAACAGTTAGTCTTGCTCTACAATTAAGATCTAAAACTCACATTCTGTGTCAAAGCTGATCAACATCATAGCGAAGCAGATAAGCACATAATATGCTTTTGTTGCTAATCGGAATGAAGGGAGCATGCATGCAAAATGGCAAGACAAATTTGGTTTCTGCAACAAGTCGATCACACGCGTCTCAGAAGAGTTTATGAATGAATGTTAGATCAACATTGTGTATTAGCAAGAAAATAGACTCACTCGTAAAGCATGAAAATGAAGAATTCTGAATTTCTGATGTTTGGTAATAAAATGAATACAGGAGGACGTCAAACTCATGGAAGACATGGGTGTGAATAGCTATCGTTTCTCCATCTCATGGGCAAGAATTCTGCCCAGTAAGTTATAACTGTCACTACTCTCTTCCCTTCATTTTCAGCAAATACTTCTTATTGTCATTTCCATTGAACTATCCTTTTCTTTGTCGGTTGTAAATTTGACTTAGAGGGGACATTTGGAGATGTTAATATGGCTGGAATTGAGCACTATAATAAGCTTATTGATGCACTCTTACAGAAAGGTCAGTTCTGCTTCACTTGCTAATAGTTTTAAGGTATTGATAAATCCAAAAAGTTGATTTTTGGGCTCAGATGACTTCTTTATGTGCTGTGAATTCAGAGATCCAACCGTTTATCACACTAACACATTTTGACATACCACAAGAACTTGAGGAAAGATATGGTGGTTGGCTTAGTTCACGAATACAGTAAGTAGCTGGTCCCATCTTACACTTTAAGGTAGTTGTATATTCCATCAAAAAGCTGTAATGATGAACAAGTTAACTTGTGTCGTGTTTCAGGGATGATTTCAGCTATTATGCAGACATATGCTTCAAATATTTTGGGGACAGAGTCAAATACTGGACAACCATCAATGAGCCTAACTTCATGGCTGTTCATGGCTATCGAGAGGGAACTTACCCTCCAGGTCGATGCTCCGGTACACTTGGTAATTGTAGTGCTGGTGATTCAGAAAGGGAGCCCTTCATTGCAGCTCACAATATGATCCTATCTCATGCAGCTGCTGTCGGCATTTACCGCACCAGATATCAGGTTCTTTCGATGGCTCTATGCCCTTATTCTTCATCGCCATCTCAACTCTCAACACGGCATTGTTTTGCAGAATTAGTCCAAATGGATTACCCCTTTAGTGCGATGCTATTTTCTGGCTTGTAAATGATATGAAGGTGAATTTTGGGGTTAGTAAAACAGGAAAATGGTATACTTGGAAGCCTAAAGCTCGAAAATTTATGCTTGGAAACTGCTTCCTCCCTCTATCTATCAAATAATATATTGTAAAAGTTCATTAGAAGACCATACAAGTATCAGTAACATAGTCTATTTTCTGCTGCTTTTCAGAAAAGACAAGGAGGAGTGATTGGAATTTCTTTGGCAACCCACTGGTATGAACCGTTTAGCAATTCCACAGAAGACATAGCTGCAACTGAAAGAGCTTGGTCATTCTACTTCAACTGGTAACGTTTCCTTATCAGTAGTTCAGTACTACAATCTGGTTTCTTGTGCATCAGAAAGCGAGAGAAAAAATGTTCTTTTTACTAAGTACCCTATGCAGGTTTTTAGACCCTATTATATTAGGAAGATATCCCAAAGAAATGGTAGAAATTCTGGGATCTAATCTGCCTGACTTTTCAAAGAATGATTTGAGCAAGCTGAGTTATGGCCTAGATTTCATTGGCATCAATTACTATACGGCTAGATATATCAAAGATTGCTTATATTCTGCCTGTGAACATGGAAACACTTGGTCAGAAGGTTCCTATTTAGCTACTACAGAAAAAGACGGTGTCTACATTGGTCAACCTGTATGTTTTCTCCTCTTTAATATTACTGGGACTTTGTGCATTGCTGAATCTTATTTATTTTCCACAACTCTAAATGAATCCAGACTGAAGTGGAATGGCTCTTTCTGTACCCTCAAGGGATGAAAAAAATTGTGATGTACATGAAGGACAGATTCAACAATACTCCAATGGTTATCACCGAAAATGGTAAGAAGAAAAGAAATTTCACATTCTTGTCATTTAAAAGCGAGATATAGTTTAATTTATCAACTAATAATCTGAATAAGATGCATTTGGATCTGTGTTGGGATGCATCCACTGACACAACTGGCAATGTTGCAGGCATTGCTGAGAACGATAATCTGAATCCTTCAATAACGGACACCTTGAATGATATTCATAGAGTGAACTATATGCATAGCTACTTAAATTCATTGGCAAATGCAATCACGGAAGGTGCAGATGTGAGGGGGTACTTTGTTTGGTCCCTTCTCGACAACTTTGAGTGGCTAGATGGATATAAGCTAAGATTTGGACTTCACTATGTCAACTATACTAATCTTCAGAGAATACCAAAATTATCAGCTACCATGTATAAACAACTCATGTATAACTTCAACATACAGCTTGAAACAAATACTGCCCAGAACTAGTGGGAGAAGATGATGAAAATCGGAGGTTTGTAAAGATTATTTTCATTGCAATGGAACTGTAATCATGTAATCAAGATCTATTAATTAAATAAAAATATTCTGTTGAAAGTTGTGTTGGAAGAGGTTATCTCATACTTGAATGATAGATAGTCTTTATCGACTATAACTTGTTGGCGTAGAGACCCAACCTAACTAGGATCTACAACAATTCGATTATAAAAAATGAGTTTCAACAGAGAGCAACCATTTCAATCTTCGGATTATATTTTGTACTTTGTTAAATGGTGCAGTTATAGAATTGACAGTTAGTAGATTTTCAGATGGGTATGTTTCTAATTTTTATTTATCGTAAATTAACAGATTTAATTTGTCGACATTAATTAGTACAGCCAACTACATTAGCTTGATATATCATGAAATAAACAATAACTACAAGACTAAAAACAAAATCATCCAAGATTCTTATATGAGGAACCCACAAAATTAAGTTATCGAATGTAAATATTTCAATAACACCATATTAAAGTAACAAGAAAGTGTTGAAAAGTATAAGGGATCAATAATTCCATTATTTCCGCTTCTTTTCATCTTTCACAGTTGCAACACATTCAAGTTTTGAGTGCTGATTTTTTTGGTTGAATTCCGAATGAACCAAAAGAAGACAACTGCAACACATTAAAAAATGGCCCTTTTCTCAGCTTACAAATTTTTTTTGTCCTATTTGATTGATGACTGAGAGGTGACAAAGCATAAAATTATATTTAGTCACTAGTGTTGTAAAAATTCGAAGCAAAAGGCTTCCAACAACACAAAGCTTGATAAACCATACACACCAACAATGATGAATTTTGTTAGCCACATTTATGTTCATCATAGTTGAGGTTAACACTTTTTTTATTTATATAAATTTGTTAGATTTATAGTAAATAACCAAAATAACACATTTTGTCATACATTAAAGACTATTTCAATCAAGTGAAATATATTAAAGATCAAAATGAACATATTTGTTATAATCATTTTAATAAAGTGAAATACATTAAAGACCAAGATAAAGAATTACCCATATATTAACGACCATTTTGGTCATTTTTGTTGGGTATTATTTGCCTCGATAGGTTTTCCTTTTTTTAAAGAGAAAACATTAAGTCTTCATATTTGACTAGTCTTTTTCTCGTAACAAAAGATTTAAGATTAGCTAGTCCTTTTCTTGTAGAAAAAGGTTTAGGAGTGAGGTTTGTTTTTTCTAACTTAATCAACTTTCACAATATAGTCCTTAGGAATTTTGAAAATTTTGGTTAGGATGAGAATTTGTGGAACACAAGTGATATATATGTTATCACTTGTGTGAACCTCCTTGTATTCTGATCGAACCACGTTAAATCTTTGTGTCTTTTGATTTCTCCTTTGTCTTCCTACTTGTAGTCTTTCGAGGTTTGCTTTGTTTGTCTTCTTACTTGTGGTCTCTTGAGGTTTGTTTTGCTAGCTTCCGCATAACACTTAATTATTTCGGTCCTAACAATTTTCTCATGTTCTTTATGTCTTTTTCCCAGGAGCTTAAAAAAGAAACATCAAGAACCACTTCTCTCTGAGTTTTCCACTTTCACTTAACAAATCAAAGCTGTATGCTTCCTGCAATGTTTTATCACATAGCAATTTGCATGTTGTTTTGTGGTTTCAATTTCATAGTATCATCATGTCATCAAATAGACAACCTTAATATTCTCAAAGAAAATGCTAACCAAGTTACATCTTCAAGCAATTTCTTGTTTGGAACAGCCTCTTCTTGTTACCAGGTACTTCCTACACTTGTTTTATTTTTTGGGGCTGAATTGTTGTTCTGAGTACAACTTTTTTCTTGTTTTCTCCGCAGTTTGAAGGAGCATTTCTCAGTGATGGAAAAGGTCTCAACAATTGGGACGTTTTTACTCATGAAGCTGGTCAGCTTATAAAATTAATGAATGTCAATTTCTTTTAGTCCATTTTTTTAAAAAAAATTATTAATTTTGGTTACTGTTGTTGCAGGTCATATCAAGGATGGAAGCAATGGAGATGTTGCTGTTGATCACTACAATCGTTATTTGGTAAACCTAGCTAATTGATCATTTGAGTTTGACTTCTTTCTATGTTCTTTTATATATATGTAATTTCTGCAAAAAAAAAAGGTATGTTTTTATCCTGCTGAGATGGGATCATCTATAGTGAGGCACATTGAGATTATTTAGATGGTTACTGATAAATTTGTTTTTTTGGCCTACAGAAAATCAACAATAAACTGATTTTAACACAATACTGATAAATTAGATAGGAAGTAGTTATGCTTGAACTTTTTGAGATCAGAATTAACTTTTCCATGCAACATCATTCATGAAGAAAAGGGAAACACCCTAATCTGTGCTTGCAAGAGAGCATACATGTTTGACACAAAAGGGAAACAGTTAGATCTAAAACTCACATTGGTGTTAGCTTGTGTCAAAGCTGATCAACAAATAAGGAACTTGCAAAATGGCAAAACTGGGGAGCATAAATTTGGTTTCTGCAACAAGTCATAAGCGTCTCAGAGGAGTTTATGAATGAATGTTAGATCAACATAGTGTATTAGCAAGAAAATAGACTCGTAAAGCATGAAAATGAAGAATTCTGAATTTCTGATGTTTGGTAATAAAATGAAAACAGGAGGACGTCAAGCTCATGGAAGACATGGGTGTGAATAGCTATCGTTTCTCCATATCATGGGCAAGAATTCTGCCCAGTAAGTTATAACTGTCACTACTCTCTTCCCTTCATTTTCAGCAAATACTTCTTGTTGTCGTTTCGATAGATCATTCTTTTTCTTTCTCGGGTTTAAATTTGACTCAGAGGGGGCATTTGGAGATGTTAACATGGCTGGAATTGAGCATTATAATAAGCTTATTGATGCACTCCTACAGAAAGGTCGGTTCTGCTTCACTTGCTAACAGTTTTAAGTTACCGATAGATCCAAAATAAAGAAAATAAGAAAAAATTTGGGCTCAGACGACTTCTTTATGTGCTGTGAATTCAGGGATCCAACCGTTTATCACATTAACACATTATGACATACCACAAGAACTTGAGGAAAGATATGGTGGTTGGCTAAGTTCACGAATACAGTAAGTAACTGGTCCCATCTTACACTTTAAGGTAGTTGTAGATTCCGTCAAATGCTGTAACGATGAACAAGTTAATTTGTCTTGTGTTACAGGGATGATTTCAGCTATTATGCGGACATATGCTTCAAATATTTTGGGGACAAAGTCAAATACTGGACAACTATCAATGAGCCTCACGTCATGGCTGTATATGGCTATAGACTAGGATCTTACCCTCCAGCTCGATGCTCCGGTATATTTGGGAACTGTAGTGCTGGTGATTCAGAAAGGGAGCCCTTCATTGCAGCGCACAATATGATCCTATCTCATGCAGCAGCTGTCAGAATTTACCGTACCAAACATCAGGTTCGTTCAATGGCTCTAGACGGCATGATCTTGCAGAATTAGTCCAAATGGATTACCCCTTTAGTGCAACGCTACTTTCTGGCTTGTAAATGACATGAAGTGAATTTTGGGGTTAGTAAAACAGGAAATTTGTATACTTAGAAGACTAGAGCTCGAAAATTTATGCTTGGAAACTAATTCCTCCTCTATCTATTAAATGGTATATTGTAAAAGTTCATTAAAAGACCATACAAGTATCAGTAATATAGTCTATTTTATGCTGGTTTTCAGAAAAGACAAGGAGGCATGGTTGGAATTGCTTTGGATATCCAATGGTATGAACCATTTAGCAATTCCTCAGAAGACATAGCTGCAACTGAGAGAGCTCGGTCATTCTACTTCAACTGGTAATCTTTCCTTATCAGCAGTTCAGTACTATAATCTGGTTTCTTGTGCATCAGAAAGAGAGGAAAAAAATGTTTTATTTTACTAAGTACCCCTATGCAGGTTTTTAGACCCTATTATATTAGGAAGATATCCCAAAGAAATGGTACAAATTCTGGGATCTAATCTGCCAAACTTTTCAAAGAATGATTTGAGCAAGTTGAGTTATGGCCTAGATTTCATTGGCATCAATTACTATACGGCTAACTATATCAAAGATTGCTTATATGCTGCCTGTGAACATGGAAACACTTGGTCAGAGGGTTCCTATTATGTTACTACAGAAAAAGACGGTGTCTACATTGGCCAACCTGTATGTTTTCTCATATTTTAACCCACTCTGTCAAACCATTGCTAGCACTTTCCACATTGCTGTATTTTTATTTTCCCCCCCAACTTTAAATGAATCAGACAGGTGCGCCGTGGATCTTTCTGTACCCACAAGGGATGAAAAAAATTGTGATGTACATGAGGGACAGATTCAATAATACTCCACTGGTTATCACCGAAAATGGTAAGAATTTCACATTCTGTCATTTAGAAGCGCAGTTTATCAATTAATAACTTGAACGAGATGCATTTGACACAATTGGCTATGTTGCAGGTGTTGCTGAGAACGATGATCTGAATACTTCAATAACAGACACCTTGAACGATATTCATAGAGTGAACTATATGCATAGCTACTTAAATTCACTGTCAAATGCAATTAGGGAAGGTGCAGACGTGAGGGGGTACTTTGTTTGGTCCCTTCTCGACAACTTTGAGTGGCTACATGGATATAGGCTAAGATTTGGACTTCACTATGTCAACTATACTAATCTTCAGAGAATACCAAAATTATCAGCTACCATGTATAAACAACTCATGTATAACTTCAACATACAGCTTGAAACACATACTGCCCATAACTAGTGGGAGAAGATGAAAAGCAGAGTCTTGTAATTTGTAAAGGTTATTTTCATTTCGGTGTCTTGTTGTTGGAAGACATGAGTTTATTGTGTAATGAAAATAAAAAGTGTTCAGCCTGATCCTTGCCTTCATATTGCAAGAGTTAAGCTCAAGCCTAACCTTGTATTCAAGATTTATTAAGTATGCAAAAATATTCTGTTGAAAGAGGGTTTCTCATACTTGAATGCTAGTCTTTATGGACTATAACTTGTTGGCGTAGAGACCCAGCTACATTAGCTTGATATATCATGAAATAAACAATAAATATAAGACAAAAAAACAAAATCATCCAGATTCTTACTTGAGAAGCCACAAAAAGTTGTCGAATATGAATATTTTAATAACGCCATATATATTAAAGTAACAAGTAAGTTTAGAAAAGTATAAGGGATCAGTGATTCGAGTATTTCCCCTTCTTTTCATCTTTCACAATTCCAAGTTGCAACTCATCGGTCTCCATAAGGAACGCATTAATTTTCGTACGAGCCTTTTACAATATAAATTTAGATTAATCGGGATTGGTTGAATTCCGAATGAACCACCTCTGCCTTTAAAAATAGTGAAAAAGAAAGAAGACAACTGCAACACATTAACAAATGACTCTTTTCTCAGCTTACAAAAATCTTATTGTCCTATTTGATTGATGGCTTGGAGGTGACAAAACATAAAATTATATTTCGTCACTAGTGTTGTAAAAATTTGAAGCAAAAGGCTTACAACAACACAAAGCTTGATAAACCAACCATACACACCAACAAAACTTACATATTGAATTGAAACGGTGGTAATATCATTTTGAGAATTGAACTTGAAAAAAAACAAAAAGCTAAGTATTTCTTTAATGCTAAATAATTTAGTCTTGAATTTCTATAATGACAATTTTTTAAACAAAAGTGATACTAAAATGGGATGAAAAGAGTGTAGTCATTTAAAATTTATTAAATATAAATTTATAAAATGATTTGAATTATATTAAATTCATGAATATATTAGTCCAAATAAATGTTATGGATAAATATAATTGGGCTAATTATTCAAGTCCAATAAATATGAATTTAATTAAAGTCAAAATTAATTGATTTGGGCTATAGATGAGCCCAATTTGCTAAGTCCAATGGCATCTTATCCTAGAGGCCCATTCATTTGGTGCCACGTGGCAAACGACATGGCATGCCAAGTTAAACAAATAAGTCAATAGGATCATGACATGTGTCAAAGATGACAAGCCCGCTTCATAAAGCCCATATGACATGTCACTTAAATCTGATTGGTTGAAGGGAATCTTGTTCCAATCGCAACTCCTCTATTCTAAAACTATAAATAGGAGTCCTCATAATTCAGAATAGAAGATAGAAAATTCTAAACAAGAAGCTAGAGAAAATCCGTGGTACAAACACCATAAAATTCTCTATAAAGCTACAAGTTTAAGATCAATTCAAGCATTCAAGTTCAAGAACAATCAAGATCAAGATCATCAGATTCAAGAACAAGCTCGAAGCCCTTGAATTCAAGTAAAAGTCAAGATAAAGATAAAGTTCAAAGTTCAAATTCATCGAAGATTCAAGAACAAGCTTTAAAGCCCTTGAATTCATATTTGAAAAGGTGAATTCAGAGGAATCATAGAGATTGTAACACTCACACTTTGAAATAATAAATACGATTGTTGCATAATTTGCCGTTCTTGATTATTGTTTTCTTGACGCGAATTTTATTGTCTACAAATTCTGGCATGCCCAGTGGGACCAAATCTGCCCTTCATCTCTTCTCTTAAATCAAATCTGAAAATTTGAAGCTGCAAAGGTGGAAGAATGAGTACTTCAAGCATTGTCTTTGAGTTTTATCAAGTCTACACTCCGACAAGCCTTGAAGCAGGGGGCATTTGTAGACATTGAAATTTTTCGGACTCTACAAGACGTGTTCAATTTGAATTGGGACTCTAGAAGGTGTGTTCAGTTTCAATTAGAATTCTTGGAGGCTACTCAACCCTAAACCCTAGTTTATGCCTATATAAAGAGTATTGAATTCCCTTAAAAGACATCTCAAAATGTCCCATAAACTCTTGGGTATTTTTAAAGATCAAGATTCGAATATTTCACAAAAGTCATGGAATATTCATATAGAGGTCAAATCTAAATCATCCTAGTTCGATAAATATGTCACTAACAGCCCTCGAATCATGGATAAATCTTAAGAGAGTAGAATCAAGGGAGGAACAAAATTGTACCCGTGCTATTTATCAATAAAGTTATGTTTCTTTTTATTTTATTATGATTGCAATTTATTTTCTGTCACTTTAAAATTTGCTGCAAATAAAGAGTATTTTAAATTACTACTAGCGAGAACTAAAATAAGATGAAGAAAATATTTTAGATCAATTGTTGATTTGTTGTTTTCGCAACCACAACAAGTAAAATGGACAGGAGGGAGTAGATCCCCAATTTCAACATGAGTAATTGAAGCAAAAAAAAAGATATTTTTACGTACATCTTTACACTATGTTTGGATGATTATATATTGTACTAGTTTTCGAACACGTGTGTTGTACGTGTAGATTGTGCTAATTATAAGTATAAATACTTCTAAAATATAAGTGTACGATGTGTAAAATATAAGCTCAAATAATCAATAAACGGTATATTCAACTGATATTATGATCATTGCAAGGCACATTATACAAAAATATTGCTATCAAGTGAATTGCAAAACTAATACTATAATGATTTCAATTATACAATTCTTATAATATATCAAGTATTCAACTTGTTAAAACTTCTTTTTTTAATATGTTACAACACATAATTTAAATGTCGACATTATAACAAAAGATTTAATGCCTTAAAGTTTCCGCCTTCTTTTTAAGGAATAATACCCTCCACTTTTTTACAAATGCATACATATCGAGAACTTGTCGTCGAAGGAGAGTGGTGTTTTGTAATAGTTGTAGAGAAATTCGATCAACATATGTCTTCCTTAGGATGGCCAGTAGATCATTATCAATTTCATAGTCTAAACCTTCAAAAAAAGGTATTTATTTGTTATAAAATAATCATTGTTTAAATATTTATTTGACATATATAAATAATAATTACATGTATATGTACCTTTCGTCTTCTTTGGCTCATTCAAAATTATTAATTCTGTCATCTGTAAATTTTGACAAAAGAAATTTTTATCAAGTTATATACATATAATTGAATTATGAAATACAACACAATCATTTGTGATATATTAACAGTATGGTAGAAAAAAAGAAAACAATATAAATAAAAAATTATATGGTACAAAAAATAATGCATATAAAAAAAGATAACTTTGAATATATATATCCTAGGAACGTGCATTGCACGTTTGACCTCTATCATTATATTAAATTTTATACCGTCCGAACTCATATTTCTAATTTATTTATCTTATTGTGTGTCACCAAGTTCGTCCATTAAATCCATGTAATGTAAGAAATTTGGTGAAAATAAATAATATAAAATAGAGTAAAAAAAAACTCTTTTTATAATTCATGGAAGTGTTATTACATGTTTATTTGAAAAACATATAATAAAGTGGAAGTGTCATTATAGGTTTATTTCAAAAGCATATAATAAAGTTCAACATTTTAACATAAACTTTCTAATATATAATATATTAATTGTCATTATTGATTTGATTATAAAATTTAGAAAAAAGTAATTTTTTAATTAGAAAAATTATAGAGAAAGGGATTTTCGTAATCCAACTTTGAATTTAAAACCTTCCACTTTTAACATAAAAAAATATTTGTAACATCAATCCAATTAACGTGACAAGCAATAAGATAAACATGCCATCATACTATTAGGAAAAAAAACTTAAATAATAAATAAATTAATGCAAACCATATCTAAATGTGAAAAGTTTATATTCAACAAATATAAAAATATTATAAAAGTGAAACGGTAGATAACAAACATTAAAGTACTATATAGCACACAAGAATCAATAATCAAAATAATCTTCTTTTTATATTACAATTAACTTATGAAAATGGTTTTCCTATTCTAATTAATTTTTGAAAATCAAAGAACTGCAATGAAGATTAAATATATTAATTTTAATTATTTGACATAATATTAAATCACAAATTTCATTTTTATAAAATTCACTTATTATAGTTGATGCATACTTTTTTTATTATTATTATATTGAATAAATAAATAAAAATAAATTAACACAGTGTGTTGACATAACAAAAAATGATCAAAAAGAAAAGAAAAATATATATTTTTGGATTGTATACTTGAATTTCACCCATGTCAAGTTGCGGACATATTCGATACTTAAAAAGTTATTTAATGTTTAACTAATTTTGCGTAAGAAATAATCATATCTCAATTCATCATTTAAATCAACTTCCGGAAATGGAAGAAATGAAAAAAAGAGTTTGATTTCAGTTCTTTGACGTATATAATTAACTTACAAATTTCAATTTAACAATATAAATTGTATCAAAATTTAAATTTTACCATGTAAATTTGCCAAATATTTTGCTTAGAACTGAGATATCTATTCCTTACTAACAAATGGTACAAAAATAAAATAAAAATTTACTATAATTATGCCAAAAAAAGAAGAAGTTATAATGATACAAACAAAAAATATATTGTATTTATTTACTTCTACGTATGGCTTTATTGGTGCACAAGGTGTAACATTATTTTTCTTCAGAATAATAATTAAGATTATTTGTATCTAACCAAACAAAAATAGAAAATAAAATTATTCTTTATGTAATAAAGAATATCAATGCAACTAAAACGCAAATTAAATCAATTCCATACGTGATGAAGCAGACATACTTTATCAATAACAAATGAAAAACATAAATAACTGAGAAAATAATCTTTATTGAAAGCCTGATAATCAATGGAAGAAGAAGAAATTATTATGAAAAATTACAAGAATCAATAAAGCAAACAAAATTTCTTTATTACAAATGAAACAATACCTGATACAGCCCAATAGAAAAAAAAATCACCAGCTTTAAAATTAAAATCTACTACAAAGTGAATTATTTAAAAAGTTATAAGTATATGTAGTGATATATTGAATTGGGAAGCCAAAAGTTTGGAAGTTAGAAGAGCAAAAGTCTGAGAGTTGAAGAAAAATAATGAAGAGTCGATATTTGTTGTGATCTCTGAAAGAAAATGCCTTAAAGGTGTTTTTACTTTAATTGAAATTTTTTATTAATGCAAATAAACGGAAGTAGCTAGAGAAAATGTAATTATTGATATGATTTTAAAAGTTAGTAAAAGATACTTTTTTAATGGAAAACAATTAGTGTAGGGGTATTTTTGTAATTCAACTTTTGATTTAAACTCTTCCCAATTATAATAATAATAATAATAAAATAATAATATATGATAATGACATATGATGATATGATTATGTTGTATTATTTTAATAAATATAATGTTTGGATACATTAGTATCATTTTTCCGCATACAAATTATTACTATGAAAAGGTACATAAAAAATAAAATAAAATAATAAGTAAAGACAAATTAAAATGACAAGTAATTATTAAGAAAATGACCCAATCTGATCAAATTGGTCGTTTCACAAAATAGTACTCTTTTTTTTATCATTACCTAGCAATAATTAAAATGATACTATACGATGCAATATAATAAAATTTAAATAACGATCAAAATAAATATACAATTCGATATCAACCGTCCAAACAAGATGTTAACAAGTGTCAGTGACACATATATGGTACTCCCTCTATAACAATTTATGTGATTTACTTTCTTTTTTAGTCTTTTTAAAAAAGAATGACACATTTCTATATTAAGTAATAATTTAACTATAAAATGTCTATTTTATCTTTAATGAAATGATTTACGATCAGACAAATTTCTATCATTCATTTTGGACCATAAAATTTAAAAGACTTCAATTTTTTCTTAAATTTCATGTGACAAGTCAAACTACCTCACATAAAATAAGACAAAGAAAGTACTATCTTTTTGTTTCTATTGATTAATTAAAAAAAAGTAAAGAGGTTACTATTCTTCCCAGGTGCTTGAAAGAGAAATATCAAGTAGCACTTGTCTCTGTCTTTCCTCTTTCACTTAACAAATCAAAGCTATATGATTCCTGCAATGTTTTATCACATAGCAATTTGCATTTTGTTTTATGGTTTCATAGTATCATCATGTCATCAAACGCACAACCTTAATATTCTTGCTAACCAAGTTACATCTTCAAGCAATTTCTTGTTTGGAACAGCCTCTTCTTGTTACCAGGTACTTCCACACTTGTTTTTTATTTTTTTTGGGGTGGGGTTGTGAATTGTTGTTCTCAGTACAATTTTTTTTCCTCGGCAGTATGAAGGAGCTATTCTCAGTGATGGAAAAGGTCTCAACAATTGGGACGTTTTTACTCATGAAGCTGGTCAGCTTATAAAATTAATGAATGTCAATTTCTTTTAGTCCATTTTTTTTTAAAAAATATTAATTTTGGTTTGTGTTGTTGCAGGTCATATTAAAGATGGAAGCAATGGAGATGTTGCTGTTGATCACTACAATCGTTATTTGGTAAATCTAATTTATCATTTGAGCTTTCCTTTTTTATGCAAGCATTGTTGTTTATTGGAAACATGGGAATTATATATATATTGTTCACAACTGAACTAATCCAGAACAGGTAAGGGGAAAAGAACAAGTGGGATTTGGGATATTTTATTAATTGGAGAAAGAGTAGGTAAATAATTTTTAGGAGTAGGACATAGTTACTTGTCTGATAAATGGGTATTCCTTAGATAAATATTACTACTGTAATTATAATATATGAAGGAAATTGGATTGGGTCAACCCGGATCCATAGATATATATTATCCTGTTGAGATGAGATCTACCGTTAGGCACATTGAAATTAATAATTACTAGATAGGAAGTAGTTATGCTTGAACAATTTGTGTGACTTTTGGAGATGAGAATTAATTTTTTCATGCAACATCTTTCGAGAAGAAAAGGGAACACCCTACTTTGTGCTTGCAGGACAGCATACATGTTTGACATAAAAGAGAAACAGTTAGTCTTGCTCTGTAAATAAGATCTAAAACTCACATTGCTAATAGCTTGTGTCAAAGCTCATCAATATCATAAGGAACTTGACAAAATGGCAAGACGGATTTGGTTTCTGCAACAAGTTAAAAGCGTCTCACAAGAGCTTATGAATGAATGTTAGATCAACATATTAGCAAGAAAATAGACTCACTCGTAAAGCATGAAAATGATGAATTCTGAATTTCTGATGTTTGGTAATAAAATGAAAACAGGAGGATGTCAAGCTCATGGAAGACATGGGCGTGAATAGCTATCGTTTCTCCATCTCATGGGCAAGAATTCTCCCCAGTAAGTTATAACTGTCACTAGTCTCTTCCCTTCATTTTTCAGCAAATACTTCTTGTTGTCTTTTCGATAGATCAATCTTTTTCTTTGTCGGGTTTAAATTTGACTCAGAGGGGACATTTGGAGATGTTAACATGGCTGGAATTGAGCACTATAATAAGCTTATTGATGCACTCCTACAAAAGGGTCTGTTCGACTTCACCTCCTAATAGTTTTAAGATATTGATAAATCCAAAATGAAGCAAAAAAGTAATTTTTGGGCTCAGACGACTTCTTTATGTGCTGTGAATTCAGGGATCCAACCTTTTATCACATTAACTCATTATGACATACCACAAGAACTTGAGGAAAGATATGGTGGTTGGCTGAGTTCACGAATACAGTAAGTAGCTGGTCCCATCTTACACTTTAAGGTATTTGTAGATTCCATCAAAAAGCTGTAACGATGAACAAGTTACCTTGTCTTGTGTTTCAGGGATGATTTCAGCTATTATGCAGACATATGCTTCAAATATTTTGGGGACAGAGTCAAATACTGGACAACCATCAATGAGCCTAACGTCATGGCTGTATATGGCTATAGACTAGGAACTTATCCTCCAGCTCGATGCTCCAGTATATTTGGGAAATGTAGTGCTGGTGATTCAGAAAGGGAGCCCTTCATTGCAGCTCACAATATGATCCTATCTCATGCAGCTGCTGTCAGAATTTACCGTACCAGATATCAGGTTCGATCGATGACTCTAGAGGGCATGATCTTGCAGAATTAGTCCAAAATGGATTACCCCTTAAGTGCAACGCTAGTAAAACAGGAATGTGGTATACTTAGTGTTGGGTTTTAAAGGTGTGAACAGGAAATGAAGGGTTGTGACCTTTATGAAAGGTTGTGTCTTTTCTAAAGGGTTGTGATCATTTGAAAGGCTGTATTTTTTTCAAAGAGTTGTGACCTTTGCCCTTTGTTAGCTATAAATAGAGAGGTTTTCTCTCATTTTTCTGCATCGAATTATTCCCTTCTTCTGCATACATTTCTTACAAAACAAAATCGATTGATCGTGTCTGTGTGTGCTTCGTTGCTGTCATTTTGAGTTCGTTGAAATTATCGAAGTTGGAGGTACCGCTACTTCTTTAATGGTTAATCCGTTTTATCTTGGGAGGAATTAATTTACAACCTCGGGTACTTGAGGGGATTAAATTTCTTAAGGATACACAGTGGGTTCTGTGGACTCGGATAGTTCTTTTCTTTTTTTTTTCATCTTTTATTATTTCTAGTTTGCTAATCGTACAGGAGACAACACTTAGAAGACTAGAGCTCGAAAATTTATGCTTGGAAACTAATTCCTCCTCTATCTATTAAATGATATATTGTAAAAGTTCATTAAAAGACCATACAATTAGAATCAGTAACTATTTTGTGCTGGTTTTCAGAAAAGACAAGGAGGCATGATTGGAATTGCTTTGGATATCCAATGGTATGAGCCATTTAGCAATTCCTCAGAAGACATAGCTGCAACTGAGAGAGCTCGGTCATTCTACGTCAACTGGTAACCTTTCCTTGTCAGTAGTTCAGTACTACAATCTGGTTTCTTGTGCATCAGATAGTAAGGAAAAGAATGGTGTTTTTTTACTATGCAGGTTTCTAGACCCTATTATATTAGGAAGATATCCCAAAGAAATGGTACAAATTTTGGGATCTAATCTGCCTGACTTTTCAAAGAATGATTTGAGCAAGTTGAGTTATGGCCTAGATTTCATTGGCATCAATTACTATACGGCTAACTATATCAAAGATTGCTTATATTCTGCCTGTGAACATGGAAATACTTGGTCAGAGGGTTCCTATTTTGCTACTATAGAAAAAGACGGTGTCTTCATTGGGCAACCTGTATGTTTTCTCCCCTTTATTACTTTAGCATTCCTCATCTTTTAACCCACTCTGCCATACTATTACTGGCACTTTCTGCATTACTGAATTTATTTATTTTCCACTACTTTAAATGAATCAGACTGGAGTGGAATGGCTCTTTCTGTACCCACAAGGGATGAAAAAAATTGTGATGTACATGAAGGACAAATTCAACAATACTCCAATGGTTATCACCGAAAATGGTAAGAAGCACATTCTTGTCATTTAGAAGCGAGATGCTTTTTTGCATTTTGATCTGTTGGGATGCAACTACTGACATACTTGGCAATGTTGCAGGCATTGCTGAGAACGATAATCTGAATCCTTCAATAACGGACACCTTGAACGATATTCATAGAGTGAACTATATGCATAGCTACTTAAATTCTCTGGCAAATGCAATCAGGGAAGGTGCAGACGTGAGGGGGTACTTTGTTTGGTCCCTTCTCGACAACTTTGAGTGGCTAGATGGATATAAGCTAAGATTTGGACTTCACTATGTCAACTATACTAATCTTCAGAGAATACCAAAATTATCAGCTACCAGATATAAACAGCTCATGTATAACTTCAACATACAGCTTGAAACACATACTGCCCAGAACTAGTGGCTGGGAGAAGACCATGAAAAGCGGAGGCTTGTAAAGTTTATTGTGTAATGAAACAAATAAGTGTTCAGCGTGATTCCTGCCTTCATATTGCAAGAGTTAAGCTCAAGCCTTACCTTGTATTCACTTCTATGGAACTGTAATCATGTAAACAAGATCTATATTAACTATGCAGAAATACTCTATTGAAAGTTGAGTATAACAATCTTATTATCCTGATTTATTGATGACTAAGAGATAACACAGCAGAAAATAATAAACTGATATACATGCATGGACCATTAACCTAGTAATATTTTTTGTGTCCATTTGATATTTAGTCACTAGGGTTATAATATTCAAAGCAAAAGGCTTCCAACAACACAAAGCTTGATAAATCATACACGAACAAAATTTAGAATTGAAACAAGGGAGTATCATTTTCGAAATTGAACTTTTTTTTTTAAAAAAAAAAAGAAGCTATTTCCTTAATGCTAAGAGTACAATTTAGTCTTGAATTTTAATAATGATACTTTCTTAAACAAAAGTGATTAACGATAATTAAAAGAATATGAAAAAAATGTTTAAGATCAATTATTTTTTCTCAACCAGGACAAGTAAAATGGATAGGAGGGAGTAACTCCCCAATTTCTACCTGAGTAATTGAAGAAAAAAATATATTTTTGCTTACACCTTTACACTATACTCGGATGGTTATGTATCATATTATATTATGTTGTATTGCATGATTTTAGTGAAAATAATATTTGGATATATTGTATTGTTTTTTGTTGTTATATAATGTTACATATCAATAATTTTTATGATTAAATTATAACAAGAGAAAAGACATAAAATCATCATTGAATTTGAGTTGTTTGTTTTCAAATTCAAGTTTCTCTTCTTCCTTGGTTGATTGTTTATTCAATTATCTCTTTTTTTCTGCTCTTCTCATCTCTTATTTCTAATCTATCTTACTTTTGTGTTGTTTAATTCGGCATTTGATTTCAATTGGTTTCATCTCCAATTGGCATCCTTATCAAAAAAGGTCGTCAAGATTAAAATAAAATAATTTAATAAAAGTAAAGACAAATTAAAATGAGAAGTAAATATGAAGGTAACAACGCAATCACACCAAATTAATTGTTACACAAAATGATATTTTTGGTCATTACCTAACAATAATTTAAAATAATGCAATACGGTACGATAAAATTTAAGTAACAATCAAAATAAATATAGTACTCCATCTGTTTCAAAAAGAATGATCTCCTTTCTTTTTTAGTTGGTTTCAAAAAGGATTGTCTCTTTCCTTTTTTGATAACATTTTAATTTCAACTTTCCATGTTACATGTTTAAGGATAGAAGATAAAAGGGCAATTTAGTACATTTGACATAGCTTTGATTTAGGACCACAAGATTCAACAGTCTTTTTTATTTTCTAAATTTCGTATCAAGTTAAACTAGGTCACTCTTTTTAAAACTAAAACGAAGGGAGTAATATTTAAAGTAACCATTAATATAACGGAGAAGGGCCTAAAATACCCTTAAACTATTGAAATTGATACAAAAATACCCTTAATTGACCTTTTGGCTCTATAATACCCTTGACGTCAATCTTTACGACCCTATAATGCCCTTTATTACAGATGACTGCGTTAGCAAATATAATTAGAGTTTTCATTTAATATGTGGCACCCTGTGATTCGTTAGAAATTTGATTAAATGTTAACCCAAATTTGGATCCATTTATTAATCCCTACCCGCCCCAACTAGAAAACCCATATCTAAAGAGGCAAAAACTCAAATACCAGGTTCATTTTCTCTTTCCTTCTGTAATGGAGAACTCAAATACATTATGTTTTCCTAATTCTCAATTTTTTTCCGTAGAAGACATTTTATTAAAAGGCATGCTCCTTGATCTGATGGCTTTTTAGATATTTGAGAATCAATTTAAGGAGAAAATTGATTCCCCTTTGCAGAGAACTTGCAGAATATGTTTTAATTTTTTCAAAAACTTTTCATTATTGTGTACTTAATTTTCTTGAGAAACCTCTTTCTTAACATCCATCCATTCCACCAAAAATCAACATTTGTAAAGTATCTTAGCTCAGGATTAGTTCTCGATTCCTCACCATATATACACGATAGAAAGCTCCGTCCGCCAACATTTCTTCTACCGACAAAAACATAAGGGAAAATGGGGCTTCTAGATGGAGCGGGTATGGGTTGAGATTTATTTTATTTAGGTTAATTAAATTTCTAACGAATCACATGATTAAATGAGAACTCTAATTAAATTTGTTAATGGGACTGTTTGTAATAAGGGCCGTAAAGATTGATGTCAAGGATATTATGGAGCCAGTAGGTCAACGGAGAGTATTTTTATACCAATTTCAATAGTTCAAAGATATTTTAGACCCTTTTCCGTTAATATAATACTAACAACCGTCCAAACAAGGGGGGTACACAATAGGAAAATAGACAGTGACACATTTTAATTTTTTTCTAATTACTATCCCTCCGTTTCATAAAGAATGACCTGGTTTGACTTGGCACGGAGTTTAAGTAAATAAATAAGACTTTTGAATCTTGTGGTCCTAAATTAAAGTTATGTCAAATGTACAAAATTGCCCTTAATCTTGTGGTCTTAAATATACCACGTGGAAAGCAAAAAGTAAAATGTTACCAAAAAAGGAAAGAGGTCATTCTTTTTGAAACTGATTAAAAAGGAAAGGAGGTCATTCTTTGTAAAACGGAAGGAGTAATAAAAAACGTGAAGAGGTTGCTATTCTCTGTCTTTTTCCCAGGAGCTTGTAAGAGAGAGTATCTAGCATCACTTCTCTCTATTTTTCCTCATTCACATAAAAAATCAAAGCAGTGCTATGCTTCCTGCAATGTTTTATTACATAGCAACTTGCATGTTGTTTTGTGGTTTCATAGTATCATCGTATCATCAAACACACAACCTTAATAGTCTTCCTAACCAAGTTACATCTTCAAGCAATTTCTTGTTTGGGACAGCCTCTTCTTCTTACCAGGTACTTCCTACACTTGTTTTATTTTTTGGGTCTGAATTCTTGTTCTGAGTACAACTTTTTTTTGTAGGCAGTATGAAGGAGCTATTGTAAGTGATGGAAAAGGTCTCAACAATTGGGACGTTTTTACTCACGAAGCTGGTGAGCTTTTTTAACGGCAGAATATATAAATATGTCATTTAAATTGATCTTATTTTATATTTATGCTCTCCAATTTTTGGATATGTGCAAATTGAACAAGTTAGACACATAATACACTTAAATCACCATATAGGACACAAATTGTCAGGTAAGATACTGCGTAGGACGTATTTCTCTATTTGTTCAATTTTATGATTTTTTAATTAATGAATATCAATTTCTGTAAGAAAATTTGCAAGAATTTTAGTCCATTTGAAAAAAAAATAGTATTCATTTTGGTTATTGTTGTTGCAGGTCATATTAAGGATGGAAGCAATGGTGATGTTGCAGTTGATCACTACAATCGTTATTTGGTAAATCTAATTTATCATTTGAGGTTTCCCTTTTTATGTAGTTTCTGCAAACATTGTTGTTTATTGGAAACAGGGAATTATATATATTGTTCATTCAACTCTTTTTTTCTTTATTTTTGAACAAATCCAATAGAGGTAAGAAAAAGAACACGTGGATATTTAATTCGCGACAGAGTAGGCAAATAATTGTTTGGTCAATAATATGTAGGAGTAGGACATACTTCTTGTAATTATTAAGAAAAATATTTTTGGCCAGAAAATTTGGTCAGAATGATATTTTATTTATGTTATTTAATATTTTTAAATATTTTTATCCTTTTAACTTTAATACCTTTTAACTAAAAAATGAAAAAAAGATCAGTTTGTTTTAAAATAAAAAATATATTATAATTTTTTTAATTTTCTAGCCTAATTTTCTGTCCATTTAGACCATTTTTTATTTTTTTTTAAGTTTCATACCTAAATTATCATTTATTAATTTGAGAAACACACGTCTCTCTTTTATTACACTCTCTACATGGTGTGTGTACTACACTCTCTCTTTTATTAAAAAATATTATCATATCATACTCCACATGGACAAAATATCTCACTTTGACAAAAAATTAAATAAATTATTACCATTAGTTAAAGTTAAAGATTAAAATATTACTATCCAAAAAAAATAATTATAAAAGAAACTGTAAAACTTTCAAAAAAAATTCTCATTTTGTGTTAGATATATACATATGTTTTTAGGATAATATGTTTTACTTGCCATAGAACTTTTTTAAAAATAAAAGAGAGTGTGTAGTACACAATGAAGTTTTTTCCTCATTTTGTGTTAGATATATATGTATGTTTTAAGAAGTATTTTTTACTTGTCAAAAGACTTTTTTAATAAAAGAGAGAGTGTAGTACACACACCACGAAGAGAATGTAATAAAAGATACACACTCAATAGTTCAGATATGAAACTGAAAAAGAAAAATAATTTAGATGTGTTTTTCACACTTATCTCTATTAATTATAATATATATATTTATTAGCACCCCTAGCAAATCTCTTAATACCTTAGATAAGGACTTAATAATGTTGTCATTTATATTGTTACTTGCTAATTACTATATTTGGGTTTTGAAAGAATTAGATGTATTTGACATTTGCTCTCTTTGACATGCTAACATTTTGTACATTTAAGGCAATTTCAGAAGGGTAACACATTCTTGTATGTTTTTATCCTGTTGAGATGGAATCACATTGAGATTAATTAGATGGTTTTTGCTAAATTGGATTTGGCCTACTCAAAATCAACAATAAACTGATAAATTAGATAAAAAGTACTTTTGGAGATCAGAATTAACTTTTTCATGAAACAATCATTCGCGAATCAAAGGGAACACCCTAGTTTGACACAAAAGGGAAACAGTTAGTCTTGCTCTACAATTAAGATGTAAAACTCACATTCTGTGTCAAAGCTGATCAACATCATAATAACGAAGCAGATAAGCACATGATATGCTTTTGTTGCTAATCGGAATGAAGGGAGCATGCATGCAAAATGGCAAGACAAATTTGGTTTCTGCAACAAGTTGATCATACGCGTCTCAGAAGAGTTCATGAATGAATGTTAGATCAACATACTAGCAAGAAAATAGACTCACTCGTAAAGCATGAAAATGAAGAATTCTGAATTTCTGATGTTTGGTAATAAAATGAAAACAGGAGGACGTCAAGCTCATGGAAGATATGGGTGTGAATAGCTATCGTTTCTCCATCTCATGGGCAAGAATTCTGCCCAGTACGTCACTACTCTCTTCCCTTCATTTTCAGCAAATACTTCTTCTTGTCATTTCAATTGAACAATCTTTTTCTTTGTCGGTTGTAAATTTGACTCAGAGGGGACATTTGGAGATGTTAATATGGCTGGAATTGAGCACTATAATAAGCTTATTGATGCACTCTTACAGAAAGGTCAATTCTTCTGCTTCACTTGCTAATAGTTTTAAGATATTGATAAATCCAAAAAAGTTAATTTTTGGGCTCAGATGACTTCTTTATGTGCTGTGAATTCAGGGATCCAACCGTTTATCACATTAACACATTATGACATACCACAAGAACTTGAGGAAAGATATGGTGGTTGGCTTAGTTCACAAATACAGTAAGTAGCTGGTCCCATCTTACACTTTAAGGTAGTTGTATGTATATTCCATCAAAAAGTTGTAATGATGAACAAGTTAACTTGTGTCGTGTTTCAGGGATGATTTCAGCTATTATGCAGACATATGCTTCAAATATTTTGGGGACAGAGTCAAATACTGGACAATCATCAATGAGCCTAACCTCATGGCTGTTCGTGGCTATAGAGAGGGAACTTACCCCCCAGGTCGATGCTCCGGTATACTTGGGAATTGTAGTGCTGGTGATTCAGAAAGGGAGCCCTTCATTGCAGCTCACAATATGATCCTATCTCATGCAGCTGCTGTCTGCATTTACCGTACCAGATATCAGGTTTGTTCGATGGCTCTATGCCCTTTCCCCATTGCCATGTCAACTCTCAACACGCATGATCTTGCAGAATTAGTCCAAATGGATTACCCCTTTAGTGCAACGCTACTTTCTGGCTTGTAGGTGAATTTTGGGGGAAGTAAAACAGGAAAATGGTATACTTAGAAGACTAAAGCTCGAAAATTTATGCTTGGAATTAAACTGCTTCCTCCCCCTCTATCTATCAAATGGTATATTGTAGAAGACCATACAAGTATCAGTAATATAGTCTATTTTATGCTGCTTTTCAAAAAAAACAAGGAGGAATGATTGGAATTTTTTTGGATACCCAATGGTATGAACCATTTAGCAATTCCTCAGAAGACATAGCTGCAGCTGAGAGAGCTCGGTCATTCTACGTCAACTGGTAACCTTTCCTCATCAGTAGTTCAGTACTACAATCTGGTTTCTTGTGCATCAGAAAGAGAAGAAAAAAATGTTATTTTTTTACTATGCAGGTTTTTAGACCCTATTATATTAGGAAGATATCCCAAAGAAATGGTACAAATTCTGGGATCTAATCTGCCAGACTTTTCAAAGAATGATTTGGGCAAGTTGAGTTATGGCCTAGATTTCATTGGCATCAATTACTATACGGCTAAATATATCAAAGATTGCTTATTTTCTGCCTGTGATCATGGAAACACTTGGTCAGAGGGTTCCTATTTAGCTACTACAGAAAAAGACGGTGTCTACATTGGCCAACCAGTATGTTATCTCATCTTTTAACCCACTCTATCAAACCATTGCTAGCACTTTCCACATTGCTGAATTTTTATTTTTTCCCCTAACTTTAAATGAATCAGACTGGTGCTCCATGGATCTTTCTGTACCCACAAGGGATGAAAAAAATTGTGATGTACATGAGGGACAGATTCAATAATACTCCACTGGTTATCACTGAAAATGGTAAGAAGAAAAGGAATTTCACATTCTGTCATTTAGAAGCTAAGCGAGATGCAGTTTATCAACTAATAACTTGAACGAGATGCATTTTGATTTGTTGGGATGCAACTATTGACACAATCGGCAATGTTGCAGGCGTTTCTGAGAATGATAATCTGAATCCTTCAATAACGGACACCTTGAACGATATTCATAGAGTGAACTATTTGCATAGCTACTTAAATTCACTGGCAAATGCAATCAGGGAAGGTGCAGACGTGAGGGGGTACTTTGTTTGGTCCCTTCTCGACAACTTTGAGTGGCTACATGGATATAAGCTAAGATTTGGACTTCACTATGTCAACTACACTAATCTCCAGAGAACCCCAAAATTATCAGCTACCAGGTATAAACAACTCATGTATAACTTCCACATACAGCTTGAAACACATACTGCCCAGAACTAGTTGAAGAAGATGATGCAAAAGCAGCAGCTTGTAAGCAGCCTGATCCCTGCCTTCATATTACAAGAGTTAAGCTCAAACTTAACTTGTATTCACTCCAATAGAACTGTAATCACGTAAGCAAGAAGTTTTAATTATGCAGAAATATTCTGTTGAAAGCTGAGTTCTCTCTATCCCCCCCCCCCCCCCCCGCCCCCCCCAATCTGTTAGGCTTCAACAGATTTATGAATGTTCCAATATTCTACAAAATGGATGTTTTACTCCGGCTGAATTTCAAAATCTACTCTAAGAAAGCTCATGATTAAAAAAACCATCAGCAGATAGGATGGAAAAGTTATATTCAAGAAGCATACACTATTATAACAACCTCACTGACACTATTTTCTCCATTGTCTTCACGAAATTGGTGTTACAACATCAGCCAAAAATGCTATTTATGACAGCGCATTGTATTTACATTCCTAAAAATGAAAAGTTGCAAAAAAAAAAAAAAAAAGCATGAGCCTGAAATATTTATGACATGCTCTACTACTGCAATAAGATCTTTCGTTACACAGAGGGGATTTGACTCCTGGTCAAGGGAAGACTACCTTATCTGCAGACCATTGCTTCAGAAACTACGAGAGTAGGATAAGGTATGGGGTACCTTCAAATGACCGAAATGTGTCGGTGAATTCCTCATCAACATCCTGCTATTCCACAACTACACAAGGTAGATCAGTAAGTGAGCCTTTTCCTTGAAGCTCATAATATGATCCCAGCACAGGCAGTTGCTGTCGATATATAAAGAAGTGAGTATCAGCTATAAACACAAATAAAAAGTGAGTATCAGCTATAGACAGAAATAAGCTATCTTGTCTGGATGCAAGATAGCACAATGTGCTTATTAAGAGGTGTCAAATGAAAGATGAACATTTCTTCTCCAGAAAAAAGTGGTGGTGCTTGGTTGGGTGAGGAGTGGGGTTAGTAGGAACTCAACTCCTTTTTTCACAGATGAAAACAAGTCCAAATAACTTTCGCTCAACACCCCGAGATGACAGCCTAGCCATGCATACATCTAGTGCAAGACACATGAATTTTTACATCTGACAGGTCAGCAAGTTAAAGAGGAAAATCCTACTAGTATGTTACTATTGTATCAGTCCATAATCTAACATCTTGCCTTCCCCCTCAAATCCCTCATCTTTCTCGTCTAGCTTTCTCCCCAAGAGAGTGAAAGAACAGGAGAACACAGTCAAGAGGAAGGAGAACTTCAAAAGTTTATCATTTGCCTTTGGTGCATAATAGATGGCAAGGGTTGATATTAATTAACACAAATTCATGGTTCGGAAAAGTTCCTCTCAACATAAATGTAACTCTTACATATCCCAACAAAACTTCACAGTATGATCCTATTATCACCTCTAACTTAAGTATATGCTGTATTGCTGACATCATGACCAGCTTCCTCTTTCTATCACCAGCTGAGGTACCATACAACACAAAGCTTCACCAATGAGCGGAAGAACTATTCAGCTTAAAATATTTTTATTTTTTTTGAGACAGGTAACTTTTAGCTTAAAGATAATTGTGTTTTATAGTGATTGCTGAATAACAAAGCTCTTACCTTGTGCCGAAGAATTTGTCAGGCCTGCCACATTATCTGATGAAGCCAGGCTTAAACATTAGCACAAGCTTTATCTACCTCCACCAGGGTAATCTGGCACCATAACAGTGCTGGCCGTCGTCCCACGAGATCTGGCATGCCTGAAGACCTACAGCAACACTAGGTTCCTTCCCATGTTGTGCTATCCACTCGTCTATTGCAAGTGATTTATCATTTTCGTTTGAATATAGTTTTTTGTTCTTCCCAAATGGATTACTCCCAGGACAGACTATTTCAGAAATTGCAGCTGGCATATACATTGAGTCACCTACCACTGGCGCACTACATGCAGCTAACTGTGCTCGAATCTGCCAATTATGACCATATATCATCAGAATATCAGTGATTCTCAAGACATAGATTTTCAAACTGAAATGCCATTTTGAGAAAATCACTGTTTTAGTTCCTTTTCACGTCTTCATTTGTTTTGAGATTGCAAAAACCAGAGATGAACTTGTAACAAAAGCTACCATTAGTAAACCAGTTTACGCATGATTAAATAGTTTAGTCATGCACGCTCTCTCTCTCTTTAGACCTGTGAAAAGAAACTATGAAATACTTTTCCGAGAAAGTAACCTGATTCGAGATATTAGGCCTTTCCTGTCTAATACTTGTAGGAATAAAACCCAACTGGCAAGCAGGTCAAACAACTTGCACAAGCAATTACTCAACTTTGAAACATCAAACTAGAAAAATCCTGAGGACAGAAGGACAAATGCATGAGGGAATCAGAAAACTGGAATTTAAATACCTGATGAGTCCGACCAGTTAGAAGGTTGATTTGGCACTCATATGCAAAGTCTTTCAAAGCCCATCCACAGTCCTCAAGGTTGTATGTCCTCTGGATTTCACTACTAGGCCAGGGTACCTTTTTGCATTCTAAGACCTCAAGTTGGCATAACAACCATCCTTTCACAAAATCTGCAAAGCATAGATGCCAGAGGAAAATATGAGCACTTTTGGAAGAACATCCAACTCCTTATGGCAAACATTAACATCATGGGTTGTTTGACATGGAGATGTACATATAACATATGATCCTTTCAATGTCAGCTCTTTTGGGTGTTAGAAACTTGAGAATAGACACAAGCACAAGGACAACTATTTACTTATTTCATATTTGGACTTGATACTTATTTTTCGTCATAATTTATCCAATGATTCTAAAAATCTATCTGTTATAACCTTTTATCCAGATTAGAAATCTCAATTTTAGTATTATCAAACTCTTTCTCTCTCTGTCTATCTCTATCTCTCTCACGCGAGCAAAATATTAGTATTGCTACTTGCTTACCTTCAGAAACAAGTCTTGGGGCCATATTAATAGGACGCATGTAGTGTGTAAGTATTCCAATAGGAACCGGAGCAGCAGCAAGAGCAAGATAAAGCTTTTTGACCTTCTTCTCCTGGCAGATAATAGATGAAGTTATCAAGAACACCAAATGGTACACTCCACAAAGGACCTCCATTGTAAGGGAACATGGAAGTTGTTATTCCCTATAACTCTCTATCAAATCTTTTGTAAGACTATATGCGACATAGAGGTGAGTCTCACCCTGATTTTTCCATGAAATACAGAACAGTACTCCTTGCTCCGAGCCAGCACAACACTGCACAAATTAGAAGTCATGCCAGAACCTTTCTTTCCATGACATCCTATTTCACCTCTGCTTGAATTTTGAAAAAAGAAAATTTACGTGGGATAAATACAGCCAACCATACCATCCTTCAGTGCAATTGTCAATCTGATGGGTAGTAAGCAGTGGAGCTGAAAATCCTAATGCTCGAGTAGCAAATGTAGCACAGCTTTCTTCAATGTTATCTGTAGTTCCTCCTACCTGAGTTTAAGTTGTCAATATGAAAAAGAGTTAGCTTATTGGTAACGGAAAAAGAAGAAGAAGAGCCTAGAACAACATTAATTAATAGTAAAAATTAAAAGGTAACGATATAATGAGAGGAAAACCAATGTCAGTTAGAAGTAATTTATTTGACAGAAATGACTATCAGCAAAAATCAGCTAGAGGATTTCACTCAACAGATAACCATATTTAATTAAGCCTTGTACTCACAGATGTACCAGCAGGTTTATCCAGAACCACATAGTCGTCGGTTACAGCAATAATACGAGATTTCCAGTCAATGTCATAGCACCTAATCATATCAAATCTTACAACATTACCTTCTCACTGACAAAAAGTCATGAGCCAAAGTAAGAATAGGGTTCAGTAATTACCTCGGAAAGCGCTTAGGGTGTACATGCACTCGCAAATACGTTCCAGCTTCAACAATTTCATCAGCACGAGTTATTTTGAAAGTTTTCTGAGCTTCACGTACAGTTTTCCCTTTGATTGAAGTTCTCTGTCTCAGAATTGATGGATCTGTAACTTCTTCATACACTTTAATTTGCTCAGGACTGGCAGTCGGAGGTGGCTTAGGACATACAAGTGCATAATACACAGCTCCAAACTGTATAAGGTCTTCCACATATCTTAATGATGAAAAACATTGGTCAAAATACCACTTAACTGATCCAAGATGACTATCACTCAACTCATCGGTGATCACTCTCAAGGTGTAAATTATGATATGCAGGAAAATAACAAAAGAACAACAGAACACTAAAGAAAGATAGAAATTTACAATGGAGGGAGATCCAAAGCTTTACAAATATATTCTAGAACAGGTCCTTCTTTTGTGACGACAAGATGCTCAACCCTAGGTGGGCTGTTCTGCAAAGGGCATGGCATCAAGCGTCCATATCTAAGGTGGCTGAAAAAGTGAAATAAAAACAAATAGATCAGTGTAACAAATCATAAGAATCAAATTGGATACTAGCCTGGTGGAGGTTGATGACATTGGAGACATGTCTCTACCCGATCAAAGAAAATTGTAACATTACAAATCTAAACTTAAGTTGCAATACACTATCAAAGTAAGCTTCCTGCTCTTGTTTAGACTTTTTAATCTATACAGCCAACAAGTAAAGAAACCATTTTGAACCTAATGATCAGATATGCCGAATTCATGGCACATATTCATGAGCAGCACTAATGCTGTCCACTCCATTAATTGCCTCTACCAAATGAAATCAACACATAGTTTTAAAAAATGCAAAAGTACCCAGATACATTATTTGTTTTCTACAAATAAATTCAGATGTAGAAATGTTTTGTGGACATATAACATCAGTGCAGCTCAGATGCAATTACATTTTTTCAATAACTTGGTGTTCAGGCCAACCTGTGGCCCTTTTTTAACTATTTATACCGATGAAACTGGCAAACAGCCCTTTTTCGGACTGTTGATTAAGTTTTAGCGAGCGCTTTGTTCAGCCATCTTTAATGCGGAAATAAATTTTGACAAATATAACCCCAATTAAAACATGGAAAAACTCCAGGAAACTTTTACTAGTGTTTGAACATTTATCAGTTCGATCATGAATCGTTCCTTGAATTTGAACTGATAAAGCTTCGACTCCATGAATTTATCAGTTTGAACTCCATGAATCATTCCTCAAGTTTGAACTGATAAAGGTTTGGCTCCACGAATCATTGACAATCGCAGCAAACTTTCATAGTTAGATTGTGAAAGTTTGAACTCCATCATCCTTGTTGGAGTTTGAACTGACAAAAATTTGAACTCCATAAATTGTTCATGGAGTTTTAAACTGCAACAAATATTCACACTTAAATTGTGAAAGTTTCAAGTTCATGAATAATAGATAAATGTTTGAACTCCATGAAATCGTTCATGGAATTTGTAACTCCAACAAATTTTCAAACTCGCACAAGATGCTGGAGTTTCACTTGTCAAAGCTTTGAATTCCAGCACAATGTGCTAGCATTTCACTTGTCAAAACTTCGAATTCGAGCACCGTGTGCTGGAATTGTTATAAGTGTTTTGGCTAGGTTTTCTTTTTCAAATTTTACCCCAGTGAGTAAATTTTAATTGCCCGCTCAAAAACTAGTCATCCCACCTAATTTTACTTTTATACCTATTTAGATGGTTACAAATGATTTGAAAAGAGAAAAAAACAGTTTCGAACAGTTTTAAGCTTAATCTATTAGAAATTTACCATTTTCATTTACTTAATTATGTCTTCAACAACCATGAACCCCCAAAAAAAATTGGGAAGGGTAGTCTTGTGATAACTTAAAAAATACAGAACACGACATTCAACTTTTCCAGTAGTCTAACAAATGAAAAAACAAGAATTACCCATTTGAGGAAACAGTGTGAGAAGTTGAATTGATATCAGACAAAGCAGTGGACTGACAGCTGAAGCTTCTACTGCAGGAAGAAAGCGTCAATCTTTTGTAGTGATTCTTGTTCTTGAGCAGACGGCTACGAGTTGAGGCAAATGTGTGCACCATATTGAAAGGGGAGAAAAACCCATTTCTCCAATTTGGGGTCCATATTCGAGAAGCAATCAAACTGTTGGTCAAGATTGGAGTGAAACTGCCACTGGCAAAAGTCATCGTCTTTTGGGGTTCTTGGAGGGTTTAAGGCTGATTGAAGATACTGATACAGTTGCAGAATTTTGAGACAAAAGGATTTTTTGGAAATTGCGATTACGCCTTTATATTTTTGGGAAATTATATCCAAGTCCCTTAATTTTTTCATAATGCACTAAAAAGTTATTTTTTTTAAAAAAAAAGCACTTGTATAAAATTGTAAAAATTAAAAGAATATAAAAAGGTATGAAACTCACTCTCTCAATAGTTTAGGTATGAAACTCAAGAAAATGGATAGTTTAGGTGTGTTTTTTACGTATCTCTATAGTTATTCATATGTACAAAGATCAAGATTTGTAACATAATAATTTCAAGTAAAAAAAATAGTCGTATAGAACTTGTTTGATCATAAAAAGGCTTGTTGAAAGAGATGCTAGTTTTTATATATTATGACATGTTGGCATAGACTCAAAAAATGAGGTTTAAGAGAGAGCAACCATTTTTGTCTTGCGGATTGAGGTATATGAATCATAGTAAACTTACTTGGAAAATCGTAATATATTTTGTTTAAATGTTACTCTAAAACATGAAGATAACATCACATCTTATTAATATTACACTAAAAGTATTTTTGTTAATGAGATACAGTACCTTGAGAATATTTGTGATTATTAATTATTGGTGTGTATAAATCAATTCACAAACATATTATCTCCCAACGTTTTACTAATTGAAAATTGTATTTTTGAAGAAGGAAGGATATCACATGTTATATGAAACTAGTGCATATGGTTAGGCTGTCTTTTTTAAATAAAAAAAAATGGATAGTCAAATTTCACATTTTAATTATTTCTTAACTTTTTTTTTTTTGTTAGAGAGAGCATATGACCTCTGTGTACTCGATAGCATGTTGAAGTTAGTGATTCTCATTTAAAAGTTTAAAATAATAGGAAGCACATGTCTTTTATTTAATTATTACATGCTCAATATTTTTTATGGTCATTTGAATACTAATTCTTAATTGATCGATGAGCCCTAATGAGTAATAACCTTTAAAGAATTATCTTCAATAAACACTTATTTTGGTGATTAGTTATTGTAGCAATAGTTGTTTTTTGATTTGCTCTAAATGATGAATTTCTTCTTCGATATTAATTCTACTAAGTAAGAATTGTGTTCTCACTTGATCAGTAAAATTGGATTAATGCAATTTATGAGTGACACATTATATATTAATCAACTGCAGCCCACCTACTTTGCAATCTAGAAACTGATTCAGATTTCAGCCTAACATCTTTATCTATCAAAGGTTGACATTCAACAATTGGCAATTATATCTCATAATTATAATATTTTTTCTTGGTTATATTTGTAATGGCATACTTGATATATGTGTTAAAATATTGATACGCATATTTATTGTTTCCGGAAAGTACAACAAAACTTCCAATATGCTGTTTTTAGGTTGAGTGTCATTGTATATATGTATAAAATAATGGGGAATTTTTGCAAATAGGACTATAATATATTGAATTATGCTCCATAGTTATAGTTTGCATATTTACAGATTATAGCTACAGTTTAAGCTATCTCATTTGTATAATTGCGAGTTTGTATAAATCGTAGGCGAGTTTGTATAATTCACGGGTATGTTTGTATAATTGAGTTGTTTTTGTATAAACTTGAAATAACGAATTTATACAAACACTAACATCTGAACGTTAAACAATTATACAAACTATATTATATAAAATTACATTATATAAACCCTATACAAATTATACTATACAAATTTTGAATTATACAAACTCGAAACCTCAGCCCACGTAATTATCATTAAATGTTGATCGCGAGTGGTTTAACTAAAACTATAGTTATGATGACTAGTTAACTGTAGATGTTTGCTTAACCATGAAATTTTCCCTAAAATAAATGATAAATAAGTGAATATATAAAATTAAAATAAATTTTGCCTAGCCATATGTGATCACTTTTAGAAGTATTTATTGCCAACTTTCTATGGTAAAGGAAAACTCACAATTTAAATACCAAAAATCTTTAAAATTGAAATCATAGAACTAAAATAATAAATATGAATCTAACAACTAACATTTTATGTTAAGTTGAGCAAATTATTGTGCTCGCCCGTGAAAGCAATTGGTGCCTAATTAACAAATTGCATACGTTACGTTTCTTCTAATTTAATTTCTAGAGTAACAAGAATAATCACTATCTTCTCAAATTTTTGAATCTTGCACAAATTTTATCACACATATACATAGGTTCATGGTGTCTGTCCCCTCCATTCTTTGAATTTGTTGCTTCATCAATTTAGGTATTCATATGCAGTGTCCAAAACTCTATTTAATTCCCTTACGATGAATATAAAGCTAGCCAATCATATAGAGAACTAAAAGGATTATACCTTTTATAGATCAGAGATACTATAGAATCAAAATTTTAACTTGATAGATACAATGTTTACACAAACTTTCGTTCTAATTTCAAACTTATGTTTTTAGATACAATACTTCACGAAATTTTTCATGAGTTCTATGATCTAAAATAAAATAGTGAATTCAAAATGGTTATCTAAGAGCTAAGCTCGGTGGCGAATCCCAAGATGCTTAAATCATGGATGTTCAATTAGAGATGAACCAAACAATGGAAAAAGATCATTTAGTGAATGTAAATTTCAAATATTGATGATGAAAATTGATAATAGACGGTTGTTTTTAGTTAAATTAAGTATATTATATTATACCAACATGGGTTTTGTGGTGTATCTGGTGGGAGTGTTTCACACTTAATCAGTGGTTTCGGATTTGAGTTTTGGGTATAGAGAAAATCTTATTGAGAGCGTCACCCCCGAATGGGCCTGCAGAGCGCAATCCGAATTCGAATTTAGTTGGAGCTTCAATGTGAGCTTCAAACACTATTTGAATTTAATTAGAGCTTCAATGTGGACTCCAGACACCGAACGGAAAAACAAAAAGAAATGTATATTAAAATAATTATATATTATATTGTTAGAAATGAGATGTACAGCAGATCTTCTTGTAACTTTTGATTTCTTACTTATCTTTTCTCTTTTTTCGTAAACATAACAAATATTGTACGTCTGACCAACTTTGACGTAATGACTCTTTTTTTAGTTTATAACTAGATAATCAAAGGCCCGTTTACGGGTCCAATATTATAATATTAAATTATAGTATAATTTAAAAAAAAAATATATATTTGGGGGTTAATTACATCTTATTTCAAAAGTTTCTTCAATTACAAAAATTCTTGAGTTTTATTGCTCTCGGATACATTTTTTGGTTGTTCGATATATTACAAATGATACATTATTTAACGGAAGGGATGTATCCGAGAGGGGAAAGGAATGGATGCAAGGGGGATAGGGATATGTCCAAGAGGATTGAGATGTATTTGAGAGGGAATAGAGATTATCTTAAGTTGTATATTTATGTAATTTTATTATATTATATATGTTTATTTTTTTAAAAATGTTAATCATGAATATTTTAAAACACGATATAGAATGAATTGCACTTTATAATAATCTTTTTTTCTATTTCAACTAAATTAATTGAAACTTATAAGTTTTCTAAGTTTCCATAACTAAAATTTAAAAATATATCTCTCATACTCATTTAAATATTATGTATAACACATACAATGAATCAAATAATAATAACATTGGTATTTTTTCATAATCTATTTCAAAACTCTTTGTATTATCAAGCTTTTATTATGTAGGAGAGTTATTTATATTATCAAACTTTTGTTATGTATAAGAGTGAAGAAGTAGGACGGTCCTTATCACATTTTTGATAAAAATCAAACGGACCATATTATTTTTTCAGAAATATTTTTTTAGACTCAATTAATTGGAACAATATTCTTTTTATACGTTGCAAATAGAATGTCACATAATAGAAAATAATCTAACTTTAAAATACTCATTTTACTGTTAACAAAATTATTTATAGTCATACAAATAGTCAAGGAATATTTAGACCACAATTTTTTTAAAATTATTTCTTTTATAAACTGTGTCAAGTCAAATGGTGTCATATAAAATTGAAATGGAGGAAATAACAAAAGATGAGGAGAATGAAGACTATGCTTTACTTCATATCTTATATAGTACAAAATTGAGAAATAGTGCAAAATAGTCTCTTATCTTTGGGTTAGGACTCAAAATCCTTCTTGAGTTTTCATATGGAGCGGTAATAGTACTTCAGATTTGCAATATTACTGCACTTTCGATCCTTCTCCAGTTTTTTGTCTATTTTTCAACATTGATTTTAGCTACAATTTATGTATGAAATGTTCAATCGTCTTTTTATATATTTAGAATAATAACTTTTGTGAGAAAAGGTGAGAAGTGGAACACCTTGTTTTGTTTAGTAGAAAATGTATTGCAGCTAAAATCAAGAGGTTCATCACATAATCTTCATGTGCAATAGTACAAACTTTTATTTTCTTGCAACGGCATATGTTAAGGTGTCCTTAGTGTAGCTACAATAATATTTCTACTTAATAGAACAAGGTGCTCTTATTCTCATCTTCTCTCACATGGAGATATTTTTAAAAAAATATATATAAAAGACTGTTAAATATTACATGCATAAAATTGTGGACAAAATCAATATTAAAAATAGGCAAAAGTATTGGAGAAACAAAAAATGCAGTAATATTATAAACACAAGATACTATTACTGTTTCATATGAAAAATCAAGGATGAGATTGAGTCCTAACCCCAAAATAAGGCACTATTTTGAACTTTTTCTTAGACAAAATCAATAAAACATTTAGCAACAAAGAGAATTTCAAAGGAATTTTCATCCATGTTGAAACAATGTACTATCCATAATGAAACAATGTATGAAGAGAATAAAAAAGCATTACAAAATTTACGTGTTAGAAATTATAGTAGCTTAGTAAAATTGTTTATAAAACATTTTAATTAAATAACATCAACTGATGATAAAATAATAAACATTTGAAACTTATTTTACATAATTCTATATGTTTTAATTTTTTTTAATTAAAAAAAGGGAATAATATTCCATACCTAATATAGTATATATAGATAAAAGTAAATTACGTAATGTATTTTAAGGAGATAAGAACTATTTTGATTTATAGACATATGTTATATGTTAATTGTCATAATGAAACAACATAAAAATTATAAGATATAATTTACTTATAGTTGAAAATTACTTATGAAAAAATGGATTACAAACTATATATTTAAATAAGTTATGTCATATACATACTAGTGTAAAGAAATTTTACACTATAAATTTATTTACTTATTGTAATATGTAATTTATTTTAATATGAAAATTTACAAATTTGATGTTTTATGAAAAATTGGTATGAATATTTTTATGTGACCTCATAGTATGAAGTTCTTTACTTTATGATATAGAAGAATATTACTTAAAATAAATTATAATATTACCCTTATATATAAGCCAACAACATATGGGACTAACACTGCAATATTTAGTTGTACAAAATGTTATCTGAATTGTACTCTTAACCCTTATATATATGCCAATAACATATGGGACTAACACTGCAATATTTAGTTGTACAAAATGTAATCTGAATTGTACTCTTATTTAGATAAACACACGTGTACTCAGTACTGCACTCTTTTATTTTGACAAATCACGTGTATTTTTTTCCAACACCCACAATATTATTATACTATGTCCAATTCTCCACTCCAATTTTCTCTCATTCATCAGTGGTATAGTTGTCAGATTTATTTGGGTAAGTTTTTCAGTTTCTCGGTGCTTCTATTTTGTTTTCCAATTTACTGCACTAAAATGCACCAAACGGTTTTGCTCTACTTTGTCTCCAGAGGATGTACACAAAGGTAAAATCCTTTCACTTTTTGCTCGCTATGGTGTTTGCTCTGATTAGATCTATTATGGGTATGATTATTTTGAGTAAATTCTGTTGTGATTACAGAAGTTTGAGCTTTACTGACTAATTAAGCATTATAATAGAGAATTAACATAATATGCAAAAAACATATTAATATCATATGACCACCACCATTTTGGTGTTCTCGACTACATCCAAAAGTATTCATGATATCTAAGGGGCCTTGTAGTATGTAGTTTGGTCTTCATATTAACATTCCTCCACCTCCAATTTTGTTGTAAATTTCACAGCTTAGGTATAATTGTTATATACATGAATCTTCTACATCATCTTTGAAATACTATACATGTGGCTCCAACAAAAATACCATACGTGTGCACAAAATCGACAAATATACTTAACTTTGACCCTTTGATAGTGATTCTGCATCATCTTTGAAACTTGAAACAGGGTACTTTCTAAATCTGGAGCAAAACAGAAATATGAATTACTATGGGACACTAAAGAGGTAGGAAGTTTAGTTATTTCTGAATGTTACGTATCCCTACTCCTTCCTGATTGTCATTTTATCGTCTAACAATTCTATATTTTCATTTATTGTGTTGTTTTGTAATATCAGAGTTTCAGTGTTTGCCTTGCAGGTGCTATGTAATAATGATAGGTTGAATGTTGTTATTTCTTTCCTTCCAGCAAATACCATTCATTTTGAAGTTTGGTAATATCAAAGATGAAATGCCCGTTTTGCTGATGTTGCATGATATTGATAGGTTGGGATCTGTTATTCTTTTTCTATCCGCAAGCACCTCTATATTTTGCCATCACTTCATCAGATGAATGAAACCTTTACTATCTACAGCTTTTCTCCCTTTGTGTGCGAGTCTCTGCAACTCACTATAAATTTATGGTCAATACTTGATCTATATACAAGAACTACTTTAGTAAATTTTGTTATTTAAACAGTTCACAAAAGATAATTCAGTGTCTTACTTGTTGATTTTTCCTTCTGGTTCATTTGGATCCATAAGTATGGAATGAAAATAGATATACCTCTATTTGACAAAGGCAGTTCTGGAACTACACTAGGTGTTGTTGACAGTGATGAACGAGTTGAAGAATGAACATATTGGTGGAGCTTTTTCTAAAAATAATAGATGTAAGCTTTCCCCCAAACAATTTCATGGCAGTTGCTCTTTGTTCTTCCTTTGTTGTTAGATTTATATGTTATTTGTCGAATTACATAAAATTTACTTCATTGTACACATTTTTTTGGATCAGGTGCTTGTACTTTGTTCATTAGAAATTACAGGTATGACCACATCTGGCACTAAAAATGGTTTTGCCTCTCAAGTGTGATTACACTTCTATTCATATGTAAGTGTTTTCTCATTTGTTATCTAGAAATTTGATTTGTACAGATAAATTATTTGTATAACTACTCTATGATTAATTTGGTTGCTACTTATGATAGTAATATTTACATGTATGGCTAAATTCATTAAATTTGATAGCTAGACAAAGTGGTGGATAAAGCTTAAGCTTGATGGGTTCAATTGTATCGATTATTTTCCACACGATACATGACCATGTGTAATTTTTAAAGTGTTATGTTTTCAGCCGTAATACCCTAAAGGTTGAATTCATGAAATTTAAATGTTGATGACTCCTCCTTTTCGGCTAGATTGTGAGGGCAATTGCTTAATCAATACTTTTAGTGCTTATATAACTTAAGCATGGAACTTACTCCTTACTAGGTGGATGCTATTTGGAAATTTTGGTAGGTCATTTCCTGAAATATTAGTGTCGTATAGATGAGATATGACAGAGTGAACATGTAAAATTTTATATTTGAAATTCATTGCTTTTCCAAGTGTGATTCCATCATTCTACAAGTTAGCAGATAGTTACAAAATGAAAAAGAAGAGGGGTACCATCAAAGTATTTCATAAATTTTCTGTATATGCCTTTTTAATTGCTGAAAATTTGAGTAAACAATCGATTGTTAGTATTATGCCGTATTATTAAATGGCTTAACTTTTCCTTTGGATTGACAATATAGTAGTCCCGACTTGTGAGCCTGAATTGGATTGTCCCTGTAATCGAAATTGTAGTTTTACATGTGCATGTTTACTCATTTGTATTGAATTTTCTGTTTGGATGGTATCTGATCTTCGTACGCTCCTGACTTCTATTCCAGATTACTTCCCACAGGTGATCATTGTCTTTTGTTCATGCAGGGAACTTTTAGAAGATTATTAATGGAGTCGTCCTTTTAATCGTCTTAACTTTTCATTTTCTAGGGATGCTTCAATATGTTGAGGGCGATCTCTAAAACTCCAAGAAGTTTGATCAACCTAGACAAATTGTGAAAACATTAGTTGTGTAATTGTCCACTGTATCATGACTAATTTATAATGATTGATTACAACTCCAGCATTGTCCTCTGAATTGCAAGGGAGGATAATCTTACAAGATGTATCTAAAATCCTTTACGATTGGATGAACAATTTTATTAGCCATTGTTTTGATTATTTTGTTCTAATGAAGGTATTCTTAAGGGTAAACTTTATGTACTTATTTGGCATACGTTTACATTAATATATCTTTAAATGCTTATAGTTGTGTTGTAACTGCATCAAACAAGCTTTCGTAATATTAGCGCTATGTTTTTCATTTTGATTCACACCTTGCACCTCCAAATGATGATGCACGTAATCCACAATTGAAAATATAAAATGTTGGGCACGGCTATGCCATTCTAGTCTTAATATAAATGTAATTGAAAATGTGGGTCCATATTAAGTATCACATCATTAGGATACACATGACATTTAGAAAAATATAGTTGATTGTACTATCATTATAAATCTATTATCACTTTTTTGATGACATAACATAGAAACAAACATTCTACAGTTTTTATGAAATAATAAAATTTACCCTTGGTCGTCCTCAACTTGGCTCTTCTATGTAAAAAAAATATATATATAGAATAGAAATATACTCCAGTATTATTTTATTTGTTTTTTAAAACAAAAAAAAAATGTTATGACATTCATTTAGGTTGTCATATTTTCGCATTATTTAACCATCCTTATTTATAATATCATCATTCATCATAAAGTGTATTATAAATTTTATGATGATCACAAAATACTTGGTTCTCTTTCGCTCTTATTTTCTTCATATTTGTTTAGTAGACATTAGGTACTTCATTATGATTTGTAAGGTAAGACCTAAATTTGTTTTATTTTTTAAAATATAGGAGTAATTTTCTTAAACAGACCTGTAACATACCATGGTTTTCCACTTCCGCTTACAAAATAAAGGTTTATTACTACTATATTTTATTTTATTTTTTCTTGTGTGGTAATTGATATCCTCCTGTTTAAAATTTCGTAATTTAAATATTGTTTGTCTTTTCTAATAGTTTGGTCAATCCACTCCATTTCTTAGAAACTGTCATAAAAGAGAAAAAATGATGCTTGAGTTGATTTTTGAAGTGGAAACTCGTGACCAAAAAAATAGTTAGATGAGCAGGGAAAAAAAATACTACGTATCAATTTGTGTATGCATTATTGGTTACAGGTTAGACATGAAATCGGTTGTGCAGTACCAATAAATTTTTAATATTATTTTCATTGTTTTAGTTTTTATTTTTTTTTCTCATATTTATTTATTTTGGTCAGAGATTATATTGTTTCTCCATATTTGGAGGTTGAGGAGTAGAGATTGCCATTTATTGCTTCTTTTCGTGTATAATTCACAGTTTTTCCCTAGCTAGTAGGAGTACCACTTGATTTAGTCTCAGTAAAAGATGACTTTTAATGCATTATATTTAATTCATTTGATGTACACACCTGTCCACTTATAATATTGAATTCGAAAACCTTACTATAATTAATATCATTACATAAGTTGTATTAATCTTTTTCCTAGTTAATTATATATGATTTCATATAGTAATCTTCCAAACTGCAACCTAACTCATTATATTCAGGTCAAAATCTATTTCTTTTCCCTAAATACCCAAAATTATGAGTATATAAATTTATTTAATTAATTAATTAAGTATCAAATTTATTCGGAAATATAAAAATAGATAATAATTTATTTATTTTCTAAAGTCATGTAGATGTCAGACGATATATATAGTTGTCCTCCTACCAGTAACTACTAAAATATTTATGATCAGGTACGGAGATTAAATGTATAGTAAATATTTTGTTGAGTATACAATAAATATACGACCAGTAGGTAGATAAACTCATTCACTACCGATCCGATCTGATCCCTCCCAATTTTTTCTTTATAAACAAATATACATTTCACAACACAACACACTCAAAAGAAAGAAAAATAAAATGGAGGTAATGGATATTCTATTACTTGGCTTAGTAATTCTTTTTTTATTTGTATGGTGGAAATATTGGTCAATCACTGGTGGTGGAAAAAAAAATTTGCCACCAGGTCCCCCTGGTTGGCCATTGGTTGGAAATCTTTTCCAAGTTATTCTCCAACGTCGTCCTTTTATTTACGTAGTACGTGATTTACGTAAAAAATATGGACCTATTTTCACCATGCAAATGGGGCAACGTACCCTTGTTATAATTACTAGTTCCGAACTAATCCACGAAGCATTAGTTCAAAACGGCCCGCTTTTCGCGAGCCGTCCTCCGGATTCACCGATCCGTTTGATATTTTCCGTGGGAAAGTGCGCCATCAACTCGGCCGAGTATGGCCCGTTGTGGCGCGCTCTCCGACGGAATTTTGTTACGGAGTTGATTAATCCAACGAGGATTAAGCAGTGTAGTTGGATAAGGAAATGGGCAATGGAATATCACATGAAAAGGCTTGAAAATGAGGTTTCTGAGAATGGATTTGTGGAAGTGATGGCGAATTGTCGATTTACGATATGTAGCATTCTTATTTGTCTTTGTTTTGGAGCTAAAATTTCTGAAGAGAGAAATAAAAAGATTGAGAGTATACTTAAAGATGTTATGCTTATTACAGCTCCTCAACTTCCTGACTTTTTGCCAGTGCTCACACCGTTGTTTCGCAGCCAAGTGAAACAGGCAAAAAAATTGAGGCAGACTCAACTTGAGTACCTAATTCCTTTGGTAAGTTTAAGCTTCTAAAAATCAGCTTATTTTGGAGAGTGAATAATTTGTCCACCATACATTTAAAAAAAAATACAACAGTTTTGTATGGTTAATTAATTTGAAAATCACTTTTGCCAAATATTAGGCTAGCGTTTTGGGTTTGGCCAACTTTCCAAAAACTAGTGGCTTTTAGGGGAGATAAAATTAAAGCTACCTTTTTTTTTGCTTGTACTACTACTCAAAATATTTACTATTTTTGTGTAGAAGCTTTGTCAATCACCTAACTCTCTAAACCAAAGCAAACTTCATATTAAACATAGAAGTATTTTTTGGCTTTTTAAAAGATTGGCCAAACAGGCTACAAATCATTAATGAGATATAGATTTTTAATTATAAACGTTTACAATATGAAGAAAGAAATAAGGGTCGAAGTTTAGACTGCTCACAGTAATTCAAATGTAGATATGATTCTCTTTTACGGGTCAAACATGTGGAACTATTTTTTGTTTTGTGGATAAAGATGAGATTTGAACAATGGACCTTTCACTTGCAAAATCACATATGTGATTGTATTATCTAAAAGTTTAAGTTATTAAAAAAATCACATTTTAAATTATATCATGCATGTCTGGACAGGTACGAGACAGAAAGGCATTTGTGGACAGCAATGGAGATCCTAAAAGCAGTGAATCAGAAATGGTAAGTCCAATTGGTGCAGCTTATGTTGATTCATTATTTAGTCTTGAGCCACCTGGCAGAAAACTTGGAGAAGCAGAGATTATCACACTTGTTTCAGAAACAATAGGTGCAGGAACTGATACTAGTGCCACAGCACTTGAATGGGCTTTGCTTCACTTAGTAATGAACCAAGAAATCCAAGAAAAACTCTACAAAGAAATAGTTGATTGTGTTGGTAAAAATGGTTCAATTTCAGAAAGTGATGTTGAAAAATTGCCTTATCTTGGAGCCATTGTGAAGGAGACTTTTAGAAGGCATCCACCTAGCCATTTTGTTTTGTCACATTCTGTAACAAATGATACACAATTAGGTGGCTACAATATCCCTTCTGATGCCTATGTTGAATTTTACACCGCCTGGTTAACGGAGGATCCTAGCTTATGGAAAGACCCGGGTGAGTTTCGACCCGAAAGGTTTTTGACTGGGGACGGAGTTGACGTGGATTTAACCGGAATGAGGGGTGTCAAGATGCTACCGTTCGGGGCGGGTCGTCGGATCTGCCCCGCTTGGTCATTGGGTACGTTGCACATTAATTTGATGCTTGCTAAGATGGTTCACAAATTCAAGTGGATACCCATACCCGACAACCCGCCCGACCCGACAGAGACCTTTGCTTTTACCGTAGTGATGAAAAATCCCCTCAAAGCAATTATTTTGCCAAGGATCTAAATCAAAATTTGAGGGAATTAATTAATTAATTGGATCGTGGTTAATTATATTCCACATGTGTGTTCAAGTGGTGTACGTGCGATGTATTATATAAGGTCTTAGGTGGCTTCTTTTTAATGTTATACAAATTACTATGGATAATGTTTCTTCACTAATTTGCTTTTGTTGGATGTCATGTGGGTTGTGGATGTATTAATGATGAAAATTTTATCTATATATATGTTCACTTGGTGACATGAAATTAATATAGTGCAGATTTCTTTTTATGTGTCAACTATCAACAACAACACTTCTTGTGATCATAATTAGGACAAAAGGGTCCGGTGAACCCTTATATTTATACGAGCTTGTATTATAGACTCTTTTATTTAATATTTTATCAACTGAATCCTTAAATTCAATAAAATATAATATATCAAACCCCTCTAACCATTGATCATGCTGACTGACATTAAGATAGCTGAGTTGGCGAGACAGTGTATCTACTCGCGTGTTAAAGGCAAGTGAATACCATAATTCAGTTTTTAAAAAATATTAAAATCATATCAAAATAAAACTAAATAAAATAAAAACATTCATATCAGAATAAAACTAAGTAGGCGTTTGGCCATGCGATACCATATCACGATATGGTATCGTGAGATGGAATCAGCGTTTGGACATGCGATTTTACGCTGATTCCATCTCATGATTCCATATCATGAGAGGTGATACCATATTCTCCAAAAACCATGATATGGAATTATATGGTGATTCTGTATCATGATTTGAGATATTTTAATACAATAATTAATCCATGAGTTTATATTTTGTTAAAACAACCCCACATTTATATCTACTAACCATTTGTTTCATATGTAAATAAAATTTATAATCACATCATTACTTTTTAAAATTTATTATTCTCACCGACATAAAATTTATTATTCTTACCAACATATAGTCATTTTAACTCACACCTCACGATTGTGAAACTTTTCAACATTCACTTGAAACAATTAACCGGCATGTTAAAATAGTTGCCGAGGCAATTGGTAAGATAGCACCAACATTTATACAACCAAAAAATATGACTGGTGTACATTCCAAAATTCGACATAATACTCAATTTTGGCCTTGGTTTAAGGTAAAATTTCAATCACATTAATAAATTTATTTTATGGCCTTAATAAGTGCACATTTATATTTTATGTGTAAGTTATTAGTATTTAGTTACATATTTCCGCCACATGGTAACTTTAAATTATATCCTTAGAATAAATATTATTTATTTACACAAAAATGTCTCATTTACGTCACATATGCTTTTAGTAATTCTTTATAAAATGTTTTTTGGTAGATAAATATTATGTTGTTGATGTTGGTTTCCGAAACGCAAAAGGATTTTTAGTTCCATACAAAGGACTACGCTATCATTTGCAAGATTATCGAGGAAGTGAAAGAGAGCCTCAAAATGCCAAAGAACTATTTAATTATAGGCATTCATCTCTGCGCAATGTGATTGAACAGACTTTTGGAGCTTGGAAAAATAGATTTAGAATACTGAAACAAGGTATGAACCATTGTGATATTGATACACAAGTGAAAATTGGCATAGCTTGTGTAGTGTTACATAATTATTTGCGAAAATACCAATGTAGTGATGAAATATTTATGGTCTATGAACATGAAGATATAGTTGCGGAGGATATTGACCAACAAATGGCTCAAAGTAACAATGTTGGTTCGTCTTCTTGGTCACATGATCGAGAAATGCAAGTTCAACGTGAGGAAATTGTTCGTACTATGTGGGAAGATTATATTAAAGACTAGTACACTACAATTTATGTTCAATTTTTTTTATTAAATTAAAGTTAGATGAAACAATTACTTAAGTGGAGAACAAATAACTTTGTAATAATTTATTATGCGATTTAATAATTTTTTGTTTATTTGATAAGATTGAATAAACATATAAACAATTGAGGCTATTTTAATAGTTTTACAACTTATGTGATTTTTATGTTTATGAGAAAATATACAACACAAAAATTTCGTATCACATGTACATGTCTAAACAAACCTTCAATTTCATCTCATGATTCCATATCATAATACCATATCATGATACCATATCGCATGGCCAAACGGGCCCTAATAAAATAAAAAACATTCTGCTTCACCCACTCAACCATTTTTCAACCATTATCATCCCTCCCCAACCCCTTTTTCATCTAATGCAGATCCCAGAATTGACATTAACACATCCTTCAGTCTACTGATTCACCGATGAAGGGAGAGAGTGACGATGTGTACCGGAGTTCACTGATTCGGAGTGGAGTGAGAGAGAGGTAGCGCTGGTTCCTTTTTCTACAAAATGGGAGGTAGCGAGGAGGTTTGCCAGCCGGAGTTGATGGTGCAGCAGCGGGTTGCTGGATTTGTGGAGTTAGAGAAGAAGGAAAGGAAAATGGTGAGGGTCTGTCGGAGATGGAAACAAGTGAGAGAGAGAATATGTGATTTCACCGGCAAGAGGAGTGGCGGCGGCGGCAATGACTTTCTCCGGTGAAATTTGATCATTTCACCATGGGAATGGAGGAAGATGTATGGTCCTGGACTCCCAAATTTTAGTTTGAAGAAAAAAAATTAAAATTTATTAAATTAGTACTTTTTATTTAATAATTTTGGTTATTTTTTTAAAAAAATAATTAATGAAGATTAATATGACATGTTATTAATTTATGTGACATGAATTTGACATGTCATCTATTTAAGGGAGAGTGAACTACACACATTGTAGGAGGGATTTAAAAATCTTCTTTTAATTGAACCTAAGGGTTCAGTTGATAAATTGTTAAGTAAAAGGGCCTATAATATAAACGCATACAAGTATAAGAGTCTACTAAACCATTTCGCGCATAATTAATAAAGGCTCAACTTTTATAGTATACTAGCAATAACGCGCTTTAAACATATGCTAATAATAGATTGGATAATATAATTAGGAATAATTAACAGTCACATCTCTTTTATTCCCCATAATTAAGCATTTAATATGGTACAGTATAAAAAAAGTTCTTTATGTTGCGATCTTAAAAATAAGAAATATGATTTAATAATATAAAAATTATTTATTTAAGCTATTATAATTAGTTACTTACAACATGTAACTACACACGTAAACCTGATAAGTAGTAACATAAAAAGATGGAGGAAATAGTTAACCTATCACTATATTATACTCCGTTTGTCTCAATTTATGTGACACATTTCATTTTTCGAGAGTCAAACAGTTTAAGTTTAACCGAAAATTTGCTCATGAAATTTTCAAATTTTTAAAAATGAAATTTATATATTTGTAAACTACACAAAAAATACTATTAGTCTTAATAATTAATAATACAGAATATTTAAAAGATATAGGAAAAATTTACGGTAAAAAATAGGCATGTTTAAATCTCGATATCTGAAATATATCACATAAATTGAGACAGCGGAAGTAACAAGTTAAAATACTTTAATATCAGTTTATATATTTTATTATTTTACTAATATAGTACTTTACTTTATACAATAAATGGATACTCTATGACAGGAAAGTGTAAAAGCGGACCTGAATTGGGAGACAACCCGTCAAATCTAAGTAATGACTTGTAATATATAGTGTCCCACAACTATTTAGCTGTTTTTATGAAATTAAACAAACAAGCATTCAATTTTTATTTTTCATTTCTTTTTTTGGTTATCATGAGTATACTACTGGTTAGAGAAAACTTTCATAAAACCTTCAACAACCTTCATTGAAGAAACTTTATGGTTTTGTACTTTGTTAGGTCTAATAATTAAAGAGAATGGAAAAGAAATAATGGTCACGAGTTACGACACGTTAGCAGATTTTGTAAAGTTCATTTGATGAATAATAATATTAAGATTGTGACTAACAGGATACTGCTTATTAGACCTTTTGTTGAAATTTGATATTCTTCGATTCAGTGACAAAGAAATGGTTCCATTCCTTAAATACACCGACTTTATCTGAAAAATTAATATTATGACTAATTCAACCTTAAAATATAACTTGGGATTGTTTAAGTTTATATTAAAGAGACTATATTAATCTCTTTAAAGGACTGATGTAGAATTCTTCGTACACCCGAGGCTCCATCAAAAAAAAAAAAATTAATTTTACTCATATAAAAAATAATAATTTAAACTTAATTTTCAAAACTAATTTGAAAGATGAGATTGTTTAACCATGATAAGAAAGTACTCTTCTTCTCAAAATTAGATGAGACTTTTCACGATAGAATTAATCCATAAACATGTGCCTTAATATAAAAATTAGTACTACTATTTTTTATTTATATAATGATTAAATGAAAACAAAGAGAGTTAATACCAAATAAAGTTAAATCATTATTTCACTTGCCAATTTAATCAAATTTAAATTTTCAAAATATTATTAATAAGATTAATTTAATAAAATACATATGTAATACGTATCATGTCAACGAGGACTAAGTACTATGAAATCGAGGAAGTACTTAACAAATTATCAAGCTCAAATATAGCTCATTCGAGTAATAATAATACTACTAAGATTGGGACCAATAGAAGTTTGTGATTCTATTCAGTGGCGGAGAGACATATCTTCTATAAAAATTATCATTCAACACCTACTTCGTCAATAAATTTAATTTATAACGATGAACATTTAACCTAATATAATGTTTGATGTATCTTTAAATCCTTTTAGTGACATATTTATAAAATGATCACCTGATGTATCTAATAACCAAGGCATCATAAACAAAGAGCAAATCAAATATTACCAAATGAACTACTATTCTACTAATATTATCACTTGATACCACTTACCAATAATTATTACGGGTTCGAACCATGGGCCAAAACTTTTTATTTAAGAGTAATTTACAATAATCTCACTAGTATAGAATCTAATTATTTGAATACACGTTATGTTGTAATATTATGAATCTTCGTACCTAGATACATGTATCTCGGAATAAATGAACTCAAAATTAGGTTAATTTGTTCTAGATACACTTTATCCAAGTAGATTCACATATATCTAAGATACATATACAAATCTCGCGCCCTCGCCTCCCTTCCATCTTGCTTGTCACTCTCTTATCTCACTCGTGTATCTGGTATGCGAGATATATGCTAATTACACTAGATTTTTGATAGTGTAAGGGTACGGTGCTATCCTTGTACTTTGTTTGTTGCACATGGCCTAATGTACACTTGCCCACTTTTTCTCACTCTTTTGGTGGTTTGTCAATTTGAATCTATTTTTTGAAACAACACCATTATTTGCCATATTTGATTTGAAAATCTTCTCATTTTCTTGATGTTATAGAATTATAAGTTTGAAAAAAAAAAAGGCTAGCCCACCCCAGCCCTCGGCCCTTCTAGGGTCGGGTTGGATTGAGCATTTTCAGGCCCTACCAAATGAAGGGTTGGCCCTCCCCAGCCCTTCAAATTCTTTGGCCCACGAGGCTTGGGCCGGGTGGGGTAGGGCCGGCCCTTTTTGACAGTTCTAGTCTTTATGCATGCTGAGAAAATCATGTATGAGTCAAGCTCATATGAATAGTACTATACTAAGATTGTGACTAATAGGAAAGTGATCATCAATTTAAGGTCTTTGGTTTAAAGATTGATATATATGGTTCTATTTAATAATTAGTGGTAGAGGGGCATCTTTCCTAAAGATTGCCATTAGTTACCAATTTTGTCAAATATTTAGGACCCGTTTGGACATAGATTTCTTAAGAAAAAACGGGGAAAAATTTAGCAAATAGTATTTGTCCATACAGTTTGTCATTATTTGGCAAATAACCCAAATGCTAGAAAAAACTAGTATTTAGGTCAAGTCTCATTATTTGGGAACTTTTAATAATTCAAGTTCTACACCAAACTTTTATCTTTTACAAGAACACCCTCTATAGTAGTTGTTTGCGTTGTTTTACATAATTTTTTTACGTGAACATCAAAGTACTGATGGAATATTCAGTGACTATGAAAGTGATGATATGGTTGTTGATGAAAATGATAAACAATCGGCTTAGGGTAACAAAGTCATGTGCCATGAAACACAAATTAACATATGGCTAGTTTTGATAGTTCTTAAAACTTATGCGTATAAATCAAATCTCTCTATATATATAAAGCTGGATGTGAAAACGCTGATGTGACACCTTTTAGAAGACAGTATTCCTATTTATCTATTTTCTCAATTTTTTTAATTTTTCATCACACTAAATACAATATAATTTAATATTATATTCAATATATTAAGCATTAATTGCATTGCAAGAATAGAAAGAAAATCACCATTTATAAACAATAAAGATTTAATTACAATTTTATTATAATTAAGGAAAGGGAAAGATTAATTCAACATTCTATAATCACATTCAATATTCTAAACATTAATTGTATAGTTGGAAACGGAAGAAAGACCCCACGGAAACAAATATTCTAATATCCTAATCTAATTTTTTTGGCATTCTCTATAATATTAAAAATTATAAATTTCATTTAGAATAACTACGTATTTATGGTATGAAACAGTGAAATCATTTACAAATTTTATTAGTAACGTAATGATTAAAAATATTGTGAGTATATAAAGAGAATCACCATTTAAGGAAAATAAAATTTTAATTATAATATATATTTTTATCTATTTTTTTAAACCCTCTATATTTCTTTATCTATTTTTTTACTTTTTTTTTAAACCCTTATCTTTCTTTTCTTTCTTTCACGTTCTTTCAACAAAAAATAATAAGAGCATAAACTTTTATTTGATTATTGTTATTTATATCATTTTCTTTTATTTTCATTTTCAATTTCATTAAATTCGTCTCTTTATTCTATTTGTGTATAAGCTGATTATCCTTTCATATTCTTCATTAATGTTATTTATTAAGATTAATTAAAAGTCATTATAATAATCTTTTAAATACGATAGCAAAAGGAGCCTCAATTCAAATTCAACCATGATTTTTTTCACAATTTTCTTTTCTTGCTTTTCAACATTGCTATTAGAAAATAATACTTTGGAGAGACATAAGGTAATTTTAACTTCCTTACTATTTTTATGTTTATACTATTGTGAAAAATGTATTTTTTTTCCATTTCATTTAAATTATATAATCAACAAAAATATGATGATTATATTGTATATAACAATAAACATTAAGGCATCTTTCATACTGTCAAAAAATTGTTCCAACAAATTGAGATTTACATTTTTATGAAATTGTTTGGTTGTTCTATATTTGGAAATTTGTAAAGGGATTCATAATATGGATATTTATATTAAATTAAATACAAATGCATTGTTCATATGTTTCCTTGGTTCTTTTTTTTTCCAATTAATTTGGCAGGCTTTATCAAACTAAGGATCTCAGGACACATCTTTTCTGTCTCTCTATTTATTTTTTTTCATATTTCACTTGTGAAATTACATTAAATATGTTATTGTTGTTACATTATTAGAGGATATTTAATATTATTTTTTTATGAGAAATTGTAATTGTTTCTGTAAGTTATCATGGCATGGTGTGATTTTGGTGATTGTCGAGACATGTATGGAGGAGCAGACATGAAAAAGGTTCTTATAGAAGCATCTTGTCATTTGAGTATTTTCTCTATTTTCATCTAACACCCAAAATAATAATAAAAAATTGTTGAATAATAAAGAGATGGCAAATGAAAAATTATCTCAATATATTGTAATTGATTGATTTATTAGTTTCATTATCCATACATATTAGAGGTTTGGTTAAATTTTTTGGAAAATAATATTAATTTTTTTAATTATATTGTTCAAAAAATATTGATTGTTGAATTCAAACTATTATGTTTTACTCGCGGGTTCAAAATTTATTTAAAAATAAAAAAGTGTTAATTATATGTTTAAAACTTACTTCTAAAAGAAATGTGTTAACTAATGACTATAGGTTCAAATAATTTTAAGCACGAATAAGCTTATTTTGTTACATTATAATAGAATAGTTAAGATGAATTTATCAACAAATTAACAAGAAGTCTTGACTAAATTTGTACTTAATAATTTTAAACTTAACAAGTATAAGGATCTTTAAATTTAATATTGTGTTAAGATTTGAATTTTTTTATTGACGGATAGTCTTAATTAGATAAAATTTAAATTTTTACTTAATTAATATGTCATATTCCTCTTGCTAAAATATATTAAGTGGATATTTAATTTTTAGAATGATTGTAAATTATATTTATATATACATGTTTCTTTTAAAATCTTTAGTAACTTATTGACTTGTGCTAAATAGTTATATCACCACAATACAGTTAGAAAAAGATAAAGTGAGGGTGATATTTTTCTTTGGTCAAGAAATATAATTATATTTTTTTTAGATTTCTTTTTTTATTTATGTGTGCTATATTAAAAGAACTAAATTTTTTTTTAACTCTGTTAATTGTATTAAATGTGCATTGCAAAGAAATTAAAAAAGACATTTTTAGAATATGTTAAATGTAAAACTTAATTTGACTTTATTTTCATTAATCACTCCACGCAACTTTTTATTATTATGACCTATAAAATAATTAATAGTCATATTTATCATATTATTTGGTGTTTCATATTGTAGCCCTGAAAATAAAATCATTGTACGATTTATAGAAGATCACATTAGCTTTTTAGGTTGTTATATTTTCGATGCTTATTATATTCATATTTTAATTTGATTTGAAGAATAAGATGAAGAATGGTGATCGGTTTGTGGGAGTGGAGTGGACGTCCATAAGAACTCGGAAGATATGTGTGCTGATTTCACATTTTTACTTCTATTTTTTAATGAGTAAGGAATTAAGAATGATGTTGCATTTTTATTGGTATGATTTATCTTTATTTCACATCTTATGTGAATTTCTTATTGCAATTTTTCTGTTCAAAATAGTAAAAAATTTAATAACTTTATTGGAAGTCTACTAAGTACTAACCAAACTTTTTTATCTTACATCAATATTATATTTAATAAAATTATCAAAAATTTATCACTCTTTCTAACCGCGCGAAGTGCGGAGAAGTTCACTAGTTTCTTAAAAAGGTGAAATATATTTCCCAAATACTATGGTCAAACACATGGTAAAATTTCACCCAAATAATATTTGCCAAAAATATTTGAAAATCTATGATCAAACGCTAACTTAATTGATGAACTTTACTTAATATAAAAAAAATTATGATACATATAAAGTAAAATCTCACTAAATTAATATTCAGTTAATTAATTATCTATCTAAATAATATTTTTTTTCGATCCCCTATTGGGGTCAATGAACAAATCACTCATTTTGATAAGATAATAATATAATATATTTTCAGAAGACGTCTATATATGGTCCCATTAATTTTATAAGTTATTAATTCTTTATAAGTACAAATATATCTAAGACAATTTAGTGAAATATGATTCTATTGTGTTCTATCTTTTGTTAAAATTTAAATCTAGTTGAAGCTCATCTCTCACTTTTCTCATTGCATCCAAAAGTTTCGTTGTTGTCTTTTCGAACTGCACCATAAAATTGTGAAGAGTTTTAGATGTGATAAGTGTTTCCTTACGCGTAACTGGTTCTGAATGTATTGTATTATCTTCAACTTTATCATCAATATTGTTTTTCCAATGGTATCCACATTTTTTTCTAAACTCTGGGGAGCTTTGAACTTGCATTATTTCACTCATCCAACATGTTATTAACGTCCATTTTATTGTGGTAATCGAGATTATTAATCATGACCTCAAGTTCATAAATGACGTTTTTGTTAGGGTTTTGTCCTGATTTTCTTACATTATTTGAAGTTTATTTTTTCCTTAAAGAAAAGACAAAACATTACCATAAATGTTTTTACTTTTCCTGAAAGGAAAATATAATATTCTTTCATATTTGGTTTATTCTTTCCTTTTAGGAAAAGGTTTTTGAGTAGCTAGACCTTTTCTAATAAGAAAATGTTTTAGGACTCTATAAATATAGATTTGTTTCTTCTAACACAAGAACAATAACATCCACAGTGTAGTCGTTTAAGAGTCTTGTTTATGTGGAGATTTATTCTCTCTAAAGTTTCAATGTTTTTCTTTATATTAGTTTTGATATAATAATATTTTGATTTTTAGTATAAGTTTTTGTTATCTGATTTATCAACTATATGATTTGCAAATTGTAAGCTTCCGCATGACGCTCTAATTCACCTTCAGAACCCAACAATTTTCACAAGTAGATTCATTCAAATTCTCTGAGATTTCATTCCCTAGTGACTTTTGTGTTGTCAAAACACTCTTTAAATTAATAAATATTAATTCATCAATTAAATAATACATTTACAAAATAATAGTATTTTATAATCTCACCTATATTAATTTAGTAAGATTTTACTGTATCTCTGGATTATGATTTAATTACTATATTCTTTTCAAGCTAGTTGATGAGAAGAAATTTATTAGATTATAGAATTTATCTAGTTTTGGGGATATTTTAATAATCAAAACAAATTTCAAAATTTGCTTCAAATCTGTTTTTGGATTAAGATGTCGGTTTCTTTTAAAAAATTTATGACCTCTTAAATTATTATATTTTTTTTATGGATCTTTCGTAACTGCAATTTGATGAATTGTAGTAGCTAGTAATTTTTATTAAAATATCGTGTTATGATTTTAAAATAATATATTATCTAGTTCATTAAAAATGATAATTTTATGTTAAACTTTATATAAAATTGGGATTTATGATAATGATAATGAACATTATCAAAGTAGTTTCTACATAATTTTCGAAATTATCAAGTATGTTTGTTTGACAAGATTGAATATTTTTGATTGTTTTAAGAACTTATCGATATAAATCATATTTCATATTTTTCAAAGAAAAATAGTGAAATATGTCTTTAAAAAATTATGATCAAACACATTTTAAAACTTCAATTCAAATTTCAGCAAAATTTATTTTTTTCAAAAGTATTTACGAATTTATGATCAAAACGCTAGCTAATTAGCACCACAAAAATGCAGAGTAGAAGTAAATGATTTGTTGGGTAGTTGGTGCTCAGTGGTTGTTCTGACTTCTGACTTGTTTTATTATGAGTGGACCCTTAACTAGCAAGATATTGAAATGTGGGCAATGGCCTGGTAATATATAGTAAAACAATTATCTATTCATACTAAATTATTTTGTTCATTTTACTGCTTTTGAGATATTCTCTCCGTTTTATATTAGTTGACTCATGTTAACTTGATATACTTATTAAAAATTTAATTAAAGAAGTATTTTAGTAATAATATTTTGAATTCTTAAATTTAACTATTATTGTCTTATGTAGTTTTTTTTGTTTCCTATTTGGTGTCCGGTACCGTATTGGAGCCCAATAATTCCAAATTGGCACCGCGTAGCGCCTCATTTGGAAGAAAACGCTTCCTATCAAGAATTTTTCATACTCAAGACTCGAATATGAAACCTTTGGTTAAGGAAAGAGCGACCCATTCGCTACATCATATCTTTTGATGGTTCTTATGTAGCTCGTTAACACTAAAAATAGTATAAGAACAAATAAAATATTTATTTTTAACATAAAAATCAAATAAAATGAAATGGGGGAGTAATATTATATGTTAGGAATTTGGATCATAAATGTTGCTTCATAAGGAAAGGAAACTATTGTTCCCATTTTTGGTGGTCTTTTATTGGTCTGCTCTCTGCCACCTCATTGATCTCTATATCCAAGAAAAATATACAGTTGACCTTTAATTATTTGGACTTTGATGTATTAAAAATAATAAGCTAATTAAATTTTTTGAGTGAGATCCATTGGAATTTGTCTGACGGAGTTTTTGCTCTCCAGATTCGCAGTTTATCCTTGAAAAATTTACTTATTTTTAAGAGTAGTAAATTTATCTTGCTATAGGTTAACTCGTATGTGATTTGAAAACTACTGTATATGAGCGAAATTTCTGTACACACTTAAAAAATAGCGATTGCGAATTTTTGTTGTCATAAAAAGAAAGTCTTGATGTCTTCATATCATATGGTATGAAGCAAATGTATAGAACATTTTAACTTTTAACTAGATTTGAAATTGGCAAATCACTTTTTTCTCGTGTTAAAAAATTAGAAAATTGTTCTATGATTTAGACTTATCATGACCTAACATTTTATTTCTTGCGCTAAACGTACGATTTCTCTGGCATTACGAGTTTTTGGTTTATATCATAATGATGATGATATCTATATAAAATTAATTTTGAATAGCATTTCACGTGACTACTCATGTCTATAGTTTTGTTGTAAAATGCTTATAGAAAAAAAGTTTTGTACACCGGTATTTTCATGCTTTTTATATTGAGTATTCTACTTGAGATTTTTTTAAAAATAATGATATACCACTATTTAAGGTGTCGAAGTTGATAAAATTTTGCAAGTCTAATTGCTTTTATACTCAGATAAATTTTTTACAAAAACTTCAAACAATATGATCTTAATTTTTTGCTTAAAATATCTTAAATCAATAACAAAACTCCTTCGTGACTTGAATTAACAGACCACCCGTCAAAGCTATGAATTCTACCCCTCCATTCCTTTTTAATTGTCATAGTTTTCTTTTTTATAGTCAAACGATATGAATTCTGACTAATATATTAAGATGTATTTTTTTTATCATATTGATATGAAAAGAATTATAATTTATAGTACTTTCTGTAAAGTTTTTGAATGTCTAAATTATTATTTTTTTAAATATCAAATTAATGTAATCTAATTTAAATTTAAAATTAATTAAATTGATTATCGAAAAGCGTAATATGACACAACTAAAAAAGAACATCCAATTATTTAGTACTATTTGTTTTCATTTCTTTCTCTCTTTGGTTATGTTTTGGTCACAGCGGGGCAATGAAAGATGAGTAAGGCAAAGTTCCATTAAAACCTTTCAACAACCCCCACAGAAGAAGCTTTATGGTTCTATTTGACTTGATATACAAGTTGGTCTATTCATTTATTTAAGACAATAATAAAGAAATAAAAGGTCACGAGTTGCGACACATATGCAAACACGATCAATTTTACTCTCCTACTACATGGTCAAAAATAAGGCTGGGCACCGAAACGGGTTGTACCGATACCGTTCCGATTCGTTCCGGTTCGTTCCGGTCCGGTTGTATTCGGGACGGGATGGGATACACTGAACCGGTACACGGAACGGAACGGTCAAAAATAAGGCTGGGCACCGAAACGGTCAAAAATAAGGCTGGGCACCGAAACGGGTTGTACCGGTACCATTCCGATTCGTTCCGGTTCGTTTCGGTCCGGTTGTATTCGGGACGGGATGGGATACACTGAACCGGTACACGGAACGGAACGGTATCATGATTTGGTACCGGTATACCGGTACCGGTTCCGTTCCGGTCCGGTCCGGTACCGGTCCGGTCCCGATAAATCATTTTTAATTAAAATAAAAAATAATATTTTTGTCATTATTTACTTTTATTAGCATTTCTTTTTTGTTTATTTAATTTTTTAAAATTACAAACTTAAGTTATTTAACTTACAAGTTATAAGTATAACTTAATAGCTTAATAACTTATAAACTTCAAAAGATTCAAATCTTTAAAACTTATAACATAACTACATAAGCTCAAAAACTTTTTTAAAAAAAACTTTATTAAACTAAACTTACAAACTTATATACGTAAAAAAACTTTAAAATATCTTTAAAATAAACTTAAGTAAAATTATTATAAATTTTAAAACTCAAATACTATAAACTAATATAACTTAGAAAAAAAAAAAAAAACATTCGTATTTTCGTAATTCAAAATAACTCAAAAAAAATAATTATTTTTTGAAATAGCTATATGTGCCGTCCCGTTTATCCCATCCCGTTCCGTTCCGGTCCATTCCGGTCCGTCCCGGTTCTATCCCGGTATATAGTGGGACGGGACGGAATTGAGCCTCCATCCCGGTAGTTCCGGTCCGGTTCATCCCGATACCGGTCAACAACCCGGTCAAACCGTCCCATTCCGATCCGGTACCGGTTCGTTCCGGTCCGGTGCCCAGCCTTACTCAAAAATAGCTTCGACGCTATCCAAATAACTCAAATATATCCTTCTTCTATAAGAATTATTCAAGCTGGATGTCCAAATCCACGTGACACTGATATTATGGTAAAATTGATATTTCCTCCGTCCAATTTTTTTGTCATATTTTTCTTTTTTTAAAGTCAAACTATAATAATTTTGACTAACTTTTTATGATGTATTTTTTCATCATATGCCACTACAAAAAAAGGGTCGATTTGTGGGGGTTAAAATTACAAATAGTGGGGGTTTTAAACCCCCACAATTTACTGATAGAGGGGTTGCTGAAACTCCCGTGGTTAGGTGCTATTGGTTTGTGGCAGTTTTTAAGCGACCCCGCAATCAACAAATTACGAGATTTTAACCTCCGTAATCTTGTTTAGACAAATGATTCTATTTCTTTTTAATTTGTGGGGGTTTATAACCTCAACAATTAAATTTTAGTACTTCATGTTGTGAGGGTTATAACCTCCGCTCTATTTTTTTAATTGAAATTTTAATATTCAATTTCACAGAGGTTGTAGTTTACATAAAATTAAACTACAACTAATATTCATGCTAATTTTGTAATTAAACCAATACATTCATAATTGTAATTAAATTGATTAATATCTCATAGAATAAAAAGTACAAAGATTTGTTAAATCATGAAGAAGTTAATATAAATTAATGTCAAATGTCATCAAATTTATAGTAGACTTTCTTTAAACTAAAAGAACACAAAAACGAAAAAAATTTGATACCTTGTCTCTATGTACTATAAATTGCATGTAAAAAATTGTAATTTATAGTACTTTTCGTATAGTTTTGAATATCTAAATTTTATGTTTAAAATATTAAATTAATGCAATCTAATTTAACTTTAAAAATTAGTCAAATTGACTTTCGAAAACGAAAAGCGCAACATGACAATTAAAAGGGGCAGGCCCACGTGGGTTCGAGGGGTTCTCATCCGAACCCCCTCGGCAAAAAATTATACCGTATATGTAAGGTAAATTTTCTATATATATATATTGAACCTCCTCAATGATAAGGAGAAACTGATAGCGTAGTGGTAAGTCTCCCTGAAATTAAGCTTCACATCACCAGTTTAAATCCCTGTGATGGCGTTTTTTCTTCTTTTTTTTTTAGTTTCAGTTCTGTTTTTCATGTTTGTTTTTTTTTTATTTTAAAAAAAGTGCAAAAAATGTGATTTTAAACCCAAAAGAATTCAAGGGTCCCATTTCTAAAGGCTTATTTACACGTTTATACTTTTATTTTTCGAACCCTCTGAACGAAAATCATGAGTCCGCTACTGATGTGGCATACAACCTCACCCAAGTCCTAACACATCTCACCTCATCCCCCTCCCCCCTTTCCACTACTTGGACTATAAACGACGTACCATACATCAACATCACTGTTTGTTGATTAGAAGTTATATGTTGCTTGATTTTAATTTTAGAATTTTTTTAAAAAAAAATGTTTCATCCTGCCTCCACTATATATATATCGAATAAATAGTGCATAAGTTTGAACGATTACACGAATTTATTTTTATGGACTAAATTTGATATATTCCTATTAGTGAATTGTTTCAACGTATAAGTAACCATGAAAAATATGGGAAATTTTTCTGTACATGTGCTACCTTATTATAGTGTTATTTACCTATAAAAGATTTGTTTGAATTGTCCATCAATTGGTATTAATGATTAGATGTGTGTGTTGTGTGATTCGCGCAAATGACTTTTTTTGAGTTTCTTGTTTAGATTTTGTCCATATTTTTAAAAAGTAGTACTTATAAATATAGTTCTTAGGAAATTACTCTTCTGAACAGTATTAGATTCGGTTCTAATATTTGGTCATATATTTTACAATCTTTCAAACAAAATATTAGACAATCGTCTATTGTTTTCTTATAAGATCTTCAGTTTACTCATAAAGACCTTTGGATTGTGGTTTAAAAGGTCCATAAATTCTAAGAGATATAAAAAGGTCATTTACTAAATAGCTATATCTCCAAAATGTACAACTGATAAAACAAATCTGATTTTGCATAGGATTAACTGATTGAGGGAGGACTAAATGGAAAATATGATTATTAATTCTTCAAAGTTGAATTAATATGCTATAATCAACGTAAAGAGTTTGTTTGAAAAGAATGTGAAGTGAATACAAATAGACACAATTCAAAGATTGGCCTCATGAACTGGCTATTTATGCAAAATTAGCCATTAAAGGGCCTAAGGTACTAGCCCAAATAACCTGCTCATGTGTAAGGCCCAAATTTGCCTAAAACCGTGGGCTTGAAGTTTGAGTTCTAGATATCACAACTGAATCGACATGTCTCAAGTTTGAACTTGATTAGTCCTTTTATTTAGCTATCCATTAGTATTTACTTGAGTAAAATAGAAGACAAGAAATTAGGAAAAAGATTGGTATTTATCACCATATGTTTTAAAATTAAGATTAATACATAGGGTGTGTTCGGTGTGGAGAAAAATATTTCTCAGAAAATGTTTTTCAATTCTTTCATGTTCGATTGGTCTACAATTTTGAAAAAAAAAATCTTTAGGAAAACAAATTTCTTAAAAATGAGGAAAATGACTTCCCGGATAGAAATAAGAAAAATACAAGTTCTACAAGTGACTTTCCATATTGATTGTGTCATTTTCACCCCAAACAAGCCTCATCTTCACCCCTACCCTAGTATCTCCTATCCCCATTACCTCACACTCCTACCCATACTTCCAGGTCTCATGGCATTTATCTATACTATATTATATACACATGTATTTAGCATAATATTTTTTCCTAAAAAACATTTTCCTTCCTACTGAACACACCTATAGTGTTGTTTGATTTTTCTTGTATATCTCATAGATAACTTGTAAATCTAATCACTAAAATAAGAGAGAAAAGCATAACCACAACGAAATCAAGTGCCATGTAATTAAATTATTCATTCGTATCACACTCTATATAGATAGTATTTTGGTGATATGAACAAAATAATAGCAACAAATATTAGTTTACATTAGAGAAAACTAAAGTATGTGATAACTAAATCATATTAGTAGAAGCACACACTCAACTATCTACTAACTCTTGATCCTAATTTTCGAGCTTCATACCTTTATGTTTAAGTCTATGTCCTCAGTCTATTAATGGTGTGTCATACCTATCTAATCACTTCTTATAAGTTCTTCGACCTGCCTATACCACTCATAACTCTTGTTGTAACTAACATATCACAACTCCTCACTGATGCATCTTCGCACACGTCTGAAAACATCTGAGTCTTGTTTCTCTCATCTTATCCACCATGGAGACCACTCTCATTTTGTCTTGTATAACTTTATTCTTAATCATGTCTTTTCTAGTATGCCCACACATTCGACATCTGAGTATTCTCATTTACTACCTTTATCTTGTAAATCTAGATAATTTTCATTGGATCACTCTGCTCCATTCAATAGTGCTAGTTCAACCATCACTCTATACAACTTACCTTTAAGCCTTGACCCTTGTCGATACATTCTTATTGCACAATACCTCAAATGTGAGCCTCAATTTCACTCACCTACTCCAATTGATGCATGGCATAATCGTTAATTGTACCATCTCCTTAAATAACACACACAAAATACTTGAAGCTTTCTCTTTTAAATATGATTAGTGTATCGATCTTCACCTCCACTCCCTCTTCACGTGTCACGTTACTAAACATAACTTTATTTCTTGCATAAAATAATACTAAATCAAAATTTTAAATTACAAATCAAATACAATCAAACCCAATTTCTTAAAAGTCTTTTTTTCAAGTTATATTTGATTATTGATTCAGTTTTGAGTTTATTTTCTTTGAACAACTCTCCTCAAGTCCAATAAAAAGAAAAAAAAAAGTGTAGTATATATTGATGTACATAGTGATGTGACTGCCTTACCCTTAACTAGAGGTTTCAAGTTTGATTAATTAACCAAAGTCTCAAATTCAAGCTTTGGATATGAAAAAACTCATGTTTGGAGTTTCACCCTTGCAGTGCACGATCTGATTTAGTCGAGACTCCAATGCAGACTTTGAACACCAAGTGGAAAATCAATAATAAAAAAAATTGTAGGGAAATATGCAATCAACACTAGAAGGAAATTACTCTTCTAAATAGTATTAGATTCGGTTCTAATATTTGGTCATATATATTACAATCTTTCAAACAAAATATTAGACAATCGTCTATTGTTTTCTTATAAGATCTTCAGTTTACTCATAAAGACCTTTGGATTGTGGTTTAAAAGGTCCATAAATTCTAAGAGATATAAAAAGGTCATTTACTAAATAGCTATATCTCCAAAATGTACAACTGATAAAACAAATCTGATTTTGCATAGGATTAACTGATTGAGGGAGGACTAAATGGAAAATATGATTATTAATTCTTCAAAGTTGAATTAATATGCTATAATCAACGTAAAGAGTTTGTTTGAAAAGAATGTGAAGTGAATACAAATAGACACAATTCAAAGATTTGCCTCATGAACTGGCTATTTATGCAAAATTAGCCATTAAAGGGCCTAAGGTACTAGCCCAAATAACCTGCTCATGTGTAAGGCCCAAATTTGCCTAAAACCGTGGGCTTGAAGTTTGAGGTCTAGATATCACAACTGAATCGACATGTCTCAAGTTTGAACTTGATTAGGCCTTTTATTTAGGATTAGCTATCCATTACAATTTACTTGAATAAAATAGAAGACAATAAATTAGGAAAAAGTTTGGTATTTATCATCATATGTTTTAAAATTAAGATTAATACGGTGTGGAGAAAAATATTTTTCAGAAAATGTTTTTCAATTTTTTTCATGTTCGATTGGTCTACATTTTTGGAAAAAAAAAATTCTTTAGGAAAACAATTTTTTAAAAAATGAGGAAAAGGACTTCCCTGATAGAAATAAGAAAAAAACAAGTGCTACAAGTGACATTCCATAGTGATTGTGTCATTTCCACCCCAAACAAGCCTCATCTTCACCCCTACCCTAGTATCTCCTATCCCCATCACCTCAGACTCCTAAGTCCTACCCCTACTTCCAGGTCTCATGGTATTTATCTATATTATATATACATGCACTTAGCATAATATTTTTTCCTAAAAAACATTTTCCTTCCTACTGAACACACCTATAGTGTTGTTTGATTTTTCTTGTATATCTCAAAGATAACTTGCAAATCTAATCACTAAAATAAGAGAGAAAAGCACAACCACAAAGAAATCATGTGTCATGTAATTAAATTATTCATTCGTATCACACTGTATATAGATAGTATTTTGGTGATATGAACAAAATAAGTGTAGCAACAAATATTAATTTACATTAGAGAAAAATAAAGTATGTGATAACTAAATCAGTAGAAGTACACACTCAACTATCTACTAACCATTTACTCTAATTCTCGAGCTTCATACCTTCATGTTTAAGTCCATGTCCTCAGTCTATTAATGGTGTGTTATACCTATCTAATCAACTCTTTTAAGTTCTTCGACCTGTCTCTATCTCTCATAACTCTTGTTGTAACTAACATTCCATAACTCCTCACCGATGCATCTTCACACACGTCTGAAAGTATCTCTGTCTTGTTTCTCTCATCATGTCCACCACGAAGACCACTCTCATTTTGTTTTGTATAACTTTATTCTTAATCATGTCTTTTCTAGTATGCCAACACATGCGACATTTGAGCATTCTCATCTGCTGCCTTTATTTTGTAAATCTGGACATTTTTCATTGGCTGTCACTCTGCCCCATACAACTGTGTTAGTTCAACCATCACTTTATACAACTTACCAGCTTTAAACATTGTTGATACATTCTTATTGCACAATACCTAAAATGTGAGCCTCGATTTCACTCACCCTACTCCAATATGATGCATGACATAATCGTCAATTGTCCCGTCTCCTTAAATAACACACACAAAATGCTTGAAGCTTTCTCTTTCAAATATGATTAGTGTATCGATCTTCACCTCCACTCCCTCCTCATGTTTCACGTTACTAAACATAATTTTATTTCTTGCATAAAAAACAACACTAAATTAAAATTTCAAATTACAAATCAAATACAATCAAACCCAATTTCTTAAAAGTCTTTTTTTCAAGTAATATTTGATTATCAATTTAGTTTTGAGTTTATTTTCTTTGAACAACTCTCCTCAAGTCCAATAAAAAGAAAAAAAAAAGTGTAGTATATATTGATGCAGTGATGAGACTGTTTTATCTTTAACTAGAGGTCTCAAGTTTGATTAATTAACCAGAGTCTCAGATTCAAGCTTTGGATATGAAAAAACTCATGTTTGGAGCGCCACCCTTGCGATACACAAATGTATTTAGTCGAGACTCCAATGCAGACTTTGAACACCAAGTGGAAAATCAATAGTAAAAAAAATTGTTGGGAAATATGCAATCAACACTAGAAGGAAAAGGAGCAAAGAAAAAAAGAAAAAGGCAATTGTAAATTTGCAAATACAATAACGACGTCATAACACCTTATTTATTTGGCGTTCTTTACTGCAATTGGAAATCTATATAATAACGACGTCGTAAAGGCCTATGAAATACTTTTCCATTCCTGACTTCTTCGCGTTGTTTCCTTTTTTCTCCAACTTAACGTAACACTGCCGTTCCGAAACGGTCCCGCGAGAAACCAAAAGCAGAAACAACGAGACTGGAAAATGGAGTAAAAGGCCTTCTCTTCAACAAGAAAATCAAGAATCATCAAAATCTTCACTTTTACTAACCAATCTTAATTTTCTCCAAATCCCATTTTCGTTTTCGGATAAAACAAGAAGTTCTTTTAAACCCTCCGGAAAATTCCAGACAGGGACAATTGGGATTTTCAGTTCCAGTCATTCTTTGATCTGATGATCTGATCGCCATTGTAATGTAAAGAACAAATTAAATTACGTAAAGGGTCTGTTAGAATCAAATAATCTTGGAAAATTTGACGGGGTGACCAATGTCTTGGGGATTGGGTTGGAAACGCCCATCAGATGTATTTCACCTCACATTAAGCTATGGTGAAGACGAGGCATTAGATGAGTCCACGCCCACATCTTCAAGATCGTCCTCATCGACGTCGGCGCATACTTCACCATTCTCGCCGTCACCCCCGTCGCCGGCGGCGGAGGGTCAAGAGGAGAATAATCAAGAAGAGCTATTAGGGTTTAGGGTGGATTTAGATTGGAACGTCGGTGATGATGAGGATCAGGTGGCTTTAAAGTTGCAGTCACAGGTTATGGTGGCATTGCCTTCACCACAAGATACTGTGGAAATTGAATTCAAGGAAAAGACGGAGAATGAAAATGCTGGGGAGGAGGATATGGGTGAGGTGGCTGTGGAAATGAGAGTGGTGAAGAGGAGAGAGCCATTGAAAGGGGTGATGATGTGGCGGGTGGGTAGTTCAAGCCAGCAGAGTGATGGGATGGGGGTATTGTCAAAGTTGATGAGGTTGAATTTCGCCAATGGCGGTGGTTTAGGAATCGGGGAAGGCACACCAGTGGGGTGTGCTGACCACTGGAAGAGTGTTACTGTTGTTAGTCTATGTGGTCTTGGACTAATGGTGAGTGATTCTTGTTTTAACATTAGTTCGTAGTTGCAAGTGTGTATGAATTTATAATTAAGTTTTGATGAGTAATTTTGAGTTTAAAATTATATCATGTTCGTTCTTGCCAAACCATAATAATTGGTCTCAAATAGAACTATTGAGTATTGGAATGAATTTGGCTCTAAGTTGAATAGAGTGAATATCAAGGATCATGTAGCCAATTCCAGCTAGTTTTGAAATTGGTTGGAGTTGTTTTTCTTGTTTTGTGCATATGCACAATGTGGTGTTTGTTGTTCAATATACAGGGCACTTCTAACTTCAGAAAGCATTCCAAGGTATGGTATTTGTTATATGTACTATGTCTTTCTTTTGTTTTCCTGATTCTGAGGGACTGGTAGGATATATGAGAAACTGATCTGCTAATAGTGGTTTTGATTAAAACCAATCCAACTACTGTTTGTAACTTGTAGAATGGCTGTACTGAGAAGTAGTTTCCGATCAATTGGGTCTCCCATATTTTTACATGTTGCAGGTGCTGCCAGTAGAGATAACCCAGCTGCCTCTTATTGAAAGGCTATATCTTGATAACAATAAGCTATCAAATTTGCCACCTGAGCTTGGTGCACTAAAATGCTTGAAAGTTCTTGCCGTGGACTACAACATGTTAGTCTCTGTCCCTGGTAAGATTGAAATCTTCACATAAATACTGACAGAGTACAACCTATATAGCTGTGAACAGTATATTTGTTGGATTTACCTTAAGTCAGTTCATAAGGAGTAGTAATACAAATAGCAAATGATTCCTTCCTACTCATTTCATTCTTTGCCCTGGTTGGATATGATGAACAGTGGAACTAAGAGAGTGTATTGGGCTAGTCGAATTATCGCTGGAACACAACAAGCTGGTGCGACCTCTTCTTGATTTCAGGTCTCTCTATTTAGACTTATGATAGGCCAATCTTCCATTTCTCTTTATTTCTTAGTCAAATCCTGTCATTCCGTGCTTGAGATCCGATGTTTTTATAACTTAATTATAGGGCAATGACAATGTTACGTGTTCTGAGGCTTTTTGGTAATCCTCTAGAATTTCTTCCTGATATTTTGCCACTCCAGAAGCTTCGCCACTTATCTCTTGCAAACATAAGGGTTGTGGCAGACGATCAGTTGAGATTAGTGAATGTGCAAATAGAGGTATTCATAACACTCTTTTTCAAGTTATTCTGCTTATCTAACAGGCCTTATGAGGTTGAAGAACTCTGTTTTTTTTTTAATTGAACTTGCAGATGGAGAATAGTTCTTACTTTATTGCATCTCGGCATAAACTGAGTGCCTTCTTCTCTCTTATATTCCGTTTCTCTTCTTGTCACCATCCCCTGCTAGCTTCGGCCCTGGCAAAGATAATGCAAGATGAGGGGAATCGTGTAGTTGTTGGGAAAGATGAGAACGCTGTGAGGCAACTCATAAGTATGATCAGTAGTGACAATCAACATGTGGTATGCTAGCTTATACTCTGTAGGATGCTTTGATCTAATTTCATATCCAATCAATGCATAAAATTGTGTTTTTGTGCAGGTAGAACAAGCTTGCTCCGCTCTTTCTTCTCTTGCCACAGACGTTTCTGTGGCAATGCAGTTAATGAAATCAGATATTATGCAACCCATAGAAAGAGTACTAAAATCTGCTGGTCCTGAGGAAGTCATATCTGTGTTGCAAGTTTTGGGAAATTTGGCGTTTGCATCAGATATTGTATCCCAAAAGCTGCTGACAAAGGATGTATTGAGATCATTGAAACTTTTGTGTGCTCACAGAAATCCAGAGGCAAGCCTCGCTTATTCTCTTTTTTTGTTTGGGTAATTCAGTTAGTAAAATGTTTTCCTGTTTCCGTTGAGTGATCTTTGAAATGAATTATTTTGTCTACTTAGGTGCAAAGACTAGCTTTATTTGCAGTTGGTAATTTAGCGTTCTGCTTGGAAAATCGTCGTATTTTAGTTACTTCAGAAAGTTTACGGGAATTGCTATTGCGGTTGACAGTTGCATCAGAGGCACAAGTCAGCAAGGCTGCAGCTCGTGCTTTGGCAATACTAGGTTGGTTTCTGTATGTTTCTTATGGTTCAGCTATACCTGGCCTTTTGAATACATATTCTATCTTATTGCAGGGGAGAATGAGGTTCTGCGGCGAGCTATAAGAGGGAGACAGGTCCCAAAGCAAGGATTGCGCATACTTTCAATGGATGGTGGTGGCATGAAAGGTCTGGCAACTGTGAGAATCCTTAAGGAGATTGAGAAAGGTACTGGGAAGCAGATACACGAACTTTTTGACCTCATTTGTGGGACTTCAACTGGTGGTATGCTTGCTGTTGCTCTTGGGATCAAACTGATGTCCTTGGAAAAATGTGAAGAAATATATAAAAAACTTGGTGAGTTTCTACTCTAAAAAGGCTCAACTTTGCTGCGTCCTTTCAAGTGTTTTTAAACTTGTTGTAGTTTGCTTGACACAGTGGCAGTGCTGATGCATATCTTATCATATACCATGCCTCTCTAAATTCACTTTTTCAGGAAAACTTGTGTTTGCTGAAACTGTTCACAAGGACAATGAAGCAGCAACATGGAGAGAAAAGTTGGATCAACTCTACAAGAGCTCATCTCAGAGTTTCAGGGTTGTTGTACATGGATCTAAAGTATGTGATGCCATTAGTTTTCTTCCTTTAAGTTAATTCACACTTAGTCTTGCCATGCAACTTATGTCTTGCCTATATTGATAATAGGGTGTCCAAAATATTAGAGTACTTGTACATAAAATGGTTATTTATTATAGGGAAAAGGGGTAAATATACCCCTCAACTTTGCAATTACAAATATACCCCTCATTAAAAAAATTGTGCATATATCTACACTCACCGTTAACAAATGGTGTATATATACCCTCACCGTATAACAAATGGTGCATATTTACCTTTTTCGTTGACAAATTGAATTTTAAAAAACAATCCTAAAATTGGTTTTTTAATTCCAAAAATGACATGTGGCTTTAAAAGATTATACCTCACCCATTTCTTTTTACCCCTTCAGACATGACCCAACTATAAATAACCCAATCCTTCTTTTAATCAGACACTACCCAAACCCATTTTATGACACTGAAGTAGTCGTGGAATAGTGCCAAACATCAGTGGGAATAGTAGCCAGAACTGTGGCCACAGTAGCCTGAATAGTGATGGAAAAGTGTCGGAACGATAAACCTAAAAGAGGCATGATGTTGCTCAAACAGACACTGGAAAAGTGGAAAGAATTGTTCTAGTAAGATCAGGGGAAAGAAGATGGTGTTGCTGGAATAGTCACTAAAAGTGTGGTTTCACTGAAACAGCGTTCAATAAAAGATTAGAATAGTGATTAGGGATGAGAACAGAAATATTTTTCGAGCATCAGCAAAAATAATAGGATTTGATACCATGTGAGAAATAAGAGGAGATAAGAGAAGGCTTGAGACAAGTGTCTGTCTTATGCCTAGGAACTTATCAAAAAAAGAAGAAGTGTATAAATAATAATACACAAATACTGTCATCCCATATGGTACAATATATCTAATCTATCAGTTCGACTGTTTCTAATTTGTAGTTTTTAAACATCTACCCGGATTTTTTTTCTAGTACTTAAAATGCTGCTGAATAAGAGGGACCTTGTGACTTTGAAATCACAATTGACCCTCTATCCTCTTCCAGCACAGTGCAGAACAGTTTGAGAGATTGTTGCAGGAGATGTGTGCTGACGAGGATGGGGATCTTCTGATAGAGTCAGCAATTAAAAGGATTCCTAAAGTTTTTGTTGTATCAACTCTGGTCAGTGCGACTCCAGCTCAACCCTTTATTTTCCGCAACTATCAGGTTATTACTGAATCCTCATATGACTCAATACTTGGACTTCATCTGAGTAGTGCTTACACTAGCTCTGCCTCTATTATTTCCTTTTTATTAGTTTGTCATTGAACCTTTGTGTTGGGGAAGTGCAGTACCCTCCTGGGACACCAGAGATTTCCCCTGCGGCTACTGAGAATTTGACTATTGCTGGCCAAGGAACAGTAAGTGATCCAGCTCAAGTTGAACATAAGAGAAATGCTTTCATGGGAAGCTGTAAGCATCGGATATGGCAGGCCATAAGAGCATCATCCGCTGCACCTTATTATCTTGATGATTACTCTGATGGTATAATTTTGCTTATGTTTAAAAAAATTAACTCATGGCAAATCCTCACGAGCTCTGTTTCTATGGACGCATGTCATTGTCATCTTCCCTGACTCTTCTCTCTGTTTAATTTCAGATGTATACCGCTGGCAAGATGGTGCAATTGTTGCCAACAATCCTACCATTTTTGCCATACGAGAAGCACAACTATTATGGCCAGATGCAAGGATTGACTGCATGGTCTCAATTGGTTGTGGTTCTGTACCCATGAAGGTATACTAAAGGATTGCCTATTATGATCAAGACTGCCATCATTTTTCAGGCTTTAAAAGGCCTTGAACATGCTGTTGGAACTTGATGTATTCATGGATCACATTTGCTTGCCTGTTCTTTTCCATATATTTAGATTGGAGAATCTGGAAATGCACCTTCAATACAGTTCTTAACTAAAATGTTGATTATGTGATACTCATAGAATTTTGGTATTATTTGACAACTTAAGTCAGCTGCAAATTTGTTCGTTATTCTTAATGTGTCATAATGTCAGGGGGTTCCCTTGGATCATAGCATATTTTTTCAATATTCTTATCTTCTGCTGTTAATTCTGGAGTTGAGTTCACAGTCTGCTACTTTTTAAAAAAATAGAAAAATACCAAATTTTTTAAAGAAATTAAACGTTGAAAACAGTGCATGATATTTTATCGCCAAGGTCTTACTCTCCATTGCTACTGGAAGTTTTCGTTAAGGCAAGATAACATTTACTTCAAACCATGTTACTTGAGTGTTCAATTTATAGCTGTTTCTGCTGTTTTTCCTGCTGTGTTAGGTCCGCAAAGGTGGATGGCGTTATCTTGATACTGGCCAAGTGTTGATAGAAAGTGCATGCTCAGTTGACCGGGTGGAGGAAGCTTTAAGTACATTGCTTCCACTGCTTCCTGATGTGCACTATTTTCGCTTTAATCCAGGTGAAGTTACTTTACAATGTTGCCTGAGGTGAAATATTACAAGCTAAAGATTGGTTCTTTTCCTTTTGGGAAACCTTATTTCCCTAATTCTTTTCCTGAACTTTTGGAATTTCATAAACAATTCAATTTTTAGGTATCAGCCAGAATTAAAGAAAATGAATTAGGAGTATGATCTAGTCTTGCACTGCGGTGATATTGAGTTATAATTTTCTTCACATTCTTAACATGCTTTCTACATATCTGGGATGCAGTTGATGAGCGATGTGATATGGAGCTAGATGAGACGGACCCTGCTGTCTGGTTAAAGTTAGAGGCTGCAACAGATGATTACATTCAGAACACCTCTGCTGCTTTCAAGAATATTTGTGAAAGATTGTTGGAGAGGCCACATGATGAGAAATTTTCAGATAAAAAGTCCAATCAGTTTCTCAAAGCGAAGAATTCTAAAACTGGTGTGTGTGGAATCATTTTTAATTTCTTGCCATGATATTCTTTTGTCTCAGATGGATTGAACTTTATTGGATTCAATTTATTTTCAGATGAAAGCAGTCCTTCTTTAGGTTGGAGGCGGAGCGTGCTTCTTGTCGAGGCCCCAAATAGTGCAGATGCTGGAAGAGTCTTTCACCATGTTCGCTCACTAGAGTCATTTTGTGCTCGTAACGGAATAAAGCTCAGTCTTTTTAATGGCATATCAAATACTCAGAAAGCAACTCCAGGATCAACTTTTCCGACACCTTTTGCTTCTCCATTGTTCACTGGGAGTTTCCCTTCAAGCCCTCTCTTATACAGTCCTGATATTGGGGCTCATAGGGTTGGTAGAATTGAGTTAGTTCCACCACTAAGCTTGGATGGATTACAATCTGCAAAAACAACCGTCTCACCGCCCGAGTCTCCTCGAAAACGTCGACAGCTTTCGTTGCCTGTTCAATCTTTGTATGAGAAGCTAAAGAATTCCCCTCAGGTTGGAGTTGTGCATTTGGCTCTGCAAAATGATACATCTGGCTCTGTACTGAGGTAAGATATTCCTTATTTTTTGGTTACTTATTGGAAATGCTGTTTATCATGCTAATGTCATCAACTTCTACGAGATAGTTGGCAGAATGATGTATTTGTGGTTGCCGAACCTGGAGAACTAGCAGATAAGTTTCTGCAGAGTGTCAAATTCAGCTTGCTGTCTATGATGCGAGGCCGCCGGAGAAAGTATGCATCAGTCATCTCTGACATCTCAACCGTTGCTGATCTTGTTAGGTGTAGGCCATGCTTCCAAATTGGGGGTGTAGTCCACCGTTATATTGGGCGTCAGACACAGGTTTGTGCGGACATGATGTCTGCCATCCTTATTTTGTTATTCTTTGCTTTCAGAAACCAAGATTTATGAATTTGCTTTGACGAGAGGGAGTTGCTCGGATGGTAAGCACCCCTCACTTCCAACCTGAAGGTTGCGAGTTCGAGTCACCAAGGGAGCAAAAGGGGTGGGAGCTCCTAGGGAGGGTAAGAAAAAAAAGTGAATTTGCTTTTGATCAAAGGAGTTCATGAATTTCCTATTTTTTGTCTTCTGAAGGTCATGGAAGATGACCAAGAAATTGGTGCCTATATGTTCCGCAGGACGGTTCCTTCAATGCATTTAACTTCAGAAGATATTCGGTGGATGGTATACCCTCTGATCATTTATGTCATTCAGTATTGCATCTTTTTTTCATTGCAAGATTTTATGTGTGAGAAGGAACTTATCTTTTCCAAATGATGTTATATGGTTGGTATCATTTGATTGAACAAGTCAACACCAATCTGGTTGGGTTCAAAATATGACAAATGAACTTACTTGGGTTCAAGTATCTGTGGCAAGGATAAACTCTTCAGCACTCAGAGGTCTTCTGCAGATAAAGCTCTGCAGTGCTGATGCTCCCTAATGGATGTGCACAGATAGCGCTTTCCACATATTGCTTTTATCCTAAAAATTGAATTGAATAAATTTATCTCTGGTTTCATTGCTTCATCTGCATCACAAATTTAAGAGGCTTGTTCATTACACTACACATTTTTGAATGTATACTTAAGGTTTACTACCAAGACTTGGTTAATCACTTGCTATACTAAAGGTTTACTATTAAGACTTGGTTAATCACTTGCTCTGTCATTCATCGTTTAAGTAAATTGGGTTGCATTTCTTTCATTTGTCATGATAGAGGGCTTAATACACTGTCAGTGAGTATGTTGATTTATTTCGTGTTATCTCTCCAAGACCTGTGCTTGTGACCTATTACTCTATGCGTACACATTTACCCTAGAAAATTTGTTAATCCTTTTAGTATATTTGTTAAACCTTCCAGGTTGGAGCATGGAGGGAGAGAATTATAATCTTCACTGGTTTCTATGGCCCTATCCAACCTGTAATCAAGGCTTTTCTAGATTCAGGAGCAAAAGCTGTTATATGTCCTTCCTCTGAGCCTGATGAAGTGCAGTTGTCTACATTTCACGGATCAGGTGATTTTAATTCTTTCGATAATGGAAAGTTTGAAATTGGCGAAGAAGAAGCAGAGGATGACGATACTGAACCTACTAGTCCAGCTAGTGATTGGGATGATAGTGAACCAGAGCAAAGTGAAGGACGCTCTCAATTCTTTTGGGATGATGATGAGGGGGAGTTGTCCCAATTCATATGTCAATTCTATGAGTCTCTTTTTCAGGGTGGTTCAAGAATAGGTGCTGCATTGCAGCATGCTCGTGCCTCGCACCGTAGCCTAAGATATTCATGCCATCTTCCCAGCATACCATAGTTCGTCGGTTGACTCATACCATGATAGTCTCAAGGAAGGCGCAAGTCAGCCAATGCTTTTGCTGACTGCATGTTGCTTGATTAAGGCAATTTGCACGATCTCTACATTACTCCATACTTTGTAAAGAAGACGTATACTTGTTCAAGCAAAGGAAAAGGATTGCAGAAGAAGCATGGGAAGAGAAAAAAGCAGTAGAAATGAGTAATAGTTCCAAGAAGCTAGAGAAGCAACCAATTTGAGGCTCTGAAGTCAGTTTTTTTGTGTTCTTAGTCACTGATGGATGCTTGTTTTTCTTTAGGGACCAGTTTTGCAGAATTTTCCTTGTAAGTCATTTCAGATTGAGAAAGGTTTTGAGTCCCAATAAGTAACTTGTATAGGAAAATTAATTTATTGGATAAAGCATGGACAATTTTTTTAACCACCCTTATCCACAATGAAGATTTATCTGCCTTCTTGCGAAAAGCAGATTCATTTCTTTCTTGTTCTTCTTGGACAGTGGTTGATGGTGACAACACAATTTGAAACTGATATGCTATTAGAATCTGGTGTTCTCAAGTGGTGTCTGCAAATTGTAAAGGAGGAACCTATGTGATGTTGTGCTTGTTAAACAAAAACTAGTTGGGACTTGGGATAAACTCATGTGCTCTTGTGACATCTTATTTTACGAAAATAGAGACATTAAGGTGAGGCTTAACGGTCAATGAAGTGGGAAACTATTCAAGATAGGATTCAAATAATCTCAGTAGATACACAAATCATTATGTGATCTCTTTCCATTCCATCTTTCAAGGTTTGGATGACAGAGCTATTTACTATTTCTGCCCATTGATAACGCAAGGTGATCTCCTTTCATTGAAGATAGGCGTCTGATTGCGATTGAGTAGATCTCAAATTGGTCCGGCCATGAAATTTGATTAGATTTTTATCAAATTTCCAAAAATTAGTCCCGTCATTTTACTAATTTCTGGGACATCTCTTAAACACTACTTAAAAAACTCAAATTTTCAAGTTTGAACTTCAAAAGCTATGACCAAACCGAAAGTATTAGTTGTATAAGTACATCAATCAAATTGCCTAGGATAAATATAAGGTCTTTTGGGATTAAAGCAACAGCTGGTAAGAAATCAACACCAAATATATTATTGATGAGTCCATTTCATTGTCTGTTGCTCCGATTTGGTAGAAACAGAGTGAACTCATTTCATCTGAGTCATAGTTTAGCCACTGCTACTAATATTCTCGACAGCAATGACAAGATAATAGCGACCCGAATATCAAATTGCAACAATCTACACCATCTTGACCAAATTTACGCCCAGGTAATCCGAAATCACTTCTTGGAGTTGTACCCTGTACAATTCCACTGGAACAACATTATTAGATCATATACTAGGCTCAACTCCCCTAGCAACGCTCTACATGTATACATCACTATGTCAAGAACTGGTGTTCGCCCAGATACTTTCACGTTACCCATTGTTTTAAAGGCGATTTGTCAGGTTCTGAATTATGTTGTGGCAAGGCAGCTCCATGGGATTGCAATAAAGCTCGGATTAGAAACTAATATGTATTGTGAGAGTGGGTTTATTAGCTTGTACGCTAAAGCTGGTGAATTTGAGAATGCACGGAAGGTGTTTGAACAAAATAGTGAAAGAAAGTTGGGGTCTTGGAATGCTATTATAGCGGGGTTGTCACAAGGTGGGCGTGCTAAAGAAGCCATAGAAATGTTCTTGGAGTTGAGAGAGAGTGGGTTGCAGCCAGATGATGTGACTATGGTTAGTGTGACATCTGCTTGTGGTAGTCTTGGAGACTTGGATTTGGCTTCTCAATTGCATAAATGTGTCTTTCAAGCGAAAGAAATGGAAAGGTCTGATCTTTTGATGATGAATTCTCTTATTGATATGTACGGTAAATGTGGGAAGATGGATCTTGCTTATAGGGTGTTTTCAAGGATGAACGAAAGAAATGTATCCTCGTGGACTTCTATGATTGTTGGATATGCAATGCATGGGTATGTTAGAGATGCGGTTGAATGCTTCCATTGCATGAGAGAGGCAGGTGTTAGGCCTAACCATGTGACATTTATTGGGGTGTTGAGCGCTTGTGTACATGGTGGGATGGTGAAAGAAGGAAAGTATTATTTCAACATGATGAAGAATGAATATGGTATTGCACCCATGTTGCAGCATTACGGGTGCATGGTGGATTTGCTTGGCAGGGCTGGGTTGTTCGAGGAGGCAAGGGGGACGATTGAAGGGATGTCGATGAAACCGAATGTTGTGATCTGGGGGTGCCTAATGGGGGCTTGTGAGAAGCATGGGCATGTGAAAATGGGAGAATGGGTGGCTAAGCACCTGCAACAGTTGGAACCGTGGAACGATGGAGTGTATGTGGTATTGTCCAACATTTATGCCAGTAATGACATGTGGGAAGAGGTAAGGAGGATTAGAGCAATCATGAAGGAGCGAAAACTTGCCAAGATTCCTGCTTATAGTTTGTCAACAAGTTCATAGTGAGAGCTGAAGGTGGACCTGCGAAGGATAAATGATCAGAAACATTGCTCTCTCTAATAGAAGTGAGTGCACAAGATGGTTGTCATATGCTGCACCTCACAAAAGTGGTTCATATAGGAGCAATGTACGTATTTTAACGTACCCGTTGACCCTCAATTTTGATCCACTTAATTATTATTTTATTTATTTTTAGGTGAGAATGTTGATTCATTTCGAGCCATCTCTCCAAGAGATGTGCTTGTGACCTATTGCTCTATGCACACACATTTATCCCAGAAAATATAATGATTTAGAAAGGAGGCAGCACTAACTCCTCCAGTATTTGTTAAACCTTCCAGATTGTAGCATGGAGGGGGAGAATTATAATCTTCACTGGTTTCTGTGGCCCTACCCAATTTGTAGTCAAGGTTTTTCTAGATTCAGGAGCTAAAGCTGTTGCATGTCCTTCCATTGAGCCCGATGAAGCGCGGTTGTTTACATGTCAGGGGTCAGGTGATTTTAATTCTTTCAATAATGGGAAGTTTGAAATTGGCGAAGAAGAAGCAGAGGATGACAACTCGGAACCTTCTAGAGTCCAGCAAGTGCTTGGGAAGATAGTGAACCAGAGAAAAGTGAAGGACACTCAGAGTTCTTTTGAGATGAATATGATGATCAGGGGGAGTTATCCCAGTTCATATGTCAGTATTATGAGTCTCTTTATCAGGGTGGTTCAAGAATAGATGATGCATTACAACATGCTTGTGCCTCACACCAGTGCCTAAGATATTCATGCCATCTTCCCAGCATACCGACTACCGTAGTTAGTTGGTTATATCTGATCATGATAGTAGTCCCAAGGGAAGCGCAAGTTTGTGAATGCTTATGCTGACTGCATGCTGTTGCTTATCAAAGCATTTGCATGGTCTTGTGATTCCATACGTTGTAAAGAAGAACTGTACTTGTATATGCAATGGAAAAGGATTGCAGAAGGAAGAAAACATGGAGAGAGAAAGAGAGAGAAGTAGTAGAAATGAGTAATAATTTTGAGATTTTTAACTGATTGTTTATGTTCTGTCTTTGATGGATGTTTGATCATTTTTCTTAAAGGTTACTCTTTTGTGAAAAACAGGTACATTTCTTTGTTGTTCTACTTGGACACTGCTGGATGTTGACACAATTTAAAACATGCTATCACAATCTGGTGTTCTCAAGTGCTCTCCGTGCAACTTGCAATGTGTGAACAGCAATACATGAGATGTTAGTGCCTGTTACACAAAAACTAGTTTGGTTGACGTTGAACTCATCTCGTGACTTTATATTATACTAGATATAGGACCCCATGCCAGCACGGGGCCCAATATATATATATTTTTTATTTTAATTTATGTCATATTATGGAATTTGAGAAGTTGTTGAAATTTTTATATGATTTTTAAAATATTTTAAATTTTTAGCTATTGTGATTTGTAGTACTTTTTTTTAACATAATTTTGAAAATAATATTTATTATTCTGTTTGTTCTAATTTATGTGGCACACGCAGAATTTCAAATATTAACCCTTTTTTATATGTCTCTTTAATATATTAAGTTGTTAATTATTGTATTTTATAGTACATTTTGAACCTAATTTTTTAATAATATATGTTATTTGTCATGTCCCAATTTATGTGGCATTAATTGATAGATTTGTTGGAGTCGAGAGATTTATTTTGTTAATTATTGTAATTTATAGTTTTTTTTTCCGTCAATTTCAAACAATATATGTTGTTAATTGATAGAATACTTTTAATGTAATTTTTTTTTAAAAAAATATGTGTGACTCTCCATGTCTCAATTTATGTGGCACATGTAAAGTTTTGACAATTAACCAAAATTTTAATACATTTAAAAAAATATTTTTAAGTCGTTAAATTTTAAGTAATTTAAATTGTTGTATTATTTATTACAATTTATAATACTTTTAAAGTAGTTGAAATATTGTACTATTTATTATGATTTATAACAGTTTTTTAAAAAATTTATGTCATATTATGGAATTTGAGAAGTTATTGAAATTTTTATATGATTTAAAAAATATTTTAAATTGTTAGCTATTGTGATTTGTAGTACTTTTTTTTAACATAATTTTGAAAATAATATTTATTACTCTATTTGTTCTAATTTATGTGGCAGATGCAAAATTTCAAATATTAACCCTTTTTTATATGTGTCTTTAATATATTAAGTTGTTAATTGTTGTATTTTATAGTACATTTTGAACCTAATTTTTTAATAATATATGTTATTTGCCATGTCCCAATTTATGTGGCATTAATTGATAGATTTGTTGGAGTCGAGAGATTTATTTTGTTAATTATTGTAATTTATAATTTGTTTTTCGTCAATTTCGTCGACTATTTATTTTATTAATTATTGTAATTTATTGTTTCTTTTTCGTCAATTTCAAACAATATATGTTTATCATATAATCCATTTTATGTGGTACCAATAGAATTTAGAGAGTCAATTAAATTTTGAATATAAGTTTTAAATAATTAAGCTGTTAATTATTGTAATGTATAGTATTACTTATATTATTTTTAAATATATTTAAATATTATATGTTAGGTTTTTTATCCTAATTTATATGGCATTGATAGAATTGAAAGTGTCAAATAATTGTTAATTATTGTAATAGATAATATGGAGTATTTAAGTCATTTATAGTATAGTAATTAATATATAGTATGTAGTATTTAAGTGTTATATTATGGAATTTGAGAAGTTATTGAAATTTTTATATGATTTTAAAAATATTTTAAATTGTTAGCTATTGTGATTTGTAGTACTTTTTTTTTTACATAATTTTGAAAATAATATTTATTACTCTGTTTGTTCTAATTTATGTGGCACAAGCAGAATTTCAAATATTAACCATTTTTTATATGTCTCTTTAATATATTAAGTTGTTAATTATTGTATTTTATAGTACATTTTGAACCTAATTTTTTAATAATATATGTTATTTGCCATGTCCCAATTTATGTGGCATTAATTGATAGATTTGTTGGGGTCGAGAGATTTATTTTGTTAACTATTGTAATTTATAGTTTCTTTTTCGTCAATTTCAAACAATATATGTTGTTAATTGATAGAATACTTTTAATGTAATTTTTTTAAAAAAATATGTGTGACTGTCCATGTCCCAATTTATGTGGCACATGTAAAGTTTTGAAAATTAACCAAAATTTTAATACATTTAAAAAAAAAAATTAAGTCGTTAAATTTTAAGTAATTTAAATTGTTGTATTATTTATTACAATTTATAATGCTTTTAAAGTAGTTTAAATATTGTACTATTTATTATGATTTATAACACATTTTTTTAAATTTATGTCATATTATGGAATTTGAGAAGTTATTGAAATTTTTATATGATTTTAAAAATATTTTAAATTGTTAGCTATTGTGATTTGTAGTACTTTTTTTTAACATAATTTTGAAAATAATATTTATTACTCTCTTTGTTCTAATTTATGTGGCAGATGCAGAATTTCAAATATTAACCCTTTTTTATATGTGTCTTTAATATATTAAGTTGTTAATTATTGTATTTTTTAGTACATTTTGAACCTAATTTTTTAATAATATATGTTTGTCATGTCCCAATTTATGTGGCATTAATTGATAGATTTGTTGGAGTCGAGAGATTTATTTTGTTAATTATTGTATTTATAGTTTCTTTTTCGTCAATTTCAAACAATATATGTTGTTATTTGATAGATTTTTTGGAGTGGACTATTTTTTTTATTAATTATTGTAATTTATTGTTTCTTTTTCGTCAATTTCAAACAATATATGTTTGTTATATAATCCATTTTATGTGGTACCAATAGAATTTAGAGAGTCAATTAAATTTTTTATATAAGTTTTAAATAATTAAGTTGTTAATTATTGTAATGTATAGTATTACTTATATTATTTTTAAATATATTTAAATATTATATCTTAGGTTTTTTATCCTAATTTATATGGCATTGATAGAATTTATAGTGCCAAATAATTGTTAATTATTGTAATAGATAATATGGAGTATTTAAGTCATTTATAGTATAGTAATTAATATATAATATGTAGTATTTAAGTCATTTATAGTATAGTAATTAATATATAATATGTAGTATTTAAGTGGAAGGTGGTGGGGCCCACTTATATAGTTTGATAAATATATTGGATATTAGTAGTGATTTATAGTTTAGTAATTAATAATATATAATATGTAGTATTTAAGTGGAAGGTGGTGGGGCCCACTTATATATTTTATAAATATATTGGACATTAGTAGTGATCTTATTGGCACAATGGTAGTCATTCCTAGAGTCTTCTATAATATAGTAATATATGAAAATAGAGTCACAAGTGTGAGGCTGACCGATGATAAGACAAGAGTTCAAATTTCAATAGATATAAAATTCTTGGTGATCTCTTCCCATTTGTTCAACGAGAGGTAGTAAGCATACATCACCTTTATTAAAAAAATAAATACACAAGCAATTTAGCGATGTGTTTTTAATAAGAATACTTACTTGGTAATGGTTTCTTTAACTTAGTAAACATTGCAATCTTAGGTAAACGTCGCTTTAAACAAACTAGGATTAGTGCTTACGCCATTTTTATTTTTAAGTGCATGATTAGGTTGTATAAGTACATCATTCAAATAACCATGGATAACTACAAAGGTTATTTTAAATTAATGGGGCGGCGTAAACATGATAATCTTTTCCAAATTATCCTATGATTATTTGCAAAGCAAGGGTTAAAAAAAAGGCCTAGACATTGATTGCTAAGGACCACAGAGGTATCCTCTGCTGTCATAGACATGATTAAGTTCATTTTTAGCAATAATTTAATAACAAAAAAAATAAATTTTCTTTCTTGAGGTTGATCATGATGACTAACTTGTGTATGAACCAATAAGTCAGAGAGACAGGAAAAGGTAAAATAAATAGTAATTTATATTTAGGCGTATGCTTTGGTTGCAAGTTTGTTGATGATTACATCTCCCATCCATCCACTGCTACAATTATGCAGAGCCTCACGCTGTCCACTTTCAACAAAAAAAAAAGAAGAAGCATATGTCTATTAAACACTATCATTAGGCATTAGCACTATAGACAAGTTGCTTCCTTAATGCAAAGTTAAAAATACCAACCAATTCATTCTTCACAAACAAGCCTTCCAACAATCTCTGAATTTCATCTTCATTTTTTAGCGAAAAAACATAATGTTATACAGAGCTAGGAGTATTACTAGTAGGTTCTCTGATAAAATGAGTACAAGTGTGCCGGTTGAAGTAGGCACAAGGGGAACTATAGGATCACTTTTGAAGAAAGAGATTGAGTATTTCAGAAAAGTTGAGGTGGATTGTTGTAAAGGGAGTTGTAATAATAAATCTCAGAAGAGTTCAGTGGAAATAGATTCATGTGGTGGTAATTCTAATTGGCCTAGTTTCGGGTTCTTGACGATGAAATGGAAAAAGAAGAAGAGAAGAGGTACTGGTGGTGCATTACCTGCAATGTGTTCTATGGTTGAAGTTTCTGAGAGTTGTAAGATGAATGAAATTCCAGGGTTCAGTTATAGAAATCTCAAGGTTGATTCTAAGAGATTTGAGGAAGAAATAATGCTCTCATAGGAGCTTTCAATTTTTTGTGTCAAGACTGAATTCTGTTCTTATTCTTTAGCCAAATATCTTTTGCTTTCTGATTGCCTTCAATTGCTTGGAATTTGAGAGAATTGTCAATCATCTGGACTTCTTGTTTTGGCAAGAGCAGGTAATACTTTGCAGTTAGACCTGGAAAGTTACATGTATAGACCATAGACGGGCACGTATAGAATATGGACTGTGTTGTTCATAAGCAGGAAGACTTGTCTGCATTACTAGGCCTAAGTATTTTGATTTCCAGTCAAAAGTGAGCAAGATATGAAACATAAAACATGTTTTGTGCAGATTAAAAGACCAAAAAACTCTAGGTTATTGTCATTGAAAGAAATTTGCAGTTTTCCACTTTATCAAATAGTGGAACTTGAATATAGTTGAGACTTGAGAGTCATATTTGATGTTTGTACATGAGGTGAACATGTTCATGTTTAATGTTTTCGCCTGCAGCAAAGAGATTTTTCTTGTAGTTCTTACAGATTTCATCTTCCACGTCATGGTAATTGTTCATGTTATTTATTCATCCTTTCTAATGTTTATGCATATGCAATTGTGGAAAAACAGAAACTTTGAGGCCACATGTTTTTTCATATCATTAACTCAAAAATTACAGAACCCATAGTCTGCAACAACCTTAGGTCTGTTTCTACTGAATCCACTTGAACCATGTATATATCTTACTCAAAAGTAACTGTAAGAAACATGGATATATTTAACACTATACTCATTCTGAAGTTACTAGCTCTTAGAACATCTTAGGTGTAGTATAAGAACGAGAAAAAGAGGAATGTCTAGTCACGCGTTAAACTACATTGACTGTTTTACATTATTTGTTATATATCATTTGAACTTTTGTTATATTAGCTCAAGCTATGTTAACTAAGGAATTCTGGCAAATGATGATGCTTAATTCTTACTTCACCTTCTCATATCTAAGTACATATTCAGCTGTTGTCTTCTGCTTGCTGACCCTGCTAATTTATAAAAAGAATTAGTAGCACATTTGTTGGGATCAATTCAAAAAAAAAAAAAAAAGGATCAAGAACAAGATATAGTTTCATCAAGTCCATTCAACGTTTTTGTACCAATTTTCACTATAAAAAACAAGGAATCACCATGTATTTTTTAAAAGCATTGAAGCTTGATTAATCCGGATAAGGCTAGTTAAAGTGGGTGCGCGCTCCCAAGCAGAACTTTTTTTCATATTCAGGGCTCAAACCCCAAATGTTTAGTTAAAGGTGAAGAGATTTTATCCATCTCACCACAACCTTCTATGATAATAAACATTGTATTGACAAACACTTTGAGGAATGTATTGAAAATTCCATAATTTTGAACAGCTTGCTAAGGAGAAAAACATACACAATAAGTTACATGTAAAAAGAGTACATTTGATTTTCTTGGTCCTTTGCTGCAAATTTCTTGTGTAATACATAGTTCTCGCAAATGTGGTGCGTTTGTCCAAAAGTCCCACATCTCCACACAGACTAAGCAACAAGGAATCTGTACGCAATAAAATGCCAAACGGGCCTCTATTCAAAGCATACCTTTCTCGGCCTTTTGGCTAAGATCAAGTGTAGTATCTGTTCTTATCAGTTTAATATCTGATATGTGGGCCATTGGTTCACACGATATTAACTCAATTTCTTAAGGGGGAGAGTTCATCAAGGTAGCTTGCTACCTGGGCTCTCAAGCGTCGCCCATGCGTTGCACTATTGCAAGGGCCCGGCGCACCCCACCAAATCAGTCTAATAATTTCAGCTTGCGACCCAAACTATTTGGGTAGTTTTGATTTTACAATTTTGTTCACTGGTGAAGCTATTAAAAATGGACAATTGGTCGTAAGTTAGAGTAATTCGCAGGTTAAAGAATTAAAAAGTTCAGTAAGTGTAACGCAGGTCTTCTAGTTCTGTTTTCAACACGTAAATGGATTATAACTTATATCCCCCAATTCATCAACAACAGTTCTCAATCTTAACTTTCAGTGTTACACTAAACTTTCTTAACCTATTGAAACACTTGTTCCGAACTCTTTTAACCAATAATGTCAACTATTAACAAGCTGGGAATATCTTCAGATAAAGCATTTAAGGTCTTATCAGCCTTTTAGGACCTAAGAGGCAAGAGCCATGAGATGTAGGAGGTGCTACTAGATTCTTAAGCGGAACCATATTATCATTAGTGACCAAGCCAGAAATATAAAACTATTGTTTTTTACTTGCACAACATAATTTTTTGATGAAGGGTTAATATAATTACGTCTTTGCAAGCACTAACTTTAACGATCCTAAGGTGGTCTCTCTCTATCTCGTACTTCCTTTGAATCCGAATTGGAGTAACATTCTCGGAAATTAAAAGTATAACCTGGTCAAACACATCTAGGACTTGGTCCATTCTTTCCAGTTTCTAACGAGTCCTGCTCCTTCAAATATACTTATGGTCTATCAAATAGGAGTTCTATTTATATTTCATAAATAAAGTTAACAATATGATTTTAACTCTCCTTAATCCATAGTCCATGATTTTGTCAAAGTCCAGACACTGATATATAATTCATAGTCCATTTTTTTCAATAAAATAACAACTCAAGTTTGGCGATGAAAATTGGGTATACGGCGGCATGTAATTGTCGACTTGGAATTTGTGTTTGGCTTTTGGGCCATGCCGCCTTTCAACCATAGAATATCCGTGTTAAATTCGTACATGATCCTTTAAGTTTTATTTTATTTATATTCAAATTACTAAACTATTATTTTATAAAAAAATAAATCACAACTTTTAATTGATTATTATGAAAGTCGTGAAACTAATTTTTTTATATTTTGCCGAAAGTAAAAGACTTTTTTGTTACCAAAATTGTTCGGAGTCTTGTTTTAATTCTTAGGTAAAATTGAATAATTTTTTTTTGTTACGAAATATAGTTTAGTGACGTTTTGCATTATCAGCCTTTATTAAAATTATTTTTTCTATGGTAAAATCAGCTGTTCACTGTTTGTATGTATCATATCATAATGAATAGTGAATTGAATAGAATGAAATCCGTCTCCATATTTCATTACAACTAATGGGATAATTTTTGAGTCTTGATAAATTTAAGGTAAGGTTTCAAAAATGGAATCCTGCTATTCTAGCTCGTGCAAGGGACTATGATATTTTTTCCTTAGCAATCAAATTGTAGATAAATTCAAATTGAATCTATTGATTATTCTACCTCAGTACCTCTAAAGTAAAGAGATATTGAAAAATTTACACATACTAATATACTACAGACTTCTAACTTTCAACGTGAATATATATAGAAGAATCATTAAGAATAAAATAAAAACATCAAATATAAAAGTGTATTGTAATATTTTGTCACAAGACACATAAGATTTTATAATATAGTTAAAATATGAAACGAAATGGCCAATAACTCCAAATGAAGTTGAATAGTTAGTTATCTTAATATTTTGTATTAGGAAGGTAAGAGTAAATAAAACTATAGAAAGATTTCCATTTATGATTTGATGGCATTGTTTTCATGTGTATGGCACCTTAAGCACGTTCCTTACTTGTTCTTTCTTTTATAGCATCAGTTTTTTGACTTCTTTCAATACAATAAGATAAGCGGAGGAGAGAGCTGAAATGACTAGGTTGCCACTTGGGTCGTCGCCGATTGACATCGCCGGTCCGGCGACTAACTGGTGGGACCACGTCAACGAATCCGTTCAGTGGCAAGATGGGATTTTCTACTCCCTTTGTGCTTCTTATGCTCTTGTTTCAGCCGTTGCCCTTGTAAGTTTCTCTTTTTCTGCTCTGTAGATATGTAAAGATTGGTTTTTTCTTTCCTTTTTGTGAATTTCACGATCAAAGTAGAGTTTGGGAGCTGAAATGGTGGAATTGATGTAGATGATTTATATTTTAGACTCCAACTAATTTGATGTTGAGATGCAGTTGATAGAATTGCAGTGTCTAGTTCATGTTATAAAGTCAAATACTTGCTGTTAGTTGGGTTTTTTTCGTAACTTCTGTTAGAAATGGAAAATCTTGGTTGGTCAACTGTAGGAATGAAATAATGAAGTTTGCATATCATTCAAGAATGCTTGATTACCAAGTGTAATTTAGGGGTTTTCATTAAGGCAAATTACCGGATATTTTGTGCTTTTCTATGTCACTATTAAAAGTTGGAGCAGTGGACTGACTGGTTAATCATACTTCTGGTAGGTTCGGTTAGACTGTTGGTTAAAAGCTACAGAATAGTTTTACTTAGGTTCAAATACAATACTTCTTTATTTGTACTCTCCTTTCTTTCCTGAGGATTCTGCAAGACTTTGGATGTAGCTATGTCAGAATTCCAAATTATTTCATAATCAATTATCATGTAGCTGCTTGTTGTTAATTTATCTATATCTTTAAAGCTTTGATCTCTTATCTAAGGTTTTGATGTCAGTATTTGGGAGTACTCCTTTTGTGTGTGCTTTTGGGGCTTATGACCTTTTCCAATAAGTAGATGAGTTTCATGGAAGGGTGTTTTTTCATACTTCGATTAATATATGTGTTTCAGATACAGTATTTACCTAATACTGCATGTGTAGAGAACTGTTTTCCTCGTGGTGCTTGCTTAGTTGGCAGGACTTTTGGTTGAGTCTATGAGTTAATTATGTGCAGATTCAATTAATAAGGATCGATTTGAGGGTACCCGAGTATGGTTGGACAACACAAAAGGTGTTCCATCTGATGAACTTTGTTGTAAATGGAGGTAAATCGGACTCAGATTAAACAACCCATCCAGCTCTTTTTTTTAATCTGGAATTTTGTTTTAAATGCAAATCTTTTGTTTTTCAGTTCGTGCAATTGTCTTTGGATTTCACAAACAGGTTTTTCTGTTCCATTATAAGGTAATGTGCTTTCTTGAAAAGTAACTTTTCAATTGTCAATATTTCTTCTTAATTATGTTCAGTTTGCTTTCAATAGAGCGCGACAATGTATGCAAAGTTAGTTGCGCGGACTCTTCACTTTTGATGCCGCACCCGTCTCGGATTCTTCAAAAATACACTACTTTTGGCGAATCCGACATGCACCCGTTGGCATTTTTGAAGAGTCCGAGCAACATAGAATTGCAAACCTGAATGTATTGCCTTGTTCTTATCAACCGTTTAACTTTTTCTCTAATTATTATTCTTTTCTTTATAGTGCGTCAACTTATGTAGGAACTATCAGAAATCAAAATTAGGTTAGAACTGTACCTAGAAAAGTTATCACCTGATGGGACCATTTTCAAGTGGAAGTGCATGATGTTACTTTTGCTAATTGGAGCTGTAGGCTTTCTTATATCTTTGACGTTCTTAACTTTGAGCTTAATTTGACATTTCAGATTCCTTACCTTTTAATTTATTTATTCGCAAGGTCATCCTGCTCGCTTACTGCTAATATAATCCAATAGCAGTTCAGCAATCCTTGTTTGTAAATGTGTGAGCTAATTGGATTGAAAGCTCATTAGCATATACATTCTGTCTTTCAGATTCCAGTTTGAAGCTTATCACCTAGTTACCCATCTTTTACTTGCTCTAAACTTTTGGTTTGACTGCGATGGGCCGATGGCATTGTTCAAGTGCTTAGTTCCTCTGCAGCCAGCAACACCGTACTGTTACCTTGTCAAACCTTTAGCTTTGACTATCATTTTATTGAGATGAATTTTCTGTTAGCAATAACGAATCTACTGAAAGCACTTCCCTATTACGGCTTCTGTGATCTCTTTCCTTAATTTGGGTGGGCTACTGCTGGACCGTCACTTTTAGGCTGATGACGTGAGAAATAGAAATAAATAACATGCCACAACTGCCTCTTAAGCTACTGCCTAATTGTTTACTGATGTTAGATTTGCTCCACAATAACCAGGTGCTGACTCTGGCAATATTGGACCTACCAGGGCTCCTTTTCTTTTCAACATTCACACTCCTTGTTCTATTTTGGGCTGAGATATATCACCAGGCAAGTGAAGTATAGCATCTTGCAGGCAAACTGTAAATCTATTGATTCTAACCCTTGCATTTATGTAATGGCAGGCTAGGAGTTTACCAACAGATAAGCTCAGGATTTCTTATATTGCAATAAATGGTGCAATATACTTCATTCAGGTTTGCTACAAACGTGTCCCCTGCTCATACGCTATTGGACATCATTGTTGTTCATAGGGAAATATAATCGATCAAGTATCATTACTTATTATTATTTTGTCTGTAGTACTGTGTGATTTCTTTTAAGATTCTTTCACGCCAGTCAAACCCATCTAATTTTGGGTTCTAGTTGATAACCCCTTGTATTTTGGTGGTGACAGGGGCGGATTAGTGTAGAAGTTATAGGTTCAACTGAAGAAGGGTTCCCCGAACCCAACTTTAGCTCAAACCCTGTATATATGTTAAAAATTCTGTAAACAAGTACAAATAATAGATTTTGAACCCACTAAATCAATTGGGTTGTGGTAGAATTTCTGAGACACATAAAGTTCGAATCCTGGGGCCACCTCTGCTCATCGATATGCGGTCATATGTGTGCTTCTTAATATGTTGAATTCTGAGATATTCTTCTTTCTCAAAATGTTATGCCTGGTTTACCTGGGGTAACATGCTTGGAGAAAAGTTCAATTCAGAGCTCTCCTCCTACTTTCATTATCAAATATTCATAGCTTGGTTCTGGTTATACCTTTAATTATTTTTTCGAGAACAGTTGAAATATCTTTCCAAGATCTTGCAATAAATTTTTACAGAACCATATGCAAATTTAGCCTTGAAATAGGGCTAGATTCTCCTAATCCCCAGCCCATGAGAACCCTAGCTTTTCCCCTTTCCTAAAGGATAGATCACTTCTAAATAAATAAAGATGTCCATTATTCTTGATTTCTTGGTGAACATTCCCGATCGACCCGCTTGTCTCAAAAGCTAAGAAGCTTCTTGAGTCTTCCAGGTCTTATCTCAGGTAATAAACTAAATACAACTGAAAAATGGTTTTTGTCAGGCCTGTATCTGGGTTTACCTCTGGGTCAATGACGATAGCACAGTGGAATTCATTGGGAAGATATTTATGGCAGGTGAATCTCTTTTATATTAATTTTCTCCTTTTGCCCTATTTTACGGAAGGTTAGATCTGCTTTCAAAGTTTATTGCTTTCTTTAACCTTGCATGTTTATTTGGTGCAGTTGTATCAGTTATTGCAGCCTTGGGCTTTCTGCTATATGGTGGAAGGTGAATTTAAGTGCTATTTTCTCTGTGCATTTATCTTCTAAAGCATTATTGATCATTCTTACATGACCTTAGACATGATTAAATTTCATTGCTTTTCTTGTGGAATTTGTTTTTACAATCATCAGGTTATTTCTCATGCTGCGGCGCTTTCCTATTGAATCTAAAGGGAGGAGAAAGAAGCTTCATGAGGTTTGTGTACTACACATCTGTCTTCTTCTTCTTTTTTCTTTTTGAACTGGTAAAGGTATTTACACTTTTATCTTCTTACTTTATATATACAGAGGTTAGTGCTGTAGTTTGGCATAGAATACGTTTGCATGTAAGGCATAAGATTTATTCCTCACAAACTTAAGTTCTCCCTACAGCACCGAGAGGGAGAAACTTTTTAAACATGAAGTTTGATTAATTTCCTTGTCCTAAGATGTCCTGCTAATTGTTCTGCTATATTATAATCTTAACTTGCGGTGAATGACTGATATATTTAGTCCAGGTAACATTTAAGTGGAGAGCTAGAGTAAGGCTATCCCTGAGATTGTATAATTAAATTCTAAAATGATAATTAACAAGAATATGGAACCTTGTTGTGACATTCTTATTCAGACATTTTATTCAGTGCGTGAAGGGGTAACCTTTTGGTCATGAATCCACTAAACTGTCAAAGGCTGGTGCATACTATCTTTTTCTATTTAGTTTGTGTCACATAATGTGTTTGACTTTGACCATAAGCTCAACTCCAGCAAATTATTAATTTCTGTATCTGCAATCTGATGGGACTGTTCAAAGTTGTTTGGATATAAATAGACAGAAGATGTCAAGTAATAAAGATTGCCTAACTAGATGAGCAGGAATGGAACAAATTATAACATACAACATTAGGGTACCAACTTTTGATGTCTCCCTTCTCTAGATTCCTCTTTTTTTATGATTAAGATTTTATTAAACCATCTGCAGCACCAACAAGGTGTAAGAGTGCACGATAGTAGCTAGGAATTTATTCCTTTAACAATGTAAGGAGTCAATGAACACCACTATATGGTCAAAATCAGTAGCAGCATTCCTGCTTCAAAAATTCATGTTCTGTAAGCATTTCAATATTACAAAAGATAAGGATGATGCTTTATCCTGAAAGCAGCTGCAGTTCCCTTCTATTCAAACCATCTGAAATAACATAGAGGGATTCTGTAAGTCCTCTGTATATTTTTTAATAAGGTCCTCTGTTTCTTCTTGATTCCCTGCACTGCCAACTTTGTACTGCCTCTACCAGGCATCATCCAAACAATCCCAAACCGGTTTAGAAATATACACCAAGTTATCCAGATGAATTTACAGCGTAGGAGTAAGTGTCTAAATGATTTAAAGCCCTCTTTGCAGTAGTAGTATCTGCTGGAGAAGTGAAATCTTCCTCTGTGCTGGCTATCATATGTTATGCATGCTTCATTTAAGGCTAATACCCAAAAACAGCCACTTTGGGAGTTGCTCTGGTCCTCCAAGTCATCTTCCATGACTACTAAGCCAATATTACCACATTCCTCCTTAACAACTAACTGTATCATGCTTTAGCTGAGAAGTTCCCATCATCCAATGATCCATTTCCATCACTCCCCCTAATTTAACAACTAGCACACACAGACTGTACCTAGTGTTGATGATTTTTTTAAGAAAAAAATTGATGATTTATTCTACATTGGAGATTCCAGTATTCTTCTTTGAAGGGTTCTCCAATGTACGTCAAATACTCTTTGTTGATGAAAGATTATATTAACTTGGGAAGAGTTGTTTCAGAGTGCTGGTTTCCAGTCGTTTGTCTTGCCATAGTTTGTTCTTCTGCTATTATCCATTTTGACCTTTCCACCTCTGCAAACTCTCCCCATGGATTTCCGATTCATCTTCCTAATACAACTCCATAAGATGTGACTGCTTTACTGCATCATTGTCCATCAATTCCATATTAATCTTTGATAACCCATTCCACATCTTCTCTTTGTTGGTATTCAGTCTCCATCTCCATCTCCATGGCCATTTGAACTTAAAAGACACTTAATAAATAGTCTAAAGCTCTTCACAACTAGTCCCCAGTTGTTTGCTCATAGTTGACCATCTAATCAAATGCACCTTCTTCATCTCACAATTAAATCCCCATAAAAAGTTACTTCTCAACTTATTCGTTTGTTTTTCAACTTTAGAAGGAATTGATACTAGTGATATTAGATAGATGGTGATCCCTGCAATACATATTTGTAAGTTCATCCTTTACCCATATGAGAGAGATCACTTCTTTCAATGGATTGATTTCCTTTCACATCTTTCAATAACTTCTCGCCATATGTCAATAAAGGCAAAAGATGCTGGATGATTGTTTCTCATCTCAATACCTGTATTGATGGGAGGGTATCGTTGCCTGGTAGAATAATTGAGAATTGTGCAAGCCCCTCATCATACCCTTGACTCCTTGTTTTTAGCTCCTAGTCACAGACCCAAATAAACTTGATGGGAAGTACTCCATTTTACACCTCAGAAGACTTGCTAGACTCTTCATAAGCATTAACTGAAAACAAACTACGCTTGGCTGATTTCCTTTTCTTCTTTGTTGATGAATAAACAGGAAATAAAAATATCTTAGATTAGTCTGACTAGATGGAAACACAATATTAACATATGATGTTTCTGAAGAAAGAATTTTTTTTATCACTATTTGTGAACCTAAGGAGTTCTTTTTTTTCTTAATTGATCATTAGTGGCCAACTCAAGAAAACGTTTTATTGGTCTATCTGATTGTTCTAACAACGTCTTCTGCGTCACCAACCATTAAATGATGCTGCTGTGAATATGTTTGTGTTATCTGAAGTTTTAATGAATGTTTCTAAGCACGTGCATGCATGGTAGATCATGGCTTATAATTCTTAACATCTCTTACTCTAAATTGGTTCATCTGATCTGATGTATGTATGTGATCACAGGTTGGATCTGTGACTGCCATATGTTTCACCTGTTTCCTCATTAGATGCTTTGTGGTAAGGCTTTATGTACCTGTTTCCTTCTCCCCATGATGGTCAACCTTTTATTATCCAAAGTGTAATAGTGTCCTAGCTCCAGTGTAATAGTGTCCTAGCTACATTATTAAGTTTTGCAAACTGGTTAACCAAATGAGATACTCTTAGCTTGTCTACGGGGAGGTCCAAGCAGGGAAATGAGGTTTTACACAATTGGTGCTTTAGCTTGTCAGAGGTGAAAACATTGAGGCTATCTTTATGAAATAAAGGGTTGCAACTCATGCCTTCCTTCAGGCTTCAGTCAAACCATAACTACTCCTGGGAACAAATAATAGAAAAAGGTAGACTAGAGAATAGGAACATGATAAAAAAAAGAGAAAGTATATCAGGTTTAAAGTAAAGCTAAACCGGCCTCAAATCTCCAACTCTCATGCACATGAGCTTCTTTGCTATGTCTAATCTGGTTCGCTGCAGGTTGTGTTATCTGCTTTTGATTCTGACGCATCTCTTGAAGTCTTGGACCATCCTGTTTTGAATCTGATATACTACCTGGTATGTATCATTTTCGTTATTCCATGTTGCTTACATTTACTACTTTGTCTGAGTGATCACATTCTTCTCTGTGGCAGCTAGTAGAAATTCTTCCTTCAGCTCTTGTGCTCTACATCCTGCGAAAATTGCCTCCAAAAAGAGTGTCTGCACAATACCACCCAATCAGTTAGCTGCAGCAGAATTTTATCGTCAGTCATACACGTTCCCATGGTTGCTGTTGCAGAAGCTAACTGGAGTTCTTCAGGAAAAGTGAAACTGCAAAAAAGATATTCAGTTGCAATAATTCTGTGGAAAGGCCAAAGATTCAACACTTTTTTCGCAGTTGTTAAACAGAGGTTAAGCTGTTTTTCTTACATTATATTGTTTCTGTGGTTGTAGCGTGAAGCATGAGACGAATAATTGTTCCCCACGTTTGTGAAAAATATCCTAGTCATGATGTAATGATGCAGAGGGTAATCTCAGTTTTCGCCATTGTACTGGCCATATTGTAACTATGATGTTCTAGATCTCCTTTACTGCAATGACTGATGTCCTTTGTTTGGTGAGTTTGTTCTAGTAATTTTACTTTATAGAACCCAGTAATTTTAAAGATTCAGTTACAGATGGTTCAAAATCTGGGTGGGTAACAGGCTTACTCGCTAATCGACATATCACACGATGCTGCTTGTACTACTCACTCGAAGCACTGGGGGCACAGAGTTATTTCCAATTAACGGCAACAATAACACAGCTTTGGTTTTCTAATATGGCAAAATTGATTCGTAACAAAATATGGCGAACTGATTATAGAAAACATTTTTCATTTTCTAGTTCTCGGAAACCCTTGTTGCTGCCTGCATTACAGCTTAATTTTTTTTTATATAATTGAGGTTACACAACAATCCTCATTAAACGCCAATGCACACACATATATGTACTGGACTGCATGTATACGACCTACATAGACGAGGTAGGTTTTCTTTGTCCTTTAAAATCTGGTTTTCCCCCAAGTTGATGCATGACATACTCCAAAACTGGAGTTGAAAATTTCAGTTCAACCAGTTTTTCTTTGAGTCTCAATAATGCACACCTCTAATACCAAAAATCAGCAATTGGCTTCTAAGGGAAGGAGAAACAACACCAAACAATTGAATTCTAAGACTTATAACAGAGAAAAAACACTTCATATAGGCGAATTTTCTCTACCAGCCAGCACAGCACTTCTCCAGTTCCAGATCTAAATTACAAAAAGCATCTTCAAACCCAAGTTGCCCAGCGTAAGAAATACACCAACAATTTGACAAGGAATGAAGACGGATAGTAACTAGCACAATCATCATCAACAAGACCAACCCTGATTCCCTCCAACCAAATATCTAAGGTCAATTTACAGGAACTGAAGACAGAGCCAATGGTTTACTTATAAAATTATCTCATTGATTTGGTGGAACTTCATCAACAGGAGGAGCAGCGAAGCGAACATTAGCAGGTCGAGCCACCACTACTGGCTCGTCAGCAAACAATGCTTTGATAACTGCTGGTGTTTTCAGGGGTCTACGACCAGTCATTCGCGGATAGACGCCTTCTAGGAAATAATAAGCATGGCCTGCAATCATTCCCTGAAACATGAAAGTTCACTTTCAGTATATAGCACCAACATTGCATGGTATAGGGTGTGGTGTGTTTGGTAGGAGGAAAACATTTTCCTGAAAATATTTTACAATTCTCATATTTGGTTGTCAAAGTTTTTGAAAAGTATTCTCTCTAGAAAATATAAGTTTCCTTAAAAATGAGGAAAATGACTTCCCTAACATAAGTCGCAAGTTCCATAAGTGGCATTCCACATAATCGTTTCACCCCACCCTCCAACACACACTACTTCCACCCTCATCCCCCACACTTCTACCTTCTAACCCACCCCTAGAGTGTTTGTCTAGATTATATAAACTATTTTCTGCTTACTCATCAAACACCAGAAAATAAGTAAAAATCCACTTATCTTATTTTTTAGGAAAACATTTTACAAGAAAAAATTCTGCATGAAAAACATTTTCCTTCGTATCAAATGCACACATAAAGTTCAATGAAAGGAAATTGGAATATTCAAACCCCACAAAAGGAATTTTAAAATGCAAGGTAACTGAGTGCTGGCATAAAAACAACAGGCACCAGTGCAGGTAGAAAGGTCTACACAGAAAAGCTTAACAATACATTGTGACAACAAAAGGAAACTAGTGAAAGATAGATGTGCAAGAATCCATATCTTCTTTTACAAACAAGAACTTTTTTACCACTATACTACAGATCAGCATCCAGTTTTCGGGGTTTATCACCTTGGACAAAATCCTCATTAGAAAACATAAATATGGCTGGTTGGTGAAGGCATCGACACATCTTTGTAGTTGGGGAAAGAAGAAAAGAAGAGAAATCTCTCTCACTAAATGAAAATAAGTAAGAAAATCCTGGCTACCAGAACTTTTATCAAAGATTCAGGCAAGATATCCAACAGGAAGGCTCAAGCAGGAGCAAAAACCATTTAACTAAAACTCTTAAGAGTCTCATATAGTAGGCATGAAACAAGTAAAACCTAATAAAAGCACATGAGTCACCAGAAGCGTACCAGTAGATCCCCCCAAGCACTGGCGCCAACAAGCACAGAGAACCCCAAAAGAACCTGCAACAAGGAGAAAGAAGTGTGATGAGGTTATCCACCACAAACATAAACAACAAACTTCATTGAAGCAAAACTACAAGTAGTTTTCCACTTCAAGAAACAAAATATGAAAAAGATTGTGACCCATGTAAATATTAATTTCCTGGATTCCTAATTCTATTCTAATTCAAGAATGTGTTTCTATTTATATTCAATGTTCTTTCAGTAGTTCTCCCAAAAAAGAACATCACTGCCAAATATCCGGGTGCTTGGATACACACTATTGGCTGAGCTATATGTAAGGGGCAAATAAGTTATTGGATTTCTCACTGCGTCTTTCTTGCCAAGACTATTTTGGTGAAGAACTCCATAACTAGGTTACAGAAAGGGTTTCTAGCCAAATAGATCCTAAAAACTGGAAACATAAAAGACTACATAAAAGCATGGCTCTGCAAATAACCCCTTGTTCACATAATAAAGAAGGGAGTGATTTTCAAAATCAACATACTGCAAGGTTCATCATCTTGAATGCAAAACACCACCTAAGATTGCATAAATCCAAAACAAAATGAAAAAGAAACCTGGCGCACAGGAAAAGCTTTCCTGGACCCAGGTGATGCTCTACCCACCCCAAATCTCCAGCCCATTGAATAGGAATGAACAGGAAAAATATTTGAGTAATGGATCTGCTGTAGCCCTTCAGGTTTGATAGCTCACATATAGCATAACCTATGAAGTCTTTTTTTTTTTTGGAAGAAGAACCAATGAAGTCTTCTTTAAACAGAGTCTATGATCACTGATTTGTCTACTTGAAAATAATACCTTTAAAGGCAAATTCCAAATATTTAAACTCATCCCCACTATGTATCAAAAGTTAGAGATTAGGTACTTAGATGAGTAACAAGCCACAACTTGTAAGGATTGTTCATAAATGACGGATTGCATTAAAGAAGTGGCAAATTGATAATGTCATATCTAGCAGAAGAAACATAAAGATGCAAGGGGACAAACCACGGGTGAGGCAGCTCTTAAAGTTAAAAGCTAATGATTTGTGAAGCAAATTATGATGGATTAAGTATAAACACTAACCCATGGGAGGTAAGCTGCGGTGAAAGTAAACAGACCCAAAAAGCTCATGTGGATAAACGGATTTTGCTTGCTCCATACATAAACCTACATATAGAAGGAAGCAGAATGATGAAAAAAGAAAGGCCAAGACAGAAAACAAAAGCCGAGTAAGAAATGGAGTTATACTGCAGAGGAGCTAACCATCATAAAAGTCAATGAATTGCTCAGGAATATGATCTTTGCAAATGACTCTGAGACATACGGTATCATCCCCCCGACAAGAACAATTCCTGTTAAAACAGTGGCACCAAACAAGAGCATGTAGAAGAAATCTGCCGTCCTTCCCCTGAAGGAGTTCTCTTCTAGAAGCTTGCAGTACCGAGCTAGGAAAAACATGTGAAACAGAAAGTCCAAGTCTGAAAACATTAAGAAAAAAGATATCAGAATAACGTAGAAAAAGAAAGAGAAAGTGTCTTCTCATGTTGATGTATTCCTCCAAACAAGCGACTCTGCCTTCATCTCATAACCTCAGATGCACTCACAAATAAAAATACATGATTAAAAGGAAAACTTGTAGGGCTGATTAGCAGAATGAGCTTAGTTTCCATTTTGGATTTAATCTACCATACTGTTAAGAACTACAAAATTCATTTCTGTGACTTGTGTCTTCCACTTCTCTCACATTTTTTTGTACCCAACTTCATCTCACTGTGGGTGAAATATCTTTTTCCAAGATCAGAAAGAAGTGAATATCAGGAATTGACTTCTACAAACATATTACAATTCCAATGACCATTGGCAAGAGTTGCTATAGCATTAACCATAATGAGAGCAGAGTGTATTGAACAGAAGTGCTACAAAACAATCAGTCAGACTACAAAGTACTGGCTGAATCCTGTATTTATCCACGATAGCTATTGAACAAAAGAGCCTAGCCATTAAAGCCTTAAAAGATTCATGGCTGTTCAATTAAAGTTATGCCTCATTAAGACGCTCATCCTCTCTAAACTAAAAGGAGGAAAAAAACTTTTCAGAAAACGAAGCTAACTGCTGGGAGAAGAGAAATTACCCATCTTCCGGAAGTAGAGAAAATTTGTAACCAGGCGCCACACCTGGTATTGCTTCACCACTAACTTGGGGTTCAGGTACAACTTATAAGGAGATATAATCTGCAACCCACACAAAATACAATCAATCAGTCAACCAACACTATATGTGGATGATTGTTACATATTGTTTCATAATGTATCGTATCGTGTTGTGTTGCATTGTATCGTATTGTTTTAATTAATATTACATTTGGATAGACTGCAATGTTCTTTGTCAATCACACATCAACAATTTGAATGATAAACCTACAAGAAAAGTAGGGTACGGGGTAGAGCTACTATAAAAAGGTTAAGGAAAAGAGTAAAATAAGATCTGGAAGCTTCGGGTGCCACACTACTTTGTCGCGTAACGTATGAAATGTTTTGCGAAAGTGGTGGCAATATTCATAGAGGAAACAAATAATTATTATTCATCAGCGTAATTTTGTACAAGATATACTCTAGTCTACTTGGTGTAGTTAAGATTTTAGTTATACGAGGTCAAACGTTCTAATCTAGATAACCATAACTTTACAACTTTTTTAACAATGATTCCGGCATGCTAAAATAGTTTTATAAAATAAACTCAGCCTGATTCGAACTTGCGTCCCTAGGGAGGAAAAGCTGAGCTTTGACCACTGGTACCATGAGCTCCATTGTTGCTCTGGGTGCCACGATTTATATTTATACAAATCCTTATACATAAATATGGATATACACGTATATAAACATAGTTCCAATCAAAACCATCAGGTGCCGTGGCACCTGCAAGTGTTAAACGTAGATACATAGATACGGTTAACAATCATCCTGTGCAAGTTTCAATCCTAAACTAGTTAGGGCCAGCTATACGACATGTAAATCCATTCTTCTCAATTCAGGTCCATTTCAACATCCCAATTACAACAATCAATCAACTATACCCCAATCCCAAATTAATTAGGGTTAGCTATATGAAACCCCTGTATCCATTAATCAAGGTTCATCTCAACATCCCAAATTACAACCCCCACTAAAAAAACAATCAACATACAAACAACCCTCAATTTTTATCATCGATATCTCAAAAAAAAAAAAAAAACCTACCCAGATATAGAAATCCTCAAATCCATACGAAAACATTTTAAAAAATCAATCTTGAAAGTCTACTGCTTTTCCTTAAGATGAATCATATCCATACCTCCAGAGAACAACCGATTGTGGTGATGATTGCAGCAGTGAGATAGGAACGGGTGATTATCGGCATCTGCTTGTACCATTCTTCCACAGCTTGTGCCATTCAGCCAAATCAAACTTTCCCCAAAACAAAACTTCCCAGAAATCCCTAACAACCCGACTGATAAAGCCTCTTGGTTATCTGAAAATTGATCAATTCGAGGATTTCTAATACATATACACACTCACATGCATATAATATGTATATATATGTATGTGATCGGATTTTATTTAGCTAGAGGAAATCAAAGATGAATGGCAAAGGGAACAATAAATTCTTTTATAGGATTCTAATCTTGTTTCTTTGAGGGGGCTATTGTCTATGAGGTTATAAGCGCGTATTAGTCACGGACCAATTAGATTATCCGGTGACGAGCAGAGGCCAATGAGATTGTTTGCGAGAATAGTATTGATGTCAGAGGCGCGTCAGTTGTTGGATTTTGTTGTTTTTGAGTTACTTTTAAAAGAGGAAATTCGATGATTTTTGAGTTTCAATCTACTTTAGTATTAGTATTGCTAGTGTATTGTTTATATTAGGAATATTGTGGAGTACCTCTTATCTATTCTTGAAATTATTTTATTTCTAGTCAGAGGGAGAGCGTCCGAGACATTGATAAAGTTATTGGGGGGAGAGAATTGGAGTAATTGATAAAGTTATTGGTATGAGAGTGTTGGAGTAATTGATAAAGTTATTGGAAGGGAAATGTTGAAGTAACCATTAAAGTTATCAGAAATGGAACAGTTGTAGTATCTGGTAAAGTTATCAGAAGGGAATGTTTAAGTAACTTGTGAAGTTATCGAAAGGGAGAACGTTGGAGCAACTGATAAAGTTATTGGAAGGAAAGCGTTGGAGTACTTGATAAAGTTAATGGGAGGAGAGCATTGAAGTAATTCGTAAAGTTATTGGAATGAGAGTGTTGGAGTAATTGATAAAGTTGTTGGACGGGGAACATTGAAGTAACTGTTAAAGTTATCAAAAGTGTAACAGTTGCAGGATCTAGGAAAGTTATTAGAAGGGAAATGTTTAAGTAACTTGTGAAGTTATCGGAAGGTAGAACGTTGGAATAACTAATAAAGTTATCGAAAGGGGAACGTTGGAATAATTGATAAAGTTATTGAGAGGAAAACATTTGAATAACTGGTAAAGTTGTTGTCATGTGATCAAGAGTTCACGAGTTCATATCATGGAAACAGACTCTGGCATAAATATGGAGTAAGCATGTGTAAAGTAAACCCTTACAATTCAAAACTCTTTTTCAAATTTTGCATATAGAGAGAACTTTAGTACATCAAACTGTTCACTAATTTTATTTCTAGTTGAAATGTTTTTCTTATTTTTTTTTCTATTTTAGGGAAGGAACAACTATAGTGGTTGGATCTATGTGTTGTGATTCACAACTTCATTTTATTTTATTTTGACTTTCAATCATATATGTCTATAGTTAGGGCAAATATATGATTTGACGATTTTGCGCCAAAGAAAATGAAATTTGACCATGCAAAGACATAACTTTGATAAAAGAATGTACGAAGTTAAATTTTTCGAGGTCATAAACTTCACTGAAATTGCCATTGACAAGCTATTATATATCTCGTGTTTTGTCAAGGCCATAACTTCAATTAAAAAAAGGGCTAAATATGCCTTTATCAAATTCACAACTCCAGTAAAAAGAAAATATTTGAAGTTGACCTTGACAAGCATACCAATCTTCAAGCAAAATGTATGATGTTTGACCTTCACAATGACATTTTCAGACAAATATAAACTTGCAATAATAATTGACCATTGGATATAAATGATCATTCCAAAAGCAAGTATTTGCATACTTCACCCATCTAATTGTCATGTTTCACTATTCTATATATATACTAATTAACTAAAGTATCCTTATTTATTTTTTGAGCAATTTTCATAAAGTACATTAGTATCGATGCTAATTACTCAACACATGAATAGTTTTATTAATTACGCGTCTTATTCGAATTGTCGTTAGATACACTATCTTTGCGTGTATATACTGTATCTAGTGAAATGTCTTATCTCTCCTTTCTTGCTCCCTCTCTCGTCCCTGTACTTCTCTTTAATTATATTTTACAATTATTTATATGTCATAATTTCACGTATATGTGTATCAATATCAAATATGCAATGATATATCTGTGTGTATGTAATCTCATCTTGTGTATCTAGTATCAATTTCATGTATCCATCATAAAAATACATTGATGTATATAACGTATCTTTACATAGTATATGTTGTGTATGTGCATAATTATAGATTAATTATGAAAAGGAACTAATATACCCAATGTATTTATACATAAATAAACTCATATGATATCAAATTTGTGACGTATCCAATATATCTAACAAATACTTTTAAAAAGATGATCAAGAAGATATAATTATAAAAAAAGAAATATAAAGTCACCATTGAAGTTGTCCCAAATTTTCAAAAAGACACCTTAACATTGCAACCGTCTTATGACCCCACTAAACAATTTTGAACATATATTATATATAATTTTTCGATCATCCCCAAATTTTACGAAGCAAGTGTGTTCACACATCAATCATTACATGACACGTGTTAATTTAATTAAAAATGTAATTTTTTTCATTTTAATTTTTTTCTTTCTCTCTCTCTCTCTCTCTTTGACTTATTTTAATTTGATTTCATCTTAAATTCCACTTAATCTTTCACCCTCCACTTTCAAGTGTTCCATCCCACCCTATTCTTTCTTTTTCTTCACCTCCCACGTTAAGTTGAACCCCTCTCCCATTTTTTTTCTTCTCCAGTCAAATTCTTTATTTCAGTAATTTTTTATAAAAAAGAATTCATACTATTTTCTAGATTTTATGAGTGATAAACAAAACTATTTATTTTTCTAAGAAAATTTAAATTTTTGAAGGTATCATCAATTACTCATTTTCATGTACCTTCAAAATTAGATATAATAATTTTAAAAGAATCAATGAATTTCCCGAAAATTGAAAGAACTTAATTGAAATCAGATTAAAAAAAACTATATGATACTTCCTAATCATCTCGAAATCTAATGTGTTTATCAAATTATTCGAAATGTAAGAAAATATTCAGATAAAGTTTTAAAATTAAAGAGATTAAAACTAATAGTAGTAAAAAAAGGAAGGTAAGTTGTGGTAGAAATGGTGATATTGAAAGTGAAAAGCTTCAATGGAGATGACAATGAATTTTTGAAGAAGAAAGAAAGAGAAAAAATAAAAAGGAAAAAAAGTAAAAATAATAAGAAAATATATTTTACAATAAAATACTTGTAAAAATAAAATTATATTAGTTATTTTAGATTGACAAAAAATGATGTAATAATATTCGTTCAAGATTGTTTAGTGGGGTAATAGAACGTCCGCATATTTAAAGTATCTTTTTGAAAATTCAAAACAAGTTTAGATGTCACTTTATGTCTTTTCTTAAATATATCTACATGTGCATAGAGACAAATGTTTGGTGCAATTATGCCTTAAACACAGGGAGGGGAGCTGGGAAGGGGAGAGTGAATAAGTGAAAGGGGAGGAGAAGGAGTGAAACATTATGTAATTATTTTTATGTATAATGAAATTTAGTAGATAAGGTAGAGATGTTTGTTCGATTAGGTTTTTTTGTTTAACTTAATCAGAGTTTTTCTTCCACTACAATTATCTCTTGACACACCTATTAAAATAAAAATAACAATTAATCCTAATTTATTTTTTGTAAAATGATAAAGTATTTGGGACTAGATATTTTTAGTAATTATGAGAAGTAGAGTCGCCAATATGGGCTAGGCCCGTAGGGCCGGCCTGGCCTAACCCGTGATTTAATAGGGCTGGGCTACGATTTTTTGAGCCCATTTAAGAAAAAGGTTTTTAAGCCCGGCCTGAATAAGCCTGTCGATTTGTGGGGCTTGAGAAATATGGATAGGGCAGGCCTGTGTGCTAAATAAAAATGAATTAAAAAATAAAATTAAAATAGAGTATTAAAAATAACAAGAGTCTAAACTCAAAATCTATTAAAAGATTGAAATATTATAATTTAAATATAAATTATATTTATAAAATATGTACTATATAAAATAAAAATTTCCTAAAATTTATAGGGAATTACTACATAGGTCGTAACCTAGGGATGTTGTCATAGTTTCTATGTTTTATTATGATCATTGGAAAACAATTAGATTAATATTTATATTTAGCTATTTGTGTTTTTACTTAAAATCAAACTTAATAAATATTATAAAGATAATTTTATTTGTTGATTTGATTAACAAGTAGTAACACTAACACTATGTAATATTCTCTTGTCGATATTTATGATAATAAAATTTAAATTTAAAAATAATAAAAAATTTACTTTCAAAAAAAGAAGGCTGGCCCGGCAAAGCCCGTAGCCCACATACTTGTGGGTTGGACCGACCATTTTCTGGCCCACACCAGAAATGGGCTAGCCCGGCCTGGACCATAAAATTTCAAAGCTTGTGTGGGTTAGCCCGAATGAGGTTGGCAGCCCATATTGACAGTTCTAATGAGAAGTATAGGGTGTGTCCAGTGTGATACATTTTTTTTTCATGAATAATATTTTATTAGAAATTGTTTTCCAGGAAACAAGTATTTTATTTATTTATTTGTTGTGTTAGGTAGGCATGCAAAAAATATTATCTTTAAAATATTTATAAATAATCTAGACAAATATTATGAGATGTAGGGGTGTGCACTATTTGGATTAAATCGAAAAATCAAATTAAATCAAATCGAATTCTAATTTGGATTGGTTATTTATGTTTTGACATCTATAATAGATTTACGCTTAAATATTGTGTTTTACGTTATATATATATATATATTCAAATAGTAACTATAACTTTGATTATGTTTCTCATTATTTCATAACCGAATAACCAAATCGAAAAAAAGATAAACCAAACCGAATCAAATTTATTTTGGTTCGAATTGGGTTACACTTCTTCAAAACAAAACATTGAAAAATCCAAACCAAATAGTACAAAATCAAACTGAAAAATCGAATGCACACCACTAATGGGATGTGAAGATAAAGAGGGACTACAGAGTGTGAAGTTGAAGATGATGTGTGTTGGAACATGAAGATGATACTATCAATGTGAAATATCACTTATGTAACTTGTTTTCCACACCGTCATCCCAAAAATCATCTTACTCATTTTAAGAAAATAAATAGTTCTCACAAATTTTGATCAATCGAACATGAGAAATAGGAAACACTTGTGCCAAACATACCCTAAATATTTTTACTTTCGGAGCCTCTTTCCTTTTCTGGGTTCCTTACCTTTTGGAGTGGGCCGGAGACCCGAGAATCCGAGGACAATTCAAAATTTTACTACTAATAAAAACCCCGCCCGTCTCCACATTCAAATTGAAATGGTAACATAAAAAATTCACCATTTTTCTCTTTCAGACAAATCTTCACAGAGATCGGAATTTGACCGGAAAATGGAACCAAAGAAACCGTCACAAACTTCATGCTCGTCACCCTTCCAGAACCTTCCATTTTCTTCGTCATCTTCTACTTCTCTTCTCCAAGATATATCCAATTTCAAAACTCCGAAGCATTCACGGAAAACAAATTTCATTTCTTCTTCTCCTTCTCCGTACCGACATCCAGAATTCTTCACTGCCTTGAAAACCACACCAGTATCCTCCGTCCGTCGCCGTGGAAGCATAAAGCCATCGGCTGTGAAGTCGAGTGCTGCTCGAAGATTAAAGGCGTTCGAGCTCGAGCAGTCGAAATCAGCACGGAAGGCGTTGAATGACAAAGAGAGATCGTTGAAATCACTAGCGAAGTCGTTAACTGTGTGGCTCAATTTCTTGTTTGAAAATCCTAGCTCTTGTGGCTGTGACGTGACGAGGTTTACTGGAGGATTTGAGAGGTCCAATAGGACGTGTATTGCGGAAAATGGGAAGAGGGAGAGTGGGCCAGGGTACACTGTTGGAGTTGATGTGTTATGGAGAGGGCCGAAGAGACAGAGACATTTGTTGTCGAATTCTGAAGATGAAGAGACAACAGTTATTTCGGATTCCATGTTTTCTGGACTTAAAGATTCGTTGATGGAGATTTGCAGTTTTGATGATTTAAAGGAGAGAATGAGTGCTTACCTGAGCTTAGGAAGCTGTAAAGAGGTCTTTGTTACAATGACTCAACTAACAAAGGTTAGTCCTTTTTTCTTACTAGACATATGGAGATGCTAATTTTGCCATTTAATCACCTTACAAATCCATTTTATGCGGAGTGATTATACAATGCGCTTAATCTACATTACAATAATATGAGATGCTTTCAGAAAACTTTGCCTTCACAAAGTATGGTTGGTCTCAAGTTTGAACAGATGATGAGGTTTATGGAGATTGAAGCTAAAAAAATAGTCTAACTGCTAGAACCTCTAGTCTCAAAGAGCCCTAATTCCCCTTGAAGGCAAACTAATCAGTATTGGATGAAATAGGCTAAAAAGAGAACTAATAGAAATATTGAAGGTTCTATTTCAACAGGGAATAAAGGGGACAACACAATTCATATAGCCATGCCAACTAGTATGGAAGAATTGATTGATTGATTTGATGATGCTTTTTAAGTACTCTTCTGCTATGTTTACTCAAGGAGATGATAATGTGTTAGATATTGGAATCAAGATTTTAGACACCAACTAAAATCCTTTGAGACACAGTGCAAAACTGAAAACTGTAACAAATGCAAGCCTTAGGTAATAATTGGATGATTCAACCAAGATGTTGTTATCACAGGGTAAAATTTATGGCTACTTTACTATGGTTTGCATTATGGTTGTTAGTTAAAGTTTCTCCTGTTTTGGTTATCTTTTTTCAGACCATTGATGAAGGACGGCTGAAAATGAGAGCTCACTGTCCCATGGTAACTGATGCTGGAATGAAGGAGAAAGCCTTGAGAATCCTGATGTGTTATAACCCCACTTGGCTTCGGATTGGATTGCACATACTCTTGGGGGGTGACACCTTATTACCGAATGGAGATGTCAATTCTGAGCAAGAAATTGCTTTCTTGAAGATGGTGCTTGAGAGACAATTTTTCTCACATGTTGGTCTAGCAAAGACCTATGCTTATAACAAGTTAGTGGAGGGTTTATATAGACCTGGTTACTATGAAAAGTTAGGCAACATAGTTCTGAAGAGATTTTTGCTGCTTGTTCTCATACTAGATAGAGTCAAAACTCAGAGTAGTCTGCCACTTAAATATGGTATTGATGGACTAGATGGAGGATCTCCTTTACTTTTCTCTTTGCAATCAGATGTTAAATCTAGCCGTCAACTGATCAACAGTAATTACCTGTTTACTCTTCATAATTCTTCTTGAGTAGCTTGTTTACTCCTTTTTATTTTAACTCACGAATTAACATTTCTATGACTTAAATACATGTTAGAATTCTTGCCATCGGATGTGATGCATGGTGAAGGTAATCTACTTGCGCATCTTGTCATCGTAGGCTATAAAGTGACATATCAACAGGTAAGCATGTTGATTAATGAACTGAGTTTGATAGTGCATATGCTTTTACTACATGGTTGAGTTTTTCTGGTTACAGGGTCGTCTCTTGTCTAATTTGGACAAAATAGATTCCTTGTCAAGCAGGTTTTCTCTTGGATACCAGATTGTCTCTTGTCTTTTGTTTACTTTTACTGCATGTTTGATCCCCATCAATGATCAAACAAAAAAAATTTTTTTACTGCATGTTTGACATCATTCATATGTGTTTCTTTATAGGTTTTTATTGTGACAATTGATATTTCCTGGTGCAGAATCCGTTGCTTGAGTATCAATTTGGTGTGGCTGATTTATTTGAGGACCTTCAAGATGGCATTCAACTTTGCAGAGTCATTCAGCTCTTGCGACATGATCCTTCTATCCTCTCGGTTAGCTTATGAACAATTGTTTTTCTCTCTTCTCCTTTCTTATATTCTAGTTTGATTCTTTTTAGCAAAATATTGGCATGAAGTGAATAGCTATATAAATTACATTAAAGAATAAATTAAAAATAGAGTTGTCACGAAGTGTATAGCTATTTCTCTTGATTGGTAACATAAGTCTTGTTTTTCTGTTCTATGTCAGAAAATGGTTGTCCCCTCAGATACTCGCAAGAAGAGTTTGGCGAACTGTGGCACTGTTCTAAAATATCTCCAGGAGGCAGGTGTACCATTTTTTGATCAAGATGGAACTATAATTATGGCAGAAGACATAGTTGATGGAGACAAGGAGCTCACCATTTCATTGCTCTGGAACATGTTCGTGCACTTGCAGGTAAAATGTAGTATTCCTAGTAATTATTCCATCTATGTCATTACAAGCTAAAAAATCTAACCATAATTATAACGAGTTATGATCTATTACCTGGTGCTTTTGTATTAAAAAATATTTAGTTATGCAATAAATCCTTTCTCAGTTTACTCAGTTTACTCAGTTGTTCCAGTTTCCTTACTATTATAAATCTGTTGTTAGCTGCAGGAATTATGAGACCAAATCACTGGAAGTTGAATTTTGTAGTCCTTTACTCCTTTTATATTCTCACGATATATTCTGTACATTCTGCAGTTGCCACTTCTAATCAACAAATCACTTTTGTCTGAGGAGATTTTTAAAATCCGAGGAGTTGTTAAGGTATGCTCAGTTTGGACTGTAGTTATTATTTTCATCTACTTTCCAGATAAAAAACACTCACATAGAAAGGTTCTGGTTGAAATCAAAATGTCTTTTAAGAACTTAATAAGTCTATAATGTGAGTAGTAGTGGTGTAAATTGGGTAAAATAGGAAATCTGAACCTCTAGTTTGCAATACTGTTAGTCTATGTGTTAATGCTCATTGTGTCTAAAAGAGTGATTACTTTATATTCACACACTGAAAGTCCTCTTTTATAAGCGATTCAAATTAGGTAATGCTTTTTATCTTTTCCTTTACAGCAAAACTCAAATGGCTGCACTCACTTGGACATGCTCCTGAGTTGGATCCAGGTATTGTTGTAATTTAATACTCTGTGACAGTGGCAGTATTATTTTCTTTAAATCAACCCTGTGGTGATCCTAGTATCATTCTCACTTGGTTTTGTGATGATGCTTTCCCATTCTTTCAGTATATTGTTACTTGGTGATCTGAACTCTGATTATTTCACATATGGTTTAGTGATGCTTAAAGGTTGATTAGTTGACGTAGATGAAATAAATTCAATTCATTCGGGGTGTGATTCTATACAGGCATTTTGAATGCACTACTCTCTTGGATTATCCTTTTGTCTCCTTTCTGGAAAACATAGCTCTTCAACTGTGATGCAAAGGGAACATACAGGATTTAATGGTGAATATGCCTCTGATTAATCAAAATGTAGTAAACTCCAATTATTTGGATTGTTTGACACGTTAACCCCTCAGTCTAAATACCATATTTCCAGTATTTCTGGAGGCGGTAGTAACACTCACACTTAGTTTTCAAATAACCTTGGCTGCAGAGTGTGTAGCTTCCACTGTGGAACACCCTAATACTCGTAAAGTAGTAGACTCATTAGAATATTATTGCTTCCTGTATGATGAGGGTTTGGATTCTGCATATGAACGTGATCACTGAATGTTTCAGGCAATTTGTGGAAGTTATGATCTCGAGGTCGAAAATTTTTCATCATTGGTTGATGGAAAAGCTATGTGGTGCTTGCTTGATTATTATTTCCGCAAGGACCACCGCTGTTCCTGCTCTTGTCAGGTGCTTGAATGTTATCCCATGAATGTATCATTGTTTAAAATTCTACTAATACAATTTTGCAGCTCAATACCATTTTGTGATGATATTACAGGCACTCTGTGAAACAAAAGAAGAAGTTTCCATAGTATCTGCAGTTGATTACACAGATGCAGTGCACAATTTTATTCTATCTCAAAAGCTGCCATTGCTATTGGGGAAGTTTCCAGAGGTGAATATATATATATATATATATATATAATTCTGTCGTAATTCTGTTATAAGTCTGTAAGGATTGAACGATCTATAATTCTGTTATCATCTTATTAAAACAATTAGCAAATAATTCTGAGTTTTTCAACGCGATGCTGCTCCAAGTGTTGTTTTCTGAGGATGAAGTTTCCCCCTTCAAATAAGAATAATGGACTTGGAAATTAAGAGAGGTAGGAAGAAGAAGGTTGTTTTTGATCGACCGAGGATTAAATGGGGTGGCTTGACCCCTACCCTTTCTCGGGAGATGGGCGAGAAGTTGACTGGGATGGGGGCTTGGAGTGGTAGTGAGGATGCGGACACCATGTGGAATAAAGCAGCTAGTTGCATTAGGGAAGTTGCTTCAAAGGTGTTGGGGGTATCAAGGGGTAACTTTGAAGGCCATAAAGGAGATTGGTGGTGGAATGGGGAAGTCCAAGGCATAGTGGAAGCAAAGAAGGCGGCATACACAAAGTTGGTGGAGTGCGTAGATGAGGAAGAGAAGCGGACGCTTAAGAAGGTTTATAAGACGACAAAGACAGAAGCTAAGTTAGCTGTTACGAAGGCTAAGACGGCAACTTTCGAACGCTTGTATGTCGAGCTGGGGGACAAAGGTGGGGATAAGAAATTGTCTAGGCTCGCAAAAGCAAGAGAGAGGAAGGCTCGCGACGTGGACCAAGTGAAGTGTATCAAGGATGAGGAAGGCAAAGTATTAGTGGAAGAGACCTCCATCAAACAAAGATGGCGAAAATACTTTCACAAACTTTTAAATGAAGAAGGGGACGGAGACATTGTGTTGGGTGATTTGGCGCACTCTGAAAGACTTCGGGACTTTGGGTACTGTAGGTGTTTTAGGATCGAGGAGATTATACGTGCTATTAGTAAGATGAGCAGGGGAAGAGTGACCGGACCCGATGAGATTCCGGTGGAATTTTGGAAAAGCACGGACAAGGCAGGTATAGAGTGGTTAACTGGGCTGTTTAATGTTATTTTTAAGACAGCAAAGATGCCTGATGAATGGAGGTGGAGTACAATGGTTCTGTTGTATAAAAACAAAGGTGATATCCAAAACTGTAACAACTACAGGGGTATCAAATTGCTAAGCCATACTATGAAGATTTGGGAAAGAGTGGTGGAGATGAGGGTGAGAAGAGGGGTGTCCATTTCTGAGAATCAGTTTGGATTCATGCTGGGACGATCGACTACCGAAACCATTCATCTTATGCGAAGACTGGTAGAAAAATATAGAGAAAGGAAGAGAGACCTACATATGGTGTTCATTGACCTTGAAAAGGCCTATGACAAAGTACCGAGGAATGTCCTCTGGAGGTGCTTGGAGGCTAAAGGTGTCCCGATGATTTATAATAGGGCGATAAAGGAATGTACGGTGGAGCCAAGACTCGGGTTAGAACGGTTGGAGGAGACTCAGAACATTTCCCAGTTGAGATGGGGCTTCATCAGGGATCAATCCTTAGCCTTTTTCTATTTGCTTTGGTGATGGATGAGTTGACGCGGTCAATTCAGGAGAAGGTCCCATGGTGTATGTTATTTGCGGATGACATAGTACTGATTGATGAGACGCGGGACAGAGTTAATACGAGGCTGGAGGTGTGGAGACAAACGCTGGAGTCCAAAGGGTTCAGGTTGAGTAGGACCAAAACGGAATATTTGGGGTGCAAATTCAGTGATGCGTTGGATGAGGCAGATGGGGAAGTGAGACTTGACACACAGATCATTCTTAAGAAAGAAAGTTCTAAGTATCTTGGGGCTGTAATCCAAGGAAGTGGTGACATTGTCGATGATGTCACACATCGCATTGGGGCTGCTTGGATGAAATGGAGGCTTGCCTCTGGAGTCTTGTGTGATTAGAAAGTTCCACATAAACTTAAAGGTAAGTTCTACAGAGTGGTAGTTAGACCGGTCTTGTTGTATGGAGCAGAGTGTTGGCCAGTCAAGAACTCACATGTTCAAAAAATGCATGTTGCGGAGATGAGGATGTTGAGATGGATGTGTGGGAACACTAGGAGCGATAAGATTAGGAATGAGGTTATCCGGGAGAAGGTGGGAGTGGCCTCTGTGGTGGACAAGCTGAGGGAAGCGAGACTGAGATGGTTTGGGCATGTGAAGAGACGGTGCGCAGACGCCCCAGTGAGGAGGTGCGAGGGGCTGGTTGTAGAGGGTATGCGGAGGGGTAGAGGTAGGCTTAAGAAGTATTGGGGAGAGGTGATTAGACAGGACTTGGCTCAGCTTCACATTACCGAGGACATGACTCTAGATAGAAAGGAGTGGAGGTCGCGTATTAAGGTTGAAGGTTAGTAGGGTTAGCGTGTTGTCTTTCCTTGCGAGGGTATGAGTTGGTAGCGTTTGTAGTAGTCCTAGCCTGGCACTTGTAGTTCTTGTCTGTGATCCTATAGCCATATGTTGTTTACTGCGTTTCACCTCTCACAGTATTTTCTTGATGTTATTGTCTCCGTTGTTGATTATGCACTATTTTTCTTATTGGATGTTATGTTTTATATTTTGTTTCCTCTTCTTTTACTTGGTTTGGATGTACTTAAGCCGAGGGTCCTCCGGAAACAGCCTCTCTACCTTCACGAGGTAGTGGTAAGGTCTGCGTACACTTTACCCTCCCCAGACCCCACTTTGTGGGATTTCACTGGGTATGTTGTTGTTGTTGTTGTACTACGAGTACTTGATTTTTTTACATAGTATGAATATGCCAGATTTCTTGTTTGTCCTATAAGTGTTTCAAACTATTTACATGGCTTCTGCACTCACATATTAATCTGAATGAAGTACCTTCTAATCAAAACAACATACATTCTTCTTTGCCAGGCAAATTATATGTTAAAAGGGCTTCTATTGTGACTAAACATTAACTGTGGCTCAAACAATTGTTATATTTTCCGGGATATCTCAAGTAGCAGTGTGTTGCAAGCATTTGCTTGTAAAGTTTCATGTATTGCAAGCATTTGCTCCTAAAAAATTGAGGCAAGCAAGGATTTTCTACTACTACACACTCCACAGCTTGTTAGGGGAGCCAAGCCTATGCAAAACAACCATTATGTAGTTTACCTATGCAGTAATGCAGATACAATATCTGAAAATGGAAGTTTGCTGGTAGTTGCCCTCTTAGTCTTTTCGTGCCAGAAGTGCATTCCTCCTTATTAATCGATGTTCCTAGTGACTGGATATGACACTGTACATACTTCATATGAGCGTTTATCCCTTTCTATGTTCTCTAGTCTTTTGTTGAAACTATCTGTTGAACTGAGAAAGAGAGTCAATTTGTAGAAATGACCCTGTCCTGACCTTAACCAATTTTTTTGGGATTCATTTCAAAAGTGGATGAAACCATTTGTCTGATACCTTAATGCTTTTAAATACATTACCTTCTGGAGGTCACAATACCATTTATGCAATTCTATGAATTTGGTATTGTTGTTCACTTAATGATCTACCTTTTTTGTCAAATCCTTCAGTCCCAATTCCATGTCCATCATTCCCTTTTGGTCGTTTCTACTAGGAAAGTTAAGTTTTACTGCATATTATGCAATCAGAATAATTCATTTGACCAAAATGATTTTCGTAGTTATTTTATTTTAGTGTGTCGATTAAGTAAAACCATGTCAAGCTAAACATCGTAATTCATTTCGGGGTGGCAGGAATAATCCAATTCTATACTCGTGGGAAGAAAATTGTATGATTGCAAGTTAAAAATGTATTTCTGCAGGTAATACAAGTCAGTGATATACTGGAAACAAACGGTGCATGCAATGGTCAGAGTGTCATTATTCTCTTGGTGTTTCTCTCGTATCAACTACTAGTAAAACGAAACAAGGTAATTATTCATTGTAGATTATATGCAACAAACTAGTGTCAGTCTTCATTTAGGAAAGTCATGACCATTGATGTCTTTTAACAGGATCAATTAAACTTCCACAAGTTATTGGGATTTAATTGTCAAAGTCCCGAAAGGAGACGGTTAAGCACAGATCAGTGGTTTATGCATCCCAAAGCAGCTGTAGATAAAGAACAAACACATTGGAAGGATGGTGAAGGTCTCTGATGGTTCTTTAGAGGGATTTTAGTTTTAGAAAGTTTATTGTTTATTTATTTCATATGTTTGGCCAACAAATGACTTGAAACATTCATTAATATAGCTGTTTATATGAACTAGAGGAAGTAAATTTTTGGATAACACAACACCCAAGGGTGTGGCCTAGTGGTCAATGAAGTGGTTGAGAACCCTGATGTCTCAAATTCAAAACTCAGCGGAGACAAAAAACACTAGGTGATTCTTCCCATCTGTCCTATCCTTGGTGGACAAAGTTACTTGGTACGTTGGTACCTGTTGGTGGTGGGAGGTGGTAGGTATCCCGTGTCCTAGCCTTGGTGGACAAAGTTACCTGGTACTTGCAAAAAAAAGTTTTAGATAACACCATGCAGCAAAAATCTTTCCACAACACCAAATGGTAGTGAGCACTGCAGACACTGTTTATATAAATTGCAGAGAGCATAGTTTTGATTGATAGCCATACTGCAGAACCCTTTTCTTGGAACCATAAAGTTGTCAACACTGAAGAAATTTTTGTTTTCCATCATATTTATATTCTTCTAGTTTCATCAAAGTTGGTTAGAATAAAACTTTTTAAGTTTTAATTTCCTATTTTCAATGAATTTGAATTTTATGAAAAAGGTTCCCACTTCTTTATGGAAATAATTTTGGGTAGAGGTGATCCCTCTTCGCATGAAGGCGTCTCTCCTTTGTAACAGCTCTATATTTATGTCATCGACATCCGTTTGAATTAATTTAATTTCATGATCTTTATGACCTTTTTGATGATACAGATGCTGCCAGAAATTTTAAGGCTGTAATGGCTTGGTGGCAAGAGATGGCTCAACAAAATAACAAATGCTTTTCTAAGGAAACTTCTAGCGGTCCAAAGCGGTCTTTCATTTTAAGAGGGAGAAATGATACTCATAAAGGTAATCATCCACGACATTTTAGACTTTCTCTGCAATGTTTAGTCCTTCAATCCATTATAAATTGAGTTAAATGCTGTTGGCACTTGGGCTGCGATAGGTTTGATGCGATGTTAGCAACTTCTACATCTGACAACTATCTACTAGTGTGTAAATCTTTTGCTGTAACCAATTTTGGGGGCACATCAATATTCCCTTAGATAGCTATTCTTCTTGTATATAACAACTTTGATGTAGATGTCACTCTTATCTATCATCATTCTTTGCTTTGTCATCTGAGGATGAAAATTTGAAATTATGCTTCGAGTAAAGTTTTTCCGGCCCTCAAGCCAGCTGAAAGATGTTTGTTTCATTGTTTCAGGAAATGCTGCAAAAGTAATACAGTCACTTTTCAGACAGTCAGTGCAGCAACGTAAATATTTGAGGATTAAGAATGCGGTTTATATCTTGCAAGCTGCAATACAAGCATGGCTGTGGGTAAAGAAGGAACCATCAATTCAATTCTTTGGTTCTCCGGCGTATCTAGCATCACTATGTGGTATATGCTTCTTTTTTTCCCCCTTTTGCTCAGTACTAGATGTTAGAATTTTAATCATTTACTGTATTGATACAAAATGAACAGGTACAAGGAGCCGTTCAGCAAATTTTGAAAAACACGCAGCCTTTGTGATTGATAGACATGCTTTTCTTAAGTTGAAAAGATCTGTAATAATCATCCAGCGTGCCTCAAGAGACTGGATTTCTCGAAAACATGTAACGGGAAACTCGTTGCCACAAGATTTGTCCACTCCAAGATTCATTGATGCTGCCATTGTCATACAAAAGTGTATTCGTGGGTGGATAGCGAGGTCTTGTCTTGTAAACACAGAACAATTTCACGAAGTTCCTAAGGAATGTGAAGATAATATTTGTCAAATAAATGCTGCGGTAGCAACCCAATGTGCTTCAAAGGAATATAAATTAAGCAGTTCTCTACACAGTCATCACTTTGCAGCAACTAAAATTCAAAGTTACTATCGTGGATGGTTGATGAGAAAGAATTTTGTGGATCAGAAGCAAGCAGCAGTAAAAATACAGAGTATTTTCCGATCTGCAAGATGTTTGAGGGATTTTCATTCCTACAAACAGGAAACTCTGTCAGTGATTACAATCCAGGCTTATATCCGCAAATGTATTGCTAAAAGAGATGTTTATAGGCATAAATCTCAAATTATTTTGATTCAGGTAAATATTTCTTGAAATATTAAAGGCTTAAGCATAGATAGATTGATTCATTTTTCTTTACTTCTGTGATTGGATCGATATTGACCTGCCATACATTGTACTTGAGTACACCTTTTAATTGGTGCTTCAGGCTTCTTAAGTCACTCAATTTGAAGTACATTCTGTTGAGGTCAACATATGGTCAAAAGAATTAGGTGGTGTAGCTTCTATTTTTCATGCATTTGCCTTGTATTTTCTGATAGTTGTATCCTGCATCCTTCAGAAATCATCAATCACATAAGGTGCAGGGTTCCAAATGTTTGTGACTCCTAGTCAAAATGCAGAAATTTAAGTATTTCCTTTCATGAGCAGATTATATTTCTATATATTGTTGAATCATCAGCCTAGAGGATTGGCTTAGTGTTTCTTCAGGCTTAAATAGAGTGTTTGCACCAGTTAGCATGAGGAGACATGTAGATAGATAAACCAGAAACATTGTAAGCTTATCTAAGAAGATGTGTATTTTATAACGTTTATATTTCTAAACGTTGTTGCCTTAGTTTGGCAAAAATGTTGAACTGCAATACTTTGTTTTCACACTTCTTGCTGCTATTCCGTCCTGACTTTGCAGACAGTCAATTGTTGTATCATTTCTGGCCTCTGTATTGATAACCTCTATGGTTACCCTTACATGAATTACTCTAACAAGGATTGCATTTAGCATCTCATGCAACTTTATCATGATATGTCATTGTGCCAGAGCCATTGTCGTGGCTGGTTAACAAGGAGAAAACTGGTCATTGAAAAAGAGGCTGTTATAAGGATTCAAGCTGCAGTTCGAAGCCTGAAATACCAGAAAGCATTCCTTCACCAAAAGCACGCCATTTTGGAAATACAACGGTTTGCAAGAGGAGCCATTACTAGAAAGAGGCTCCTAGGTGCCTTTATTTTTCAATCACAAGTTTCATTATTGACCTTTTCTATTCCTGCTTATAATCAACATAATGCATGGTATTCCAGGGGCCTCTTGCTACCGTAACGTCTCAAAATTGGGTTACCAGGCTCTTGAACTTAAAATACTACTGCAAGCAGTAGTAAAATTGCAAAGGTGGTGGAGATGTAAATTGCTTCATGCACAGAGAACAAAAGCCGCAGTTTTCATCCAATCGCATGCCTTAGGATGGATTACCCGGCAACGTGCTTCAAGAAACAAGGAACGATTACTTCAAGCAGTATTAAAGTTGCAAAGGTGGTGGAGAAGTAAATTGCTTCATGAACAGAGAACAAAAGCAGCAGTTGTCATCCAATCACATATCCTAGGATGGAAAGCCCGACAAAGTGCTTCAAGAAAGAAGTACCTGACACTGTTAGCAGTATTAAAGTTGCAAAGGTGGTGGAGAGGTAAATTACTTCATAAACAGAGAACAAAATCAGCAGTTGTCATCCAATCGTATGTCCGAGGATGGATAGCCTGCCAAAGTGTTTCAAGAAACAAGCACCGAATTGTTGTGATCCAAGTAAGTTATTGATCTCTCTAATAGCACCGTGCTTTTCTTAACATTCTTGAGGCAACTTCTGAAGTTCAGATGTTATTAGCCATATAGAATGAAGCTCGGTGTTGCATGATTAAGCTTGTACTGATTGTGCCTATACCGTAGGGGATCTGCTAGAGATCTTCTTGGATAATTTTCTTGTTTATGTTCTGAATATTTCCAAATTTATGTGGAGTTGAAGCAGCAGCATCTGCCTTTCTTTTTGAATTTTCTGTTTTCATGCTTTATTTTTCGCTATGCAGGCATACATGAAAGGATACCTTGCAAGAAAAGATTTAAGAGGGCAGCTTCTTGATTTGCGTCTGAAAATACAAAAATCTGCTGCAAATGTTGATGATGGCATGCGCATAATAAACAGACTTGTCGCAGCATTGTCAGAACTTCTGAATATGAGAAGTGTCAGTGACATTCTTCATATCTGTGCAACTCTGAGTAAGTTTCTTGTGCATCTGGCACAAATATTGTTGATCATCTCTTGTTGTCAATGTCCTTTTACTTACCAATGTTGGCGTTATATCTCATATTTCATTGCCCTTAACTGAGTTGTGCGGTCTTTACTGATGTATGTTGTCCTTTTATTTGTTGTGCAGCTCTTTTCTATAGAGACTGGACTTTAATTTAACAATAAATGTTAGAACAATGCATGTTTAGAAGATCATGAGTTTGCATTCAATCAAGATTGTTCAGCTAGGGATCACAAAGCAATAATTTTCTCATTTTTCCTATGATAGATATGGCAACACAACATTCACAAAAGTGTTGTGAAGAACTTGTTGCTGCGGGTGCTGTTGGTACATTGTTTAAGCTGATCCGCTCTCTCAGCCGGAGCATACCTGATCAAGAAGTTCTTAAACCTGCTCTCTCCACTCTCAGAAACCTTTCCCGATATCCACATTTGATTGATGTACTAATTGAAAGCTATGGATCACTGGAAACAATAGTGTCGGAGTTTTTAAGGTTTGCTATTGAAATATTGAGCATTAAAATAAAGTTTCCAATGCACTTAAGATGACGTAAGCTTTATATATTTCTGCTTTGCAAATGCTTGTTCAGAAACAAAGAAGAGGGATATTTCATTGCTTCCGATCTTCTGAAGAAGATATTCACAGAGAAAAAAGGTGTTGAAGCTGTGTGCAAGTCGCCTGCTCTTTTGAAGAGACTGCACAATCATGTGGAAGAGCTTTCAAGAAGAGCAAAAGCTGACAAGAGGTCTGCTCTTTAGTATACCAACCCCAGTTGCTTAATCTTCTTTCTCCATACATTAGATTATAGTGAGCTAATTGGACATAATTTATGCAGGACTAAACCTCACGCAATGAAAGAGCCTGTGGACAAAAGATTGAGAGAAGCTGTTGAGATATTGGAATTGATTAAAGTGTCCATGGGAAATCCAACTAGACGACTCTCTATGAAGGTGTAAGAATTTTCTTTCTAGTTGGATAAAAGTTCTAAATCTTTCTTGATATTGCTATACATGCAATTTGTACATCATGTATAACAAGAAAGACTAGAAACCTTTTATATCTGAATTGTGAAGAGAGCTTTACTTTATCTTTAACTTCCCATTCTCTAACACCATATCATTGATCTGACTTTTAGATAGTCCATTAGGGACTCTATGTGATTGTCTGAGAGCATCTGTTAGTTTTAGGATTACTGTATCTTGGCAGTTTAGTAGTACCTGCTTTATTTTCAAGTAACTAGTTCCACTTATTTTCGACAACTACATATTATTTTTTAGATATAGTGCCAAAACTTACCCTGTTAATCTAATAGTAGAAACTAACCTCATTTATTGAGTTTGAATCCACTAAATTGGTCAGTTGCCTTGCGGGTGTCATTAAATCTGGATAAGATATTTTTGATTGCATTGATCATACTCCGTGTGTGGCTTTTGCAAGTTGCAGCCTTTTGCTTAAAATCATGCAAGTTGTAATTTTTAATTATCTGGCAAGGGCAAGTTGCAGTTCATTAAACTAAAAGTTGGTTAAAGTAGACGTGAAGTAAAGGGGCGGAAGGGCCCACCTACAGGCTGCCGTCCCCAAGCTTTATTTAGATTCTATAGCCAAAAAAATATCACCACCCATCTACTGTTAAATTCTTTTTTAGCCCAAAATTTGTTTATTGAATTTAGGTAAAATAATTCTACCCTCTTATCTCACTCTTCCATTTTAAAATCCATATTATCGTCTTCCCTGCTCCCTCGGTAAAGATGAAGATATTTTTTGAAGCTTCCAATGCTTTTCTTCTTAATTAACCAAGTTCAACTTCCAATGGTGGTGCATTGAATTCTGAAACTATCGTGCCCAGATTTTCCCTGGAGATACTAATGCATAAGCTTTGGGGCGTGTTTGGTAAGGAGGAGAGTATTTCAAAAAAAAAAAATCATGTTAAATTTGTTTAAATATTTTCTTCTAGGAAAATAAGTTTTAAACATGAGAAAAAATAATTTTCTAAATGAAGAAGAAACAAACAAGTGACCTTCAAATTCATTATTTTCTCTCCACCTACTCAATGCCCCTCCACACACCCCTGATTTCACCCTGATAATATTTAGTTAAATTATATATAAATATTTAAGATAATAATTTAGAATGCACTTACCAAATATTAAAAATAAATAAGAAACTCATATATTTTCCGGCATGAAACACACCCTTGGTTTTTGTTCTTTTACTTCTAAATAAAAATGGGAGGGTGGAACATGAAAAGGAGAAGGAATGTAAAATCAGGGTAAATAGACTGCACTCCATCCTTTTGTTACAAATATAGTATTTTTCAAGCTCAAAAGTTTTTGGAATGACAGCAAATTCAGTTTAAGGATTACCATTGATCTAACTATGTACATAATCTCAAAGAGAGCACAATCTTGAAATCCCCCTCCCTAAACCCTATAATAATACTAATAATAATAAGATTAGGTATTAATATCAACCAAATCTTGTTTGGAAACAAAATAATCAAGCAGCACTAGCACCAAGATTCACTATGCTTTCTGGCAAGTCATCTGGTTCAATGAAAAATCCCCTTCTCACAAGTGTTCTTGGAACTGTGACTGTCAAAACACCATCTCTATAACTAGCAGAAATTCCATCCATATCCACCATTCCAGGTAGCCTAAATTTCCTCATAAAGCTCCTTATAGGCTCTGTTGTTTCATTGGCTGCTTCGGTTCTTATTATCAGATAGCTTGAATCCTCAACTTCCACCTTTATTTCGTCTTTCTTCACACCTATCCAAAAAAAAAAAAAAAATCATCCAAAATTCAAGAAAATTAATACCCAATACAGAAAAAAGCAAAGGGTGTCCAAGAAAGAGTCACTTTAACTAGTTCAACACTATTTTTTTTTTTTTTTTTTTTTTTTGTGTGTGTGTTTACCTGGAAGATCAGCAGAGTATATGTGAGATTCAGGGGTCTCTCTCCAGTGAACATAATTCTCAGGAATGAACTGATAGGGAAAAAGGAGAGGAGAGGTGAAAAAAGAATTCCATGTTGAGGGATGGAAAGTTGAGAATTCCATTTTCTTGAAAGTTGGAAGAAAGAAGAGGATTTAGGAGGAAAAAATGGTGGCTGCAAGAGAGGTGGTTGGTTGGTTTGGAGGATGAAAAGAGAGTTGATTTTGTCCTTATATAAGCCTAGCCAAGTTGGTGGCATTGCTCATCTTATTATACTTTTTATTTTAAAAAGAATGATTGGCTTCTCAATTCTTTAAAGAGGAAATGCAATTATATCTATCTTGGATAGAGAGCTACATGTGAGTTGCTACTTGCTAGTTTGGGTATCAAATAGTAAAGTGACAATTCACCCCAATTTAACTGTGATAGTCTACATTTCTGACAATCTTCTTTGCTTTGGTAGCAAAAAAGAAAATACTCATTTCTATATTTAGTATGAGAAATAATTTAATTTTAACCGTTTTATTTTATAGTGAGATGAGTTATAACCACATAAATATTTATAATTTATTTTATATTATTAATTTCAAAAGTCTTATTTTTATTCTTACACTTTATATCAAGTAAAATATCTTCTTTAAACATCTCACTTTAATTAACATTCAACTAATTAAAGTAACAAAATATATTTACGAGGAAAAAAATTGTCACGCTTTACTAAGTAAGGATGCGTATGTGCTGCATGACAAAAGTTACAGCCGCCTGATATTTTTATCAATTTCTTAATTTTCAATTTCCAAAGTTTGGTTTATTACATTTTCACATGTCCAATATTGATATGACAAGAAATAATAAATACTTTAAAACAATAATTTTAGTATATTACTTTTGAATATAATAATTCAATATTTTAGAAAAATGAATATAATTAATAAAAAAATAATTAAAAGTTAAGTGAGATATTATTTGTCAATTTTTTAAATTGAACCGTAAAAGTGAACAAAAAAAATACAAATATAAGAAGAAAAAAAAAAAGAGCATATAAATGCTGCTATCGTCACTGATGGAAGAAGAGAGCCAGTGTTATTAAATTCAACAAACTCAGCCTTACATAAGCAAGGGATTATTGCTTCATGTAGAAGTCATGTGCTTTATCAAAATGTACGCTTCAAACAAAGGTTTTTTTTTTTTTTTGGTTTCCCATATCCCACATTAGAGCTCCGACTAAATCTAGATCGTGCTCTGCAGGGCCCATTCAATCAAAGTAAACCTCATGAAAGCTATATATATATTATTCCCCGTCTACATTACGTTTTTTAAGAAATAATAAATGATATGAAATGGATGTAAGATTAAGTGGAATAATTCGTGTGATAATTCATATAGCTAACTCGAACATCTAATGAGTTTAGGATTGAGACATAACTATTCTTATTGTTGCTAGTAGTTAGATTAATAGTTTTAATTTGATTCAACTTATTTGTGTTAATGTCAAATCTAGCCAAATATTCTATTATCACATATATTATGCATCAGTCTCATAACCAGTAAAATAGTTAAGGTGATACATAACAATTACTTAATGAAAGAAATAACAGCCAAATCATATTGATTGAAAGCAATTTACAATTAAACATTTCTTTAATAAAATACCCTAGATCATTAATATATAACTGAATTTTTAACAACAGTATGCAAGACATGTGAATTACAATATCAATATGGCTCTAGTGGATATAATTACGAGATAGCTAATATGTAAATTTGCGGTGCAAAAAAAACTATTTAACATTAAACATGAAAGCTCTAATTCGTTGGTGAAATAAGTCATCAAGAGCTCCACCCCTAACTTCAATAGCTTCCTAAACCACAATTCAACATCACGATAACACGAGGAATCGATAAATAATTGATTTCATCCTGATAAAGATCCTTTACAAGATTTACCATCGAGTCTAACAAATGGAACAAAACAAGTTTGATGAGCTTGATAACTATCTCCATAAATGCGAGCTTGATCAAGTTGAATTAAACTTTATTTAAATTGAGTCAAACTTATATAAGATGTGGTGGATTCAGATTTTTCAGTCAGAAGATCAAAAAAATTAGAGCTTGACACGCAGATCCGATATTCTCACCTTTTTTGAGTCTTCAAGTACTTCTTTTTCCTTAACTTTTGAAGACTTAACCCACGATCTTTAGAAGTCTTACCTTTCTCGTGACTTGTACTATCGACTACGACATTTGAGGTTTGGATTTATTCTTGTCTTTGCCCAACTTTGAGGCATGCTCTCCTCACGTCAAGGAAAACATAATGTTCTTGAATGTATATTTTCTTGATTAGTATTCCATACTCAAATGTATTGTTGGTGTTTCTTTGACTACTATATCACTAAACTAGTGAACTTAGCCGCGCTTCGCGCGATCATAAATAGCTCGTTAATTAAATTCGCCAAATAACTAATTTTTAGAATAGTTGAGTACTACAAATATTCTAAAGATTCTTTGTAGTGTTTAATCCAAATATATCAAATTTTAAGTCTTAATTAAGTTTATTATTAGTACTTAAATTTTATACCTTTTGTAATTTTAAATCGCTTGAGAACTTTCGATCTTATGAAATTTTTTTACCTAAAATTATTCTCCTTATTTTAATAAGAAAAGTAAGTTTAAGGGAAAAGAGTCTGAAAAATACTCCAACTTTGGTCGAATTTGCTGTTACGATACCAAACTTTATGGAGGACCTTTTACCCCCTGCACTATTTAATAATGTATTTTAAAGGTACATATGTGCCCACGTGGACACATTACTATTTATAATATTGCAATATTTATGATGTCCACGTGGACACATATATACCTTTAAAATACACTATTAAATAGTGCAGGGGGTAAAAGGTCATTTCCAAAGTTCGGTATTGTTACAACAATTTTGATCAAAGTTCGAATATATTTCAGACATTTTTCCCTAAGTTTAATTTAATAAGTTGAACTCTTTATGGATATGTTTGTCTACACATAATTTTTTTATTCTGAAATATACATAAGATTAATTTAAATATATTTAAAATATTTTTGTACGGAAAATGATGTTTTTTTTTTAATTTCTATTTTTTGTTCCTTTAAACAAAAGATTTTTATTTTTATGATATCAACTATATATATATTCGAAAGTTATTGTTCTTTTGTTTAGTAATAATTAGTTGTTTTTTCATCTTTCACTAATTTTAGCTTATGAAATATTTGTAAATCATTTTCTATCTTGACTAATTTTTACTATAATTATTATATACTACCTATTATTTATATAAAAATGAATAGATTGAAAGATACATAGTCTCAATTACGCAAAGAATATAAAGTACTCAAATAAATTAAACTCAAACTATTTATATGTATTAACTAAAAATACTCCTTTAAATTTATCTATATTTTAGTTAATATTTCTAAATTATTCTAAAAAGTAAACATAAACAAAAATTGTGGAATCTCCTAATTCTCAAAATTGATTTCATTATTCACAATTTTTTTCATTAGAACAAAAGAATTAACTTTTGTGAAGAAAAATATATATATACAATGTTGAAACAATAAAAAAAATCTTGAAGGATAATGAACAAAACGATTCAAGCCTTCACAGTTAAAAATAATTTACCTGAAATTTCAAAAATATTATTTAGTGTAAGAATAAATTAAAATTAAATAAATAAATAAATGAATCTTTGTTGGAGTACCAAAGAAAATTAGAATAAATTAAAATAAAACAAATAAATAAAAGAATCTTTATAGGAATACTTAAGAAAATTATCCTAGCCTCTAATATTTAATTTGTACATAGTGTCAATATTCACCATTGAAGATTAATGGACAAAAACAATAATGTAGGGGTTCCTTTTCCTAGTGGGTTCATCAAACTTAAACTTAAATCCCCAAATACTGTCATATGTTCATCTTATCTTTCACTGTAAACAATAAAGATTATTTACAAAAAATATATATGCATAGAATAATAAGTACAGTAAAATCACCAATAATGAGGAAAAAAGCAACAAAACAAAAAAAAAAGAATAAAAAGGAATACTGCAAATAAAAGAGATCAAACAAGCTGAAATGAAAAGAGTAACATGGGTGAAATATTGTACTCACCAAGATTGAATTTGAATTACCAAAATTGTCATATACTCATCTTATCTTCTGGTAAACAATATAAATTAGTCACAAATAATCTATATATTATAAAATTAGACACAATCAAAGTGATGCAATTTGGTAACATAAATTAGATATTGTACTCGTCAAGATTAAATTTTGAATTCCCAAAATTGTCATATGCTCATCTTATAAACAATAGAAGTTAGTCACAAATAATCTATAATTCTATATATTATAAAATTAAACATAATCAAAGTGATGTACTTTAGTATAAATATAATGAAGAAAGGAAAAGAGAAGAAGAAATTCTTACATTGGTGAAGATGACATGCTCTAGTATTTATAGTACTCAATAAACTTTTAACTATTGAATAATATAAATTAAAAGAGTAATGTAGTAATCAATACAATTGTAACTTATATTGGTAATTAGTGTCTTAATTGTAATTTAGTAATAATTTTAAGAAGGAATAGAGAAAGGTTTTAGGAAAAAGTGATTAATGGTGTTAAATGGTGAACAAAATAAATAAAATTATCTTTAATTTCTACAAAATATTTAGGCAAGAAAATAAGGAAAAAGACACAAAATCTAGTGACAGAAAAAAGAGAGGATGAGTTGAAAACGTAAAAAGGAGTAATGGTAAGAAATTAAGCAAGGAGATTAGGAGAAGACATGGTGACCTTTGCAATTCTTCAATAATATATAGAATAATTAACAATTAATGTAATAGCTTATTATAGACAATAAAGTAATATGGTCATTAAAAAATTAATGGAACTTCATAAATAAGATGGAATATGGTTGATATTTTGATTTAAAAATAAGATAAAATATACAAAAAAAAAAGAGAAAAAAAAATAGCAATAGAGGCCTTAGAGAGGTGCCACATCACCTTTTCTACATTTGGTTTTATATTATATATAGATGAGACACGTTACACATAAGTTGGAAATACTAATAATAAAGCTTGATTTCTTACCTTAGTACATGCATATTATTGTTTAGAGAATTTAAATTTATATATATAGTTTCATGTAAATATAATATTATAATTTTTTGATTGAGCGATTCGAGTAAACACCCGCCTCTGAATATTAGCTTTGATCAAAATTAAGTTATTTTTTAATTCAAATCCAAATTTATAAGTGGAGATGGATTCAAACACTTTTAAAATCTTTTTTTTTTTTTTATATATGTATATATACAAGATTTTTTTTCCATATATATATTTTCTCCTTGTCTTAAAAAAGGAAAAACCCCACAAGGGCAGAAAATATCTCATCCGCTGGTTTCGGAATAAATAAAAGCCACGCGTGCATACAATACACTTCTCGTGTTCCTCCAAACATCCTTCTAGGGTTCCATCGTTCCCCCTCTCTGAACCCCATCTTCATCACGATGCAGCCAGCGAATTCCATGGTTCCACCACCACAGTACCAGCAGACACAGCAGTGGATGGCTCAGCAGCCGCCGCAGTATCAGGTTGCGCCTCCGCAGCAATCGGGATATTATTATCAGCAACCTCCGCAACAGGGCGGAGTTCCTCCACCCCAACAACAACAACCTCAGTACAACGCCTCTGGTTTGGCTGCTAGTACCGGTTCTGTCCAGCCGACTAGTGCTGATGAGATCCGAAGCCTTTGGATCGGAGATCTACAGTTTTGGATGGATGAACAATACATTCTCAACTGTTTCGCACAAACTGGAGAGGTATGCTACTGTTAATGCCCCTTTTTATTTTTTTTTCTTGAACAACTTGATATAGATTCTTGGTAAGTTTTCGAATGGTTCTTGTTCTTTTTCGAGTTTGAAAATGTGATTGGGGTACAAAATTATATGATCTTTCGTATTGAATGTTTATTTGAGTAATGTTAATTTGATAGTCTCTCTATGTATGATGTAGTCAGAGGCGTATCCAGGATTTTGGCTAGATGGGTGCACGATTACGAAAAAATATATTTTAAATATAAATTTGATCAATTTGACTTTTAGTTCGTATATGAACCATTAAATTTTAAAAATTATAGGTTCAAAATGTATAGTACTACTAGTTTTAAATTTTAATATACACATTTAATTTAATTATATAAAAATTTTACAATGTTAAATTTTTTAAAATTTTCAATGTAACACACTTGAAAATTTTGAAAGATTAAAGAAAAAAAACAAAAGCAAAATTAGCTGAAACGTCAAAAGTATAACCGATAACCACTTGGAAAGGTCTTACTCACAGAGACAAGATAGATATAAGATTTAAATTTATATCCTCACTTAGAGAGGTGCACCCAATCATCATCGCATTATTATATGATATACTTTGAACATGAGTTCACACATCTATATTTAAATATTTTTTTAAAAATATAGCACTACTATACATGATCTAGAGAGGGGAGCATGGGTTCACGTGAACCCACGGCACCCCCTCTAGATACGCCTCTGGATGTAGTTTCATAGTAAATAACTTTCGGTTACATTCTTGGTTAAAGGTATGTGAATAAACTGTTATTTGCATTCAGTGACTTGTCTTTCATGGTTGGTAAAAGGTATGAGGGTATGCTGTCGTTTGTATTCAGTGGCTAGTATTACCTTTGTTGGTAAAAGGTATGTGAATTTGATGTTTGTATTTAAGCTTGTGTTTTGTTGTTGGTATACAGTGTGACCTGTGAATATGCTGTTGTTTATATTCTCTAACTTCTGTTATATTGCTGGACTATCTGGCTAAAGGATATGTGAATATGCTGTAGTTTGTATCAGAAACTTTTATTACCTTGGTGGTAGAAGTATGCATTATGCAAATATGCGGAAGTTTGTATTCATGAACTTGTATTACCTTCTTGGTTGAAGGGATGTGAGTATGCTGTAATTTGTCTTCTGCAACCTGTATTGTGTTACTGTTTTTCCTGAAACATTTTAAGGTTAACCATAGACTAGTAAGGTAACCTTGCTGGTTCATTCTTTTATTGACTTTGGGTATTGACACTAGAAAGGGTTTTGGCGAATGCCTTTGCCAATTGTCACTTTATTTGAGATAGTGAAAGAAGGGATCTAATAATCCTTACACAACCTTAGTCAATAAAGAAATAAATCCATGCCTAAATCCGTGTGTAAACTTGTTCGTACTAAATGATTGTGTGGTGATTGCCTTTAGTTGCATGCTTGCCGAAATATACCAAAACACACTTTCACTTGCCCCCCCTCTCTAAATTAACTTTCTTGTCTTTTGTACTGTATGGGCATTATTATACTACTATTAGCAGTCTTTTTTCTCTTTCACTTGCCCTTTTTAGAGAATATGAACTGTTTTTCTATTATGTAGGTGACCTCTGCTAAAGTTATCCGTAACAAGCAAAGTGGACAGTCAGAGGGTTATGGCTTTATTGAGTTTATTAGTCATGCTGCTGCAGAAAGGAATCTGCAAGCATATAATGGGACCTTGATGCCTAATATTGAGCAAAATTTCAGACTCAACTGGGCTTCACTCGGTTCCGGTGAAAAACGTTCTGATAATGGTCCTGAACATACAATATTTGTTGGCGACTTGGCAGCTGATGTTTCTGATTATATGCTTCAGGAGACATTTAGGGCTAACTATCCTTCTGTGAAGGGTGCTAAGGTTGTAACAGATAAGGCCACGGGGCGCACCAAGGGTTATGGTTTTGTTAAGTTTGGGGATGAAAGTGAGCAGTTACGTGCTATGACTGAGATGAATGGACAGTTTTGCTCCACTAGGCCCATGCGGATTGGTCCTGCATCTAATAAGAAGAGTATGGGTGGTCAAAGTCAAGGTATGCCTCAACCTAGTTGGTACATGTACTGTGTTGTGTGGTAATCTTTGTAGCAGTTAAGTGAAACAAATCCAGCTTGCAGCTTGTTTGCTAACGTCAATCAGCATTTAGATTCTGGATCTTTTGTCTTGTTTAGTTGTCATAAATTCCTTTAATGATCAAGTTGTGATTGCTCGAGGATGCTGTTCCTTTAATTTGGTGGGTAAAGTGATAGTCTATATTTGTTCTGCTCGCCTATGCAGGTGTTGTTATGTTTTCTTTCATTTGTTATGCTCTTGAATTCTTGATGAGTACCCAGCTATCGACGTCATTTCGTTCCAGTAGTTAAAAACTTCCCCTTGAAATATTAAATCTCATAAAACTCCGCTTGTCTCCAAGCAGGATGATTTGGAGGCTCTATGATATAAGGGCCTGGACGCTTGTTTCAGCTGAAATACCTTTTAGGACGTGGTGTGGCGTAAGTCAGTTCATTTAAATGTGGTTAAATTTCACTATGTAGGATCCTCTTGACATTTATCCGTTCTAAGTTTTGCTACTTTTTCCCATTACTCCAGACTCCAGTCAGATTGATTTTTCTTTATGATCAGCCATTTTACTTCATCATTACTTTTCAGCCATTTTACTCTGTCTTTACTTTTCAGTCATTTTACTTCATCATTACTTTTCAGTCATTTTGCTTTATCATTACGTTTCAGCTATTTCACTTTAGCATTATGTTTCAGCCATTTCACTTTAGCGTTATGTTTCAGCCATTTCACTTTAGCGTTATGTTTCAGCCATTTCACTTTAGTGTTATGTTTCAGCCATTTCACTTTAGTGTTATGTTTCAGCCTTCTAATTCTTTGATTTCAATATCTTGTTAGCTTGCCTCGTGTTACACTCTGATCTTCAGTATACCTCTACGATTTGTGGCAGTCTCGTTCATTAATTTTGTAATCCTAGTCCTGAAATCATTTCTTAGTTCTGCTCCATATACCTTGTGAACCTGTTCAGTATTCCCCCTTCATAGGGACGAGAAGTTTCCTGCCATCATTTGTTTCTTGTTGGTACAACTTTTCAGTACGCATTTTTTTCTTTTTGTGATGCTATTACTATTTGGGTGGTGTTAAAATCATTTTTCTTTGACTATGATTTTTTCTTGTTTTTTAAATTATGTATTATTATACTTGGAATACTTATTATACAATTCAGATAATCTGTAGGTTTTATTCAAGAAGCTTGAAGAATCTATGCCCAGTAGCAAATTAATAGTAATATCTTCTTGATAAAAAAAGGGATTAGACTTTTTATCTACTGGAGTGCTGGTAGCTGTATGTATAGTTACTTGTTAGTTGTTACATTATTTAGGAAACTAGCACCCCTTTTCTGCCTTTTCTCGTCTTTATTGTTTGATAGGGCACATGCCAAAGCATTAAAAAATAAAATTATCTTAATGCATGAGATAGTATGTAATAAGATAATGACGTGCGGGCTGGCAGGTTCATGATATTATTCAGGAACCGCAGGTCCATCTGATGGTGTATAACTGTATATACAACTTCTAAATAATTTTTATATTTGTATATTAATATATTGGTCTTCTTCTTGCCCCTTTGCCAAACTATGGCCCATCCTTCACAAAATTGAACATAAATCTTTTCTTGCTTCTGAACTCCCAAAAGCACATCTGAGTTATAGACATTGTTGTATGTGAAGAACCTTTTTTTTTTGGTGATCCATCAGTTGAAATGTGTGTCCATTTCTCGAATGCTTGATTGCCTCTCCAAACTGTTAGACATGCCTCCTGGTTTTCTTAAACCTTTTAGTCAAATGTCTGTCAGTTTGTGTTCTGAATCTATACATATTCTGCTTCTTTTGAGACCTGTAAGGGGTAAAAGTTATTAGCCTTCTTGCCCTGTTGGAGCAATGCAATCACAAGTCTGATGCTTGATATATTTAATTGTGAAATAATAGTGCAGTCTCATCTCTTGAATTATATATAATAGTGTCCTCTTACTGGGAACCTTTGCACTTATTTGTTCTACTGATGGTGATGGTGGTAGTTTTCTGACCAGCCTTTGCCTTGTAGTTATGGTTTATTTATGGTACATACATATGCTTTGTAGTTTTGTATTCCTACTGTCCTGTCATTGCAAAAATGTGCAATGTACTTCATCTTACTCATGGAGCATAAAGTTCACCCTCTCTTCACATTTGCCTCTTCCATTTGCAGCTTCGTATCAAAGTTCACCTGGAACTCAAAATGAGGATGACCCTTCTAATACCACTGTCAGTACATTTCTTTCTGGTATCATTTGATGTTCTGTTAGCTTGTACTCATATCCAAATGAATTTTGGTTGCAGATTTTTGTTGGGAACTTGGATTCCAATATAACGGATGAACATCTAAGGCAGATTTTTGGACATTATGGGCAGTTGCTTCATGTAAAAATACCAGTAGGCAAGCGGTGTGGCTTTATTCAGTTTGCTGACAGGTATAGTAATTAATTAGCCTTCTCAAGAGGATCAATCTCAATGCTTGGAGAATTAACACATGGTCCATCCTTGTTATTGCAGAAGTTGTGCTGAGGAAGCTATACGGGTATTAAATGGAACTCAGCTGGGTGGACAAAGCATCCGTCTTTCCTGGGGTCGAAGTCCTGCAAACAAGCAGCAGGTAAGTAATGCCAAAATTATAATTTCTGTTTTTCGCTCTTCCCAGTCAAATACCAATCTGAATCTTATGTTCCATCTGGTATGTGCAGCCTCAGGTTGATCCAAACCAATATGCTGGTTATTATGGGTATACAGCTGGATATGATGGTTATGGTTATGCTCCCCCTGCTCAGGATCCAAATCAGTATTATGCGGGCTACGCTGGATATGGAAATTACGCACAACCTCAACAGCAGCAGCAAGTTTTGCAGCATCCTCAGGTTTGATGAACCCGTTGAGCTTATTTATCAACTAAAGCTACTTTATACCCACATCTCCATTTTGGAATGGAAATGAATGTGAAATGCTATTAGATAATATCTTTTTAGTTTTATTGCCAAATGGGTCCTTAAACTGATAATAGTTTCTTCACAAAAAATAACGATGTGTTTGAATACTCGTCTCACTTCCTTGCAGTGATATGCTGGTGAAAGGACTTGCTGAGTGCTTCCCGGCGTGATTTGTGTATTGATGTTATAAGCGGGACATGAGATTATCAGTTGGAATCCAGATGTGTATTTCACTATCTTAGGGTGTTGGAAACTTTTGTAGGCTATTTATTGAGGATACGATTTATGGTTCTGATCAACTGATTGTGTTCTGTTTGTTTTTTTTCGTGTTGCCATTTTGGTACTTAGATATGAGATCTAGATATACTTTTGAAGGTCTCGGAGAAGTGTAGGCATGTAATTTTATACTTGTGTGCTTTTTGGCTATCTCAGCAATGCTTAACACTCTATTTTGCTCGTTGCTCAATGTTGGTTCACCTTACAATAGCAATTTTTACTAATGCAGTGATTTCCGTGATAGTTTTATTTTGGATAAAATGGCTTATGTATTATTGGAGTCTTCAATATGTCTCCTGTTTTAGTGTCGACTATTGATGCCAATTGTCAGCTGACGTAGTTAAGTCCTGCTACCAGTCATAATTGGACCTACGTTCTATCTAAATTTTAGCATTCAACAAACCCCAGATAAATGTAAATTCTTCTCTTCGTTGCTGCTCACTCTTCCATCTTCGGTAGTCTAGGTTTTCTAGGTATTTTGTATGGTTGTTACTAGTTCGCTGCCGTGCCTCGTTTCCAGCACCAACAAGAAAATATTGCAAGTGCACTCAATATGGTACATCTGGCGATATGTAATCTATACTCCAAAGTATCCCAGACATAGTATTAGTAGTATAACGAGATTGTTAACTCCCCAAAATATGTCTACGAATTAAAACCATCAATTCGTTTGGGTAGTTATGCATGCAAGCTGCCATGTTTTGGGATCACATGTTTAGGAAGATACAGTCCGAGAATTGCATAACTTTTGACAACAAGTGCTAGAGCAGAAAAATTAGCCAACTTCCAAATAGAATTCGTGGCACAGAAGACACTAATATTTAAGGAATGTGAAGAGACAAAAAACTGCTGATTTTTGCTTTTAAAGCACATCATTCATACCTCTTTTCATTCTATAAACAAAGATCTAAACCAGATACAATGGTATACTGAATTCTTTTCTCCAGCAGTGGCCAAGAACTTAAAATAATAATGTCAGAACACGCCTAGTTATAATCAGTTAGTAAATGTACCCATAACAGAGACGGACACTATCAATTTGTTGTTCCTCCAGGGTATATCCCAGCAAAAATGGGCTCCTCCAGCAAATTCTTTCCCCTTAGATCTATCAAAGGGGAAATATCTACTACCTTATTCATTCTGGCTTCTTCAAGTTCAGGCAGTTATCTGTTGCTTGGTTAAACAACTCCTGGACCTGCTTTAGCTCCTTCTCTAAATCACCAAAATCAGCAAACTGAGTCTCAGAATAAACAAAAAATTAATAATACAAAGAGGTAAATGGAAATTTAGACCTTAGCCTAGTCAGAACAACTTCCACTATCTCAGGAAGAAAACAAGGGAAAAACAAACTCTTACCTGCAGCTTCCAGTTGTTTTTGAAGTTCTTGGCCAACTGCATCGTTCTCAGCCTACATCACATACATACATAACCGAGTAAGAATTTGGGTATAGCAAGACAAAATACTAAGCCCAAAATAGACAGATTAATCTTTATTTATCCTTCTTTATTTTTTTAGTTTAAATACTGTAAAGCTATAAGACATTGGAATTAGAGGATGTCAATATGTTAATTCCACCAATTATTCACAAAGAAGCATGTACCTGGAGTTCTGCAATTCTTTTCAATTGGGCTTCTTCACCCCCATCTGATAAAGGAAGAGCAGCAACCAACGCATCAAACTGCCCAAAAAAGGAAAAGGAAAAGGAAAAGGAAAAGGAAAAGGAAAAGGAAAAGAAAAAGAAAAAGAAAAAGAGAAGATTGTTTTAATACAATGACATTGTAGCAAAGCATACACTTTAGGATCACAATGCAAATTCATAATTGGTCTGAATTAGAGCCACACAACCCTCAAGGCTACTCTCAAGTCTCAAGTGTCAGCTGTGCAGCTTAAGTTTGATAGGATGCTAGATTAGACAACCTCTGGTTGTGAGGCCAAGAAGAAAACAAGGGAAATATAACTGTGAACTTGAACACCTTAGAACTAATCACAGGGTTGTCCATATACATTTCATAGAAGACAGCTAAAGGGCGATAAACTAGAATTCAGTTTTCCGGTTTTGACAAACAAGGTTTACCCGGTGAGACTTGGCCTAGATGTCATGGTTCCCAAACCTGAGAGGCTGAGATCAAGTTCTCAAGTTAAAATCCCTAGAGGCATGAGATCCTGTCCAGCTAGTAGTTGGAATTTGTCCGCCATTATGTGATTCAGTCAGGTTTTAATTCAAGTAGTTGGTGATGCTAATAGCATTATTGTATTTGTCGTTAAACTGAAGGACAAAAGACTAGGTCTTTGAACTCAACCACACTGGTCTCAGGAGTCAGTACTAAGGTCTTTGAACTCAACCACGCAGGTCTCAAGTCTGAACAAACAAAGACTTAATATCATCTGGTATAGAACTGCATGTACACATTAGATATGATGAGCCAAGAAACAACTTAGTGTTATCTCGTATAGAACTGTACAGACACATCATATATGATGAGCCAAGAAACATAAAGTATCCCCACGATATAATCTAAAGAGTTGACGTTTCCAAAAGTAAACATACTAGTCAAAGGAAGACAAAAAGAAACATTATTTTGTCCAAAAATGATTTTTAAAAAAAGGAATGGTAAGTGCAATTTTAATATAGCACCAAGAAGGTGCAATCAACAACATTTACAAGGAACCCAAGGATATACCTTCCTATTCTTAAAGGGATTCTACAAGTTCAATCACTTCTTCAGCCTCATTTACAACAAAAACTGTTTACACAAAAAACGAAACTAAACTAAATAGTTCATCTTGATCTTCCGAGAAAGTGAAAATTCCCCATTCTTGAAGTACATGCAGGTTATTCATATACCCTGGTCTGTGGCTTGCTCATATTAGTTGATGAATAAGCAGAAAAAGTGAAGGTATGGACTATGGAGTTTTACCTGCTTGGCAGCCTTAACAAAAGCAGCACTCATTTGTTTTGGTTGTTCTGCAACATTAGTTGAGTCTTCTGTGGGATTAGCAGGTGGAGGTTCTGGATAATTAGGTGATAGACGCACAGGAGGGGCGTCCCTTTGAAGAGTACCAAAGGTGTTGAAAGCAAGAGCTGCAATTGTATTTACTTGTTCCTGTAACTGTGATATGATATCCATCTTCCAAATCCTTCCCTAAATTGCTAACAAAAATGGTGAATTTACAGAAAAAAAATTCGAACAAAGGAATAGAAAACAGAGGAGAAGAACTTACCTTAAAACCCTAGAATTGGAGGTACGGGTCGAAGCAGCAGGGAAGAACCGAAGAAGATCCGAAAATCTGTTACAATTGTTTTAAAATTAGACCTAAAATTAACCATTATTTCAATTAAATTTAAAAAAACTCAAATACTTTTTTTTTTGTGCAAAAGCTACCCTTCAGGCCTTCACAGTTCACGACTTCAGGGAAAAACGCAACAAGGGAGAATTAATTTTGTTATATTAAAGGGTTTTAAAAATATCATTTTAAAGTCTATTCATTTTGTATGTGACGAAGAGAATTCATTTAAAAACACTCACTTGTCGCTTCACCTTGCTTCTAGTTCTAGTGTACCTTCCTTCAAGCGTTGAACATGATATTAGGTAGGATCAAAAAGTTTATTTAAATTTCTTTTTACATTTGTATTTTTTTGCTTGTTTTTATTTTAAAACTTTCAATATAAATTCTAATTTTATCATTATCAAGTGAGCGCTTTAAACAACACTATGCGTAAAATTCTAGTAGTCATTCCTTTTGTGGAAATGTGCTTAGCCATGAATGATGATAATTGATAACCCATCTCAATTAGGGGTTGGCTAGAAATGACATAAAATGCAACAAAAATAATTTAGGTTTACTACTTTCCTTTTTTTTTTTGGTAATTTAGGTTTTGAGAAGAGGCACGTGGTCAGCATACGACATCTGAGTTCAGACACCACAAAAAAAAGAACAAATAAAATTTATGTTTGGCTTTAATCCTGCTTCTTTCTATCTTCCGAAAACTTCTAAGCATCTACTATGGCTTCTTTTCTCACCAACGGAATCTCACGGTTCTGTCCTCAATCCATCACTGAGCAGCCTAAACTCCCAAAAGGGTCTAACTTTTTGCCTAATCCACCCTCCCCTAGAATCTCAAATTCAGGTAATTTCAAGATTAAAGCTGCTGATGCCAAGACAACTGTTGAAGTTCCAGGTAAAGAATCATCTTTATCAATCTCAAATGAAAACGACCCACTTCAGAAATTCTTGAAAAGAGACTATAAATGGGGTTTCAATGAAAATATTGAATCTTTTGCGCTGCCAAAAGGGCTTTCGGAGGAAACTATAAGGTTGATTTCATCAAGAAAGAATGAGCCTGAATGGATGCTTGAGTATAGATTGAAATCGTATGAGAAATTTGTTAAAATGAAAGAGCCTAAATGGTCTGATAATCAGTACCCAGAAATTGATTTTCAGAATATTTGTTATTATTCAGAACCTAAAAAGAAACCAACTTTAGATAGTCTTGATGAGGCTGACCCTGAGCTTGTTAGGTATTTTGATAAATTGGGTATTCCTTTGAATGAAAGAAATCGTTTAGCAAATGTTGCAGTTGATGCTGTTCTTGATAGTGTTTCTATTGCCACAACTCATAGGAAGACTTTAGAGAAGTCTGGTGTGATTTTTTGTTCGATTTCTGAGGCTATTAGGGAGTATCCAGATTTAGTCAGGAAGTATTTGTTTAGAGTTGTGCCCCCAGAAGACAATTTTTACGCGGCTCTTAATTCAGCTGTGTTTAGTGATGGATCATTTGTGTATATACCCAAGAACACCAAGTGTCCTATGCAAATATCTACTTATTTTAGAATAAATGCAATGGAAACTGGACAATTCGAGAGGACTTTGATTGTTGCGGATGAAGGAAGTTTTGTTGAGTATTTAGAAGGGTGTACAGCACCTTCATATGATACAAATCAGTTACATGCTGCTGTGGTGGAATTGTATTGCCATGAAGGTGCAGAGATTAAGTACTCAACCGTGCAGAATTGGTACGCTGGAGATGAGGAAGGGAGAGGAGGGATTTATAATTTCGTTACAAAGAGAGGAATTTGTGCTGGGGCTAGATCAAAGATATCATGGACACAAGTTGAGACTGGCTCAGCTATTACCTGGAAGTATCCAAGTGTTGTGTTAGAGGGTGATGAATCGGTTGGTGAATTCTATTCTGTGGCATTGACCAACAACTATCAGCAGGCAGATACAGGAACGAAGATGATACACAAGGGGAAGAATACGAGGAGTAGGATTATTTCAAAGGGTATTTCTGCAGGAAATTCTAGAAACTGTTACAGAGGACTAGTTCAGGTCTTATCAAGTGCAGAGAATGCTCGGAATTCCTCCCAGTGTGATTCAATGCTCATCGGTGATAAAGCTGCAGCCAACACTTATCCATATATTCAGGTAACTAGCTCTCAGTGAACTTTAATTTTGCTTTCTATCTCCGCATGATAACATAATTCTTGATGTAACTTTAGCTCTCTACCTTTAGAAGTACAATATTTAGTTGTGACATATGGCCTTGTTACTCTTTAGGTGGAAAACATGATCTTTCGGTGATCACAGTGTACTTCACTGTATTCTGTGGCCTCCTGATTTATGCATGATGCTGGTATCATTAAGTTTCAATCTTTAATATAAATTTTAGTTACCTGATCAAAGAAAAAAATCATTAAGTTCCAATCTTTGATGAAAATTTTATTTACCTGATCAAAAAAGGAAAATCATTAAGTTCCATTTATCTTTCTCATAGTACAGGAGCAATGTTTTTAGTTTACCACCCCTATCCAAGATCTCCCCTATTCCAATTGCAGAAAAGGAAAAGGAAAAAAGAAGGAAGGACTCCACCTTGAATTAGAATCATTCGACAAGAGCTTAGAAGAAAAGGTTCAACAAATGTACACATTGTTGTTAGTTACTTCTAAAAACAAGTCAATTAGGTGCATGCTGGGACCTTCGGCTTGGAAATATTTGAGCTGTCCGGCAGGTCAATAAATAGTCTCTCTTTCATTGGTGTCTGAGAATGTTCTCATGTAGACCATAAAACTAGTGGTTTGTATGTTACTCATGGTGAATCAAAAATGAAAAAAAAGGGGAGGGGGGAAGGGTACTGCTTACTTTCATTTGAAGTTCATTGTCATGAGAAGAGATTTTATTTTAACTTTCAATATGTCCATAGATCCTTTGTTGGATAAAAGCATCAACTGTTGTATCCCTGTGCTTGACAGTGTGGATGTGTGTTGATTTTTCTGGAGCTGAATTAAGCCTCCGTTACCGAAGATTAGTGTGTACTTGTGCATGGAGAAGGTGCAAATAGTAATTTTTATGGATGTGTTGTATGTCTTAAACAAGCAGCAAACTGCATGTCCGTCTGTTTGATAAACTTATCGCTATGCTTGGTCCAGAACTCCAGATGAAGTACATTTACTAATGAATATAGTTTAATACAGTGGCCTTTGATAATTATCCTAAATTTTGTTAACTCGAGGAAACTTAACCTTCATTAAATTTGGCATGTGATAGTTTTCTTGTAAAACATACCGCAGGAAACACTCTCCCATCCATGTGAATTTTTAGAGAAACTAGTTGCAAACTAATTTAAAAGCAGTCTATAGTCTCTAATATTCTTGATTGGATTTACCCGATGCATCCTTCTATATTTTAGGATCTCTCAGAAAGCTTCTGTAGTATCTATATATATATAGAAATAGATTAGTGCATATGGGTCAAAAGAAGACAACATTTGTTACTTTTGGTGTGGCTTTTAAGTTCTAAGTCAGATGCTACATGAATTTTGTAGTTATCCTGGTAACTACTGCTTGTGTATATATTACTCTTGTTCTACTTGGAACTCGGAATCTAATGTAACTGCGTATTTGCTCTTCTGTTTCTATATTTACATATGGCATCATTTTAACAGGCGAAGAACCCCTCTACCCGGATAGAACATGAAGCCACAACTTCAAAGATTGGTGAAGATCAGTTGTTCTACTTCCAGCAGAGAGGAATCGACTATGAGAAAGCAATGGCTGCAATGATATCTGGGTTTTGCAGAGATGTTTTCAATGAACTCCCTGATGAATTTGGTGCTGAGGTGAACCAATTAATGAGCTTGAAGCTTGAAGGGTCTGTAGGTTAATCAAAGCTGATTGCTGGTGTGGAAATTTTGGACTTTGTAGCCATTTGTTTTGTCATCTGTAAAGTTGTAATAGTATCATACCCAAACAAACTTTTGCTATTTACACTTCATGTAAATAAATAATGTGTCAAGGCATTGTCTTCTAATCCTTCTTTTATATCCATCTTAAACATGACTTCTAATTGATTGTGTTGTGCCTGAGAAAGTTCCACAATTTCAATTAAAAAATGCAAAAGGGAGAACGCTGCTTTAGAAAAGATCCATCAGTTTACGAGATAATTGTGTTGTAACAGTTTGTGTTTGACTAATCAATCTGAAAAATACTCTAACTAATATTAGAGCAGAAATTGTGTTTGGCCAAGGTCCAAATGTGTTTTTGGCTTTTTCAGCTTCTGAAGTGCTACTACAAAAATACTTATTTTTTCCTAAAAACTTAATCAAAACCTTTTCAATAGAAAAAAAAAACTAATTATTTTTTAACTTTTTAAAAACTTAATCAAAGACTATAAATAAATCAGGAGTACTACATATTTGTGCCTTCACCAGTACTTGCCTAAAAGAGTATTTAATAGGTGGAGTCCTCGATGGCAATGACATTCATTTTATTTGTCAAACCACTCATTAAGGGATTCTGTACCTTATTTTTTTTTGGAACCCCAGGATAACTCGCAGCCGCTACAATGCCTGCAGACCACACAGGGGATGTAAACCGCACTAGGCAAGCCCTATGCGACAGGCTCGACTTAGAAGGCATTGAGGGGGGATCGATCCCGGGTCATCCGTGTGGATAACCACCCTCCAAACCAACTGAGTCATCCCGAAGGACCTGTACCTTAATTATTTGCATTAGTTTTTCAAGTTCATGTCAAACTTTAAACTATGATATCCTTGTAATTATCTGATATTTAATCATTAATAATGAAATACTAATATGGAATCTGGTGAAGTAAATATTTTTATATGTAATTATTGCCAAGTCACTTGCTCACCAACTCTCCATAATTGTATTTTAAAATTATTGCTGACACAATTCCAAAATGCACCCGTATGCGACATTAGGCAGTTATATACTCCCTCGTTTCAATTTTACCAAAAGTATATTTTTACTTTCAGCATATCAAGATTAAAAAAAAGAAAAACTTATGTCTTAGACTATGTTTAACATTAATTTTTCATTCTCCAAATCATCTTTCAATAATTAAGAACTAAGACTATATATTTATTAATATGAATATATTATAATAAAACATATATTTTATTTATTATTACAGAGAATACAAAATTTATAATTTATAGAGGACAAATAGAAATGAATGTATATCCTCCATCCGGTTAGGGAATACAGTTTTTTTCTTCAAATTTTTATTTATAAAAAAGCTGTTTGGTAATACATTGTAGTCAACTTTACACTCCAACTTGAAGTTGAGGGTTTTCAATTATTATTTAAAAAAAAGGGGGGGGGGGGGGGGGGGGGGGGGGAGAGGATGAGAAAACTATCATCAACCACTATTTCAAGTAAAATACATGTCAAAATACAATTTTAAGTTTTAAATACTTTTTAATTCTAATATCATCAAATTTATGTCCAAATGTCTACTTGTCATATCATCAAATTTCCACCAGATTTTCGACCTTGTTTTAATTAACCAGATTTTTAATTTTTTTTAAAAAAATTGACTCAAAATATGTTGTCCGACAAGCATAATTGATTGACTTGCCTTTTTTAAAAGGTGAAAGGAGCAACTCTTGAATAAGTTGAAGAAACGCAGAAATTGGAGAAAAAAAGGCAGCAGACATGGTCGTTGACTCGTGAAAAAATAAAAAAACATGTTTGGGGTTGGACTTGCCCTCTCACTATATGCTGCTGATGCTAACTGTATAGTATAGTATAGTATATAGTTTTTTTAATCCAATTATTGAATTTCGCCGGTGGACACTTCCCCACTACACTTGATAATATACATAGCCTGACATTTATGTTTCTCTTTTTAATAATAATCACACAAAGACGAGAGGTCCATATTGGTTCATTCTTTGACATATCAACCTCAAAGACAATACATGATTCTGAATATTCATGACATTATTAATTAGAATGGGTGCGTTGATTATGTGCCTGCCTGTGTAGGCCGTAGTAACAAAAATATATATGTTAAATATATAAGTAAATTAAGTTACTGACATTTTCATAACAAATACTAAATTGTTTAGTGACTTTATGTGAAAATTATGTAAAATTGAGTGATTTTTTGTAGAAAAAATTAATAGTTAATTGACTTTTGGTGATATTCAAGTGATTTTTTTACATGGCATCAGGGCTTAACTCAACTCCAAAAGCTAGCTCGTGAGGAGAGGTCTGCCTGACTCAACCCAAAACTAGCTCACAAAGAGATGATTGTCCAAGTCCATATAAGGAGACCACCCGTCCATTCTTCAACCAATGTGAGACTTCTAATTAACCACTCTAACAGTTTTCAGCATAAACTTCTCTTGTTTAATTATTGATTAATTAATATTTAATTTCACCTTACTAGATCACATAATAAGTTTATTATTAGGTGTAACACAAAATGTGAGTATTTTCTTACCGGACTCAAAAACTTTAAATATTCAATACTTTTCACTCCAATTTTTTATATGGTATACAAATAAAAATGTCAATCCATATTTAAATTAATATAGGTCGACGGCCCCTTGGCAAGAAGCCAAGAACTAGTGACATACGAATTTGGTTTCAGTTTGATTTTAGAAGAATTATTTATTTAAGAAAACAACTACTAGTGTATATATATATATATATATATATATATATATATATATATATATATATATATTCTTACTTAATTAACTAGGTAATCATGGTATTTATTGCACGTAAAACGTTTCTGAATATAAATAAATGGAAAAAAAAAAAGTTACTGAATATAGCATTATTTATTCACCTATATGAGTCCACTACTATAATTATATAATGAGTTCTTTCAACCGCCTTAATTTTCTAAACCAGATGTCGCAATTTCTTGTAGACTTTTATTTACAATTATTATTTCAGATAACCATTTAATTTATTATGTTTATACATGATTCATAACGTCCTTAAAACAATATGCATGCTCGAGAACACAACTCTCCATTAGGGGTGTTAGGTGTTGCTTTCAGATAATTAATTACTCGATACTTATGTTAATGGACTATAAGTAGCAAATATTAAAAGTTTGTAAGCATTCTTTTTGGTCATAAAATTGAAATTGAAAATGAAGATGTATTTTATTATACTTTTTAGCAGGAAAGAAGAGAGTTTTTTTTTCTTTCTTTTCGATTTACCACTCAATGTCATATTAAAAATTTAATTATATTAGATCTATATCAAATAAGGTCTCATTTAAGGATGCCGCTCCCTGCTCATTTTTATTAGTATCAAACAGTCCTTAATATGCATGAACTCACCCAACAACCACTTGTGTATCACTACCATCCTCTGAAATGTGCATAGGGAAAAGGATCTTATTTATTTTTACTCAGTCTTATTGGGTTGACAAAATGGCCAATATATTCCTGCACCTCCATGATGCTCTTCCTAATTCCAGCTCAGCCATTTTTTAATTCTTTTTAAAAACACAATTATTATTTTTCAAGTTAAACTTCAAAGAAACCTTCATGACACATGCAATTGTTTTAATTTCATCACACCCTTACTTCTATCTTGACCCCACACCCCCATCCCCCCCCCCCCCAACACACACACAAAAGAAAAAACAATCTTCCCACTATATAAATATTTCCTCATTTCATCTTCACTAGCACCTCTCTACAATATAATTTTCTCTACACCCTTGAGAAAATAAATAAATAAATACTTCATCATGAATAGTCTTATGAGTAAACAACAATATTATGGTTACTCAAAGATGGAAATTGATGACCCTGAAGAGATGCAACATAGAAAAGCACAATTCTTGATTTACAAGTCATTAAAGAAATCAGATTCTATTAGAAAACAACCATGGCTAAAAGTGAGAATCTGTAAGTTGAAGATCAAGATTGGAAGAAGATTAAAGAGGTTTAGAAAGAGCATATTGTTGACATTTTCTGTTACTAGAGGTGGAGTTTACAAACAATTTATGTCACAATTGAAATCTTGGAAAGGTTTGCTTAAGAGTAGAGAGACTATGGTCAGTACTACTACTACTCTTCAACCAATGTTCACTTGAAGTTTTCGTTACGAAACAAAGTTGAGATCGGCTGTATGAATCTCTATGGAAAAAAAATGAATGAGAAAAAGAAACAAAAGAAGGAGCAGAGCTTTTTTATTTTTTATTTTTTTTGGCTTATGTTTTGTTCACAAGAGAATGGTGTGACATGATTATACACATATAATATAAAAAATACAGGGTTTCACCCTTTCTGAAACTAATGATTTTCAATACAATTTTCCTCATGTTATTTTTGGAAATTTAATTCCATTAGTTTTGCCCTGTTCTGTTGATTTTTAAGTTAGAATTGAAGTTTAATACGTCAAACTAGTTCATCAACAATAATTTCATCATAGTTCAAATACAAGGTTAATACTAGAATTTGAAATTTATGAGTTCTGATTAGTGATTTTACAATGAAATATTTATACATATTTAATGAATTTCCTAATATAAAGTTTGTCCAAATCCGTACCTGATACTTTAGTTTCACTCTTCTTCCTACCAAATTAAAGAAACAGCAGTGGTCTGTTTTTTTTTTTCCCTTACCCCACCAATGGGTTGGCCAGACCATTTTTGGGGCCTTCTAATTTGATTTCCTTAATTAGGTAAATAAATTTTGGGGCTTGTTGAACATTTCATTGTAAGTAACATAATCCGTTGGTGCCTTTTGTTTGTTAATTTGTCCCACAAGCTTTAGCCCTTTTTTTTCTTTTCATGTTTGTTGTATTTGGTAGGAACATTGAGCCAATTAGTTGGTTCTTTTTTTTTTTTTCTTCTTTAAAACAAGACTATTAAACCATATAAGTTCACCAGTAAATTGACATTTTTCTAGCTATTTCGTGCCGTGACAGTAAAGGTTTGTGTAATATTGACTTTTTTTGAATAGCTCTAGTAGTATAGCTAAAGTTGAAACAAGAACATGGCTTCCATGATTAGTTTCAACTTGTGAAAACACATGTACCTATTCTCCAAAGCTATTTTTATTTTATTTTAACATCACATTTGGCCTTGAGATGAATTGAAGGGGGGGAAAGCTTGAAATTTTGGTGATGAATTGAAGGAGGGGAAAGCTTGACATTTTGGTTAGTATAATGATACACGTTTGTACCAAAAATGAAAAGTGTAACATGCTAAAACATCATGCGTTGAAAGAGAAATAGAAGCAAAACAAAGCATTATTAGTAAATGTGGAGCATATTATTACTCCCAGTGGGTGAGGAATGAGGATTATCCAAGTCCATATAAGTCAATTGATTAGTCTCAAGTGTTCGGGTCAATCTTCAATATTTTATCCGATATCTATGACATTTAACTGATATAGATATATCCAGTAATTTTATTCGCCTATATTTTTAATCAAATAAAAAAATCACCTCACTCTTTTAATCCAATTAATTAGTTTAGTTATGTCACAGTTGTGGTATTATATTTATATCACTTTCAATCCTGGATAGAATATCAAGATGCCCTTTTCTCATAAATGTTAAATTTGAAATGAAAATTTATTCAAACATATCTCGTGTAAAACCAAACATATGATTTAAATTATACCAGTATACTCCTTTATTAGCTCAAAGAATTAAATACTTATTAATAAAAATATATCTACTAAATAATTTCATTACTCATATTATAATCTCAATATAACTTGTTTACTAACCAAACGAGTGTTACACCTTGGCCTAACTTATCGATGGGACTTTGAAGACCTCTTTCATTTGCATAATTAACATGAACAACGTGGGCATCCAAGAAAGTTGATAGATCAACTTCCACAGTTCACACTAGCAGTAGCCAATATGACCAAAAAGCTGCAAGGGCAACAAACCTTCCAGCTAAGTTTTTGGCCTTTCATGAGTGTTCCTCTTCCAACACATTTGGGGCAGGGATTGTCCCCTCCACGCTCACTGTCCACGATTAAATTAGGATCATGCATTATACGGCTTATTCGAGGTGATGCTTTCAATAAAAAAAAAAATTTATATCCAATACTCAAATTCAAAATCTCAGATTAAAGATGAAACAATTTCATCACCGTATTACAAGCCATGTTGGTATGTCCCCTCCTACATTAATTTTGGCCTAGTGGGTACAGCCGTACACATTTCTCATTATTTACCTACCCCTTACACATTTATTTCTATCAAACCCCATTAATACTACTCTCTTTAGTTTTTAAAAAAAAATACTACAGCCTTTGCCAAAACTATCCATAATCCATGTTCTAAAATTCTCCGTCATGTGCATAAATAAATGATGAGAAATAATTAATTAAACCAACTTTTATTTCCCCCTTAACTAAAATCATGTGCCACATGGGTTTAATTGGTTTTAATATTAATGTTAAAACTGGCACCGAATCGTTTAAGAATTTTGTATTTTCTTTCTTGATTTGTTGAATTGTTTCTCTCATTTTGAACCCAACTAACAGCTTCCTAGCACTCCATGAGTTGTGAGTTGTTACAGTATTGTAGGCTGCTTCATCAATTTACTCGTCGTTTATTTTAATTGGACTTCACACTAACTAAGCATTTAATGATTAGGGAATATTAAATGGACCGACTGGTCAAGTAGTTTGAGACTATTTACTCAGTTAATAAACCGATTACGATCACTAGTGATATTGGAATGAGACTGTTTCATTCTTAATCAGATATTTCAAGTTAAGTTTGAAAATAAAATAAAATTTGTTTGAAGCACCACTCCCCAATAGGCCATGCAGTGCGATCTACACGATCAAGTATCAACTATCACAATTTATTAGGATCAAGCCGATGTATGCCCTAACTGACTACTTTATGTTTCTAGCCCTATAATTCTCATTGGGCCGCTTAGATTCGTAACCCATAATTCTTCCAATGGGCTTTAGCTTATCAATGCCTTTCTTGGGTGACTGCTATGGACATATTATCTATTTAAGGCTTAATATTATAGCCTTTAGATGTACTTTTTTTAATATTATTACTTATATCAGTTTAATTACAAGTATTAACAAATTAGTTTTAATTTATAATTTAATTTATTTTTATTTTATTAATTAGTTATTATTTTTATAATTACATTATAATTAATAAGTAAGAGAAATAACATTAATATTAGAGAATCAATTGTCATTATCTCTTACACCATTTTAGGGATAACATTAATATTAGAGAATCAATTGTCATTATCTCTTATACCATTTTAGGGATTTTTTTCTAAATTTCACACAGCAACCCCACCTTCCTCTTTTACCCACACGCAAACCCCACACCCCCAACCCCACGTTTCTCTTTTACAGAGAACAAACTTTTTCTCTCTCACCATCTTCAATGTTCGTCTTCTTCATTCAAAAAGAAAATCAATAGAACTCTTCCACATTTATATGATTTAATGGTGGAATGAGATCTGCACACGAAGAATGTTGAAATTCCTGCAAATGTGGTTCCTCTCAGTCGAAGGATCAAAAAGAGAAAAAAAAACGAAGCAAAGAAAAGGGTGAGTCCGGCAAATCAAAAGGAAAAGAAGAGGAAAGAGAAAATTGAAGAAACCCCTTTTGATTCGAATTATGATTTTGTTAGTGAAATAAAAAGGAAAAAAACAAAAAAAAAATGTAGAAGTTGCTCAATCTTCAAAACCATCAACAACAAGAACAACAAAAAATAAGGAATTAGAAATCTCAGTATCCAAAAAAGGCAAAAAAATTGTTAGGGTAAGTATTATATTTAATTTATTTACATATTATTCAAATTAGTGATTTTTTTGCTAAAAATATCACATTATGCTTATTGTTGTTTCGAAACTTTTGTTTGGGTGAAACTTGTACGAAATGTGAATAATATTTGTATGAATCTGACTTTAATAGATGATTTTGGGATATTATATGAAATGTGATATAATATTGGTATGGACATTGGTATGATATCAGTAGCCCAATTGTATGGATTGTTAAATTACTCTGTTTTGTATGAATTACGACTAATATTGATATGAAATTGGGATTTTTTTTCTAATAGGAAGGTTTCTTTTTCAATTTATTCATTAATGTATTTAAATTTTTAACATTGGTATGAAAGTGGTATAAAATGATTTTTCTTCAGTTGTACACATGTCTACTTGCTGAATACATCAGTAATGAAGTTTTTGATATGCGTTCTGTTGATATCAATGCAAAGTACCATCGTCAAAGGTATGCCACAATCATATGGCATTATCGAAAAGCAAAGAATGATGATGGCGCGATCAGTGAGAGTGAAGTAACTGGCACTGTTGCTAGCAAATTGGTGGACCCCGCATAGCAAAAGAACATGTTCCGGATACCTGCAATTATCCCACACCAAGACCACGGAGATCAAATTTGAGATAGTTGCTTGCACCTTAGACTTTTTAGAATTACAAGTTTTTTAAAACTTTTGGACTATATTTTTGTGTTTGTTACAACTTTAAGTATTTGATATATATAATATCCACTGTTTTTTTCCAAAAAGATATATACCAACTACATATGAATTATAGATTAACTATTGTAATCGCAAGATACTAGTTATATACAAACTGCATTCCAAATGGATACACCATTCTAAAGATAAATTACACATTGACTATAATAATTCTCGGGATAACAATTATATACAAAATGCATACAAATTGGATTCAACATTTAGAGTTTATGATTTTACAATGTCTTATTAACTAGAAAGAAATCACACTACTAATTTAGAGTTCATGAACTAACTCTGACTTATAATTGGTATCCAAACTATACGCCTTTGGCATCCAAATTCATATTCTAACACAAAAAAATAAAAAAATAAAAAATGAATGAAGTTGGTATCCAACATGTATAAACGATTATGCCAATGTAAAATAGTGATAATTGTATTTTGTAACAACCTCAATTACATTTTTGTTTTACATTTTTTCATCCTGGACAATTTACAACCTAATTGTAAATTATATTGTCTTAACAAGCGTGGATTAAGTATTTTTAAAAATGTATAAAATGGATAAAATAAGACATTTTAATTTATTTTAACAGATTAGAGTGAATTAAGGAAAACAAATATTCCTAATTAGTTTGAATATCCTAAATTTATGCTAATTAATAATTATCATCAATCAATTCAAATTTAATTAATGCACCTATTTCCGTTTTTTTATTTTTTTCTTCAAAGTCGATTTATTTTCCTTTTTTATCTTTTTTTTTTCAAAACAATTTTTTACAATTAATTAAAAAAACATTTTTTTTTAATAAAATGTTATAACCTGATATTTTTTATTGTTACAACTTGAAAGTTTTATTTTACTGCTATAATGTGAAAATATTAGTCTAATAAATGTCATATATGAAAGATCACTTTTTTCTAATAATATTTATTTTATTTTTACACATAACATTTTAAAGATCACTTTTTTCTATTGTAAATAGTTAGGGATCTTACTTGCTCAATTTTTTCTAGTTTTCTATCTCAACAAATTGCAAAATGAGCAGTTTGATATTTTTTTCTATTAATGAAGTGCTTTTTCTGCATAAAGTGGAGGAGAAGTCCACTCAAATTGTAGTGATCATAAGACCAAAAAGACCATCATTTTAGCTTTGAATATGCGCAAAAAGATGTGAATTCTATCACTCTTTTAGTAAGATTGTGATATTAGAATAATTTATGTAATGCAAGGTTAGATCTATAATTTGTAATTAAAGTTTGACATATACATTAAATAATAAGATTTGTTAGTTGGAAAGAATTACTTCTCACAATAACAATATCTAAAATTAGTTAGATTCCACAATTTAAAATAAAAAGAATAAGTAACTTGTCAAGTTGTCAATCTAAACAATATTTTAATTAACATTTCCCAAGGATAGAAGGGATTAAACCACCTCTAACAATAGGTGATTTACGCAATTCACCATACTATCAACAACTAATTTTTTAGATTTGAATTACGTTATCATATATCAATAAAATATTCTTTAATTTTACTAGATAAATTAAATTAGATTAAAAATTAATTTTTAATTTTCAGAAAACACATTTTCTAAGACAATCATATTTATTTTTATACTTCTTAGTTTTTCATTTTCACCTTTGACTTTCCACTTGAGAAAAGGGGGGAAAAACGACAAAAAAGAAGAAGGGGTAAAATAAAATAAAGATTACGACAAAGGGAATGAGATTTTTGATTTTTATTTTGGGTTTAAAAAGGAGAATAATTAATACTTGTAAGTTGTAACTCAAATACAAAATGAATATGAAAGGTTGATATACATTGTTTCTTTTTACCAAAGTTATTTCCGAAAATAAAAATGTGGGAGTGAAAAGCGTAATGTGTAGACAACGAAGAAAGGAATATATTTTCAAAAAATCCGCATTCTTTCATCTAAACTAATAACAAGCTATTCGGAGACTTTCACTTTTTTTTTTTTTTTTTAAATTTCATCCATAGAAGACCACCATTTTCTCCATTGTTAGGGTTTCCTCTGTTTCTTCTCTCAAATCAGGTACCTTCATTTCATAGTTTTCCAACATTCTTAACTTCCGTATCCATGTTATGATTTGAAATTACCAAGTCTAACAAGTTAATACGTATTATATTTGCTGATTTTCTTTTTATTTGGTTGCTCGATTGATTTTCAGCTTCAAATGCTTTGTTTATTGATGGAATCGATGTAATTTTGGTGAATTTCACGTTGAATTTGGTTTATTGTTATTTTTTGATTTTTTTTCCAGGTTTGATTGGTCTACTTTGGAAAAATGTGTCGTGGTATGTGATGATTTAGAGATAGGTATTAGGTGCTGGCTCGATTTGTGGATAGAGCTTTGTTGTTTGTGGTTGGAATTTTGGAAGGTTGTATAGCTAAGTTTTGCTGGAAATGAGTGTAATTGGGTTTGATGTGGGAAATGAGAACTGTGTTATAGGAGTTGCAAAGCAACGAGGAATTGATGTAATATTAAATGATGAATCGAATCGAGAGACACCAGCAGTGGTGTCGTTTGGTGATAAACAAAGGTTCATTGGTGCGGCTGGAGCTGCATCGGCTACTATGAACCCGAAATCAACTATTTCACAGGTAAAGAGGTTGATTGGTAGGAAATATAGGGAGCCTGCTGTTCAGAAGGACATGAAATTGCTTCCGTTTGCGACCTCTGAGGGACAGGATGGTGGCATTTTGATTAATTTGCACTACATGGATGAGAAGCAGAGTTTCACTCCTGTTCAAATTATGGCGATGCTATTTGCACATTTGAAGCAAATTGCTGAGAAGAATCTTGAAACGGATGTTTCAGATTGTGTTATTGGCATACCTTCGTACTTCACAGATTTACAGAGACGTGCTTATTTGTATGCAGCAGAAATCGCTGGGTTGAAGCCATTGCGATTGATGCATGATGGCACTGCAACTGCACTGGGTTATGGTATATACAAGACTGATTTTTCAGCTGGGGGTCCAACAAATGTTGTGTTTGTTGATGTTGGTCATTGTGATACTCAAGTTGTTGTAGCGTCATTTGAACCTGGTCATATGAAGATATTGTCTCATGCTTTTGATAGCGACTTGGGCGGGAGAGACTTTGATGAAGTTTTATTCAGACATTTTGCTGCAAATTTCAAGGAACAGTACAATATTGATGTTTATTCAAATGCTCGGGCTTCTATAAGATTGAGGGCTGCATGTGAGAAACTGAAGAAAGTTTTAAGTGCAAATCCAGAGGCTCCACTTAATATTGAGTGCTTAATGGATGAGAAAGATGTAAAAGGTTTCATCAAAAGAGAGGACTTTGAGAAGCTTTCATCAGATTTGTTGGAGAAGATAAGCATTCCTTGTCGTAAAGCTTTACTTGATTCTGGTTTGACTGCTGAAAGGATTCATACTCTTGAGCTTGTAGGATCAGGCTCTCGAATTCCAGCTATGGGAAGAATTTTAAATTCTGTTTTCAGAAAAGAACCGGGGAGGACAATAAATGCTAGTGAGTGTGTTGCACGTGGATGTGCTCTTCAATGTGCGATGCTCAGCCCTATATTTCGTGTTAGAGAGTACGAGGTTTGTGATGTGAACTACTACAGTAATACTTGTGATCAATATGGCTGTGAATTTCTTTCTATTTCTTAGTCCTATTTTCATTTAATTTACCAAAATTAGATTCAAAGTCCAATATGGATAGGTTTATTCCTTCTTCTATGGGGTGTTTAGTTTTAGTGCCCGAGATACAAGGCCTTCTATGCTCTCATTGGCTGGTTTTACTTTACTTTCTCAATTATTGTGAATATGGTTATGATGTTAAATGACTCAAGTTTTTCTCTCTTTTTCCTCTCTTTGTTTTTCAATTTACTTCTCTTTTTATCGTGAGTTTGAAGTTCTATGATGTAAAAACTCTATTTGTAAAAACAATCTCTTCTATGGCTATAGACCATTCTAGAATATTCGTTGCTGAAATAGAATTCCTGCAGTTAATAGAACAAATATCAGAAAAACAACCTCGAGTAATGAATGAAAACATGAATAAATGAAAAGTTCATTAGACTAAAAGACCATGGAGAAATTAAGTGACTTTACTATTGAAATGGCCACTTCAGCAGATGAAGATCATGATGCTAATAAACTACTTCAGAAGACATGAAGCATTGCAAAATTCATTAGACTTCGAAGACCATGGAGAAATTAAGAAACTTTTCTATTGCAATGACCACTCCACCAGATCATGATGCTAATACACTACTTTAGAAAGCCCAAATATTACTCCGGGGAGCAACATAGTTGAGTGTTAAAAGATGTATAAAATCAAAAGAAATAATTTATTGAGTTATGAGAACCGTACATGTTAATAATTGATAAATCAGAGTTTGCAATATTCATCGTGGCAGAGAGCATTCTAGAGAGATTAAATTGCATGAAATGAGGACATGACCTAGCAAATTTTTTTGACTTGGTCATTCTTTCGAAGTTGGAGCCAGGCAGGTTGACCACAGAAGTCTTTGAAAAGGAAAAATGAATAGCTAGATCAACCATATGAGCGAAACCTGTTGATATCGAAATAATAGACTACACTCTTTACTATGTGTTAACCCTCTTTTACTTCACTACAATCATTCTGTTGCTAATTTTAGTGTTTCTTTCTTGTCATAAACTAGAAGTACATTTGAAAGAAGTACAAAGAGGATTTTTCGGGTAGGGGCAAGGCTGCTCATGTTGCTGTTGTTGTACAAACATGAGAAAGAATTATTGTGCGTTGGGATAGCTTAGTACATCTGTGTCAAAATTATGCCTTTTACAGTTTTACTGCTTAAATAGTTGGCATGCACCCAAAGCCTAAAATTTATCTCACAACCACTAACTTGAAAAGAAACAATACAAAACAATGTTTTTGTGAGCTTAACTGATCTATTCTTGTAAAGCTTGCATCTTCTTGATGCCTTTAAATGAATCTACTTCATAAAAAAAAAAAAAAACACTACAAAACAATGTCCAGAGGATAATAGGAACAGAACATAAGTATACCAAGTCCTAACTCTGGCATGAACATTGTTTAGTGCATGACGTTTTATTGAGGTGTGGTTGTTGTTTTCATCATTATATTGAGTTCGAAAATCTTTTATTTGCAGATTCAGGATTCATTTCCTTTCTCCATTGGGTTTGCATCCGATGAGGGCCCAGTTTGCACCCTATCAAATGGCGTATTGTTTCCAAAGGGCCATAGTTTTCCGAGCATGAAAGTGCTCACATTGCAAAGGAGCAACAGTTTCCACTTGGAAGCATTCTACACTAACCAGAATGAGTTGCCACCTGGTGTATCCGATAAAATAAGCAAATCTACGGTACAGTTCATTTGTCCCTTTTAACTAATATGAGAACTTCTATCCTCAAGTTTTGTTTGGGATTTCTAGATGTATTATATCACATTTGATCTAATTTTCTTGATTATGTTAGGAATGATTCTTGATAATTGGATTACTCTAACTAGTCATAACTAAAGTTTTAGTTGTTGAGATTACGACTTAAGATCTCTACGCATTTGAGTTTGTCGTAGCCCATGGAACCACCTTTGAGAACTTACTACAGCATACAGTTGTATCATTTGTCACATACTTGTTCTTCTAACCCAACTAGTTGCCCACTTTTCTTTTTGGCTTGTTTCCAGTAATCCATCCCTTGAAAGAGAAGTTTTCTCTTGATGGATATCTCAATTTGTCTGTATATCATATTTCCGAAAAGGTAAGTAGACATCAAAAGAGAAGGAAAAATTCAATAAGTCAACTATGTCTACAGGGAGTATTAGATATTGTACTATTTCATTGTATGTTTAAATAGCTACATGCACTACCCAATAGCTTTGCATATTTTATGTTGCAAAATCTTGGTGATCTTCTCTATCGAATAAGCCCGCTTGAGAAGGTCCTCCCTGAACCACTCCCAGTAGCAGTTTTACCTTCCAACGTACAACAACATACCCAGTGTAATCTCACGAGTGGGGTCTGGCAGGGTAATGTGTACACAGATTGTTTCTGGTAGACTTTTGCCCTCCAATGTGTGCCCTATAAATAGGACAGAAAAAATTGAACTTAATATCTCTGCTATATTTGGGCAATCTATGGTATAACACTAGACCACATGTGTTCATAGCTAATGTACATCAACCAATTTTGAGATTCAAGATTTTCAAAACTAGACATTGCTGGTGAGACACTACGTAAACCTCTGATCTGTTGCACAGTTTGGACTGCTACTTCAGTCTTTTTCATTGCAGATGAGCTACAGAGTCAACGATAATTTTCTGGGTTTCAATTTCTCCTGTTTACTTGAAAGGAACTTTCATATCTGCTGTTATTATCTAAGTATCATGCATGAGAAGGTAAAGAAAAAAGAGATGTCATTGGTATGAAGGAAATATAATTTTGATAACCTTTACTGTGACTGAATATCTGCAGCTGTGATGATTTATCATTAAACGAGAAAAAAATTATCTTTTGATATTTTGGAGGATTAAGTTCTGGTAGTACATTCACTTTTCTAATTGGTTGAATAATATATAGTTGCTCAAATACCAGAAAATGTTGTATCATGATTTATTATGCAAACAAACGTATGTGTACATCTGTCCAAGAATGACTTTTGTATCCCAGAAAAAAACACATTTAGGTGGTTTCTGTGACATTAAAGAAAAGTGCAGTAAATTGGAAATCATAATTTTGATGGAATATTGTGAGCAGTGTTTAAATTAACATGGTATTGAGGGACGATGCAAAAGGATGTATTGGTGTTAATTGTAGCAGTGATGCAACCTCCCTATTTTCTTAAATATTTGGCTTTTGTAAGTTTCACTATTAACTCTTTGACCATGAGCGTTATTGGTTTACTACCTTCAAATATTATACTTATCCTATAATTGAAATATGTTCTCAAGGCCTATTGTTCTGCCCTTGCAATTTCGTGGGCTCACAATGAAAACTTGTGAAACACCCTTTTCTGCCAAAATGTTCATAAAATTTATTACTGTACATTATAAAAAGTGATAAAGTTGCGAAACACCCTTTTTGGTTGCCCTTATATACCCTTTCAAATATCAGTTAGATTCTCTCGTTGTCTAACTTGGATAGTTTCAAGGTTTAAAATAAGAGAAGGGAAGTGGCATTCAGGGTTTTAGATAAGGTCATTTGGGCCTTTTGCTTTCAGGAAAGTTTCTGGACGTCTGAGAGACTGTCTAATACCGAGTTCTTATTGATTTTTGTTAGTGTTACATGAGAACTGGCAAGTTACAGTCAATGTTTGTGATAGTCTTTTAAGCATGCTAAGAAAATGCTCTTGGGTCTAACTCGTTCCCAAAGATAGCTCATGAGGTGAGGATTATTTTTGATTCTTATGGTGAGGACTGCCTAAAGCCATATAATGAGACAACCAGTTCTCTCAACCAATGTGGGATGCCTTAAAGTCCCTTTGCACACTGTCTTGGACATTTGGAGCGTGATCAACATAATATAGGGGTCCAACACTAGGTAAACCAGGAGTAGAGATGAGTCTATACCAGGTTGAATTGTGTGACCTTATTGTTTAAAAGCTTAAGTTGTTTAGGAAAACATATTTTTAGTTATTTAGTTATATTATTTTTCTACACAGAAAAAACAACAATAACAAAAGAAAAGAGACCATAATTGTTATAAAGGTTTCAAAATTTTCAATTGAAGGACAGGAAGATGGCTTTCCGCTAGCCTATTTCCCTGAAAGCACACTAACGTGTTGCATGTTAAATGTTATTCTCATGTTTGTAAATGATCAAAGGACGCCTTTTATTTGGTCTTATTATGCTGTCAAGCATCTACCGGGATCTAATCTTATGCTGTAAAAGGAGTTATCCAATGTCTGTGTCTTTTTGAATCTCTCTGGTCGGTGAGTCTAGAAGTTGAGGATATTTGTAGCATTAACTTTATTTCTTTCCTTGCTTTAGAAGGCAGGTTATCCACCTTCTGCTTCCTTGCTGAATCTCAATGTGCAACAGTTTGAGGAGAGTGCTAAAATAATTTAATTTCAGCAGTTCTAGAAACTCGATTTAATGCCAGAGATATGCCGTTGCTAAGTGTCTTAAGAATTTGAAATTAATGCTCTCATCTTTAATACCAAGTTGACTCCATCAATTTGTCAGTTAATCTCACTCTGTACTTCTTTCTTTTTTCAGATTGGCCCATTCCAGGTTCCTCATTCTGAAAAAGCAAAGGTCAAAGTCAAAATTCAATTAAACCTCCATGGTGTTGTTACAGTAGAATCGGCCTGGGTAAGTGCCAATTTTCATAGTATGGAAATTCATCACTGCATTTTGTCATCCCTTCAGCTGATCAAACTTACTTGAAGATGTAACCCAATGTTGTTACTGCATTTTGTCATCTCTTCAGCTGATCAAAGATCAATCAAGTCATTCTACGTCAGAAAATAATATTGATACTCATGCAGAAAATATGGAGGTAAGCACTCATGAAGCTTCTGGTGTCATGCATAGTACTGATGATAGTTACTCTGCACATTTTGCTGTATGATTACTGATTAGTTAGAACTTATAGTATCTTCTGGTACTTCTTGAAATCACTGCTTAATTTGCGTCCTTTTTTGGGTTCTGTTTGGACCTCAGTTTTAAGACTTAAGAGGACTGGTGGTTTTCTTCTTGTTGTTTGTTGGGCACTCAAAGTTACTAGTTCCTTCTCTCTAAAAAGAATGACACAATTACTATTTGGGACTTGAGCATTTCTTTCTTTTGTTACAATTTTGTCAAACATTTAAAATATTTTTTAACTATAAAAATTGTAGATCATAATACTATTTATGTACTTTTTAAATATATAATTTTATTTAAAAGAGATTAATCTTGCACTTTGTCCCATGGAGATTGTTGGTTGAGTTGTTAAGGCATAAGAGTAACAACCTGAATATTCTAGATTCGGATTCAAGCTGTAACACTCAACATGAGCCCATCTGTTCTAGCCTGTGTGAGCACTGAGCAGGACTACCCTACAATTATGCTTGTAGGCTATCATAGGTTGTTCTGTGATTTAGTCGAGGTGTGAAGCTGGTTTCAGCACCATCGTCAGAAGTAGCGTATAAAAGATAGATTCATCTTGTTCTTTGTTTTTCCTAGCCAAACGAAGTAGTCCTCCTCATCATGCTCTGCTGATGAGTTTTGACGTGAATATAAAGTTACCTTTATCAAAAAAAAGTAGTCCTCCTCTAGGACGTTAGGCTTGTGTGACTTCAAATGGTCGACAACAATCAGGACCCAGGGAACAAATCCTCAAAGATAGCAACAAGTGGCTCGATCAACCTCAGTCTAATACCTGACTATACTTCTATACTTGAATTTGCTAAAGAATCTTTAGATAATTGGTAGAAAATTTTGAAGAAACCATATAGCCGTAGACCTAAATAAATTAATAAATAAAGCATCACCTCTCTAATTGCTTAAGCTTTTAAATGAGGCGGTTTGCATAATTCAACATGCCATTAGAGCAGGCTGAAATCATAGTATCATACATTGGAGTCGCACTGCCACCCCTTAAGGAAAATATTTCCATGTGCTCGACTCACATAAAAGAATCAGATCTGCATGTGAGGTGGCGTGTTGTAGACCTAAATAAACTAATAAATAAAACCATCCTTTTAAACTTTTAGATTAGATAGTCATATAACTCAAAGAATAGCACTTCGTATTCAAAATAATTAATATAAACTAGTATATAGTTGTTAGTTTGTCTCTTTGGAGGTTGTAGACTTTTCTGTTAAAAGAAAGAGTCCTCAAGATTGGATGGGCTAAGTTAAGATTTAGAATGGAACGGAGGACTAGGTGGATGGGGGTGGTAGGTATCTGAAAGTTGTGCGATAACCTTATTATTTTTTTCAGAAAATATTTAATGAAGACCATAACTCAATTTGTTTTACTCAAAGTTTGTCAGAAAATAACCAGGCCTAAAATTGAAATAAATCAAAGTATCTGTATCAAGGTAAGTATTATTAAAAGACACTGATACCAAGTAGGAAACGTTCCTAACTCAGAGACTGTTTTAGAAAGGCTCTATCAAGAAATAAGATCCCCAAAGGTCGCATACTTATAAATTTGAAGTCATTAGTGCTAGTAGAGTATATGTTTTTGTGATTCGTTCAACAAGATACAAGATGCTGATCAATTTAAGTGCTCTTCTTGACATTTTTATATTTTTGGGCAATACATACAATTTTTTTTTTTACTTTCTCAAAAAAACAAAAAACTTTTAAAAAACAATACAATTTTTTTTAACGAAGATAATGATTTTCAAATATAAAAACAAAAGGATTCAGGCTAGTGCATTTTGAAAAATATATATAGTTATTTTGATGATTGACCATCGTACTCAATCAGTAACCATGTTTTAGATAGAGGTTTTGAACTTTTATGACTGAATTATTTACACAGTACACACTTTGTTTTTACTTTTTGTCACGGTAGCTTGACAGATTCTGTTTTTAAATTATTTAGAACTAAGGGATCAGTGTGGTTCATGTTGCTTCTTCTCATCTCTAGTAATTAAATGGGCTTGGACTTTGAACAACTAGGCAAGATTAATGATGGAGTGGAAAAAGTTTCCGAGAGCTTTTGTGCTGGTCCGGAAGACCATGGAGGAATCATGTATGGAATCTGCATTTATGGAAGTGGTGAAACTGCATATTCACTCCTTCTCTTTCTTATTGATGTTGCAGTGTTGCCATTACTTTAGTTAGGGCATACTCTAGGGTAATTGATTATTTATTTTCCTTGAATATACTTATCCGATGTCAGCTGATTATAACTTGGTCATAAACTAGGACCCTACACTAGGACATCAATGAGTTGTTATTCCATTTGTGTGCTATTGTTCTTTGGTTAAAAGCCTTTTGCCTATTTCAAATGTGTACTTGGCTACTTGTGAATGGAATCCTGTGGTTCTTTATGCAGGGAGATGATATAAGGAAAAGTAAGGCCGTTAAGAGACAGGATATTCCTGTCAGTGAAAGTGTTGATGGTGGAATGACCCTCGTGGAGCTATCCCAAGCTCAGGAAAAGGAATGCCAGTTAGCTGAGCAAGACATAAAGGTGGAGCGAACTAAAGACAAGAAAAACACCCTGGAGGCATACGTCTATGAAACTCGTAATAAGGTATGACAATTTTAATTCTCATAATTGTCTTTGCTTGAAAGACTTCAATTCAACTGATTTGTTTCACACTTTTAAGTTAAGAATACATCTTTTGAGGATATAACATTTTAATCTTTAAAATATAAAATTTCAAACTGAAGCAGAAGGTTTAGGAGTGATGAATGCATCAATGTGAAATTTTGCTTTCTCATTATCCTTTCCTTTACAAGTCACGTTCTTTCAGGTTTCGGTGGACTGTTGAATTTGGCAGTATCACTTGCATTTTTAAGTCGTCCTTCTGAGTAATTTTGTTTTGCAAATACCACTATGTGACACTCATAACTTTTAAACGCATGTTGGAGTTGATAGTACTTCTTTATCATTATTTGGTACCTTGTCATTTTGTTACGGAAGTTTGTGTCCTTTTCCAGATAGTTTCAAATACACCATTTCTTAAATTTTGGTTTTGGTTTTGGTTTAGTTATTGTTATCAGTATCTGCCCCATTTCCTTTACTTTATGCATCTATTTGAATAGCTTTTGAATACCTACCGGAGCTTTGCTACGGATTCGGAGAGGGAGGGTATCTCTTGTAATCTACAACAGACTGAAGAATGGCTCTATGAAGATGGAGATGATGAGTCTGAACAGGTTTATGCAGAGAAGCTAGAGGATCTTAAAAAGGTTCTTGTCATTTGGTATTAGTTGCAGAATTTAGTTTTTCTTTTCCAATGCTTATTTTGAAAGTGACGCAATCAACCTTATGTTATTAGATGGTGGACCCTGTGGAGCATCGATATAAGGAAGAAGAGGCGCGGGCACAAGCAACACGGCATCTATTAAACACCATTGTGGAACATCGAATGGCTGCAGGATCACTTCCAGCCAGTGAGAAAGAAGCTGTATGACCTTGTCTATATATAACATGCTACAGGTCCTTGTGACATTGTGATTAACCTGAAATTTTTTCTTTGCAGGTCATTAATGAATGCCATAAAGCAGAGCAGTGGCTTCGAGATAAATCCCACCAGCAGGAGACATTGCCCAGAAGTGCTGATCCAGTATTGTGGTCTACTGAAATCAAGAGAAAGACTGAGGCTTTTGAAGCGTATGTTCGTCATCTTAAAAACCTGCCTAATTAACATGAATCTTGTTTCCCCACACGGTTGTTAGACATCTTATGGTTGCATGTTTTCTGTACTTCACTCACCCACAAAATTAGATTTTTGCACTGTCTACAAAATTATACAAGAACTACTAAGTCTGAATCCCTTCAACATCCATTTCAATCCCTAAAGAACTAGATGCGAGTGACTTTTGAATTTATCTCTAATTTCGGTGTAAAAACACTCAACCAAAATTCCTGTTAGTAGTTTTACATGATAAAGGTTGTAATCGTAGATATGTGTGTGCGTGTGAGTATTACATAGGTATACACACCCATCCACACACACGTATATAATTCCACATGTTTTTCAGACTTAGAGAACATATTCCTCATTTTAAACTGCCTACACTTACACATACACATAGAAGAGGCATCACTTCCCTGAAAGCAAAGCAATTCTAGCCTTACTCCTTAACAAAGTAGTTAGAATTTACTACTGATTGGTTATTGAATTATGGTTAAGACCAAAATTAGAAGATCCTAATAAGTGTCTCTTGAGAGAACTGCAGCTTATTAGTTTTGCTGCATCTCGTGTTTTCGAGCATCAACTTTTTCTTTGCCTGATGGGCAACAATTTTGTGTAACACATTTCAGGATGTGTAAGCATGTAATGAGGCACAAGTCATCTCCCCAAAGACTGAGGATGGCTCAGGTTCAAACCCCAGAAATAAAAGGGAAGATGGGATGGATGTAGATTAAACTGCATCAGAGACAAGTATGATAGCAGGCATGACAAATGATCAGATTAGTTGTTATTGAGGCTGAGGAAACACCAGCCACTAGAGGCTTATTGCGAGTTATCTCCGGTACTTAAATCAAATCACATTCTCTATTTTGGGTAGAATCATTTATTATCTATGCAAATTTCACGTTTCTCATAATGTGGATTCACTTCCTCAGGTCATTGTGTTATCTTGTGGCCTCAAAAATATAAATTGATTATGTGCAGAGTTTCTGCTGCTATTGTAGTTTTTGACTGCTTATATAGGAGGCAACACATGCTGGAAACATTCTGTACTTGGATATTAAGAAAAAACTAAAGATTTTTCATCCGTTTTGTTCTGATTGTTTTCTATTGTGAGTAGCGCAATAGCCTTAGTGGTTGTTTTGGTTGCGGATAAAGTTAGATAGGAATTGTATTGCAACAATTGTAACACATGGATAAATAATCATTTGATTATCTGGTGCATACGTATTCATAATTTTTGGCAAGTTATCTGAGTTGTTTTATACCCGTAAAGATAAGTTCCTTACAAGTTATCCCTTGTTGGACCTGGTATATAAATAGTACTGGAATTGCTGTATAAATTATACTATCTTTTAGGTATATTGGGAGTAAAATGCTAGCCAAACGCATGATAAAATAATACCAAAGTTTATATTAGGCAATGCTTTTCTAATTCTGGTAACCAAACGCATGACCCTTTAGCATATGCAAATGCAGTTGCTATTTTTATTCTCCTATTATGCTCTCATTTTTTCTCAGATACTTATCGTATCAATTTGATTGCACATTGTTTGCGTAATTGCAGAATTGAAGTTGACATCACCCTTTATAACACAATCAACCAAGAAACGTGCAGATACAAACGATGGTTTTTTACTAAACCACATAAATCCCACTAGTTTAGGTCTTAATTATTAAGATTCTCAATAGTTTCAAATATTACTTCCTATACCATATTTTATGCTTAGGATACATGAGTTTGAATCCATGAGATACATGCAGTATCTGCCGAATTTTAAAATTGAGATACAAAATTTATTTATTTAAATTAATTGGTTGGAACTGATTTTCTTAATTAGAGGAGTAATTGAGGATTTTCAAAATACATAGATAATTAATTTCATTTTATTATTCTTTGAAATAGTAAATTCATTAATATTATTAATATAAGATAAAAACATGTATATCTTGGTAATGCAATTTGATTAATTTCAAATTATTACTCTTAAAATAATAAATTCATTAGATGTATCTATATCAATATATGATGTATCCAACAAACTAAACACTTGGATACATGAGTGTCCTGCAAGTACATTCATATGTATCATAGAAGTATCTAGCATTAATTTCATGTATTTGTTATAGGTATCTAGTATTAATTTTATGTATCTATTTATATATATATATATATTATATTAATTTCATGTGTCTTTTATATGTATCTAGTACTAATTTGATGTATCAAGTATCAATTGCATATGTTATATCCAAAAACATGTATCTCGAATACATAGTAAGCATATACATCTAATTATGTGTATCTAAATATGAAATATACAAAAATAAGAAGCATATACATCTAATTATGTGTATTTAAATTTCATACATTATATCCAAAAACATGTATCTCGAATACATAATAAGCATATACATTTAATTATGTGTATCTAAATATGAAATGTAGTTGAATCACATGAATTTAGGAACAAATCACGACTGTAGAGTATCTGTCGTATCATTAATATCATCGTGTTGTTAAAAATCATGTATCCGAAATTTAATGGTGGATACATATACATGGTCAGACACTCCATTACTAAAAATACAATTCAGATCTTAATTAAGATTACTACTTATTGGATACACATGTTTCAAGGGCTATATCAAAGTAATATTGATACTACCAAATTCATGTCACGGTAATCAAAGAAAGCCTTAGAAGAACACCAGCAAACAAAAACTCTCTACAATACTCCCTTTGATCCTTTTGCGTTGTGGCATAACATAATCAAAACTAAGATCCATTTCTTCCGGAGACAAACAATCAAGACTCGCTCTGAATTAAAGTTTTCTCTGTAGCAGTTGCTTTGATTTGATCTAGTTATAAATGAACAATACAGAATAATATTTGGGTTCAGGAGAATTTGTCGGTCATGGTGATGATATCTTGAGAAGAAGAGAGTAGATTAACTATTGTTGGAATGAAATTGTATGATGAAATTCCTGAATCATAAAGGAGGAGACATAATTGAGTGATAAATATGGGAGGGGAGAATTAAGAGATAGTGATTGATTTGGAGTGAAAGAGTTAATTAAGCAGATAATTAATCAATCCTAATTTTAAGGTATGTGGGTATCTAATAATCTAATTGTATCTTCAAATAATATATTAATATATGGTATAAAATATTAAAAGTGGTAATATATGTAATTATTTGAAAGTAAAGATAATATTAGTATATATAGCAGTGATGTATGTCTAATAAGGTAGTTTATCCTTTTACATATGTGATATGATTCATTGAAAGTAAACCTCAAACCAATTTTTTTCAACCATCTCTGTCTACTTGAATCGAATATTTTGAATACCAGCTAAAATAGAATACTAATAAATCACATAATATCTGAAATTATTTTTATCTGTTTTTTCGAAATTCAGAAATAGCAAGTTATTTCATAATGGGTTTCGACTCTCTTTTGGTAGATACGCCAGAAAACCCTTGATGTGAACTGTTGATGACTTCTTCGCCATCTTCATTCCTTGCTTAGAGTTTCTTTTACATTTTCCCATTTGTCCAAATGTTTTTTAGCTTTCTCTACCTGAAAATTTTAAAAAAGAATCCAAATTAATTTACAAACTTCTTTTTGCATCCCAAGAACTATTGACTTATAACTTTAGAAGTTATAGTACTCCGTCGTCCACTTTCATCTGTCCATCATATTAAAAACAGATGTCCACTATTAATTGTTCAATTTAAAAATCAAGAGATAATTTACCACTTATTTCCTAATTTACTCTTGTTATTAACTATAGTTATTTCTCAATGTTGAATTTATTATATTTCAAGAGTGATAAAGTAAAATTGTCATTCTATTTATTATTCCTTAGGGGTATGTCAAGTTAATACTGGACAAGTAAAAATGGACGGAGTCACAGAAAGGGAGTAGTTGAAAAGAAGTGAGTTAGGCACCTCTTTGTTCCAATCTGCACGGAATGTGAACCAAATCAGAATGAAGGTTTGCAATACAGTCCCTCCAATCATCCCAGTCCATATTCCCTGCCAATTTATATCCAATTAATTAATACACGTATATATATATATATATATGTGTGTGTGTGTGTGTGTTATAAAATATTTAGAGATATATAAGGTTGTGTGTAATTGAAAAACCTTAGCACCAAGGTCATATTTGAAGCCAAGAAGACATCCCAATGGAATTCCTACACCATAATAACACCCTACATTCACGTATGCAACAAATGCCTGCCATCCACAACCAACAGCAACACCTGAAAATTCACAAAGAAACAAAATTATTGTATAAGCTTTTACAGATTTTTTGTGTGAAGTAAATATGGTAATTAATTACTACCACTTTAATTTATCTACAAAGAATAAAATATGTTCAAATGAACTTGTCAAAAGGAAAATATTAATTGGTAGGGGTATCTAAGGACATGTGCACAATATGGACTGCACCTAACACCCCTAGTACTAACAATTAGGACGTAGGTGAAACATTTTCCACATGCAAGATGGTGATTAGGTTTGTTATAGACAGGTGGATGCGAGATTTAAAATTTATAATTTTAAGTAAATATTATAATAATAATAATAATAATTAAATTTATAAAAAAAATATTAGATCTAGACAAAAACTATTAAGTTCATGTCATGAATTCATTACAAATCCTCTAGATCCGCTCCTTGAGGTACCATGCTAGGTATGAGTTTAGATGAACTCAATAACTTTTATTTAAATCTTATATTTAATTGTGAACGCAATAACTAAAACAAGCTATAGATTCAATATCATATTTAAAATTCATATACTTCAAATCATAGCATTGACTTTGTTTGTTATGGAAGTCAAATAAACTGTTAAAGTTGATAGCCAAAGGAGAACAAGTTAGAATGAAAAAAAGCTTGTATTAGAGGGACACGATAATAATTAATGCACTTCATAATGATGAGATAGAGGGTTATACGTCCCTTCATGGCATCACTTTTATTATTCTCATTAATCAGGCAAGATTGCCTTTGGCTATGTCTTTGATCCATTTTCTGTAATCAGAAAATGGATCTTAAATTTAACTCAATATGAGTGATGAGTTTCCCACTCTTTGTTTAGTACCCATTTTAGGTTTAACTTATTTGGATTTACGATGGAGTGTCATGTTGGAGATAAAAATGTTTCTGATCAAAAGTGACTTAATTTTGAAAGCTTAAACTCAAAATCTTTGGATAAGAAAAAAAGGTACTTACTATCACTATACCACATCACAAATTTTGACGGTACTCAACTCTTAAAGAAAGTAGGCCTCAGAAACGTAACTCTAACTTTGAAAATTAATTTACAATACGATGGCTATACAAAAAAATATAAGAAGAAAACAACTTTTTTTTGTCTTTCCAAATGGGACTATCTAAGAGTGACACGTGCATGCGCATGATAGGTTATTATGGGGTCTCTTTTTCTCCGATTCGTCTCTCAAACAAGGATGTGATATCAACCTCTTGAGAACAAACAACAAAAAAGTTATTCTTCAGACATTTAATGACTTTTGAGTTTTAACTTTTATATTGTGACATCGTAATCGAAGACAACTCATAACAAACATGATTAGTACATGGAGAATAAGACGAATAACTTGCTATAACATGTTAGATTATACAGGTAGTATAAAAAATAATTTATCTTTTCAGCGTATATAGCAATATGTATATATCCTATAATTAAGGAGAATAATGACGAGAAATATCTTACCAGACAAGACTGGTTGAACGCCATTAAGAATAAGTGTGACAGCTAAAAAAGGGCACAAATCAGAAACTGCATTGGCCACAATTTCACCCTCAGTGAATGCATAGCTGATAACATTGCGCAAACATAGCACAATTATAGCTTCCACCACAGCTATGAGAAATGAAATTAATGTCACCACAAACACTGAGAATGCTGCTGACTTTGGATGTGCTGCTCCTAGCTCATTGCTCACTCTCACACTGATCAAAGAGTTTAACTTTTATAAACCGACGACAGTATAAAAATGTCTTGCTACAAGTATATATGGTTTGGTAACTTGATAATTAGTAATCTATTATAACAGGTAAAATTGTACCTAGCAGCAGCATTGAATCCCACTGAAACCATGAACATCAGCCCATTCACTGCCATGCTACAAAAATAAATATAAAAAACATTAACTTTTCAGGACAACAGAAGTGGATCCGTGTAGAGTACAATTGCAATTATTTCTCCTTAATGACGAATTAAGGATCAAGACTCTGTATATAATAATATATAGTTGGAGTATAAGACAACAGGTGAGAATCCACGACGAAGTCATAGTAATTTAAAAACCTAAACTTTTTAGAGTGGTATTAATAATATGAATAGAATGTAGTTTTTTGGTAGCACACAAATAAACAGCAAGTACAAAATCTCACCAAACTGAGATAGAATCCAATGCAAGCTCAGGATTCTTGAGTAAACCTGAAAGCAACACTAGAATTTGAAAATACCATGTCTCCAAACACAACATAACAGCTGAAGCAGCTGATAACTTCACGAATTCCCATAATCCACTAAAGGCCTCCCATCGAAAACCTGTCCAAGTAGTCTTACATCTTTCACTTCTCAATATGTATATAAACTGTGCTAACACAATAATCCACCAAGAAAGACTCAGCACCAGTGATGCCCCTATCAATCCCAGTCCAATTTTGTATACAACAATCCAACTCAGCAATAAGTGTACAAACAAAGTCCCTAGTGAAATATAGGCACTAGGGGCTACAATACTCTGAGATTGCAAGAACTTCTGTATAGGGAAGTTCACCGCGTAAGCGAATATTTGAGGGATTAGACCATACACAAATACTGCTGCTTCTGATGCAACTTGTTTCGATTCACCAAGCGCGAGCAGTATGTTCTTGGAAAATAAATATACTACAGCTAGTGGGATGCCTGTTATGGAAAGTACTATTGTTGATCTTTGTAGGTAGACTCCTAGCATGTCATATCTGTTAGCTCCATATGCTTGTCCACAAAGAGTTTCCACTGCACTTCCCATTCCTAGCTGCAATCAAAAAAGGAAAAAAAAAGGCTTGAAAAGTTATACACGTGATATTTTTTTGTCATAAAAAAGTCCTCTGTTTCCCCTGTTTAGCATCCTCAAGTTCTCAACTAACTAAAAAGGGGAAAATTTAAAAAATTCCTCAACCATAATGAACAAATATAACCAACATATTGCCACAAGCATTTAATTGATGTTCAGGTCAGATGATAAAAATATACCATAAGTCCATAAGCACATAATTGGATGCCTTGATTGCCAAGAGAGGCTGCAGCAAGCTGAAGGTTCCCAAGTTGACCCGAAAAGATTCGAGTAGACATGGACATAGCATTATTGATCATGTACACAGCTACTGCAGGTGCTGCAAGTCGAAAAAGTAACTGGAATTCGATCCAAAAGGCGGACCTAAGGCGTTGAAAGTAAGGTAATTGGAAATCGGATAGCACCTCCTCGAGCTCAGAGCTAGCCCCATGAGCAGGCAACAAAGGCTGCTCAGCTTCAGACTCCAGGACTTTTCCCATACTAATGAGCAAGTTGAATGAAATGAGAGTAGCTTCTACCCATATAAATAATAGATGAAGCTGTCGTCTCGACGTTTAATGAAAGGTATATAATGTATTGTCATTTTGTGAAAGAATGTAACTAATACATAGTATGTAACAATCAGTAGATAGTTGGAGTTGTTAGATGGAATCTGTCTTTTGCAGTACTTATATCAAAACAGAACAAATGGATTACTAAAAATTACATCCTTTTTCTCTTATCATCTGCTACAAATTAAACTAAGAAAATCTTGGACGTATAATGCACTAATACAGTGAAACGCCTTTTAATTAATCAATCGACTGTTTTTAGATCAGCTGTAGAATCAATACCATACCCTAATGAGCATGTAGAATAAAAATATCGTATCGTTTTGGCATATAATATAAATAAATGCATGGCATGTCTTAATCAGTATTGTTGGAGTTGTTAGATGGAATCATTAAAGATAACTATTTGTACAGGACTTGTTGATATATATCACAGAGATCAGATGCACTTTATTAAGAGGAAGATAAGAAATGAATAATTAACTCAATTATGAAATTATTTACCCCTTTTTTTTTTCTAACTTCCTTTCCGCTAAATACTGCTTCATTCTTTCCATTTTATTTTAGTGTATTTGACTCAATATAAAGTTTAAGAAACTAAATATAAATAAGAGATAAATATTTGTGAAAACACTACATTCACGTTTTGAGTTTTCGATTATGGGGTTCAGGCAATGCTTGTAAAGTGTTCTTTTTAAAGGCATAATATATAAACGTTTTTGTTGGCATCTATGCCCATCAACTTTGGGTGTGGATAGGTAGGAAGTTAAACTTATAAGTTATATAGAGTTGAACAAGTAGACACGTACGTCCTACGTGGCAATTTGATGTCCTATGTGTCTTATGCCACATAGATAATGTGTGTTTACTTGTTCAACTTTATACAAATTTAAATGTCTACTTGTATACACCAAGTATTACAAACAACAACAACAACAACATACCCAGTGAAATCCCACTAGGTGGGGTCTGGGGAGGGTAGAGTGTACGCAGACCTTGCCACTACCTCGTAGAGGTAGAGAGGCTGTTTCCGAGAGACCCTCAGCTCAAGTACATCAAAACCAAGTAGAAGGCGAGGAAAACAGTGTATAAAACATAACAGCCAATAAGAAAGATAGTATATAATCAACAAAGGAGACAGTAACATCAATAAAACAATGAGAGAAGTGAAACGCAGTAAACAACAAAAGGCTATAGGTATACACCAAATATTAAAAGACATAAATATCAGTATCTTTTTTAATCACGAAAGCAACACTTTTCAGGTTTGGTCTCCAATTTAGCTAGAAGGAACCTGTAATCTTCAAAGAAAAAGTGAAGTTACTGGCCCTCATATTGAAGAATCACATTCCACAGTGATAATTATTGACAGAAATATATTCTCCAAAATCAGCGGCGAAATCAGAAATTTCTTCAAGATATTTTTCTGAAGAAATTTCTCGATTTATAACGAAATTAGTTTTTTAGAGAAAATATTACGATCAAACTAAAAAAAATTCCTTACCAAACACAACCTTTATATGCATAAATTTTTATTCAACACTATGCGCAAATAACATCTTGCTTCATCAAGTTTAAGTGAAAAAAGCTTAATACAAAAGAATGGTTCATGCTATATGTATTTACTGCCTAGTTTGACAGATTGGTTGCTAGTAGTAAATATAAACTTTCCATGCACAACACATGCTTTTGATACCTACTTTTGGAGCCACTACTTGAATGAGAAATTAAAGTAGCAATAACACTAAATCAAATCCAAATTAAAGGAGCAAAAATGGACTGTATTATTTATTACAGAGGCGAAGCCAATATTAGGAGTTTGGGGGTTCTAAATCAATTTTATTTGAGGGTTCACATGTTAATATACATATATTTATTTAATTTTCTAATACAAATATATGATCTACGAAAAAGCTAGTGGGTTCGTCCGAACCCATGAACCCCCACCTAGCTCCGCCTCGGAATGTATAGGAGTGGGGAAAAGGTTAAAAAAAAAAAAAAAAAAGTCAAAAGATCGATTAATGTCAATAATTCATTGTTGCACAAAGTATCAAACGTCCATTCCCAAGTAGTGTATCTGCATAAACTCTTTTCGACTTTTTTTAAAACTATATTTGGTGTTCATTTTTTATTATTTTTTACTATATATAATTGGTGTTTTACCCCTTTATTACTACTCAATTATTTTTTGTAGTGTATTAATATGTAAAATTATACAAATTTCCCTTATTTTAATACTTGGGATTGAAAAGGGAAAAAAGTTAATAACGCAATCCTCAATCAGCTGCCAAATTAAAGAATGACAAACTAAGGTTCTATAATATTATTTGATTAAAAAGAAAACTTGTTAAGAATATTCATCATGGGATCTGAGTCATAAATATCTATCTTAAGCCTGAATTATTTGTATTTGGGTCATTGTCTCATGCTAAAGCCTCACGAGATAAAGCAAAATAATTAAGTAATTAATAATTGCAGATAACATCTTTTGGAAAATAAATACTATATTATTACACATTATCAAATGAAGTAACATATCAGATGCTCCCTAAGGCGTCACGACGAAAATATAATTTCCTTTTAATTTGAGCCAAAAATAATATCTCTTTATAATTAAGACCAAAAAAATAGTCAAATGCACCTTAAAGTAGTGGAGTCTGAACTACTTTAAAATGAAATAAATAATCCCTAAGGCGTCACGACGAACTACTTTTTAATTTCTTTTTTCTTTGTTTCTTATTATTTATCTATACATCTATATTTCTCCATTATTATTATTATTGACGCTTAATCAATAAATAATTGATATAAAAATTGTCAATAATAAATGCATTTTATGAACTTTTTTTTTTTTGAATTGTGATTGGTTGCTCTAAAAACTCAGCCATCGTTTCTCATAAATTGCTTTGTTTTTTTTTTCCACTTAATATAACCCCACCCTCCTGCAAATGTTTGTGGAGAGGAAAGGGACTGTGTGGAGATATAATTCAAGAAAATATTTTGCCCCCCCCAAAAAAAGAAAAAGAAAACAGCTTTCCAAGAAAACATTTTGATTGATCTAATGAACTGCCCAATGAAACGTTCACGTCTTTTTTGATTTCTCACGCAATTTCATCCATTGCACCATATTATGTTAGCCGAGTAATTGGCCAAGCAGCATTTATACATCTCAATGGGACTTCCATAATCAGATTATTTTATTTCTCAATATTTAGTACTTGTTTTTACAAAACCAAAGTGAAAAAGATTGAAAATAAATCATTCACAAATCTTCAATCTTTTTCATACACGTTTTTATAGGTTTAACAATGATGAGTAGGGGGTATCTCGTAAGATTTAATTGATAAATAACACTTAAAAATCTTATATATGGTCCCTTGAGTAGTTGAGTCGGAATAAATGCTCCTAATATATGGTACTTTCAGTTTTATTACCTACCATAATTGGCCATAATGAATGAATGCAGAGATCCCACACTCCTCTATTATATTTGCCAATTTTGCTTGTTATGTGTACCGCAATACTTGAATTCTTTGAGCCATTGCTTTTCCAAATCTAGTCGATTATTTTACTATTGGTTGATGAAATTGGAAGGATACAAAAATCCAAAAAATAGTCTACTAAGATCTCAACACATTTCTTAAAGATTTCTGAAATTCTCTTATCATGACTATTCAAAATTTTAAAAACATATTATTCCTATATAATTTAGACTACAAATCCAATTATGACATCAATTGAATAAATAAATTATGAGTAATTGAGAAGATTATCTTTGGGTAAGAAGCTTTACAACCAAGAAAACTACATTGGATGAGATTATCTTTGCTATCAGATACACTAAAATAATAGGGAGAGAGGCAAACGAGATGGAGAGGGAGATAGTTATGTATCTCAGACTCTTATTTGGTATAATTTACATGTATTTGGGATATCAGATACATATGAGAGTGGCGAGCGCGACTTGTCTATGTATTCCAGATACATGCAAATCCACTTGGATATAATGTATTTAGAATAAATTTCACCTAATTTTGTCTCATGTAACCCAAGATATTGGACATATCTAGAGACTCACCAAAATCTTATAATATTTGTAATATTGCAAACCATATTGTATCTAAGTAATTAGCTCCTAAATTAATGAAATTATTTTCTCTACCATATAACCAGATGGGCTTAATGGGCTTGTCCCATTTTTCTTTGAGAGGGGATCGTCCAATTCACTTCATATCCTTGATGTGTTAACGATTGGAAACAAAGCCCAACTTACATTGCCCAACAGTGTACATATTGCTTAACAATGTGTTTGGTGGGAAAGGAAAATATATATTTTTACTTTCTTAGAAAAATAAAAAAATTGGTCAGTTAAAATGTTTTAAATATTTTTTTTCTAAGAAAGCAAGTTTCACAAGTGAAAATGCACATATTTCACAAATGACATTCCACACTGATAGTCTGATAGTATTATCTCCACCCCTCACTCGGACCATGAACCCCACCTCCTAACCCATCCTCACACCCTAACGTTTAAATTTCTATATTAATTAATTATGTATAAATTCTCAGGGAGTAATTTATTCATACTAATCAAACACTAAAAAATAAATAAAGAAAAATTACATACGTTTTCAGAAAAACATTTTCTAACATAATATTTTTGACTTAAAAATATCCTCCATACCATACATATATATTGAAGCTGGAATCTTTTCTTTTTGGTGGTTTGTTAGATTGATCAAAGATTGTGTCGATTAATTGGGTATAACTCATTTATATTCTTATTACTCCAAAAGATTTTAATAGCCATCTTTCAGTGCTATGTGATCATTGGAAATTAAGTAGATGCGCATCAATATAATTTTATCCCTTCGATTCTTCATTCTCCTTTTTCCAGTTATCAGTGTTCGATTCCCTGTCAAATCTATTTTCGTTGCACAACTTATTTAGTGTGGTTTAATTTTTTGCGCGATTTATAAGCTATATATTGTATAAGAGAGAATTTACACGTACATGTTCCAAGGATAACAAGTGCCGGTTCTCCTAGGGTTCCAATCTTGAAACTTTGAAACTTATTCTGCGCATAATCTTTTTCTTGGACACTGCTAGTTTATCTTTTACTGATTGATTCTTTCTTTGCTTGAAGATAAAGCATATTTTTTGCATTTTTGCTCCACTAACTTAGTCACCTGGTTTACAATTTTGATCAACAATATCGACATCAGTTTATATATATGTGTGGAAAAATTATTCAACTTAGCTGTTGTTTGAGGTGGATTCTCAAATCAAATAAAATAAAAAAAATGTTGAATTTTGTAAGTTACAACAAGCAATAGAGAACCTAATTATTCATATGTTATTTATTATTAGTGATTATAAACAAGTACAGTAATAATTAAGGCCAACGGAAGTAGCCGTAATTAATCGAAAGAAAGCTTTTATAAAACCAATGCCTGAAGTTGTATATCTACGATACATGTATTATAATTCACTCCCTCTATCGATCTTTACTTGTATAATTATCATTTTATTTATTATTTCTTAAGGAGCGCGTCAAGTCAAATATGTACTAGTAAAAATGGACGAAGGGAGTAGAACTTGCATGAATATGAATTGGAAAATAAAATAAAATCCGGTAATGTATAATTCGTATGGATTTTTTCTTATGATTCATTTAATAATGGTTTTTTACTGCTGTCTTGCCACTTAACTAATCGATTTTTTGCTTTCTCCACCTGAAAAAAAAAGGATTGCTCAGTTATGCAGTATTAATAGAAATTGAGCTAAAACATAACAAGGAAAACAAAATGAGGCTGATTTTAACAGAAAACTGTTCAATGTTCTAAACATTAAGGGACAAGGGTCTGAAAAATACCCCAACTTTGGTCGGATTTGCTGTTGCGATACTAAACTTTCATAAGGACCTATTATCTCCTTAGACTAGTTATTACCGTATTTTTTACCCCCTGAACTATTTAATAGTGTATTTTAAATGTATATATGTGCCCACGTGGACTCATTACTATTTATAATTTTGCATTATTTTTTATGTCCACGTGGGCAAATATATATGTTTAAAATACGGTATTAAATAGTCTAGGGAGGTAATAGGTCCTCATGAAAGTTTAGTATCGCAACAACAAATTCAACCAAAGTTGAGGTATTTTTCAGACCCTTATCCCAAACATTAATAAATGACTCCAAACATTTAATTTTATAAGTAAATTTTAAAAAATCAATTTCTTAATAACTTTAAAAATAAAACTTGCATACATTTAAATTACAGTAATTCATAATAAAATCAAGCTTTTACCACAACAATATTCAGAAGATACTTGAAGTAAAAGGGAACACCGGCCTTAATTGCCTAATAATTTTATACTAGTATTTCTTTTATGTATGAAATGTTGTATATTATTAATTAATAAGTATTAAGTATTTGAATTTTTTTTGTTTCGAGAATGTTAACTTAATCAACTATCTCAAGTTTGAATCTCAAATAAAAAAAAGTCTTGTGAAAAACGCACCTCTTCTTCCCAATTGGTTGTACAAGTGGCCCATACTAAGATAAGAGTTTGCATTGCTGTTCCACCAAACATGCCCAGCCATAATCCCTACATATTTGCCCAAGTTAATTAAACAAATTTGTTTTAATTTCAATAATGGAAACTAAATTCTGAATAACCTTTTATTCATTTGTCCACGTTTTTTCAAATGATTTTACGAAATAAGCTAATATCGAATATCAGATAAATAAAATATTTCTACGAAAACAAAAAAGAAAGTATAGTGAGGAGAAGAATAGACATACCTTAGCTTCGAGTTTGAAGTGAAACCCAAGAAGAGCACCCAATGGAATACCAACTACGTAGTAACATCCCACGTTAACGTATGCCACAAAACCTTGCCATCCACACCCAACAGCCACCCCTTCGGTGTGAAAATATTTTGTTTAGACGCTCGAACTAAGTCAGAATCAAATGAAATTCATCTCTAATACCATTTTTCACCTTCTATTCAAAAATTCGTTTTTCTAATTAATTTCAACTAAATCTTTCCCTCCTCTCTATTATTTGTCTAGTTCTAAATAGTTTTAATTTAAAAAAAATACTACACAGGGTACCGTCTTCCATAAAATATTTGTCCTGTTCTCCTTGTCAAATCAATTTTTTAAAATCTGTTGTGTTTAGCATATATATCCAAACAAAAGGCACATGCAGTGTTCTTTCTTCTTTCTATTGAATACGTGTTGTTTGTCCTTACATGTCTGCGTCCAATATATCTACAGTAGTTTTTGTTTGAAATTTTGCAAAAAAACTGTGCAACCTCTATTTCGTTGAGTTGTTTTCACAAAAAAAGTAGAGAGTACATATTTTTTGGCCTAAAACATGATTTCTTAATTACTATAAATGAGGATATTCCAATTAATAGTCTAACAAAGTTGAAATATTTTTTATGTAACGAAAAGTAGTTTAGTGACTCTGATGTAGTAAAATAAAAATTAAATTAGTACTATTCTTGAGACTTGAAATTAATGCCGAAAACAGAAGAAAAGGTTGATGAAGGACTGACCAGATAAAACAGGCTGAATGCCATTAAGAATTATAGAGGCAGCCAAGAGTGGTGCAAGTTCTGAAGTTGCTTTAGCAATAGTTTCGCCTCCAGTGAATGCATAACTCATCACATCGCGAAACATCATCACTATTATGGCTGCCACTACAGCAATCACAAATGAGCTTAATGTCACCACCAAAACTGAAAATGAGGCCGATTTCGGATGCCCTGCTCCCAACTCATTGCTCACCCTCACACTGCAATTTTTAAAAATTTATAAATTTAACCAAATTCGCCTCATCACTCTTGGAATACTGTGGTGGACCTAATGTAATTGAAAAGGAGAAAAAAGGCCTAACTATGATTTTGAATGCCTTTTTATCACAGGGGCGGATGCAGTTTAAAGCTAACAAGTTCAATGCTAAAAATAACGAAATTGCAATAAATAATAGGTATGAACGCATAACTTTAAAAATATAATGGATTTAATACAAATATCTCGAAAGTTAAACTCATAAAGCAAAATTCCTGAATCCGCCGATGATTATGCAGTAGTTCAGTAATAGATAACTAACCTTGCTGCCGCATTGAACCCAGCAGCTATCATGAACACCCATCCAAGAATTGTATTACTGCAAAACAAATTCCATTTCATCAGGACATTAATCCAAGAGAGGAAAATAAAATTAATTGATAACAAGATATTCACTAACCAAACAGCTAGAGAGTCTAATGCCACTTCAGGATTTGGAAGCAAACCAGCAACTAAAACTAAAATCTGAAAGTACCAAGTCTCCAAGCACAACATCACAGATGAAGCAGCTGACAACTTATAAAAATCCCACAGCCCTGAAAACGCTTGCGAACTAAATCCATTCCACGTTTTCTTACATTTATCGCTCTGCAATATGTACATAAATTGCGCAACGACTACTATCCACCATGAAATACTTAGAACCATTGCTCCTCCGAATAATCCCCACTTGAATACATAAAGTACAATCCATGTTAGGAAAAGATGTAGGACTAATGCGGCTGCTGCTATATATGCACTAGGATTCACGATGCTCTGGGCTTGCAAGAACTTTTGTATGGGGAAATTGGCAGCGTAAGCAAATATTTGAGGAATTAAACCATAAACGAATAATGCAGCTGCTGATGCAACTTTCTCTGATTCTCCTAGTAAGATTAAAATTGGCTTTGAAAATAAGTAAGCCACCATAATCGGTATTCCAGATAACATAAGCAGAATTGTCGATCTTTGAAGATATATTCCCAATGTTTCATACTTGTGAGCTCCATATGCTTGTCCACATAGTGTCTCCACTGCACTCCCCATCCCTAACTGCTCCAACAAAATTGATAAATAACACATCATTACGTCTTACATTCAGTAAATTAAAATTGAAAACTATAACTCTATCCATCCCAATTTGTGGGTTAACTTTCAAACAGTTTTGCTTAGATACTTTTTATGTAGTTATGTGAATTTTATTCGAGAAACCAAAGATTCTATGTACGAATTCATTGTCAATCTCAAAAATCTGAACAATATATATATGACATAAATTGAGTATATGAAATTCGAGCAATCCAAAGAAGCTCTGCTCATATGTACCAGAAAAGGTAATCCTACTGCAATTTGTACAAGTTAGTAAAAATAGTACAGCAAGTACCATGTAAAGTATAAAGTTGACACAAATCTTACCATGACGCCATAGGCCAAGAGTTGAATACCTTCATTGCCAAGTGAAGCAGCAGCAAGTTCAAGATTACCAAGATGACCACAGAATATTTGAGTAGACATAGAAGTAACATTATTGAGCAAATAAACAATGATTGCTGGAGCTGCTAGTCGAAACAGATTTCTGAATTCAACGGCAGATGCCCGTCCAAGCCGCTGAAAATGCGACAATCTTGTGTCGGACAATATGTCTTCAAGCTCAGAGCTTACATGTTCCACTGCTGCTTCTTTCTGTTCTAGTAAAGGTTCACTTGGCCCCTTATCTTGAAAACACTCATCCATGTTTTCAATAAATCAATACGAATCAAGATGCTTATCTACCAACTCAATAGGTGAAAAACTAAACGATGAAATCCGTTGGTCTAAGCAATCTCTTGCTCGAAGCGACCCACTAACAACTTCACTAGACTGTTAGGCGTTATCTGATTTGACATAACAAATAGTTTTACATTAAAGTCTAAAGGTAAATCATTGAACTATACGGTCAAAAGTTTAAAATCTTTCTTAAATTAATTTATTTATTTTACTTTTTATATGCACTGAGCTTATTACACATATTAGTACTATTTTATTATTTTAATAGCACGTACCGATGAAAGGAATGGGATATGTATGTACCAAAAGAATAGCGACAATCATGACATATTAATAGTTTGTCTCACTTCAATTACTAGTAATATATTTGCCCTGCCTCAATCACTTTAATTGCAAGTAATAATAATAGTATGCCATTACACTTTTTAAATTTCGAAATATATTATCTTCTCCTTCCTTGTAAGTAGGGAAAGAAAATTCAAAGGAAGAGAATATGAATGCAATAAATTATTAAAATGATTATGAATGTAGAAAAATTGTGTATCACAGCAAAGACTAAAGGCGCATTTCCCTTAGAAGGTGAATACACAAAAGAAGAAAGTAAAGTAAAACACCATTAATATTTATTCAGGGAAAAGGGATAAAAGTTTAATATTATTTTGAAATTGACTATATGAATCATTTTGAAAGGAAATTGAACAGAGGAATAGTACCCGTTAATTATTGGGTTCTCTATTTCAACATGCAGCAATTCTAGCTGAGCAGAGCAATGGCACTTTTTTTGGTCGAAAAGAAGAAGATTTGGACGAAAATTTAATCCAACTCGCTCATTTGTCACCCAAACAAAATCAACCTACTATGCTGCAGCCATTTGTTTTTTAAAAAAAACTAGCTGCAGAAATTTGACTCGTGTCATTGGAATTCTGTTAAATATAATTAAATAAGAAATCAATCAGCAACCCTAAGTATGCGCAATATAATCCGGGATAGAATGAACAAATAAATATAAAAAGATGCACTGTACACTACTGATCTTAACCAAGTGACAATTATTTTGATCAATAAAATATGAGAAATAAAATTCGGACTCCCTAAATTAAATGTGCATTACTGTAAAAAGAACATTGTCATGCACTCTTGTTGCATTGTAAAAGTAAAACAAAGATTCTTATTCCTTGTAGATTACCAATGCAATATCGAGATTAAAAAATAAAGCATCAGAGCATTTTCTTATTAAAACTAAATCATTAAAACTTGTACAAAGTAATACTACAACAACATTCTCAGTGTAGACGGTAGAGTCTATGCAAACCTTACCCTTATCTCATATACCTACATTAAGATCATTTATAAGGTAAAACACAAGTAAATATCCACATTAGCATAGTTAACTATCTCAAGAAAATGGTAGTAATTGACACTTTATTACAAGATAATTTACAAAGATAGTGTAATAGATCTCACATTGGCAACTCTGTCTAGGCAATTAAATAAGAAGAGCACTTGCATTATCACTTGGAAGGTGCTGCAATTTGCAATACCTTTATCTACTGAACAGAAATAGATGGTACAATTGTGATATATTGTATTAGTTCTGATGCATAACTGAAAACAAAAGAAAAATGACAAACAAAACATCCCAACCCCTAGAGACCTACCTAATGCATTAGCTAATGACACAATAATTTCTCAGGACTTTGAATTTCAGACATATACAATACAAGACAGGTTTTTTCTAAGTGGAAATAAATAATTACATGGAATTCAACCTCCTCCTGAATTACTTTTACAAAATTTCCTCATTACGCAAGAATGAGGAACAAATAGGGTCGGAAAACTCAAACTTGGAATCTTCTCCGAGTGGGATTCTTACTCCGGATCATGATTTTCCAGCTGCTTTTGTACATATTAGAGTACTAGAGGAAAATCAGAACCTTCAGCACTATTAACTTAAAGATATTCGTTACTTGTATCATCATTTCATGAGATTTGCTCGCAATAAAGGTTTAATTGAGCAGGAATGGCAGCATTAAGTATAAAAGAGGCTTCCAAGAGCCGTCAAGGCCAAGAGACGCAGATGAGACCCGATGCTTAAGCTGTTCAGACCTGACAAATTAGCAAGAACATATCAATGAGAAGTACATCAACCTTAATAAAAAGATAAAACAATGATGCCTTTTCCAACTGACAAATTCAAGTGAATCTGCAACTAAGTACAGATTCATTTAGAGTAGAGATAGGTGCCATTTGAAGTCTTATTTGTTTGTCAAACCTTTTCCTTGATCCTCCAAAGTAGCTTTAATTTTGCTTTAAGACAACAGTGCTCAGGACGTACTATACAACAACAACAACAACAACATACCCAGTGAAATCCCACTAAGTGGGGTCTGGGGAGGGTAGAGTGTACGCAGACCTTACCACTACCTCGTGGAGGTAGAGAGGCTGTTTCCGGAGGACCCTCAGCTCAAGTACAACAACCCAAGAAAAATAAGAGGAAACATTATATATGACATAGTACCCAATAAGAGAGAAGTGCATAGTCAACAACGGAGACAATAACATCAAGAAAATAAAGTGAGAGGTGAAACTCAGTAAACGACACAAGACTATATGATCACAGACAAGAACTACAAGATCAAGGCTAGGACTACTACAAACTTTACCAACCAAAACCCTCGCACGGGAAGACAACACGCTAGCCCTACTAACCTTCAACCTTAATACACGACCTCCACTCCTTCCTATCTAGAGTCATGTCCTCGGTAATGCGAAGCTGAGCTAAGTCCTGTCTAATCACCTCTCCCCAATACTTCTTAGGCCTACCTCTACCCCTCCACGTACCCTCTACAACCAACCCCTCGCACCTCCTCACTGGGGCGTCTGTGCACCGTCTCTTCACATGCCCAAACCATCTCAGTCTCACTTCCCTCAGCTTGTCCACCACAGAGGCCACTCCCACCTTCTCTCGGATAACCTCATTCCTAATCTTATCGCTCCTAGTGTGCCCACACATCCATCTCAACATCCTCATCTCCGCAACATGCAGTTTTTGAACATGTGAGTTCCTGACTGGCCAACACTCCGCTCCATACAACAAGGCCGGTCTAACTACCACTCTGTAGAACTTACCTTTAAGTTTCGGTGGAACTTTCTTATCACACAAGACTCCAGAGGCAAGCCTCCATTTCAACCAAGCCGCCCCAATGCGATGTGTGACATCACCGTCTATGTCACCACTTCTTTGGATTACAGCCCCAAGATACTTAAAACTTTCTTTCTTGGGAATAATCTGTGTGTCCAGTCTCACTTCCCCATCTGCCTCATCCACCGCATCACTGAATTTGCATCCCAAATATTCAGTTTTGGTCCTACTCAACCTGAACCCTTTGGACTCCAGCGTTTGTCTCCACACCTCCAGCCTCGCATTAACTCTGTCCCGCGTCTCATCAATCAGTACTATGTCATCCGCAAATAACATACACCATGGTACCTTCTCCTGAATAGACCGCGTCAACTCATCCATCACCACAGCAAATAGAAAAGGGCTAAGGACTGATCCCTGATGCAACCCCATCTCAACTGGAAAGTGTTCCGAGTCTCCTCCAACCGTCCTAACCCGAGTCTTGGCTCCACCATACATGTCCTTTATCGCCCTAATATAAATCATCGGGACACCTTTAGCCTCCAAGCACCTCCAGAGGACCTTCCTCGGTACTTTGTCATAGGCCTTTTCGAGGTCAATGAATACCATGTGTAGGTCTCTCTTCCTTGCTCAGGACGTACTATAAATAGTTTTTTTATTTATTTATAAATAGTACTCCCTCTGTCCCATATTAGATGGGCACTTTCCATTTTACATGGTAATTAATAGATTGATCAACTTTACTATTTTACCCTTTGTTCATATTAATTAGCCTCTTGAAAAAAGAAATTCTTGACCTTCAAAATTAGTATAAGCTTCCCAAGGCCATAGTAATTGTAGGGGTAAAATGGAAAAAAATTAATTAATTCTATCTTAATTTAGTAAGTGGTCAAGTAATATGGGACAAATACTTTTAGACTTTAGTAAGATGCACATCTAATATGGGACGGAGGGAGTACATATTAAAAAATGGTATCCTTCTGTCCCTAATTACTTGTCCAATTTTCTCTTTTTACTTGTCCATTTTGACAAATCAACAAATGATAAAATAAATTTACCTATTATACCCTCAATTAATTAATTATGAAAAGGTAGAACTTCTTGAAAATCTTAACTTTTTAATTCATCCACTTCATAATTAATAGGGATAAAATGGTAAACTCACTACACCAATCATTGTTTTCTTAATAAGTGTACCAATTCAAAAGTGGACAAATAATTAGGGACAGAGGGAGTAAAAAGTAACTCAATGGGAGTGGAGGCCTGGTGTATCTTCACTAATAAAATGATGCTTCATGATGTTCTACATATCCATCCTTCTTCCCTTATGCATCCATGTAAACATATTAATTACCATTGGCCAACGAAATTCTTGATCTCACACCAGGGTATTTCAAAGAAGTTACTCCCTCCATTTCTATTAGTTTTTCTGGTTTTGACTTGACAATAGTTTATGAAATTAAAGAAGCTTTTGAATATTGTGGTCTTAAAGTAAAGATATGTTGAATGTACTAAAATACCCTGCAATCTTAAGGTCTTAAAAATGCCACGTGGATAGTTAGAATTGAAGAGTGCCAAAAAGGAAAAGAGACATTCTTTTAAAAAAAGGGACTAAAAAGGAAAGTAAAACAAATAAATTGAAACGGAGAGTAAATCTTCATGTTTCTTTCAACTAAAATATGCAAGATAATGATTTTCCACTTGTATAGCCAGAAATATTATGTGGAAAAAATATTCTAGTGTCCCGTAACTTGTGAGCATAAGTTCACTTTTCTTTACAAATATTCCAATTCTTACTCCAATCACTTGCTTCAATCAACATTTAGCTATAGTTGCAACTTCTAATACTCAAAAATATTGCCCAATCACGATCCTTGTATCTTATACAACTACACATATAACTCAACCCCAAAAACTATTTCATGAAGGGAGGATTGCCCCAAACAATATAAGGAGACAACAACTCATTCTCTCAACCGATATGGGAGCTAACACTCCCCTACAAGCTCAAGATTCAAGTAGAACATGGATCACGGAGGCACAACATTGAGAAACACAACAAGGATCGATGGATCTGGCTCTCATACCATGTCAAGATATGGTAACTGGCCTAACCTAATCCCAAAGCAAGCTCATAAGAAAAGGATTGTCAAAAGTCATATAAGGAGACCACAATTCATTCCACAGCCAATGAGGGACTTAACAATGATAAATGAATCCATCAAGAAATATGATGTGAAACTGAAAACTATTTTAGCTTCCAAATTTTCTTTAACCCCTCATGTTCATATCTGGAGAAGTCTAAACTTATTATTATTATTATTAATAGAAGCACAAAAAGAAACCAGCATACTATGAAACTGTAAATGAGACAGGTAAGATAGTCTTACATATCTGGCCAGATGCTGCCGCAGGAAGCGCAGGAATTTTCATAGCTGCAATAGCAGAGAAAATCGTAATAAAGATCAGCAGTTAGTTATGTAAGAAGATAAACTTTGGTCACTAGATATAAGAAAAAGCAAGAGATCTGACATACTTTTATTGCATGACGAAACTGGTAAGTGAGAGAGAGATGGCCAAGGGGCTGGAATGTTATCGTTTAAATCACAGACGAAGCTGATCCCCGAACTTTGGTCAAGTACAGCATCTGATGGTAGACTAGGCAAAAGACACCCAGAAACTACTCCCACAAGAAGAGCAAGAAAAAAACTAATTAATTAAGACCATCACAAAGAAACTGACATAGGCAAAATACATGATACACACAAGGAACCTCATCCAAAGGAGGAAAATTACCATGTACTAATTTGACAGTTTGATGCATGTAGTAATATGACAAAAACAATGTTTTCCAAGAAAAAATGTAGATTTCTTCTCTCAGGCATGAAACGACAGTATTGTAATTTCCAAACCCAATAGACACAGTCACTGTGGACTACTTTACGTTCAAAAGTTGCCTCCTTTGTCCAAGACATTGATCTTCAATAAAATACATCCAGTGCAATATTAACTAATAGTATTATTTTAATCCATTATCATGTAATTGAATATCTTAATTCTTAACCAACTTTTTTCCACGTCCCATAATTGAATACCTGTTACTTCAACACAAGTCATTTAGAGGAAGCAGGAGGTGGGGGAGTTTCAAAATTATATCTCTTTCGGTATAGCAGATGCTTGGAATTCTAGTGATAAATAAAGGACGGAAGAAAACACAGGGCATGGAGATGAATAAAAAAATACACAAGTACGTAAATTACCTTCGGGTGCGACTGTTCCAGTCATATGAAGAGAACCCAGAACGGATGGATATGACAAAAGAGAAATCCCAAGTTAGCTTGGTAGATTTGAAGGCAGCAAAATGCTCAAAAAGTGGCATTTAAATAATAACTTACCTTGCACAGAAAAGTCCTTGAGGCTAATGTGACAAAGTTTGTATATATTTTTGCTAACATTGGCTTTCTGTAACTTGAGTCCAAGTGAAGCAGCACAATCCAAAGCTTGCAAGTTGGTTACAAAACTCTGTCTTTGTAAGTGAGAGACATAGCTCTCAATGGTACTACAGCATGCTGTTTGGTTATTCATCCCATCTCCACAAGCTTTTGTAACATGGCTTGTATTTGGGAATACCAGAGGGCACACTGAAGGGGAGGAAAACAGATTGCTAATTTTATAACTATATTATACCCAGGATAGAAAATGACAAAAAACAATACAAGAGATTCTAGTCCCTTTAGTAAGCATGAGGCATGAGTCCATGACAATTTTGGTAAGATGAGTAGCTAACACAAGTGATTACAAGGATAATCATATAAGTACAAACATGCTTGGTTGGTGGGACACTTGAAGGACATGAAGAGATTAACTAAATGAACAGGTACTTGTCCAACCTGGTTTAGGATTAAAATGGAGTGGCTTAAAACTAACTTAGAGAACATTCCAAGTAAGAAATGACAGGAAAGCAAAAATATGCCTTCCTTCTCCATTTTTTCTCCTTCAAACAGCATGAAGGGCAATTAACATTTGACTAGGAAGTACACAGTCAGCGGCATTCGCTCTCTCTCTCTCCTAGAGCCCAAACTACTGAAGAACTATTCACCATTAATTACCAAAGAAAATTAATGATAAAAAGATTTATAGTCGTTAATAGGAAAGTGTAATTCCATTGATTTATAACAAATACCAATTCTAGACTACATATTATAGACATCCTAAGAAGGTTATTTTCTTAGAAAAAGCTCCCAACTAAATTGATAAAAACAGATGTCCAGCATATTCCCCTTTGAAACCATCCCAACTAAATTGATAAAAACAGATGTCCACCATAGCCCCGTTTTGAAAATTGAAACCATGTTCAATCAACTATACCTCAACCCAAATTAGCTGGAGTGGCTATTTAGTTATGTTTACAATACACCACTTCATGTGTGAGCCTGATTCTTTTACATGTGGAAATTCTTTTTTCAATAATGGATGGTGGTGAGACTCAAACCGAGGACGTCTATCTGCTCTGGTACTATTGATAACATGTTGAAGTGTGTGATCATCTCAACTAAAAGTTTAAGCTATTCAAGAGACACCCTTTATTTACTAATTATGTTTCCAACACGTGAAAAATATGCCTATTCTCCTGTTAGCACATTCATAGCAAAAGGTCAGTAGAAAATAGAAAACCATCTCAAGCTACTGTACATGCTTCCTCATATGATCCTTTTCATCATCAATGAAAAACTTAACATATATAATGAAGAATGAATAAGCAATGAGCATAAGAAAAAGGACTTGTATGTATTCCTCACCTTTATTATTTTTGCAATTAGATAGTCCTCTAAGAACATCTTTTGCACCATTAGGGTCAAGTTTACTTGCCAGCCAACGGTGTACAATACTTCTGCAATCATTAACCCTAGTTGAGTGGTCAGTCAGCACCTCAGCACCTTCCGTGCTCAGAAGATCATATGCTTTTAGTGCAAGTTTTTTAGCAGCTTCTGATATAGCATTTTGGCAAGTTTGCTCACAACATTCATTCACAAGGTCAATCTTCCCACAGGCAGCAAGTAGGCTAGATGAGTCCACTGTGGTTTCAAACTCATGAACATCTTTGACTGGGCAAGAACCTTCTGTCAGATTTGATGGATGGAGAGAGCATATGTGCTGTAAAGTATCATTGGCACCCTGGCTCACCAGAATTTGCTGAAAATCTGAAAGGCAATGCTTTGCAAGTGTGCCATTTAAAGCAAGCATATTTGTGAATTTACTAGACTGCCCAATAAGAATAACAAGAGTTGCTTCCAGTTGTGGGCAACACATGACATTAGCCAGATACTGCGCAAATGGAGCAACACAATCAATTGATGTCACACCCATCATTCTTTCCACAGCATCAAATTTCAGCGTACAGAGTCCTGAAGAGTATGAAAGGAAGAGTCACTGACTGAGGTGACAGCAAATCAAGATCTATCTGAGCTGTATTTAGTTTATCAACTCTAAATTGCTCTAAAATTTGAAGTAGCCCCAAATTTTAAAATTTTGATCTTGCTCAGACCTAAGAGATTATCATTTTAATTAAATACTGAACCAGACCCGATAATTTTGGTAAAGTGCTGTTTGTAAAAGGTGCCCACGGAGAAGGTGCCAGAAGAGGGAGAAAGGGCTGAGGAGAAGCAGTTGGGGAGATCTCAGGCAACAAAGTGTCCTCCTTTCTGTCCATGTTTAAAGAACCCTTGAGAGAATTCACTGAACTGCAACTGGAGTCCTGGAGGTCTGGACAATCAGAAATTCCATCAGAAATAAGAAATAGCATTGATTCCTTTTAGGAGATGACCAACTAAAAACACTTACAGCCAGCGAAGGCATAAATACAGTTACATATGGATCAAAGCTACAAGCACCATTGGGGCTTGTGCTCCCATGCACCAAATGGAAAACAAGTTAAATGGCAACAAGAAACCACTAGAATCTCAGATAATAGTCACCCAAAGGAAACAGTAGTGATGTAACTTGACATCTTCAATGTCAAATGGGATCTTGAAGATTTAGAAAAGTTCTATACCTAGAGAAACCAGTATTTCCAGAACTTCATGTTTCACTTTGTGTCACTGAGCTGGCTAAATCTTACTGTCCGCAACAGAAACTGCCTCACATTTCACTTTGTCAAAATTTAACCCATCAAACCATTCTATACTTGCTTTTAGCCACATTATATGCTCTCATTCATTAAAGATTTCCACCATGGAATGTAGGGGTTGAAATTCCTAGTTTTAATTTTTAAATAATCCCTTTCCTAATATTGTTGTGATTCACAAGTCTTTAATTGATTTAAATACAAAGAGAGGAAAGGGATTCTCGTCTTACTGAAGTGGAAGCCTATGGAAGATTAGCATCATCCCAAAAGGAAATCTGTTGGCTCATCATTAGTCGATTTGTGGGGTGTCACATTCCCTGAAAACAACAACCAGAACAACTACTAGATTGCTTCCCTACCCCCAGAATAGCTTGATGGACAAATTACTCCAAAGCATGCCCAACATCAATCCCCTCATACTCCTGCACAATAGGAGCGGATTGAGTCGGCATTCATCTATGAAGAGTGGTCCCCGGATTGCTTTTTGATAATCAATAAGTAATGTAGGCTTTGGTACATTTATAATAGTGATCTTAACTCTTAGCAACCTAAATGCAATGCAGAAACTTCATTGTCTGCAAAACATCTGAATGTAACAACAGAGAATAGGATTTTTTTTATTTTTAATCGTGTTTTCTATGCCTCGTCACTCCTTCTCAATTTCAATGCCAATTATCCGAAAAAATGTTGGGAACCATGAAATATCCACAGAAATTATCATGGTAGAATAACGAGTAAAAAAAGAAATAAGAACACCAAGATTTTCTACATGAAACTCCCTTCTGGACTAAGGAAAAACCACGGATCGGGACGAGCAAAATAATATAATCATAGTGAGATGTGAAACACTGAACACTCTAGTATCACAAAGACCTCGAAGATGTTACACTAAAAAGAAATGCGCTTGTATCCTAATCTGGATCTGTGTCCCCATATCTTAAAATTTAGATCATTAAGGAACCTACCTCTAAATCCGCACTCATATCAGATAACCACACCCAAAACAACTTAGACTTAATTCACTTATCACGAAAAAAAAAGAAGAGAGTTCATACACTTAATTCATCTAAAGTACATGAATTTCATTTCCTTAGTTCATGAATTAGAAAGATTAATGTATTTGTTTGGAAGGTGCATGTACTTACTTATGGCTTTTGTGGAAGAGTAGACTAGAATTATATGACAATTATGTATGATAGCCTAAATACATTGTTGTAGATCACCTAAATATATTTGATCAGCTGAAAAAGAAAATCAGCTGCTTCGAAACATTAACCGAGGAGCTGAAAACATTTCATTTGGTAACAATTCCACAGACGAGCATTCAAATTGAAAATACATAAAAAAGAATTTAACCTCCAGCGTATCAACTCAAACCCTAGAGCAGACCTAAAGAAGTGCAGTTCTTAGAGTCCATACATCTTCCATCCCTTTACACAAAAAAAGCACTGACATAGCAGCAAGATAACAATTCCCTCTACTGGAAAGTCCCAATTTCACATTACAGTAATCAGTGAACTCGAATAAAAATTGTATTTTTAGCTCCAACTAACAGCATTTTCTTACTAAAAATAATAAACAGAAATTACCCAACACCCACATAAAGTAGAAAAATTAACACAAAACCCAAATAGATTTTTATCAAAATTGAGCAATAATAATTACAATAGCTACAAATCATCCAAAAAACAAGAAATCAAGTGAAAAAATAGCAAGAATACTTACAAAGCAGCAGTAGAAACACATGGAGAAGGTAAAGCTTGAAACTTTGAGAAACCCCACCTCTCATCCTTGCCAGTTTTTGAACCAAAAACCGAAATAGACCCAAATGTGTAATGAGTCAGTAGATTCAAGAAAACCCCCAAAAGAAGTAGAAGTAGAAGTAGAAGTAGAAAGAGAATAAAAATTGTGAAAGTCTTTAAGGTGAGAAATGATGATGGTTGTTAGTTAATTAATGTGAAGAAAGAGAGAAGTATAGTAGTGGGAGAGTGGAGAACTGGGGCAGCCATGAATGAGGTTGCTTAGTTGTGTGGGGACAAAAAGCAGTAAATAAAGGTATAGCTGGACAAATGACCCTACTTGTATTTAATTTCACATTGTAAAGAAAATTTGTGTGTGAAAACTGAGATATTGAGCATTAAAATCCATCAACCGCCTTTCCTTTTTTTTTTTTCTCTATTACTTCCGATGTTAGAAAATACTCTAGCAATTCTTATTGAACATGAATAATGGTACAGTGATGAAATTGTTTTATTTTAATTAGAGGTATTTGATTTATACCTTGACATAAAAAAAATCTTGTTAAAAGTGCCTCATTTTCAAATATATGTCATTTTTAATTTCATTTTGTATAGGAATGACAATGGAGCGGGGAGTGTTTAAGGTTGTGTGGGTGGATTGAAGTGAGTTTTTTTAAAACTAATGTGGGACGGGGCGGTTTGCGGGTACATGTGATTTTATGTGGGTTTAAACTTAATTTTAATTATTACATATTATAAGAGTTATAGAACATTATTTATCAAGATAATTTCTTTAAAGCTTCTAAAATATTCAAGATAGTAAATAATGGTTCAATAAAAAATAATTCAATTTCTTACATGTTTCCCAATTGACCTCTAAAAAATAAAACTTAAGTCACTATCCTATTAAATTAATACAACTTAATTAAAAAATGATTTTATTTAGAAAAAAAATATTAAAAAAATTACGCGGGGTGGATTCATGCATAGCGGGTCTATGTGGGGCGAGGCGGGGAGGGTTAAAAATGAAAAAAAAAATGTTATACAAGACGGGGCGAATTAAAAAATTTGCAAGTTAAGCTCAACCCGCCTTTTCCTGCACCGCCCTATTATCATCCCTATTCTCGCAGGCTCCATCCCTAATATATAAATACTTTTTAAGATATTAATTTGCACAACTTGTCTTCAGTGATGTCATCACTATTGAAATTTTGTTGCCCTTAGCTAAAAAATTTCCTGCAACAAAGGAAGTGGTCCAACTACTTCAATTGTGAATTTTAACGTACTAAATTATAGGGATGATTCACAAATCATAAGAGTGACCTCCATGAGCAAAATTTATATCGTCTATTGGGCATATAATCACAAGTGATTTCTCTATCTAGGGAGAACTTTGCAATATTTTAACATATCATAGATAATAACATGTTTAATAGTCTATAAGTTATGTTACAACCGCAAAAATTTCATGTGTTATTAAAAAATCATGACGATCTAGCAAGACTTATTACTATTTATTCTACGTAGTGTGTTAACTTGATCATAAGTTATGATACGGAAATTATTTATACTCTTCAATATTTTACAACTTTTTCCTCCAAATTATAAGAGTAATTCTAATAGGTCACAAAATAATATTATGAATCTCCAAACTAAACGCGGATGTCAAATTATTATTGGAAAATACAATTAAATTTGATCAATTTTAATCAATCAATTCTTTTTACAAAAAAGCAAGTCAGTTAATATAACTAAAACTCATGTCCAATAGATAATACATTAAAGCGTTTTTGTTACCTGTAACTTATTGAATGTATTGAGCTTCTACCTTATAGGCAAAATTAATTTATGTGCCCAATATGAGAAAAAAAACTTTACCTGATATATAACAAAAACTTTTTCCAATAAACTTTATTAAGGTTATTTTTGACCCATTTCTTAAATCAGTGCAACATACTGCTTTTTATTTAGTCATTTCTTAAATATTTTGTTAAGTAGGAGATAAAAAGTCTCAAAATTGTCCCTTGTGATATCTTGTTTCTATAATTTAAAATACAAACAATAGGGACATGATTTAAAGTTTTCTCGAAATGGTTATATGGTGCAAATAGTTCGATTTAAGGACAGGCGTTGCTTTGTAAATTAAGGCCCAACTTTGGTAGCATACTAGTTAGCAATTTAGACAATCTTTTCAGTATAGTATACTGTCGAGTTCAATTTAGAATTTAGACATTCAGTACAATGTTAGGGAGGAAAAATAAATTAATAGAAAATGTTATAACTTTTTATTATTTTATTTTTTTAAAATTTATACCACTAGACAGAGTGTCTAGCAGTTTTTTATTAAAACGAAAATCCTCAACAGAAATAAGTACAAGCAAGGGGGGCTAGACCTTACCTTGTCAATCCTACGAGGTAACAGATCTCTACTAATTAACAAACATGAAGAAAATAAGAGCTAGAGAGAACTAGATATTTTATGATCATCACAGAATTCGTAATACACTTTATGATGATATTACAAATGAGAATGCTTAAATAATGCACAAATATAAAATCCAAGAAGAAAATTGAGTTATCAATCTCAAACTTACTTTTACAAATGTGTGAATTTAAAATGATAGATAGTTCATCTAAAGTAACCTGAAATATTTTCTTCTTGTCTTCTTCTTCAAATATGTCAAACAAAATTTGATACTTCATCATTGTTTTTTAAATGTATTGGATCTTGTTGAAGCTATTGACACTGTCATATGATTTTGCTTTGCCAGTTGCATCGGCAGGTGCCTTGGAACAAACTCTCTTGTCACTTTACCATCCCAACTGTGTTGTCTTTCATGTGTCTTCTTTTTGTTTTTGTTGCTTCCACTTCTTTGATGCCTAGGTGAGATATCCCCATTTCTAGCCACTGTATCAAAGCATATGTCCAACATATCCTCATCCTCATCCTCATCAAAAGAATCATCGCCCAAATCACTAGCATAAGCATTAATTGGACTAAATCCTGATGTTAAGGCCTCTTGTTCATTCTTCTTTGCAATTGTACTTTTAGGTACAAACTCTAGAGCTTGTGAACTCAATTTTCTATTCAAAAGAGGAGGTGAAACATGCTCTTCTTCATCAACCAAATCAACCCACTTATGAGTACTCATTTCCCCTTGTTGTTTTTCTTTCGAAATTAACAAATCATTTGTAAAATTAGCTTGAGAGAGTGGTGACATACCTTTCGCTAAAATTTTATCATTCCTTGTGGATGATAAAAGATGTCCAAATTTACCATGATGTTCATCAGGTGAATCCAAATTTTGGGGAGCGACCTCCTGAGCAAAGATGCTCAATGTGACCATGGGTGACTTGATCGCTGAATTGGGTTTGAGTAACATGGCAGCCTGACTTTCTTGAATAGCCTTAGCTATTGTAGGACTCATAACATTACCATATTTTTCAGTCTGCATGCTACATACTCCAACTGGTGTGCTAACTAATTGTATATTACTATCAGGATCGACTCGAACAAAATTTTTCTCCTTTGAGGGATTAGAATCAATTAACTCAAATTCTTTCTCCACTCCGAGTACTTCAAACGGATTTGTACAAACAATGTCCTTTGATCCATTAGATTGCACTATTAGATTAGTAGTTACTTGTTACTTATTTTCAAGACGTGGAGATTTATTTCGACTTGTCGAGGAACCAATACACATAGAAATTAATATTTTTTTTGTGCAATTGTGTTCCAATTCCCAGTTGCATTCTCATCACAACTCGAAATTTCAACTTGCAAATCGATATTTCCAAAGGTTTCAAATTACCACACTCAGATTTTGCATTTTTTTCCTTTCCATCAATTGCCAAATTCTCAAGTTGCACATCAGATTTTATCGCTTGTATAGCATCATGAAGTTCCCCAAGAGTGAGCTTATCACTTTGCCTCATACTTGAATTTTCAGCAACCATTTCATTATCTTTTACCTCATTAATTTTTTGTGCAAATTGTGTATCCTTGGATTTGTTGTTTTTGCTGATTTAAATGCACAACGGGTTGCTCTTCAACTCCAACACGATCAATTGAATTACAACTTTGCCACAAAGACTCACCAGTTTGAGGAATTAAGGATAACATTTGATTCCCTGAAGAATAGTCATCCAACATTGCTTTGCTTAGGCGCTGGCCAGAATATTGGCGCACCAAATTTTGATCTTGAACACCACTATTTTCAGCCCCTACATCTAAATCTTTAACAGTTTTCATCCGTTTCACCAATTTCCAGCCTATTTAAATTAGTTTTTTTAGCATTGAGATGATCACGAAGATCTCCTTGAAATTTTTCTCCTTCAATATGATTTTCACTGACCATGGCATCAACTTGACCATCGGTGAGAGTTCGACAATCAGCTTCTCTATGCCCCTGATGCTTACATCTCTTACAATAATATGGTACATAATCATACCTGATTTTTTGCCATACGTTTGTAATTTCGCCAGTGACTAAATCGTTGAATTGAAGTCTAATTCTATTTGGAAGAATCCTTAAAAGATTCACCTCGACTGTTACCCTTGTAGTACTAGGTCGTGTTTTATCATAGGTAGCTCGATCCACATCAAGAGGTTGTCCAACTGCCGAAGCCATTGAAAACAGAGCATTACGAGTAAAATATTGACAGGGTAAACCTGGGAAAGAAATCCATGCCATTTATAAATAGAAAATGTTATAAATATATCGTATTGTGAATGTGTATGTCTAAATTTTAGTTGCTCAATTTCAATAAATTTGAAACCAAGCAACCATCTTGCAAAGTAATTTGGGCAGGCAGTTTGTCAGAAAAATATTGAAATAGTTTTCTCAGATTTGGAATCAAGCAGACAACTTCTAAGTAGCTAAAGTAAACGGTTAGTCTGCATTGTCTAAAAAACCTCGCGACTTTCTTTTTTTAATTAATAAAAACTCCATTCAGTTCATGTGTATATCAATTTGAAGAGAAAATGATTTTTCTCCCTCTCACTTCTTTGACTATGCCTCTTGTGTCTTAATATTATTATTTTATTTTTTTATTATTATTATTATTATTATTATTATTATTATTATTATTATTTCATAACAGCAAGATTTATTATTATGGGTTCTAGTAAGGGTCCAAAGTAGGTCGGTCCAAATGCATAGAAGTTTTATTGGGTTTATTTGGGACCCAAACAAGAGTCTTACTTTTCTTGGGCCTTTCATAAGAACCCACATAAATAATTAAAGAGTAACTTTCAAAGATAGCAAACATAAAAATCATATTTGTATTTTATAGCTATAGTTTGCATAATTACGCTCTATAGCAAACTTTATATGTATATTTCGCTATATATATACAAAAGAAAGCAGTTGTATAATCTGTTTCGGTATACATATACAAAAGAATCAATTGTATAATATGTGTTTGTAGAAAGCGAGAAAGAGAGAAAGACAAAAGAAAACTGGGCAGGGGAAGATCGTATTTGTATAATCATAAGTGTATAGAATGGAAATATATGCATTTGTATTTGTATATACAATTTCCTCTCGTTTTATACAAACACAAACGCAATGTATATATTTGTATTCGTATAAAGTAAGAGAGGCGAGTGAGAATGGCGAGCTAGATCTGGGAGAGGAGAGAGGGGAACGAAAATATATGTATATATACAATTTTCTCTCACTTTATACAAACACAAACACATTTTATACATTTGTGTTTGTATAAAAGTGAGAGAGGCGAGGGAGACTGCCCAGCGAGAACGAGATTCACCAGGGAGAGAGGCAAAATAACAACAGTTTGCTATGGGGTACAATTAAATCAAACTATAGTTATAGCATTTAATTTGATTTAATAGTTTGCTATTATATACAATTTTCCCATAATTAAATATGATATCATTTCGTAAAGCCAAACAAGATGGAAAATTACGTAGAATAGCAAACATTTAGCCTATATTAGGTACTGTAGCTATAGTTTAAGAAAATTATGATTTGTGGCTACAGTTTTATTAATTCTTGTTATTCACTTGATTTATATAATTCGTCTGATTGTATAAATTCAGAATTTGTATAATTCAATACCGATTGTATAAATTCAGAATTTTGTATATACATACCCTAACTATTTTAAAGCCGTCAATATGGGTTAGGCTCGTTGGGCCAACCTAGCCTAACCCGTGATTTGATAGGGCTGAGCTATGATTTTTGGAGCCCATTTAAGAAAATGCTTTTTAGCCCGGCCTGAATAAGCCAGCCAATTTGTGGGGCTTGAGAAATATGGATAGGGCTGGCCCGTGGGCCAATTAAAAATTAAAAATAAAATAGATTATTAAATATAATAAGAGTCTAAACTCAAAATCTATTTAAAGTTTGAAATATTACAATTTAAATACAAATTATGTTTATCAAATATGTACCACATAAAATAAAAATTCCCTAAAATTTCTAAGGAATCACTACATAGGCCATAGCCTATGGAATATTGTCATAGTTTTTGTGTTTTATTATGATCATTGGAAAATAATTAGGTTAATATTTCTATTTACCTATTTATGCTTTTACTTGAAATCAAACTTAACAAATATTAAAAAGATAATTTTATTTGTGTATTTGATTAACAACTAGTAACACAAACACCATGTAATATTGTCTTGTCGATATTTATGATAATATTTTAAAATTATAATTTACTTTAAAATATTATTAAAAAATGTACTTTTAAGAAAAGAGGGCTGACCTGGCAAATCCCGTAGCCCACGTACTTGTGGGTTGGGCCAACCATTTTCTGGCCCACACAAAAATGGGATAGCCCGGCCTGACCCGTCAAATTTCAAAGTCTATATGGTTGTCCGGATGGGGTGGGCTAGCCCATATTGACAACTCTAGCTATTTGTATACGATTTATGAAAATTCATAATAAATTACCCTCTTTGTATTTTGGCAAGCGAAATATACAAACAAAGTTCTGAAAAATTTCTTAAAATGTAAAAATATAGAATTTGTATATACATACCATATTTGTATATTCGCAAGCAAAATATACAAACGGATAGAAATATACAAACCGCAACGTCCGTAGCAAACGAAGCTACAACTATAATAATTATCGAAACTATAGCTATAAAGCCTTATTATGTTTGCTATTTCTCAAATTTTCTCCAACAAGATACTCCAAGTACCACTCTTTGTCAGCACAAATAAAATTACTATCAATTTGTTCTAATTATTAGTTATCTATCTGTTTAGCTATATTCCATTTTTATATACAGTAACTAAGTGCAAAAATAATATTCCACCTATATATATATGTCTCTACTCTCTATTTCTCATGTGTGTCCGTGTAACTCATGTGTACATCCATGAAAATCTGACATATATAAAATATGATATGATACGATATAATTTAAATATATACACTTGTTATACATTGTAACACTAATGTTTTTAGGTTGATTCCAATTTTGAACTTTGAACTCAAACCACACCCAACTTCCTATCTTCCACAAATTTTGTATATTACTTTGTTCATGTGTTTCCAACGAATTCCAACCACATCAAATCGAAAAATAACCAGCAAGAATTTTCAAAATTCGAATTGAAACTTCAAATGATTCTTTAATGGTGGTTTCTCAATTATTCTCAAAATCAGAGGTTATTAATTGTGGAGGTTCAGTCAAATAGATATAAGACAAAAAAATTCTTTTATTACATAGTGATCGAGCATTAAATTCTCATAAAAAATTTAACTAATCAATCAATTGAGCTACTATAAATCTCAGAAGCACAATCACAATTATTGTTAGATTCATCCAAAAAAAAAAAAAATCACTATCTCAAACAAATACCTTGATGGTGAACTCTCATGTACTCAACTTTGTGGTCACAACTTTTTTTTTCTTCTCTTAATACGTTACGTGTCACATGCCTCCAACAATTGAATAAATGAAGTGCATTTCCTCTTATATACTAGTAAATTTTATCTTTTACAATAAAGGAACTGCAGTACTTTTTCAACCATATTATCAAGGACGTGCCAATTTTTTAATTTATCTTTTAGCTTTTGCATTTATTTAGAGAAAAGTTGTGATGGAAATTAAGTTGCTCATCCATTCATAGTAATAATGGATAGTGGGAGTACCACCTAAGGTAATGCTAGTGTGGTAAGCACTCTTCCGACTTGAGAGGTTTCAAATTTGAGTTTTAGGTATGAAGTTAATGTTGAAAGTTGATAAAAAGTATTTTTATCCTGAATGACACTTTTTAGCACAAATTCAAATTAATCATACCTAAAAAATGAATACCAAAAATTGAGTGGAAAACAAACAAAAATAAAGGATAGTGGGGTTTGAATGCACCAGCTTCACCAAAATGGACGATTCCTCCATCTGCTGCAATATCCACCACAATCGTAACTACTACTATTAGTACTATTTTATCTTATTTTTATACATCCACTAACATTATTGTATAGTGTCAATTACTCTAATCAATTGCTTAGCTTCTTTTTTTGTTTTGATCTTTAGGTAAGTATTTATATCAACCTTCGTATACTATAATGTAGTTTATATTATTAGGCTCACTGTGTCAAAAATTGTTTCTGAACTATAAGAAATGATATACTTTTACTAGCTCTTCGTGAATAATTGAGATCATATGCACCCTCATCGTTACAACATGTCATATATTTATGATTTATACTTATTTTCAAATTCAACTTAATAGAACTATTAAAGAAATAAATTGATGCCACGAGTTAATTTTATGTATATTCTATTCCCCCCGACTATAATATAATGGAAGGTAAAAATGTATCATTTCGTGTATTTCCGGAGTAATTTTAGACCTTTTCCCTTTAAACTATATTGATATTAAGTTTTTGTCCATAAAATATATTTTTATCTTAAACTAGTCAAAATGGTATATGAATTTCTTAGTTCTTATATTCATTTCGATCCATATCGAAGAACTAACTTCTTCATCCGCTATTAATAGTCTCTCAGACCAAGGTGAGTGATGAAGTAACTCCTACCCAATTTTTTATTATTTCAATATAGCATATGGTTAGGTGAGCATATTTTGAGGAATTCAATGTTTAAACACTCAATATAATATAATTATTTTTATACCAATCATCAATATATCAGGTCTCTTGAGTGACGATCAAATTATTATATATAACTTATCGATACACATTTTATTGTGAAATCAATAACTAATATCTATGTCAGGATATATTAATTAATTACCTACATCTCACATTTTCTTTGTATATGAACCTGTAAACACGAAATGCTTAAGACGAAAGATACAATTAAAAAATTATATTGCCAAATTTACAAGAAGTTAAAATCTTATCAATGATTCTCATTGGTTTAAAATTATTATTGGAAATATTTATCTTAAGATATGGGTCCCAAGTGAAAAGGGTCAAATATATTCCGTACTATAGGAAATAGTTTATATATGCCCTTCGTTATATTTTTGGGCCAAATATACCCCTCCTGTTATACTTTGAGCCAAATATACCCCTAATTTTAACGGAAGGACACTAATCAACATAGGAATCAAATAACCCACCCACAATTGTAAATACCCAATTTGAACCAAACCCATTTCATAATCATCTTCTCTAGCTAAAGCTTCCATTAAAATCAATACTCAACTACGAAAGGTCCAGCACACAGTTAAGTGTTGAAGTTTCCGTAGTGATTAAGTGTTGATTTTAATGAAAATCTCAAGTGGAGAAGATGACTATGAAAACGGGTTGGGAATAGGTTAAATGGGTGGGTTTCTTAAGGGAATTGGGTATTTAAAATTGGAGGTGAGTTATTTGATTCTATGTTAACAAGTGTCCTCCCGTTAAAATTAGGGGTATATTTGGCCCAAAGTATAATGGAAGGGGTATATTTGGCCCAAAAATATAACGAAGAACATATATAAACTATTTCCTATAGTACAGAGGTATATTTGACCCTTTACCGTATAAAAAAAATCAATCTTTTGCGTTGTTGACAGAATAGAAAGGAAGAAAAAAACCAGTGGCTCACAGAATTCATGAGCCCATTGAATTGACTCGTGTTCCTTTCTATAAAAAGGTACTATATAGCAATAGGGTATCTTTTCACTTGTTTTTTTTTTCCTTTTTTCTCCATTTGTGTTTTTCAATAGTACAATTCTTAATATTATTGCGAATATCATAAATTGAATAATGTACAGAAAAATATAAAAGAAATCAAGGACCAGACTAGAAAATATATAAATATGCAGTCGCAAATTCATATTTTTTTCTTGTTACATATACACGCAATTACATATCTAATATAATTATTTGAATGAATTTTAAATCTCTTATTTGTTTGTTATCTAAATTCTTTTTATATATATTAAAAAAAATAATGACGTAGCTAGAATCCTACCTATCATCTTCTCTAAAAAGTAATTGGATCCTAATATTCTGGGCTTTGGATTTGGACCCCTCCACATTAAATGTCTCTATTACTCTTTTCATATCTTAATTTAAGATATTCTAGCCTCTAAAATTATTTTTAAAAATAAATAATATATTTGTGGATCCAATTTATTCATATGTCCTGATATTCTTTCTTTTATTTTTTAATTAAAAAAAAAAGAACTTCTCCGATCTTCTTATGATATGGGAAATGCCTATATAAGATTTTCAATATATGTTTGTCTAGCAAAAACTAGAGATTTTGTGATTTTAATGCTTTGAAAATGTTTTGTACATCTCTAATCATGATAGAGGAAACATAGTCTTAGTTTTCTTTGAGTCCAACTCTAATAAACTACGTTCACATTATTTTTTATTTGATATATAAAACATCAAACAATCACACAATTTATTTCATAAACATGTGTCTTATTTGGCAAGAACGTTCACTTGTGTAAACCTTAAACTCTATAATTATTTCATTTTGTTTTTTTGGAGTCGTTTGATATGAAGACAAGTTATATTGGGATTAATAGTGTTGAAATAAGTTATTATGATATTATTTCTTATTAACTGTTTGAATTGTTGTTTTAAAAATAACATGCATTACATAGTTTCCAGAAGAACTTATTTGTTTACAAAAATACTCTCTTTCTTATCAATCAGTAGAATAAGGTTTGAGGGATCTCAACCATATTTTTGTCATTTTCATTCTTTTATTCCAGGATAACTAACTTCTACAATTATTACACCTTCTTATATGATTAAAAAAAAACTTATTCGATACTAATTACACATCCAAATTTGTTCATCATAGACTAATTAATTAGTTTTATGTTCGACCATCGCTCTTGCTGATAATATGATCAACAAGTTTAGAGGTAGTGGTGGGGTCAACTAATTTTCCTTATGTAAATGAAAATTGTTTTTTAATAATATCTTGGACATACTAAACATGAATAAAGATAACACTCAAGATAAAAATTAAAAAAGTAGCAATCCAGGCATGGGAAAATTCCATCAAGTGTTAAAAATTAAAAAATTCAAGTGTTCCCTCCAAATGACTTGGAATCTTGAGTCAACATCTAAACCAAATGATGAGGACGTTCTACCTATATATACTACTAATACTAGCATATAATTTAAGTAGATATGTCTTTTAATAAATAGGTGAATAAGGTGATCACAAACATTTGACAAGTAATAGCATATTAATAAATTTCCTTTAAAAAATTTAAAACTATATTTCATAATTATAAAAGAAAATGTACGAGTCTTTCTTCCTTCATGGTAGTATTTTTTTTTCATCAAGCTTCTTGTGAGAAAAATAGTTTTAAGATATGATTATTATGAAAAAGTAATAATAATAATAATAATAATAATAATAATAACAATAACAACAACATATTAATACAATCTTATAAATAACATATGAGAATAATAGAATGTATGCAAAATTTACATCATTTTTATAGGATAAAAAATTATTTTTGATAAATGGTAATTATGAAACAATTGTTGATAGTTGAATAGTTCCATCAACGATTGCAACAATTTTGTGGGACTACTGAATGTACTAGTTTTATCCAGACACTATTTAGTGGGACTACATTCTTTGCACCCAAAATTTCACCATTATTGATAACTGAAAATGACAAAAGAACACTTTGCTAAAATCCACCATAGTAAAAGTACATACTTACTCATAAAATATGTGAAAATATATTAATAGAAAAACGAAAAAGATTAAACTTAGGCTCCATAGGAGCTGGTTGACTCACTGAGTTTGTATTCATTCAACCTGAATAATTGCCCAAGACCAAAAATTTATCTAGCAAAATAAATAATTATCATCAATTGCCTCTTTAATTCTCCAAACAGCTAAAATAGTTATAAAATCTTTAATTCTAACAAAACGATAGCTAGTTCATTTGATGAACTCAACCATCGAACCCGGTCTGACTCCACACAGCATCTCGAACCCGGCTCAAGTCCCGACCCTTTAACGTACGGCCCACACCTTCGAACACCGAGCGAGCGTTCGAGTTCCTGCTCCTAGCAATGTATTCGTGCGGTGGAACCATCTCCGAGTCATGATCATCAACACCATCATCCGAGTCATGCAATGACTCAACCGAGTTAACTCGATATATTTTAGACCAATCAGGGACATTCACAGGTGCTGACGTGGCCATGTGTGCCACACGTGTGGATGGCGCGTCTTGTCCGCGAAACTGGTGCAAGATCCGAGGAGATGCCGTTTTACCTGAATCATCAAAAGCCAATGACAGTCCCCCAACCTGGCGCCCGCGGTGGCTGTGGTGGTGGTCGGATTGTTGGACCGGCAGCTTACGGTTCACATATCCGTTATTACTCTCAGCGGCGGCGCGTGGACTCCACTCGCCCCTTGAATCGTGATCATCCATGTCATCAACCGTTGACCAGATATCATCTTCTCCTAGTTCTGAGGAACCGTTGAGTGTTGCAGTTCCATTTCTATAGCTGGGGTAGTTTCCTAATAACATTTCACTGCGACTAGTGGCAAGTTTCCGACCCTTCGCCATTTATCATCACCTTTTTTTTATCTCCCGGCGACAGGAAAGAAAGAATTATATGTATAAACAAAATGATTACTGTGGGTTACCGGAATCTTGATTTTCCGGCGACCCAAATAAGTTATTTTTTAGAAAAATAAAATAAAACTGTATTATTGTGATTTATTGTTATAGCTCCATGGTAGGGAAAAAAAAAGGGCTATAATTAACGGAGACACAACTTGGAAGGAAGGAAGAGTATATATAATAGATATGATTGGGAGATTGAGAAATTGGTTTACATTTCATGTGAATGTGGAGTTCATTTTGTGTGCATTTCATCAATGAATTAATAACGACAAAAAGTGTATGGAGAGAATTGATGATGAGCACGAAACTTAAAACCAAAAAGAAGAATATGCGAATTTTAAGTGTTTACCCAATCTATATTATTTTGTGATAGCAGGTTAGACTAATTTATTTACTTTAATATTAAATTATGTAATATGCTGTTCGAACAATTTTCATAGACTTAGAAGTTTTTTTAAATAATTTGCTTCTGATTTCAATATAGCTAATCAAAATTAATTAATAAGAAGAGAAAGATTGTGCGTAAAATCATCTATTCTCCCACTCCTTTTCGATGTATGAATTTCTATATTTATTCATCATATTCTTATGTCCTTTGTAAAGACTAAAATCTTATTGTGTTAAAAATTGTAGAAATGTGATAACGATCTATTAGTGAATGAAAACTTCTTTTTTCTGAGGTTAATTAGTTCGAATATCTTCATAATTTAAGAAGAAAAAAAATAGTTGAAATTATGGTCTAGAATATGTCTAGCTATTTTTATGGCTATAATCATTTAATTTAATTAAAAAATAGAAAAGGTTTCATTTCTTTTTGACCCCAAAGAAAAAGAAATGTGTCATCACTTAAAATAAGATAGAAAGAGTACCTATTAAAGCTTAACAAAAGTTCACCTATAGGCTATAATTATTTAAGGAATTGTTTGGTCAGCCGAATAAGGTTTTTGAGATGTTTTTTTTTTTTTTTTTTTTTTGGTGTTTGATTATAAGTATTGAGGAATGAGCATTCCATAGGAGTATTATAAAAAGTAAATTAGTTAATCACAAGTCATGTCTCAATTTATAAAATATTTTTATTTATCTCATTACGATAATTGGACACTCTTATGAATTTAAATGCCCAAATGAATAGTTTTGCCACTTTAGGTCTATTGCCAGTTCTTTCTTCGATGTAAGTTCAATCATTTAGGTGAAGAAGGTAAACTAATAAGCTCAAAAAGGATCATTTAAATTAAAATTTACAAGTATTTTTTAAAAAAATATTTAAAATAACATACGAAAATGACACAATGATATAAAGTTATAAACATTATTTATACAGTTTTTTAAAAAAGAATTTGAGCAAAATAAAATATTGGCTGAAGTGATTGTGGGAGTGGTGACATACACGCGCATAAGAAGGAGAGTGGAGTACACGTGCCAACTACTTGAAGGAAAACTGTCTTGTCAGATTGGAATGATTAATGAGTATTTGAGAGTGTTGGATTCTGATTGTCAGTGCTAAACTTTGCAGTAAAAGTAAAAATAAAGTTCACTTTTTGCAAATGTCAAATGAAAAAGTTATCTTTTACCTTAACACTAAAAAGGTCACATCTGTTTATTTTAAGATGAAGATCTGGATAACTAATATTAACTCCATTAATAATACTCCCTCCGTCCCTATTTAGTTGTCCATATTTCCATTTTTAGTTGTCCCTATTTAGTTGTCCATTTTGACAAATCAAGAAAGGACAACAAATTTTTTCCTATTATACCCTTATTTAAATAAAATTGTCATAAATAAAGTAAATAAACTTATGAACTTCCCAACATTAATTAGTTATCTTGAGTTAATTTATTTTGGAATTGTAAATTGTACTATAAGGGTAAAATTATAAATTCACTGTGATAATCATTGTTGCCTTAATCTGTGTGTCATTTCTAAAGTGGACAACTAAATAGGGACGGAGGGAGTATCTGTTTGCTAGTACGTACATTTCTGGATTATATTATGTTTGGTTTAATTTTCTTCATGTCTAGAGTTCCTAAGGTAGTACTTATGCCACCTAATCCCTAGAGGATTCATTAATGAGGCACTAGTGCAATAATACCAAATTTGGTGTACATTGCAAATATTTTGAAGGACATTGATTAGTGATAATTGATAAGTTGATAGCTATGTTAAGATAACTCTTTGATAACTTAAGGAGTATTTGTCATTATTATTTTTCGTTCATTTTTATTTGTTCAATATTAATTTAACATATGTTATGACTCATTATTCTAGAGTAAGTATCGATCGATTGTGGATAATTTTTTACCTAAATGGCATTCATTTGTTGCTCGTTATTATGTATACTTTCCCCATTTTATTATATTATACATGACATATATTAGTTTGAGAGCGAAAAATTTGCTTTACCATAAAAAAAATTTCTAAATCATTAAAAAAATTATTTGTGTATTAAAAGTCAATTTTGGAGTGGTTCTTTTCATCTAATTTCTAATGATGTATTTTGTATATTTTTTAGAAATAAATAATTTGATATCCAAAATGAAATTAAAAAATAATAAGATTCAAACTCTTGTATGTACTCCAAAACCCTTTGTTATTTTGAAAGGGAGAAAGTACTGCTACATATGGTGAGTGGTGACAAGTTATACCAAGAGAATTATTTTACATCTGACTAATCCTTAATTTGTTATTTCTTCAATTATAAAAATATTTACCGTCAGTGTGTGTGTGTATATATATATATATATATATATATATATATTGGTACAAAAATGTATTTGAACTCAAACATAATAATCCTTCATTATTTAATTTCATGTTTAAACAAATTAGAGCAAGAGCTCAAAAATCGTGGAGACACCATATAGCTAGTCCTTATGATTGATATAGAGATTGTTTAGACTTATTTTTATTTTTTAAATAGCTTTTAAGTTAAAAATAATAAAAAGTAGAGGGAGACTTATTTTTGTTTTTTAACTTTTTAAAAGTAATTTTTAACTTATTTTAAATTATTTTTAACTTTATCAAATACTTTCAGAAACTATAAGTAAATTAAAAGTATATTTCATCAACTTTTAAGTCAATTAAAACAGGCTCATAGTCATCCTCGGCCGGTCTGCCTTCTCTAATCATTTAAAATGTGTTTAATTAGCTTGGGGGCAAATTATTGTATGAGAGCAAGGTGATTGATTTGATGTTATAATCGTACAATTATTTTGCCTGTGCATTATTTTTTGTTACATGTATATATAAGTTCTATACGTTATATTTAATTTGTTGGAGATGATTCAAATTTGAATATGATAATTTCAACCTTTTTCAATATGTTCTTTATCGTCCTACCTAACTCATCGATTACATACTACCACATCTTCTTCTGCATTTGGTATATAACATCACTACAACGAAATAAAAGATTTTGCAACGTTTGATATTTAGCGATAATAGTTAATATGATTATTTATAATCAATACTTTATATAAATACTGCTAAAAACGTTATCGACTGTGAATATAATGACATTAAATCAATTGCCTCTGACAATAAATATTATCAGTAAAATAAAAATCTATTATTATTAAATATCTGGTACATGAAGCCCAAATTGTATATTGAAAGGTTTCTAATAACTTTAATATTTTTTTTCTTAGGGTAATGTTAAATGACCAGAAAATTTGGTTAGAATTTGATTAGAAATTTAAAAAGTTTGTAATATCTTTTTTATTTTAAAATAAATTGATCTTTTTTTTATTTTTTAATTAAAAGATATTAAAGTTAAAAATGATAAAAATATTAAAAAAAGTACTATAACATAGTGTGAACTGTGAAATATGTTATTTTAGCATTCTGGTCAAAATTTCTGGCAAAAAGAATTTTTTTTTTTTTCTTATCCAGTGTGTAAAAATCTTATAAACGACAATAATATTGGGACAAGTTATGTCATTCATTTAGTGAGAAGTTGTAAGCAAAACTTAAAAGTCTCGTACATTTCACTTTCAAGAAATTAATTTTTGCCCTCAAGTATGATAAGGTTTCCCTAAAATTTGGACTCTTTGATTTCTGAACCAAATACCAAACAATGAATCACCAATTTAATATTTAATTTCCTCGGTTTCAATTGTTTATTTTATTTTATTTCATTCTATTTAAAAAAAATGTTTTTTCTTCTTTGACTTTAACTTTTCACATTATATATATAAAACTATGAAGATTAGATGATATTTTGGTGCATTTTATATATCTTTAGATTAATTCACAATAATTTATTCTCAAATTATTTTCTTAAACTTCATAGTAAATCAAAATTAGAAAAATAAATTGAAAATATATAAGAAATATGATCTTTGTCTCATTTTATGTGACACCTTTGAAAGAAAAAAAAGAAAAAATTTGAAACTTGTGGTCTAAAACAATTCTTAAATATTTTCTATGATGGAGAATCATTTCATTAAGGCTAAAAAGAAAATTTTAAAGTTAAATTGTATTAAAATATAATAAGATGACATTCTTTTTGGGATAAATTAAAACGGAAAGAGTGTCAAATAAAATAGGATAGAAGGAATAACAAATAAAGTGCAAATTTTATCATGACACTCATATTAATTGATGTAGATTTTTTAATAGACTAAAAGATAATTTAAAATAAATAATTAATATTAAAAGTTAAAATAAAAAACTTCTTTCATTAGATAAATTAAAATGAACAAATAAAAATTAACAAGGGAGTGCATAAAAGCAAAGGCTTCACAACTTACATAATAAAGACTAAAGAGCACATTGAACGGTTGAGAAGTGTTTGGATATATATATACAATAGAGGACACAAAATGGAACCCCACAAAGAAATTGTCTTTAAAGAAATAAGCAAAAAACGTTATCATCATCATCATCCAACACTAATAACATATAGGGAACCCTAATTTGTTACAAAAAAAAAATGTGACTTTTGAGAGCTTAATTTCTTCATAACTAATCAATTGATCATTTGAGGTAGTTATTTGTTAACATCTCTCTTCAAATAATTTTTTTATAGTTGATGTTACTGTTAATGAAATTGATGGCAAAAAGAGGTTGATCTAAAATATAAATTTAAAGAAAATAATAGTCTTTCATCTTATTTGTAATGTGTGTGCCAACATAGACTTGGATTAAGATATTTATTGCTTAAAATAATATAATTGCTATCATGATTTTGACCATGGAGAAGTAAGGAATTTTAATAATGAAATATAACATATTCAAGAATTGAAGCTTGCAATCCAAAAGAATTTTTAAGGTCTATGTTTGTGGCTACACTAATCGAAATTATGATATGATAACATTTTTAATAATAAATCTCCTAACAAAGTAAATTGTGTTCTTTTTGCACTTAAATTTCTTTCACCTTTTATCATCTTCAAGCGTTTCAATTTGCTCAACACTTTAAAAGTCTTTGTATCTTTAAATTCTTGATCTGTTACAAAGATAAATTCAAACACTACTAATGATACATACAAATGATTATTTATATCTCTGATTGATGTATCATTTTTCAACAAATAAATGTATATGTATAGTACTCTCTTACTCATAAGAATTTTCGGAGCCTAGCTCAAAGTGATTGAACATCATCAAGCGTACTACTTGTCTAGACCCACATGAACTTGTTGGGTTCAGCTAAGGTGGGTGGGGGGTGGACCCATTTTTTTAATTTTTTTTTTACTATACCTCAAAAATGCCAATTTGATGGTGCTAGGCTTGACAAAAGTATCCTATGCTGGGGTTGGGCTGTACACTGTTCATAGTGCTAAAATGGACCCTTTTTTTTTTACATGGTAGATTTGATTTATTGTGCTTTCTCCAGTAAGTACTGTACTTTGCTCTAGTTACATGGGCCCCATCCCTCATTTACACCTTTTTCTTTTTTGTGATTTCATATAAGTCATCTTTTCATATTTTCATAACCTCCTAAGTCCTAAAGTTCATAACTAATTGTCCCCGGTGCGCGAGCGTGTTGGCAGTGGCGAAATCAAAAATTTCGTTCAGAATATTTAAAATTTAAAATATATGTTTAAAAATAATTTTTAACCTATATGCTTCGTATAATTTTCTCTTTATATATATTATAATATTTTAATAAAGGTTGTCCAACTAACCATCTTAAACTATGTGCTACACCTTTGGTGTTTGGGATTGAAATAATATATATGACATAATCATGCAAAAGTTAATAATTATATTTTTTGAATGAAGATAAATTAAACCAAGAATAGTATACTAAAATATGTATAAGAATCTGATTTGGTCTATTGGTTTATAGTTAGGAAAACTAATGTAAAAACGACATAGAAATTAACAATCTCCTCCTAAATAAAACCTTTCTAATGACTATAATGTGGATGCTAAATAATTTTATTTTAACGATTACATTATGAATGCTATTGTGTTGTGTATGAGAAAGAAAAAGTTTTCTATTTATTAAAGTCAAAAACTTTTCTGACAAAAAAGCATATATATATGAAAGAGTTCTTTTACACCGAAGAAAATTAATTTTAACTATGGTAGAAAATTAGGACAAACATGTTGGAATATCACAAGAACACGACCCACCGATAGATTCAGTCACCAGAAAAGAGAAGGTGAAGAGTAAAATTGGAAAGAAACTTTGATTTAAATGAGACACGTGATCATCATCTGTTCTTCCATCCAGAAGGTTCCATAATATTAATTTGTAAATATTAGTTTTCCTTATTTTGTTTTATGAAAAATTGTAATTACATGTTTGTTACAGATTAGCCAATTAGCATAGGACAACTGTAGAAGTTTGTTAGAAGTAGATTCTCATTGTATTATTTAAACACACTTTGTACTAAGAATACACACAAAAAATCCTTCATCCTATTCTTCTTCTCATTTTTTTTTGTTTTCATGGTATCAGAGCATAGGCTCTACTGATATAAACCCTCAACATTTTTCTTCTAATTTCTCATGGGTGATAAACATAATCCAACACCTACTACTACTAGGACTCAAGGCATTCTTCCAACTGATAATGCACCTCCCATTGAGCTAATTAATCTGGCTCACCTTTCTTCATATCTCATTCTGATTCTCTAGGTACCTTGTTGGTGAACATAGTATTTGATAGCAAGGATTTAGGTGGATGGAAACGAGGCATGTGGATAGCTTTAACCGCGAAGAATAAATCTGGGTTTATTGATGGATCCACCAAAGAACCTGAAGTTGGAACAGATCTTCACAGATCTTGGTCCAGATCTATCAACATTGTAATCTCTTAGTTATTGAATTCTCTCTCTCTCGAAATTTCTGAAAGTGTTATCTATTACTCTACTGCTAAAGACATCTGGGAAGAATTGGAGGACAAGTTTGGACAGAGTTCTGGTCCACAACTCTTTCAGCTCCAAAAGGAACTTAGTGACCTGGTTCAAGGGTCATCTGATATTGCTGGTTACTACACCAAAATCAAACGACTCTGGGATGAGTTGGATACTTTGGATACCTTCAGTTTTTGTCCTTGTGATTGTACATGTGGAGCAAAGAAGAAGAATATTAAAGCCAAGCAAGATGAGCGTTTAGTTCAGTTTCTAATGGGTCTCAATGACTCTTACTGTGCTCCTATAGGTAATATCCAGATGATTTCACCTTTACCCTCTATTTCAAATTCATATGCACTCTTAATCCAAGAAGAAAAACAAAGAGAGGTTCATAATACACCAAAATTTCCAGGTGAATCTTCTTCTTTTGTTGTTGCTAACCAAGCCAATGTTGGACCAAGGTCTTTTTCTACTGATTTTAGGGCACAAAGAAGATCTTATGAGAACAAGAAGTCTCCTCTCGTATGCAAGTATCGTAAGAAACCAGGCCATCTTATTGAGAAATGTTATAAGTTGCATGGGTTTTCACCAAATTTAAATTCACTAGGCAGAGAACTTCTCAGAGTTCCGTTCAGGGAAATGCAGTGACCTCTAATGATATTTTTGGAGATTCTTTCATAAGTGATACAGTGTCATCAGTCAAAGTTACTCACTGCAGAACAATTAGCTCAGGTGATGTAGATGCTTCAACATGTGAAAAATAGTGATCAAGGCACCAATAATTCTGAGGTCATGGCTTCTATTAATTGTGTTGGTATAACTTTATGCTCTAGTCCATTTTCCTTAAATTTACATGTTGATTCTAAGGGCTACACTAAACAAACTTGAATTATAGATTCAGGTGCAACAGAGCACATGAGCTATAATAAGGATTTCTTCTTCTATTTCAAGCCTCTGCCTAAACCTATTTATGTTAATCTTTCTAATTCTCAGAAAGTTCAAATTTCTTACTCAGGATCTATCCAGCTTTCCCCTAATCTAATTATTCACAGTGTGTTGTTTGTACCTAGTTTTCACTTCAATCTTTTGTCTGCCCATAAATTATGCAAAAAGTTTTCTAATATGTTAATTTTCACATCTTCTCATTGTTTCATGCAAGGCCCTTCAATGAAGAGGCCAATGCTCTTTGGTGAAAGTCAGAATGGTCTCTATCTTCTCAAGACTAGTCTTCCAGATCTTTCATCTACAAATACTAGCTCTAGTTTTCATTCCTCAAAGGATGTTACATCCAGCTTATCTTGTGTTTCTTTTTCTGATATTAAGAGCAAGTTATTGCATGTAAGATTAGGGCATATTCCCCTTTCAAATATCCACCACATTAATGAAATTTCAGTTTTACTTTGTTCTAAATTCTCTGTTCTTTGTTCGGTTTGTCCTTTGGCGAAGCAACACAAACTCTCTTTTCCTAGCAGTCAAATTGCATCTAAACAAATTTTTGACTTAATTTATATTGATACTTGAGGGCCTTTTCAAGCACCTACTTATGATGGTTTTAAGTATTTTTTTTTAGCATTGTAGATGATTGTAGTAGGGGTACCTGAACATTTTTACTTTCCATTAAAAGCAATGTTTTTCCTATGCTCAAATCTTTTCTTGCTATGATGGAGAGACAATTCAACAAAAAGGTTAAAGTCATTAGATTAGATAATGCTTGGGAATTGGGGTCCAGTCAAGAAAATTCTAAATTTCTATATTCTCAAGGGATAATGCATCAAACCTCTTGTGTAGCCACACCACAACAAACTGTTGTAGTTGAAAGAAAATACAAACATCTATTAGAACTATGTAGGCCTCTTTTGTTTCAATCTCATCTTCCTCATAAATTTTGGGGTGATGCTCTTATGATTGTAACTTATCTCATTAACAGATGTCTTACTAAATTATTTTCTTTCAAAACTCCTTATGAAAGACTGTTTCAGCATCCTCCTAAATACTCTCATTTGAAATGTTTCGGATGTCTTGTTTTTGCTTCTATTGCTACTCAAGGTAGATCGTAGATCTAAGTTAGCTCCCAGGGCTGAACCTTGTGTCTTTCTTGGGTATCCTTTTGGCAAGAAATGATACAAGTTGATGTTTTTTCCTTCTCAGAAGCATTTTGTTTCCAGAAATGTTAAGTTCTTTGAAGATATATATCTTTTTGCCACAATTCAACATACTATTTCCATTTTTCCTCTTGATACTCCTACTACTTCTGCATCTTATGACTATGTTTTTCTGACCAATCATTCACATCCTATTGATCCTAACTTTTCCAGTGCTCCTAACATCCATGATCTCCCATCTGAATCTCTTATTCCTACTTCTCCACTTTCAGTTCTCCTTCAAATCCTATTGTTCTCAGGAAGTCCACTAAGTCTGTCAAGACTCTTGCTTACCTAGAGGATTACGTTTGTAATAGTGTTTATCTCTTTAATGTTTCTAATATTCTCTTTTCTTCTCCTACTCATGTGTCTCCTTTTGCTTTTTCCGCCTTGTCTCAATTCAATCAAGATTACATCACCTCTTTATCCCATGTGACTAAGCCTACTTCTTGTTCCCAAGCTATTTTATACCCAGGTTGGAGAGATGCTATGACAAAAAAACTTGAGGCCTTGATCACTAATGACACTTGGGAAGTGGTTTCATTGCCTGCTAGTAAGAAAGCCTTACCTACAAAATGGGTTTACAAAGTTAAATTGAACTCATCAGGTAGTGTTGAATGACTTAAGACTCGTTTGGTTGTTCGAGGTGAAATTCATAAAGAAGGGGTTGATTTTATCGAGACTTTTAGTCTTGTTGTGAAGATTACTACTATACGTTGTGTGTTTGCTATTGCAATTAAGAAGGGCTAGGGTTTACACCAATTAGACGTTAACAATGTTTTTCTTCATGGTGAATTAGATGAGGAAGTTTATATGAAGTTTCCAGAAGGTTTGGAAGTCACTAATCCTACTAAAGTTTGTCGACTAAAGAAGTCTCTTTACGGCTTGAAACAAGCTTCGAGACAATGGTATGCTCGTTTGACAACATAACTCAAATTCAAGGGTTTTACTCATTTTTTAAACGCGTATTCCCTCTTCTACAAATGCCATGATTCCTATGTTTCATTTTTAGATATCTACGTGGATGACATTCTCCTTAATGGCAACGACAAAGCAGGATTAGATGCCCTCAAATTGTGTTTTGGATTCTGAATTTAAAATCAAGGATTTAGGAGACTTGCATTATTTTTTGGGTATTAAGGTCATCAGGGAGCCTCGTGGTTTGATACTCAATCAAAGTAAGTTTGTACTAGAGTTTTTGTCGGAATACAATTGTCTTGGCCTCAAACCTGTTTCTTCACCTTTAGATCCCACTCACAAGCTATAGGCCAATACGGGTTCTCCTCTTCCAGATGCCACTGTTTAGCGCCGTTTGATTGGACAACTGAATTTTTTAACTCACACTAGACCAGATATTTATTTTTTTGTCCAACACCTTAGACAATATATGCAACTACATCACCAGGCACATCTTTCAGCTGCACACCATGTTCTCCGTTATCTCCTTTCCGGCCAGGCTTAGGAATTCTTCTCAATTTTTCCCCATCTTTCACTTTGCTGGCTTTTTGCGACTCTGATTGGGCTACATGCCCCGACTCTCGTCGGTCAATGAGTGGTTTCTACATCAGTCTTGGGGGTAGTCCTATTTCTTGGAAATCAAAGAAACAAACTTCTATTTCACTTTTCTCTGCAGAGGCTGAGTACAGATCCATGCAATGTGTTGTTGCAGAATTGACTTGGCTTGTCCGACTCCTTTCTGATCTCTCTCTTCCTCCTACTCTACCCATCTCCCTTCATTTCGACAGTGAGGCTGCAATTCACATTGCTAAAAATTCAATCTTTCATGAACGGACCAAGCATGTTGATTTGGATTGCCATTTTGTCCGGCAACAGTTTCTCACATGACTCATTTCCCTCACTTTTCTTCCTTCCTCTTCTCAAATTGCCGACATTTTTATGAAACCTTTACTTGGTTCCTCTCATCGTCTTCTATTGGACAAATTGGGTGTTCGTTCCTCCCCCTCCAATTTGAGGGGGGATGTTGGAATATCACAAGAACACGACCCGCCGTAAGATTCAGTCACCAGAAAAGAAAAGGTGAAGAGTAAAATTGGAAAGAAACTTTGATTTAAATGAGACATGTGATCATCATCTGCTCTTCCATCCAGAAGGTTCCATAATATTAATTTTTAAATATTAGTTTTCCTTATTTTGTTTTATGAAAAATTGTAATTACATGTTTGTTATAGATTAGCCAATTAGCATAGGACAGCTGTAGAAGTTTGTTAGAAGTAGATTCTGATTGTATTATTTAAACACACTTTGTACAGAGAATACACACAGAAAATCCTTCATCCTATTCTTCTTCTCGTTTTTTTCTTTTTAAAATCCTTGTGCATTCTTGTTAATTTCCAACAAAGAACGAAGTTAGAGTTTGTTACAAAGTCCCACATTGCTAGAGGGATGAGAAATTGGTCTTCTTATTAGGACTTAGACAAACCTCCCCGTGAGCTAGTTTTTGAGGTTAAGTTAGGCTCATGTACTATATCTTTACATAGTAGCTCATTCCAATTTATTGTTCAGCGATGATTGGAAATTCTTAATATATACTATAAATAATTTATTCACAACACAATAAGTAACTCTATAAACTCAAAATTTTGGATATGAATGCAACCTTAATCACCCTTGGATTTAATTAATGAATTATTTTCCACGTGTTCTCTTTTAAAAGAGGCAAGTGAATATATTATTTTAAAGGAGCAACATTAGATGGATGGTGTTCAGAATTTGTTGGTTTTTATAACCTTACATGAAGTCGATGAGGATTTCACAAGATATTCTACTTTTATTTAGTTTTTCACTTTCATGGCTTTCCCTTTTATTTAACATCATCCATTGCGTTGGACAATTGTTATTTATGCTTCAACAAATTCTCTCGTGACTACGAATTTTGGACCATATTTTTCAAATATGGAAAATTGATGGTCTATCTTTTTCCTATAAGAATAAAGCACGTGAACTATGTTCTAACCAATTTATTTATCTCTTTTATATTGGATCACCAATGAAAAATAAACAATAGATTGTAATTAAATTAAGAGTGCGGTTGGATGATTTTTGGTTGGATTAAAATTTTACACCTAAGTGATGGAAGACAATAATAATCGAGTTGTACGTCTTTCCCATCCACAATCCAGCTCTTCCTCCAGGCCGGGGCAGGGAGTTTATCCGAATTTTATTTACTGGAAAATTATATATATGGTGAAATATCATGCATACACATACAAAATATGTCAATTTTTGTATTTTTAGTTTTTTCATGGACTTTCTTTTTTGTATTTTAAGAAAAATTAACGAAAATTTGGACTCCATCGATTGTTATATTTGAAGGTCATGAAACTTTTGAAAAAAATCTTTCTTTCTGTTTCTTTTCAGAAAGAAAGAAAAATATAGTAAAAGTACACCAATCAATATAATCATATATTTGATCTAAAAATCACAACTTATTAGTAATAAGTAACACTTAATTTCTTAGTTTTTTTTTCCTTCAAATCGAAGGTAGGAAGAGAATAACAATGTGGGGAATCAAACCCTCACAAGTAGAGTGGTGAAATTTCAAATAGTCAACCAACTAAGTTATTAATAATGAAAAAATTAAAAGATGATTCCAACTAAGGATGTTTAGTTTCGTCATTGATTTGTCATTTTTTCTGTGATTTATGAGTGTATATATATATATATATGAGAAATGCTAAATGACTAGAAAATATGGCCAGAATTTGGCCAGAAAATTTAAAAAAACTATAATATTTTTTTTACTTTAAATAAACAGATTTTTTTTCCATTTTTTAGTTAAAATGTATCTAAGTTAAAAGGGTAAAAATGTTTAAAAAGTTAAAATAACATAGAAAAAATATCATTCTGATTAAATTTTCTAGCCAATTTTTTTTTTCCCTATATATATATAATGAGAAATGCTAAATGACCCGAAAATTTGGCCAGAAATAGAAAGACAAAATTTTGGTTGGCATTTCTTGCACAGAATCTCATGAAATGCTGTTGTAGCTCTCTAGCTAGTAGTGATTCCCATGTGATATTATGGATTACACATGGAGTACTATATATAATTTTTCATATTCTATATATAATAAGCTACAATGCAAAAAAATTTATAGTATTTATTTACATTGTAACTATTTTGTTAGCTTTCAATCAAATGGAGTACTTCTTTTAAATAATAAATATGTCATTGTATGAGCTATTTATTACTCATTCCTTTTGAATTTGTTAATCTCATTTTCATCTGACACATAGTTTATGAAAGTAAATTAGATTTTGAGAACAAACATTAAGTGATACTTGAAGTTGTCCCAGATTTTCAAAAAGACACCTTAACTTTGCGTGCGTCCTATTACCCCACAAAACATTCAAAATCACAATAAATACACATTTTTTACACAATATTTCCACTTTGGTAATTTCCTATGATGAATTCGTTTTGTTTGTTTCTTTTAAATTTATTTTACTATACTAAATAATTGTATAAAATATTATAAATCACGATAATTAATTACTTAAATATTTAAAATATATAAAATTATATAAAAGATCTGATTGACTCTTCAAATTTTACTGGTGACACATAAATTGGGACAAATGAAATAATATATATTATTTGAAAATTTCTTAGAAAGTACTATAAATTACAGTAATTAACAGCTAGAAATATTTCAAAGACAAAAAAAATTGATTGAATCTCAAATTTTTTTAGTACTACATAAATTGAGAAAGAAGAAATGACCTCTATTATTTGAAAATGACGTAAAAGTATTATAAATCATACAATAAGAATTAACAATTTAAAATTTTGAAAGACTTTAATGCTTTATACTTATTTTATTTCCACTTTGGACAAAAATATCCTCCCAATATGCATATTTTTTTAAACAAAAAGTGGGACCCATTATTGATGTATTGAAGGATTCTTTGGTAATTTTCCTATGATGAATTCATTTTGTTTGTTGTTTCATTTTTTTTAAATAATTGTATAAAATATTATAAATCACAATAATTATTTACTTAAATATTCAAAAGATATAAAAATATGTAAAAGATCTTATTAACTCTTCAAATTTTATCGGTGACACATAAATTGGACAAATGAAATAATATATATTATTTGAAAACTACTTAGAAAGTACAATAATTTACAGTAATTAACAATAGAATATTTTAAAGACAAAAAAAATTAATTGAATCTCAAAATTTTATTAGTACCACATAAATTGAGAAAGAAGAAATAACCTTTATTATTTGAAAATTGTGTAAAAGATATTACAAATCATACAACAATAATTAGCAATTTAGAATGTTAAAAGACATAAAAAAATTTTTTTTACCATAATTAACAATATTTAGAAATTTAAACTATTTTAAATCAATATTAAAGTTTGATTAACTCTTTAATTTTGTCTGTGTCACATAAATTAAAACAAAATGATACATATTGGACCCGTGCTAGCACGGGCTCCGATGTCTAGTATATATATATATATATATAGTAACATCATCTGTCTAACTACAAAAAGATGATTAAGGATCAAATTGAGTGTTAATGAATTTATTTGATACTACATATGTGAACCGCAAATGTTTTCCTTTTTTTCCTTCTTTTATTTGTTCATCTCAAGTCCTTTTTTCTTGTTTTGTCAATCACAAGTCATTAGAACCTTATTTTGATTTGTCAACATAAAAAATCAATTTGATTATAGACTCCTTCATGTCCACATTATTTTGTCGTTTAAGATATTTCAGAACTCTTTAATTTTAGAAAAAAATTAATAGCCATAAATACATGAGTATTTGTCTAACTATTCTTTCTTTTTTCTTTTTTTTAAATAAAATTAATTACTTAATTAACACTCTACTAAATACAAATTGAATCAGGCAAATGGTAGACTTGGAAATAAAATAAAATGAAAGACTTGTTATTATTGTAAAACGTCAAATATTGAGAAACCAATTTGATTTTGCTAATATGACATATAATATTTGATATCGAAGATTATATTAGTCATTCCATTTTTCATTTAAAGAAAAATATGTACCTCCTTATGATATCGTGAACGAAATCATTTTAGTGCAAAGTGGAACTCTACCTTATATTTATCAACCACACTTATTTTATTTTTTCATAGATAATAAAATATTGCAGATCCACTTTCATAGTAAGTATTATTGTATAATTGGAAATTAAAGAAAGCACTAAACAGTCAACTGGTTCATCGACCAAGGAGACATTGCTGTCTTTTCAGTTAAAATTATTTGGTGCTTTATATTTATTTAAAACAAATTAAACATATCTTTAGTGATATTATTTGATGGCTATTATTATTTTATTTGATATAAAGGAGATCTAGTGAATCATAGACATGAAATGATTGTACTATGGTTGGATGGTTCATGTTCTATTTTAGGTGTGAAAAGTTGGAATTGCTGATTAATTTAAGAGATTTATTGTACTAATGTAAATAATTAAAAATTAAGAGGGGCATTTTTATATTATAAGTTTGCTGAAGGGTTTGTTGTAATTATATGAGCATATTTCAGGGGTTTTGTCAGAGTATCAGTGAGTCCAGCCAATTCCCGTGTGCCACTCTGATTCTAGAATCTACGAGACTACGCACACGCGCCTTACTGAAGCGTGTGGGTAATCTCTTCTATCGAGAAGGAAGATTCTTCTTATTGAATTCCATATAAAATTAAATATGAAAAAAAATAAACTATGCGCACATTGGTTTGTTGTACCTTTTAAGTAGACTTGCTCGAGTAATTATAATTTCTCCGTTTTAATTTATCTGTCTAATTTTAATTTGAGATAAAAATTTATGTAATTTAAAGAATAATTATTTGATTCTTTCGATATTAAATTAATATTATGTAGAATATATCAAATATCTTTCAATTTTATAATCTTAAACAAAAATAAGTAAATTAAAATTATAATTAGAGAGTTTTTTTTTAAAAAAAAAACAAACATTCTTTTTTAAACATCCTATATAGTTAACTAAATAGATTTTTTATAGAAAAAAACACATAATTTTACTGAGGTTGCACGAAGAAATAAAGCTAGATCATTTTTATAAGGCAAATTCAGAATTCACCAACTTTAAATTATGAATCCGTCACTAATGATATTACGCATTCGTTATTTCTGCCCTGAATCATCAATATATACAAGCATATATTTGCCCTGAGTTTGTACAATTGGAAAAGAGTAATAATTGTACAGTGATATGGTTTATACTCGCACCAACTTATATAGCCCTATTGTTCTAAGAAATAAAATCTCAAGGCTCGTGACGGAATTAACAAGGATCGTGATAGGGTAGTATTAGGTATTATTTTTTTTTGCTCTTAACTAGAGATTTTAGGTTCAAGCTTTGTAAATATGAAAGCGACTTTATTGAGAGTAACTTATCCTAATCTCAAAACTTCAAACATGAAATACATATATCACCAATATCGAATAATAAATGTTTAAAATAGAAAACAAGAGTACAGTAAGGGGGAAATAAATAAATGTGAGGGTAAATGAGTAGTCAGAATCAAATAATGTGATGTAGCCAAAACAAGGTGAACATGAGATAACAGAGAAGGGACGACGAAATGGATATTTATCCAACGCAGTATAATTTAATTGTAACAAGTAGCCACTATAAGTGGGCTCAAATCTCAACTCATGATCAATTGTTTTGCCCAAGCAGCTGCTTGTCCTTCAATTTTGTCCTAGCTATATTACAAGTCTTTTCAAGCGTGATCATTCTACAGGAACAACCATTCAAAATTCTTCAAAACAATAGTAAGAGTTAATCATAGAAGAATTCAGGATTTTTAGAAAAGACAACTATAAATATAACTTGTCGCAGTAATAAATACTATATATATTAACAAAGAGTGCTAAAGTTTTTACCAACATTAGTTAATTGTCAATGTTGCTATAGGATTTACAGACATTTACAAAAAATGCTAATTGCTGCTAAAAATACATATTTTACAGGAATTTGTCGTTAGTTAAATAAAAAGTGCTAATAATACACATTTAGTACTAGCAATTAAGCTATTATTGTTAATTAATTGTCATTAAAGAACATTTTTTATGCAATAAATAATACTAGATATATTTTAAAGATTATATAAATAATATACTGTATATAATCGGATGAACACTAATTTACGTTTCACATGGCGCTCCTATAAATAAGTGAGTTTATCCAATTGAGACATAATATTCTTGATCAATTAGACAAAATGAGCCCCTTTATATAGAAGTTAACGTAACTAACGTTATGTTATGTTTGTATGGTGGATTTTATTTTATTTTTCAAAATAAAAATAAAAAATGAACTACGTGAACTTAAGATACCATATCTACTTATGCCTGATCTAGTTGGCTTGTGCATGCATGTGCAGTTTAGCACGTTTTACTTTAGGGACGGATCTATAATATTGACTATTTTTCATAAAAGAGATTAACTTCTCTCTACCAATAGTGGATAAGAAAATTACACCGTTAAATTATTTTTAGAAATACATATTTCTTTTAGTTTAATTATTATACTTTTTTATTTAGATTTATATGTATATTAAAAAAATTTACTTAATATGTACAAATCAATTTTTACAAACTTAATAAGTTATCTCGTCTTAAAATTAAATCTAAAAAATATAAATTTAAAATTCTGAATCTGATCCACCCTTATTCCTTTTTCCTCTTTGCATAATTGATTGTTCCATGATATGGATGCTAGGCTGTACTTTCCCTTTGGATGAATGACAATTTTCCTCGACCCCATTTCCACTTTGTTAACATTATAGATATGCTGGGGTTAATAGTAAGTACGTAGTTTCATTTTTTGAATTTTAAATTATGTAAATTTTGATTAATATATTAAAATATTTTAGCAAGTTATCGTACATTTGTGTAGTTTTGGATATTTAAATTTTATTTTCAAATATTGAATTGGTCTAATTGAATTTAATTAGCTTTAATGATTAGTCAAAATAACTTTTCCACTACTAGTTTTTTCTAGTATTTGAAAACTTGAGATATTTGACAAATATATAGTAATGGAAAATTGTATGACCAAACACCATTTCTCATGTTTTTACCAAATATACTTGTGGCCAAACGGATCCTAAAATTGTTTTTTCTCATGATTATAAAAATAGATATTATAGACGGTTCAAATTGTGTTTCTTAGCCTCATTAGTTGATGAATTTGATTAATGTAGTTATAAATATTAAACTTAGACGATATTTGAATTGACAGCATAAACAATTAATTAATTGAACGTAATGGTAGGTTCAAAGATTCCATTTAGATTAATTATTAATCATATGACAATGTCCACTTCATATATAAACCTTAATAAGAATAAATAAATAAACTTAGAGAGAATACTATCCCTTTGCAAATCCGAAAAAGATTTAAAAGTAATGCTTCTTTATTGAGAATATAATCACTCTGTACGTCAGGCTGCATGCCTCCTTTTAAGCTCCACCATTGAATTTGCATTTAAGACATTTACCTAATTATTATTCTTTTTTTCATTCACTTTAATAATTTTCTAGCATGGTCACTTGTAATTATTGTTATTTTAGTTAAATAGTAGTATTAAAAACATAATTTTGATAAACGATTTTGCCATTGTCTGAACAAGTTGCAAATAACTATGTCCATTTTGGACAGGGAATCATTTGTTATATCAAATTACACAATCACAAGGTTTGATCGAAATGAACTCTCAACTGCATCACCATAACAATGATATATGCATAATTTTATGAAAAGTCTCTTTTTCTTTAATGAAATAAATGATAGATAGACAAAATAATAATTAATACAACGAAATAAATTATATATGTAATTGTAGCAACAATAACAATATCAGTCAATTGAAACTCAATAACTATATATTCTCACTTCATTTTATTATCAAATATAATATAGTAAATTAATGTCGTTAATTAATTTGATATAAATACCATGCGCAGATGAAAATTAATCCGAGTAGAAATACTTTGGATAATAATAAACTTAGGTGGCTAGGGGTTACAGACAAAGCTACTGTTAAGTCCCTTTCTATGATTAGGTAAGGGTTTAGATCAAATTAAATGTGTTTGCCTAATATAGTACGATTAAACAGTACTTACCTAAAGGCATAATGGAACCCCTCCTGGATTAGCTAGAATTATAAATTTTATTTTATCTATTTATAAAATAATTGACACTATTTTTTTTAAAAACTATTTTTGGTAGATTCTGTTAATCACTTTGTTCTGCTACAAATCGAAGTACTTTTGACCACATTCCCTAAGTTAGGTTAATAATAGCTTTTGCATTTCAATCTTTCTAGACTTTTTATAAAGTAATTTAATCCTGACCTTGTTTGTCGTTTAATTGATTAAATGTCTTGTCGAATGTGAGTTCATACCTCTATCATATATATCTATTCAAGTTTCATTTTGGTCATGATAAATTAGAAAAATTAGGTTCGGATCCATAACTAGACTGCTTTGGTGGGGTTCGATCTAGAGGGTTTACATTCTAGTTTGTTGACAAGTTTGAGCCTCACTGTATCATTTTATTCTTGGTTCCTAAAAATTACTTTCATTTCTAACCAATTCAATTCGGCTAGTGGTTTTTTATGGGTTCAAATTTCAAACCTCGAATCTGGACATGTTCGAGAAGACCAGATCCATGAGCCAGCTGAAGTTGGTTAGGCTAAGTTTTCCACTCCTCCTCTTCTATCGTCATACTAGGCCCGAGTCATGTCCACCATGGATTCAGGCCCAACATGAACTCCAACATACAAGAGGCCCAAGTCATTTCCACCAACCATAATTGTTCAGCACATTTTATAAAAGCAAAATTACCTAAATAAATATTTTATTTTACCATAATCTCTAAAATTTCCTACCATTTTTTTCTCAAAAATAACCTCTCAGATACATCACTCTCCTCTCACTGATACATCCCTATCCCCCTCTAGGATACATCCCTCCCCTCTCTAAAACATCCATCACCTATGGAAGTCGAGTGATGTATCCGGATGTTCTATCCCCTACATGATACATCCCTCCCCTCTTAGATACATCCCTCACCTATGTATCCGGATGTCCAGTGATGTATTCGGAAGTCTAGTGATGTATGTGAAATCCATAAATTTTAAGGAATTTTTATAATTTGAAAAACAGTAGGGAAATAATGTAATTAACTCTTAACAATGAGATTTATGTAAATTATACTTTTATAAAACCAAACATTCAATGTTAATATTATTAAGTCCACATTGAAAATTTTCCAATATAGTAACAGTATTCTTAAAGTATCAACTAAAAATATTGGATCTTCTTTGACAGCTCTAGAAGGCCCAGTTATCTATAGATTTCGCGGTTTTCGTGATGCGGAGGTCTAAAGGATTGACAAAAGGATAGTAATCTGGTTGCTATGAATATTTTTTCTGTCTCAATTTATGTGACATATTTGGTTTTTTAACAGTTTAAGTTTTGACCAATAATTTGTTCATATTATTTTTTATCTGACTCAGCAATTCCACAGTAGGTACTGAAGAGTGTCCCACCTGGATTGTGAATAAATGATGCTAAATTCAAGTAAATCTGAAATATGAAAGATTGGGGCATGGGTGTCACCAGAAATGATGCAAACAGAAGCAAGAAAAAAAGTTAAAACAATCACATCATTCTGCTGGTGAATCATCTCAGCAGTCTACTGGAAGATATTAACAGATACTATTACAAACAACATGGATATCTTTTGTGTCCCCACCCTGAAATCATGTGTAGGGACAAAATCCATAGTGAATGAATTCACCTCACAATTCTTAGATCTCTCATTTTCATTTCATGAGGTACAATGATCACACTTCCATTAGTAATGGCATCACTAGAATGTTAGTCCAAGAAATAAGTGCAGTAGTAAGATTGAAGAATAAGATAATGATTGAATGACACATACAAGATGAAAATAACATATTTTCGTGTAATTTTAGGGTGGATACAGTTTAATGATATCTAGAAGTTCATTGAAAAGATGAACACCATTGAAATACTTAAAGAGGCAGCTATGAAGAGACAAAACTGTTACAGCTGCTCTTTACCATGTGAATCCAACTACTAGTTCATGAAGTTTATACAATTACCTAAAGCAGCAAACTGAAGCCATCCTCCACCTAATTCAAGTGTTTAAGCACACTGCGCAATTGCGATTTTTGGCTCTCAATTCTTGCCTCTAAAAGCTTGGACTTCAAACCATGCTTCGGTATTCCACGTGGCCATTCAATACATCCTTTCATGGTTCGAGCGGTATGTGGATTTCTTGGGCCACCTGAGCAGCAATGATTCACAAAATCTTGGTAGGCTAGTGCTCTTTCAGCTGGTACATTCTCTGATAAAACAACATCCACATTAGATGTTGATCCATTTGAAAATCTCCCACTGTCATCATGTGAGATTGTCTTACAGAAGTCATCAATTGATAGTGAGGATCTCCAAAGCTTGCGAAAAGATGATCCTTTCTTCTTCGTTTTTTTTGGTAATACTGAGGAGATGTCACTAGTCTCAAAATCTAGAGAACCAGATTGACCAGTGTTTTGCTCATGATTCACTTTGCCACATAAAAGATATCTGCCCCGGTCAGTACAATTGACAGAATGCTCAGTTTCACCAACAGTATTATTCGAAAACTGATCTTCAGCTTGGGTCACTGTTTCCCTACCACTTTCATGTTTGCAACTCTCTTCATGATCAATAACGCCATTCAAGCATTCACTGCTGGTGTTCATAGCACATGTTTTACTAACCTCAGTACCAACAATTTGAATTGCAGAGGAATGACAAGGAGTACTATAATCAGCGAAGGTATTAGTTCCCAGTTTTGCCGCTTCACATATAATAGAACTTGTATATATGTCATTTAATAGTGGAGAGCTTGAAGAGAACTCCTTTATTTCTTGGATGTTCAATGAGTCAACAAGCTGCTTGACCACTTGCACTTCAATTAAGTCAGTCATGTCCACAGTTACATTGTTAGCTCTCAAAAAGCTCTGAAGTTCTGATATAAGATTACTCATCAGGCGATATTTTTCTTCTAAAAGTAGCTTTGCATCAATCAGCTTCATTTGAACCCGTTCTTCGCGCCAAACCTCAGCCATTTGAAGCATTTTTCTCTCTTCTTCCACTTCCTCCTCAAGTCTGGCATTTTCACTCTTCAATGCTTCAATTTCGGCTCTGTCCTCTTCAATCTCCTTGACTAGCTCATTGCACACATCCTCCAACAACTCTCGAGATTTTCTTTCTCTCTCATAATCATGCATATATTGTCTGGAAGATAACTTTGAATCAGCTAGATCAACCAGCAATTTGGAATTAACACTATCCAGCTGTTTACAGTTTCTTCTTTCTCTTCTCAAATCATCTTTTAATCCATCAACTATAGTATGCATCTTCTGACATTCTTTTCTCATCCATGAGGTTCTTTCTTCATTCAGCTTCCTCACAAAGTGTTTGAATTTCCTTCTAAGACGCCTCCTGTCAGCTTCTAGCTCTTCAATGTGAATTCTTGCTCTTATTAGTTCAACTAATTGTAAGGCAGGAGCAAGTGAGGTAGTAGCACGTTCATAAAGCTTTACAAGGTTGTTGGAATGATTTACTTCTCTGTAGTGGCCAGGATCCCACTTTGTAGCTCCCTCCATCACAGATTTAGGGATTGGTATCCAAGAAGGGAGCTAGTAACAATCATGCAAATGGTCAGAAAGTATTGATTGTAATCAAAATGGAACTTCCATAGAATTAGACGAATATATAAAGGAAGACGATCAGACTTAAATCGAAGTAATGGAAATATAGTGGATGAACTGCAGAATGACTAAAGCAAAATATATGGGATTTTTGGGCATGTGCAGCCGGTCGGTACAAATAAAGTGGTACAGCGATCTGTTACCTTCCTCCCTCTTCTACTTTAACTTCGCCTACTTATACAAAACTATAATACAAATCCTCCGCAGATCAACCTCACAATTAGAGCCTGTTTCGCTGCTAACTTATGACTTTCGACTTATTTTAGCTTAAAAACACATTATTAAGTTGCATTTTCTTGTGCTAGTATATTCAATTCCAACTTTATGGAAAACAAGAACACAGTGTTTAATTCAATAACACCTGAAAACCTACCGGATGAATCGAAACACACTGCCGCTTCATGCCGCCGCAACTGCCACCAGCCGAGTCGAACTCCGCCGCCAAATGCCACAGGCCAGCGGCGAGCTTTCTGGCAGAAACACCCATCTTTGCCCCACCATTAAAAAGCTCAAATCCTCTGTATTCCATTTCCATCAAAGGGTTATTAAACTTGCTCACCAAGAATTGATTGGCTGAGGCTGATCCACTTTCACCTTTTACTCTCCTCCGATCTCCGTCCACCGAAGTTCTTGTTTTCTTCCGGCGGTGGTGCAGTTTGTGATCAGTAGTCAACTGACAATCAATTGAACTAGCAATCCCATCACTGATCTTCATTTTTTTGTCAACAGAAAACTTTAACCCATTTGGAGTTTGTAGAATTGTACTCGCTGAATGGTCAATCACAGATTTAAGTGTGTGTATATTTGCATTATGAATTGAGTGTGAAACAGGGGAAAGAAGAAAACAGAGGAGGGTGGTGGGACTTTTGGAATTTTGAATTTAATAAACATAAAAGATTGACAATTCCAATGAGTGAGTGTGTGATGTTTTTTTGTCCTCATACGCCAACCCATAATGTTTCATTTTTCTTCTTCTTAACTTTTTGTGCACGTCTAGTTTTTTTCAAATTTGATTGAGTTTGGAACTTTGGATACCCAAAAACAAGCTAATATGAATAACTTTATTTTTAAAAGAAACTAGTAAAATATTAAAAATAAATATAGCAGTAGTAGTATTTATTTATTCAGTTTATACAATTAAAAAATAATCTATAATTTTATTTGTAATTTACGCTTATTATTAATTATAATTATTATTGGACAAGTAAAATGGAAAGAGGAGAGTAATTGCTTTATGCAACAAAGTAATTTTACTCTCGTCGACTTAATTTATGTGATAGTATTTGACTATGCATTAATTTTTTTTAAAATAAATAAATTATGATCTAAAATAAATTTTAGGTATTTATGTGATACTACCTATGTCCAACCATAGTTGTCATTATTGATTTTGCACACTTCTTAAAAAACTATAAATAGAAGGATTATTTTACTATATCGCCCTTTGAATATAATAAATATAATGTCTTGAAAAATATAATTAAAAATGACTATAATAAATTATAAGTGTAAATTAGGAACTAAGTGTAAAATTTATCCATAGATTTCATAAAGTAAACAAATATTGTTGGACATCCCAAAATAGTATAATGAGTAACTACTCCCTCTATCCCTAATTACTTGTCCACTTTTCCTTTTTTAGTTATTCGTAATTACTTGCCCATTTTGACAAATCAAGAAAGGACAATTTATTTTTTTACATATTACTTTCTCAATTAATTACTTTGAAAAAGATAGAACTTCTTGAAAATCTTAAGTTTTTCGTGGATCTACTTCATAATTAATAGGAGTAAAATGATAAACTCACTATGTCAATAATTATTTTCTTAATAGGTGTGTTAATTTAAAAGTTAATAAGTAATTAGAAATAGAGGAAATATTATTGAACGGAGGGAGTATAAAATTGTGATCACATATATTAGGATTGGGGAAAGTTGCTATTTTCTAGGAGTTACATAATGTTGCAAGAGATTGATTGAGGCGTAATATTAATGCATCAATAGACTAATCCAATAAATGATGGAAAAGAACAAAAAAATACAAGGTCCACCATTATTTTGTGAATCAAAAGAAAAAGGCATACCAAAAACACCCTAAAGTTACAGTGGCTTCTATATTCAAAGTCTTTTTTGTAGTAGTAATAATTTTGATGGGAAAAAAGGGGGACAAATTCCTGTTGGTGCTAAATATCCTCGTTACATTTTAATTATTCATTCCCCTAACTAGCTAAACGCTTATGATTTTATTCGTTTAAGTTGGTAGGAAACAAAATGATTATTCGTAATAGAACTGCTCTTTTCCTTTACCTTAAATAGAAAGGAGAACAACATTTATTTGTCTCATAAATAATTAATCGTAGAAACTTTTTTTAAAAAAGAATTAGAGTGTGATATTCAAATATTATATCTAATGGTTTTTAAGGAATGTGTCATTTCAAAATGGATGAAGTAACTGTAAGACAATTTGGCAATGTGTGTCAATCATGCACATAAAATAGCTTGGGTAGCTCATATTTGCTTTTTTAAAGTAAAATTAAAGTAATTGGCATCCTATAACCACTGTCAATTCTCCATCATATTTTTGATGGTGCACAATTGTGATTTGTTTTGATCGGGTTTTGTTAGAAACATCTTAAGGAGCTAAAATATCAATTTCTAAATATCTCTTTTATATCTCATTGTATATTCATGTATGTATTCCATGTATATCATCGTATATCTACGAAAATATATGTGTGAGAAGAAATCGCAATTTGTGCATGCCTTTCTAAACCTTTGAGTTTAAGAAGCATTTTGATGCATGAATTGTGAAATCAATTTAGTCCATCTTGCATTAATCCTTTAAGAAGTTCACATGTTCTTATGATGTTAATTAATGTGATACAGCTTTCATCACGAGACACGAATTGGGAAGTGCTACGGAGGACTAAGGTACCAGTGTGATAATTAATGAAATTTGGACATAACACTATCTTAAATGTTATTGTCTTTCTATCTCAATTTACGTGGGTTTTTTTTAATATGTTCTAAAAAAATGTTATTTTTCTATAATTAAAAATAATTTAATTTCAAAATTCTTTTTTTTTTACTCTTAATGAAATGATTTTTAGTCACACAAATATCTAAGAATTATTTTTTTTCTTAAATTATGTTTCGTCAAGTCAAATAATGTCATATAAATTGGGATGAAAAGGTGAGTATTATATAAGGAGAATAATTACCTCATTCACTGCCAATGTGAAACTTTGACATCTCTGCGCACCAAAACATCTAAAATGTGGATAATATATTGGAAAAATTACAGAAATTCCACCTTTTAGTTTACTTATTACCATTATCCCCTATAAGTTTTACAAATTTCCAAAATTCCTCATTTTCGCGGTTTTATACAAATGAGATGCATGTAAATCATATGTCTGCAATTTTTATACAAATGAGATGCATGTAAATCAGATGCCTGCGATTTATTGAAATCAGATGCATATGTTTGCTATGGAGCGCAAATAACAAAACTGTAGCTATAGAGCGCTAATATATTTTGACTCTTTTTGTCATCGCTACTCAAGACTTATGGCGAAGAGTGGAATAAAAATTACATGTATATACTTTGATGATCGAAATTCGAATTCAAGAAGATAAAGATCGGGACCACGTGTGGTGCAAGAGCCGGGGAGCCCAAAAGAAGCACAAAGGAGTGGTGAATTTCTAGTCCAAAAGGGGCTGAAATCTCAAATTACAGCCATATGGTGTCCAAAAGGCTGAAAATTCAGCCCATAATCGAGTGCAAATCATGCCCATAATGGCTGAAATTGTTGGGTTATGAAGGGTGATTAGGACGTCATGCGGAAACTTATAATTTACAAATCATATAGTTGATAAATCAGATAACAAAAATTTATACTAAAAATCAAAATATTATTATATGAAATTAAAACTAATATAAAGAAAAACATTGAAATTTTAGAGAGAATAAATCTCCCCATAAACAAGACTCTTAAACGACTACATTGTGGATGTTATTGTTTTTGTGTTAGAAGAAACAAACCTATATTTATAGAGTCCTAAAACCTTTCCTACTAGAAAAGGAGTTCTAAAAGGAGAGAATAAACCAAATATAAAATAATATTATATTTTCCTTGGTAATGTTTTGTTTTTTCTTTAAGGAAAAATAAATATTAAATTATGGTAAGAAAATCAGGGCAAAATCCTAACAAACATTGAAACTTTAGAGATAATAGATCTCCTCATAAACAAGACTCTTAAACTACTACATTGTGGATGTTATTGTTTTTGTGTTAGAAAAAACAAACTTATATTTATAGAGTCTTAAACCTTTCCTACTAGAAAAGGAGTCCTAAAAGGAGAGAATAAACCAAATATAAAATAATATTATATTTTCCTTGGTAATGTTTTGTTTTTTCTTTAAGAAAAAATAAATATTAAATTATGATAAGAAAATCAGGGCAAAATCCTAACAGAAATCTCACGATACTTGACTCTATTAGTATTATACTTACTTTTAATCCTACGACACTTTTGATCTGATTATTGTGTGTTTTCAGCAACATCTGTACTATGTAGCAACTTTCTATGTCTTCTGTCCCATTTTATGTGAGGTAGTTGATTTGATGCGGAGTTTAAAAAAGAAAGAAAGACTTTTAAAACTTGTGGTCTAAAATAAATGATAGAAATTTGTGTGGCCGTAAATCATTTCATTAAGGATAAAATAGACATTTTATAGTTAAATTATTACTTAATATAGAAATGTGTCATTTTTTTTAGATTGACTAAAAAATAAAATAAGTCACATAAATTGGGTCAGAGGGAGTAATAATTAAGGTCTAATAATAGCTAAATCAAATCAATCTAATCAGAAAGAGGGACCATCCTACTTTATAATTCTATCATTTTCATCTATAGATATCATACAAATTTCTTTAATCATTGATCTTAAGGGAGTGAAATATTTTTGCTAAAATAATGCCTTGAAGTTAAAAGTAAAAATACATAACAACATGATTAGGCATGTTATTATTATTTGCAAGCAGGAGTAATACTTTTTCTATGTCAACAAGCAAGAAGAAAAATAATCCTCCTCAAGTTGCCTTTTGAAATATTTGGTTTTCTGATCTAGGGAGCTATTTGACCTATAAGTAGAGTATGACTATATGGCAAGTATAGTGTTTGTATAAACTTTCACTCTTGAATCAATAATGCATCTTAAGGTACACCTAGCTCAATTTATTGGTAAGGAAGTGTAATGGATTGAGTTGCTTCTCCCTTAATCGGAGATATCGATTTTAAGTCATGGATATTAAAAAATCATTTGTAACTAGCACTATCCCTGAATTGGCCCTATCATTTAGAAATTCGAATTAGTTGGGCTATACCGTAGATATTGAACACTGAATAAGAAATTAAAAAAAAAAACAAAAAACCCAGGTTCTTGATGGAAAATTTTCAAAATTTATTGTGAATTGATAACACAACAACACCAATCTATTTCTTGAATATGATGTTCTTATTTTCAAGCCACCTGTCTGGTTCTTTTTGTTTGGTTTTAATACAACCACATTAAGTAGTAGTGGCATTTACCTATCTTCAGTCCTGTGCAACATCCATGGCCCTCTTTCTCTCTGTCTGAACCTCATATATATTAATCATCATAATTTGTTTTAGCAGCCATGACGTAAGTGATGACATTATAAAGGAACTCATTTTTACTTTATTTTTAAAATGATAGTTTATCCAAAAATATGAAGGGGCCTAATTGCTTTTCCTGCTTTTAACTTTCTTTAAGGAGATGCTTTCTTTTTATCATTGGATTCTACCTAAAGTTACTGGAATCTTTGATTGCACTGTTAAAAATTGAATCTTTATGCCTTATACTGGATTTTACGGAGCATGCTCATGTTGTACAACATGATTAGGTCAAGTAATTTCTTGATCGTCCGTTGGTTCTCATTGAATAACGGCAGGGAACGAATATATCATGTTCAAAATGAGCACACTCTTGCATAGTAAACAATATCAAATTAACACCTCCTTTCATAACTTAAGAGGGTAGGGCTAAAACAGTGGAAATTTTACTAACAGAACATGGAATGTAATGAACATGGTCATGTCCACTACACAAACTTACAACATGAAGAAATTAAAACAATCTTATTCCTATTTCACTGTCCACTACCTCCCTCACACATATACATACACAAAGGAAGGGGGGAAAAGTGATAATGATACAAGCACATAAAGCAAATTAGTGGAGCTTGTTGGAGAGATTGCACTGCTTTCTGATCTCACCTTTTGTCCCAGTAAGTGGATTATTCTCAGAAAGAATAGTGATGGCTCTTGCAAATTCCTTGAAGAAATAATTTTGGCTTTTTGCCATTTTCTTTACATAAGGCTTAGTCCTCTTGTCCATTGCTAGCTGATGATCAACTAACATTAATCCCTTGTTGTCCAATATGTTCCTGTAGTAGTTGTTGTCTAGAACCATGGGTGTGCCTCTGTCATTTCTCACATACTGCACAGCCTTTGGGTCTGGAATTGGATCTGGACACTTCTTGAGCATGTGTGGTACATGCTCTGGGTTCAATTGAGGGTCGACTTCTGGATATAAACGGTGTACCAACTTCACACAATGTGTTCGACCCACACTGTGTGACCCTGTTCAAATCACACATTAAGTAAACATTTTTAGACCAAACTATTAACTAAGAGAGCATTATTTGTTCAATGCGTGCGGGCTATAGTACCTAGCAAGGCAACAACTCCAGGGGTGTTGATTCCAATGTTGGCAAATCTCTCAAGAACAACACTCATGCTTTCATTGTGATCTGGGAGATGTTGTTCAAGAATGTCTGCTCTGCTTTTTCTTCCATCTCTTCTTCCAGTTTTGAGTGGGATATGTGGCCCTCCTAGCTGTGTACAAGTCCATTAAACATGTTAGTACTAGTATATTTAACTAAACCACTTTTAAGAACCAAACACAGACAAATATCTGAGAATTGTCAAAAATACATACATAAATTAGTCTACTGCTACAAGTACAAGAGTAAAAGCCCCCCAGAGTAATTGAAACTTAATGAACTACTAAGTCCAGATCTAGTACTACAAGTACACATAGAAACAAACATTTCAAGAAAGAAAATTTCTTGGAACTTAAAATGAAAGTAAGTAGTAAAAACTTACAGCAACAATGCCATCTCTACCAGACAAAACAAGAATATCAGCACAAGAAACAACACCAGGGCACTCCCTTTCTACAGCTTCTTTAATAGTCTCAATGTATCTGAAATTTCTCATACCAAAACTCCTGTCTGTCTCTTTCTCAGACAGCATCCTCCTTGTTGAGTCCAGCAACAAGGAAGCATCACATGACTGCAAAAAACAAAAGGTTCAATTATCATTTCTTCAAAAAGGGTGTCTAAAAAAATTCTTTTTTTTTTTAAGTACCTCAACAAAGCAGTCATGGAAGATGTTTCTTAGCCAAGAAAATGCAGTATTCTTGTGGCGTTTGTAGAGAAGTTTGACTTGTTCTTTGATGATTTCTTCAGCTTGAGGGCAAGTATCCTTGTAATAGTCCATTACAAGGCTAGGATTCTCCTCTGCAAAAACAGAGACAGCTGAAAAAAAGAGAATAGCAAAGAAAAAAATATGTTTGGAAGCCATTTTTCTTTGCTAAACGGTCAGTAGAGCTTGTTCTTTAGATGATCACTTAGGTACCTTCTTAAATAAGGGAAGAAAGTGCCTACACTGCCCACAAAGAAAATACATTTTTCTCTCCACTCAAGTACTCTACTACTGGTCCCTTTCAATTTTGCTTCTCCATAATTAATCTGATTAAATTAATATAATATTTTATAATTATAATTTTTCTTAAAAAGTTTATATTTTAAAATATTATAACTAAATTGAAATGGAGGGAGTAGAAATAAATACTCTTCAAAATCATGGAACTCACTTTTATTTCGCAAAATATTTTGCATAATTTAGTATTTTTTGCAAAATAGGATAAAGTTATGTAGTACATTTTATTTTTCCTAAATTTTACTTCTAAAATTGTATTTATATTTTTTTTTTGTTGTTAATTTGACTCACAAAGTATTTTCTAGGGGAATTTTTTGTATTTTCAAGAGTTGAATTGAATTCAAGAAAATAAAGTATTAAAGACTTGTTGAATTTGTAATTTATTTATAGTTTCTTTTCATGTTACCTGTTAGTTTAATTAGGCTTCACTAAAATACTAATTGCGTACATTTCAAACAAGTCTTGAATTCAACCCCACAATTGATTTAATATTTTTTTTTATAATAAAAGCATTAATATATTATATTTTAGATTCTATTCAAGAAAAAATTAGATACTGATAATATGATATGGGTACCATTTTTGTCGTCTTCACGGAAGACAGTGCTTGAAAGTAGGAGGCATCGTCACATGATATTGCGGTTAAAGATAAGAAAAATATCAAATTAAAAATAATAAATAAACATTGGAATGGAAAATTTTACAAGTACTATGTATTCACCACCATGAAATTTCTCTCTCTTTCATTAAATAAAAATAATTCAAGTCCAATCCTCAAAGGAAGCGGATCTTTCCCCCCTTAAATAAACTTTATTACTATATATATATATATAATAAGAATAGTTTTTAGCGATAATAAAAATATATTCTCTCCGTTTTAATTTATATGTCATTTTTTTATAAATAGTTGGTTCATATTAATACTTATTATTTCATAAAATCAATGCATAAATTAGCATATTGTTCTTTTTTTACCCTGGTGAGTTGTTAGCATTGAAAACATACATTTAACCAACTTAGAAAAGTTAAGTAAATGATTCATGTTCATTGGTTAAATTAATTCATATTCATTGGTTGAAAACTTGAGTTCCAAAAAAAATTAAATAAGGGTAGAAGGGTAAAATTACATAATTTCTTAATGCAAGTACAAAGTAAAAATGTGACATATAAAATGGACGAAGGGAGTAATAATGTTAGAGTTTTTATTTGTATCAGATTCATTATCGTTATAAGCTTTAAAAATATTACAAAAACTTATAATTACTCCTAAAAAATATACTCCCTTTATTCCTAATTACTTGTCCATTTTTTAATTGACACACCTATTAAGAAAATAATTATTGGCATAGTGAGTTTACCAATTTACCCATATTAATTATGGAGTGGATGAATTAAAAACTAAAGATTTTCAAAAAGTTTTACGTTTTTCAAAGTAATTAATTGAGGATATAATAGGTAAAAATATTTTGTCTTTTCTTGATTTGTCAAAATAGACAAGTAATTAGAGACAACTAAAATAAGAAAGTGGACAAGTAAATAGGGACAAAGTGGTATTTAATAAGAATTAACCTATTACTATTAATTAATTATCATTTAAAATCAATTTTAATACAGTGAATTCTCTATCCATATATACAAGCGGCTTGACAAGCACCTCTCGGGTGTCTTGCCAGCTTACCGACAAGGCCTATTTTGGTATTTACAAATTTTTTATGCTTTAGCTTTTTTGTACTTCATCGTTACATGGATGTATCTTTTCTTTTTTGGACAAAAAAGTCATACTCCCTCCGTCCCTATTTAGTTGTCCCTATTTAATTGTCCATTTTGACAAATCAAGAAAGGATAATAATTTTTTTCCTATTATACCCGTATTTAAATAAAGTTGTCATAAATAAAGTAAATAAACTTATGAACTTCTCAGCATTGATTAGTTATCTTGAATTAATTTATTTTGGAATTGTAAATTGTACTATAAGGATAAAATTATAACTTCACTATGTTAATCATTATTGCATTAATTTGTGTGTCATTTCTAAAGTGGACAACTAAATAGGGACAGAGGGAATACTATTTTCAATTATTTACGGTCTATCTTTTGAATGAATGCTTCTAAACAATTTTACTGAATATGTGGGCCCACTTGCATTGTACTCCATACAAACACGTGTGATTGCTCCCTTTTTGAGACTATCTATTTTTACTTGTGGGGCCAACTTTATACTTACTGTAGTTTTATTGTTAATTATAATTGGTAATTAAATATTGCATTAATAACCTAATCCTGGAAATTAATTTTTTTTTGGTACGCGTTTCAAACGATAACATTTTGGTAACTTTATCAAATTATATAAAAATATTATAAATCATAATAATAATTGGTCTAAAATATTTAAAAACATTTGGTTAATTAGGATAGAGGAAGTTAGAAAAAATGACATAAAAATTAATATAAGTCATGATAATTAACAATTTAAAAAGTTAAAAGACATATAAAAATTTAGTTGACTATCAAAATTCTATCAGGGCTACATAAATGGAATAGAGAGAGTAACATAGTATTATTTAACACTTACGTAAAATAAGTACTATAAATTATAATAGTTAACGACTTAAAATATCTAAATAATTTTTGAATTTAATTGACTCTCCAAATTCTATTTTTGTCACATAAATTGAAACTAAAAAATACTGTCTTCGTCCACTTTTAGTTGTCATAGTTTCATAAATTACAATAGTTAATGACTTAAAATATCTAAATATCATATTAAAATACAATTGACTTTTCAAATTCTATTTATGTCACATAAATTGTAAAAAATACTGCCTCCAATCACTTTTAATTGTCATAGTTTCATTTTTTAGAGTCAAACAATAATAACTTTGACTAATATTTTACGATGTATTTTTTAATCATATTAATATGCAAAAAATTGAAATTTATAATACTTTTCATATAATTTTTGAGTATATAAATTTTTTGTTTAAAATATCAAATTAATATAGTCTAACTTAACTTTGAAAATTAATCACATTGACTTTTAAAAAATGTAACATAACAATAAAAATCGATAGAGGAGGTAACATAAATTTAATTTGAAAGGAGAAATTGACTAGTGGTTTAATCCTTTACTGGAAAGGAGAAAACAAAGAGGTTGGAATGATATTTGCATGGACACTTGTACGTGAAATGCCAAGTGCCAAGTGGTACTATATTTCTATATCAGGGGTAGCCCTCATTAATGGTGGTTGAGAAGGTTTAATCCATGTGGGGGTAATTAATGGGCCATTAAGAAGAAGGAAATAAGTAAATTAGGAAAGCAGTGTCTTCACTCTTTGATTTATCCAAAAAACGAGACATGCATTATTGACTAGAAATCATTAGGGACGAGATACTATGATCGAAATCTTAGAGATACACTTTAATTAAAGTAAGGTTCTAATATTTTCTGAACTCATTTTTTAAAATTTTATACACCTTTGGACTTACGTGTAACACTCCATGACTTCATGTAGTTGAGGCGCATGGGAGATGTTTGGATGCCACGTAAAAAGTGTACAAAATTACAAAAAAATTGAGTTCGGGGCAATAATACGACCTTAGTTTAGTTAAGGTGTGTTTCTGAAATTTCGGTTACAGTCTAGAGATACTCGTGGCTAATCCCAAATCATTACAAGTCGTTTGATTTAGAAACAACTTGGCACGAATTATATTCAAAAATTGAGTAATATAAATTATAAATAAATGTAAAGATTATTGTTATCAAATGTTTTAGTTTGTATACCCACACACTTCCTTTCAAGGTGAATGAAAGCACTATTTGAAGTAGGAAAGTTAGTACAGTTGAAATGATTTAATTATACATAAAATATAAAAAAAAATTGTAATATTCAAAATTATCCTTAAACTAAGTGAATTTTGTAAATAGAAAAGTATATTTTTGTTACGTAAATTAGGATAGAAAAAGTATTCAATTCTTACGAATTGGTATATTATTTTTTATATATATTTAAATTTAAAAGTTCCGTGGAAAGGGAATTGGTATACTCTTCCTTTTTCCTTTGTGCATCATTTTATAAACTTTCTTTTTTAGTCCGTTTCAAAGAAAAATGATATATTTTTATATTTTGATAATAATTTAATTTTAAAATATTTATTTTATTTTTAGTGAAATAATTTCTGACCGCATAAATAATTATAAATATTTTAGGCAAAAAAAATTTAAAAAAAAATATTTTTTTAAAATTATATATCAAGTCAAACTAGTGCACTAACTGAAAATGTTGCTGAGTTGAAGTGCTTAATGAGCACCGACGGTGTGAGGTGACATGAAAGTGCCCTACATTGCTCGGTGCTCACGCAACGTAGTTGACCCTACTCAATACCACAATTACTATTAATTTTAGATATTTATTCATTCTTTATTATTGCTCTTTTAATTGTTCTCGTGGAGCTTCACTTGCAACAGTACTACAATTTATACAAGTTTCAAAGTGTACTTTTAAAAAATTGAAGTTCGTCTTGCTATTTTTCAATTATTTTATCGTATTTTTAAGCTGGGATTATTCTTCAACTACTTTGTAAATGTTGACTATATTCTAAACATCAGCCATAAAAGTGGCTACCTGGTATAATTTTATAGAGATTTACATTAAATATCCATTTCACGTGTGTTATTTAAAGCCTAACTATTTTATAAAGTTTTTAAACTTAGTCTCAAGAGGGTAACTTCATAGAGGAGTTCATTTTCTTTCAGTTTAGTTTTCAAATACAAGTCGTTACTTTGTTCATTTTCTTTCAGTTTCAATTGGATTTAGATCTTAAAATTTTAAAAGCTTTATAAAATTGACTATTGTTTAAATAAGTATCCTAAATACGGTTACTTGTGCACTGGGCCCTTTCATGGAGGGCCAATTTCTCATGATGGATTGATTACATAATCTTTTCAATTGATTGGGCTCTTTCTTTTGTGGGCTTTATAAGAAAGAAGCCCAGACAATTATTTTGTATTTTGAGTACATTTGTTGTGTGAGATTAATTTTTTCTTCCCAACTGTATGTTATGTAAGATGTTCAAGGACTTGATATTGGTCTTTTACTGTAATTCCATACTGTGCAATTTTTAGTGTTCTATAGTGCAGATTTAACTTGTAAAAGTTCTCCAAACTTCTCAGGCAATGAAGTCAAATATTGCAAAGGCTAAATATTTTATATTTGTAAGTTTAACTTTCAATTTACTATTAATATTAATATGATCTTATAGCTATAGAAACGGCATGGCATGTTTAAAATTATAATGTTCAAAGGTTTTCTTTGACATGTGCCAAAGTAACTGTTCTTTCTAAAAATTGTGTTTCCATTCAAACATCATTGTATAAACTTATTTGGATGAAGTACAATTCAGTGTTCAATAGCCAAAAGTTACCATTTGAAACTAACATCACAAAGCGTAGAACTATCTGAAGAGGGGAAATGGAGTCATTTTCTAGTGTAACAAACCAATGGAGACTCAAATAATTAATTGGAAAGAAAGTTAAAATGAGTTTATAAGTTAGCCTTTTGATTTAGTTATTTCCTTCGAACTCCTAACCATCATAGTAATCGTGCAACATTTTATCCTAAGAAAACTCAATTATGACATTGAACTAATACCCATTGACAAAAACTCGACTGCTTAATCACTCAAATTTTGTCTCAATGGAGAAAATAACGAGAAAAATGATCTTTTATGACCACTTACAAATTGAATAGATTTTTTTTTTTTAACTCTTTTCAGATTTCTTACATGTAAAAATGAAAATACCATATAAAATGGACATAAAAGTAAAAATAAATTTGTAAAAAGAATTACAAAAAAAACATTTCTCCCGTAAAAAAAAAAAAGAAATATCTCAGAATCACAAATGAAGTGAGGAATATTCGAGCAGAGAAGTCAATCAATAGGGTCACTATGAGAGACCTTACACTGATGACCGCAAACATTCTCATCAATGATCACACCCTTTAGGAAAAAGGTCCAAATATGTAATTCAAAATTTGTGAAATATTGGGGCATTATAATATTACTCCAAATATATCTTTATTTACTAACAAAAGCTTTCCAACACATGAACATTTTTAAAAAAAAAAATTGCTCTTGAACTACACGAAATAATTTGATTAACCATTATTTCATTTTCTATCAGAATAAATACCTACTTAATAGGACTGATATTTGAATTATGATCTTTCATAATTTGAGTGCGTTTGTCATAAATGAATTAATATTTTTACAAAAAAAAATATAAGTAGGAAAATAAAAAAATCTTACTCTAGTTTCCATAATAGCAAATGAAAAGTTTTTCTTTCATTCACAACCGCAATCTCAACGGTCTAAATCCTTATCCTAAAACCTGATCCGATTGCTCCTTCCCTCCACCTCTCATTCCCTCCTTCTCCCTTCACCCCACACCACCAAACACCCAAGATTTCCACCATTCTGATAAGAATCAAAAAGAACCTCAAACAAAAACCCAATCTTTATCTCTCCCACTTCCCTCTTTGGCTGGCTTCTTTGCTCCTCCATAGCAGCCACATTCCTGAGCTAAAAAAAAAAAAAAACATGTCTTGTTCAAATTTGACAATGTTGGTGTCCTCAAAACCATCTCTTTCTGACTCCTCTGCGCTTTCCTTCCGCTCTGCTGTCAGCTCTTTTCAGCTTCCTAACCACAACTCATCAGGCCCTTCAAACCCCTCAAGATCATCATCAGTTATCCCTGTTCAATGTGGTCTCCGTGATCTGCGTGATCGAATTGACTCTGTCAAGAACACACAGAAGATTACTGAGGCTATGAAGCTTGTGGCTGCTGCTAAAGTCAGAAGAGCACAAGAAGCTGTTGTGGGTGCTAGGCCTTTCTCTGAGACTTTGGTTGAGGTACTTTACAACATCAATGAGCAGCTTCAGACAGATGACATTGATGTACCACTCACCAAAGTAAGACCCGTCAAGAAAGTGGCTTTGGTTGTTGTCACCGGTGACCGTGGTCTTTGTGGTGGTTTTAACAACTATATCATCAAAAAAGCTGAGGCCAGGATTAGAGATTTGAAAGCTCTTGGCATTGATTACACTATTATCAGTGTTGGGAAAAAGGGTAATTCTTATTTCCTCCGAAGGCCTTACATCCCTGTAGATAAATTTCTTGAAGGAAGCAATCTGCCCACTGCTAAAGATGCTCAGGCCATTGCTGATGATGTTTTCTCACTTTTTGTGAGTGAAGAGGTTGACAAAGTTGAGCTTCTCTACACAAAGTTTGTGTCTTTAGTGAAATCTGAGCCAGTCATTCACACCCTGCTTCCATTGTCACCAAAGGGAGAGATTTGTGACATCAATGGGAACTGTGTTGATGCAGCTGAAGATGAGTTCTTTAGGTTGACAACAAAGGAAGGGAAATTGACAGTGGAAAGAGATGTCATGAGGACTAAGACAACTGATTTTTCAGCAATCTTGCAATTCGAGCAGGACCCTGTTCAGATTCTTGATGCCTTGCTGCCACTTTACTTGAACAGTCAAATCCTCAGGGCATTGCAGGAGTCATTAGCCAGTGAGCTTGCTTCTAGGATGAGTGCCATGAGCAGTGCAACAGATAATGCATCTGAATTGAAGAAGAATCTATCTAGAGTGTACAACAGACAGCGTCAGGCAAAGATTACGGGAGAAATATTGGAGATTGTTGCTGGAGCAGATGCCTTGATTTAAGCATATCCCCTGCAATTGTGCTTCTCTGTAGGTACAATAATGAAGTCTAGACAATTTTTATTTTCTGCTTCTCAACCTCGTACAGACTTTGTGCACAAGACGAGAACCACATTATATTTTGTACACAAGGCCAGACCAAACCTATATTTGTATGTCAATTTTTTTCTGCTATATTTGTAAAACATGAATTACTGAAAGCCTGAAATCTTCAATCCCTCATATAGCTTTTCTACTTGATAGTGTCAAACTGTATAGACCAGTTAAAGAACTCATATCATAGTATAGTGTAACCTGTCTTTATAGTTTCACCAAGAAATACATACATAGATTTAATATGGATACACCACAAGTCTAGCAGAATAGACTGATTTCATCAATCACTTTTAGAATCTGGCTTAAGTTTTCATGAATTTCCCCCCTTCTAAGTCTTGATGATAAAACTGCAGCACTGTAAGATGATCTGCTATGAGATTCGATAGGACAATGAGTATACATTGCGAACTTCATCTTTGACCTTAGTCTCTTCCATTTATTGGTAGATGTAGGAATATTCTTTAGATAAAGCCTAAAGGTTGAATCATGCCAGAGTGATTTCTCTCCCATTTTAAACATGTTATATGTTTAAACATTTAGAACTGTTCAAAGGTCAATCATTGTTCTAGTAAAGCTCAACTTTTGATCCTTCTTCCAAGCTTTTCCCTTCAATTGGCATGCAATTGATTTCTTGTGTTGATTATTGTACGAGGGTTATTCTCTGATAACTAAATCCGGAACAGTTATTACTAAGGAAATAAAAGTTGGGAGAGCAGGCGGCTGACTCTAATGTATATGCTGATGCTACTACAGCATAGTAATTACTATATGGATCAACAGAATTTGATCAACGTCAAAAACAGAGTAAGAACTGCCTGGAAATTCAGGAGTGCTGCTCAACTTTCACCACCGTGGAAAACAATGTAATGACTTTCTAATTAGATCTGTACCTATTTAGAACAAAAGGAACTTCATTAAGCTACCACATCTCAAAATTTGCATTAAGGAGCTAGAATTATAGAAACCAATCAAGTGATGAAGTTAAGATTTATAAGTTAAATGAGAAATTCAGAGACCAGAACAAACCATGAAATTATTTCCTCACAAGGTCATTACACAAGAAAATGCATTTAAGGCCAGGGGCAATGAAACCTGTCTTGCCATGTCGCTCCCACATACACACAAGGAGTATCAGGAAATCATTATACATTACTTCAGTATTAAAGTTTCTTATATAGTGAAAAGATACTTCAGACAGCTATCTCCAAGGGTAGCTGTAAATGTTTTTCCACAAACTAACAATTGGATAACTTCTAGAGGAATCTACCATAAGTATTTCTACATTGCCTTCTTAACTTAAGCTAGTGGAGTATTAACTAATCACTAATGTTTTTATAGCTGTCTTTATAGTTTGTCAACCAAGGAGAGATCCACTGGTATGCCCTACATTCTGTTCTCATTTGCTCTCTTCTGAAAATGTTAATATTCCACTATTTTCATCCTTACTAGCATGCCTGAAGATTCGAATTGCTTGACTGACATAATTATGAGATTTAAGTGAAGAACAAAATAAATCACATAGAATTAGATGTCAGCCTCCAAACCATTTCAACTTCTGGAAAGATGATTAATTAATTAACTGAATTGGCAGGAAATTGGAAAACCTAGTGGGAAACTATGTTTGATGAAGAGTATAGCAGAGTATATGTTTCTCCTTCGAACTTGCGTCTATGCTCAGATTCATGAATCTAAAGACTTCTATTGCTCAGGCCATATTATCCTAAATTCTTGAAGCATGAAGAGGTTGCAATACTTTGAAGAGAAACCATTCAATAAGAGCATGATCATATTTGCACAACTTTATCAAGCATCAGAAGTAATCAATATGCATGAAACCGTACAAGAATTCAAATTAAACATAAACAAAGCAGAACATATCACTATATTGATGTAAAAAAAACAAATCCAAATCTCTTCTTCGTCGCAATTCAAGGTAAATACATTACTTACATTCATCAGAAGCCACATAAACTTTACCCACAAATAAAAATAAAACAGGTAATATAAAAAAAAGTTCAATTTAAGATAAACCCTTTACTGTAGTAGCGGATTAGATGGTAACGAGAGACGGGTCACGATTGGATTCATAGAAAATGGGTGCAACTGCACTGAGCTTCTTCCTCTGAAGGCAGCAAGGACGGTTGCTCTTGATCTTCAAATTAAAGCAAGGAAGACCCTCCATAGTTAGTGCTGGCTGTGAAACTTCGATTTCTGAACTGGGTGTTTGCTGGTACATCGCAATTAGAGTTTGAGGTTTGTTCAGTACTTTCGATTTAGCAGTGATTTTGGAATTCCTGATTTGGGCTAATGCTCCTGGCTTCAGATATGTATAATACGATGGCATTGAAGATCTCAAGTTTCTGGTTCTCACCTTAGATTTCATTTTTTTTTTCTGTGTTTGTGGGGAAAAAGGAACAGTTTTGGATTTGGATGAAAAAGGAAAAAGGGGGTTTTGAAATAAGGAGGTTGTAAAAGCGGGAAAATGGTACTAGGCGGGTCACTAATTTTATACCAAAAAAGACCGGCTAAAAGGCGAAAACTTTGTGCCGACATTTTTGGGAATTTGAATACTTAATTTCTATCTTTAAATTTATTTTTGAGATAACACTAGATGCGCTGTTCATCTTATTATTTGCATTTAATATAAAATATTAATTTTAATTATTCAAATTGTATTATTATTTGAAGAGAAAATACATGAAAAAAACTCCTGAACTTGGTCGAATAATTTACTTTAATACTTAAACTACACGGTCATTTAAATACCTTCTTAAGATCTTTGAAGTGAGTTTTTTTCCACCCTAAGACTATAACACCACTCTCACCCGCCACATCATAACCATGTAGGCACCATGTCATTAATCTTTATTTCGTTTTGGCGGAATGGTCTGAGAGACCCTTGTACTTGACTCTGTTTGTATATTGGACCCTTATACTTACGACTTTGTCAATTGGACCCTTGAATTCGATAAAATACAATATATTAAACACCTCTGACCATTGACTGAACACATGTGACATTAATATTGCTGACTTGGAACGATGCGTAATTCCACGCGTTTTAAAGCAAGTATGTATAAAATTAATATGAAAAAAACATTAATTTTTTTAAAAAAAAAATGAAAACAACAAAAAAAGAAAAGAAAAAAAAAGGAGGAAGTCATCTTCTTCAAAGCAACCCATCGCTGCTTCCCCCACCCTCGCCCCAACAAAATTTCTTATACCCATTCCACTTCTTTCCTTCTTTCTTTGGATTCACTCATCATTTCCCTTGTTCTTCTTCTTAACGCCCCCACATACTGTCCCACCCCTAAATATTTTCTCAAAGTTCATTCTTTTTGCTGCAAATTAATTTCGTTCCTAGTTCTTTTCGTTTTGCCATGTTTGTTTTTTCAAAATCTCGATTTCGTGCGTATTTTTGGTGATAGTGGGTATTGAAAAATGAAAAACTTCATTGATAAGCTTGATGAAGCTTCAAAAATAACAAATGGGTTTTGTGAATTTATGAAATAAATTTAAAATTGTATAGAGATTTGTTGGGTTTGTGTTTGTGAACCAATAATGTAAAATTCAAGTCAAATTTGGTAAGAATTCTATCCATTTAACATGAATTTGTGCGCAATTTGAGAGCAAAAATGGAGAAATTAATAAAAGTTACAGGGTATTTTTTTTTTTTGAGATAAATAACTCAATTAAATAGCTAGCATAGTCAAAATAGTAATTGTGATCAAAACTATTGCTCAAAATAGCTGTGTAGCTCCTAATATTTTCCAAAATAAGCTTAGAAATTTCTAAAACAAGTAGCCCCTACAAGAGCTATGTAAGCAAATGAAATAACGCATATTAAGTGTTGGGGTAGCCTTCCTAGCAAGTGATCCACTAATCCTGAGACGATCAGAGAGAACAGAAGGAGTGATAAGCTTATACTTAGGAGGTTAAGAGAGTAGCTTATCGTATGTAGACTTGTTGAACAACACCATGTTGTTCACCTTTTCCTTTTGCTTACCCTTGCTCCACTTCTTCTTCTTCTTCTTCTTTCCACCGTCGGACTTTGCTGGCTTGGAAGATGGAGGTGGAGCTTGTGTCTTCTTTGGAGCCATTGATCGGAGAACGATGAACGGAGTAGAGCGGCATAAATGTGATGGGGGATATGGCGATATGGCTTTTATTTTTATTTTATTTGTCTAATCTTTAATTTCTTATGTGTCATTAAAAATGCCGTGGAATCCTACGTGTAAATAAGTGTATCACATGCGCACACATAAGATGAGGAAAGGGTTTAAAATATTATCTTTCAACGAGTTTAAGGGTTTAATTGACAAAATCATAAGTATAAGGGTCCAACTTACAAACAGAGCCAAGTATAACGGCTTATCAGGTCATTTCGCCTTTCTTTTTTACTTATTCACTATTTTTTCTTGAACACTTTTTTAAATTAATTATATAAATTGATTAATTTATAAATGCATACCCCACCCCCTCTCTTTCTTCTTCCTTGTTGTTCACCATTATTCCAACCTTCAATACTTTCTTTTCTTCTTCTTCACTATTCAACAAATTTTTAAGTCACTTTAAATAAGAAATTCACATTATCTTCTTCGAACCCTCCCAACGAATTTACCCTCTTGGAGAATGGATTTTTTTGAAAGCCAATTTTTTCTTGACAACTCAAATAAGAAATGAAGATTGCATAAGAAAGTTGATAAAAAATATATATATATTTTATGAGAAATGTTTGAATGATATAGAAATCAAAATGGGTCGCTCAAAATTTAAGAAAGTTTACATTTGCCAAATCGATACAAATAATAGAGTGAAATCGACGTCAATAAAATAACATTGCTATTGAATTTTACGGATTAGTAAAAGATTAGTGAAATGAAAATAGTGGATAGAGGTGGGGAAGAAGATGGAGGAAGAGATGTGTATTGAAGAAGACAACAAAATAAAAATAAAAAAAATTAAAGAACAAAAAGGGGACCTACTAATTTCATTTACCTCTTAATAAGAAAATTTACATATTTTAAAGATTTTATATATATAAAAAAAACTATTTAAATAATTTGTTATATATTGGCCAATAAAAAAAGGCCAGTGTAGGGCTTTAAATATTAAGCTTTTTTTTTCTCTTTTTTCACGCACTTGTGCATTCACTCTCTTTGCCACATCATCTCTTAGGAGATGTTTTAATCACTAAAAAGATGTTAAGGGGTATATAAACACCCGTGTAGTTTAAGTACTAAATTAAGTTTTCGTGCCAAGTTCAGGAGGATTTTATGTCTTTTCCCTTATTTGAATCTAGAAATTCATATTTGAATTATTAAGTGTATTTCTATTTATAACTATTCAATAAGTTTAAATAAATCTCAGAGTGGTAAACATTTATAAAAAAAAATATCATTAAGATATTTATTTATAATTTTTCTTTAAAAAAAAATTACCGTTACATTATTCACTTTTAATATTGTTGCTCACAGTTATTCATTACCACCCCTCATCCCCTCATAATTATCATCATCAACCACAATCCTTGTTGTTGTCAATCACCAAGGTGAGCTATTATTACCATTTCAACACCATTTACACCATCACCACAATAGTTATCAAAATTACCAACAATTACCATCAACCATTACTGCGTATTAACAATTACGACATCACTAATCAACATCATTCTCAATCGATGCCCACGACTAGTGTAGTTAGATACTCCCTCTGTCCATAATTACTTGTCCACTTTTACTTTTATAGTTGTATCTAATTACTTGTCCATTTTGACAAATCAAGAAAGAACAATTTTTCTTAACCTATTATACTCTCAATTAAATGACTAATTACTTTGAAAAATGTAGAATTTTTCATCCATTTCATAATTAATAGGACTCACTATGTCATTAATTGTTTTCTTAGTAGGCGTTTGGCCATGCGATACCATATCACGATATGGTGTCGTGAGATGGAATCAGCGTTTGGACATGCAATTTTACGTTGATTCCATCTCATGATTCCATATCATGAGAGGTGATACCATATTCTCCAAAAAACCATGATATGGAATTATATGGTGATTCCATATCATGATTTGGGATCTATTAATACAATAATTGATCCATGAGTTTATATTTTGTTAAAACAACCCTACATTTATATCTACTAACCATTTGTTTCATATGTAAATAAAATTTATAATCACATCATTACTTTTTAAAATTTATTATTCTCAGCGACATAAAGTTTATTATTCTCACCAACATATAGTCACTTTAACTCACACCTCACGATTGTGAAACTTTTCAACATTCACTTGAAACAATTAACCGGCATGTTAAAATAGTTGCCGAGGCAATTAGCAAGATGGCACCAACATTTATACAACCAAAAAATATGACTGGTGTACATTCCAAAATTCGACATAATACTCGATTTTGGCCTTGGTTTAAGGTAAAATTTCAATCACATTAATAAATTTATTTTATGGCCTTAATAAGTGCACATTTATATTTTATGTGCAAGTTATTAGTATTTAGTTTCATATTTCCTATCAACTATGTTTAAAGAGATAATATTTATTTTATGACTTTGCATTGTCTTGAAAGCACTATTTTTATTACTCTTACAAACATTATTTTTATGAAGTGCATTTTATAATGCTTCCAATTTATTTTATGTTCACTAAACTAATATTGATGTATTTTTTTATTTGGTAGGATTGTGTTGGTGCGATTGATGGAACATATATAGAAGGGGAGGTTCCTAAAGCGGTGCAACACTACAATTTATGTTCAATTTTTTTATTAAATTAAAGTTAGATAAAACAATTACTTAAGTGGAGAACAAATAACTTTGTAATAATTTATTATGCAATTTTATAATTTTTTGTGTATTTGATAAGATTGAATAAACAATTGGAGCTATTTTAATAGTTTTACAACTTATGAAATTTTTATGTTTATGAGAAAATATACAACACAAAAATTTCATATCGCATGTCCAAACAAACCTTCAATTTCATATCATGATACCATATTGCATGGCCAAACAGGCCCTTCATAGGTGTGTTAATTTCAAAATGGACAAGTAATCAAGGACAGAGGAAGTATCATTTTGTCAACTGCCATGTGATTTTTTAAAAATATTTTATTCATTTAATATTTTATTTAATTTTATATTTATTAATTTTTTAATAAAAACAACTTTTGATATATTCAAATGTTTGAGAAAATAAAAACAAATATTTTAGATTGATTGGGTAGGTTCTAAAATATTTTTCTTTATTAAGCACTCGTTGTTTTCACGTATAAACATAAAGTTTGTTGTGTCGAACACACAACTTTAGTGGATCTGCAAGTGATATAAAGAATCATTTATTCAGACAAAAACAAAATGAAGTATATCATATTCATATCTCATATCTCATCTTTACCCCATCTCCACTCTCCTCATCCCACCACTCCACACCCCTGCCCTGTCATCTCTATATTTCATAGTAGTTTACCTAAATTATATATTATTTTTAGGATAATATTTTTTTATTATCCACCGGACACTCAAAAATAAGTAGAACACATTAATATTTCTAAATTCAAAATAGAATAGCATTATTGCTATTACAACAACATATCTAATAGTTCCACACAATAAGATCTGAGGAGGATAGAGTATACATAAATTTCAACTCTAATGAAAAACATTTCCTTCTTAGTAAAATTATAGAAGTATAAATTCAAAAATATAGATATTTTGAATTAATCAAAATTGCTAATGCGTTTCAATAACTGCCTTTTGTTCCATGCAGCTTTCTTTATATAACATATGATACAAATCATGCAATATTAGCTGGCATTTCAAAACAGAAGGTGCAATTGCAAACAGCACCTTCGTGTTGGGTGGAGGCAAGAATTTTCTATGTGCGCATCACAATAGGCATACACTGTACAATTGATTTTAGTGCTGACTGATGTCATACAACTCTTCTCCAAATGAACCAGAATAACACCACAAAACAGCACAGGTTTTCAAAGCATGTAGAAATAATCAAACCAGCAATAGGTGTATGATTCAAAGAGAATTTTCATGCATTGTGGTTTTTTGAACAGAACTTTGATAGGCGAGAGATGTAGGCACTGTGAGGTGTGAATCAATGATGAAAACCACTATCACTTTCCATGGGCCTAAACTGAATGTGGGACAGAAGCAGAGTCTGGTGATGAACTCCAGTAAGATATTTGATAGTCCGTCATAATGGAAGATAAAGAACCCACACCACCAAAGTTATTCAAGAGAAGTTGTCAAGCTCAAACTTAACTACTCAATTATAAGATTCCTTCCTCACATGGTAATACTAATAAATCAAGTTCAAAGCCAGGCTTGGTAAGGGGGTAAATAGAAAATTACAAATTACTTTCTTAATCTAACTTCTGCAAGAAGCTTTAGAATCCTATGTTAACTTGTCATTGCTACATCAGGTTGCAATTAATGTAACAACCAATACATCTTTTACCTATAATGAAATGAAACAAGAAATATACCAAAATGGGAAGACATCAGTTGAAACTAAGGCACTACACAGTTTATGCTTGCTGCAAAATGTTTAATCCATGAAAGCAAAAATGTCACATCTGAATTCTGATCTTGCATATGCAAAGACACAAATCTGTAGAATTCCAGATGAATAAGATCTCCACAATCATATCATTTGTCACTCTATACTCACTAGAGCCAAACAGGATAAAAATCAAGCTAGAAACTGAGAGATTGATCCAATGATCAATGAACTTAACATCAGATATGGAGGTCCAGAAGAACATAATATATCATGTACATTTTGTCCCCTCAAATATATATTTGGAGCAAAACATGACAAATATAGAGGTTTGTCCCACTTTGTACTCATGTTCAGGGTCAGGAACAAGAGAATTGAAGTGAATTATGTTGATCTGGAATGATCAACTCTAACTGAAGGGTAGAAGAGAGTTACGAGGTGACTCCAAGGAACGAGTAAGAATAATCTCCTAAAACTTCCATCACAGCAGAGAAACTGAGATCCAGAGCAGGGCCTAGAGCCTTTACTTGATGTAAAGCACACTATTAATGTTTCAGTAAAACCCAAAATGGAACACAAACATGTAATTCATGCAGGCAATAAGTATCAACTCTACATACTAATTCATGTAGACATTGATTTTTTTATCATCAAACTGACAAATGAAAGCAGTCAATACTCTGAAAACATTAGCAATAGAAGCAATTAAGAGGGAAAACTTACTCTATAATCTGTTAAAAGTGGCAGCATGTAGTGTGTAGTTATGAGTAACCAAACTCATATGGGAACATAGCTTACCATTGAGTGTTTAGCTAGAGGATTGATTAAAACAGAGCTTCCTAACAAGTTTGTCCATTCCCACAATTGCATCAACACATAATAATTGCACAACCATAAAGTATTTTCTTTCCAAAGAAAGATCACTTCAATAAATCCAATCTCCTTTCATGAAACATAATTCAATACTTGCAATAAAGTAACTGATGAACATTAATTAGGCCAGGAGAATCACAAGAAAAACTCATTCAAGACAGAAAAGATAAGTATGTAGATCTCTTTATTCATATGAACTGTCTATCTCTACATCTTTTGTTTGTTGAAATGACAAGGAAATTTACTACAAACGATCTCCACTCCACTTACCAACACCGAAACAAGCCCCAAGAAAATAACCAAATTAAAAATTCAAAGGGGAGAAAGAACTCCCGATCTAAGAAAGATACACTTTTTCTGTATATTTTTTCACTATAACTTACTAGTTTGAGACCCCCATAAGATCAACAGCAGACCCGGGTTCAGCGTCTCACCAACTGAAGGATCAAGAATTGGATTCAGTAAAAATCGGCGCAACGGCGCTGAGCTTCTTTCTCTGGATAAACCGAGGCTGGCGAATCCGGATCGACGAATTGAAACAGGGAAGGCCTTCCATGGTTGGTAAAGGCACGGATGAAGGTATCACCGAAAGGGGTATGTGCTGATAAGATTGAGCATTTTTCAAACTTGATTTAGCAGAGATTTTGGAGTATCTAAGCTGGGCAAGTGCACCTGGTTTCAAGTATGTGTGAAATGATGGGGTTGCAGATCTGGAAGTTCTGGTTCTGATGGAGGATTTCATAGTTGGAGCTGAAAAACCTTAGGAATTTGCTTGGAAACCCTAGAAAGAGAAAGAGGAGGATTGTGTTGTTTGGAGATAAGAAAGAGAGGGAGTATATAAGGGTTTAAAATGTGGAGACTGAAAGGCGGGAAGAAAGAATAGTAGGCGGCTATGGCACCGTTTGGGCTTGGGCTTGGGCTTGGGCTGGTAGCTATTACAATTGCACAAATAGCCAATTATGGAAGGTTCATTAATGAGAAAAATTTAGGAATAACAAAGACAACATTTATATTAGTGTTTTATAGTTATATTTTGCTATTTGCGCTTTATAACCATATTTTATTTGTTATGGAGCCTCTAATTTGTATAAATCGTGAAACACCTTTAATTTGTATATAAATCTTTTTAAAACAAAATATTATGTAATATGTAAATGGTATAGGTATGTTCTCGGCTTGTCAATTGTATATGCATACTTATATATCTGTGAAATTTGTATATAAATAAAAAAAATTGTATTAGTTGTAAATAGTATATGTATATGTACTTTGTGTTAGGCTTGTCAATTGTATATGTATACATATGTATAAGTGAAATTTGTATATAAATATAATTATGTAGTGGTATATGTATATAATTAAAAATCTGCATTAGTGGAACTATATATTATGGAGCCTCTAATTTGTATAAATCGTGAAATACCTTTAATTTGTATATAAATTTTTTTAAAACAAAATATTATGTATTATGTAAATGGTATAGGTATGTTCTCGGCTTGTCAATTGTATATGTATACTTATATATCTGTGAAATCTGTATATAAATAAAAAAATTGTATTAGTTGTAAATAGTATATGTATATGTACTTTGTGTTAGGCTTGTCAATTGTATATGTATACATATGTATAAGTGAAATTTGTATATAAATATAATTATGTAGCGGTATATGTATATAATTAAAAATCTGCATTAGTGGAACTATATATTATAACTAAAAACATTGTATATAATTAAGAAATTGTATTAGCGGAAACTTTATATAGTAAAAAATATGATTTGGTAGAGATTTTAGGAAAAATTGAAGGAATTAAGGAGAGAAAAGGTAGCGAAGGGATTTATATAAAAATAAATCTTCTAATTTTTATATGTGTGGGCATTAACCGAATGGCAAAAATTGTGTAACATTTGCTGCGAAATCAAAATAAATGAAACAGTAGGTATAGCATTTATTTTGATTTAAATGTTTGCTATTATGTAAAATTTTCCCTTCATTAATTACATGTTTGGCCATTTCTCATTCATAATCATATAGTTTCCAATTGGATTTTTGTAGATCAAATAGTACGTATACATTAAGGTGTTCTGTCAACAAGCGAAGGCGATCGCTCAAAACTAATAACATTTTCACTTCTATGTTTATACTATTTGTAATTTAACCACTTTAAATCACTAAGTTTAAAGTAATCAAATATTTTTAACAATTTTTTTGAGACTTTTAATGATTAGAGGCGGATCCATGGTTCGAAGGTTGTGGGTGACAAATTGTCTAAATAGGACAAACGGGTCGGTTCCTTCAACTTTAGATTATAATTCGGGTTATTTAATTTTTTCTATTCTTATTTTTTAAAAATAAAATATATATATATGTGCATAGTTGGTAATGATTTTCTTTTAAATATTCTAATATTAAAGATAAAAAAAATAGTGCTATTAAGGGATTTTCAAACCCTTGATGCTCACATGCAACAGTAAGCCTTTTGCTAGTTGCACTATTCACCATTTTGTTTAGTGGGTGGCAAGTGTAATATATAATGGATTTTCATACATATACAATATATATATAGTGTTAATTGAGGTCACTGGATGTCGTGGCACTCTCATCCGTACACACGGATCTACTCCTGATGATAAGTACCCTCTAAAAATTATAAGAATGTTATCTTGTTTGAGTTCAATCTTTTGCATAGTTATTGGAACTCGAATTTTATTTATAAATACTAAATTTCAATTTCTCATATAAATAATCCTTTGTATGTCACTATTAAACATGTAATTTTTTTTATTAAAACAAATTGAAGATTTTAGGATTCACACAAAAAATTAAATGTATAGTTTAAGCTCGTATACCTAATCGTGTCAAGTAAGGTGGGGTGTAAGGAATGATATTTATACCTTTTGAATTTTTTAGTGTTTTTACTAAAACCTCACTAAATTAATACTTGATAATTAATAATTATTCCTAAGATAATATTTTTCTTCAGTCTCAACTTAGGCCAATAGAAAAAATAACAAATTTCGATAAGATAATATATTTCCAGAAGACCTCTATATAAATACATGGTCCCATTAATATTACTCTTTCCGTTTCAAAAAGAATGACCTCATTTTTTTTTAGTCTGTTTCAAAAAGAACGACCTCTTTCTCTTTTTGGTAACATTTTAATTTCAGTTTTCCACATGACATGTTTAAGGCCACGAGATTAAAGGACAATTTTGTACATTTGACATAACTTTAATTTAAGACAACAAGATTCAAAAGTCTTATTTATTTTATTTTCTTAAGTTATGTGTCAAGTCAAACTAGATCATTCTTTGTAAAACAGAGGGAGTATAAATTAATAATTCTTTAAAAGTATAATTATATCTAAGACAATTTAGTAAAATATGATTCTATTGTGATTTATTTTTTGTTGAAATTAAAATTTAGTTGAATCTCATCTCCTCCAACTTTTCTTATTGCATCCAGAAGTTCCGATATTGCCACGACTGCAAATATTTTTGAGTGTATGTGGAATAGTTTATTTTATACTCACATAATGTTTTACATATTTGATGTGTCATTATTGATTTGTGACACCTTTTCAATGAGAAATCATATTTAGATATGGTTTCAAGAAATTTCCTATGTTGCTTATATGTAGTTTATTCTCTCACAATCATTCATTGAATGTTTTTACTAAAGATACAATGAATAATACTTAATTATTAAGAAACAATGACTATTATGCACAATTGCACATAATGAATTTATTTTTACAGTAAGTCATTGAGTTTTTGAATTTATTTTACGATAAATCATTTAACAAAAAAAATATTACAATGAATCATACACATACATTGTACTTTATGTATAATGAATTTATTTAGAGAAAATACACAAAACCTCTCCTAAACTTGGTAGCACAACTTACTTTAGTACTTAAATTGCACATACGTTTAAATACTCCCCTTATCATCTTTGAAGTGATTTTTTTTTCACCCTGAGACTATAACACCACTCTCACCCGCCACATCATAGCCACGTAAGCGCCACATCATAACCATGTAAGTACCACGTCATTACTTTTTAGTTCTTTTTTACTTATTCACTATTTTTTATTAAACATTTTTTAAGATTAATTATATCAATTAATCTCTCTCTCTCTCTCTCTATATATATATATAAAGTTGAATCTAAAATCGATGATGTGGCACCCTCCAATGGCCAGCATTTACAATTATCTATTTTCTTTTTAAAAAAAATATTATTTCTGATTTTTTTTGCTTTATGTTTTTATTGAATATTAATTAAAGTATAGTATTTAATTCTCTCATTATTAAAACATAAACATAAAAGCTTTAGTATTGCATTAGTGTCGTGTTTTTTGCAGAAAAATTGATCTCTTCTCCTTCCCCATAATTAACATTTATTAATGGTATTGATATTAATGTTATAATAGTAAGCATTAGTGTTGCACGTTTTTTGCCTAGAAAATTCATTGCAATAATCTCCTTCTCCTACCCGATGATTAATATTTATTATAGGTATTAAATATGGCATTTTTTCAAATTTTGACACTCAATAAAATGATAGAAATTTAGGAACAAAGCTCCAAAGCTTCCCCACTATGCTAGATGAAAAACTCATGATGCTATATTTCATTAGGTAATATTAATTGTTATTTTTATTGGATAATTGTAGTGACAAATTTTCTTATATGAATCGCAGAAACTTGATTTACTTATTCTTGGTTATACATGGTTTTAGGTGATCTTATGATCTTTTCTCAAGTTTTGCTTATGCATGTTTATTATTATGATTTCTACTGTTGCACTGACAATTTCTAATTTTTTATCTTTGTTTTATATCATTTTCTCATTATATTTATATATATTTTCTTTAATTATTTAGAATCATTTTTGCTATAAGCAGGTTTGTTCAATCAATTACAGAAAGTGAAAAGAAAAATGTGTCAACTGACTACAACAACTATTCAAAGTATCAAAGAGATATTAAACCAAGGTTCGTCACTGCATGAATGAGATTTGGTATATTTTAAGAGGAGCAAATGGACTGTTTATCAAACTATTTATTATGAGTATTTCAAATATATCTTTTTGATTATGCTTGTAAATATTATTATTTAAATATCTAGAAGGTTCAATTTTACTTAATAAACATCATGTATGTGTTTCGTTTTTTAAATTGATTTATTTTCTTTTTTGTTCATTATTTTATGTAAAATATTTTTTTTCTTTGTGTGTTTTCGTAGGTGGTTACGAAAATGATAAATTATTCGTGAATAAGAAATTAAGAATGTTGAAAAGAAATTTTCTCGCCGTATACACTTTAGTTGATTATTGCTTTCATTGATATCATTTCTAACCATTTAAATATCATAAGGTAGGCTTAATCTTAGTTTTAAAAAATAATGCCACTAAAATTATATTTTCTTCTAGACAAACTTGATTGGTTGAGAAATGAAATCAAACTTAATTTTGACATATTTAAAGTTTCAAAATTTAGTTCCAACTAAAAAAAGAGTGAATTGTGTTTTTCAAATTAGAATAATCTCATTTTAGTATGTGTTGAATTTATATTTTACATGAGTAATTTGAATGTAAGCTATTATAAATAGTTTAACAAATCAAAAAACTTAAGTTGAATTATCATCACAATTTTTTAATTTATCAAAATATATGGGAGCTTGTAATTTAAAATCTATATCAATATATATTTATATAAAGTTGGACATAAACAATGTGATGTTACAACTCTATAATCAACAACCATATTTTTTATTTATTTTTACCATTCTCCTATTTTTTTAATCTGTTTTTGTTATTAAAATCAAAATAATAATAATCAAAGGTCACTAATTAAAATATTTGTCCTCAATATGCGTTACTCATTTATTTCTAATTACTCATTGTTAAGTACCACTTATTGTACTTAAGTCTCTTTAATTTGTTAGTGCCTATCATTTTAATTTAAAAGTCTAACTTTGACTAAATAATTTGTCAATTAATTAGGAGAAGACAATTATTATAGAAGACAAGGAAATATAAAAAACGTTAGTTTCGAATAGGTGCTGAAAATATTAAAGTAGAAAGAAGAAAATTTTCTTTTTGATTATTTAAAAAATACAACACAATATTTAACTAGCAACGAGAACTAGAGAAACAAGAAAATAATTCAATAAAATAAATAATTCAAACATAGGAAAGATTGAAGGAAGTAACTAAACAAAAAGAGGAAGTAGGATTAGGAGATAATATCTCAAATGGTCACTCAACTATAAATAACTTTCTCTGAAATTCACTCAACTATGAGTAGTTTTCTCAGAAATTCACTCAACTATGAGTATTTTCTCAGAAAGTTACTCAACTTTGTTTTATAACCCAAAAGTCACTCACCTACGTGTAGTTATCTTAGAAAGTCACTCAACTTTGTTTTATAACCCAAAAGTCACTCAACTACGTGTATTTATCTTAGAAAGTCACTCAACTATGAATAGTTATCTTAGAAAGTCACTCAACCATTGATATTTTACATAAAACGTCACCCAACTAATTTAAAGAATTTTTTCATTAATTTTTGTTGACTTGAAAAAATTATTTTAAGCTAAATTTTTAAGAAATAAAAAGATCTTCATTATAATCTTTTTATTGACGTGTCCCATTAAAATTAAGTAATATATAATATAACAAAATTTATAACTATAGTTAGTAAAACAAACTTATATCTAAAGTACCAATATAGATTATAAATACAAAAACACACAACTCAGTTACACATTTTATATAAAAAAATTAGCTTATAATTGAGTAATCAGTTAATTATATATGTCAACGTTTGAACAATAGTTAGACAATAACAAAGATTCCAATATTTCTAATTATATGAGAAAAATTAGAGTAGCAAATTATGTCATCATATTTGAGTGATTGCTTTAAATATTATTTTAAATGCATATAAAATGAAGTGATCTTGATAAATATATATTTCTATATAATTTTAGTGGGTTGTATCAATAAAATGAATAAAATTGACACTTTTTTTATTTTTTAAAAATTTAGTATAAAATAAAAATCTCATGTCAACAAAATTTAATGAAAAAATTATTTAGATTGGTAAGGTGATTTTTCAAGATAAATATTCATGATTGAGTGAATTTTTAAAATAACTATACATAAGTGAGTGACTTTTGAATTTATAAATAATTTTTATGACCGCGCGAAGCGCGAAAATATTCACTAGTTAATTTATAAATGCATACCCCCACCCCCTCTCTTTCTTCTTCCTTGTTGTTCGTCATTTCAACCTTCAATACTTACTTTTTTTCTTTTTCACTATTCAACATTTTTTTTAAATAACTAGACTGAAAAAATTCACTATTTAATATTATCTTCTTCGAACCTACCCCATGAATTTAACCTCTTGGAGAATGATTTTTTTTTAAAGCCAATTTTTTCTTGACAACTCAAATAAGAAATGAAGATTGCATCAGAAATCAAAATGGGTCACTCAAAATAAAGTTTACATTTACGAAATCGACATCAATAATATAGAGTGAAATCAACGTCAATAAAATGACTTTGGTATTGAATTTTTACAGATTAGTAAAGGACTAGTAAAATGAAAATAATTTTTTTTTGAAGTGGAGAGGAAGATGAAGGAGGAGGTGTTTCAATGGAGAAAAAGGTGACTTGAGGAAGACAACAAAATAAAAAGAAAAAAATTAAAGAAATTAAAAGGGGGACCCACTAATCCTATATACCTCTAAATAAGAAAAATTACATATTTTAAGAGAGTATATATCAAGAAAAACTATTTAAAATATTAATTGTATATTGGCCAATAAAAAAAGGCGATGTGTAGGACTTTAAAAAGATTCATTTTTTCCTTTTTCACACGCTTTAAGGAGAGTACACTCACTCTCCCTGCCATATCATCCCTTAGGGGGTGTTTAAATCACTTGAAAAATGTTAAGGGGTATTTAAACGTCCGTGTAATTTAAGTGTTAAAGTAAGTTGTGCTGTTAAGTTTAGGGTTTTTTTTTATGTGTTTTCTCCTTATTTTATATACGAATTCAATAAATATGATTCATAATTTAGTAAGATACAATGATTTTGATGTATACGTTGTACTACGTTTATAATAAATTTATTTTTATGTGAATTCAATAAATATGATACATAAATTAGTAAGATACAATGATTGTGATATAATCAAAATTAACCTTCATTAAATCTCAAAAGCTCTAATTAATAAATATTAATTTATTGATTAAATAATAACTATATAAAAAAATAATATTTCATGATCACACATATATTAATATAGTGAGATTTTACCGTACTCCAAATTTATTTTTAAAAATAGCATTACTTTCTATTTCAACAAGCTATTTCTCTACTTAGTCGTGTATTTTTATCATAACCTTTGTCAGACATAATAAAACATAACGGAATTTCATTCTTACAAAAGACTTATATATGCTATTATGAGTATCAGATTAAAAATCTTATTTCAGCCTATACTAAATAATAACAATAATTCTCTTATTATATAAGAGGGAGTTTATGATGGGACATTGTAATGTCCAATCATAAACTCCCTATATAATATATAATATAATAAATCATTTTTTCTACTATATAATATATATTTATCTCTTATTATATAAGGGAGTTTATATAATATATAATAATATAATAAATCATTTACAAATGACTTAAAATATTTCATATTTAAAGGATATATAATAAAATAGGTTCACTCTCAAAATTCTATCCGGATCACATATATTGGGACAGAAAAAATAACATATATCATTTTAAAATTACCAAAAAAGTATTATAAATAATAATAATTAACAACTTAAAATATCTTAAAGACATTTTAAAAGGGTTAATTTTGTAATTGTAATTTCTACTATATAATAAAAGGGAGTTTATATAATATATATTCTACTGTTATATAATATCATAATAAAACCCCTTTTATTATATAGTAGAAATAAATAATATATATATATATATATATATAATATAATATATAATAATATAATATAATAAATCATTTACAAATGACTTAAAATATTTAATATTTAAAAGATATACCATAAAATAGGTTGACTCTCAAAATTCTATTCGGGTCACATATATTGGGACAGAAAAAATAACATATATCATTTCAAAATTACCAAAAAAATATTATAAATAATAATAATTAACAACTTAAAATATCTGAAAGACATTTTAAAAGAGTTAATTTTGTAAGTTTATCCATATCACATAAATCAGGACAAAGTGACAAGCAATGTAAGTTATTTGAAAGTTACATAAAAATATTATAAATCACAATAATTAATAACTTAGAACTTTTTTTTTTTAAATGCAAATTTGGATGACTCTTCAAATTTCATTTGTGTCACACAAATTGAGACAACAAAAATAACATATATTGCGTCCATTTTAATTTATTTGTCTTAATTTTTTTTATATTTAAAAATTGCATAAAAATACTATAAATCATGATAATTGACAACATAAAATATTTCAAAAATAAATACATATAAAAAAATTCGATTAATTCTTGAAATTAATATATCGTTAAAAATTATCTATAAAATACAATAAATCGTGATTTTGACCACTTAAAATATTTATTAAAAAAACAGAAAAAATAAATTGACTGATTCTTAAAATTAATCTATCAATGTCACATAAAATGAGACAAAAGTAGTAATATGTATTGTTTAATGTGAAATTATTGAAAACTACGTAAAATGTATTATAAATGTTAACAATTAACAACATTTGATTGAATCTTGAAATTTTATCAATGCTACATACATTGAAACAAGTGGAGTAATATATATTAAATATTTAAAAATTACGTACAACCATATTGCTTTCTGTAGGCTTCGAATTATCGTGGTCATTTTTTAGGCTGATACAAGTTTTGTACTTTTTTTTTAATATTATAAATCGCAATAATTAATAATTTAAAATATTTTAAAAAATATATTAAAAATTTAGTTGGTTTCGGGAATTTTATTTATACTATATAAAATGGGACAAAGGAAGCAACATATATCATTTACAAATGACTTAAAAAGCATTAAAAATTACAATAATTACCAATTTAAAATATTTAAAAGCTATATAATAAAATAGGTTCACTCTCAGAATTCTTTCAGGCTCACATATATTAGGACAGAAAAAATAACACATATCATTTTAAAATTACCAAAAAAGTATTATAAATAATAATAATTAACAACTTAAAATATCTGAAAGACATTTTAAAAGGGTTAATTTTGTAATTTTATCCATATCACATAAATTAGGACAAAGTGACCAGTAATGTTGGTTATTTGAAAGTTACATCAAAATATTATAAATCACAATAATTAATAACTTAAAACATTTTTTAAAAATAAAATAAAATTTGGATGACTCTCCAAATTTTATTTGTGTCACATAAATTGAGACAACAAAAATAACATATATTGGGTCCATTTTAATTTATTTGTCTTGTTTTTTTTTTTGGGTTTTTTATATTTAAAAAATGTGTAAAAATATTATAAATCATGATAATTGACAACATAAAATATGTTTTGAAACTAAACACAAAAAATTCCACTCATTTTTTAAGTGAATCTATCGTAAAAATACTATAAATCATGATAATTGACAACATAAAATATTTCAAAAATGTTGTATGTGGATAGTCTTATTGTGCCTTGAATAACGTCAAATAAAGTACAAGTTTGTGATAAAAAAAACTTATTCCTTTATCCACGTAAACAATCGCTTCAAAATCTCCATTATTAGCCCCAAAACATATCATTTATATTATTGGGCCCGTGCCCGTGCCCGTGCCCGTGCATAGCACGGGCAACATTACCTAGTACTTTAATAAAGTAAAAGGCTCATATATGCTATTATTATCACATCATGTCGTTGACACCCATAAAAATCGATAGATATTTTAGTCTATGATAAAAAAAACTTACTCTATTGACATTGAAAAAATATAATTAGTCAAAGTTTGAGTTGATTAGATACTATGTAAATTTGTCCAACTTCAAATTTTCATAACATGTGAAACTTTGGAACTCCTTCACACTGTTGAGATTTCACAAAAAAGGAAGTTTTTGAACTCCAACAAAATGTGTTAAAATTTTAATTGTAAATTTTTTAAAATCCAGCACATCTTTTTGTAGTAAACATAATTTTTTATTTTTTATTTTTTATAGATCTACATAGTGAGGAAAATAATACCATCACTTACCTATTGCTCAAAAAAAAAAAAAAAGCAAAGAGAAAGACTACCGTACTAATCTTGCTTTGCCTGCAAATTGCAATCAACTATTTCATGATAAGAATAGCTGTAATTATGTTTCTGGTCCACTAATTTTGTTATTATCCTCCTATTTCCGTTAACTCAGAGGAAGAAATATTCTCTGTCTAAAAAATTGACGGTTGATGTTATAAGAGTTTTTTTTTTTTTCCTTTTACAAATTAAAGTGACAAAAGATTGAATCACAGTGGATCGTGATAACAAGGGATATTCTGAGAGGGTTGCTATTGTGAACTTTATTTTATATGACGTAAATGGTCAAATTTGCTTAATTTTGTGAAATAGAACAAATTTATCCTCTATCATATGTCCTTATTGTTACTAGTTGGAGACAGATATACTCTTGAACTATACAAAATAAAATAATTTTTTTGTTATTTTTAAATTTACCGCCCAATGATATTAAAGATGGTTTTTTTTTAAAAAAAATGAGTTGAAACTTTCGAATAGTTCAATTTTATTTATTTTTGCACAATATATAGGAAAATTTAATCCTTCTTTCTAGTTTTGAATTTTAGAAATCTTTTCTTCCTCCTTTCTCTCTTCTACAATTATACTCTACCACCCATTACCCCTTTTTTTCTCCTTCTTCCTTGAACAACGCCATACAATTTTTTATTTTTTTTAATTCCAATCAAATTGTATAATCCAAGTATAGTTAATTTTGATAACATATAAATTATAAAGTAATGTGTGAATAATAGTACTATAGTATAATAAGTTAAATAAATCCAACTCAAATAAATTTAGACCGCTGCTGTCACTCTCTAGACTCTCCATACCCAAATTTTGTCGCAACCTTTTTTGCTCATTTCCAAGAAAAAAAAGCCTACTGTAATTTAAAAAATTCCACGTGTCAATAACTAAATTACCACCGTCATATCGAACCAAATAATTTCAACCGTCAGATTTACAGGTACAACGTAAGCAAAATAGAGAGCATTACACAGAAACAACAGACTTCTGGCTGAAATTTGTAGGACGACTCCAATTTGTTATCGCAGTTCGTAGAATCTCAAGAAAGAGTATTATTCTTGATTTTTTAATAGATTCTTAAAACCCCATTAAAGCAAATACGTATATAATTGCAGCACAGATACAGAGAGGGAGAGAGAAAGATAGTGTGTTGATGAAGGAGAAGAGAGATATTTCACATGGGATGTTCTATTTGATTCTGTGGTGAACAAGAGTTTTACAAAGAACATTCCTTTTTCTTTTTTTCTTGGTTCTTGTGTGGGTCAGCCATGGATGTTCCATTTCCACTGCATAGATCATTGAGTTGCACAAGTGTCTCCAATGCAATAACTCACATCAAGATCAAACCTTTTCTTGGGTTTGTCTCTCATGGAACCACAAGTCTATCAGTACAAGTAAATTTGTCTTCTAATCTTCTCACTGAAAACTGTATTGTGTGTGTGTCCATTTACACTGACTTGGGGATACATGTAGTTATTACTTTTAATTGTTTTCTTGGATTTTGAGTACACTCATGTTTTATACTTTCCAATTTCGATTGTAATTCTTGCATATATGGAGTAATTTGAGCTCAAGATGGAATCTTGATTGACAAATTCCTATGGGTCTTGGAGTTGGGCATTTTGTGTTTACTTGACATCATCAGTATTTGCATATTTGTTGATTCTTGGTGTGTATGTTAGTGGTCATGCTTCCAGTTAGTTAACTTAAGGTGATTGTTCTTGAGAGTTATTGATGTTATTGGTATGCCCAAGTTTATGGGTTCCACCCTTAAAGCAATTTCAATTGGACAATATTGTTGTGAATTGTCTTATACCTGTTGCTATTTATGCAGTCTTCTTCATGGAGGAAGGATGGAATGGTTACTGGGGTTTCATTTCCATTTTGTGCAAGTGAGGGTTCATTCCTATGGCTATTTAGTTGTAAGTATTAGTCTATGATTGATGCTAGCTATTTGTCAAACTAACTGGAAAGATTGTATGCTGTAGATTTCTCGGGAAGAAGACGGAGAAAAGTTTCAACTCCTAGGAGTCAAGGATCTTCACCTAAGGGGTTTGTGCCAAGGAAGCCCTCAGGGATGAGCACGCAAAGAAAGGTTCAGAAGAGCAATGGTGATAAAGAAAGTCAAAGTACTTCAACATCTAAAGAATCTGAAATTTCCAACCAGAAGACGGTTGAAGCAAGAGTTGAAACTAGTGACGATTACACTAAAGGAGTGGTGAGGGACCACAAGTTTCTGGAGGATGAGGATGAAATCAATGGTTCTACTAAATCAATAAGTATGTCACCTGTTCGTGTATCATCTCAATTTGTTGAAAGTGAAGAAACTGGTGGTGATGACAAGGATGCTGTAAAGTTAAACAAATCAAAGAGATCGGAAGAGAGTGGTTTTATAATTGATTCTGTAATAAGAGAACAAAGTGGATCTCAGGGGGAAACTAATGCCAGTAGCAAGGGAAGCCATGCTGTGGGTACAAAACTTTATGAGATATTGCAGGTGGATGTTGAGCCACAACAATTGAAAGAAAATAATGCTGGGAATGTTGAATACAAAGGACCTGTAGCAAGTAAGCTATTGGAAATTACTAAGGCTAGTGATGTGGAACACACTGAAAGCAATGAGGTTGATGACTTAGACACTAATAGTTTCTTTAAATCAGATTTAATTGAAGAGGATGATCCATTAGCTGCAGGAACAGTGGAGACTGGAGATTCTTCTCTAAACTTAAGATTGGAGATGGAAGCAAATCTACGTAGGCAGGCTATAGAAAGGCTTGCCGAGGAAAATTTATTGCAAGGGATCAGATTATTTTGTTTTCCAGAGGTTGTAAAACCTGATGAAGATGTCGAGATATTTCTTAACAGAGGTCTTTCCACTTTGAAGAATGAGTCTGATGTCTTGATTATGGGAGCTTTTAATGAGTGGCGCTATAGGTCTTTTACTACAAGGCTAACTGAGACTCATCTAAATGGAGATTGGTGGTCTTGCAAGATCCATGTTCCCAAGGAAGCATACAGGGCTGATTTTGTGTTTTTTAATGGACAAGATGTCTATGACAACAATGATGGAAATGACTTCAGTATAACTGTGAAAGGTGGTATGCAAATCATTGACTTTGAAAATTTCTTGCTTGAGGAGAAATGGAGAGAACAGGAGAAACTTACTAAAGAACAAGCTGAAAGAGAAAGACTAGCAGAAGAACAAAAACGAATAGAAGCAGAGAAAGCTGAAATTGAAGCTGACAGAGCACAAGCAAAGGAAGAGGCTGCAAAGAAAAATAAAGTATTGCGAGAATTGATGGTAAAAGCCACGAAGACTCGTGATATCACCTGGTACATAGAGCCAAGTGAATTTAAATGCGAGGACAAGGTCAGGTTATACTATAACAAAAGTTCAGGTCCTCTCTCCCATGCTAAGGACTTGTGGATCCACGGAGGATATAACAATTGGAAGGATGGTTTGTCTATTGTCAAACAGCTTGTTAGATCTGAGAGAATAGATGGTGATTGGTGGTATACAGAGGGTAAGTGGGGATGTTATTATTATACGTACTTGCACTTCTTTTAGTTAGTGCTTGCATGAGCTTCCACAATTATACTTTGTCTGTCTCCTTCTATTTCTTCTAAATGTTCGGCTACACTCTTCTGAGGAATGTACTTTTCTGCAGTTGTTATTCCTGATCGGGCACTTGTCTTGGATTGGGTTTTTGCTGATGGTCCACCCAAGCATGCCATTACTTATGATAACAATCACCGCCAAGACTTCCATGCCATTGTCCCCAAGCACATTCTGGAGGAATTATATTGGGTTGAGGAAGAACATCAGATCTTTAAGACACTTCAGGAGGAGAGAAGGCTTAGAGAAGCGGCTATGCGTGCTAAGGTTGGTTGTAATGTTCCACGCAAGGTTAAAACTGGTTAAGTGGATTTGATGGGTCAAATTTAGATATTCTGTTGTTGTCTTGTTATTCCAAAAGAGAACAAAGACCTCCTAATTTTTTTTGTCTATAGAGTTCTCCTGCAAGTTGTTTTCTTATATATTGCTTACCTCTCATATATGTTTCCATCTATTGCTTAATGATCTCTCACTTCCAGGTTGAAAAAACAGCACTTCTGAAAGCTGAAACAAAGGAAAGAACTATGAAATCATTTTTACTGTCTCAGAAGCATGTAGTATATACTGAGCCTCTTGATATCCAAGCTGGAAGCAGCGTCACAGTTTACTATAATCCCGCCAATACAGTACTTAATGGTAAACCTGAAATTTGGTTCAGATGTTCATTTAATCGCTGGACTCACCGCCTGGGTCCATTGCCACCTCAGAAAATGTCGCCTGCTGAAAATGGCACCCATGTCAGAGCAACTGGTTAGTTTTCACGCACTCTGATGTCAGTTTACAAACACTACAGACTGTTCCGTCATCATAGCTTCAACTAGAAATAATTTTCACGCATGCTTAGTAGTATCTTTAATATTAAAAAGAAATATAATTTGAGTTGCAGTTTCTTGCACATATATTTCTCTATTTTTCTAGACAAATGGAAGTTCTCTCTGTAACCGATAGCTAGAATGCTAATTGTGAGCGAGATGAACATCTTGATATGGGATCCGAGACCTTAGGATTCTAAGAAGTAAGAAAGTAACTTAAGTCTCTAATGCATTTATGTGGAATAAGTTTGAACAACAGATGTATGTAAACATTTAACTACATATAAATATCAATTTTGTCAAATAAAAACTAGTCTCATCTGAAAAACATCTTCACTTTTGCTTTCCATCTGGCTACTGGTGTTTCAGTGAAGGTTCCATTGGATGCATATATGATGGATTTTGTATTTTCCGAGAGAGAAGATGGTGGGATTTTTGACAATAAGAGCGGAGTGGACTATCACATACCTGTGTTTGGAGGAGTCGCTAAAGAACCTCCAATGCATATTGTCCATATTGCTGTCGAAATGGCACCAATTGCAAAGGTAGACTTGGGTGATTCCAACTTTTGTTTTATGCTAAATATAATACTTTTGTGCTTTAACTGGTACTTCTTCACTGCAATTCAAGATCTGAAGATGTTCTCTGTTCCACCAAAGACTATTTGTGCTTAACCCATGGTTTCTTGTAGCTACCTCTCCCCTCCAAGTTAGATAAAAGTGTCACTTGCTATGCATTTCTAGAGTTGTAAATTTTCCGATGTTTGGCAGTTACAGAGCAAACAGTTAGTCAAATAAATGCAGTCCATTTTAAAATAAATGATATTCTTGTGCCTTTTATGGTTATTTAGCTTTGAGTTGACCTTTCTCATCAAAAAATGGCTAATTAGCTTAGAGTCAATGTTTATTGTTTAATATTTGGGGGAGAGATGAGGCTATTGGGAACTGTAAAGTGAAAAAAAAGGATAATGGTTTCCTGTATTACTTTTTGACTTTATATTAATTTTTTATTTTCCTATTAGTATACCCAAGAACTATGGAAGATTTTTTTGAACCTCAAAGGCATCTCCTGGACCATGCCCAGGAAGGTCTCAGCGGCTTTTAAAGAGTTGGGAGGCATCAGGGATGAATGCAAATGACAGAAATAGATGGAGAATTATCCCTGCTATTATATGGTGAACTATTTGGAAAGAAAGGAACACTATGTGTTTTAAGAGCATAGAGAATAATGTTCAGATGGTCAAGTTAAACTGCATTTTATTGTTATATTTCTGTATAAATGGTTTCAGTACAATTGATGTACTGTTTTATGATATAATACAAAGCTACCTATTTCAATTTCTTTTATCTATTAGGGATAGCGGATTGATTCTTGGGTGATAGAATTAGAAGAATCACTAGTTATTAGTTTAGTAGAGGCAGTGGTTTAACATAATAATGTTAAGATGAGTACTTAGGAACAAAAAGAGGGGTTGGGGGGGGGGGGGGGGGAGGGGGGGAGGAGTAGCCTGAGTCCTGAGATATTGTTTGAGGTATACTTTGAATCAACAAATTCCTGTTCATTTACATATTGGAAGGAGTGATTCTATTCCTGCTGTTAAGTTGTCATTACTTTGTTTTTGCAGGTGGGAGGCCTTGGTGATGTTGTTACTAGTCTTTCCCGTGCTGTTCAAGATTTAAACCATAATGTGGATATTATCTTACCTAAGTATGACTGTTTGAAGATGAATAATGTAAGTATGACTGTTTGAAGATGAATAATGTAAGGTTACTGCTTCATTTTACCCAGTCTGCTCATTACTTATCATTCAACTTCCACACACTGTGTCTACAACTCAAGTAGGCTTCTCATTGGCACTTACAATGGCTACTTTCTTGCATCAATATTTTGTTACTAAAATGAAAAATAATAGCCTTGGTCGTCCTGCCAATCACTTGTAAATGTGTGACAGCTGTTATCCCCATTCTTGGATATCTGATAAAGGTACAATTCTAAATGCTTCATGATTTCAAGAGAATATTCAAACACAACAACATACCTAGTGTAATCCCACAAGTGGGGTCTGGGGAGGGTGGTGTGTACGCAAACTTTACCCCTATCTTGTGAATGTTCAAACACGATTCCTATAAATCATTCGAGTTGTACATGTATTTCATACTTTGACTAGTATTTTTCTTTTGATCTGTAAAAGATAGTTATATTTATTTACCAGCACAAAAAATATGCCACAAAACATGTACAGAAAAGCTATGACATATTGTGTGAAGTGCTCAAAAAGTCAATCATGGCTTCTACATCATTACATGAAGCCGTGTTACATTGACAAAGAAGTAAGGAGATACATACTTTCACTAATATTATTGCATGTTGCTATGTATTCTTATTAGGTGAAGGACTTTCGGTTTCACAAAAGCTACTTTTGGGGTGGGACTGAAATAAAAGTATGGTTTGGAAAGGTGGAAGGTCTCTCGGTCTATTTTTTGGAGCCTCAAAATGGGTATGCTTATTATGCTGAAAATGACGCATAATGTTTTTGTTTAATCAGAAAAAATAAATAAACTTGTTGTTTCATGGTTTATAATCAACTTTTGTAAGTCTGTTCACTAATCACTAGCTGCTAATCGTAAAGTAAAGAGGGAAGTAGAATGCACTCTAGAGGCAGTCCCAAGATGAACTGCTGATCAAGCTCCTTTATCTACTCTCTTTAGTTATCTCACAAAACAAATAGAAGTGTTACACTCCTTTTCTCCTAAAGATTTCTTTAGTTAAATATTATAAGCTTGTGTGTTCACTAAATGAAAACCTCTATTTCCTGAACCAATTTCCTAATTCATATGTTGTCGAACTGCAACCGCCATCACAGAAGTTGGTGGTGTTTCTGGAAATGATAGTAAAGAATGGAGAATCAATAATTATAGTAAAGAATGGAGAATCAATAATTATATTGAATGACTAGCAACTGAATATAGACCCTGCTTCCATCAATTTATTTCCTTATAGGATCAATGTTTATGATATATACAATTCCACCTTTTGGATGCTTTTATTGTAACAATATAATGGTATATAGTCCAGCAGAACATAAAATCATATTCTCAACTATGTGCGCCTTTTTTTTTTTTTGATGATCAAGCATAGGTGAATTAGGCATTTTGGATGTCTTCATAATTTTAGTGCTTCATTATTGTTCTTTTAGGTTATTTTGGAAAGGGTGTGTATATGGTTGTAGCAATGATGGTGAACGATTTGGTTTCTTCTGTCACGCGGCTTTGGAGTTTCTTCTGCAAGGTGGATTTAGTCCGGTATGTTCCAGATTATATCAATATGCTAATTCTGAGGTCTCATATTTTCTTGATTCCTATTTCTCCAAATTTTAATCTTATAAATTTCTTTGGATAGTAGCTTATTTGGGAAAGCTATAAATATTTTCTGAAGGAGGCAAGTCAATTGCAGATATTTTTATTGGAATAGCGTCAGATTAGAATTTTTATGGCAATGAATGAATTGCTAATTACCAAGGAGTATAACCAGGTCGTTTTAATTTCTCACTGAAGTTGTTGGATTAATTGGGTCTGCAACATACTTCCTTGGTCCCAAATTAACTTCTGAGCTCACCTTGGAGGATTCAAATTGTGAAAAATTCAACAATTAAATTATTCATAATGTCTTAGTCTTTTACAACCAAAAAAACTAGATTATTTGATACCATTTTTATCATAGTTTTTAATAAGACCAACTATTAGTTTCCAAAGTTTGAGTTTGAGGTGAAATATCATTATCAAGACACAAAATTAGACATTTTGACCTCTAAATTCAAATTCAAACATCTAGAGTGGGAGGGACTGTGTACTACTTTTCACTTTCTAAATAATTTTCTTCCTACATATTACTGCTTGGTACAATGAATGGGAGCTTTTGGGCACTGAAGTGAGGATCTCGAATTTTACTGTGAAGTGATACAGTTTCTTATATTTTCTGTTGTTGAAATGAAATTTTATTTGCACGTCTTATTTACTGTTCATTTGTCCGGCAGGATATCATTCATTGCCATGATTGGTCTAGTGCTCCTGTTGCTTGGCTCTTTAAGGAACAATATAGACACTATGGTCTAAGCAAATCTCGTATAGTCTTCACGATACATAATCTTGAATTTGGGGCAGATCTCATTGGGAGAGCAATGACTAACGCAGACAAAGCTACAACAGTAAGTGCTTCTATCGCCTTTACCTTACAAATAGCTGTTTGTGCTTGATGCTGTTGTCTGTTGAAAAATGGTGCTATGCATAAGCCAGAGGCTATTTTGTAATTTGCCAGACAAAAGTTCTGATTTGAATTCCTGAAGGTCATCATTTTGCCCAGCTTCATATTTGTCTTATGTTTGTTTCGCCTTCTCATTTTTCGGAAGAAGATTATAAATTGCACCCTAGGGAAAAAGCTTTATTTTGCTGTTTCAGAAACTAGTATAACAACCAAACACTGCCTGAATGCCTTCAGCTATGGACGCTGTTGGAGATAAAGTAAGAACAAACAAAATAAATCTAAGGAAAAGCTACAAGAATACATGTTCTTGAAGTATACACAAACAAAGTGTTATAACATGTATACTTCTTTTTTTGGCTTTATCAAAAAGAAAAGTATCCTTCTTTGTTTGTTTTAGTGAAACTGCAAAAAAAATTCTATGAAAGGTAAAGCTGTATCCTAATAGGATTTACATGCAGGTTTCACCAACTTACTCACAGGAGGTGTCTGGAAACCCTGTAATTGCGCCTCACCTTCACAAGTTCCATGGTATAGTGAATGGGATTGACCCAGATATTTGGGATCCTTTAAACGATAAGTTCATTCCGGTAAGTTGTCTCGGCTTTTCTCAGTTATTATATTACCTATAAGGGCACACATTGGAAAAAGTTCATGCTATCTTCTCCCCCCTATCTCTCTGCATATAAACTGTCTAACTGCAAATCTTCGAAGTGACCTCCACCCTAAAGACGTTATCGTAACTGATTATTGGTCAATTGTGGAATGCAAGGATATCTAATCTCAAAAAAAAGAAGCTTAGTGGTACAACTTATCTTACTGTTTTGCTTGCAAGAAAGGTTGTACAACTCCTAATGCTCTACAAAGAACTCTACGAAAAAACTGTTGGATATGCAGAGAATATTTGATCATGAGCAGCAACAACACACCCGGTGTACTCCCACAGGTGGGTTTGGGGAGGGTAATGTGTACACATACCTTACCCATTCCACCTCTACCTAGTGGAGGTAGGGAGTTTGTCTCTGATAGAACCTTGGCTCAAGGATAGCATTTCAAAAATATGAAATGAAGAAGTAACAGTAACAACAACAAAATAATATGATAACTGAAGCATAGGAAACAACATATAATAGGAAACTACGAGAATAATACTAATACTGCTGGTATGGATGGAGAAGAAGATACGGTGCTCCAAACTACCACCAAGCCTATCCCACAGTAAAATCAGACAACGGTCAACCACCTACCAACCTTCTACCTTAATCTGTGACCTCCACATCATCCTATCTAGATCATGTCCTCAATAAGTTGAAGATGTGTCATATCCTGCTCGATGAAAGGATCCAGATTCCATACTATGATGTGGGCTGGGTATCTTTCTTCTCTTTCTAAAAGAGAAGATAACAATTACTGGATGTTTGGGCTGCCAGTGCAAAGACATTTCAGCTTTTATGGATTTTTACCTCATTTTAAGTAGCCAATTTCTGAACAAGAAAGCTGCTCCCATTGATGCCCGGATATTGTCCTATTGTTGTGTGTAAGTGCATATAGAGGTGACTTGTAGAATTTTAAGCATGGGCTGTTTGACAATAATTTTGTTCTCTAAAGTGGCACTTGTTTGATTTCTTTTGTGTATCTGTACATGAGTAGACCAGACCCTTCTTCGGCTATGCTGTCATTAGTTGTTAATTTTTTCTATGACCACTTCATCAGTTAGGCTTAGAATTTATACACTTCTCTTTTAGTGATCAGTACATTTGACAAGAGTTGGAATGGGTCTGGAGTCTTTGACAAAAGGAATGAGTGGACATTTGGAGCTTGGACAATAGAACATGGGTACCCGACATCAGGTAAACCAAGAATTGGATTGGGTCTGGCTCGCCTAACTCAACCCTATAAGTCAACTTATGAGGTAAGGATTGCCCAATACCATATAAGGAGGCAAATATTCCATCCCATATCGATGTGAGACCCTATCAAACAGTTTGTATTAGCGCATAATACACCTCCAGTAGTCTTATCTCTAAAAGTTATGATGTTTATCTACCTTTATTGGTTTGTTATTCCCATCATCCCAAATATGTGAGGGTGTTTGTATAAAGAAGATTTTGAAACTTATGTAAAACATGCCATAGACATTTATGTGGCCATAAATTAAGGGTAAAATGATTTTTTTTGAAGTTCAATTGTATCTAAATAATTGGTAGTAGAGGGTCAAACGAAAACTGGTGGGTGACCATTCCAACATGTATCTGGTGGACACTATGGAAGGAAAGGAATACCATATGTTTTGAAGGCAAGAGTAGCAACATTTAAGATAAAGAGTCGGAGTCTTAGTTTGCTTATTTTTGGTGGAAACAAGAGTTGGGGATATAGTAGCACTAGTTGGTTTCATAGGTAGCTTGTAAAGTTCTTCTATTTTTGCAGTCCTCTTGGAGGAATTCCCATACTTTTGGTGGGTGTAAGATTCTTCTTCATCATTTCTTGGATGATGAGTTTTTTGTGAATACAAAGTTACCGTTGTCTCAAAAAAAATAAAAAAATTGCATCTAATATAAAAAGGTTCATTCTTTTTGGGACATTAAAAAGGTAAGTGTCACATATATGGAGTATTGTATTTGGTTATTGTAAGGTTCATTCTTTTTGTAACTTTAAGTTCTTGGGCCTTGAATTGTGTGTCATCTTTATTTGTCTGATGGTTGTGGCACTGTTGGAATGCATGCAATTACAGATTCCGTACACCTCAGAAAATGTTGTTGAAGGCAAAACAGCAGCCAAGGAAGCTTTGCAGCGAAAACTTGGACTGAAACAGGCTGACCTTCCTTTGGTAGGAATTATCACCCGCTTAACTCACCAGAAAGGAATCCACCTCATTAAACATGCTATTTGGCGCACCTTGGAACGGAACGGACAGGTATTTTTTCTGAAGGCGTTCTTAAGTTCTCAGATCCCCCCTTCCCTCCTTCTTTTTTCTTTTTTCTTTTGCTTGGGGGAGGGAGGGGGGTGGACTATGGGGAACATACTCATCTTAAGCTTTTGGCTTGTTGAAATTTTTCTATATGCTCTGATAATAGCTAGTGTAATTTTATTTTTTTTAAATCCATTTGGGTTTGGATGTCATATCTAGTTTGTATATAGTAACTGATCTAAGATGCCAGAGAGTACCAATTCATTATTTTTTACTTAAAGAAGGCCAGAGAATACCAGCTCTTGAATGTTTTCATTACCAATTTTTGCATCTTGTTCTCTCAAGTCTTATTCTTAATGGAGTCTCATTTTAGAAAGTCTATTTTAGCAGAATGGTATGATCTTCCATTGACAAAAATCTCTGACAGGTAGTCTTGCTTGGTTCTGCTCCTGATCCTAGGGTACAAAATGATTTTGTTAATTTGGCAAATCAATTGCACTCCACATATAATGACCGCGCACGACTCTGTCTAACATATGACGAGCCACTTTCTCACCTGGTATTGTTTCTCCTTTCCGTGCTTGTTGCATATTTTTGTCTTCAAGCCTTATGGTACCTTTTTATCATATCATTCCTTTTGATACAATTGCAGATATATGCTGGTGCTGATTTTATTCTAGTTCCTTCAATATTTGAGCCATGTGGACTAACACAACTTACCGCTATGAGATATGGTTCAATTCCAGTCGTGCGTAAAACTGGAGGTACCTTTTTCTTATGACCTATATTTTTAGAAATTAGAATATCTTTCCATGTGCAGCTTTCTTAGTACCTCTCTGTCACTTGTACTGTATGCTCAGATATTAGGGTAGAGCAACTCAATTTTTCTAGCGAAGTTTCTCTCTCTCTTGACCGTAACATTCCCTTTTTTTATGATGTGACCATCTTTTTGGAACTACAGGTGCATATATATGAATGACCATTTTGGATTTGGTTAAGCCATAATTAAATAAATAACGTCTCTTTTAAAAAGGCTTAAGCTTTCAGATGAGGCAGTTATGCAATTCAACATGGTGGCAAAGTTGATAGAGCTTTTGGGATCATGTTCCACTACCACCCATTACCCGTAAATAATAATAAAAAAACTGTTTTCCCCTGACAATTTAAGCTTGTAGATGTGGAGATCACACACTACCACAGTTTTCAATCTCTTGTAACATTGCAACTGCAGATGTTTATGCCGATCAGAATGTTTCAACTGTAGTTTCCTCTTTTAGAAGGGACTTTACTTGATATATATTGGACTCACAAGAATTATTGCATTCTCTTGAATTAAGTGAGAGAACAAATATTTGTTTACGCATGGTAGAATTTTCTTTTGTTGCCGTTGACTTAGTTATTATTTAGCAGATCCTAATCATTTGTTTCTGAGTGTGTGTTTTAACCTCTGCATTCTGTATATTAGGACTTTATGATACTGTATTTGATGTTGACCATGACAAAGAGAGAGCACAACAGTGTGGTCTTGAACCAAATGGATTCAGCTTTGATGGAGCAGATGCTGGCGGAGTTGATTATGCTCTGAATAGGCAAGTATAGTTGCTTTTTTTTTCAATTAAGGTCTTTTAGTCTTTTAATTTTCAAGGGAAACGGAAGCAAGTGTGATGGCATACACAAATAAGAGAGATCAAAATCTAAAGAATGTTGCAACAGTTATAACTGAACTCTTAAAATCCTTCCCTATTTACCCCTATTTCTTTGTCAACACCAGACATAAGGATCTTTTCCTCCAAATTTTCAACGTATCTCCTTATAAGATGCGAGGACTGGACAGCCTTAGCAGAGTTCTACAAACTTGCTGAGATATTGAATTTTTATCAATTCAATTTTCTAAAATTCTAATTTGAGGAAAGGAGGGATACAGGGGCGTGGTCTAACAGGGAAAGGGAGAGCAATCTGGTAATCTGTCTTCAGTTTGAGACTTTCCATTTTCTTATCCTTGCTTACAAGAGAATGAGGAAACAATTTTTTAACAAGAAAAATGACCAAAAGAACTATTCTGAATTTGTTTTGAACTGAAAATAACCAATTGTTTTCTGTTGAAGTCCCAAGAGGAATATGCTATTAGTAATTCTCCCCTTTCTTAGTGTTAGAGAATGCACTTGTCCTTCATATATTGTGTAAGGGTTTCCTGAGGGGTTTAAGGTCCTGGGGCACTCCACCCTTTCATTAAGGTTTTGTGTTGGATGTTCATATTTTTTCACACGGTAGCAGAGCCATACCCGTTTCTACTCTTTGTTTACCTAATGCTGCCCACCCTATGTTATATCGTCCACGCTCCAGATGTACAGTCCTAAGCGTACATGTCTTTTGAGCAATTCTCACTTTATGAGTTAACTTTTGACGTTGAATTAGGACCAAGGTTTGTTTTATTAACATGGTATCAGAATTAGATCAATTGTTATTATTGGTTTATCCAGTGTTGTGCTCCCATGTATTGGTGTCCAGACTCCATATGTCCGACCTTGGTTGTGCCCGGGAGTGGGATGTGTGTGTGTGTTAAGTGTCCATACTGGTTGAGGAACTGCTTTGTCTCCTTATATGATTTTGGACACCTCATGGGTTATCTTTCGAGGTTGAGTTAGGCTTGAGGTTCATTTTCATTACATGCTAGCATAGCATGTTGTCCCGCTTAATTTTCTCCTCATGCTCTATTGCTCTGGGCTTCTCTCTCTCTAAGAAGTCCATGGAGCCACTAACAATGTTCCCCAGCTCCCCCGTCCCTGCCCACTCATTAGCCTGTTGGGCCTAACCAGTCTCCGGCTACTTTAGGCCCACTTCTGTTGAGCCTCCTCTTCAGCGTTCCTCCATAATAAAAATCTTCAATCCACGTGTAACCCAAGAACCAAGTTACACTTGCGGGGGATTCTGAAATAAGCGTTCCAAAGAGCGTTTATAATGACCTAGGTCACTCCACTCATTGCCTTATGTTTTAGGTTGGATGCTTAGATTCTTTCACACTTATATGCTATGTTATATCCCTTCTACCTCCTCTCAACTGAAGAAACTTCGGAAAGCCACTGTCTTAGTTCCCCTTCTCAATGTTTCTGGATGGAGAAAGAAGAGCAGCACAAACCATCTTAAAATTAATCGACATTCAGCTACTTGCCTACTTCTACGAGGATCTTCCACCCAATTTATGCTATCTTTGCATCCATATGGTATATATAGAGAAAATAATCGAAGCCCAATCATCGTAGCAATGGTGGATCTTTTACTGTGGGCATTCAGATCATAAGAGTCCCAGACCTGAACTTCAATTGGAAGTACGATTTAGGAAAGCTCAATGACATGCATGGTGGAACCATCCTACTCTAGCTTTGGTGATTGTGGCACTTGGTTACTTTTATGGGAATACATTAGTTTGGTGGTTTGCTTCTCATTTTCTTTTGTCATTTCATTCTTGAGATCATTCGTTATTATGACCCTTTTTACGGGGAGGCATGGGGGGAGTGTGTTTGCTGTCAAATAGTTGGTGGTTGTGAATATAGAACTGCTCAAATGTAGAAAATGAAGAAACAAACTTGTGGATAAGCATTGTTATTGGAAATGACAATAAAGTGTGGAACTTGGAGCGAATTTCTGTAACTGCTTATATGTTGGGAAGGGTGGATATATTATTTCTCTTTGCACCATGTTTTTTTCCATCTCATGCAGACCCTAAGATGCATACTTCCTTCCCCTTCCTCGTTTGTTGATATGTATGGACTCACTTACAGTTCTGCGTTTCAGAGCTCTCTCTGCTTGGTACGATGGTCGGGATTGGTTCAACTCTTTATGCAAGCAGGTCATGGAACAAGATTGGTCTTGGAACCGACCTGCTCTTGATTATTTGGAGCTTTACCATGCTGCTAGAAAGTTAGAATAGTTAGTTTGTGAGATGCTAGCAGAAAAATTCACGAGATCTGCAATCTGTACAGGTTCAGTGTTTGCGTCTGGACAGCTTTTTATTTCCTATATCAAAGTATAAATCAAGTCTACACTGAGATCAATAGCAGACAGTCCTCGGTTCATTTCATTTTTTGTGCAACATATGAAATAGCTTAGCCTCTAATAATGTAGTCTATTGATGTTTATTCGTTTTGGGAAGAAATGAGAAATCAAAGGATGCAAAATACTCTGATTGGCTCCTCACAGTTGATATTTGGATACTATTCATACAACATTACTCATGCAGGAACTTAAAGTTTCATGCTCAGGTTTTCGAAGGGTCGGCTTTTCCCCCTCCTTGCTGTCTTGTTCTAGTTTTGTGTGAATAGTGCTCTCCAATAGTACAATGTCTTTTGCAGTTTGCTTATCTATGTGTACTTGTCACGCGGTATAACCTGATCTTCTTGACAAGTTTGTGACTATGCGAGTGAAAACTACTACACCAGGTATTTCACAAAGCTTAAAGATCAAAGAAATAATCATCATTTGATGTCAAGTTGAGCCTAATTTTACCCCATATTCATTGCATTGTTGAATTGATGATATGACAGTATATACAGCAAAAGTATTCAGCAATGAATTTCATGATCATACTAATTTCTGCACTTGGAGTCAAATGTATCAATTATCTTCTTGCTGAAAAGATGTTGAAAACCAAGGAGCTAATTGGTCTTCTTTACAAATTAGAACAAGATGAAAGATTTTACAAGTAGCTTGTCAATCTTGCTCTTATAACCACTAAATTTGCCTTCCATTATAAAGAAGATTTTGTGCTAAGTGGTGAATGAGTGTGACAGGATTGGAATTGGGTAGCATATTTGATAGAGACAATGAGCATTAGCTTTTGTCCCCACTTATCTTCATATAAAGTTGAAAAAAGGTAAAATAGGTACATAAAGGTGAAATGTGTTTTATGTCTATTTTTGTTCTCAAAGTTGATCCAACTCAAGTGCATACTTGAAAAATGAAGTTGTCTAGATTTTGTCCATTCTAGCTCCTTACTAGGATTCCACCAATTACTTGTTTTAAAACTTCTTGCATATATGAAAAGATATTGTAGTTCATTTCAACTTGTTCGGAATTGAGGAATAGATGATATATGAAGGGTAAGTTTACAAGTTAGACAAATGACTTTCTAGTCTGATCATTTCGGGATGGGTGGCAAGTTTTACTAGGATATGGTTCTTCTTGAAGTTACTTCATGTGGAACACTAGGCTCGTTTATATAAAATTGCAAGATTATATCTTTGTTTTACTCTTGGTGGTTGGTAAATATAAAATCATTAAGTTTCGAAATTTGCTGATTAGATAATTTATTCTATACTCTTTACTTAATTTTAAACCTTATCTTAATATTGACATTCCAATAAGAAGCTCTTCTTTCATTACACATGATTAATTATTTGATTTTCTCCGACAAGTGATCAACTTATAGTGTTTAATTTTAAGATAATTGCGTACTTAAGAAAGAGTCTTTAATCACAAGAGTTGATTTTTTAAATGACCCGTTAATCTTTGCTTAAATATCTCATTTTGTGAAGTAACGCTCTACTTACTGGAAAAGTAAGGGGGAAACTGAAAAAAAAGTAATAATAAATGATTTCTCAATTTTGTGAAAGGTCCAAATACTCTTAACCAAATACAGTTTGCTAAATATTTTGGATTTAATTAAGGGAAAAATCCTTTTGGCCAGAAAGGTGAAATAACATATTTTACACTATTTTATTTTACCTTTTTGAACATTTTTACTCTTTTAATTTTAATACCTTTTAATTAAAAAAAGAAAAAAAGATCAGTTCATTTTAGAATAAAAAAGATATTATAGACCTTTTAATTTTCTGGCCATTTAACATTACCCTTAATTAAGTACTATATCTTTTACTGTAATTTTACTTTTTCAGAATTGTTAAATATGACTAATACCCCTTCCCTTTTTTCCTTTGAAATTTCCCAGATTTAGAAAGACATCTAATACATATCCATTTACTCTCTCGATTTCAATTTATTTGTCTTAGTTTAGTTGAACACGAAATTTTAAGAAGTTAGCAAAAATTTTGATCTTGTGATCTTTAATAGGTGATATATATATAATATATTAAAATATTTTTTAATTTTTATTATTTTAAATAAGTCACATAGGATATTAAAATTAAATAAAAAAGAGTTGTTTTTTTAAATCAACTTAAAAAATAAGCAAAACTAATAAATTGAAATAAAGATAAGCTATGTACTTTTCTTTTTTGTTGTTGGAAGATGTGGATCTGTCTGTCCTCAAGGTGCTAAGATTATCCAAAATAGACTTAAAAAGTACTGTGATCCACACTTCACTTTTTTTGGAAACAAATTATTTAATTCTAAAGTATATAATATCATGGACTATGTCATGTGGTCCAAATTATACTAATCAATCTTTACTTGTTATGCTCAATATCTCAGGAATTTTGAAAGTCGATTTTTTTTTTAATTTTATCATAAGTTTGAATATATAATATTTGATTTTTAAAAAAATGTTATCAGTGTGGAGATTACGTGCATGTAGAAACTTAAAAGGAAAATGTTATTTCTTTAATTATTCATTTTGATTTTTGGAATCAGTAAAGTAGATAAAAGAGAAATTGTAACAACTCCCCAATTTCACAATAGAGATAGTAAGATATTATCTATTATATTGATCTCAATATTAAAAGGATTACAATTATGAAAGGTAAACAACAAAAGGGAAATTGTAAAACAATTGAAGAACTAAGATATGTAATCAGTTGGGGATAAGAGACGGTTTCACGAAAGGGATGAGAGGATCAGACTTAGCGAAAACTACACATAATATACATGAAACTCTTGTTTCTAACACAATATAGGAGTAATTTGTTTCTAATCAGAGGCGTATCCAGGATTATGGAATGATGGGTGCACAGTGCACTATTGTGAAAAGGTGAATCTAATTGGTTTGGCATTTAGTTTTGTATCGTTGAAAACAGTTAAAATTTTAAATCTATAGGTCCAAAATTGAAATGATTAATTAATTATAACGCCAAAAATGCTACCAATAACCACTTATAGAGGTGCTACCTAATTTTAAAAAGAAAAATAGTACAAGATAGATATAAAATTCAAATTTCTAATGTCATTGAGAGGTGCACCCAATCATCATTCTATTATATGATACTTCGATTGTGGGTTCACACATCTATATTTAACAAAAAAATTAAAAATATAACACTACTATATATGATTTCAGGAGGGGAGCATGGGTTCACGTGAACCCGATGACCCCCTCCTGCATACGCCTCTGTTTCTAATTAGGCTCAAATTCCATACAATATTTTACTTGGTCTAATAATCCCAACTAAATTAGTCTCTTTATCAATTCTAGCCTATAGGCCCTTATAGATCCAACTTGGTTCATACCAATAAAGAAAAATTATCTAACTACACATTATTTTTACCCTATTTTCTATTATTCCCTATCATTTTAAAAATTACAAAAATTTCTGTTTTTTCTCAAATTCTCTCCTTTCCAGATACATAACTTTCAATCTTCCAACTCCACGATTTTCTCCCTTTTTTCATGCCTATAATCACTCCATTATATCACCAGTTACCTCCATCACTTTTTTTTTATATATAATTTTAAATGTTTTCTCTCTTCAGTCAATGATTTAAAGTTAATCAAGAGGTAGTTCTTCATTTATTTTTTTCTTTTCAATTTTTTTTTTATATAGGAAAACACGAACAATAGGTTCAATTTATTGACCCTGTATCAGATGTTTGTTACGTATGTGTAGTACTATTTTATAACTAAATCATTGTTTATCATATTCATATTTTTTTTGTATATACATAGCTACGTCAAATTATACGGACATGATACATAAATACTAATTTATACTACTTGTATTGATCTCAAACCAAACAACTTATGGGCAACAATTACATGTTTAATGTGTCCCGTAACAATACAATACTTTTTAATTTAAACGAGATACATAAATAGTAATGTATCATGCACTATTTTTTTAGATATGATACGTAAATTCGAATTTATACTAAATGTAGCAATTACATAACAACTATCACACGGTAATGTATCGATCTCAAATTAGGATTTGCCTCTGTTTGATTGAGAGTAAGAAGAAACGTAAACGTAATTTATGGAATTTAATTAGATTTTCAGATTTTATTCCTTTTTTAGCGCAACAGAAGGATTCTTCTAGTATTAGAATTAATGTATTTGGTTGGTGAATTAATGTATCTGGATGGTGACTTATGTATCCGAAAGGTACAAATTTTAAGAGATTATTGTAAGTAGAAAAAGAGCAGGAATACGATGTAATTTACTCTTCACACTATGAGATTTATGTGAGTTATACTACCCATAATAGTGTTTAGTGACATTTGAACTTTGTATCTAAGTACTACGTATACTGTTTCCCCAAGTTTTTTTTCTATTACTTTATGGTAAAATATGAGGCGTAGATAAATTAGCATGTACTATGTAATCTGGAATTGTATGGACTCCTGAGGACTCATATTCTAAAATTCAAATAAAAAGTTAAACGTTGACCCACCATTTTTTTTGTCTTTTTTTTTTCTTTGGTGATAGTAGGCCATTGTAATGTCTCTATCCATAACAACACGTATTTACCGGGATTGAATAAAAGCTATTGAATTCGTGTGTAAAGGTGAAGCAGTGAAGCTAGAATTTTTGCTATGGAGTAACTGAATCTAATAGTTTTGGCCAAAATCTTATATTTGTATTAAGAAATTTATTGAGCATGTATAAATAATTTATATTCAAAATCCAATTAGCTAGTTTTCTAGAATCCAAACTCCATAAACACAAATTTCTGATTTTTGACTTTGCTCACGTGAACTCATAGGTTACACTGCAGATCTACCTCTGGTTCCACCTCTACTCTACCAAGGATGAAAACTGCATCTCAATCGAATTTATTTTGTCAAAAAATTATACTACGTAAATAGAATGAAAGTAATTTTTTTTACACATAAATTGTTGAATCTCTTTCATGAAAAGAAAGCTTAGAGTGTGATAATAAAAGTGACTAAAGAATTAGTTAAGTGTGTTTACATCTAAAAAGTTACTACCTAGGTAAAATTATTGGCCTTTGCGCCAATGTCTCATCCCATAATAACTGTGATAGGGCTTGGTTGGTTGGTGGTACACTGTGGCTGTTTCAGTAATAATCCCAGATCTCAGGACACTCACTTTGCTTTTTTACTTTAGCTGTTTAGCACAGTCAACTCAGCAACAATCCCCAAAACGACAAAGCATTGAACTTTGAGATAGGATAGGGATGGTAATGAGTTGGAATTGCTAATGACTAGGGGATCATATGTTACAAAAGTTCAAACCAGTTTTAAAAATTATTTTCATTTGACTTGATACAAAGTTTAAGAAAGAATATACATGATAAACACCTGTTACTAAGTAGTACATATTTTAGTAATATTGCAGATTATATGTTTTACTTTTAGATTACTATGCTACGATGGAAGCTCATGACACATATGATATGTTTTGACCCAACAAATCTCACGAATTTATCCTTATCATTATTGAGCCCAAAAGTTTGTATATTATGTGGAATTATAACTATGGCACATAAATCTTAATGAGCTACTCCATGAGGCAACTCATACTAAATGGTTTTACTGAATTTTCTAGTCCCCTAATAAAGTTGTTTTCACTCCCTTATGATGTGGTTTAATGCAAAGCTTAGTTGGCTCCTGCTCCCCGTATTGGATAAGACTACAGAAATCAGTGAAAAGTTAACTCAACCAATCGTTACTCTACACTTTACCCAATCAAAATTTATCTGTTTTTCAAGAACTCATCAGTATTGATTGATGCTTATGTACCCTTTTATCCATCCACATACATATTACTTCCCTCTCCTTCCCAGTAGCTTACTTTTTTTTTTGGTCCGTTTAAAAAAGAATAATACATTTTTATATTAAGTAATAGTTTACTTTTGAAATGTTTATTTTATTTTTAATGAAATGATGTATAGCTACACAAATTTATATCATTTATTTTAAACCACAAGTTTTAAAAGTCTTTTTTTCTTTTTCAAACTCCGTATCAAATCAAACTACCTACGGACGGAGGGAGTAACATTTTCATAAAATAGACAAATCAGAGTACTTCTATATCATAGAGTAAATTTTTTCATATAGTATTTTTTAAAGAAAATATTCTATGAGCTTTTTGGACTTTCATTTGCTTAAATAAATATTCCTGGTTTTGGCTTTCAGTTTCAAACATGTCATGAAAATCATTTTAGTACCAACTTTTTGGCTTCAGTTTCCAGTTTTGAGGGTGATGAAAGTTACAAAACTCATATATATCTATACAAATATCTCTGTGGTGTTTGTCTTTTTCCTTCTGATACTGTTGCTGCAGGGGACTTGGTTTTAAAACTAGCTAGCCCCTTGATATATGTGCTCTTCTTTCTTTTTACAAAAACCATAACACAAAAAAATATTTTCACATTTTTTCCTTTGTTTTTTACTATTCAAAGAAAAAATTCTACCTTTTTTTTGGAGCTAAGGAAGATTCCTTATACCATTCTGTTTTTTTTCTTAATGATTCCTGAAAATACCAAAATAAATGATGAAACAAAAAACAAACATCCCTTTCTCTTAGCTATATATAGTTGTTGTTAGGCTTCCCCTTTCTAGGTGTCAAGCTTTTTAGTACAATTCACCAGAAATAAAAAAGTCCCAAACTTTTTCATTCTTGAGAGATCTAATTAGAACCAAAGAATGGAAGAGTTTAATAGCAACAGAAACAAAGGAAAAACAGAGAAAGATGGAGACTTTGAAGAAGAAGATGTATGGGGTTATGTGAATGAAAGAGATTCATCAAGAGTGATTCCTCCAAGAGGAAAAAGTAATAAGTGTGTGTTACATAAATCATCGAGTCCTGTTGAGATTCCAGAATGGCCCAAGAATAGCAATAAACAGAAATCAAGAAGAGTTAGAACAGATGATGGTTCTTCTTTCTCATCAGTTACTTATTCTGGAAATGTCGAAGAAGAAGATGATGATTATGGTGATGGAATAGTGCCACCACATGAATATATAGCAAGAAGAGTAGCAAGAAATCAAATAGCTTCATTTTCAATGATGGAAGGAGTTGGAAGGACTCTTAAGGGAAGGGACCTTAGCAAATTAAGGAATGCCATTTTAACTAAGACAGGTTTCTTGGAATAGCTAGCTAGCTACTTAATACTATTATCAACTAACAAAATTAGGCCATCCATCTTCATCAATCATCACATGTTATTATCATTTTTTAGTATCATTAGATTACTACTCATTATGTTTAAGTATGGCCTTCTTATTTTTAGCAGAGATGCAATTTTGGGATTATTTTTTTTTATTGGTGGAAAAAGAAAGGCAGGCTCTGGGATTTTGTTTGGGAGGTTTATAGGAGTATATGCTTTTGTATTCGGTATATGATATATGAAAGACTGATTTTTCTATTTGGTAAGTAATTACTAGTGGTTGTCATTTGTCAATAACTTTAGTTGCTTTGTTTTGTTAAAACTCAAACTGCCCAAAAAAAAAAAAAAAGGCATCACTTACTTCTGTTAATTCATTTTTTACTCTTTCATTATTTTAAAAATAAATTTTCATTTTTTCTTGTTATTATTGTGAACAAACAAATTTCATGTTACCCATAATATTGTTTACTTATTTCCCAACACTTAATACTAAACATTAGGGTATTGTAATAAAATAGTTATGTCAAAAGTGAACGAAGAAAGTATTTTTGAGTAAAATTTTAATCTTAAGGCAAACTGAAGTAGGAATTGAGGAGCAAATTCAGGTTAAAAGTACGCTAAAAAGATACCAATAAATAAAGTTCGTTCTATGGTTATTTTTTTTTATATAGATGTACTAGTAAACAGTCCACCCTTAGCGCAATCAAGAATAACCTTACCTCACTATGCTTATAAATGTTGTTTTCCTAATATCTGAATGGTAAAAATAATAGTACAAAGTAAGATTCTCGTAAACTATTAAAATATGTAGAACAATATTTTTAGACATAGATTAGAAGTTTGATATCATAATATATCTTAAGAAGCTCTAATGAGCAATATTTTCTGATAGTAGCTTTTGTTAGAATATGAGATTTATTCGTGATATTTTATGTATCAATTCTATATTTTTTTTAGAAATAATTTTTGACAAATTTACAATATCTAATAGTATTTGAGAAAATTATAAGTAAAGGAAAACTGTCCGCATAAAACTAAATGAGATAATTAATTTCTTTTTACCAAACATATATTCAAAATTCGATAGCTAGTTATTAATTGCTACTCATAGTATAAAATAAATAACCTAGGAAAGAATAAGACTCCTAATTGTTGGTAGGCAGATTCATGGCCTCTTTGATTAAAATAAAAAGTGACGACGCAATTACTATTAGAATTAAAGCTCAACTGCCCTATGAAGTATGAACATTTTAATGTTCCGCCAGTTGTATACTTGTGAGTTGTAACAGTATTTAATAATTAAATCATGTTTGATTATTATAAATAAAAAGTGATTTCATTTTTAAAATTTGTTTACGTTAAACTAAGAGATAATAAAGTCATTTAACTTTAAACGTACAATAAAAATGTTTTTCATAGCTTGTCTTCTACAGAGGCCATTTTTATCTTGAATCTGATATCTTCATTTCTAATCTTATCTCTCATAGTATAACAATTCTAATTTTATCTCTCCTAGTATGTCCAAGATTCTTAAACCACCTTTCTTTGAAAGACATGTGTATTAAGTTGCATTTTTCCATGCCAGCCGTAGGCCTTACGTTACTGAATTTGCACTCCAAATATATATTCTGTCTAGGTTCTACTATACCTAAACTCTTTAGACTCCAAAATCTGTCTCCAAATCTCCAGCTTGACATTAATTCAGGCACGAGTCTCATAATTAAAACTACGTCATAAATAATATGAGACATTTTCTTAAATATATCGCGTCAATTCATCCATTATGAAAACCAATAAAAAGTTAACCCTAATGCAACCCAATCACAACCGAAAGTGCTCACTACCAAAACCACCAGCTCAGACCGACGATCACTACCAGAAAATGAAAACAAACCCAAATTTGAAGCAAATTAGCCAAAAAAATTATCAACGATCACCATACTTTCATCTCTCCTTCGTACCATAGCCCATAATCTTCCAAAACACAGTTAACAGAGAACCAGAATAAATAAATAAATAAATTGATTGATTGAGCCATAACCAAATATGTTGTGTATATCAATGTATAGCGGGTGATTGTTATAGAAAAGTAGAAATATATTCATATTCCCTTCTCACAATGTATTTAAAATAGTTATTGATCTTATTGTCTTACAATTTCTCCTTAGGTTTATATATCCATATAATAATATATTTTAATAGGAAAATTTTGTAAATAGTCATTATAATAAACTTAATTAGACTCTTTAGCTATAGTTTGCATATTTACGGGCGGTAGCTATAGCTTACTCGTTTGTATAATTTGTGGTACGTTTGTATAATTCACGTGTATTTGTATAATTGAGTTATTTTCATCCGTATTTGTATAAGTATAATTATGTTGGTAGACTTTTGTACTTATATATTTTGTATAAGTAAAATATAGAAATATACAATTAGAATAACTATATACATTTACACATTTATACAAATATGGGTACAACTGTAGCTCTAAAATTGGATTTGTTAGTGAGAGTAATACGAATTTTTAAATAATATACTATGATAAAATTCGAAATAATGAATTTATACAAACACAAACATCTAAACTTTAAACAGTTATACAAATTTTGAAAACTACATGTTTATACAAACTTTAAAAAGATTTACAAAATTGAATGTATCTGATGATAAAACTGAAAACTCAAAGGAAATCACCGTCATATACAAATACAAATCAAACGAAGAATTGTTAGTGACAAATTATACAAAATTCGAACCGAAGCCCACGTAATTAATGTTAAATGTTAGTGGTGAATTGTAAATTAGCTACTATAGCTATATTACCTAATTGACTAGTATATATTTGCTAATTTCCCCTAAATTTATCCATTCAATTTTCACTTCTTTTATTGCTCATACTACCTCAGCATGCTTTATTTTTCAAAAATAAAGGAAGAAAAACAAATTTGATCAGATGGGCTCCGCCAAAACCGAGTTGTTTGGGCTTTCGTTGAACGATAAGTGCGAGACCAAAAGGAAGACATATTTGCAGAAATAGGATCTTTTGATGCTATTATTTAAAATTTAACCTCATTAAGAAAGTGCTATAAAAATAACTGTTTCACAAGTAGCAAAATTTTGGTGGGTCATCAGGATATTCATTTAAGGGAAAATTGTATGAAATAGCAAACAATTAATTCAAATTAAATACTATAGCCATAGTTTCTTTTATTTGTAATTCGCAGCAAACATTCCATGTTTTTTGTCATCCCATTTGTATATCGAAATATACAAATAGACCCATTCGGTATACATATGTGTTGTATATATGTAGTATTTTTATTTATATACAATTACTGTGTTTTAGTTTGTATACCGAAATATACAAATACAGATTTTTATATATATGTATATTGAAATATACAGATTAATAGCCATAACAAACATAAAGTTTGCTATGAAACACAATTATACAAACTATAGCTATAACATACAAATGTGATTTTTATGTTTGCTAAACCTAAAATTTACTCTTTATTTAATTTATATTAGACGTGATTTTCTTAACCAGTCATGGTCAAGAACTCAAGATTTTGATCAAATCTCGACAAATTGCCAGGATTCGAGTCACAAGATTTGCCTCAATAGCACAAGTAATGATGATCATTAACATTTTGACCACATTCTGATGTATCAACAAGATCATTTCAGCATTTGAGACTGAATATCCCGATAATTCGTTATTACTTCGTCAAAAGTCTCGACAATCATCATAATTTGAGTAGGAATTTAATTTAAGCGACACATTTTTTCTTCATGGTTGATCCAAATCAACTCCAAATTTAATATCTAGCCTTATAATGTCAATCCAAACAATTTTCAGTTGCAGATTCAATTTAAACTTTCAAAAATTAATACACCAACTTTTTTTTTCTTCTGCAAATTAAAATAAAGCTTAATAATAGAAAAAAAATGCATATACTTCAAATTTTGAACCGTCCCTTCACGCCATGCTAATTCAAGCAGATGAGAAAACTTGCACATACCAATGTTTTAGAAAAAACAATCAATGGCAATAACTTTTTACTTTAGGTATATAGCCTTGTAAGTCTGTAGAGGTAAAAAAAATAGGTACTTAAATTACAATTTTTTCTTTTTCTTGCATTTTTAGACAACATAACCAATTTTCTAAAATGCTTCTTAATTAGAATTAAGTAACTTTTTATTTCATTGTGTTAGTACGTCAAGTTACGTTGTTCATTATTTGTTACTCCCCCACAAAGGAAGACAACCGATTATAATGTGTGAATATTAAAATTTTATTAATGATGAGGTCAAGAAAGTATATAATAATCATAAATCTTTCACCTACTCAACACCTTTTTTTTTGTGTCGAAAGTAGGCAACCTTTTTAGCTCCAAATCATTTAATTCCAACAACGCCCATCTTTAATTTTTTGTGCAACTTGCATTATTTATACCTACATATATAATACTTTAACAACATATATATATATATATATATATATATATATATATATATTATATATATATATATTTGTTCAAAATAAACTCCAGCATTGAAATTATATAAACAACAATAATTAGTTATCAAACTCAACATAATGACAATGTTTATAATTATAATCATAATTGACACAAAGAATAAACATAAATGCATGAATATATGTTATCTACGAATAGAAAAATAAAAAAGCTAATCGAGAAATTAATGGAGATAATATCTCATCTTCTAGGATATTCCAACAAAAGACTTTCTTTTATTTTCTGGGAATTTAGACAAGAAAATCTTGTTACTTCGTCAAGATCAACATTCCTTGTCATCTTAATTATTGAGATATTCCAAAATATATATAAATATATGTTAAAATTCTATATACTGATATGATTTAAAAAATATTTACACCATTATTCTCTACAAACATTGATCGGCAATCAATCTTTAATAAAAACTCAAAATAAATTTGTTTACTTTTCATTTTCCAACACATATAGATAAAAAGAGAAAATTGATCTGGGATTAATTAGGAGAGGGTGGACAAGAATCTTCAAAAATATAGTTAGGAACTAATTAAGAGAATGGAAAACAATTAAATAGACAAAATCAAGAGAAAAAAATGATATTATACGTGATATTGGCACGGCTCAATTAAATAACGAAGTTCTATATATAAAGAAGTGTGCTTTCTAATTGAACCGCACCAATATCTCGTTTGAAGAATTAAAATAATCTTACCATGATATCGAAGCAAAGATTAGGCAACAGATTTTAATAAGTTAGCTGAATGGAAAGTGAAAAGGATGTGAGGATATATATAGATAGACAAACATGAATCTTGAGGATACAGAATAAATATAATGGTAGGGAAGTAGTTGGCATATCTTAGTTGTAATCAAGAATATTATGCCCTCTTAAGTCTTATATATACATATGGTCCTTCTCTCTCTATATATAATATATAGGGGTAGAACGCACCTCTAGAACTACAACTTGATGAGATTAATCTTTAAAGTTTTCTTAGCACGTCGAATTTATTGTATTTGTAAAAGAATTTAAGTTACGTCAATGTAATGATTTACCCCATCAAAATCAATGTAGACTTGAATAAGGTAACCTATCTTATTTAATTTTTAAAATTATAAATCTCATATTTTACAACCCTTCTTTAGATGACCTGATAATATAAAAGACAAAATATTTAACTTAAACTCTTTGCAAAAATATGTATTTAAATATAATATTATTGAAATTTTAGTAACTATTCAAAGTGCACATAAAAAATATTGAATTTGATGAATTCATTGCTTTAGTGTTACAATCGCTACTAAAGTGATATATATATATATATATATATATATATATATATATATATATATATATATATGTTGCTCGAACTCTTCTACCGACCTTCAAAATAGTGCATATATTTAGAAAACTCTGATATTAATACGATAATAATTTAAAGAAGTTCGAGCAATATAAATGGTGGAGTGGGGGGAGGAGGGATATGTGATATGACTAAAGGAAGGTGAGAGGAACGGACATTGAATATTGCCAACAACCCAACAAGAAAAAGAAGGTTGGTATATTTACTGTAAAGCTAGGAAACGGATGAAAAAGCTCACTGAAGCAATTCTGTAACCTTTTTCCATATGCATTTATTATACTTAAATAAAATTAGAAAAATGGCATTTCAAGAATCAATACTACTATGAGTTATGACACCTAATATTTTTTATTTTGAATTTCAAACTTCTAGCTAGCCCACTTTTTGGGTTGTTGTTTACTTTTAAGTAATTGAATTTTTCTTACCAACGATGATGATGAGACCAATAACGTAACCGACTCTATATTTTGACCTAAAACAAAACAAAACAAAAGGTAAACCCTATTATAATTTCAAAATTCATTATTAGTGGCAATTTTTTCATAATTTTTTATTTTATTTTAAAAAAGAAAATCTGTTATCTTAGAATATATGTATGGCATATTACTGCACTAGTATTGTTTATAAATAAAGAATTCAAGAGGTTTAATAAATGAGGGTTTTCACGTGAGAACTGTGAACAGCATTTTGCCTCTCCTTTCAGAGAAGAAAAGTATTGAATGCTTAAATGACAAATCCATGACCACTTTGTACCTCCCTTGCTCTGCATATGCATTATTACTGTCCTCTTTTTATTTTGTTGACAAGGAACTCGCACGCGCTACCCTTTAATTTGAATGTGCATAGGTAAATTTTAAGCTATGAATTTTACAAATCATATGTTGCACTTACTCCATTGAGATAAATTATGTTGCTATACTAAGCCAAAAAGCATTAGAGAATTCTGACAAGCAGTTACTCAACTCTTCGATGGACCAAATATCACCTTTGCAAAGCAAAAGAAGACCATCTGCAAACCTAGCTAATTGTACAAGATACATTCTAACCAACATGCATGGGTGGTGGTGGTGCATTGGAAGAAAATTCTGCTCGGAGCGCCGTTCATTATGCGATCCAGATTTAGTCGGGGATCAAATATAATGTGGACTCCAGATTTAGGAAGGGAAACAATAAAAAACAAGATGCATTCTAACAAATCTTGAATGGAACTTGAAAGTTGAAACTAGTCTTGTTCTTCAATATTTGCAGTCATCATATATATTATATATATTATTATAAGTGGGAACATCACAAATGAAAAGTTGAAATACCTAAATGCCCTTGTAGAATTAAATAACTATTACCATTTTCAAGGTACAAAAAAAAATTCTGATTTTCCCACTTTTAGTTATCTTTTTTCCACTAATTCTTTTCATTTTATTTAATAAGAAGTCCAAAAGTCCATGTAATGTGGGTAACATCTTATAAACAAAAGTTCAAAGATCACAATTGATCTTACAATCGTTTCTAAGCCAAAATGGTGAGTCTTATTTTGAGTTTATACTTCTTTTTCATTTCCTCTATTAATGTTTTGTTCAATCCTTCAAGCTTTGTTCTTAAAATTTCTCTATTAAGAACTTGTCGTCTTTTTTCTTTTTAACTTATTTCTTAAGAGTTTTAGATATTTACAAATGTATATTCAATTTTGATATGAAATTGTTGGAGAATATAGGTACTACAAACAGAGGTTAGAGGCTATAAGAAGGAACTGCTTTTCCGATTGTATGAAGGGATTGTTGTACACAAGCGCAAATAAGATTAGATTTATTGTCCACATGAAATACTTTTTTTTATATCAAATTGAAGATCACGTGAGGTAAAATATCTTCATAGTATGTATTGAATTTTTTATGAATATTTTATTTCTCCAAATAATTATTTTTTTTTGTGTACAAAAAATGTGATGAACATATCTTTTTATATCTATGTTTCTTGTTTAACAATGATGATTTAATCTTGATGTCGAGCAGAGTTGTTGTATACAGATATTGTGAAGTTCATGATTATTATGATCACATTCTTTCTTCCATTTTGAATCTCCGGGTAATTGTTTTTCTAATTTTAAGATTGACTCTCGTTTTTTTTGGTGAAAACGTTTGAGTTCTTATACCATGAAACTTATTGTTTTTTTTTCATATTTGCCTTCTTCCATTTATCAGGTAGGTTTCTTGTAAATTTCTCAACTCTTTAGTAAGAATACTCTTTGCAATAATAAATAAATGTTATTTACAAAACAATAACATGCACTCTTTATTTATCGATATATAATTCATTCCTTTTTGGATCAAGTTACCGTGAATTTTTAATTGAAATTTTAGAATTAGAACTTAATATACTTTCTAATTAGTAATTATATGAATATTTAATACTACATAATAGTAATTATGTAGGAATAAAAGGCTAGAGAAGTTACAAATGCAGTTATAGACCATTTTTACTATCATAAATACTACTACTAGATATCCATAATTGTTATTTTAATTTTAAAATTGTCTTTCTCTTCTTTTTTTTCTCATTTTTATTTCATTTTTGTTTTTTTGGTGAAAACTTTTCAGTTCTTATACCATGAAATTTATTTTTTTTCTCATATTTACCTTTTCCCATTATATTTAATTAATAAATAGATATTAAATAATAACATATTAAATAGTTGCACCACTCATCAAAATCCGTTCCTATTCTCTTCAACCACATTAATAAACCAAGAAGACATAATTCCTCATTAAACAACAATATAATGTCATTGGGTAAAAACCTTTTCATTTTCTCTTATTTATGTGTTGTATTTAAGAATCCAAAAAGACATAAGTTTACATTAAATACTATATTTCAAATCAAGTCTTTTCACCTCTTCTAATACTATCTCCTATTTATATTTAAATCATATTATCACTATGTATCTAATTGTATGAGCAGTAGAAACTGAACTTAAAAAAGGTGGAGCAGTACTTTTATTGTTCTTTTTTATTTTTTTTGATAAAAATACTTTTATTTTATAAAGTCTTAATTTGATGTCTAATTATATGAATGCTGGAATCTGAACTTATGTAGAGGGAGTAATACTTTTATTTTCTGTTTATTTATCCTTTGAAAATACTTCATTGAACTTTTATTTGATGATTTCAATTTTTCTTATATGCCATTCATTTTTTTTTTAGGTTGGTTCATAAGTATGTATATACATAAATTCAAAGTTATCTTTTCTTTTATATGCATTTATTTTTTGCACGGTTTATATTGTTTACTTTTTTTCTACCATATTGTTAATATCTCACAATGATTGTGTTGTATTTCACAATTCAAAATTTATAGATGACAAAATTAATAATTTTGAATGAGTCAAAGAAGACGAAGGGTATGTCAATTAAACAGTTAACAATGATTATTTTTATAACAAATAAATACTATTTTTTTTGTAGGTGTACACTATGAACTTGATAATGATCTACTAACCATCCCAAGAAAGACATATGTTGATCGAATTTCTCTAAAACTATTACAAAACACTACTCTCCATCGACGACAACTTATCGATATGTATGCATCTGTAAAAAAGTGGAGGCTACTATTCCTTAAAAAGAAGACGGAAACTCTAAGGCATTAAATATTTTGCAACTATAGTGCTGACATTTAAATTATATGTTGTGACATAATAAAAAAAGTACTCTTAACAAGTTGAATAATTGATATATTATAAGAATTGTATATTTGAAGTCATTGTAGAGTACGTTTGAAATTCACTTGATAACAATATTTTTGTATGATGTGCCTTGCAATGATTAATAATTTCAATTGAATATAATCGTTCATTGATTCGAGCTTATATTTTACACATCGTACACTTATATTTTAGAAGTATTTATACTAATTAGCATTGTATACACGTGCAACGCACATTCGAAAACTAATATGTTAAAATACTCCAATACTAAGACATAATAATAATAATAATAATAATAATAATAATAATAATAATAATAATAATAAATAATAATAATTGCTGTTTACCCTATTTTTTTGGTTAAAATTAGGGTTGATTTGGACTTGTCAACTTGAGTAGATTGACTTGAAGTCTTAAAACATTTATTTTAAGCCCTAAATGAATATATGACCCACTAATTTGCCGTTAGATTAGGTAGGTACATATATATGAATCAAATTAAACTAGCTCCTATAAGCTAATTAATACGATTTTGAAATAACTTGATGAAAAATTTTATCCTTTTTGTGGCTATTATATGTATCTTCTGCTTCGTAGTTCACTTTTACTTGTCATATTTTGCTTCTAAAGTCAAACTATATAGATTTTGACCAACATTTAAAGATATATATATATATTAAAAGCATTGCAACTTATTATAGTATTTTCCTATTATTTTCAAATATTGAATTAATTTAACTCAATGTAGCTATTAAGTCCTAAGATTAGTTAAACGGATTTACGTAAAACAAAACGTGATTGGTAAAAAAAAACCAATAAGTTATTCTAATTTATAGGGAATTTATTTGAATGTATACATATTTACATATTCTTTACTTAGACTTTGTATGTGGGAATTGTAAATCAAATAGGTTAGGTACCCCTATTATTATTATTATTATTATTATTATTATTAGATTAGAATTAGAATATAGGGTGACCAAAACATATCCTCACTCTAAAGCCAATGAATCTCAGAACGAAGCCGTTTTAACCTTTAAAGACACTACACGACGTCGTATTATTGATCCGACAAATTCTCACCGAACAGAGTTGGAAGCGAAACAAATACTTGTAAATGGAGTTTCCTTGTGAATCCAAACTTTCTCCAATTCATTAGAAAAGAAACCTCTTCAATTATTCCCTTTAAATACCTAGAAATTGTACACAAACCCTCTTCAATTATACGATTTTCTTCTTTTTTTGGTACGTTTTAAAGATACCCTTTTGCGTGAATTGAACTTTTTGATGATTTCTATAGTTAATTACAATGTATGTTTGTGTGTAATTTTTTAGGTTTTTTTTAAGGGTTTCTTGGATTCTGATGGTGTTCATCTGTGTGAATTTTGCAGGTATAGATCAAAGTTTCAGTCTTGTCATGGCCAAAAGTTCTTTCAAGCTTGAACACCCTTTGGGTAATTGTTTTTCTTTCTAATTCAGTTTTTTTTATTGTTCTACTTATACTACAAGAAGTTTGATTGTGTGTATGGGTTCTTGTTTATGTATCTTTCTTGAAGTTTCTTGGATGATCATAGTTCAAGTATTTGTTGTTTCGACCATGCTGAAAAAATCCTACCCTTCCCAGACTCCACTTTGTGAGATTACACCGGCTATGTTGTTGTTGTTGTTGATCATGCTGAAAAACTTGATAGGGATCATTCCTAGGATATGTTGTAGGGTTTCTGGGGATTGATATGCACTGGCCCTCTTGCATTCAAGTTGTTCGATGCTGTTAATTCTTCTGGTGATGTTTTTAGGTTTGCTAACTGATTAAATTCTTTATATAGTAAGGCAACCAATGACACATGAACTGTATACGGGCTTTATCTCCCTTCATTGACATTTATACTATCTAGTGCTTGAAGCTGTATTTTACAGTTTATTGACCTTCTCCGGGAAAATCTCATACTTGAAGCTATTATCCTGTTATATTGGTCTATGTCCTGTTTTTATTCTATCTGAGTATGATGATATCTGGTTTGAGAGTTTTGGGCTGGAAAATTACCTTTTGAGTGTTCTCTGTGGCATTGAGTCTCCAAAAAAAATATTCAGCAGGCTCTCTTTGAGCAAGCTTACTTTACATTTATGCTATTCTCATGTTAGAGTTTGCATGATTGGCTTCATATCATTATAGATAAGAAAAATATGCCATTCTTTTGCTGAGATTTGACTTATTGGTCAAAAAAAGTTATGTATTCTTTTGAAATAATAACAAGTTTATGTGGTCTAAGGTTACTTGTCAGATTTTCTAGATTTCTCCCGAGTGTATCTCCATTTCTTGCAAATCTCAAACAAAAAAGCTAGTATTTGTGGTGTAAATTCTGATGATTCCAAAATTTGGTTTTGTTTATAGAGAGGAGGCAGTCAGAATCTTCTCGCATTCGAGAGAAGTATCCTGATCGAATTCCGGTATGATCTTTGTTATCCCAAGAAACTCTTGGCATTAAGTCACACCTAGTACTCTCTGTAGCTTCTCTCTGACATTCATGTTTCCTATTTAAGGTGATTGTTGAGAAGGCAGAGAAGAGTGATGTCCCTGACATCGATAAGAAGAAGTAAGTTGCTACTTTTCTTTTTTACCTAGATGTTCACTTTTTTAGAATCAAGTGTTTTTCTGAGCTTTTATCCTAAGGTAATTAAATCCACAGAATCCAATTATATTGATTGTGTTTTGGCATGTGCTGTAGGTAAGTTGCATCATTGATTTAGATCAACTCTTTGGTTTTAGATAACTGGAAAATGCATGTTTTTGCTGTCATGTTTGTTATAATTAGTTTGAGATAAGGATTTTATCATGGGAATTTGGGGGTGGTTATACTTTATGAATGCTGCGAGCTTCTCAAGATATATGTTGATATTCATCTTTCTTACCACTTTTCAGATGGGGGGAAAACTGTTTTTAATACCAACAACCATTAGGAGAACTGGCCACATAGGTTGATTGGAGATGCTATGCTTTCTTGATAAATTCAAAATTCAAAATTCAACTAAGGTGTTGTCCTTACTTGAGGGTCTTGTAACTAAATGATTGAATGCATGTACTCACTTTCTTTCCATGTAGAATGGAATTGTGTGTGGAAATTGCTTATAACTCAACTTAATTTAGTGAATTGGCGAGAATGTTAAGTGTTCGTTAGTGGTCAAGGTGTTGATAGCATCCAATACTGTTGTTGTCATTTATGGATCTAACACGTGAGGATATAAGTTTGAATTGCTGTAGCTGCTCTAGTAATGCTCAGTTGTCTTAACTTGTGATGCAGATACCTTGTCCCAGCTGATTTGACTGTTGGCCAGTTTGTTTATGTGGTACGAAAGAGGATCAAGCTTGGTGCTTCAAAGGCCATCTTTGTCTTTGTCAAGAACACTTTGCCTCCGACAGGTAAGCAGAGAGATTGTGTTATTTCATTTACTGGTTAGGATTGTTGTATAATTACATCTTCTTTCATTTCAGCTTCTCTGATGTCTGCAATTTATGAGGAAAATAAGGATGAAGATGGATTTCTCTACATGACATACAGTGGAGAAAACACATTTGGGTTCGTTGAGCTTGGAAATTAATATCTCAAATGTAAATCTGACATTTCCTTGATCTCGTCATGGACAGCTAACTGTAGTTGTTGGTTTGCATTCCACATATAAAATCAAATTTATATTCCTCTTTGGAATAACCTAATAACTTACAGATGTTCAACTCTTGATCTCTTATCTTATAGTGCCTTTCATCTAATTAAGTTTTTCTTTCTATAACTAATAATTGCTTTTCCTTTTACTGCATCATTTGACTCTTCAGTAAATCTCTAGTACTTATTGTTGATTTGGAAGAAAAGCCCATAGTTTGAGTTTGGTGTTTGCCAGAAATTCTTACCTTGCCCTTATAGCTAAGATCAAATCTTGCTAGCAATTAACTATCATTAGCTGATATTTTGTTTCTTTTAAATCATGTAAAGAACACCAAACGTTAGCACCCAAGGGCATGGTCTAGTGTTTAATGTAGAAGTAGAAAATCATGAGGTCTTAGATATTTGTCCTTCGCAAAATTGTATATGCCCCAAGTTTTTATATTATTTGCATGTCGCTCTTGGTTTTGAGATGTATGCTCTGACAATATAAAAATTTGTACTACTAGTGTAGTTTGACATCTAATAATATTAAAGAGAACAATTTGTAATTACCTTATTAGTAATATGATTGCATACATATTTTTTACATCATCAGTGCATGGAACTTAAACTCACCCAGAAGCAAACTACTACCAGGAGCTAGCCACACTAACCAAATGAAATTGGTTAAACTGAACAAGTCGAGTTATAACGAAGCATAACAATCCATAAATAGACATGTTTGATCTGAAATCCTCTTACAGAAGGCTAGATAATCCTTGATCCTCCTTATTTCATGAAATGGAGGAATTTTTCTTCTGCGATTTGCTCCTAACCCATTTGATCAACATGGAAGGACCATTTTTCACCTTGTGTGCACCAGCCACTGCCACAGCTTTGACTTTGCCAATTCCTGATGATGATGAAGTAGTGGCTTTCTTGTTGTTTTCACTGTCTTTGCTGCTCTTATAATAGCTGTCATCTTCATCCATGGCACCTATCCCTCCTGCACCCCATTGATCTGCCCAACTTGGTCCATCACTAGCCATAAATCCTGTCAACAACACAATATAAGATGATTTAGTAAAGAATAAAGAGAAAACAGAGAAGGGGCTAAGGATTTTACTTTATTAGAGCTTGTAATTGGTAGAACTATTAAGAGGAGAGCTTAGGATAAGTCTCTTAAACCTGTGTGTTCCTTTTATAGAAGACTTACTAGCTAACTCACAAGGTTACTTTCTCTTGAAGGAAGCATTATTTATTTCTTCTTTGGAGAAAAGGTTCCCTATTATCACCTACCTAGCTATCTTGTGAATGGTTGTGTATAAAAGTAGAAATTAGTGGAAGCATTTAGTTAGCCAAAAGTAAGAGTGATGGTTTGGCTTTTCCTCATATGACAAACACTTGCTACAAAATTGTTGTCCTCTCCCCCAACCCCACTACCACTCATGCTTGCTTCCTCATCTAAGTTTTGGATTGAAGTGATGTATATTGTGTTAAGTCATATTAGCAGAATTAAATATGTGAACTAGATAGTGTGTAAAATTCTCCCACTGAATAACCTCTTTTTGCTTTCTTACTAGTGAAGCTTTAAAACAACTCAACTTTCTTATAGGAATAAGCATAAGAGTAGCTAAGATTTCTTGAATTTATTCTGGATTAAGTAACAGGATAGAATCATAAGACTGTTATAATGGAAATTCGCAAAACTTATTTTTCACTTGTTCTGGTTTTGCAAGATGTACAATAAAGCTAAATCTACAGTTCCCATCTTATCATATCATTGATTAATGATTTGAGAGGCAGAGAAAAAGAAACCTATAGTAAAACGTTTCGTTGACATAAAATTGATGTCAAAACGATTGTATACATATAGTACTATAACCAGTTTACACCTGTTTTTGACCTCTTAAATCATTAGTGGTAGTTGCTAATTATTGAAAAATATACACAAGTCAAAATATCTTTGCTTTGTCGGAAAAAAAGAAGAGGATGTCTTTGCTTTGAGCAACAACTATTATATGTTAAACCCCACAATAACATGGCCTTGTGTCACATTGCAAAACTCCAAACCCAACAATATTTATAGTACGTACTCTTCTATATGATGATAAGAAATGCAGCTTTTTTAACCTAATGATGAACTTATTATCTCCCAAGTCAAAGCACCTTCGATTCAATAACTCTGTATATATGTGATATATTCAACGATTCAATTTTGAGAAACTCACCACTATGAGAATTGATAATCCAAGAACAAGACTATAGGAGATTCAAAGTTAGATTCTCCTTAATATCTACAAACTATATTAGAATTTAGCAAGTAATTGAAAGAAAAAAAAAACAGACTAGTTGATCGAATCACATTGAATGTTAAAAGAATTACACTAGTATTAAGACAGTCACTTAGTTTTCCTAGTAGACTTGGATTTCTTCATTTTCCTATTTTTCACATCAAAACTACTCCAACTATAACCACCAGGTATTGCAAATGGATCTGCCTGTTGTGCTCCATTACAGCTCTGCTGTGGCAGCTTGCTACTCGAACACGACCGGCTATTGCTCCACGACGAAGACGATGATGAAGGAAGGGAATAATAATTGTTTCCTGAACTTTCATCCTCAGCATCACCACCATGAAGGAGGTGCCTTGGACTTGAAAATGGAGTGTAGAACTGTTCAATTGGTTGTAACTCAACAAACTTTGTGAATGTGATTACTACCCTCACTGTAGGGACCACTGGTATTGCCAACTGTCAATCAATAATATAAATTGTAATTAAATTGGGTCCCAGGAAGGTTCTTTTGCGTTGAACACTAAAAAAAGTGTCACAGGAGCTGAAGCGAAACAGACGTTTGAGCATGAAAAGAAGAAATAAAGAGCCAAAAAACACAAACACAATATCAAAGCTTTCATCAGAAGAAATGAGAATCTCGTGGGACCTCAGAAATTCAAAAGTGAAATATCAATTTTACCCCTTACCTTGACTGGAAATGTCCCCGGAGGGAACTTGGTGGTTAACAGCTCTCTCATTCGTCTAACGGCTTTCACTTTGTTCGCTAATATGTCAAGTAACGGCAGCAACTCTTCCGTCTTCAACGGGAATTGCTCTGTTAACCAAACTGACGGTTTTAGGCTCTTCACATATTCCTTCTCCTTCGTATTTGGCGGCGGTGCAACCGGTATCGCCGCCGCTCTCCGCCGTGGTTCCGGAATAATGTCGACGCTTTTTCGAGAAACGGTAACGAAATCCCTTTCCTCTCGAGTGAAACTGCTGTGACGTCTTTGTTTGTTACTATCTCCGACGGAGGCAGCGGCGGTTGAGACGCTAAACCGTGGATTCTCTGCGACGAGGAAACCGTCTTCGGAATCCTCTTCTAGTTCTAAGTCTAATGGCAGAATTTGTTCGCTTTCAGCTGCGGAAATTTTCCGCGATCGGAAGCTGAAAACAACATTATTCACATCATAAACCCTGGCTTTCCATTCTCCAACGTTCTCTGTTTTGTCTTGCCCTCTCCAATTTGTACGGCCAACTAGTGTTGATTTCGTCACGTCCATTCCAGGACGATACACACTTGTTTGATTACAGAAACTCGCAACGTCGGAATCGCTCAAAGGAGAACCAGCGTTCTCGAAGGCATCATACATTTTACGGTCATCGTGGTTCAAAACTAGCAACGAACCAGCCGGAATATCAGAATTCCGGTCACCATCACCGAGAAAGAGAAAACTCTGATTAGCTCGCTGAACTTTCAAGCCGTCATAACCGGCTAAAGATGTATCTGCTCGAAGATTACCATCGCGTTTCCAGATCTTATACGTATCAGAAGGCGCAATTTTTCCAACGAAGGGAACAATAGAACTTTCGAAATGGAAAGAAATTTCCATGTAGAAGTCACGCATTCTGCGGAGAACAGCAACAAGGCGAGGTAGACGGCGGCGCCACTTGTACCAAGCACCTAAATGATGATGCTGTACCAAAATTGAAACGACATCGGAGCATCTCCGCATAATAGCTTCCTGTAAAGCATTCCAACCAGCAGCATTCTGTAGCGAAATGTCAGCACCGGCAACGGCAAGTGTCCGAGCAGCATAAACGTCATTCAAACGTACGGCGAGGTGTAGTGGAGTTTCACGTTTCGGATTGTCACGGCGGTCAAGTACGGCGGCGATTTTTTCAGCGCTTCGTTCCTGAGCAAGCGAATCGGCCTCGGTTTGTATCCGAGTTGGATCGGCGAGTCGAGGAAGAGAAGCAACGAGTCTGCTTAGAGTAGAATGATCTCCTAAAACGATGGCGTAATGTACAGGGCTATGAGTGTAATCTTCCGGTTTAATCGTGGTCGCCGGTGAAGTTGCCGCCGGTCTGGACATTTTACATGAAATAGAGAATTGGGAAAGCAGAATGTGTTAGGGGTAAGTAAGTAAAGGAAAGAATGGAGTATGATTCTGGAATGGAATGGAATGTTATTGAAGAACGAGAAAGTTAAGGGCAAAGTGGTCCTTTTCTGTATGGGCTTCATTAGTACATTTCTTTCTTTCTTCAGAGAAAGGGGAAGTAAAGAGGACGACTCAAATAGTGTGATCCATAACTTTTTCAAAACTTGAAGAATAAAACGTTTTAAAATTAAATTCAAAATATGCACCTATTATTAGTAGTAATTAATTTTCTTAGTATTAAAAAGGAAGATAAAATTCTAAGGTAGGGTAATTTAGTCATTCCATAAAAGTAGAGTACGCCAAGTACTGTTTTAGGCAAATAGGCTCGACTTTTATGGATACTTTATTATCTGAATTACGGGGATAGGATGGATATGAATATTTTATTCTGGTTTTTCTGAAGCTTTTACAGTTTCTCTGCGGGTTCTCTTTTGTCCTTCACTCCACTTTCTTCTTATTTTGGAAATATTGGAGTATCACATAATTAAAAAAATTATAATATCCAACGAGGACTAGAAAATCATTTCCTCGATTAAGTGTAACTTAAATTATCCTATGAAGGGAATTTATATGAAACCAACAGTCATTAAGCACTATTTAGTTTGGCTAACTGCAATTTTCAAGTTAATTTCCTTTTCAATTTTTTTTTCATGTAATAATACTTGACTTATTAACGCCAAACTGAAAATGTCTTTGTTCAACCGTTTAACGTAAGGTAAGCTGATTTTTCATTTTGAATCATTATATTTTCGATTTCCATGAACTCACAATCCCCCCTACTAAATTGAAGGAAAAAGAGCATAGGTTTAATTTATCGTTATGATGAATCATACGGATCCTCACTCATCAATCAATGGCAAATCCAATTATGATTTTGCGAGTTCAATAGAACTTAGTGTTTTAAAGTTGAACTGCTACATTTATATGTGCAACATATGATACAAGTATAGGTAAGGGTAAGGCAATAATTTTAGTACAAAATTCACAACATATAAATATTGAATCTAGAACACATTAAAATTGGTCTAAGTTTACTTTATTTGATATTTACCAAATATCTTCAATCTCTATGAGACATAGCAAATAAATCAAAAGGATGGTGCATAATTGGAACTTAATAGAGAAGATTGAAAAGGGACCTAAGAGTTGAATGGTCGGTGTAGGACATAGTGGGGTTTGTTGTGTCTATAACAGAAAGAAGCAAACTTAATCAAGGAATTATAAAAGAATGCATCGAAAGGGAATCGAACAACGTTTCATTTTCGGGTTTATAGATTGGATTCCGTCAATCTCACGACATAATCAGAGTGAGGCTTTGATTACCGGCAAACGCTTCTTCAAAGGTGACCTCTCGAGTTTCCGTCATTGAAGTAGCCGGAATTATGGACAAGGATATTTTACTCAATTCCCCTCTTACTATTTTGAAAAGTGGAATAAAACGAAATTCCATCAGTGTGTATGTAAGACAACCAACATTCTCTATGTTCAATTGGACAAGCCAGAGCAAGACTTCTCTGTGGGAATATCCGGCTATCTCCTACGGATATGATTTCTTCATTCTTAATTGTGTATCTCAAAATTCATAATAAAATCAAATTAATCGAAAAGAATGGAACAGAGGGGTGTCTGGGTCAGGACAAAATCTAAACTGGATTTCCAAATCACAAGACAGTTATTAGTACTACTTTACCAAATTTCCTTTGATTGAACACTTAAAGCAGTTAACATTGGTTTCTGTGCAAATCCCATGGATTTGTGTGCATTTCCATTTTTACAACTAAGATTTCTCTTTTGACTACAATACATTTTCTTCCTTTTAAAAAGAAAGAATTCGACCATAGTGTCCGTGTTACTTTAATTTTACCGTTAATATGGAATAAAAAGAAGTGAAGTTCACAAAAGAAATATAAACACTATGAATATATTAATATACTACGACCATATAGAATTTAACAAATTATAGCATGTTATTTACTAAGTTATCGCACAATGTTTGTTTTATGTAGTTACATTGCATGAAACATAACATGGTGTAAGGTAATATACATAGTTAAAAAGGCTTAAGTCATATGTATTCATTTAAAGTAGTCTGCATAATTTATTTAGACATTTCAACTAGGGATAGTACCTATTGGATACTTTTATTTACTCAAAATTTGTTTCTATTAGACATTTTTCGATAATAAGTAAAAAAAATAAAGTGTGTGTAATACACTTGCTTTGATATGGCAAAATGACTAATTAAAAGGTAACATGTGGCGTTTAGGCCCAACAATTATAGAAAAAAAAGAATTTTATGTTAAAAAGAGTGAAAATTATTTCAAATAAATTTTCAATCTATTTTTTTTTTTGTAAAAATAAAAATAAATGAGAGCCCAACCCCCTTTCTTCTTCATCTTCTTCCTAACAAGATTTTCTTTCTCAAAGGACAAAATTCAATTTCTTTATTAATTACTTACATATTTATTTTTTATTCCTTATACGTGAGAGAGAGATATTCAAAGAGACGGATACAAGAGTGATGAAGAAAGAGAGTCTGTCAATCGTCTTGAGATTGATAACAACGAGAAATCGAGAGGACCTAAATCAATTTTATTGAATCAATATGATATTATGTTTGATAATTTTAGTGGATTTATATTTTAATTTGAATGATAATATTTGTTCGAAGGTGACCGAGATCGACGTCGATCGGCTAACTTTTTTCATGTTCTTTCTTCTTTTTTTCTTTCAAATTTAATTAGCTGATTCAATTTTTATTCTTTAATAAGTATTGAAAAGAAATAGAATAGAAAGAAAAAAAAACGGAGGCAGTGGTCTTCTCCGTGATGAAGACGACGTACATGGGTGGGGTGGGGTGGGGGCTTTTTCTTTTGTTTTAAGAATATTTATTACTTTTAAATATATATTTTTTTAATTAAATTATTTAAATGTCAAGTGGCACTCAAAGAAGAAAAAGTATTAAGTTTTTTTTGGAAAAAAATAAAAATAAAACATTATTTAAGTTTTTTCACGCGCTCAGCAAAAGTGTAGTACACTTCTTTTGCCACATCAACATTTTGTGTTTAATAGGTATACTTTTTCAACAATTCAAGTGTTCAATAGGTAATAGTTATAGTTGAGGTGTCTAAGTGAAATATGCGAACAACTTTAAGGGGCTGCAGATGACTTTGGCCTAGTTAAAAAGTTAGACATGAAACATAACATGATGTGTAAAGTACTAGACAATGTTAATATATATACATGCATATCTTAAAAAGTTAGACATGAAACAAAACATGATGGTGTAAAGTACTATAGATATTGATTATAACAGTAAGATATGAATGAATTAGAGTCGATTCTTTTTAAAATCTTGAATTCACGTCTATTTAAACATGCCTACTGAATCAGTCCAATCTAGGCCATTATGGGTTATACCTGCCTATCCCAATTTCATTAGGATCAGGAGAGAAAAGGGTGTTCTGCCAACCCCTATTCGTTGACATTCAAATGGAATTTCGATAACCTATTTTAACAATAGACTTCATTTATTTATTAGTGGCATAAAAAATTATATATCGAAAGCCTAAAATTTTGTACCAAGTTGAAAATAAAAAATTAGATAGGAAAATGATTGTTTTTCTCGAATTTTGCTGTCATCCACCCATTAGGGTCAGATTGATGGAATAAAAAATGATCATATATATTGAATAAACGAGCCCAAAATTATGGTTGTATAAAAAAATTCCATTTACAATTGTTACAACTAAGTTTTTTCCTATAGATAGTTTACTTTTAAGTCTACTCTATTTGTTTTATGATTTGAAACTTTGGACTAGATTAGGCTACTAATATATAGTATTTTAAAGAAAAAGGGTAACTAGCTAGCCGGGTTAAAACATTATTAATAAAATTGGTTTTATAAAATACATCTTTAATTAAAAAAAATTTAAGAAGATATATATAAGGTTAATGAAACTCAAATAATATGAAACGAAAGAGAATATCAGATAAATAGAACTCAAGTAATATGAAACTAAGGGAGTAATTGGGCACCATATTTGGGAGCAAGAATGCATTTTAATTTCATCAACAAGTAATGATGGGCTCTCTACCATCTTTCACATTCATTAGCATCTAAATGCTATTCGTATTTAGGAAAAGCATTATTTGTCCTTTTCTTTAAATTGTTTGGCAAAAGTGAAACAAAAGTTAATAAAATCTGATTTCATCCATTCCTTTCATTTTTGAAGAAGTTGAAAAAAATTCTTTGTATAATAAATAATAGCTATAACGATACACTTTTATGGATATAGCTTTGATCCAATCACCTTTTGACTCATATAATTAAAAGTAGTCTTATGTACGGAGGGGGAAGGAGTAAGCATCCCTTTCATAGTATTCCCCAAAAATCATTATAAAAAATAATAATCAGTGCATACAAAGCTTTAGATAATTTAATTTGCTACTTCTGTATAGAAATTGTGAAAATATCAAATTAATGCTGGATTTATTAATAGAGGTCGAGTTTGTCATTTCAACCTACTAGGTATATTATCAACTTTAAAATGTTGAGTCAACTTTAATAGGCATCTTGTTTTACTATATTTTAGTACTCCAACTTTTATGATGTGTGTCAATACCGTTTGCAAGTGTTTTTTCCCGACAAGGGGATTGCACAGGTGATAAACATCATTCATCTCTGATTCTAAGATTGTGAGTTTGCTACTTAGTTGTGCAATTGGAATAAGTGTTGCATTTTATTTTTCTTCATAAGTTGATCTAATAAAATGTTGCTCCTCCAATGCTAATAAATTATACACATTGTTTCAATTTGTTTGTCTTACTTTCTTTTTAGTATATTTAAAAAAACGAATGTTTTTTTTTTTTTTTGGCAATTCTTTAATTTCAACTTTTTACGTGACATGTTTAAAACTACAAGCTTAAAGACAATTTAATACATTATACATACTTTTTATTTAAAATCACAAGATTCAAAAGCTTCTTTAATTTATTCAACTCTGTCTCAAGTCATAATCAGATAAATAAATTGAATAAGAGGAACTAATATAAACATTTCGAACCTTCTGTCAGACAAGCGTTTGTAGTCCAACGGTTAGGATAATTGCCTTCCAAGCAATAGACCCGGGTTCGACTCCCGGCAGACGCAATTTTTTTTTTTTATACAACTTTGTTTTTTTTTTTTTTTTAAATACAAAGTAAAAAGGAGATGAAATATGGACTTAAACTATTCTTAACAATATGTTATTTTCATACCAAATACATATGTTAACTTACACTTCATAATGGTTGGTATTATGATTCATTGACTTAAATTATTGGACAAATTACAGAAATCGCATACTTTTAAGACAAAATTACAATCTATCTCTTAAAAATTTATAATTACAAAAATTTCTCAAACGGATACAATAATATAAACGCTGATACATTAACCTGATACGCGAGATACAATAATATAAGCGTTGATACATTAATCTGATGCGCGAGATACATTAATCGTTAAGTAAGATACATTACATTTTATACATGATACACTAATCTGATGCGCGAAAATGAGGGATTTTGGAGATTTGTAAAACTTATCGGGGATAGTGGTAATAAGTAAACTAAAAGGTGGGATTTCTGTAATTTTTCCTAAATTAATTGTAGATATTCTTGGTAAATTATTGAATTTATGAATAGAATATTTTTCTGAGATAATTTAACATGACCTTATCTTGGGCTTTATTAACATTGTTGCATTTCATAACTAAATCTTGGGCATTGTTTATTTGATGATGGATAAATACATGTACAGAACTTTCATAAAAAAGGTCCCCTATGTTCTCCCTCCTCCTTTTTTTTCTGATTAATGTTCAAGTTTTGTATAAGATGATATATAGTTTTTTGGGAAAAGGGTCTAAAAAATATCGTAACTTTGGCCGAATTTGTTATTACAATACCAAACTTTCATGAGGACCTATTAACCCCTAGACTATTTAATATCGTATTTTTTACCCCCCTGAACTATTTAATAGTGTATTTTAAACGTATATATGTGTCCACATGGACATATTACGATTTATAATTATGCAATATTTTTTATGTCCACGGGCACATAAATATGTTTAAAATACAGTATTAAATAGTCTAGGAGGGTAATAGGTCCTCATGAAAGTTTGGTATCGTAACAACAAATTCGGCCAAAGTTGGGATATTTTTCAAACCCTTATCCCTAATTTTTTTTAGATAATTTTTTGCTATAAATATTAATTGATAACCTAATTAAAATAATAACTAATAGGGATGGCAATGGAGCAGGGCAGGAGCAAAGCCGGGCGGGATATAGTGTATGTGGGGCAGGGCGGGTTAGATCTTTTGCAGGTGCGGGGCGGGGCGGGGCGGGTTTAAATATTTTTTTTCAAAATTTACACGGGGCGGGGTGATTGCGGGTTAGGGATGAAAAATCCCTAAAATCGCTTTCACATAAATTTTGAATCAGTTCTGCACATGTTTGAGCACTAATCATATGATGAGTTTAAAGTGCAAATGGAACTGATTGAGTATTTTTTTATTTTTTTTTAATGGTCAAAAAACTAGAAAGAAGAAAAAAGGATGTCACTATTTGCATTTTTTTGTTTATTACATCAAATGTACCTAATTCAAAGCTACCAAAAAATATGTTATTGACATTTTTAAAAGATGAGTATTATAAAATTGCATTTTAATGCAACGCTAATATGTTAATTAGCTTTAAACAGTTAACAAAATTCAAATTTGCAAGTTAAAAACTTGTACGCCTATTATTTAAAATGTTTTTTACTAATTATGTGGGATGGGGTGGGGCGGGGCGGGTTGAAAACAACTAATCATGCTATGTGGAGCGGGGCGAGAAGGATCAAAATCTTAACAGGTTTAAGCGGGTTTTCCCCGCAACCGCCCCATTGCCATACCTAATAACTAAGTTATCATTATATACAATTTAAATCCTTTATTCTTATTTAATCATTATTCTTTGTGTCATCTCAGACTTATATTTCTCTATAATCATGCAAGAATCAATATATATCAGAAGTTTTCATTAATTATACATAAATCTTGAAGGGGTATATATATATAATTATTATAACGTGCCATCCCTTTCAATTCGAAAGATAATATATATTAGCTATAGCTTAATTATTTGTCGAAATTCAATATTTGAAAACATGAGGACAAATCTTAATAATTGTCTAATTAGACACATGACAACGACACGGTTGGTGCTAAATTAAATCACTAAGTCATGATTGTCAATATCCCAATCACCTACGTAATTAAAACTATTTAACTTTGACTACTTTCTCATTTTAATTTAACCTTAATAAAAGACTCTTATAACTAGATTCAAAATTCAAAAATAGCTAGCGAGTTTAAGATCACGCAAATTATTAATTTTAAGGATTTTTTTGGTCATTATGTTAAGTCATGATTTGAAGTTAAATATTTTTTTAGACATGCAATTTGAACCTCATAATTTATTTTTTTCATAAACATGAAAACCTTATATTTTGTGAATATTATCAAAACTTCCAGGCTCATACACTCTTATTAAATGAGCAAATCATAACTTCCATTCAAAATATCATAAGGCATCACATTAATAAAAAAAATTAAAAAATACCAATAAATGAAATAGTAATTTTTATGTTAAAGCAGCCACCTGTACATAGTGTCTCGTATTATCATACCATATTAATATTAAGTCATTACGTAATCAAATATTACAGCTCGTATGTATATCTAAATCACAATAATGTAGGAGGCCTTGTTGTCTGGGTTTAAATAGGTGATGATGGTTTTACAAAAGTAGCAGTAAAGTAAGTTGGCTAATTATTTTTGCAATAAATAATGAATTTTTAAACAAATAATATCGATTTCAAATCAAAGATTCAAATTGCATAATCAATCACTTACTAAAAGTAGTTATTATGACCCAAAAAGTCATCTTTTACATAAAAGACTCTTAAGAGTTGATAGGTGGACTGAATTGGTTTGAATTTGTAGTCTTGGAACTATAATACTTTCTTCGTTTATATTTACTTGTTAATTATATTAAAAATAGTTATTCAACAATACTTGTCAAAAGATATATCAAAAGATAATATAGTAATATTACCTCTATTATTTATTGTTTCTTAAGGTGTGTACCAAGTCAATAGTAAACTGTGACTAATTTATCCTACATAGAAGACAGGATAAAACATTTTCAAGTTTTAAGACTAAATTTATACCATGTTTAGGTGACGATATAATTTAATTCAAAATCAATATAAATTTAATCTCAAACTTAGTCCTAATCATTATTTCACTTTATTTGCATACCAAACCTTGATGATTGTTTGCTGGTATGTGGCATGTATAATTAAATCTGAAATTAATTTATGTCATAGATTTTATGTATCAACTAATCTTGAGATTATCTTATCAAATTATTATCTCATATAAAATGTGAGATGTCCTTGTTTATTACCTTCAATGTCTACAAGGTCGCTTTGTATGTGGGGGTAAAAATAATAATATCATGATAAAATTTAATGTTAACTTTTTTATCTCATATTTGATTTAAGGTATTAGTTAATTTTGAAATTATTTTTACTCCACCACTTATATTAAAATGATGAGATTATTATTCCGCATAAAAATGAGATAAAATAATCCTATAAAATATTTCAATTCATAAAATATCTTTACTTATCTCATTCGACATAATACAAAGATTGCAAAAAGGATTTTGTCTCATATACCTAAAAGTCCACGTTTTGTGGTACAAGCATGGCTAATAATTCCAACTACTAATAAATGTTACTTATAATAATGTTCTTTTCAAAATTTTGAAGAAACTTGAAAACATAATATGGCCTCCAAAACCTTTTGAATATCCATGATAATATCACTTTGAAGATTACAGTAAATAATTTATTTCTTATTGTTAATTCAACTTTATTAGAAAGTTAGCCACAACCTTTGGAATTGATATTGATAATAACGTAATTGTATTTGATTGACATTGAATAAAATAAGTTATATAAATCAAGTGTAAAGTGTTTTGGTTTGTTTATGCCAAACGGCCCGAATAGATGAGAGATGAGAAAAATATATATAGTGATGACGTGTGTGTTTGGTATGCTGGAGATAGAAATATTTTTTAATTTTTTATGTTTGATCGATCAAAATATTTAGAAAGAAATAAGTTTTTTAAAATGTGGAAATTGACTTTTTTAGTGAAAGTAGGAAAAAATACGTTTCACGTTAATTGTGTCCTCCCCACTCCAACTCTTCTCATATTCACCTTTGCCCTTATTGCCCTCATAACCCAACCTTTGTACGTACTTCACTTCTTATAAAATTTATGTAATGAATATTTGAGAACACGTGCAGAATTTGAACCAAAAATATTTCATATAATATACGTACTATATCATGTGTTCAAATGCTCAATTACAATCTATCATAATTTAATTATTTGAATGAAATGTATTTACAAATTTTGCTATGATATATGTATTAATCCTTATATGAGAAGTTAGTTGGTATATCACAAGTCACGAGGTGAATTTGGCTAAGCATCTTCCAATTTCCACTAAATTCCAAATAAAAGCACTAACAAATCCACTGCTTATATTAATTAACCCAACAATAGCACTACATTTTGAAATGAGAAAAATAATGGATTGATTGATTGCATTCAATTTTAGGAGTAGCATTCATCTATTGTTCATTAGCCTTTTTTAAAAATTTGTTTAATTCCCATATGACTTTAAAGAAATGTTAGCACATACAAACCAAAATTGGAAGCCTTGATGATAACGATATGATTGTAGAATTATCTCTTTTTAACCATACAATATTACATTGTCTAACATATTAGTATTATATACTAAATAGTATCAAATCTATTAACCATATAATTAATGGTTAAGTTAATTGTAAATTAAACAAAAAACCGAATATCTTTAAAGTTCTTAGAGAGAAATCGTATTAATTTGTTCACATCGAGTGTTTAAATGATCAAATCATGTTATTAATTTTGTTATACGTAAGTGATTTTAAAAGGGTACTGAAAGGGCTAGAAGTCTTTGGTGCAAACACATTGTATTGATTGGTATGATATAAATATTGAGTGCGAATAAGTTTTCAGATAATTGTGAAGTAATTTTTTAGTATTTGAAGTTGAGATTGTGTTTGACTAGTTTATTCAGAAGGCTTTTGAATTTCAAAATATAAAAAACGACATCTATAATATATATATCAAAAGTTTATTTTACATTTTAGTATTATAAAATGAAAGAACAATTTTTAATATTTGTTATGAAAAAATAATTCAACTCTTTTTTTTTTTTTAATTTAAAATATAAAGTAAAAATTGATATGCATGCTAAAAATTTAAATCAATATAATTGCTGAAATTTAATCAATATAGTTATAGATAAGAATGGAGAGGAAGATACCTAGGAGGAAGAAAAGATGTGGAAAATAAGGTTGAAATGGAATGAATATGTGAAGACTAGATGTACGAATCTCTAATGTGAGAGGTTTGAGGGGTTGATCAATTATGGATAGTTTTATGAGAGGTAGAAGTAGGTTGAAAAATTATCGGGGATCGAATAGGAGTGATTAGACATGACATGACGCAATATCAGCTTATCAAGGACATGACCATATATATGAGATTGTGGCAAAGGACACAAGTTAGGGTGAAAAGTTGGTAGATTGTAAAATGTTGTCTCAGTTATCTTTTCATGCTAGTAATTGTATATTATTTAGGGAGTTCCTTGTCCTTTGATGTTTGTTATTAGCTATTGATCCTTGCACTTCAATTATGTATCATTTGTTTTTTTTCTTCATGTTTCTTTAACATGTTTTCTGTAGAATTATGTCACGACTTCTCCACTCATGTTATTTCTTTTCTCAATCTATTTTGACATGTTTTATTTTTAGCTGAAGGCCTATCAAAAACAATTTTTCTATCTTTCAAGATTCAACATTAAGGTAAGAATAAATTACGTATATTCAATCATTCTCAAACCTCTAGGAGATTGGATATGTTGTTATTATTGTACCATTTTATTCTACGAATGTTATACCAAGCCTAATGAAAATAGAATTCATAAAATTTAGCATTAATTAGATTTATGAAGATGTATACACGACTTTAACACCACCATATCTCCACTTTTTCTCAAAATGGTTTCTTAGAAATTCCTCCATTATTCTTCAAAATTTTGAGGAGATTTATAAAAACTGCATTTAGACACAAAGTATTCAATTCGAATTTATAATGTTCAATTCAGACGTGCAATATTTTATCCAAAACTATAGTATTCAATTTGGAAATAAAGTATTCACTACAAAATTACAATATTCATTTAGAAACTTCAATATTTAATTCATACAAAACACAATTATATACTTAATTCTAAACTAAAATAAGTATAATATTCAATTAAGAAATAGAGTATTTAGTATGATATTCAATTCATATTTAGAGTATTGAATTCATAAATTCAGTATTCCATTAAAATATGCAGTGGTTATGGGGAATAACCTAAGCGATTTCAATCACTTTATAAGTCTTTTATCTGATAGTATCATCAGATTTGACTATGAAGAAAAGAACTTGAAGTCATGAAAGGGTGGCGTGTATCATCTTCTATTTGGTAGACTTGTTAAAAGTTCCTTAACTTATTTTCAGTTGTTTGCAATAAATTTTAATGTGGCAGACAATAAATTGAAATTACAAATAAAATATGAAGAAACATAATATATTGATAAAATAACACGAATACATACCTGTTTGTTCTCTTGACTCTTCTCTTTTCTCCATACGTAATGATTTGGACCTTCTTAGAATTTATTGATAACCATGTAAAGAGGATTTCATAGATCTTTTTGAAGCATTTAACTACACCAACTTCGGCGAATAGACGTCGCTTTTATTTCATTTTTGAGAGTCATCTCGAATATCCTATATAAACTTTCAAATATTTATTTATAAAGAAATCAAGAAGTTTTCATAAAGATCTTAACTAAAATTGAATACGTTTAGCTCTACACTAGCTTTGGCGTATAGATATCGCTTCAATTTCATTTTTTTATCATTATTTTTAACCTCAAACATGAAAAGAAAAGGTTACCCAACCCTGATCCTCCTTAAAAAAAAGAAAAAAAAAAGACTTGTTGGAAATATTCCTTTCTCTAAGTTTTTTTTTTTTTAATATAAAAGAGAAACTGATGACATAAATCTTTGAAATTTTACCTACTACCTAACAAAATAAAAGTGGAAGCTAGTGATAATACAATGTAGTTTAGATTAGGGGAGAAGTATTTAAAACACCCTAAATTTGATGTGAGTTATTAGTTTTATCCTTAAATTATTGACAGTTTTAAAAACATCATTCTACTTGACTAACTAAACTTAGGTTTACACCCAATTTGCAAAAGATATAGCAAGTGATATTAAATTCTTGTAGAAGCATGAAGCTAACTCTTAATAAAAATTCAAGAGAAATATTGAAAACAACTCCTAAGCTTAACGAGAATTTAGGAGTGTAGTTTACTCATGTTACAAAATCATGGATATAAGTTCATTCAGTTAAGTAAATAAATGTTTTTAAGACTATCAATAATTTGAAAATGAAATTAATAATTCACGATAAATTAAATATCTGACACTCTCTAATAATCACCCCACTAAAAACAATGAGCTTAAATAGATTTTATTTTTAATGAAATCTGATATCAGTAGTACTAATAATATACTTACTATTTATTACTCTTTTCCTCTTTTTGTTCAACACAATTGAAATTAATATAACATTTAATACTCTTTTCCTCTTCTTTTTAAGTTCAACACAATTGAAAACGTGTTGCCAACATTCTGCTTACCTACTTCCCCACCGTTTCTACATTTTCTCCTCAGTTTTTCCAAGAATCCGCCTTTGATGGATTGAAGTTTTCATTAAAAAAAAAACAACATACAACACTGTCTGATGTGTCTGAATTTATATGCTTATACACATTGGGACTATTGGTACACTTAAACCATGGCTTTGAAACTTGTGCCAATTTGGGCATGTTGTACCAATCAGCAGCATTGTTGTACTTATCCTCAATCTTTGAAATTGGGGTATGGGTGTAGGCTTTCTGGATCAACTTTCTTGAATCTCAGGGCCCATAAGAAATGGGAATGTTTGGTTTTGTTATCTGAGACTGAAAGAGCTATCACTCCTGTGGAAGATGAACAGCCATTGGCACCACCTGGGGATGCTTCTGTTCAAGAAACCCAAATCATCCAGTCAAAAGGGTTTCATAGGGATTTACAATCTTTACCAAGTTAGTTTTTTTTTTGGGTTTTTTTCTGTCAATGTTTTGTTAATTTAGTTTGTGTGATTTCAGATTTTTTTTTTAATGTCTAATAGGGTTTTGAGATAAATTTAGAATAATAATGAAGTACTTTTGGTGGGATTCTAACAGAATCAGAAAAGACTTGTTTTTTTTCTTCCCTTTATAGAATGCTAAAGATGGAGGTCTTTTGTGGTTATAACAAGGTAGAATTGGATGAAAAGATTGATCTTTGCCTAAAGTTGTAACCTTTTTTAGTTCATGTCATTGTCTTAAAGATCCAATTATGTGCGTGATAATTAGCTTTCTTTTTATGGGCTCTCTTATATTTTGTACATAACATGTGACAGTCTGTGCAAGAATCTGCTAATAGGGTGTTGCCTGAGTGCGAAAAGTGGGAGCCACGATTTTAAGTTTATGGGTTGTAGATTAGAGATAAAGCAGTTTCTTGGGTTTTGGATAAATTATTTGTACAATTGAGTGAATGTTTAAACACAAATACAGGTTCTGGGCCAAAGCTATGGGTTCTGCCGAACGCATAAGCAAAACTGTAGTTCAATTCCTGCTGAGTGCCATTTTTGTGTCATGGTGTTTCTTCCTGTGACGTGCATTTGACATTTTTCTCCAAATTTGTTACTTGGTGTTTTCCATCCCCTAAAGCTACTTAACTTAGAAGGAAATATAATTTCAAATTGTTGCCTCTGTTGACAGTGAACAAGAAAAGAAATATATGGTAGAAAACATTGTGTTTAGATTTCATTTACTCCACAACTATCATGGAAGATAATAGGTTAATAGTAATGTATATTTTGTCATGGATGAAACCTCAAAAAAACCCGTTGGCTAAATATCCCAACGCAATAAATATTTGGTAAATTCAATTCTTGTGTTCCATTTTGTCTACATCATGAAGCACGCGTTTTCTTTTTCATTGCAGAACCCTTATCTGCGACATATCTTTCTAGTGGTCAACATGATGGTTCAAATGTGCGAGTTGCTTATCAGGTAGACGACAAGGACCTCCATGCTCTTAACTTCTTAACTTCTTTCTTAAGTGAGATTCCTTATGAACTAATCTTTTTTATCTAACATAGGGAATTCCAGGTGCATATAGTGAGGCAGCTGCACTTAAAGCATACCCGAAATGTGAACCTGTCCCATGTGATCAGTTTGAGGCTGCATTTAAGGTATTTGTGTTTGTAAACCAAAGTGATTTTGTTCCTGAAGATATTTTGCATTTTTTCACACCTTTATAGTTTTAGTTCTCATTTATCAGGCAGTTGAATTATGGTTAGTAGACAAAGCTGTACTCCCAATCGAAAATTCAGTTGCTGGGAGCATCCACCGTAACTACGATCTACTCCTTCGGCATAGGCTGCATATTGTGGGAGAAGTTCAGTTGCTTGTTAACCACTGCCTTTTGGGCTTGCCAGGAATCAGGAAAGAGGAATTAAAGCGCGTCGTGAGCCACCCTCAGGTTATTGTTTCATTTCATTATTCAGAAGAATTGATGTTTCTCCTCGTTATTCTAAAAAGATGTAGAAATATTGGATTAGCTTTTGGGTTTGAGTTAGACACGAGTTCCTTTATGATAAATTAAAATAGAAACAGTTACTTCCTTTAGTTTTGCACATCAAATATATATTGCTTCCATTTCTACTTGGTAAATGCTAGTACAACCATTACTTGCTTTCAGGCACTTGAACAATGCAACATTATGTTGAATGAGTTAGGCGTTGCAAGGCTCAGTAGTGATGATACTTCCAGTGCTGCACAGGTATTCCATTAAATTTTCTCATCCACAGCGGGTTTTATTTCCACATTATTTGACACCTCAACAGATTGTCGCATCTGAAGGGACGAGAGATACTGGAGCAGTTGCAAGTGCTCGAGCTGCAGAGATTTACGGGCTCAGCATTCTTGCTGAAAGAATTCAGGTTAGGATTTTGCAGTTCTGAGGTTCTCCCTTTTGTATTTACTCCATGTAATATTGCATCTTTTGAAATTGCACTTGATTGTCTTTTAAATAATTTATTTCTTGAGCCCACGTCACCAACGTTGTGGGCACTCATGACTTGAGTGTATGAATATCCAATGTGGTTACACGCTCATAAAATAATAGCATTTGCATAGTTTGCATATCGACCAATAATTTTCTAGAAGATTGTGGCGTATCTTTGATAGGGCAACCTACGATAGTTTCTGGTCTTTTCGTTTCCCCTCACTGTAGTTATCCCTATCTAAGAATTGTTATAAATGTGATATGTGGTTTCCAGAAGGTATAGTTTGCTGACTTTGCTCACTCCTTGTCTCTATCTTCACATGGAACCATAAGCAATTTCAAAATTAAGAGCTAGCAACATGGATGGATGGATGGATTTTTTTTATTCTTTGTTTTTAATTTATGGATGGAATAGAATGATGAAGAAACAGATCATGGATATTTATTGATTTAATCTTGGCTTATAAAGAATTTTTTTTCATTTTACTGCTCATCCAGCCTGTAATGAGCAGCAAATACATTTCCTTTAAGGAAATTGCATGGTGTCAAAATTAGGATGTTTCATTTTGGTAAACCTGGGAAAATAAAGAATGATTTTTCAGAAGCAATTTCAACTGTGAACCAGTCTGCTATAATATTTCATATCTGTACGTGTTTGGGCTCAATTCCACCCTTGTATGCTTCGCCTAGCTGGTTGTGAACCCAGATAAATTAGGAGTATGGTAGGTCAATGACCAGTGAAAAAATAGTTAAACCACGAAGATGGTGATTGGGGTATGGCAAGGTTATTCCAGGATCACTAATATCTTCCTTGTCATAAACTCAGCAGCAATATAGGTATTTTGGTTGCAGATAATAATGGTTCTAAGTTTGAGTTCAAAATCATAGCTGTATTTGAAACCTTCGAGCTTCATTTTTTGCTCTGTGTTCTGCTGTAGGAGATTAGGGGAATATTGGTACTCTTATTTCTACATGCTTTTCTCTTTTCCCTCCTGAATTTTCTCTTCCTCATATCTGCTTTGGATACTTTGAATGGAAGTATGTGGATTTCAGAATGTGAAGAAGAAGTCTTTGGTTTGTGCAGTTACAAAATAACAATTAAAACTTGTCTGGATGGGTCAGTGTTGTCAAAATCAAATTTGAGCCTCGCTTTAGGGCTTAAGCGCGTCGTTGACAACAATGGGATGGGCTAGTAGAAGTTTTTAGAATGATGCGTCTTTGTGTTTATTACTACGACTGCCTTATTAAGCTAAGTCGGATCCTCCAAAAATGCCACTGCACACGTGTCGAATTCTAAGCCTTATCCCCATCAATGGAGTTGAATAGTAACTAGTCAACTTTGAATATTTAACTAATTAAACGTAAAAAGTCGTCATAATTACACAATAATCAACAGCCATTTAACTTAATTAAATAGAAATTGAGTCAAATTATATTGTTGACTAAAGCTATTACAATAATTTTGTCAAGTCCTAAAATTTATGTGATGACGAATCTGGCCTCTAGATCTACACTTGTATCGGACACCGAACATCATAGTTATTAAGGCAGTCTGAGACCTATTAGTTCTCAACCATAGAAGATATTTAATTTATAAGTCTTTTCTCTGCTTTAGCGTCTTTATCAACTTGGTTCTACTCTTGACCAAGCTGGTGCAGCTAAAAACTGCAAAGCTATTAGCCAAATCTATTTGCTATAATCTGCTGTGAAACTTCAGTAATGTGATTTTAATTGAATGACCCAATAACCAGGATGATCCAGATAATATCACCAGATTTCTGATACTAGCAAGGGAGCCCATAATTTCGGGAACTGATAGGCCATATAAGGTAATATCATATTTCTTCTTTATCGAACTTATTTTGTTCATTCAAAGAATTGATGTTCCCTTTTCATTTCCCCAACATTTTCTAGACTAGCATTGTCTTCACTCTGGAAGAAGGACCTGGAGTTCTATTCAAGGCCTTGGCAGTTTTTGCTCTGAGAGAGATCAATTTAACAAAGGTATTTCTGTTGGAAATATTTTGTAGTACCCTTCTCTAGTTAAAAGGCTCTGATACATGTTCTGTTGCATTCATACAGATCGAGAGCCGACCACAAAAGAAGCGCCCTTTAAGGGTAGTAGATGACTCCAACAAAGGAAGTGCCAAGTGAGTCTTAAATCTGTTTATTGCACTAAGCACTGTGGAATAGTAACTGACTGAAACCATGTCGGCTTTGTTTTATTTATCTTTTCCGCTCTGGATATCTTTGATTTATAATCCCTGGTTTCCATTACCATTATTTGTTATCGCTATTCAGTTAATTTTTTCTTAGAAATATAAGCTTGAACTCCCCGTGTATGAGTTTCACAAAGTACAGCTAATCCCACATCCAAATAGAGAAGGGTTTCAGTGGGTTAAAAGACAATGTAAAAGTTGATGTATTGAGTTTGATGGTGGCCTTCTTGAATTCAATATTGTTTGTGAATCCTCTGAATATTGAATTCGTGAATAGAGTGGAATGGATATATCAGGTTCATCTAGCCGACTCGTACTAGTTTGGAATTGACCATAGTTGATTGATTGATATAATAGTTCTCTCAACATTCAAAGTTGGCTTTATGCCCACAACTTAGCTAATTTCTTCTTAAAGAAAAAAGTGATTATGTAAAAATCATCTTTTTGGGTGTGTTTGGTAGGGAGGACAGCATTTTACAGAAAATGTTTTCCAATTTACTCGTGTTAGGTTGGTCAAAATGTTCTGAAAAATATTTTTTTAGGAAAATGACTTTCTTGGTGGGAGTAGGGAAAACAAGTTCCATAAGTGTCAATGCACACTCATTATCTCCTCCACACTCCTAACACCCCAACCACTGTAATCCTCCACCCCACCAGCCCACCTTTATCCCCACACCCATCCCATAGTATTTTCCTAGATTATGTATAAATGTTTTTAGAACAATATTTTCTGCTTACTTACCAAACAACAAAAATAAGTAAGTTAACTACTTATTTTTGAAGAAAACTTCTAGGGAAAACATTTCCCATCAAACATTTTCCTTTGTTTCATTTGCAATTCTGAAAAAAAAATAAAAAAATTGTTGTTAGGTGCATTTAACTGGTTCTCTCTCTCCTACAATATCTTCGTTATTATGACCTTGTCCCACTCCATGCCCACAATTCTTCGTCAAGGTTGTGATTACTGAAGAATGTAGATAAAGCAGCATAATTTGGGGGAAAGATGGATCTATAAGTTAGTGAATTTAGTCCTTTCGTCTGGTATAGGTTTGATATGCTACTATAGAGGTCCTTGATAGCATAGTGTACTTCTAATTTTCTGTTTGTCAAACATGTCAAAGGTACACACACACACACATACATATATAGTTCAAGTGCCTAAAGCTTAGCCAAAAAAAAAAGAAAAAAAATAGTTCAAGTGCCTTGAAAACAAAGGGTATCGCACAAGTCATTGAGATGGCTGTGTTTGTTTATCCTTTTCACTTTGCTGGGGAAGAGAAGGGTGGAATTGGAAGTTTTGAATTTGTGTTCATCCTTGTTTAATGGAAGAAGAAAAAGAATTAGGATAACTGCACCCATTAATGTGACCATCTTTAGTTCCTCACCACTTCCTTTTCAAACCATATATTTATTTCACAATACTACCTTCTCTTTATTATAAAATATTTTCTTTCCCACTTTTCCAAACCATAGATGTTGTTTAGTCATAGCAAGATTGAACAACATCCAGTAGCTCCAGTCCCTTAATTTTTCTGGCTGAAGAGACAAGTGCAAGATGATCCTTTATGTTTACACACCGGCACATGTTGCCTCTTCTCATGGCTAGGGTATATTTGAACTTGGCCTACTCGTGTTGCTGTGGAACTTAAGAAAGTGACAAAATTTTGATGGCAGGTACTTTGACTACCTTTTTTACATAGACTTTGAAGCATCGATGGCAGACCCTCGCGCTCAATATGCTCTTGAGCATCTTCAGGTTAGTACAACTATCTCTTATATGACCCCTCAGCCAGAAAACAAGTTGCTAAGGTAGCTCTATTACCATCTACATGTGTTGTCTTGTTGCTGTTGAAATTGCTATCTTGTGCCACCTGTTCGTCACTTGATCTTCCAAATGCATTTACTATTTATTAATATCAACATCAGATGTTGCCTTCTTGTTTTTAGAGTTCTGGGCAACAAGATTGAACTCATATACTCTCTTTGCAGCTTGTATATTATGGTCTGCCATGCTGGCAGGATTTGAACACCACATTTCTAAATCTCTTAATGTTTCTTCAATGCAGGAATTTGCAGGATTCATTCGAGTTCTTGGCTGCTATCCCATGGACACAAATCTATGATTGGTTACCTTCCAGAAGTATGTTGTAGGAGATTCAACTTGTAGAGGAGTTGCTCAACTTCAAATTGTTGTATGTGTATTATCTGCTGGGAACTTCCAGTCCTATAGGCCATAGTTGTGCCTTCCCTGTGCTCTCATATTCTTTCCATCTGCATTTTTAGAAAATTTGTTGGTTCAGTTCGTTCACAGCCTCCCCCTTATTTTTCTAGGCTAGCTGTTAGCAAATCTCAGGAAAGCAATTAACTATTGCTTCACCTGTAGCTTTTGTCCAATGGGCAAATTGTTTATCTAGAGCTCCCCCTTTGCTGAGGAAAATGTTGATGTATCCAGTGCCCTCGTCTTCAGTACTTATATTCAAATACCCCTATTATGTCCTAATCTATATATATATTACTATAAGTATTCACCACAAGTCAACATGTGTTCCAATAAGAAGAGGGAATAACCAATATATTTATAAAAAGAAATGACATATAAAATAAAATGGAGAGAGTAATGGTTTTTCAAAATGGAAGAGGACAAAACACATATAAAATTAAAAGACATATAAAAAAAAGTTGGTTCAACTCTCAAACATAAAAAGTAACATATGTTATTAAAAACTTTAATAAAAAGTACTATAATTTACAATAAATAATAACTTAAAATATCTACAAGACAACAAAAAAAAGACTAAGAGCCCGTTTGGATTGACTTAAAAAAGGTAACTTTTTAAAGTGCTGGAACTTATTTTTAAAATAAGTAGTTATGTGTTTGGATAAAAGTGTTACAGTTGAAAAAAAAATTGTTAATGTGTTTGGCAAATAAGTGCTGGTAAACACTTTTTTTATCAAAATGTCTGAAATACCCTTTAAGTTGTTAACATGATGAAAAGTTGATTAATTTAAGGTTTTTATACATTAAAAAAAAATTAAAACAAAATTAATTTATATTTTACATCCATAAGTAATAATAATAATAATATAATAATAATACTATAATAAAATAATAATAATAATGATAATAATAAAATAATAATAATAATGATAATAAAATAATAATAATAATAAAATAATAATGATAATAATAAAATAATAATAATAATAATAATAATGATAATAACAATATAATAATAATAATAATATAATAATAATAATGATAATAATAATAATAATAAAATATCACATATTTCTTTACCACCATAAACTATTTACAAGAGGAATAATAATAATAATAATAATAATATAATATTATAATAATAATATAATAAAATAATAATAATAATAAAATAATAATGATAATAATAAAATAATAATAATAATAATAATAATAATGATAATAACAATATAATAATAATAATAATATAATAATAATAATGATAATAATAATAATAATAAAATATCACATATTTCTTTACCACCATAAACTATTTACAAGAGGAATAATAATAATAATAATAATAATATAATATTATAATAATAATATAATAAAATAATAATAATAAAATAATAATGATAATAATAATAATAAAATAATAATAATAATAATGATAATAATAAAATAATAATAATAGTAATAAAATAAAATAAAAAAAAATAATAATAATAAAATATCACATATTTCTTTACCACCATAAACTATTTACAAGAGGAATAATAATAATAATAATAATAATATAATATTATAATAATAATATAATAAAATAATAATAATAAAATAATAATGATAATAATAATAATAAAATAATAATAATAATAATGATAATAATAAAATAATAATAATAGTAATAAAATAAAATAAAAAATAATAATAATAATAAAATAATAATAATAATAATAATAATAATAATAATAATAATAATTCAATATGGGCAATTTGGAAATTGTATAAAAGAATTAAGGGCAAAAAGGTAATATACTTGGTCAACATAAAAAGGTTTTTAAGTTAAAAAAAAGAAGAAGCTCCCCTCCCCTAGCTTTTAGCTTTTGGCTTAAAATAAGTCATTTTTGACTTAAAATAAGTCACTTTGATAATTGTCAAACACTCTAATAAGTCAAAAACTGGCTTTTAAGCCAGTTTGACCAGCTTAAAAGCCCATCCAAACAGGCTCTAATTTTTGTAGTGCTTCTGTCACATAAATTAGGATTGAGATGATTTTAAAATTTTAATTTTGGTTATACATTATAAAATAGCCGAAAAATTGAATGATATATTTTTTTTTAAAAATAACCAAATGAATCGTCCTAACGATAACCCTAATGTTACTTCTACTCTGTTTATTTTTACTTAAATTTAGAAAGATATGCTTCATTTCTACCGTCAATCTTATCGCTACATTTATTTGCTATTTAAAATTGAAATTAAAAAGACAAATGACAAATAAGTTTCTATATTAGCTCACTTATGAGCAAAATATATTATAACAATCTTTACTAATTTTATAACAATACATAAACTATACTCCCTCTGTCCCATATTAGATGGGCACTTCCAACTTTACACGGTGATTAAGAAATCATTAATACATTGGAAGACTTCACCATTTTGCCTTTGTTTATATCAATGCACATTGAAATAAGTTATAAAAAAATACACATACAATATATGAATGGTCATATTAATTGTAGGGTTAAAATGGAAAAGAATTAATTAATTCTATCCTAATTTAATAAGTGCTCAAATAATATGAAAAAATATTTTTAGTAAGATTTTCATCTAATATGGGACGAAGAGAGTAACAATATAACTTTATTAATGTTGGGCCCGGGCAGCGCCCGGGCTTTCTTTACTAGTATATATAATAGGAGAGGTGATAGCGCCTACGTGTCAGCGCACAATTAATCTCTAATTTTAATTTTTAAATTATAAACTAATTAAATAGAATTAATTTAATTTTTTTATTAAAGGGAAAACAGTTACTGTTTTAGAATTGAATCTTAGAATTTTTGTTTTACGTTATATTCTACTATATTATAAAAGGGAGTTTAGGCCCAATTATAATATATAATATTCAAGATTGAAACTTTTCACAATCTTCAATAATATATATTATACTTGTGGGACTTTTAAAATTTCTACTATGCCCAAGTATTATTCAAGATTGGACTTTCTTGAATATTATATATTATATTTATTATATAGTAGAACTTGGGCATAAACTCCCTTTTAAAAATAATATATATATATGTCACAAATGGAAAAGTCCTAATCAAGGAAGCAACATATATCATTTACAAATGACTTAAAAAGCATTAAAAATTACAATAATTATCAATTTAAAATATTTAAAAGCTATATAATAAAATAGGTTGACTCTCAGAATTGTATCAAACTCACATATATTGGAACAGAAAAAATAACACATATCATTTTAAAATTACCAAAAAAGTATTATAAATAATAATAATCAACAACTTAAAATATAGATATTTTAAAAGGGTTAATTTTGTAATTTTATTCATATCACATAAATTAAGACAATGTGACCAGTAATGTACGTAATTTCAAAGTTACATAAAAAATATTATAAATCACAATAATTAATAACTTAATTTTTTTTAAAAAAACATATGAAAATTTGGATGACTCTCCAAATTTCATTTGTGTCACATAAATTGAGACAACAAAAATAACATATATTGGGTCCATTTTAATTTATTTGTCTTATTTTTTTTTGTTTTTTTTTATATTTAAAAATTGCGTAAAAATACTATAAATCATGATAATTGACAACATAAAATATGTTTTGAAAAAAATACAAAAAATTCCACTGATTCTTGAAATGAATCTATCGTAAAAATACTATAAACCATGGTAATTGATAACATAAAATATTTCAAAAATGTTGTATGTGGGTAGTCTTATTATGCCTTAAATAGCGTCAAAGAAAGTACAGGTTTGTGATAAAAAAAACTTATTCCTTTATCCACGCAAACAATCGCTTCAAAAATTCGGTTGTTAGCCCCAAAACATACCATTTATATTATTGGGCCCGTGTTATGCACGGGCAACATTATCTAGTTTTAACATACAAGTTAGATTCTTTAATTTTGAGTTTTATGTTGTTTTTTAAATAAAAAAAAAACAAACGTTATATTTTAACATACAAGTTAGATTCTTTAATTTTGAGTTTTATGAAAATAATTTTATATATATATATATATATATATATATATATATATATATATATTATTATTATTATTATTATTATAATAGTAGAAGAAAAAATGACACGTGTCAGCACTACAATTTTCTTGAATTTTATTATCTTTAGTTCATTTAAATAATAAATTCAATTTAGATAACTTTATTATCTTTTGTTGATTTAAATAATATATTCAATTTTAAAAGAGAAAATAAAAATATAAAACAGATTTTTTTTTTAAAAAAAGCAGTTATATAAAATAGTTTAAAGTTACCGTTTATTAACTTTAAAAGCAATATTTATGCAATGTACAAAATTGTAAATAAATATATTATTATACAAACATAAAATTATAAGAACTTTTATGTTACCATTTCATTCCTGGAATAGTTTAAAACTTTAATTATTTTTTATTATATAAACATCTACTCTTTTAAAAAAAATTCAACATATAAAAAACATAAGTAACCAATTAGAAATTTTGATGTATTTTCTTATAAAATTATTTTTACTAATTCATATTTAAATTTAAATCTGCGGTTTAAAAACTGTTCAATACACAGTCACTCTCCCACTTCTACACAATCTCTAAATCTATCTAATTATCTATTCATTTTTTTAAAAAAATATTTTAAAAATAAAAAATAAAATTTCAACTACAAATAACTGTCTCTAAAACTCCTCACCCACTTGCTTGACTTCCTATTCCCAAAAAATTCAACCGTATCATTCATTAAACTTAACAATATAATTCAGTCAGTGTTTTCTTTAATTTTTCTGGTGAAAAAAAAAATGCATCTCAATAAAGGAGAGTCAAAGCAATAATAATCCTTATCATTCATCCATGGAAATGTAAGTGCATAGTTCCTCTATTTTTCTTTTGTTTTATGTTGCTACATTAACAATAATTGTACTTTATTTGAAAAGCTCTAGATCTTGAAGATGATCAATTGATTTTTTTAAAAAAAAATCAAAGAAAGAGGATCGTTTAATGAAGATGGGATCAAGCAATTTTGGTGTTGAATATATGTAGTTGAAGATGGAAAAATTTATTTATTATATGCAGATGAGTGATGATATATTACAGATTAATATTTTTTTCTTATTGTATCCAAACTTGAATTCATTTTCTTCATTCTAATTTTATTCATTTGATTTTTAATATGAATTGAAAATTTGAATTATAAATTGAAAAATGATCTACATCGTCATGCAATTTATTTATTTATATAAATCCTTACTAACATTTGTTAGAAAAATTGTTCTTTTAAATTTAACAAACAAATAAAAAAGAATTAAAGAAAGAAGGAAAGAAAAGAAGATAAACAGAAAAAAGGGGAGAAAATAAATGCTGATAACAAATTCATAAGTAAGAAAGAAAAATAAACTGATTCATATTTCATAACTTGAATTGTACTTTGTTTAAATTTAGAGAGTTTGATTTTAATTCATGTGTTGTTTTGAATTTTTGATATTTGTTTATAATTGATGAGTTGCAATAAAATTTAATAACATATAGTTGGACTTCTTAGAATAAAGAAATATCAATCATATTCAAATTACAATAAAGAAGAAAATTTGATAATGTATAAGGTACACATTTTCTTAACACATTTCTAATATTTTATTAATATAGAAAAAAAAATTCAAATTTTGTAAATGTATAGGTACTCATTTTCTTTGTTTCTCACTCTCCTATATATAAATAAAATAATAATACTGTTTCATTTTCATACAAATATTTTTAATAATGCGTAAAAGTTATTATTTTTAAAATCATAATTAGTTATTATAATAAGTATACTTTTATTTTTTACAGTAAAAAGTAAAAAGGAAAAGCATAATATTATTAACGGAAAAGGGCCTATAATACCCCTGAACTATTGGAAATGGTACAAAATTACCCTTCGTCTACCTATTGACCTCAAAATACCCTTAACATCTACCTTTAGATCCTATATTAACCTTCTTTTTAACGGACCCCAATTTAAACTTAATTAATAAATTAATTAATGACGTGGTATTCATATATTGGTCATCCTATAATTAATCTAAACTAATTAAAAAATCCACCCATTCCCAAATCAAATTTCAATTAAAAAGTCCCCACACTTCACGATCATGGCTCGTCTTGCACCGGCCACTTGTGTGTGACAGAAAAATGAGAATTTTACAACTCTGGTAGAAGCATCCGGCGAACATATCATCAAACACTTCACTTTCATTTGGCCATTTCAATTCCATAACCCAAATCTGGAGGAAGAAACCGGCAAAAACTGCTCAACTTTTCTGAATTGTTTGGTATATTTTATGTCAAGGTTTATACTGAATTTTTATTGTAGATTAACTTGGTGTTAGTCATTTTCTTTTAGTGAATTTCCATATTATGGAGGAAGAGTGGAGGGCACAATGCGTACCAAAATCTCAGATTATTAGCCATTTTTAATCTATAGCATTTAGTGGTTAAATTGCTTGCAGATTTTGAGTGATTATCGGAGCAGATTGTTAATCAATATTATTTAATTTGCAGCAAAAGTAATATGAATCGCATAATGGCAACTCTGATTGATTCATTCTTCGCAGATTTGGAGGAATTAGATGAATTATCCTATAATACACATGATGTTCACGGAAAATCGTTATTACGATGATTTTTATTTTTGGCTTTTAATTACGATGATATTGATGATCTAGATAATGTTTCGAAGCTGCAAAAATCACGTAGCTACATTGATATAATGCAGAAAGTTGAAGATGCTATAATTTTCGTGAGGACTCAAACGGGAAAGGACAGATGGGTTAAATAAATTTGGGGCGGGTCGATTTGATTTGGGAATGGGTGGATTTTTAAATTAGTTTAGATTAATTATAGGATGACCAATTGATGAATGCCACGTCATTAATTAATTTATTAATTAGGTTTAAATTGGGGTCCGTTAAAAAGAAGGTTAATATAGGACCTAAAGGTAGATGTTAAGGGTATTTTGAGGCTAATAGGTAGACGGAGGGTAATTTTGTACCATTTCCAATAGTTCAATGGTATTTTGGGCCCTTTTCCGTATTATTAATTATTAATTATTAAAAGGGAAAGAACGGAAAACTGTAAATAATGGAAACTTTTGCCATTCATCCAAATAGTATACATAATTAGATTAATTAATAATCAGTTATAATTTAATATTCACAGTTTTTTATTTATAAAAAATCAATATTAATAATTGTTTTTATTGATTTCAAATGAAATTTAAGATATGTGGGTTGTGCAACGAGATTTTATTATAAATGTGTTAAATTTTATTTGTCCATCTTGCAAATTTCCTCAACTAGATATTTAAGTTATATACATTTTTAATACGTACGGACTCTATTTTGTGGGTAATTATCATTTTTTATATAAAATATTTAAACTAACTTTTCACAGCTAATTATCATTCTTTATAAATTGTTAAATAATAATAATAATAATAATAATAACAATAATAATAATAATAATAATCTATATTATAGAAAATGTGATAGCGCCTATGTGTCTGCATCACAAAAATAATTTTTACGAAAAATTGAAATCTTCTCTCTCACTTTATATATATATATATATAAATGAAATCTTCTCTCTCTACACCACAATTTTTAAATTTAACTAATTTTAAATTTTAAATAATCAATAATTAATTATATAAATATAGACACATGTCAATAATTACGATTAGACACATATATTAGACCCAATTAACTCTACGGTAGTTACACAAAATTTTAAATAAACAATAATAAATTATTATTAAATAATGTTAATTAATCAATATTTAATTAAATGAACACTGCCCATCCGCCATTTTAAATAAAAAAAAAACAATACCAAAACCGTCCATGAAATAATAAAATACTGTTAAATGAAGGAAAATAATAAAAATAAATAAATTTAAAAACATTATCCATAAGCCATTTTAAATAAATAAATAGCAAAAATTATCCACTAATTAACAAGAAACGGTTAAATGAATAATAGTATTGATTTATTTTATCTTTTATTATTTAAATAGTATTGCTTTATATTTTTATAAAAAGTAGAAAAGACTAAATAAAATTAAAAAAACATTGTCCATCCGCCATTTTAAATTTAAAAAAAACAATACCAAAACCGTCCATGAATTAACAAAACACTGTTAAATGAAGAAAAATAATAAATAAATTTAAAAACATTATCCGTAAGCCATTTTAAATAATAAATAGCAAAATTATCTACTAATTAACAAGAAACGGTTAAATGAAGATATACTTCAATATTTTAAAAAAAAATGATTTTAAATGATTTTTTTTTCAAATTATATAAACAACACACGTAATATTAATTTAAAATAGTTACTTTTTGAATTTGAATATGAATTTAAAGTGGTTACCTAAAACTGATCCATCCATTATTTATATTCTCTCTCTATATATATTTATATATACATAACTAAATTCAATTAAACAATTAATGAATCTATTCTTCTTCAAATGTGGACAATTATTTGTTGAATTATTTTCATTCTTCTTATCTTCATCTTCTTTTTGGGTGAATTGATAGATTATTTTATGGCTAGCCAAAGAAAAATTAAATATATTTACAAAGAAAAAAGTGAAAGTCAAGAAGAAGAAGAACAATATTTATCAAAGTGAAATCCTCAATATGCATCTTAGGAAGCATTATTGGTTGACATTCTACTGATAGACAATGAGTTCGTCTTGAGAACATCACCATTCTCAGGGAAGGTGTCCTTTTTTCTTTTGGAATTTACATCAATGGAGGTGTAGTTTTGCTCCACAATTAGGAGATAAAAAATATTGTGTACATTATTATTTATTTGTTTATAGATATTTTACCACTTCAAAATTACAGTAATCTAATTTAATTTTAAAATTTACGTAAAAATAAAATCAGTTTCAAAGAGATTTATTATGCATAATTATTTACTTTAATTATTATGAATTTTACAAGTCTCTTTAAATTGAAAAAGAAAAACTTTATAACTTTCCATTACCCATCCACTGTTGCACAATCCTATAAACAATGAAAAAACTGTGTTAATAACATTTTATTTTATCCATAGTCATCTTTAACCAAATATATATTTTTCATTTTTTACAAAGTGGTATTTGTTGGGTTTATGAAGAGTATGAGTTGAAATATATTTCGTTATTATTATTTAAAATTTTAAAATTAATCTCTCAAATAATCAATTAAAATTAACTTTATACAACCATTTTAAAAATATAAAAATTAAAATTTGAAATTTATTTAAATATAAAAATTTAAATTTTTTTAAAAATTGACTGATCTGTTTATAGATTTAAAATTTCAAGTATTAACATGTTTTTTTTTTTCAAAAATTAAATTTTTAATCATAATTAGAATTTAAATAGCGAGTTTTAAACTTCCCATTACATTCCCACTTATACACAAATTCTAAAAATTGATTAATTAAAAATTAATAAATGTATCAAAATTACATTAAATTTTTTTTTGCAAACTCCACTAAATATGGTTACTACAAAATAGTAAATCACGTTTTTCTTACTCCTTTTTAATAGCAATTATAAGGTCAATTTTTGTCGTGATTAAATTAGTTAATTTTTCTCTAATTGTTACAACTTACAATCCTATTAGTAATGAAATACCTTTTATTATCAGTTGAAATTTTAAACTATTTCTAGGGATATAAATCACAACCAATATATAAAAATTATTTTTGAAAAATCCATTAATTTAATCAATTTATAAACAGTTGCATTGCAACATATTTTTTTGATTTTTTTACATTCTAAATTAAATATGTAATATGTAATTTTATTTAATGATTAATTACAATTTAAAAAACAAAACATAAATTTAAATATTTATTGTAATTGTAATTAACATGAAAGTGAAAGCAGTTTAACAATATATATAATAGGTAGTATATTAAATTCAAAACTAAAAATTTAAAAGTGATTTTTTGTTAAAGAATTGCTTAAAATTAACATGATATAAACATTTTTTTTAAAATTAAAATTTATATAAAGATAAAGATCAATAATTAAATATTTGAATGATCTATTTTAAAATTTTAATTTTTTTTTTAAAAAAAATTCTTTATTTAAATAAAACAGGAATATATTTTAAATCGTGCATAAGTTATATCACATTTTATTTTAAAATTGTTATTTAATCCGCGCAATGCGCGAACACGAATACTAGTAGGATTGAAAGCTTGATGTTATCTATTTAGGCCCCGCATTTAACGAAGGTTTTAATCTTATTTATTTGGATCTCAGTCATTAAGTTTGTTTGTTTTGTAGGTTCGAATTGATATCATTCGGGTCTTAACTATCAAATACATTGATTTTTTTTTTATTTTGCAATCACTTAATGAGTCTAAATATTAAAATCTATAACAAGTCTTTAATATCATTTAGGTGTCTATTAAAGAATATATATTTTTTACAAAGATGACGGTTTACTCCAAACCATTATCTTTAGCCAGAATTACCACTTTTGTCAATCACGACCCTTACTATTAGCCACAACTACCACTTTCATCACTTACCGTGCATTCTCAGCTACAATCATCATCATTAGTCACCACTTTGTATTGCTAACCTTCAGTCACCATCACCACTAGCTATTATTGAATTTTTATACATTCTATTGAAAAAACAACCGTCTTTAATTATTAAATATTCAAATGTGTATTTAGATGCACACATCTAATCTTAATGCATATCGCATGAAGTTACCTGCTTCGTGTGAGCAGGAGTGATTGTAAGATATAATGTCCGCACTTGCTGATGGGATAATTTCATATATACATAGAAACTCAAGGTGAACAGAAACCAGCAAGACATACTCAACAACTCAGAGATGTCATATTCAAACTCGAAAATGTCTAGAAAAGAGTAGTTGATTACGGTGCTACACATACGCATTAGTCTGGCATGTGAAGATAAACACACCACAGCAGACTATTTATTCATAGTGAAGTAAAATAAGACCAAACATCTCTTCTTGACCAGTTACTTCGATTCTAGCTCCTTCAGAAAATCCTTATTGTCAACCAGCACCTACGCATAAACACAACAAAAGGTAAGGACACAGAAAGTGGGCTCAGATCCCATTAAGTACATGTCTTGCAGAAGGGCAGAAAAACAAAGTGATAGCCAGACACTTACTGTTTTCCAGCCATCTGGATCCAGAAAAGAAGTTATCTTGGTGTTGAGTCCAGGAATTGATCCTGGCTGTCTAGTTATCTTTCCTCCGAGCTCTTGGGTAACAAGATTGACAACCTCAGCGCTTTTGTAGACATCATCAGTGCCTATTGCAATCTGGAACAAAATCACATGAAAGTTCAGCCTAAAAGATGTTTGAAATGAAGTTACATGGTTAAACATTGATCATGGTGATACCAATGACAGTTCCAAGTGAATTTCAATCAAGAAAGAGAATAAAATGCTTTTATATTCTTATATTTGGCCAGAAAACATGGATTCTCTCACACACAACCAAAAAAAAAAATAAGAAGAAGAGGAAAGAGAGAGCCAAGAGAATTGAATGATCATTCCTTTAGTGAGAACACGGAAAAGGATCCGAGACTTGGTTGGAAGGAATTCCCCAAGCAGTATACCCACTCTTTCACACTACTCAAAAAGGGGATAAAAGAATTGAAATGAGGAGAAAATATGCATGCTAGTAAATCAACCTGTGCGTAAGCATTTCCCTTTGTGTATTCAGTCACACCATAGTTGTATGTCAACTCAAGAACAGTCGTCTCATTCTCTGGAGCATATCCCATCATAGCAATGGTATACTGCACAAGCATAAAAGATAAGCATCAGTAATTGTATATGTAATCTGGGCTCCAAGGCTAGCAAAAGAAAAATCAAACTTAGCTTATAGTTTCAAAAAACAATCAAGCATACCTTATGCTCTGGTCTATCAACTTTCTTCACCACTTGCATCCCAAGTGCCTGCATTCAAAGACAAACTCTGTCAAACCACAAATTGCACACTGTGCCTGTAGATTAAAAAAATACAACACAGATAATTACAATATGGCCCAAGCTGACGTGTATTCATGTCTAAAGCCATCATATGCGTACAACACCATTACAAAGAGCAACAACTATGAATGCATTGCAATTATCTTCTTTCGGAATTCCTATCACAGTGGGTATACCTTGGACAAATTTGAAGGGCCACATTGATTAAGGCTTAAGAAAAGTAAGGGTTTAGCCCCATGAACATGTTTAACCCAATGCTATCACTATTTAGGTTTGAAATATAAGAAATTATTGCTCATTGTTTCAGATGAAGATGTTACTCATAGGGTTAACAGATGATTCTTACTCAAAAGGGTTAACCAGATGATTGAAATGAAAAGTGCTACCGGGGTGTTATGTGATAGAAGGATACCTACCAGAGTAAAAGGTAAGTTCTATAGAATTGCTACCGGGGTGTTATGTGATAGAAGGATACCTACCAGAGTAAAAGGTAAGTTCTATAGAATTGCTATAAGACCAGCTATGTTATATGGTAGAGAACGCGGGTTGTTAAAGTCCAATATATCCACAAGATGAGTGTTGCGGAGATGTGGATGCTAAGCTGGATGTGCGTTCAAACCAGATTAGAAATGACTGCATTTGCCAGAAGCTGCAAGTAGTACACATTGAGGATAAATTGCTAGAAGGTTTCTTGAGATGGTTTGGACATGTTCTGAGTCAACCTATAGATGCACCAGTACGTAGGCGTGAAACTATGGAAAGTGAAGTGTTAGAAGGAGATAGGTTAGACATAAAATTACATGGGAAAAAGTTGTCTCAAAAGACCTGCAAATGTTTCGTAACAATACAGACTTGGCTAAAAATAGGGCACAATGGAAGAGAAAAATTCATATGGGTGATAGCTACAACTTGTTTGGGACTTAGCTTAGTTGTTGTTGCTGCATTGCATGTGGTGTATTGCATAAACTAGATTTGAGACAAATGCATGTGTCCATAAAAATGACAAGCATCTTCTTTTCATTTCATGCTGGAAATTTCTGTCTGAAGTTTGCATTTGGCAAATCAAGGATATAACACAAAAGACCTAAAATGTTGTCTCAAAAGACCTGCAAATGTTTCATAACAATACAGACTTGGCTAAAAATAGGGCACAATGGAAGAGAAAAATTCATATGGGTGATAGCTACAACTTGTTTGGGACTTAGCTTAGTTGTTGCTGCTGCATTGCATGTGGTGTATTGCATAAACTAGATTTGAGACAAATGCATGTGTCCATAAAAATGACAAGCATCTTCTTTTCATTTCATGCTGGAAATTTCTGTATGAAGTTTGCATTTGGCAAATCAAGGATATAACACAAAAGGATATCTGAAAAAGAGCAAATATAAATAAGAGAAGTCACCTTTTCGTAGAATTTGATAGAGCGTTCAAGATCCCCCACACGAAGCATCACTTGGCAAAATGGTTCAGGAGTAGACTCTCTCTGGAGGATTTCAAATAGGTAGCCATCAGGATCTTTGACAAAAGCAATAACAGTAGATCCACCCTTGACAGGACCAGGCTCCCTTGTGACAGTTCCACCCTTAGCCTTTATCTCCTCAACCAGTTTGTAAACCTTAAGAAAAGGAGGAACAAAGCACAATTAGAAGAAATAAATGGTGCACATAATTTTGCTTACCAAAATTTACTTACATCTGGTGTGGCAATAGCAAAATGCCCAAAGCCGGTTCCAATGTCATACTTATCAACTCCATAATCTGTACAATGGTATCTATGTAAGATTTGAAATTTACGCTTCAAGGTACAGTATATAATTCAATTATTGGTGTTGGATAATAGGTAAATTATTTATTAAAATTTATGCTCTTAACCAAATAATGTACCTTTGGTTCAGTAAAATCAAGTCACTACCTGGCATCCCCTCGTCCAAGAAGCTCTCTACCGGACCATATACCGAGTATCCTAACAATGTTATGCATGCTTTATTCTCCAACTCTCCCCCCACCCCCCAAAGAAAACCCAGAGAACAAAGCAAGAACAACAAATCCCTGTAATTTTAAGGCAAGGGAGTTCTAAGATGAGTGGCTAAATCTCAACGGTCGCACTTCTTTAGAGGCTTATCACACGGCATGAACTCCATAGAGAGATGACCAAAATCTTTTTCTTTCATGAAATTGATAAGGGGGCTATCTAGAATTAAGAATCCAAATTTAAGCTGTAACAGACATAAAAAAACAGCTTTAAACTTACTATATGTCAACTCCACCACAAAGTGAGACTCTTCTGGGCCAAAACCAAGAAAAGCATTGGAATACTTCTCCTCTGGAATATCTCTCTGCCTCAACACTTTCATCCCAAAACATTCTGTGTAAAACCTAACAACAATAAGAAGATACTATTACTATCTAACCAAGAAAACAAGATCAACACTTGTAAACAATCTCATCACATCTAACCACCTACTTGATGGTACGCTCAAGGTCACCGACACGATACACAGCATGCAGCATTCTGCGCTTATCTTTCTTTGGCCACTCCAACAACTCAGTACTTGGTACAGCTGGTGCACTAGCTTCCGCCATGTTCTACTTCAATTAAAAATTGTAGATTCTAAGAAAGAAATGAAGCTCAAAACAAAAAAACACAAATCATACAGAAGTCACTATTTTTTATCACAAGATCCCTACAAATCTCCGAAGAACGAAGCATTTACTAGAAATTCTTACAATTACTTTAACCTTTAAATAGTTCCGGTAGAGATTCACATTTGCGATCAAGAATTGAAGAACATAGTAAAACCCTAAATTGAAGAAAAAAATGGAGAGAGAGAGAGAGAGGGGAAAGTGTTACCAGATTGAGAGATAGTGATCAGTACTGGTAAAGTGAAGAATCGATTTGAACAACCTAGAAACAAGAAGATGGTGCTAATTTATACTGAATGAATTGTGCTGTGATCTTACGCGGTCGGTACTACAGAGAGAGAACACGTGGTCGAATATTAGAGGGTGTTATAAGAGAGAGGTGAGTTGAAAGACGAAAAATCCCACGAAGGCTTGACATGTCAATATTTCATTGGATAAAACAAACTAATAAACATTTATTTTTAAGTTACGAGTGAGTATTTAACACCTACTGCTTCTGACGTGGCAGCACAATTGTCGTGACTTAAATTTTTGTTAGAATTTGGAACTCCAAACCCAATAATATGATGCAAAACTCTTATTTTTAAAAAAAATTTGCTTCCTACTGTTTGAATATCACATTATGAAAATAATTATTACTATATATTTTTATTTTTTTTATCAAATTATTCTTATTAAATAATGTTTAGTAGTAGATTTTGAAAAATAAGTATTTTACACTGAGTATAAAACATAAAAAAAAATTGTTTTTTATTAATATATCAAAAGTGACAAGTAAAAATGAAAATGTGTTTTAAGAATAAGTGACAAGTAAAAGAAAACGAAGGAAATAATTCAAAATACTTAGTTACTCATTTAATTGCCATTCTTATTAAAATTAAGTTATTCGAAATGATTAATTGCTATTTTTAAAAATGGAGACAATTTTTTAATCTTTTCGATATTAGTTAAGACAATATAACTACCCACCATATTATGCATAATGCATAGCATAAAATTTGAATGTGAGACCCATTTTCTTTGAAATTGACATGTCAACCAGTGTCAAAGACAGCTTCATCATGGATTCAGCTCCCCTTCATTTTGTCAAATGCACATCTAAATTAGAGACATGTGTTATATTTAAAATTTAAAGGTCAAGATTATATTATATTAATAAATATCATAATCATAGTTAAGTCAATTAATTTTAGAAAACTACTCTCCAAATTTGATAAGAATTACAATATATTCTAAACAAAATTTGATATTTATTAATATCATTAATTTCATGTTGTATTTTTGTATTTAATTATTAAATTGTATGATATTTAAGGTGAAAAATAGAGAGGTTACAAAAATCACAAAACATAAAGCACGTGAAAATAATTGGAATCAACTTTAGAATGGTGGGTCATCATCTTCAACTTCATGTCTGATCAATAAAAGCTGTCATTGCATAAATTATAACCTTTTACACCACACATTGTGTCTGGATTTTTTATGCATAGGCCATAGCTTTCATTCCTTTGTAGTCTGTAGAATATATTAAAACGGGCAAACAACACAAATTTTATTTGTTTAGAGTCTAGTTATATGTCTCTTTTGAGTTTTCGAAATTATTATTTGTGTCAAATTTTGGTCCCCATATACATATATTTGACACGTCCAGATAAATGAATTAAGTGCAATTTACTCTAAATACAATACATCCAAGTAGATTTGTATGTATCTAGTAACTCTCTCGCTCTCCTCTCTCCCTATTCATCTAAGTTTCATAATGTGTCTAGTATCCCATATATATGTAATTAGTGTTTTCGCATGTATTTATAATACAATGACTCTCTCGCTTGCCTCTCTCCCTATATAAAATGTATCTGGTAGTAAAAATACATGTAGTCAAGTGTATCTGACTTGAAATCTAATACGTATGAAATTATTAGTTAGTGAAATAATACGTAATTATTTCGAGAATTAGTTATATGGTAGGAATAGTTGTATAATTAGGCTGTTTTTCTATTAAAATGATAGTATAAACTTTGGATTTGTAAGTGGATTTTATGTATAAGAATTTCAAAAATTATTTACAACCCAAATTATACATCTTTTCTTGCATTACTTGAAAGTGAGGCCTAAGTGATTAATTTAACAACTTTTAACATATTTGGATCTCCGAAAAAAAAAATACTTATAACTAGTATGGCATGGCAATGGGGGCGAGGTGGGTTTAAGGCTAAGGGTGGGTTTAAGGTTGTGCGAGATGGAAGGAATGTGGGGCGGATCGAAGTGGTTTTTCTAAAACTATTGCGGGCTGGGTGGATTGCGGGTTTATGTAATTTTATGCGGGTTCGAACTAATTTTAACTTTTTTACATATTATAAGAGTGATAGAACATTATTTATTAAGTGATTTATTTAAAGCTACTAAAATATTCAAGATAGTAAATGAAAATGGTTCGATAAAAAAAACACAATTTCTTACGTGTTTCCCAATTGACCTCTGAAAAATATTTTTTTAAGTAATTATCTATTAAATTAATACAACTTAATGAAAAAATGAATTTGTTTTTATAAATTTAATTTTTAGTATCAAACTTAACTAGAAAAAGAAAATAATTAAAACAATTATGCGGGACGGATCTATGCGGAGTGGGTGAGGCGAGTTGAAAATGAAAAAAAGTTGCTATGTAGGGTGGAGCCAGAGATTTTAAAAATTTTGTGGGTTAAGCTCAATCCGCTCGACGCCGCCCTATTGTCATCCCTAATTATAACCTCCAGTATATATATATATATATATAAACCCTTAATCAAAATATGTGATGTGAAAAAAATTTGATCAATCTCTTAGATGTTTATTTTAAGGCTTATGAGAAACTAGATGGTTCTTGCCCGTGCTAAGCACGGGCCCAACGTTTTATAATTTTACTTGTGGGTTTGATCTACCTATGAAATATATTCGGGATCCAACATAGCAAAAAATATTGTTAAATAATCGTAATTTCAAAAAACAAAATGTCCATCATTTAGTAACGGATCACATTTCTTAGCTTGCATGATAAAATAATCCACATCGAATAAAATACAAGCGAGATCCACAATCATTTTCTTTCAAGTTTCAACAATTGGTTCAATATTAAGTTGGTCAAACATTTACAATTTAGCATCCATATTCAAAGCTTATCAATATACCTAATAGGAAGGCAATCGATTATTATAACATAGATATTGAATGGACTGTAGAAAATCTACTTGTAAAGAACACTTTGACGCTATTCTTTAAGGATTAACAATTTATTTTATGCTACATAATCAAGACTACTTCAAAAGCAAGTTTTATTACCATCTCAATTAAATATTAAGAAATATTGGAGCAAATAATGAAGAGGAAGTGATTGTACTCTAGATGTGTGATTAACTTTTGAAACAATAGCTTCTCCAAACAGACCTTGAACAACTACTTTTGTCTTCCTTTGCTCAAGTTGAAGCTCATCATAGAAGACCTTATTTGTTTTCTCATTTTCAAAGTGAATGGAAATTTTTATGTTTTAGACTTTCTCGCTCAAAGATCGAAATAAATGCTATAAAAATTAATGCAACATTAACAACCTTCACCATATCATTTTCAATGAAAATACAATTAAGTCTCACCTTCAACTTTACGATTTTCGCATAATCAAGCAAGGTTGAATTATAGCAATAAAATAAACATGGGCATACCAATACTCATATTCAATTAAAAGACGACACACATGAATGCCTTTCATTCTCAGCTCTTTCTATTTAGGTATCTGAGAAGGGTTTTTTTAAGTTTTCAACGACATGACTTCTTTTAAAAGATAAAATATTTATCTTTACTTGATATTATAAAAGTAATAAATGAAATAAATAAATATATTTTAAAAATAGTGGACAAATAAAATTAAACAGAAAGGTAGTATAGTAATTTCAACAATAAATAAGAAGACACAAATTTTGCTCATAAATCGCGTTCGTTGAATGCGTTTTATGCCTTTCATTCTCACCTCTTTCTATTTAGGAATCTGAGAAGGGTTTTTTCAAGGTTTCAACGACATGACATTTTTTTAAAAGATAAAATATTCATATATTATAAAAGTAATAAATGAAATAAATAAATATATTTTAAAAATAGTGGACAAATAAAATTAAACGGAAGGGGTAATATAGTAATTTCAACAATAAATAAGAAGACACAAAATTTTAGTCATAAATCGTATTCGCTGAATGTGTTTTATGCCTTTCATTCTCAACTCTTTCAATTTAGGTATCTGAGAAGAGTTTTTTCAAGTTTTCAACGACATGATTTTTTTAAAAGATAAAATATTTATCCTTTGTTGATATTATAAAAGTAGTAAATGAAATAAATAAATATATTTTAAAAATAGTGGACAAATAAAATTAAACAAAAGGGGTAATATAGTAATTTCAACAATAAATAAGAAGATATAAAATTTTACTCATAAATCGCATTCGCTGAATATCTGAGAAGGGGTTTTCAAATTTTCAATGACATGACAGATTTTTAAAGGCGAAATGGTCTGATGAATCCTTATACTTGTATGCGTTTGTATTCTAGACCCTTATACTTAATCTTTGGTCAACTGAACACTTAAACTCAATTAAAATGAAACTTTTAAAACCCTCTGACCATTGATCGACCTTATGTGGCATTTTTATTGTTGACTCAGTATAGAGCGTGGTATTCACACTCTAAAAGGAGATTAAAGCAATAAATTTGCTTTAGAAAACTAATTAATTAATAAAGATAAAAAGGCAAAACAAATTAAACTTCTCACCTCTCTTTCCGTCATTGTCATCGTCCCCAACCCCTTCTTCCATCATCATCATCGTCCACAACCCCTCCTTCTGTCATCGTCCCCAAAAATAGTACAAGTCGTTTCAGACATCCTTCTTCCCCAGACCTCCCACACTTCCAGCTCCTTATAGCCGTTGTTATCAATGGACTATCGTAAAATGGCAATTTCCGGTGGATTTCAGCCTCCTCCCTCTCTCCTGTCAACTTTATATCTCTTCTATCAACCCTTTTGATAAGAAAACAGATCCCTGCACCACCTACACCTATAATTTTGGATAACTTTTGTTCAAAATATTTCAAATTTTGTGGCTGAAACTGGTCCAACGACTCAAAATTCTGAAAATGTGATGTTGATTTTGTTTTTTAGTTGCAGTTCTCGGCCTCCAACGAAACTTTCCGATTGCGAATCCGACCTTAAAGTCTGATTTTTGCCTATAAAAGGGGAGGTCGTCTTTCCTTCCAGACGCATCGAGAAAAACGAGTGAAGAACTGCTAGAACAGAGAAAAATCGCAACACTTCAGAGCTTTTAGAGTTTGAAAATTAAAATTAAATGGTAATTTCTTCAGCGTTGTTGTCACTTTCTTAATCCCTAGTCCGTCCCGAATCCATGGCGAAAGTTGAAGCTAATGTTGCATTTTGCTCCGGTTGCGATGAATCTTCCATAGTGGTTAGAGCATGGACGATGAAGAGAAATGGAGAGGAGAGCAAACAAATTTTTTTTTTCTATGTTGAGCTGTGGGTTTGATTTTGCGTGCTCTTCTTCATCGAGCCCTAAAAAATCTGCCACAAGATCCAATGCTAAGAAAAATGTTGTTAATTCATGTTAATTAGTCAAATGCTACCAATCAAGAAAACTTTATTGTCATTTTTCGAAGAAGAAAGAAATTAGAGGGATGAAGATGGTGGTGACATCTCTAATGGTGGTTGTAGAGGTGAAGGGAAGTTGAGAAATATATTTATTTTATTTTTTAAATAGAAAATTTATTATTTAACATTTTGGTTGATAATATCTGATGTGGCATTATGACATGGTATTATTATATTTGATGTGGATATGACATGACATTTTGTAAGGGAGAGTGAGTTACACACATGATTGGAGGGGTTTAAAAGTCTTATTTTATTTGAATTTAAAAGTTCAGTTGACAAATGATTAAGTAAGAGGGTCCAGAATACAAACTCGTACAAGTATAAGGGTCCATCAGACCATTTCGCCTTTTTTAAAAGATAAAATATTTATCTTTTCTTGATATTGTAAAAGTAATAAATGAAATAAATAAATATATTTTAAAAATATTAGACAAATAAAATTAAACAGAAGGGGTAGTATAGTAATTTCAATAATAAATAAGAAAGACACAAAATTTTGCTCATAAATCGCATTCGTTGAATCCGTTTTATTCCTTCCATTCTCAGCTCTTTCTATTTAGGTATTTGAGAAGGGTTTTTTTCAAGTTTTCAAAGACATGACCTTTTTTAAAAGATAAAATATTTATTTTTCTTGATATTATAAAAATAATAAAGGAAATAAATAAATATATTTTAAAAATAGTGGACAAATAAAATTAAACGAAAGTGGTAATGTAGTAATTTCAATAATAAATAATAAGCCACATAAGACGGACGCTCGGAAAGGTTCTCGAGATTCTCAATCACTCTTTAAAAATAGTAGACAAATAAAATTAAACAGAAGAGGTAATATAGTAATTTCAGCAATAAATAAGAAGAAATAAAATTTTACTCATAAATCGCTTTCGCTGAATGCGTTTTATGCCTTTCATTCTCAGCTCTTTCTATTTAATACATTATTTTAAAGACTATTTTAATAAACAAAATACAAATTTTATTAGAGATCGTATTATGTGCCATAATATTAAAAATATATTTACGTAATAATCTTTAAAAGTATTTTTAAGAACAATGTATTGGCTATTCAAACGCATTTTATTATAAAATAGTTTTAAATTTTCTTTTGTAAAACATGTTAAAACAAGCTTAGCATTTATTATTGTTTGTAAGAAGCTAACCAATAGAAACTCTTCATTTTAACACAATTACAAAAATATCATTATGGACCCTCACAAAAATAAAGACATGTATGAATTTTTCTAGATTTTCATTTTGATAATTAATTATACAATTATTATTTTTGTCCTTAAATGATGTTAGAATTACTAAAATGTCATTGGTCGTCCTTCTCATGTCTCTTGCCTAGCACGACCTAATGATTTAGCTTGTTGCTAGAAAATTTGGAGTTTCACATAATCGTTGAATATTTGTTTCTAATATTGATCAAAATTGTTGATGAAAAATATCTTTAATGTATTTCCCCTTTAAAAGACATGTATATGATATGGAATAATTCTTTTTGCCAAAATTTTTTACCAGAATCATATTTTTTCTATGTTATTTTACCTTTTTAAACATTTTTATCCTTTTAACTTTAATACCTTTTAACTAAAAAATGAAAAAAAGATTAGTTTATTTTAAAATAAAAAAATATATTTTTAAAAATTTCTGAGCAAATTTTCTGCCATTTAACATTACCCATATGATATTTAGTCTATATATCACAATAAAGGTGTTCATTTCTATTTTGCAGATTCCAATTGATAATCACTACTTATACAATCATCGTCGGTGAAAGCTGGAAGTTGCAAACATTCACAAAAATGAATACTATTTTTTTTTAACCATACAAAGTAGTGACCACTTTGGCTTTATACAAACACAAGACACTATTCACAAGTGTATACACAATAAATTTAACAAAGTGCAGTATCTAAATCTCTTCCACCTTTTTTTTTTTTATTTCTCATTTCAATATTTTTCAACCACGTATAATTATTGATTCTAAGAGATTGACTGAAGTATCTAACCCTACCAATATGGATCATATACGAACGAGTCTTTTCCTTTTCCTTCCATACAGAACTCAGAAAGATAAATAAAGAAATGATCATGTAAGCTGCTGTATAAGTACTTTTATCAGGTGCAGTTTTACATGCCACACCATAGGCACAGTTGCACAGAGACATAATTCACAATCATTGTACACCAAAAAATAAAAACTTTAATGTGGCGACCCAAGTATATGAGATTTGGTGTGGGTTATCAAAATTTAGCTATATATGTCACATTCAGTGTTATCAAAGGTGAAAAGCGCAAAAAAGCTGTAAGGTCCATGGGGGCTTTAAGCGCAAAGCGTAAATAAAGCGTGGGCTTTAATGAAAAAAGGTGCAAAGGGAGAAAAAAATACAAACATATATGTTTAGTCCAAGACTAATAATTATAAGCATGATGACAAATATATGTCCAAAGAAATTGAAAAAAAAATTATGATAAAGTGAAATATCAATTGTTTAGTGTCACATCTTCATAAGAGGCTCGTTGGCAAGGAAAAGTTTGTCTTAGAATCTTGATGACGAAGCGTGCATAAAGCGGGGCGAAGCGCTCAACATGTTTTGAGCCTTACTTCAGGGCTTAAGCGCGCTTAAAGCGCGCCTTTGATAACATTGGTCACATTGTATGGTCGAGCTTTCACTGCAAGCAAACTTTGTTTTCGCTGCATCAAATTAAGGAAAGTATTGCAAGATAATAAGTATATTATAGAATATATTATTTCAAGTATTTGGAATGCATATTTCGTGTTTCTAACCTTATATTATCTCTTTGAGGAGTGGGCGGCGCAATTCTTGTTTCTTTATTCCTTCTCTAGGAAGGAGAGATGTTGATCAATTCAGGAAAAGCGTGATTTCTTTCCGTGAAAAATAAAACGACCAGTATAGTAGTTTTTTTATCTGGAATTTTGTGTAGAAACTTTGTACCTGAAGAGTGAACAGTTCACCAGTCAATTGTCACAAAAACACACACCAATTAAGATTTATATAACATGATATCAATACTAATATAATGAGAAAGCATGAAAATGTGTTATTTATGTTTCAGTGATATCTTTGTGTGAACCTTGATAGTGAGAGTTTCATATGATTTTTCGATTTTCATGGACATTGTACAACTTCTGTCTATAACGTCAAGCTCAAAAAGGCAACTGCAATGAAAACAAAAGTTGCATATAAGCCACTGCCCATCGCACAGGATGGTGCAAACCAAGGTAACTCATATGATTAGTAAGGTTATGTAGGGAAAAAGAGAGCAATAATGTTGTCTCATCGAGTAGACAATATGGTAAAAAGTTTCAATTTAGGTTTTGTACCCATGGAGATATGTTGCCGATTAAATGAAAATAAGGAGCTACATCCAAAAAAAATGTTGAGCAAATACATGATAACCATATGGAAAGACATAACAGAGGATTGGCGCCATCTGCTTTTTTTCAACAACTTTTCCGAATAACCAAGAAAGGCCCTAAGATACGCAACATATACATCTTAGTTAAACAAATCAGTTTCAAAGAAAGAAAACAACATAAGGTTGTCCTATATTAACACAAGCATACAATTTCATACGTACGCCAATTTAGTGGTTGCCATATTATGCAACACACCAATATCACTTAGAGGAACAAAGTAGAAATATCTCATCTTTGGTAGCTACTGGTTAATTCATAACTACAAGTACGTTTCAAAACAAAGAAAAAACTACTTGTTAATTTTGGGGAGAAGCTACCGTAAATAGGCAGATTCAAACTGATCTTTTTGTATAAATCTAGAAAATTTTCATGAGTAATAGCACGTTGAGTTTCCATAGGTGATATCTTTCCAAATTTAAATATATCTTAGGAACTTTTACATTCTAGAATGAAGAGCTTTGCTTTTATGACTGGAATTTATGTTCTCATGTGCTAAATCAGCCATCAAAATGAGTACTCATGGGGAAAAAGAGTAAATTTGCTACATATTCGGGAATTCTATCGATTTTATTTCTCAATATCATATTCAAAAGGTGAGTACATAATTTTTATATTAGAAGTAGTGAAGTTTTTTTAAACCATCTCTTGAGCAAAAAATTTAAGTCATTAAAGGTCTAACGGCCTCCAATCTCTACAAGACAGTTATACACATCATTTTTTATATCATACACTGCACAACAACCAAAACTCCTCGGCAGTGAGGAACTCACCCCTACGCCTTCTACCAAATTCATCTCGAGTTGAAACTCCATAACAAAACTCTCGAGAAACTGAATGAATAACTTTTGTACAGTCAAAGACTAACAATAACTTGTAAACAACCAATCATATCAAGGAATGCAGAAATTAATACGAACATCATTCAAAGATCGAGATATTATACACAAACAAAGAAAATAAATAAGAAATTCTCATCTATTCTATAGATTAGAAAGCATTTAGAAAATGATAAAAGAAGTTGAAGTCCATAGAATTTACAGAGAACTTATCGAATTCAAGAGAAGAATAAAAGAAAGTTTACAAATAACTTACCTGAAATTGAAGAATTCGAACAACAGAGGAAGTTACAACCTACAATTTGGCAAGCCAGGAGATGAGCTCTTTGATAGCAGGTAATACCTATCTTGTTTATTTAAAGCATGAAATAGAAATTTCTAGAGAGAGATATTTTTGCACTTGTGTTTGATATTTCTCCACGTGGAGAGAAGTTAGGGAACAAGTACGATAAAATCAAATTTTGTGTAAAATAACAAATTACTCCATATTCTTCAAGATAGTTCCAGATCTATGTACAGTGACAACCATACTTTAAAGATCATTCCAGATTTGCTATAAAAGAGTGTATCCTTTTTTTTTTTTTTTTTTTCTTATTCACGCTTTCTTAACAACAATTTTCCTCGAACAACAAATTATTTTTCACCTCCTGTACTTCTCATCTCATCCTATATATTAAGTATAATTATGATTTACCTAAAAAAAAAGGAGGCAATTTATCGTTCATCAAACTAACTACAAAGTAATTGATATTTTTATTAAAAAATAAAAATAAAAAATTATTTCAAAAATAAAAATAAATCCGGGAAAATTAGAATTAAAAATCCAGATAAAAATAAAATTGGGTAAGAATTTTTCATTCATCAAACTACAAAGTAATTGAAATTTTTATTTAAAAAATAAAATAAAATAAATAAAATAACAAAAAAAAAACAGAAATCCGGGAAAATTAAAAAAAAAAATTAGATACAAAGAAAATTGGATAATTCTTATCTATTTTCATTAACAATACAGTGAGAATTGAGAATGAATTTTTCAAATCTTTTTTTCTTTTTTAAAAAAATGGAGTACAAGAGCAAATCCCCAAATATAGATGTGTTTATAAGCGGAAAAATAACATATAGAAATTTGAAAGAAAAACATACCTCCGATTTGTTGAGCGGAAAGAGAGGATTTTTAACAAAAAGATTGTGATGAAAGAGAGTAGATTAAAGAGAGTGTGCTAAAATGCAAGAGATTAATGAAGGTCCTGCTTTGCTAGTGCTGGAGAGAAAGGGGAAGATTTGGATCTTAAGATGAAATTACTATTTTACCCTTATATAGTAATGATATTTTCTAAAATGCCAGTGGTCGTCTGGTCGTCTTCACATTTCTATATAATAGAAATCTATATAATAGAAATTTTGAGTGTGTAATGTGTAACATATAATTGATCATATTAAAATATGTGATGTTCCTTTAAAAATTGATCACAAACAACCCAAGCATGGACCATAATTGTGAAACATAATTATAGTTTGTTTAATTACTATTCATAACAACGATTTGAGAAAAGAGAAGGAGAGTGAGAATATTGTTATTTGGCTAATGCCTTGTTGCAACAAAATACTTACTAAAAGAAAAATATATAACGAGAAAAATAAATAGAAATTTAGTTTCCAATTCTATCAGATTATCGATTAATATTTATTGTAGAATCTTACATGTAATTACTTTATAAATAATATGATTGTATAAATATTTTCGAATTTAAATTGATGCGTTAATTAAGGAGGAAGGATTGGGCCATAACACAGATATTTTGGGCCAGAATTCTAATACGTTTTGTGCCAGATGAGCCTGGTTTGTTTGAACCACTAAGAGGGTGTTTGAACTGATTTAAAAGTTAGTCAAATCTATTTTTAAGTCAGATTTTAACTTCTGAAGGTATTTGATAATTATAAAGATAAATTTTTTAAATAAGTCAAAAATGGCTCAAAATAAGTTAGGAAGTGTTTGACAATGTTATAAATAACTTAAAATAAGTTAAAAACCAAAAGTAGGTCTACCCCTACTTTTTATTTTTTGACTTAAAAATCATTTAAGTTTGAATTTTTATTTTTAACTCAAAAGTTACTTTTTTTAAGTCAATCCAAACAGACTCTGAATCATGAAAAAAAATAATCAGAAGTCCTTGAGTTTTACTTGGAAAATCAGAGAAAGGGTCTCATTTCCTGCTATGTTTTGTAATTATGGATTTAATTTTATATATATAGAAAAAGTTTCCTTTATAGATTTAAAATAGAAAAAAAAAATGGATCTTTTGTCTATTATTTTCAAATTTATTAAGGCAGTGCAAAAGCTAGCTTAAAATCAGCTCATGAAACAACCCAAACTCGATCATCACTAGCCATCCAATCTTTCAACTCAAATAATTTGATTCTTTTGTAATATAATCAATGTTCACTTAAATGGAGAAAGGAATTAACATATCTTGTTCAGATCTAACAAGATTGAAAAAATCGTCTATATTTATCTTCTTCTTTTTTATTTTAAAGTTACTTTTTCATTTCAGTTTACATATTACATTTAAAAAAAAAATACATTTCAAATATGTTATAAAAGTTTCATAGTCATATAAATACTATAACATGTTAAAAGAATGGGAAAAAAGTCTGAAATATATCTGAATTTTGATCGAAATTGTTGTAATTATGCCGAACTTTGGAAAGAACTTTTTACCCCCTGCACTATTTAATAGTGTATTTAAAGGTATATATGTGCCCACATGAATATCATAAATATTGCATAATTATAAATAGTAACGTGTCCATGTGGACACATATATACCTTTAAAATACACTATTAAATAGTGAGGGGGTAAAAGATCCTCCATCGTAACAACAATTTCGACCAAAATTGAAATATTTTTCGAACCCTTTTCCCTAAAAGAATTATCAAGTTCAATTATTAGTTTTTTTAATTTGTAGTCATTCAACTTAATGTCATATAAATTGAAATTAAAAAAATATAGTATTATAATGGAAAGGTAATGAGTATCAAGTTGAACAATCTTATTCTTAATTAAGGTCCCCCCTATATCCTAATCATTGATTTCCATGATTTTAATATATGGTGGAGGCTATATTAAAAGTGCTCGTAAGTAACCCTTCTGAAATTCTAAAGGGCAAGACTTACATATATATTCTATGAATTATTACGGACTAACTTTTACTATTAGCTAGTGGGCACTCAGCCAACCGAATCTTTTCCCATTTTTTTTTTTTTTAATTCTGATACCTGACGTTGATTTTAATAAGACTCTTGCTGTGGGAAAACATCTAAGTATTAATATAAAGATAAGAATATAATACTACTATTGTCGTTTACCATATCTTTTTTCTTTTTAGTTTCATTTTTTTTTGTTCCAATTCTTTGTGGATTATATAAGAATCTTTGTTAGATACTGAGCATTTTGGGAGGACATCTAAATGTGACAGATCAAATAATAATGGTGTGTATTTGACGTCTTGAATTTGAGTTTGAATGTGAAAAAATTCTTGTTAGTTAGAAAGTATTTTTTTTTTAATGGATCCTATGCGGTGTAAATTTAAAATAATCGAATTTTAATGCAATGAAGTTTTTTTGTAATTATTTTTCATATTTGAGGTGAGAAAAAGAGGACGACATTCCTTCCTTTGAATATACTCACCACACTTCGTGGTTATGAACAACTTGGAGGAAATTCACTCTGCTTCTTGTCCTTTTAGAGTCAAACTAAGCGGCTGTTTGCCATAGTTTCCAAATATTTCCCACTTGATTTGGAATTTTGGGAGGTAGAGTTGATAGAGTTGTGATTAATTATATTTTTGATAAAAAAATATTTGGAGTAATATTGTTCTATGTTTAAATATACTGTAATATAATTTTAAAAATGAAAAATACGTTGGAAAATAAGTTGTATAAGTTGATTTTTCAAAATTTAAGTATATCTTTAAGTTGGATTTAAATTTTTTATAGTTAAACACTGTTTTATAAATAAAATGAAAAATTATTCCAAAGAAAAAGTGAATTCACTTTTATGCCAAATGGGTTATAATCTCGAGTCTGAAGCCAAAAAGATGAAAAAAATTGAACAAAATTTCTAAAAGAACAATAAAATTGAGTAAGAAATAATAATAATAAAAAAAAACATTTGAATGGACCCGTTGAGAATGTTAAATTTTATGTATAAGGTTTATGTCATAATGAGCCTTGTAAGGCTCGTGTCAGAATGAGTCTTACAAGGCTCACTCCGATATTTACAAGACTCATTCTGACATGTGCCTTCTCTTTTAAAAAATAAAAGGTGTTGAGTTTAAATAAAAAAATCATTCTTCATTATTTATTCAATCATTTTGTTGTATTTTTGTGTTTTTTTTTTCATTTTTTTTCCAGTATCTATATGTAAATAAAAATGTTAGTGATTCGGTCAAATGTAATAGTTTTTTTTATATAGTTTGATAATATTGAGGACAAATTATAGGGACATGAAAAAAAAATATAAGGACAAAAATAACTTTTTATCCTTTTTTATGTCAACAAAAGAAGACATAGTTTAGGGTTGCATATTGTTCGGTTCGTTCCGATTTTGAAATTTATTGGGTTGACTTATTGATTATAGATTTAGCATGTCTACAAATCGAAAATCAATAAGTCAAATCGATAAATTTTAAAATCGAATTGAATCGAACGATACACAACCCTAAACATCATTTTTTTTTGTTATAAAAAGAAAGTTAGAAAAAAAAATCTTTTATATTTTTTTTCATGTTTCTATATTTTCTCCTCAATATTATCTAAATTATATAAAAACTATTATACTTGACTGCATCATTTACATAATTTTATTTACATATAAATAGTGAAAATAGAAAAAAAAAACGAAAATACAACAACAAAACGATTGAATAAATAATTAAAAAGCAACATTAATTTTTATTTAAAATCAACGCGTTCATATTTAAAAGGGAAGACTCATTTCAGAATGAACCTTGTAAGACTCTTGTCAGAATGAACCTTATACATAAAATTTAACATCGTCACTAATTTCATCCAAATATCACCTTTTTTATTTCATACTCAATTTTGCTATCCTTTTGAAAATTTTAGTTATAAGAGTTCAATTACGTTAGGGACCCATAAAAAAAGTATAAATTATAGGAATGACATATTATAACTACTAAATAACATCCCATCCTTTCTGATCGTCCTCCTTATGCCTGGAATTCATCAACTCAATGTGGTTTGACTTTATTAAAGTCACAAGATACTCAAATTTATTGTCAACCTATTAAAAAAAAATAACATTCAGTTTTATATTTATACATGAACCTGAAAAAATTTGATATCATTACTTACATAATCCTTCATATGTTATTTCAGTTCTTCAATATCGGGATATACAGACTTATCTTTTTGACCTTGTGAAGAGACGTGGACAAAAGATATAGCAGCCGGGGTAGGTGCTTCATCTGGCATTAAGAATGACTGGTTTATTGGCGGCCTTAGCTGCTCTGATGATTTAGGTTCCGACAACTTTGTTTTAGATGTATCGATTTTCTTTCTCCTTTTGGGTGGTGGTGGAGATGATGTACCAAATACACGTGATGATCTCCTAAACAAATACCCATGAGGGCTTGTTGAAAAATCCTCAAAACCTGAACTATCTTTTGTTTGAACTTTCTTTGCATCAACTGCTATTGTGGAGGGTCCAGGAGTATGAGCAACTTGAATATCGGGTAAATCAAGGGCTTCCACTTCGTCTGGTGTTGGTACAATGTTTGAACATGCATTCTGAATTCGCCGTTCAAATGTTGAATGTTATGACAATAATGTGTATCATAGAAAAACTGTTATTTACACAAAAAATTGAAAGCTTATTGAAAAACTGTTATTTGCAAATCTAAAATGAATGCTACCTCGGAGAAAATGCTAGACATAAACGTTTCAAATTTTGGCTTTACAGCCACGACCCTCAAATTACAAATCCTGGGAATATCACTCGCTACTTTAACAACAAACTCTGGATTTAGACTAGATGCACATTCGTAAATCCATACATTGAGTGCATACGACATACCAAATAAACGATAGAGTGATATAATTAGCTTATCGAATGCAATCTGACCCCAAGGATACAATTCATACCTGCCATCTTCGATCATTAGAAATTCTTCGATCCGTATCGAGGTCTCACCAAGTTGACATAACATGAATGTATGGACAAAGTATAAGATTGCCATCTGGACGACGTCCTGTGTGGTCTCCCAATTGCTCATTTGAAAACGTTGAATCAAACGACTTTTGGTTATACCTGCAGTTGCATCAGAGAAATATCTTTGTAATAACTGGCTCGTAGTGGATTTCGGGTATGAAAAATCCTTAGCATTTCCTTTGCATTTATGGCCAGTTACAATGGCAAAATCCTTGATACTAAACTGCAATACAGTCCCGTTAGCATGTCGAACATGCAACAAGTCTTTGTTCTCATGTTGCACCTCCAACAACAATAGCCACTTAGTAATCTGACCTTGAAAATTACATTTTGAAATGTTTAAATATGGTCCAAAAATTGTATTCTTGAACATTTCAACACCCTCCTCATTTATGGACTTTTTTATTTCATTAGCAAAATCAAAATTGAACACTGCTCCAAATCTCAATGGATGTGCTGGTATTTTTTTATAACATAATTCATGCGCTGCAAATTCAAAAAATAAAACATAAAATTGTACTTGTCTAATTTCAACCACACGATGTAATTAAGAGTGAATGATACATTGAGGATAATCTGAAAATTCAGTATATACATCATAGTTTTATAATGACATCATATCAAACACATCGTACAATGCATAAGATACATGAATATATTAACATCAGTCCAACCAACAAAATACTTGAATCATTATTATGAAAAAATTGTATATGACACTAACACAATGAAAGATACATTAATGGAGCACTAAAATAATCTGATACACCTTCAAAACTGTACAAAAAATGATGATTTTACTGTATTAGAAATTAACATGATTGAAGATACATCAATGGAAAAATATGAATCTGAGATACATTTAAAAATAGAATCACTACAATACAATGCTGAAAATTGGGGGTCTAATGTATAATGAAAACACAAAATCAACAACATACTACACTAATAAGAAATTGTGAGAGATGTGTCTTCATTGTTAAATGACTCTTAATTCGACCAAACAAACCACATGCATCAATGTAAAATTAGGATTTTAATGTATCAACAAAACACAAAATTAATCGATTACAAAATCCATAATGGTCTAACATACTATGAAAACCTTGAATTGGGAAGTAATGTATCTTCATTATGAATGTATCAAACTATTTCTGTCCAAACACAACCAACAACATAACAAATCCATAAAAATGTAAAATTTTGTTTAAATACATACCTTAGAAAGTGTGGGTCGAAAAATGACAGATGCCGCTTTTCTTCGCCCTTTTTTGGGGATTTCTCCGACCTTTGTTTTTGGCTTGACAACACTCTTGTCCTTCATCGTAATGGGTCATGCAAATGCTTAGATCTATTTTCAGCCCACATTTCATCGTCAGAATCATATGTACGATTATTATTAATATAATTTATTTGAGAAACACCAACACTAAGCGATACCCCGTTCCATATGTAGTAGTACAAAACAAGAAGAAGACAACAATGGAGAAGAAAACTTTCTACCTATTAGAAACTTAGAAACTGATAAACTTGAGATAGACTCCTTTTGAAAATCAAAATGAATTTGAAAATTGTAACTGCTAAAGAAGTGGAGAGATTTTAGGGATAAAATGGAGGAGTGAAATGGGTAGTGGGAAACGTAGGTGTTGGCTGTAAAAAGGAGTGAAATCTTTATGTATCCTGAAGATTTTATTAATTGGGGGAATTAAGGAATTTTTGATGTTTTTTAAAAAAGAAGAGATAAATGGATATTAAGGTAAGTAAAGGAGTGTAGTTAAGTAATTTTACCTAAAAAAAAAGAGAAGCAAAATAGCGTTCATTTTTTATTTTTTTGTTAAGATGAATTTCAAGTTTGAAAAAGTTGTTTCCATAAATTTTTAAGGGAAAATTAGCTAACTAGTCAAAATTCCTAACATAATTATTAAAAATATCTACACTTTAAAATAATCATTTAAAATATTGTAAAAATTTTAGCAAATAAAGTGTATCCATCATATTCTCTCTCATATTTTTTCAATTTAATTTTTATCTCTCTCATATATAGCAAATTATATGTTTATAATTATCCTCTTAAAATAAATCTTATTTTCACTCTCTTTCAACCTCAATTTTCACTCTCCTTCCACCTCACTTTCTCTCTATTCACTATTTTTATTCCCCTCTCTCCGTCCAGATTCTTTCTTCTTCTTTTTTTCAAAATGAAAAAGAATTATACAAAAGATATGCATCAAATTATCATTTGATCGGATAACTTCTTATTGAGTTTGTATTTATTAAGTTCATATTAGTATATATGCATCAAATTATCATTCGATCGTATAAATTCTTATTGAGTTTGTATTTATTAAGTTCATATCAGTATTTTTTAGTTTTGATTTGTATATTTTGAGTCTTTATGTATTTTTGTTTTACAATATAAAATCGTTTATTTAGTAAATTTTCTTTTGGGTCTGTATTTCTATTAACCTCACTACTATTTAATTTGTGTTCATATTGATATTGTCAGTTGTATTTTTCATATGTCAATTATATTTTCAGAACATTGCATTTCTTTGAATGAAATTATAAGCGAATTAAATGATATATATTCTTACTTAAATTTGTATTCATACTAATATGTATGTTGTATTCTTTATATTTTAATTGTATTTTTTAGTAATATTGTATTTATTTTAACATATTGTATTGTATTCATGTGCATTCAAATCATTCATTTTGTATGTTATGTTCAAGTTCAATTATTAACTAGATTTGTATTCAAAATAAATGTATTTTGTATGTTGTATATCAATTATTTGTACTCATATAGTTTCATTTTAACTTTTGCTTAAACAGAAAAAATTGTATTCTAAACTGGATTTTGTATTTCAAAAATTGTATTCTAAAGTCGTTTCTTAATTGTTCATCAAATTAATTATTCACTTTTATTTTTAACTTTTGATTTAAACAAAAGTTGTATTCTAAACTGATTTGTATTTCAAAATTTTCTTCCCAAACAGAAAAATAGAATTTAATCGAATTCACTTCAACATAAATTGAGTAGTATCAATGGAAATTTAATAATTGATATTGGAGAATTTGATGAAGAAGAGGGATGAGTGCTATGCGTTTATTTTTAAATTGGTAACTTATGAAAATTTTAAGTGATTTGTTCTTTTTTTTAAAAAAAAATCTCTCCGCTAAATTTCTCATTTTTGTTGTTATATAAGTGTATTCTTTTAATTAAATCAAATAAAAAAACATAAATCAAATACATAACAAATTAAAATATTGACATTTTTAATAAATATTGAAAGTCAAATAAAAAAACATAAATCAAATACATAACAAATTAAAATATTGACATTTTTAATAAATATTGAAAGTGTGGCTAAGGAATCCTATTAAATGCTAAAATATAGACATTTTGAAAAAATTTCCCAAAATTTCAAATACCCTTGTTTCATTTTTTTCCAAATATTATTTCATTTCGAACACTTTTTTATGTTCAATGCCCACTATTCATCAACATTCAAAATTTAGGCAAAAAAACCAAATCCCTCAAATATAATCAGATTATTTTCCATATCAAATCAAGTAAAATAAATCACTAATCAATTTTTTTCAGAGTTGATTCTATTTATAATTTGATTTAATTTAATTTTCGATTCAATTTTGTTCACCTCTACATACATATATATATATATATACAAGTTTCACCTTTTTTCTATCTATTTGGTATACATGATAATGGTAAATAAAAGATCTTTTAATTCCGAATCAGTTATCAAAATGGATTTTGTAATGCATGTATACTTATCTTTCATACCATATAAATAGCAAAAAGTTTATACTAGTACTTGATATTGAACCAAATGATTGTGTTGATATAAACTTTCCCAAAATATACAACTGGAGCCACAAATCTTAATTTCTCAAAATAAAATTATTATTATTATTACATTAAATTAAATAAAAAAGAAATCTAAACCAGAATCTAGAGAAACTTTTGACTGGTGTGAAATGACTATTCTCTCTCCACCACGAATCCTCCTCTCACTTTCTCTCGCCGGCCCGCCACATGACCGAAGGGCTGAGGTACATTTTGACGATCAACCAATGAAATCACGCCACATCAGACTCTCATTCAAATCCCAAATCACGTCCAGGTTCAATGAACCTAGAAGAACGCCCTGTCTCAGGTCCCCTTTAATACTTCTCACCATGATTTCCTCTGTGTTCAACACACACTCACGGACTTCTTCCGATCACCATCTTCCTCTATTTTTCACAAAGAAATTTAGCGGTTTCTTTGCTGGAACAAATCTTTCTTTGTGCCTGTGAAATCAATCTATCTGTGTTGTAGAAATGGCTTTGGCTTTCACTTCTTCATCTGCAATTCATGGGTCTTTGTCGTCATCTTCTTCTTATGAACAACCCAAAGGTAGCCTTTTACTTATTCCTTCTAAAGTTTTGATCTTTATCCTATAATGTGATAATTTGAAGCATTTTAGCATAGGGGTCTACGGATTTTTGGGTTAATTTTATTTTTTATCAATTTAGCATCTGGGTTAGTGTATTCTTCTGTTATTGTTTCAGATTTCTGCTGTATATGATTAGTTTCGAATTTCTTTCCTTGCGTGTGATATATTTGGGTTGAAAATTGATCTTTTGCTCTCTTTTTTTCCAGATTTAAAGTTTCAATTTTTTATCCCTATGTAGTTGAATTTGATATTTTCCGACAATTTTGCATCTGGGTTCAAATATTCTTGGGTTCTATTTCATTTTTTTTTGGATTTATTATTTATATATTTGTGCATTCTGTTTGGTGTTTGCAGTATCCCAATTGGGTACCTTTCAGCCATTGGAAAGGCCTCAACTATTGTCGTCGACTGTTTTGAATTCTCGGAGGCGTTCGGCAGTGAAGCCATTGAATGCTGAGCCTAAGAGGAATGATTCAATAGTTCCGTCAGCAGCTACCATCGTGGCTCCTGGTACATGAAATTTTCAATATATGTCCTTGCATGTGTTCGTTTTTTTGATGATGTTGAAGGATGGTAAATGACTCTTGGGCTGTGTGTGTTTGCTTTTTTGGTGAATTTGCAGAGGTAGGAGAGAATGTTGAGGCAGAGGACTTTGAGAAATTGGCTAAGGAGCTTCAAAATGCTTCCCCTCTTGAGGTTATGGACAAAGCACTAGAGAAATTTGGGGATGACATTGCTATTGCTTTCAGGTACAGTTTGTTTTAATCTTGCTTTAGTGTGAGCCTAGTTTCTGTTCATAAGGATTTAGGTTGTATTGTGTGGATGATGTTTTCTGTGATGTGCACAATAAATGTTGAAAAACAATCAGATGCTTCTTCTAACTAGGGAAGTGTAAGGTGTTTAGGGATGAATAGTTTCATGATTTGGGGACAAAAAAATGTTTAGTCATCTAAACCATTAAACCTATACTTATGATACTTATTTCTATTTCTTAAATTTCATATTCTTATATGTTTGATTGAGCATTTCCATATTGACATCACATGAGTGTTTAATGCTTATAAGCTAGGCTAGAAGACTATGAGTTTTAGTATTTGAACCAGTCAGGAAGTATTTGTTTTATGTTACATGTGAACAACACGATAAAGAAAAATAGTAAGAGTGGATTGTTGTGATCCTTGCTGATCTATTTATGGACTTTTGCAAAAATTGCTCCTTGATCAATGCCAAGGGGAACTTGTTTTGCTTTGTGACATTTGCTAATTTTATCTTTTTCACTTGATAGTCTATATTTCGTTTGAAATTTTGCTATGGGTGCCTTGGTGAATAAGGCATATTGTTTTAAGTTCAGCGTCCTGATATGTGAGCTATTTTACTTGTCTGTCAAAAATCAGATTCATTTGAGAGCTGTCTTTATTGCTCTATTTTATTTTGTAGCAGAATGATGATTTTCCAAAGTGATTTTGTCCCTAAGCAGCTCTTTGATGATTTTCTTATGTTGCAGTGGTGCTGAAGATGTTGCTTTGATAGAGTATGCACATTTAACTGGCCGACCATACAGAGTATTCAGCCTTGATACTGGGAGGTTGAACCCGGAGACATACCAATTATTTGACACAGTGGAGAAGCACTATGGCATTCGCATTGAATACATGTTCCCTGATTCAGTTGAAGTTCAGGCCTTGGTTAGGACCAAAGGGCTTTTCTCTTTCTATGAGGATGGCCACCAAGAGTGTTGCCGTGTAAGGAAGGTTAGACCCTTGAGGAGAGCCCTAAAGGGCTTACGTGCCTGGATCACAGGTCAGCGTAAAGATCAGTCCCCTGGAACTCGATCAGAAATCCCCATTGTTCAGGTGGACCCTTCTTTTGAGGGGTTGGATGGCGGTGCTGGTAGCTTGGTGAAATGGAACCCCGTGGCTAATGTGGACGGAAAAGATATTTGGAACTTCCTGCGTGCCATGAATGTGCCTGTGAACTCATTGCATTCACAAGGATATGTATCCATTGGATGCGAACCTTGCACAAGGCCAGTCCTACCAGGGCAACACGAGAGAGAGGGAAGATGGTGGTGGGAAGATGCCAAGGCCAAGGAATGTGGCTTGCACAAGGGCAACATCAAGGATGAAAGTATAGATGGCGCTGTCCAAACAAATGGTACTGCTACCATTGCTGATATTTTTGATACCAAGGACATTGTTACTTTGAGTAAGCCTGGAGTAGAGAACCTACTAAAATTGGAAGACCGAAGAGAGCCTTGGCTCGTTGTTCTTTATGCACCTTGGTGCCAATTTTGCCAGGCAATGGAAGGATCCTATGTTGAATTGGCTGAGAAGTTGGCTGGTTCTGGTGTGAAAGTGGGGAAATTTAGGGCAGATGGTGACCAGAAAGCATTTGCACAACAAGAATTGCAGCTTGGCAGCTTCCCTACAATACTCTTCTTCCCAAAGCACTCTTCAAAGGCCATTAAGTACCCTTCAGAGAAGAGGGATGTAGACTCCTTGCTGGCTTTTGTGAATGCTCTTAGATGAAAAGCAAATGGTGTTTGATCAATCACCATTGTTTTGACAAAGAAGTAATACAAGAGGGAGATATGGGGGAGTTGTAGAATATAGTGAAGAATGGTGGCAAAGTGCACCTTCCTCTTTGTGCTTTCTAAGTTTCTTCTTGTATGGTGTTTTTGGTATATGGTTGCTCTCCCTTCTCCTCCTCTTCATTTTATTTTCCTTAGGTCCTACTTAGGACAAATAAGTTTTTTACTTTCCCATCATTCTCAAGTAGAGAAGTATATATGTCTGAGGGCTCAATTTTGTTGGTTGAAGCAAAAGTGTTTACTTTCTCCATCTTCTCTCATTCTTCTTCTAATTCTCTTATGTCTATAATTAAGAACAACTCTCTCTAACTTTTAATAGAGAATTCTCGGCTGTATTTATCCGAGTTCATTCACGCTATGTTTATTATGAGAAATGATTGACTTTTGTGGTGATTAAAATTAGCAACGGAAAAGGAACTGGAGAAGGTATATGATTATGTTGATATTTTTTGTTACAATGTCATCATAACTCATAAATATGGTGAGTGGGGGACCTGTCAAGGTTTAACAAAGGTTCACAATCTAGAACACCAAATTGAAGACCTATCAGATAAATGCAAAATTCAACCACACCAATAACGCTTGTGATAACGTGATGAGTATTTTTTTATCATTAATTAATCATAAATATAGAATTCGAGCCTTATTTTTGTCGGGAGAAAGCACTTTACCCTCTAATATGGTACTTCAATACTTGAAAAAGAAAACCAACAAAATTTTGATGATAAAAATTAACTGATATAGTTGCTTCTTTAATATAATAAATTTTTGCATATTTAATTCGAAACATGAAAAGAATTTATGTAAATATAAAATTGTGCATGGTTCAAATAGACAGAGAAAGTTTCATTAGAAAATTAAGACACCAATACCGAAAATGAGTTCAAGGAATAAGGTGGTATTTCCTAACAAGTCTTCATTTCATTTCATTTCTTGTCTCAATTTATGTGATACTTTTTTATAATTAAAAATATATATCATCTTTTTATGATTAAAAATATATATCATCTTTTTATGATTAAAAATATATATCATCTTTTTATAATTAAAAATAACTTATTGTTTTCTTGGGGAAAAGGTAAAAAATGTCCTTGAACTAAGTGAAAGGAATAAAAATGTCATCCGTTTATAGTTTGACTCAAATATGTCTTTATCGTCAATACTTTGGTTCAAAAATGCTCTTGCAGTCAATATTTTGGTCCAGAAATACCCTTATAGTTACAAAATGGGTCAAAAATACCCTTTTCCGAATATATATATATATATATATATATATATATATATATATATATATATATTTCTTTTTAAACACATCTTCTTCCTAAAATATTATTAAAGAACACTCTTGTAAAATCACTTTAACAAATAAAAATGTAGGAAATACTTTTTTCTTCTTAAACTCATTTTATCAATTAAAATAGAATAACTTCATGTATCCTTTTGATATACAATATATGCCATATTTATATAAGATCATAGTATATCCATCATTAGTTTATATTTATATAACGATAAAAATTAATGATAATAAAATAAGAAATATTTTCATTTTTTTTCTGAACTGAAGTAAGATAAACATTTGCTTATTTTAAAAAAATTATTAGAAAAAGAATGTGTTAAAAAGAAAATAAATAATATATTTATTTGAAAAATGAGCATTTTTGACTCATTAAATAACAATAAGGGCATTTTTGGACCAAAGTATTGACGGCAAGAGCATTTTTGGAACAAACTACAAACGGAGGGTATTTTTGTTCATTTCGCATAGTTTAAGGGCATTTTTTAACCAAAATATTGACGGTAAGGACATATTTGAGTCAAACTATAAACAATGATATTTTTGTCCTTTTCACTTAGTTTAATTGTATTTTTTATCTTTTTCCCTTTTTTTTTTTAAAAAAAAAAACAGAAAACATCGATGAGTATTAGTTGATTCACCTCCCATGTTCCCCACCCGACCCCCAATTTATGGTGTTAAAAAAAGAGACTATAAAATGAAGTTTTTGAAATTAATACCCCAAAAATCTTAATAGATCTTTAGCTCAAAACAATAGAACCCTAGGCATCCCATTGCAGAGTAGTGTTCGCCAAATTTTCCAGTTATTTTCCTTCTCCTTTCTCTCTTTGTTTTTGGTGTCGTCTGCTTCAATTTTCTTCCTCCTTAGGTAAGACTTAATAGTTCCGTTCAAATTTACTTTCCTCTCTTTTTTAAGCTCTTTTATCTCTAGATTTAGTTTGTGTTCATATGTTGTATTTATACTTTAGAATATATTATCGTCTAAATAGGTTTATCTTTCAGTTAGATAAGCTTTGTTAGTATTAAACTCATTGTGATGTTCAATAGTCAATACAGTATGCACTTCTCCATCACTTTTTCAAGTGCAATTAAAAGTTGTTTTAGCGAACTGATCCTTCTCATTAATTTGATCATTTTTTCTGCATTCCTTGTTAGATAATGGATGATAAAGTTGTTACTGTGGATGATCAAATTGTAGCAGAGCTTACAATCCCGGAAAATGTTGCCAAAGAATTATTACTTGTGTCAAACTCATCTTCTTTAGAAACGGCACTCGAGAAGCTGATAGAACTTGCCAAGGAGGAGGGTGGACGGTTAGATCTGTCGTCCAAGAATGTTGTCACCACTGTCCTCCATCTCTGCCAGTCTCTGTCATCTATCTCTTACCGTTACCTCCTTTTATTGTCTCTTAAGGTACTTAGAAATCTGTGTGCTGGGGAGATAAGAAATCAGAATGAGTTTCTTCAACAAAGAGGAGTTGAAATTGTCGTGGATGTTATTATGTCGGTAGGACTTACTCCTGATCCTGATTGTATGATTATTCGAGTTGGGCTGCAACTTCTAGGAAACTACTCAGTGGGTGGAGGAGAACGTCAATGTGATGTGTGGTACCAATTGTTTCCTCATAAGTTCTTGAAGATTGCTAGAGTTAGAAACCAGGAAATATGTGATCCTTTATGTATGGTTATTTACACTTGCTGTGATGGTACGGATGGACTGCTTACAGATTTATGTTCGGAGAAAGGGTTGCCCATTCTGATAGAAATTTTGCGTACTGCATCAGCCGGTAAAGACCAGTGAATTTTGTAACTTCTGATATATTCAAATCTTTTGTTATTTGATTATTATGGTAAGCTTATGCGTTCATACTCTTTTGCAGTTGGTCTTAAAGAAGTTTGGTTAAAGTTGTTACTCTCAAAACTTTGCATTGAGGGCTCCTACATCTCATCAATTTTCTTCAAATTACATTCATATCCTTCCGTTGAGAACAATGGTGTTGTTACACATGTAGTTGATCAATTTGTTATTGAGCAGTCTTATCTGTTGAGTACACTTTCAGAAATCTTGAATGAGCGAGTAGAGCATATTGTTGTTTCTCATGATTTTGCTCGAAGTATCTTTGGGATATTGAAGAGTGCTTCTGGGGTTGTTGATTTTTCAATAAGAGGGAAAAGTGATCTTCCAGTTGGGTCTGCTCCTATTGATGTTCTAGGATACTCTCTCACCATCTTGAGAGATATTTGCGCTTCTGATCACTTGTCAAGCTCTAAGGAAGAAAGTTCAAAGGATGTCGTGGACGTACTTGTTTCCTCTGGGCTTATTGAATTTCTTTTGAACTTGCTTTGGGATCTTGAACCTCCAACGACAATTAGGAAAGCAATGAAGCAGGATCAGATCAAGGAGGGAACAATATCTTCTTCATTTAGGTGTTGTCCATACCAAGGTTTCCGGAGAGATATCGTTGCCATACTTGGAAATTGTGCTTATAGGAGAAGGCATGTCCAAGATGAGATTAGGGATAAAAATGGGATCCTTTTACTGCTACAACAGTGTGTTATAGATGAAGATAATCCTTTCTTAAGGGAGTGGGGAATCTGGTGTGTGCGAAACCTATTGGAAGGGAATACAGAAAACCAAGGGGTTATTACTGATTTGGAGCTTCAAGGAACTGTAGATGTTCCAGAACTTGTTAGACTTGGGCTTCGAGTAGAAGTTGATCCCGTAACTCGACGCACAAAGCTTGTGAATTCCTCATGATATGTCAAGAAATGAAAGTAAAAGTTGCAACTTCTGGAGTTGACAAACTGATGTTCAGGAGACTTGTTTCTTGGTTTGCTTAAGATTGATTCACATATTCTGGAATGTCCATAAGAGGTAACACTAAACTTCATCTTACTACAATTTTAGTAATAACTTGTATTTTACCTCCTAGGTTGACAGGTTTCAGTTTGTATAATTAGTGGTAAAACTTAATATTATTAGACTTGTACTGTTTGAATTCCTTATGTATAAAATCTACCCATATGCCATTGAGTATTAGTAACTAATTTTCTGGAACTTCCATTACAATGGGCTCAAAAGTGAACCTAGTTGAGATTTCGTGATTGGTGTAGAGTTTTAGTGGTAGAATGAGTTAGATTTGATGAAAGATATCATGGGTTGCTAAAAATTTCTGATAGAAGTTTTGTTTTAGTTAAATGTTTATTGAAGTGGCTATATTCTGCTTCTTTATGGATACGTCCGCCTCTGGCGCTGTATAATTGTAAAATAATGTTGTATTACCAGTTAACTGCATTTCTTCAATGTTTCCAAATTTTTGCTTGTGGATCCTCCTTCACTTATTCATGCATATTCTCAACTGCATTTCTTCAATGTTTCCTAATTTTTGCTTGTGGATCCTACTTTCACTTATTCATGCATATTCAATGCTAGAGGCTATTTCATCCTGTCATTTCTGTTAGGAATCATTAGCAACTTTCATGTTCAGAGAAGTGCATCGACTTACTAATACCTGAGTTCTTATATTTATTTGTGCTCTCTAGGCTAGAGGTGGGACTCAAGAAGTACACTTCCTGCCTTTTACACCTGTCAACAAGCACACAACTATTACTTTCATAGAATTGATGGTAATTGACATAGGTTTAGCAAAGGTGAGTTGAAGAGATGAGCCATAGCTTGACAGTCACAAGACTTCTTACTACAAGAATAGTATGACTCTTAATTGGATGAACAACTGTACATCATATTAATTATCAAAAATGGGATTCTCCTACATACAGCTGATTAGTTTAGAATGTCTTAAAAGAGTGTCTACTGGCAGTTCTTGCTTGACCCAAATTAAAGGACAATTTCTCTAGATAGCTTTGCCGCAAATGTATTGGAACTTTTTTTTTATAGCTGTAATTATAAAATTCTGTTGCTCCACTGTTTTTAATTGTGCATTAGGATTCTAAAGACTTTTTATCCACGTGACCTGAAATGTCTTCAAAAGCATCCTAGCTTTTTTTTGTCCTGTTTTGGTCAATTCATTATGAACTTGACTCTAGGCTGAACTCATGAAATTCACTTGAGCAAAGCTTGAGCTTGATTCTCAGCTATGTACTTGGAACCACATAGTTCTGAGAGAATAAGAAATCTTCTCTTGTAATCTGGTTGTGATAAGATCATGCAACTTAAGAGGCCGTATACTTGAACTTTTTCCTGCCTGTATTTCGAGATAAGAAGTAGAGCCATCTCTCCAATTATGTCCTTGGTTAGAAGAGAACGTGGATGTTGGGTTGCAAGGCCACAATTAGACCAATAGAAGAAAATCATAAGCTTGAAGAAAAGAGAAAAGAACCCTTGGATGATGCAAGGATCAGAGCTTGTGGGAAAACTTAGATATCTTACTATCACTAGACCTAACATTACCTATGCTGTGGGAATCTCTCTTTTGTTGATCTCCACATTCTTTTTTATACTAGAAAGCACGAAACTTGTGATTTTACTTCTTGTCTGTTTCTGGAAGGACATATGTTACTTGTTTTATTGTGTTGCTCTCTTTTCCTTTGTTTTTTTTGCCTCAAAGGGGATGTATATCTCTTTATGGAGAATCAGTGGTGATAATGTATATAGGTGATCTTAGAAACAAGTATGCATAAGGATTAACCCAAATACTATTAAACTTCACTTCTTATGATTTGATAGATTGTGTTAATCATTAACTAATTACCTTAATTTTGTTGGCAGAGTACATTACAAACAATAAAGCAGATGGATTTGATACCAAGGAATGAAGACAGTGTTGAAGTCATGGAGGCTCAGAGTACATTACAATTTACAAACATTATTTCTTCTCTTTGAAAAATTGAAAACTCAAGTGCTATAAATAAAGGTCACTGTATTTTATTTCGGCGGAATGGTCTGGTGGACCCTTGTACTTGTATGTGTTTGTATTGTGAACCCTTCTACTTGTTCCTTTGTCATCTGAACCCCTGAACTCATCAAAACGCAATATTTTAAACACGTTTTTTACCACTCAACTGTGTGTGTATCACAAACGCCTGCCACGTAATTTTAAAAATAATTATAAAATGACACGTATGATTATAAAATGACACATGTATATATGGTCACTCCATGTCATTTTTCCTTTTATTATATTTGATTAATATACCTACACTTTCTCTTTCCAATTTTTATTTCTCTTTGCCATTGTCATTTGCATCTCCATCCCCACAATCTCATTTCAACTTTTTCTTATTTTCCTTACCCTTTTCCTTTTTCCAACCTCTTCTACTCTTTCCATTGAAGTAAAAAATGTTGGCACGATTTTTGGTTGTTCACAATCTCGTTGGAGTTCGGATTTGATTTTGGGTTATGTTGAATTGGGGTTTTGGTGGTGACCGATGGTGCTAAGGAAAAGTGGGGGTCTATTGAGTGGTTTGATGTTTCTAGTTGTTCACAACTGGCGGCGTTGTGAAAGTCGCAACTTATTGGCGGAGTTAGTTTGGGGTTTTTGTTGTTGTTGTTGTTGTTGGTTCTCATTTATAGTTGTTGGTTGAAGCTTGTCGGAAATGATGAGAACGAAGGTAGTTTGGTCGGTGAAGGTGAGGAGGACGAGAAGAAGGCAATAAGTTTGGGTTTGGTTTTGGTTTGGAACTGAAACAAGGGGTCAATGTCAAAAATTATTTGAGTTTTTTTGTTTGATTTTCAACTTATCTAGGTAGGTTTTCCAATTTATTTTCGAATTTATTTGTTGTTTAGTTTGGATTTGATCTCTATTTGTGTCTTTGTTTGGTTTTGGGGTTTTAATCAATTACATTGACTTTGTTGAAATTCTTTGGGGATTTTGCATTTTTGTGCCTAATGTTAGTGTAAGATATTTAGGTAGTAGTGTTATGCCTTCCATGGTGTTTTTCATAGAAAAAGAGAGCCGTATAATAACAAGAAACGATAGAGAAGAAATTTTTGGGAAAAAGATCGGAAAAGAGGCCAAGAAAACCTCAAATTTTGTCCAACAATGGTGTTAGATGCAAATAGGAAGATGATGGCTTTACAAAGCAGTGACTGTCAGACCCTTTTCCAAGGGTCTCACGCTCCTAATATGTGTGTGTCACACGCTCTTTAGTAGTAACTGCCACATAGGATGCCAAGTCAAAAAATGTGTTTAAAATATTGCGTTTTGATGAGTTCAGGGGTTTAGATGACAAATGAGTAAGTAGAAGGGTTCACAATACAAACACATACAAGTACAAGGGTCCACAAGACCATTCCGCCTTTTATTTCTGAAATAGCTTTAATAGAAAAGCTGTTGTGTATTTGTCTTAGGGTTCTTTTTTGTGTCAGCCAACCAATGCCTCTCCTCCACATGTTTTTATTTTCCACCTTTTTTTACTTTTTTTCACCTTTCTCTGAAGAAACTTTGATGGGGTCACTTCAGTCATTACACAAGCGCAAAGTCAGGTCTCTGATAGCCAGCCTGGAATTTGAGAAGCATCCCAAAGAATTCCAACAAGTAGCCTTGTGTTCAGTAAAAATCTTGTCTTTATTTTACTATCTTTAATCTTCACAAAAATTTCTATTATTTCATACATTAAATAAGGGTTGTTTGGTTTATTATTGTGTAAGGATTTAATCAAAATATGATCATACAGTAAGCAATAATGAAGGAATTATTATGTCAGGATTACTGATATACAAATTATTATGTGGTGAATAATCATACACAATTGACATTTTAAAATTCCACATAACTCAATACAGTTGACATTTTAAATGCTTCGATAGTTATGCGCGAAATTCATTTATACAAACCTACTAAACACAGCTTTTACTATGTAAGAACTTTTTTTTTTATTCTTTTTATGTTTATACATTTTTTGCTGAAATAATTTTTTCTAACATTGCAACCAAACGACCCGTTAGACTGTTCCAACTTTGTACCAAACCCATTATAGAAACAAAGAAAGTGCTTCAAAAATTGCAGAAACTTGTCACTGTTTCAATTTTCTTGTCGGTTTACAAGGTCATTATTGTCATTCTTACCCCACAGGAACATAAAATCCAACATTATTGATGCATTGCAGTAAAAATAATGCACCAAAAGCTACCTTAAAGTCCATTTTACTTGCAAGAATTATTAATATGTTTTTTTTTTCTTTTTCTTATAGCTTACTCCAAATTTAGATCTTGCAAGTCAAAAATCCCTGTTGTCAATTGCCCCTCTTATTAGTAAACAGCAAAAAAATTTCCCAAGATAATGCAATCCCTACCTGAACCTGAAACAGAAGATGATACAAGAAAACCTCAAGCTTCTCTTTAATGGCAAATACTAAAAAGCTCCCTCCTTTCTTCTTGTTTCTTCTCTTCTGTTGCTGCTTCTTCTCCACATCAAGTCCAAATTTTGTACCAGGTAACATATTTGAACCAATCTTGAAAAAAAAACATGTTTTTTTTTTTGTGGGGGTTTCTTGGTTTTGTGTTTTTTTTTTCTTATGAATATGGTTCTTGAATGTGTTGCAGAGATAAAAGTGCAGCAAGACAAAGATGAGCCATATGTGGGAGTGAACATAGGTACAGATGTTTCCAATTTGCTTTCACCTGCAGACTTGGTTGCTTTTTTGCAATTACAAAAGATAACTCATATAAGGCTTTATGATGCTGACCCTGATATACTCAAAGCACTAGCTAAGACCAAAATCAGAGTGATTATTAGTGTGCCTAACAACCAAATTCTTGCTATTGGGTCCTCTAATACTACTGCAGCTACCTGGATTGGGCGCAATGTGGCAGCTTATTACCCTGAAACTCTTATCACTGCAATTGCAGTTGGGGATGAAATCTTGACCACTGTGCCAAGTTCAGCTCCTTTGCTTATGCCAGCAATTGAGTCACTTTATAGTGCTTTAGTGGCTGCAAATTTGCATAACCAAATCAAGATTTCAACCCCAAATGCTGCTTCTATTATTCTTGACCCTTTTCCACCTTCCCAAGCTTTTTTCAATCAGTCCATGAGCTCTGTCCTTTCTAAGTTATTGCAGTTTTGTTCAAGGACACAGTCACCTCTGATGATGAATTTGTACCCTTATTATGTGTTTATGCAGAATAAAGGGGTTGTTCCTATAGACAACTCTCTTTTCAAGCCCTTGACACCTTCTAAAGAGATGGTGGATCCTAATACTTTGCTTCATTACACCAATGTGCTTGATGCAATGATTGATTCTGTCTACTTTTCCATGAAAAATCTCAATACAACAGATGTGGTAGTTCTTGTTACTGAATCAGGATGGCCTTCAAAAGGGGATTCTAAAGAGCCTTATGCTACAATTGACAATGCTGATACTTATAATTCCAATTTAATTAAGCATATAATTGATCGTAGTGGTACACCATTGCATCCGGAACTTACTTCTAGTGTGTACATATATGAGTTATTCAATGAGGATTTGAGGTCACCCCCATTGTCCGAGGCGAATTGGGGGCTATTCCATGGGAATTCAACGCCTGTTTACTTGCTTCATGTGTCTGGAAGTGGTACATTCTTGGCTAATGACACCACTAACCAAACATATTGCATAGCAATGGATGGGGTTGATAAGAGGACAATGCAGACAGCTTTAGATTGGGCTTGTGGACCGGGGAGGGCAAATTGCTCCGAAATTCAGCCAGGGGAGAGTTGTTATCAGCCTAATGATGTGAAGAACCATGCTTCATATGCATTTGATAGCTATTATCAGAAGGAAGGGGGATCTCCTAGTTCTTGTGACTTCAAGGGAGTGGCCATGATCACCACAACTGATCCAAGTAAGTCTATCATAATCTTAGTTTCTCTCTATATTTAGTTTTCTTTCTATTTCAAGAAAATATTAGTTCAATGCATTAAGTTGAAGTTTTGAAGTTCTAGTTGTCGATTTATGAGCTACACTTTAGTTTGTAACAATGAGAGAGCTGAAATGGATGACACAAAAAGATAATTCTTTCTTAGGTGACTTAAGCATTTTGTCCCAAACTATGTCATGTTCAACATTTTAATGTAAAATATCTTTGAACCATCCCATTTGGAAAAAAAAAAAACACAATCCAATTCAAAAATAATTTATGAACCATAAAGAATGTTTGATGGCCTTCTTAAGTTGATTCCATGATACACTGACAACTGTAATCACAAATGTCGCATTGTGCAAAATAATTCATGAGCTAGTGGTTTCCAGACCCACAATGGAACTTTAGTGCCCACTTGGATATGGAAGATTTAAACTGATGGTGGAAATAAAATTTGAAATAGGATTTCAGTTTTTATATAGTTTATGTTCCATTTTAAGGGCCACACAAATAGAGATGTACTTGATATTCAATTTTTATAAAATAACATACTTGCACCCATAGGTGAAAACCTTAAGAAACAAGAGTCCAAATCTCCGCGAATACAAATGATTTCTTTTAATTTGCTTAGGCCTTGGTATATGTGTTGTGTGGGAGATGACACATATTTGGTAGAATAGTCAATGTGCATATAAGTTCGACCAGACAGCACCGTTATTAGATAAAAGTACTAACATATTATCAATAGAATGGAACCACAAGAATGCATATGTTGTTTAGTGGAGTTTGACTTAACCAGAATAGAGTACTTACATCATGTTGTTTATATATATATATATATATATATAGCTAGCAAGTATAGGGCTCCACTTGTTTCCTCTTTTTTTAGTGAAGTCTATTCTAAATTATTTAGCTGAAGCTCTGAACTTATGTCTTTCCTTTTGTGGGGAATATATGCAGGTCACGGGAGTTGTATATTTCCAGGAAGGTGAGCATAAATTTTTGTCCTTTTTTTCCCATACCATTTGTCCTTGTCCTTCTCATTTCCCCATGCTAAAATTAGCTGTAAAATCATAGTTTCCCTATTTCATTTGATGATTATCTTGGGTTAGAACGTATACTTACAATCGATAAACTACTAAAAATGCAGTAAGAAAGTAAGCAATAAAACAAGCGAGGTAGCGAACGCGACACAAGCAAGTGGAGCAAACACAATAAGGTTTCTTGGAGCACAGACAAGTAAATTTGACAAGAATGTGCATGTTTTATTTGGTGTTACCTTGTGCTTGTTTTATTATTCATTGATTCAGGTACAATTAAGTTAATTAGTTGTTTAGGATAAATCTTTTGATTTGTTTAATAAAAAAGTAGTACTAGTTCATTGTGGAGAGAGCAGTGATGTTTTGCAGAGGAGTGCTTATTGTGTGGATGAATATTTTTTTGGGAGGATCACAATTCACATGTTAGGGGATTCTTTGATGGACCTTTTTGTAAAAAAAGTTGTATCTAATGAGATTCTTGGAAGCTCTTGCTCCTTGTAATCCCAAAGTTTAAAGCTGGAGAAGAAGTGGAAATCTTGATTTGCCTTAGTTTGGTCTATCAATTAAATATCTTTATTTGATATAAAACTATCAAAAAATTGGAAAAATGGATCTAGATAAATTTAAAAAAGGATTAAAGCAACAAAAGAATGTGTTTTATTTTATTTCTTAAAAAAAGAAAGAAAAAGAAGCAGTCCTCTGGCTCTCTTTTGTTTCTTGGAAGCCAAACAGAAAATAGATCTTCTTTTGGCTTAAAAGTAGAATAGTTTTTTAGTATAATGCACCTACTTTAGTTCTGGAACTAAATAGGACCACTAGTAGCTCTTTGTCTATTTATTTATGTGTTCTTTTCTGTGGGGAGCTTTTTCCATGAATCATCCAAGTATATGGTTTCTTTCATGAATAATTACGGTTCATTGTCTTTAGGTGATCTAGTTTACAATAGCCATCAAATGTATAAATTTTGTATGATTAAGCATAATATATATAATTAAGATCTAGGTTTTATATATTTCGATCATATTGGTAAATAATTCGGAATGAATTGTATGTATTGTTAACTGAATTTGTGATAGGGGAAAGATAATGGATGACCCCACATATTGGTAGTGAGGCTGCCTCATAATTATAGTTTGGGGGTCACTCTCAAGTCTCAATTACAAACTTACAGACTATTGATTTGGGTTTATTGTATATTGGCAGTTTATTAAATATTGGTTCTTGTTGGGTTGCCTTTCAATTCATTAAATTGTCAAACCTGCTTAAGTTGTAGCCCATTTGTGGAATGTAGGTGGGGTGCTTTTGGTGAGTACCCTTGATATATATAGTCACTTGAAATGAAGAAAAAATAAAATAAAGAATCATAGTTACTCCTTGTGATTTTTTTACTGTGGCTGTTGTTATCTCTCCATATAGCAATGAATCAAAAGCAAATGCTCGATTAACTCATAATTGTTTTGAGAGTAAAGTCATTTTTGGATCAATCCAAAGCAAAGATATTTAAAATCTGTTCAAGAATAATATGGTTTTTCTTTATGATTATGGTGTCCGAACCTGCTTTTGTGCACCTCAACTAATTATACAGAATACTTGCTACGTCCCATTAAGAATAATATGGTTTTATTTTGTGATACATGAGTTATCTTACTTGATGTGTTAGGTAATAAAAGATACATGTATTGTTTTGTTCATCTGAGTACAAACTTTACTATCAGCCCAATCACAGAAGGTTAAACACTATATTAAGTCCAAGGAGTATGAAAAACAACCAATACGAACACCATTTTCAATCAGCCAAGTTTCTGCATTATGCACATGAGGATTATTTGTGCCCCAACTTTATGATTTTAAACCTGTGACATCCATGTTAAGTAATTAATTCAAGTTACACCTCAACATTTTTTTTAGGTCATTTGTGCCTCATTTTGGTATTCATTGTAACCTTAACATAGCAACCTGTTGAAAACATTTATAGATCAAGATTCATTTAAGAATGAATGTTACGTTTAAGCAGGATACGGATAAAAATCATTTAGCTTCATCCCTTAAAGAAATTCTACATGAGGGGAGCTTTGAAACAACAATAAAGTTGTCTTTGTGTGACCTATAGGTCATGAGTCCCGAGTGTGTGGAATCAATTACTAATGCTTGTGTCAGGGTAGATTGTTATGTATCACACCCTTTGGACCGCAGCACTATCATATATCCAACATGAATCCCTAATGTTTTGTGCATCGAGCTGTCCCTGAAATTGGATAGTTTGTAATACGGCAAATGCATTAGCAATTTGACCTTATATTTTGAGATATTTATTAATTTATAAGTTTTCATTTTCTTTTCTTGTACTGTTTCATCATTCAACTGTTGAAAATTTCATGTTTGTCGAGCATTAGTGTGTACTTTAGTCCAAATAAAGGAATAGAGTGCAATAGGTTGAGCACTAGTGAAACAAACTCGATTCCCAACACAAACATTGGTATATATTATTAACTAGATACAAAGTACAACGTATAATATGCACAACAAAGTAATAATATACTAATTATAGATAGACTAACATAGAAGACGGTAACTAGAAGGGGATGAGACTAGAACAGAGAAAGGGGATGACAGATAACTGACAACCAAAGCTTCAACATAATTGCATAACCGTTCTTCTACCTTCTAGTCCTTTTTAACAAAGATACTAATTGGGCCTGGATCCCAAATAAAAGTCTCTAATAGCCCATAGGACCTTACCGAATCAGCTTGGTTCACAACAACTAGTGTGACAATAGTCAATTTATAGCCCTAAAGTAATGACTAATGTGAATATAAGTTAAATAACAAATATAAAGTATATTGATTATATAAGTTGAATACAAATCTAAGTTCTGAGCTGAATCAGTGATTGACGCCTGAACACCCATTGAGTTTTCAGGTAAATTACAAATTGGTCTGACTTTAATAACTTTGTAGATTTTGATGGATAAATAATTTGTACCAAAAAGACAAGGTTATACCTGTTGTCGGCAATTTTCTTCTTTTGTCACTATTTTGGCTGAAGCCAATTGGGATTGTAACAGCTGGCCTTAATAACTACGATACATGCCAGAGTTTGACCACATCATCATCCTTTTGGCTCACAACAATGACTACCCCCTTTGTAAAAAAATAAATAAAAAATACTCTAGTATGGAACATTATTCTCCGATAGTTTATATATATTCTTCGATTCTCAAGTTTATCCTGTCCTAATTTCAGTTTGTAACAATGGACTCAGGATTTTTATTAGGAGATTCAATGGGTGGGGTAATATATAACACAGTGAGGAATCTTCGGTTAAAGTGACACCAAGATTAGATTGGTTTCAAGATATAAAATCTATACCGAATCATCATTTGATAGGGTTATTAGGACTAGGGCTGACTCTGTAACTTAGGATTAATCAGTTCTATTTCTCGATAGGGTGGAGGGTGGGAGGAACTAAGCACGCTTGGAGAGTGCAATACTAGGGTGATACTTTCATTAAGGATGAATCGCTAAAATTGGGATAAAATTGAGCCAAAAGCATATTCTACTTCAAAATAAATACTTAGTTTGTAGAGAGTTTGACTAAATTAACTCTATTGTGCATAGGTATAATTATTTGTTTATTAATTGTCCAAGATTTACGTACTTAAACAAATCGAAAATGAAGCATTAGATCTCACAGTCACGGCCTCTTAAATGATTGGCAACATGTTCCAACCAATTCTTGGTTGTTAACATCAAATAAATATAGGAATATTTTTAATTTGTCAAATGAACGTATCATGTACTCCAAAAAATGAACATAAGAACTTAGAGCATGATCGATTTTAATTTTGAATTAACAATTGAGCATGCATGTGGGTTACAATTAATGCTTGATTAAACTTGGGGTTTTGTGATGCCAAATATAACAATTTTATAATCTTTACATCACTTCGATCCAGGAACAAATTTAATTTTTAAGGCAAACTCTATATACATTATATTTGCTTCTTTTTTTTTAAATTTCCCATCCAGTTTGAAGTCCACATTGCAATCATACTAAATTCAGATTGCGCACATATTGGTGTTATATTTGCTTACAACATTAACTCATTAAGTATAACATTTAAGAACATCAACCAACTAGTTTGCATTTTTGCCTAGGTTACTATATTTTCTAGGTTGACTTTTGAGTTTAATATGAGGCAAATTCATGATTTGAAGGTTATGAGTTCTTATAATAATTTAAAATTAATATTTAATTTAATAATTGAATTTATGAGTAAATATTTATATATATTAATAAAATTTTATATACATATTACGGAGAAAAACTATTTGATTCGTGACAATTCCATCATATGAAAAGAGTTCAAGGTACAATTATGAAATCATTAAAAAAATAGAATGAATTGAAATGTTACTGCTGAACCAATAACTTTCATTCTACATCCATCCTGAAGCTAACTAGTTTTTGGTATGGCTATCGAAAGGGATGCTAAAAATTCTACTTATTTCATTTTAGGAGTACTTTTATTATTTGGAGAGGCAAAAAAATAGTTATTATCTTTGAAAGATTTGCTTAAATATATATCTTTTAAGTTAATTTGGGTTTTATTACAATTCTCAAAGGATTTTGGTACTCCCCCGGGCTATCTTTATTGACACACTTCGCATAAAATATCAAATAGAATGACAACGTAACAATATCATTCTTTGAATATTATTAATTTAATGCTTTGAAAATAAAATTATTATACTTAATAACAAATGATCAATTATCTTATAGTTTTTTAGACCAAATAAATATAAATAAATATTTATTTCCAATATAATAAGCAAATAAGGAAGGGAAGTACTATACATATAACGCGTACGACGAAGACAGAAATTGATTGTTCACTTCATAAATTTATTACTAGTTGGTTTTATAGTTTTGTTTTTTGCTTTAAATATTTGACAAAATTAAAGATTCCTTCCGAGAAACTCTCCAAAGGAATTAAAAAAAACAGCTAAAATATCAATTTATCTTGAGATAATAATACTTTTGATCCCTTAATTATTAGTAAATTTTATCTTAATTCTTATGGTATTCGACGAAACATATTTAATCTTAAGGTAATTGAAAGAGATTATTTGAGTAAGTTTTATGTGAGTACATTATTTAAAATAATTGCTAACTACGATAAATTTGTAAAAATTCTCAAATTATACGATTTAAAGTCAAATGTGCTTAGTAAACTATATTATCGGAATTAAAACAAAAAAATTACCACTGAGGGTGAAGGACATATTAAAACGTGTTATTAACGCGTCATCTTTATATTTTTTCCAACTCAAAATCTCTTTATAACTGGGTACATCGTGATGAAAATGCTTAATTTGCTGGCTTCGAGACTTCAGTTGATTTTTTTTTCCCGCATAATGGTTGGTATTCAATTAGACTAAATTTGAATTTATAACCGAAAATCTAGATAAAATACTCTCTAACAAAGATGATTTTGTATTGACGGGACTTATTCAGTTAATTTTACTCTTTTGGTTTCTCATATAATGTTAGGGTATCCGTATTGTGGTCTGACTAAATTTGAGTTCACCCGCAAAAAACCCAAATTTGAGAGTAAAAGTCTCCCTAAGGCAACTCCATATCCAGGGATATTCAAACCCTTTGACTAAATCTGGATTCGCATTATAAAGTCTATCGTGGAGGGGCACAGACTCAGACTTGTTATTAAGGATGAAAGATACTTATCACGCTATCACAATCCAAAACTTCGGTTAATTTGGTGATGTGGGTTATTCATGGTTTTCTTTTAAATATTTTTAAATCCATGAATTCCAGGTGCATGTGAAAGGGGTCACAGGGGCTAGTCCTTCTCAATTCACAATATATTTTGTCCACTCTCACTGACAAACAACTCACAAGCCCTTTGTCACTTCACTCCTTTTCTCTTTCTCTTTTCCCTTCCAACATTTTCCATTTTGGAGAAGAAGGGGAAACCAGAAAAAGTTCATTTTTTTCCCCAAGAAAATACAAAAAGAAACAACACATAATGAGGGAGAAGAGCATTAATGTTCATTATTCTTTCATTTTCACTATTATTCTTGTGTTACTTACTACTTTACAAACTGTATATGCTGACAACCCTTATCGGTACTACACTTGGAAAATCACTTATGGAGATATTTACCCTTTGGGTGTCAAACAGCAGGTATATAATTCTTCTTAATGTATGTTTCTTGGATTTTCACTAAGGCGATTCGAGTAACGCTCTGTTTTCTTGGTGACAGGGGATCTTGATAAATGGGCAGTTTCCAGGGCCACAGATTGACTGTGTAACAAATGACAATTTGATTATCAGTGTCTATAACTACTTGAGTGAACCTTTTCTCATTTCTTGGTAAGATGTTAATCAAAATGTTATTTTTTTTTTCTTTCATAATCCTCTGTTAATGTCATTTAGATATTAAAAAGGTACAATCTTTTGGCTGTTATGCAATGTGATTGACATTTTTAGGTACCAAAAACTTTTTTTTGATGCAGATCTGTTTAATATTTTGCCTTCTTTGTACGTTCATGAACAGTGAAATTTCTATGATTAAACCATATTTTCGTGTCAAATATTGCTTCATTAATATGTTTGTTTTTGTTCCTCATTTCTTCTTTTGCTAATTAACGATTTTGTTTTCTGTTATTCCTAATATGACAGTATTATACTAAAGAAAAGTGCACATTTTTTGTAGCAAAATAATACAATTTTTTTGCAAAAAGCTAAACGGTGTCTTTTGGAATGAAAAAGATGGTGTAGGTAAGGGGTTGAGGTCCTTGACCCTTTAATAAAGATTTTGAAAGATTTCGAATTCGAGTCATCAAATAAAATTAAGAGGTTTCTAACAGTGACCTTTTTTCCCCTTATATGGGCTATGCACGTCTCGAATCTGAATTAATTATGATTAAAATGAACGATTGGTAGGGACTTGTCTTTAAGGAGTAAATGTGCCTTTTGGTCTAGTTTACACAACTGAGGTATGAGCTGTAGGAATTAGACTTGTTTAGATGCTGGTCTTGTCAATGTGAGTGAGTAGGCCCTGGTCCTGTTGTCTCTTTTCATTTTGAGTTCTCAAACATAGCTTTCATGTCTTCACTTGGAACTTGGGGCACCTTTGGTATAAGGGACGAAAGATAACTAATCTCGGAATTAAATTTAGAATGAGTCTATCTTGCGTTTAATTGGAATGAAATTTATCACGGAATAACTTGTTACCGACCAATGCGCCTTTACTGCCTTAATGAGAGACATGGAATTAACATGACATGGGGTAACAAATCTTTGGTACAACAAAGAAACACACTGCCCACGTGCTAGATCTAAAGATCTCTGACATGAACTATTACTAAATTTATATGTGGAATACAATGAACCACACACACCTTGATAACAGAGAGAAAATGGCATGTCATTCTGTAGGGACAAAGGGAATTATATTATTAGCATTATGAAGGCTGAATAATGAAGGCTACTGAAGTCTAATTCCACCTGATTATGCAATGACCAATCCATGTTGTATACCTATGGAATCTTTTAAGGACTTCAAAACAAATACTTAATAAATATTAAAAATATAAGCTGATAAAATTCATCTTAATTAGCTCCTGGAGTATGGACTAACTCAAGAATTTTTGCTTTCTGATACTTAAAATTTATTGACAACTGTTTCAGGAATGGTATACAACAAAGGAGGAACTCATGGCAAGATGGAGTTTATGGCACAACTTGTCCAATTCTACCTGGAAAAAACTTCACTTATACCCTCCAAGCAAAAGACCAGATAGGTAGTTATTTCTACTTCCCATCACTTGCAATGCACAAGGCAGCAGGAGGATATGGTGCCATCAGAGTCTATAGCCGTCCAAAAATTCCAGTACCTTTTGCTCCACCTGCTCATGATTTCACTGTACTAGCTGGAGACTTGTACAAGAGAAGTCACAGGGTGAGTCCATCTGTTTGGCTTAGTTATCTTTTCAATGTTTAACTTGAATGATTTTGGTGCTGAATTTACGCGGGGATTTGGTTCTTGCAGCAACTGAAGTACATTTTAGATAGTGGTCATGATCTTCCGTTACCTGATGGTCTTATTATCAATGGTCGTGGATGGAACGGATACACATTTACAGTTGATCAAGGTAAACTGCTAACTTGTCTGATTACAATAATCTTGTTTTACTTTACTGTGCCTTGTCTTCTAAACATTTCTAACTCAATGTGTAGGTAAGACATACAGGTTCAGGATATCTAATGTGGGGATTGCAACATCAATTAATTTCAGAATTCAAGGGCACACAATGAAACTGGTTGAAGTTGAGGGATCACATACACTTCAAACAACCTACACTTCACTTGACATCCATCTAGGACAGTCTTATTCAGTTTTAGTCACCGCTAATCAGCCTCCAAAGGACTACTATGTCGTGGTCTCTTCACGATTTACCACACGAGTGCTAACCACTACTGCTGTTCTTCACTACAGCAACTCATGGACAAAAGTTTCTGGACCTCCCCCTGGAGGGCCTACTACTCAAATTAATTGGTCCCTTTACCAGGCCAGATCTATTCGGTAATACATCGTCTTTTGTCTAATTCTCTTACCTTATCACACAAAACAAATTGATCCATGATTGATTAGGTTGTATCACTTCCATTCTGTAACTGAAAAGTCTTCATTTGTTGATTGTCAAATCAGTTGGAATCTAACTGCAAGTGGACCAAGGCCTAATCCTCAAGGTTCTTATCATTATGGATTGATCAAGCCTTCGCGCACAATCATGCTTGCCAACTCTGCTCCATATATAAATGGCAAACAGAGATATGCTGTCAACAGTGTCTCGTACACCGATCCGGATACCCCACTTAAGCTGGCTGATTACTTCAACATTGGAGGAGTATTCAACCTTGGTAGTATCTCTGACCAGCCTTACAATGGAAATGCCTATATTGGAACCCCAGTTATGGCGGCAAGCTTCAGATCTTACGTTGAGATCATTTTCCAAAATTGGGAGAACACTGTCCAGTCATGGCATATAGATGGCTATTCCTTCTTTGTTGTCGGGTAAATCATCTCTTTAGCATCATACTTTCCCCCAAAAAGAAACAAGAAAAGCCTATTTTTTACATTTAGTCCTCTTGATTCTTAATTTTATGTATGTGAATGAACAGTATGGATGGTGGACAATGGACTCCATCAAGTAGAGCACACTACAACTTAAGGGACACGATTGCACGTTGCACCGTCCAGGTCTGTCAAAACTCAAAACACATCATCTCAACTTTGTTCAATGCTAAAACATCCTTAAGCTTATGTTCCAACGTATTTGTTTGATGTAATTCAGGTGTACCCCAAGTCATGGACTGCAATATACATGGCATTGGACAATGTAGGAATGTGGAACATAAGGTCTGAGAATTGGTCAAGGAGGTACTTGGGTCAACAATTCTACTTAAGAGTTTACTCCCCAGCCAATTCTTGGAGAGATGAACTCCCAATACCAAAGAATGCTATTCTTTGTGGCAAAGCTAGAGGTCACCGCACTAGGCCTCTTTGAAACAGTAATAGTTCTAGCTAGTTTTCTGTCACGAGAGGGTGACCGGCGTAAATCAACGTAAGCTAAGGGAAAGATTTAATCTGGGAAGAGTTAAAGAAGCTGAGTTTGAGCTATGACTTATAGCTAGTCTCTTCTTTTCTTTCTATATCATATATGTATCCTGTTTTTAATTGTTGAAATTGATGGAATATATCATTTCACATTTCATTATTTTTTTCCCCAAACTTTTGGTTAAATGCTAAATAGATAAGCGGAGAATAACTTTCTTTACTTCAAGGCCATCCAAGTAATTCCCTTGGTGACCTGAACTCACAACCTTCGAGGTGAAAGTGAGGGTACTTACCATTCGAGTAACTTCCTCTTGTCTCGTCTTGTCTATTAGGTCTTACATATACAACAAGAGAAGATATTCTCGAGTGATTGGGCTTCGATTTATAGTTGATTTAGAACAGCAATTCAGCCCAATGTTACCTAAATAGTACTCTATTCCTTTGGGCCTAATTACATAACTCCTGAGCTTTATTCGTGCAGATTAATGGTCATGACCACAAACAAAAATGAGATTAGAGGTGTACATGGCCGGGTTGGTTCAGGTTTTTCAAATATTAAATCAAATCATTTGTGTCAGATTTTTAAATTTATAAACCAAACCAAACCAATAGAATTTAGGGGGGTTTCAACCTCGGATTTTTTTGGGTTTTTCCGGTAAATTATTCATACAAACATATACTCCCTCCGTCCCATTTTATGTAGTAACATTTGACCGGGCACGGAGTTTAAGAAATAAATGAAGACTTTGAAATGTTTACCAAATTGCCCTTTTAAAAAGTAGACTCAATTTCTCTCTCCTCATAAATGTATTGGAGTATTATTTTAAGATTAAGTGGGACCAACAAGGATAAAAAAGGAATTGTACCTTTAAATACTTTCCATATAAGGAAGTGTGACATTCTTTTTGGGACTGACCAAAAAGGAAATGTTGCCACATAAAATGGGACAGAGGGAGTAATTTATTTGTACTTCAAATATTTCTTTAGTCCTACCAAAATACAATTATCTAAGGTGTTTCTTAAGAAAATAACACAAAATATGATATGATTAATGACACTAAAATATCCAACAAAAACATAATAATAATGAAATCGTGTAAAACAACTATTGCAAATTAACAAATCATAATGAAAATGATCATAATTTAAAAGTACTGAATCATGCTAAAATAAGTTTAATAAGTATTAGTTACATGACTAAATATTAAAGGAAATTAAAATTAGATTATGTATTTTAATTGTCTAAACCAATGTAAAACTAAAAACCAAATATTCAATATTATTGTTATTTTTAGTGTTGAATTGATTTCCTTTTTGCATTAGTATTAATTTGATTTTGATTTAAGCTTTATTACAATTACCAACATATGTGAACTATAATCTTTTTAAACCATTCCGAATTCTAAGTTTCAAACTTGAAATAATATATTAAAAAATAAAAACTATGAAAAAGTATAAGAAATATTTAAAAATTATATCAAAGTAAATATTTTTATGTATAAAATAAAATTTTAAAATTATATATATATGTCGGACTGGTTTGGTTTCGGGTTGTTTTTTTTAGTTAAAACCAAACCAACCCAACTATAGTCAAGTGTTTTTTTTCAATACCAAACCACTAGTCGAGTTTTTTTTTTTTTGGTTTGACTCGATTTACGATTTGGTTTAATTTTTGGTTCGATTTTATACACACTTAAATGAAGATTGTATAACTTCCCAACTTAATTATACTCTATTTTCACATGTACTTATACACTTTTACGTTAAGTTCGTACTAATGTACATACCTATATACGGTTCAAAATTAACTATACACTAAATAAAAATCCTATTTTCACGTCTGGTGTGGCATCCTCTCCTATATCGGAATTTTAATAAATGAACAAGGCCTATTCAATTCCAAAGAGTTTTTATTTTCTGAAATAACTTGAGTGTTCATTATTCATGCTTACGACTTCTTCCAGGGAATATATTTTTGTCCACTTACGTACTATAATTTAGCTACGTTTCCTAATTCCATCCTTCCACTAATACTTACGTAAGATAATTCGAATTTATGCACCTACACAAAAACTACATATACTCCATTTTACTTACTATCTTGGGAGGGAAAGGATAAATAATGACGTGCAAAGTTTGTCATCCTATCATGAATTCCAGAAAAATCACAAATATGATTTGCTGTCTAGTCTACGTCTTACTTAATGTAATAAATGGCGTACACAAAATTTTTAATTTGTCAATACGATGTTTGAGGAATTAATTAGCTAACGAATAAATAAATCATAGTAACAAGTTAGTCTCAAAACAATGTTATTTCAAAATTCTACCTTAAAAGATGTTTTTTTTATGAAACGATGTCATCCATGATTATTTATAATATAATCTTTTCATAAAGTACATTCACCCATGGCCTGACATGATTTGGTATATATAATGAAGTTTGATCGATCTATTAAATTATTTGATAAAGTTATCACAAATGAATCACATGTAACAAACTTTTATTATGTATCTAGGCTAAAGCAATGTGAATAGGATTGTGTACAAAAAAAGAAGTAGTAAATCTACGTACAATATACGGGGGAGAGAGTTATATGTGGAGTACTTTGGAGAATAATTGGGAATTGTTTCCTTGAGGACAAACACATTTTTGCCTATATATATATGTCAGCTTTATCTTTTCTTTATTTGGCCTCACTTCACTATTCATCATTCTTGTTATTACTAAAAGAGTATATATGATACGAAAATTACATCTGCCAACAGCCTCTTGGTTTTGATGACATAAGTTAATACATTCTTTCTAAAAACATAAATAATTAATTCAACTATATGGGTGCATGTGTTTTGGAATATTTGATTGATCAAAATATTTCTAAATAAAAGAGTATCTTAAAATTTAGAAAAAACAAGTAATATAAATAGTATTTTAAGTTAACTTTCAACGAAATGAAAAAGAATTACTACCTAATAGTATTAATAGTATTATATTGTATGAACAATCCATTTAGTTATTTATTATTTTGTTTATTTCAATTTATATAAGCATATTTCATTATTAGTCTATTTTTAAAAATAATAATTAATTTTTTAAATTTTTGGAAACGATTTAATTTAAAATTTCTAGTTTATCATTAATGAAAAATTCTAATTACAACCACATAAATGGTATGACATGATTAGAGTTACAAGTTTATAAAATCTTATTATAACATGTTTCAGGCTATAAATTTTAAACCTTAATTTTCATCTCTTTTTTTTTAGATCGCGAGACCAATCAAATTAAATAGGTTCACATAATTAGCTAAAACGAAGAAAGTATATATATTTTTTCAATGCAGACTGTGGAGTACTATTATATTAATTAAGTGAGACATTTTAAGAAAAAAAAGGATAATTTCAATAAATACTTTTATAATTAAACCTACTCCTTGAATATTTTTTTTAAGAGGTGCCCCTTATGAATTTTTGGTACATATATATATGAGAGGGCACAAGAATGTTTTGATACTGACTATGTTGTAAAAAGTAAGACTTATCATCAATCAACCCTTTGGCCTTTTCAGCAGAATAATTTTGTGTTTCCTTTTTCACAAATTTTCATTCAATAATGAATTCTAGGTTGAACATATCATAAAATTCCCTGAAATTATTCTGGCTTTGTAATCAAAATTCAAAAGACTTATTAAATTAAACTCTTCAAGATGAACTCAATTTTTTGTAGGAAAAAGCCTCAATGCACAAGTAGACAAAACATGACAACAGACTCACTAATATTATTTCTTCTCTTTTTTGTTGTATAGCATAGACCTAGCTAGCTAATTCCTTTAATTCCCCCTTCCATTTTACCAACCTCTCATCTTTTTTAACATGATGATGGGCTAGTCAATATTTACACAGAAAATTTATAATGAATTCGATTTTACGCTAAAATCATATTTGTTATTCTGATATTAGCTATTCAAGTCAAATTATAGAATTAAAAATCGATTGCTATTTTCTTGCCTTGAGGCATCGCATTGTTGAATCTGCCTCTAATATTTAATATGTAATTAATTTACTGGACAAGATAAAAATTTGTGTGTACAATGTTGAACACACAAGGGTTGTGTGCTTCACCCTTAACCAGAGGTCTCGGGTTCGAGAAAATCTTGTTGGGAGCGCCACCCCCGAATGGGCCCTACAGAGCGCGATCCTAATTTAGTCGAAGCTTGAATGTGGGCTTGCTCCAACTCATCATACCGTAGTATATATATGTACTCATTGACTGATTTGAAACTTGATATATATATATTTTTATCCAAGTAAACAGTAGTATGAATTGAGAAGTCTATGATTTTTCAATTATTGAAAGAGAAGTACGTAAATGTGTGCAGTGATGCAATCTAGAAAAGATAGAGGAAATTTCACTTCTTCAAGAATCTTTTTATGTTATATTTGACCTTCGAGTTTTTTCTGACTCCATAATCCGTAGGATAACAAGGGTAGAAATAAATAAATAAATATGCGTATTTATTTTTATTCTAGAATTAGTTGCGTTTGACTATACAGGCAAACCTAACATATATATGTAACAATTTCGATAAGGTTCTTTGACTTCAATTAGTAACTGAAAAGTTTGACACTACCCTTGATCATTGTGCAATCAAACTCCGAAGGACTTTTATATATATATATATATTAATGAGTTTATGGTCTCCGCTTTTAGATGACAAAGGAGGATTTACAAGGTAAGATATGAGCTCACATGAATTTAGTAATTAAGAGTCGAGTTAAATCTGTCAATTTTTTTCCAGTAATTAACAAAATCTTTCGCTTTTTATAAGTTATACTTTCTTTAATTACTTGATAAAATAAATTGGCAACAATATAGTAATAAATTTGTGTACCAACTTAACTAATTAAATTATCATGCTAGCTAGCAGTTCGTCATATAAGGGAGTAGTGTATTATAAGTGTAAATTTTCTGTGAAGAGGTATTAATTGATTCACAGTGGTCATAGCTTTGACTCAAGTATTATAATTGTTAGATTTTTTAAGAGATATGTATGAGAAATGAAAAAGTATTTTCTCGAAAAAATATTAGGAGAAAAATGCAATTTGAATAATATTTTTTCAGATTAAATAGATTGTGACTATTTCGATAAGGGCAATATGACACATTTTCAAAACTATCCTTTATTGGGCTAAATACATATCCAAGTATAATCCATGATCTCCTTACTTAAGGTATAAACTTAAATAGTGCCTTTGTTGAAAGTATTAAGGGCTCGTTTGGTTGGGGAACAAGTTATCTCAATTAGTTATTCAGGATTGTTATCCCATCTTTATTGTGGGATGATAAATAACACTATAATCACAGAATAACTAATTCTAAGCTAAATTATCCCGCGATTTTATCCCAATTTTATTACTTACCTAATGTATTATGCAGGTTTGGTTGTCAATGACACATTTCAAGTGACAATTTTAATTGAGAAGTTACCTTCTTTATAGAATAATTTAAAAAATTACTTGAAACACAAATGCAAATAGATAACCTCGAAAATCTCATCGTTCGATTGAGGATTGAGAAGGATAACAAGACTGCCGAGAGGAAGGCTAGCTAGAGGAAATTCACCAATAATGAGAAATAATCTCATCATTTGTACCATTTGTTATATATCGATGGATTAGATCAATTGACCAAACAACATTAAATTTGTGTCTTTTGACTTCTTAATTACTATGATTTTTAAAGTTTAATACACTAACTTAATTATTTCGATCCTAATAGGGCGGGCTCGATTTATTTAAAGCTCAGTTGCTTTGTTTGGCAATGTAAAATGTTTGGTTGAGGTCGGCACAAACTCAACTCAACTCAATTCAATTGAACTTGACTCTGATAAGGTAAGAATATGTATGACACATGCAGATATTATTCACGGATCGGATTTTCAAGTTAACTTTAGCCAAATTAGTTTCTTACCTGAAATTATGAGTAAGTTGGCTTTCCTCATTCTTTCAAAATCTAGTACTGCCTTCACACTTTTTCATCCGTCCATAATGTAGAACTAGAAATTCTCCATATTATTCATGCTTACTCATATTCTCCTCAGCTACATCCTTTCACAGAATATTCTAAAATTACTCTCTTCCCCTCTCGTTTTCGCTACGTGTCGAATTTTGGCTACATATATACACCCCACTAATAATTAGTATCATACGAAAATTTGAATAATAATGACGTGTCATCTTTCTTAAATATCATGAACATATATACTTTGATATATTGAGATTGATCTAATTTATATTTAAAAAGGTTATCGCGAATGAGCCACATGTAAACAAACTTTTAAACGTGTGTCAAAATTTCATTGGCTCCGTCTAGTCAGGATTAACGTTCCGAGCCTGAAAAAAAAAGGAGTAGAGGAACTTTAGGGATGAGAAGGAGTTATGGTTTCCAGGAAGAGGAAAATGGAGAATTTGGTATGTTTGTTTCCTAGAAGACATACATTTGCTTATGTCACCCTCATCTTTTCCTTCTTTGACCTCACCTCCTATAAGATAATTTAGTCATGTTAGCTTTGCCAATTGCCCAATAAACAAGGTTACTATTGTAATTTACTCTTAGTACTATTCTGATCTGATCTTCTTCTTATACTCCCTCTATCCCTAATTACTTGTCCACTTTTCAATTTACATACCTATTAAAAAAACGATGATTGACTTAGTGAGTTTATCATTTTATACCTATTAATTATGAAGTGAATGAATTAAAAATTTAAAATTTTCAAGAAGTTCTATTTTTTTCAAAGTAATTATTTGAAGGTATAATAGGTAAACTTTTTTCTTGATTTATCAAAATGGACAAGCAATTAGGAACAACTAAAAAAGAAAAAGTAAACAAGTAATTAGGAACAGAAGGAGTATTACTTGTTTATATTTATTAAAAATATTTGCCTTCATTTATTTTTTTCAATTTACAAATCAAAATAAAATTAATCAAATTTCTCATTTTATACTTAAAATTATTCTTTTTGAAACCGTAAATATCGTCTAGTTCTAAGATTTTTTTTTTCTTTTCATGTGCACAGTTAATCAAAAGAGTGGATTATTTGTCTAGATAAAGGCTCTAAAAGGAATGCAATGGTAAATTAGTAAAAAAATATTTTTTTAATTTATAATTTCTTAAGGGATAAAAAACAAAATGGAGAAGTAATATGGAATGGAGACTTTTTTATTATTATTATTTGTGCCCCAGAGGTTCAAACCCTCATCAATGAGGATAGCTAAACCTAAGCAAGTTCAATTTTATTTCTACCGCTTGACCAAAAAATTATTTTATTACATATTTGAGATTTTAACACCATGTAGTCCGCTCAGTTCACTGTTCTCTTTTTTGAGTTTATATACATAGATTATAAATGGTTATATACATAAATTATACATTTAACAAGCTATTTTAGTTTAAGCAATTGAATGAACGGTTATTTAGGTTAATTTTATATTTTTGATAGATTTATCAATATAAATATAGAATCTATGCAAAAAATTATCGAATTTCCAAAAAACCCGAACCTCACACCATAGATCCTCCCTTGAACTCAAGAATCAAGATCATATAAGCTTAACTATATTCCTTCTATTCTATATTAAGTGAATTGTTGAGATTTTTTTCATAGTTTAAATAAGTGAATAATTCAAAGTTTAAAAAAATTATTGGGACCTTTTTCATAATATTTACCCTTCATTTAATAAGGTTCTTAACTGCTTTATATTTTCTAAAAGACTAATTTAGAAATAATCAAAAAGATAATAGTGAAAAAGAGCATTTAATTTATTTACTTCAATATTTTTTGTAAGGAGTATGTCATATCCTAATAATTTACTACTAAATATGGACTTAGAGGGAGTTTATTAATAGTCCCATTTTAAGAAACAATACACTTGAATAATGTTTTAATAAAAACTTTAAGAAACAAAAAAGACTTGTATAACTCATACGGTACACGCTTGTTGTGTTAATTATTTGTAACTGACTTCACCAGATGCCAAAAGAGGTTTTCACACACCAGCTTGTCATTTAGCTAATCTTCACATTGACGATTACATCTATGTTCAAACACAATTAAGGATATCTTTAGACCATTTTTTAAGGTAAAAAAAACTTTAAGGAGGGGGGTGGGGGGTAGATATCTCATGTAAGGGCACACACGAATGTTTCGATACTGACTTCAAACAAAGAATGTCCTGTAAAGTAATCAGAAATTCAGAATCTTTTCTGAGGATTAATTTAAAATCTTTTTTTCCTTATTCATTTTCTTCCTTTTTCTAGAGTCACTATTTTCATCCAATTATGAGTGCAAAGTTGAACAAAATTCAAAATTTTCAGCTTCATAATCAAAATTCATAAGACTTAAAAATCCTATAGTTGTAAAAGCGTGGACACAAGTAGACAAAAGGTGACAACAGTGACTAGCTAGCTAGCTCCCTTATATTTATTACTCCCTTTTTTAGTTTTTTTCTCTATACTTAAACATAGACGACTATAATTCCTCCTTTAATTCTCTCTTCAACATCTAAGCTTAGCTATCTTCCCAACCAAAATGATGAAAGGGCTAGAATTCTCCGAAAATTCTCCTTCTTTATCCATCGAGCTAGGAAATAGCAATAGTGATCAATCATCAGGGTTAGCTATAAGACCATATGTTAGATCCAGAATGCCAAGACTTCGATGGACACATGATCTTCATCGCAGCTTTGTGCATGCTGTTGAGCGTCTTGGTGGAGTTGATCGTAAGCCTAACTCTCTCTTTTTTATATATATGTAAAGATTTTACATTCTTCTATTAAGAAATAGAAGTGGACCTATATATCATGATGACTTAATAATTTGGTAGCTATTATTTATATACAAATAATTAGGAGCAACACCAAAGATGGTGCTACAAATTATGGATGTTAAGGGCCTTACCATTTCTCACATTAAGAGTCACCTTCAGGTAATAAAAGTTCTATGAAAATTTTAAATTCTCTTTTTTTTTTTTTTTCCCCCACCGTTTCTGTTGCTTTAAGAAAATGTATTTTGATGATATGAACAGATGTACAGAAGCATGAAACATGAACAGATGCAAGGTATCCCTATTTACATAATTTTTTCTATATGTACTAGTTATATATATATATATATATATATATAATTAAAGGAGCGAGTTTAGGTGCATAATTTAAATTCACAATTTTTTTTTCAGCCGCTTGAAACTTGATTTTATTATCTAAGAAGATGATAAAGTAGAAAGTAAATGAGTAGTGAGCGGTGATGCAATCAAGACTTAGAACTTTAGGTTTACTAAAATTGAAAAAGGACTTAGAACTACTTGTACTAGGGCTAGATCTATTGCTAGGGAGACCAAAATTGTGAATTCACCTTTTTTTAATTTTGTCACACATAAGTATGTAACGCCATTGAGTTAATTAATTACGTCTACCACCAACTCATTTGACCTTTTTTTGGTTATTAACTGAAGCAGAAGCTGCAAATGGGAGAAAGAGGAACAGAATTGATGGTTCAGATCAAATGAATTTTCCACAGGGAAACTTTCTTCATAGTTACTATCATTTCAATGGCAAAACCGTGATTGATGGCCATCTTAATTCGACTGTAACAACTAACTATTTGGACAAAATTGCTTCCAGCCCTACTGTTTTTCCTCCTCCATGGTTCGTCTCATTTTTCTTCTCTTCCTTTATCTCCATTTTCCTTTTTTAAAAATATTGTAACTTTTGAGTGTGAACGCTTTTTACACAATCAATGTAATAACCTGAAAAATAAGACAGATAACTCCGGAGCTAGTATTGAATTTCAATGATGATATATGAAATTACATGTTTACCCCTCCCAGGAAACCTATGCCAGAGAAGATGATGGGATTGGAAGGACGATGCTACATGTTTAGGGATTTCTTCAATGGAAGCATTACTATTCGAGTAATAAACGAAATCCTTAATTCGCTTTTTATTAATTAACTTTCTTTAGCTTGACATAGTAAATTGGAAACAATTACGATATACTTATATAATAGAGAATTACGACTAACTAGAATTTTATTTTTGTTTGGCAGGATGGAGATGATGGGAATAAAATAGTACGAACATATGGTACTAGCAATTTGTCAAATAAGAGTGCAACTTCAATGATTGAAGAGGAAGACTCCCATAGCACTATGTCCTTAGAGCTATCTCTCAGTTCAGATATCTCTCTTGACCTCACCCTTGGTTAAAATCCTTTGGTTTCTTCTATTTCCTCAAGGAAAAAAAAAACTCTTTTAGTTAATCCTTATTAAGTATATGCTAATACAAGGAAGTAACCTTCTTGTTTCTGTTTAAACTAACCTAGCTAGCTAGGTTAATTAGAACTTTGTAACTTAAAATCAGTTTTATAATCCACCTAAGACTGGCCAAGGTGTAGTGATAGTTCATAATGTGTAAGGGTTTAGTTTCAACTTTATAGAATATTGTTGAAATGTGTGTTAATCGTCTTATCTAAAAGTTTAAAAAGGTTAGTCACTGAGAGTAAGCTAATTTTATGATTTTAATTATATATTTACGACACCTGATCTCCTTCACGTGTGGGCTTGAATATTAATGTTTTTATTCACCAGCCAAGCATGTGAAAATCCTTTTTGATAATTGATATATAGTAATGGTGAGACTTAGACTTAATTAGGGCCTACGGCCATTATGATATATACCATGTTAATTAAAGTGTGTGACTATTTCATCTAGAAATTTAAGTTACTAAATAGAGTATGAAACAGTATGAAGTTGTTAAAGTTAAAAATGATAAGACCTTGTTATAAATTAATTATATTGAACCATATAATTAAGTTGTGTAATTTGATTTGTTTGATGTGTGTTAAGACTTAGGTTGATCATGTAGTCGAGAAGGTGTTAATTAAAGTATGTCTATGGAAAGAGATGTAGTTGGCTTCTTTTTTTTTCCCCCCTCTCTAATACATGATTATGTTACACACAATATGTATGAGCTAGTGATATTTCTACCTTTCAAATTCTTCATTATTGTACCAATTTTTTAAACACCTATATAGCTTGAGCTTGCAAATCCAAAAAGTGTCACACTCAAAACATCATCCAATATCAACAACTCTTTTCTTCTACTAGTCAAAATGGCAACCACGACACTCTTTGTTATTCTTATTATCACCAGTGTTCTTGCTTACCCTATAAACGCGAGGAGCCTAATTGCAATGAAGGCAAAAACAAAAGCATCAGCTGATGAACAGAATGAATATTTCCAGCACCCTTTTTTGCCTTTTTTTGGTGGTTTTGGTGGTGCTAGAGGTGCAATTAGGCCTCCATTTGGTTTAGGAGCCGGCATTGGTGGATTTGGTGGTAGTATTGGAGGTGCTTTTGGAAGTGGTTTTGGTCCTTTCGCCGGAAATGGTGGAACAAGTAGTGCTGGAGCTGGAAGTGGAAGTGGAAGTGGAAGTGGATTTGGTTCTGGTATTAATGAAGGCTTTGGAGATAGTGGTGGCAATAATCCTAATGATAAAATTGAAGGTGAACATGATGCAGGTGACCTAGGTGAGGGAGGTGATGCAACAATTAAAAATGATATGCACCACCATTGAACTTAAACTCACAGATTTTATTATTATTAATAAAAAATCGATAAACTACACCATCTAGTAGTATAAATCCGTTCAAAGAAAGCATATTATATATGTTTAGTTTCTATGAAATAGAACAAATAATAGTAGTGACTTCAAATTGCACCTAGGAGAACTATTTATGCTCTCTTTTTTCTCAATATTTTATGTTATTCGAATGCTATAGCTATAGCAAGAAATTTCATAAGTGAGATATTCTTGATTGTTCGATTAATGAAATTATGTGTTTTAATTTCCTGTTTGTTTGTTGTTGTTTTTTCCTCGTCCGTTTTGAATGGGATTGAGGTAAATAATTTTTTTTTCTAGTTGTAAGATATATATGAACATCTTACACAAGTGTCTCAAATCTCAATAGAAACTTGAGGAAATAGAAAGGAACCATTTCCAAAGGAGCACAACGAAAACATTGACCCTCTAAAGTCTAAATTCCAACATCAAAACCAACTTTAATTTGGTAGATTCATGTTCCAAATGAGCTAACAAATGGGCCTTGCGTTCCCAAATGGGCTGATAACACATTTGAAAATGAGCCACAACACCAATGGATGTAGTGTAGTGAATGAAATTGCTCTTTTCTTAATTAAATACAGGTCTCGAGTTTGAGCTAAAGTATAATTTTTTTTTTGATAGAAAGCGCTTTCTCCAAATGAAGACAATGAAGGTACCAAAAAAACAAAAAGAGACACAATCCCCCCACATGTACTATCGTGGAAATGAGTCATTTTAGATCCTCGATTTTTATAATTTGAATAGAAAAATATGACTTCACAAACATTTTTCTGTATATTTTTAGACTTTTTATCTTAAAAATATTTTTTTTCTTGACAAATAACATAAAATTAAAATTAAATTTGTAAAAGGCTACAAAATCAATTAACCGATTTTGATGAAAGAATTTCTCTCGTGAATCTCCCACATTTCCAAAAATTCAAGGAAAAATAGTGCCTGACTAGTATAATCTCAAGAATTTATTCGCACGTAATTTAGCCGATTTATACAAGTCTGGAACCATTTTTACAAGAATGGTAGTCAAGAAATAAAAAAAATAAAGAGGGTTCTAGTAATTCGAAAAAGAAGTTAAAAACAATAACATTGCTAGAGATTTGACTTTATCAATTCTAATGTAAATATATATTGTCTAATTAAGATACAAAAATTATTAAGCTATAATCACTATTACTTAATTCTTCTTTTAGATTGTACATATGGATAACTATTCCTATAATCTATACATAAGCAGGTCTTATCACGGAGATATTCTTTGATTAAAGTACTAATTCACTACTAATCCACAACAAATTATCAATTTTTTCCCCAAGAAACAATGATTAAGAAAAACAAAATGGTCCATTTGTTTATTATTTGAACGCCGTTCTACAGCCAAACATGTTTGGGCGTATTACGTACCCTTTTGTTATCAATTTAGTTAGCTTCTATACAGTAACAAAAATGATGTAAAAGAAATTCTTTAATACCATCAAAAGTTAACTATATATAATCGTAAAAGTTAACTATATATAATCGTTCATAATAAATGATAGTATTAGTTACAAAAAAAAATAACTCAGATCATCTGCTATAATATGTTATACTATACCAATTGTGGTTAAAGAAATTTAAACTACACTATCGACATCTAAAGATGAAATTCTTTGTTTTTTCATTCGGGTACATATATATGCCATTTATTATAAATTTCCTAATGTATACTATAATTTTGAGCTAATTAAGCACAGATTAATTAAAGACAACTACACCGGACAGCTAGGATTAATGCTTTATTTCTGTTAATTTAAGTTTATACCATGGTACGTAATTAGACACTTGGAATATCAAATGCATATTTGGTTGGGGGAAAACATCTAGAATATCCAACTAGGAAATTTTTAAAAGGCATGGAAGAGGGCACTAGATAAATTTAAAACTTAAAATTGAAGTTGAAGACATATCTATATATATAGTGGGAGTAGTTTGTACAATTGTATTCCATTTAGAAGATTTAAGAAGAAGCTTGAATATTTGGTGCATGGAAAAAGACAAAGTAAAGAATTCTCGAATCTCAAAATTAAATGTGCAAGAAAATGGAATAATATTATGTTTACTTTCCCTACATTGCTTTATCGTATTCTATCTTTATGAGTTCATGACGGAAAAAGAAGATGCACAGCATAAACACTCCATATGGGATGTTTGTTTTTTTATTATTATTCTTTACCAAATCAAATATTCCTATTTTATATTACAAATAAGCAAATTCAAAAGAATTTGGAGGTTCTAAGTTCCAAAAGTAAAATGGAATATATTGATCACTAATCACGTATGAGTAAAAAGTTAAACGAATTTTACCTGACCAACTAATGGATGCATTCTTTCTCCTAACCATGATTCTTAAGATATAAACTTCATTAAACTACTTTCATAGTAATTACTACCTGATATAACTTGACTTGAACACTCAATAGGGAGAAGTATTATTTACTACATATTGTAGCAAGCGATCTATGTAGGGTAAAATTCTGACTTTAGTAGTATGTCGTACTGAATAAATGATGACTCGTGAAGATTGAAGATATAACAAACATAACGCAATAAAGGTGATATCGACTTTGACATATGTGTTTGTCATGCGTCATCATACACGTTCTTAGAGTGTTCGGGTTTGTCAGGGGCAGATCTAGGAAGGCCTAAAGAGTGTTACATGACACGGCTTCATTGGACAATTTTTTTTTAATATATATTTGATCTCTTTTTTAATTAGTACATATAACATAATTATAAGAAAATCGAAAAAAAAATGAAAAACCAAAAGAACCGACTAAACTTAAAATTTAAAAAATCGATTTTATATAGATTTAATAAGCCGACATAATTAAATTAATCATTTTTTAATAAAAAACCAAATCAAGCCGATCTATATACACCACAAACGTCCTCTATTTGTTTTCCGAAAGATGAAGCATGATGGAAGTGGTATACTATTTTCATTTGGGAGGTTGATATACCGTGAGTTTACGGTATTTCTAATACATTTCACTTACAAGTTGTGTGTGTCAAGGGCCTTTTTATATTGGTTTTTATGTGTTTTTATCATGTTTTGCATGAAAGGTGTTCAGGCGCGAAAGTATAGAGATAACTGAAAGAAATGCAGAAACAGGGCATTCACGGAGGTGATCTACGGACCGTAGGTCCATTCACGGTCTGTAGGTGATGACCGTAGATCAGCAAGCATGGTATTGAGGACAAATCAGGGAAATCAGACCAAGTGTGGAACCACGGTGTCCATTGACGGTCCGTAGATTTATCTACGGACCGTACTGTTGATCCGTAGAATGATACTGGAGGGTTCCAGTACCTAATTTTTGAAGATTCTAAGTATGGAGCTACGGAGGGGATTGACGGACCGTAGATCGATCTACGGTCCGTACTGTTAGTCCGTCGTTTGCTTCAGAGAAGCTGATTTTTTGGAAGCAGAAATATTTTATAAGTCCTGGCTGACGGAAGGGACTTACGGACCGTAGATCCATCGACGGTCCGTAAGTCAGTCTCGTGGATTGAAGACGCGTACCTGAACAAACTTTCCTTAATTTGTTTCCCTTTTAATTTAGGATTTGTTTTCTATAAATAAGACATGTAAACCTCGTTTTTGGGGGTTAGACATTATTATTCTATTTTTACTTTGTGACTTTGGAGATTAAGTTGCAACCCTAGCAATTATTGATTTCCTACATTCGTTTTGAAGGTTTTGGCTTTGCAATTCAAGTTGAAATTCCGGGTTTATTATTCTCGTTACGTAAGTTCATGATTTATTCATCTAATATTATGAATTGTGTTCTTGCTAGTATGGGTAACTAAATCCACAACTAGGGTTGTGGGAACCATGAACGATTAACAAAGTATGAATAGTAAATAAGTAATTCTTGAATAGTGTTTTGCATACATTGATAATTCTTTCGTTTAAAAGTCTTTTTAATGAGTGCACGCATTAGAACTCGCCTTGTTGCTACTTGCCGGATCAAGGAGGTAATCAACAAGAAAATAATTATCAACATAGATTTAGTGTGATACTATCTAATAGGCTAGTGTCGATTGGTGCGAAGTAATAACTAAGTCAAACATCGATTATAATGTCTAATATGAGGTAAAGGTAAGGGTTAGTAAATTATACACACGTAGCCTGATCAAGGTGAGGGGTGAAATTCTCTAGATGCCGGATCAAGGATTTAGAGATACCTAACTTATCACTTTGCATGTAACACACTAGGAAAGGATTGCGCTTACTAGGTTTACTGAGTTATGAGCTTGTGGGGAACACGTTTACCCTAGTTAATTTTCTCATCTTAATAACAACCGAAATTGACTTTTGATTATTGATTACTTATTGAATTCTTACAATTTGTTTCACAAATCCCCCCCCCCCCCCCCCTTTTTATTTCTTGTTTCCGGAAGTATTTTGGCTAATTGAATATAATTGTTGGTTAAAGTAAAGTCTAAACCATTTTCCTCGTGGGATCGACCCCAACCTACAAGTTGGGTTCTTTACTTGATAACGATCGCTTATACTTTTTTAGGGAGGTGTAATTTGAGCGTATCAGTATCTGCGATGCCATGTTTGATATATATAATTTAAATCTAAATCTTTTTTTGGTTGTAATTGGATTGATTGAAGTAGAATGTCTAGTTGGATGAAATTAGTCGAAAATGTATCCCCTCATTGACCAAAAGTTAAACTAGAAGTATAAACTTTATATAAAGTGGTCCTTGGGAATTTGGGATCAAAAGCTGGAATATAAGTAAACGAAAAGGAATGTTGACTTTCTGATAATGTTTGGACCATGAGTGACAATATGGGTGCCATTATATATCAGCTCCATTCTTGTTCCTTGCCACAAGTACACTTCAAGTATCCAATGGAATGCCACTATACACCAAATTATTTCTTCCTACTTCTTTCTTTATTCATTTCGTTTTGCCAATTATTTATTTCCAATCATAAATCCTACACTCACATGGGCTGCGCAAACAAACAATATCTCAAAATTAAATAAATAAATAAATAAATTATATCTCAATTCTTAATCAGATATCTCAACTTTAAAATTAAAAAAAATCTTGATAGAAAGCACTTCTTCTTTTAATGGGTCTTACACCAAGAGAGAGAATCTGTATTAATCTAGTCCTAAAATTAGTATCTTACATAAAAAGATAAAAGAAATTCTTCTACTTGCTCTTACTCTATTTCTATGCCAATAGAAATACAATCTTTCTAACTCCATAATATTTATTTGGTAGTATTAATAGAAAATGGTACGTAGAGCTATAAATAAAACAGAATGACACCTGGAAATCATGATCAAAACGAATCCAAAATCTTTGTTAAGAATTACTTAATTTAGTGAAGATATAAGCACCAACTCCACTATTTCATTGTCAATTATCATAATGTACGATATCAACATGTGTAAGCCATAGGTTTAATCGCATGTAGTCCTATTGTCTTTACTATGTTTAAAAATTCCATTAATATCTAATTGGTTCGCAACTTTTTAGAAATAATTGGAATTAGACTGAACCATGATCCTTTGGTTAGAGGAATATCTAGTTCAGACAACTCATATTCCATACTAGTTTTGTATTTGGTAATATGTGTTTACATGAACTCGATAAATTTTATCAAATTTTATATATAATTCTGTTTCAATTTGTTTCTCCTAATTTCTTTGTAGTTCGTTTTAAAAGAATGTCTTCTTCTTTTTTTGCAGCTCTTTGATTCTAATTTTCCACATAATATATTTAAGAACATTAAAAATAAAAAAACATTTAATATATTCTACGTATTTTTAATTTAAGACTGGCAACAAAATTCATATAAAAAAAACAAATTACTTTCTTAGAGTATATTATTAAAAAGCTCACTAAATATTTGACGGTAAAACTAATTATATTATTTAAAATTGCTATAGAAACATGTTACTTCCAATTGTGAATTCGCCTCGGATACTAATAATATTTTGTACCAACTAAATATCGATAATTTTAAGTTCCTGGTAATAATTTAGTAGCCTGTCAATTCATTGTTGACCTTTTTCCTTTTTAAAATTTCAAGACAAGCATCTTTCAACTTACCATAATTTGAGATATGTTCAAATGATTGCATGAATAATATGGCTATAAATAGAGGAGTCATTTGCACAAAGAAGAAACCAAGAAGTGGAAGCTCAAAAGTTGGTCACTAGACTCACTACTCATCAGTACTGAGCTTACACTAATTGTTACTTGAAGAGTCATGGCTATTTCTAGTCGTTCTTTGTGTGTGGCTCTTCTTGTACTATGCATTGTTATGGCGTGTATGGAGGAGGGACACGGGGAGGATGGAGATGATTATTGCAACTATGGTGGATGGCATGTTTTTATAATCGTGTAGGAGGAGGAGGTGGTGGGGGGGATGGAACTAGTGGTTCTGGTCATGGGGAAGGATTTGGAGCTGGAGCTGGAGTTGGTACAGAAGGTGGTGGAGGGTCTGGTGGGGGAGGTGGTACTGGCGTAGATGGAGGGTATGGTCATGGTAGTGGTTTTGGAGCAGGTGTAGGTTTTGGAACTTTTGGTGGACGTAAAGGTGGTGGTGGTTTTGCAGGGGGAGGTGGAGGAGGTGGTGGCGGTGGTGGTGGTGAGGGTGGTTCTGCTGGAGGATCAGGTCATGGTAGCGGCTTTGGAGCTGGAGTTGGTGGGGCGGGTGGAGGTGGTGGAGGAGGAGGAGGAGGTGGTGGTGGTGGTGGAACCAACGGTGGATATGGTCATGGAAGTGGTTTCGGGATGGGTGTAGGTTTTGGTGGAAATGGTGGTGGTGGTGGTGGTGGTGGTGGAGGAGGGGGAGGTGGAGGCAGCAATGGCACGGGTGGAGGTTCTGGCCATGGTAGTGGTTCTGGAGCAGGTGGTGGTGGTGGAGGAGGAGGTAGAAATACGAATGATGAGAATGGTGGTGGTTCTGGTTATGGTGAAGGAGAAGGCAGTGGATATGGTGGCAATTATAGTAATGATAATGGTGGCATTGGAATGGGATTTGGTATTGGTATGGGATTTGGCTTTGGAATGGGAACAGGTACAGTAAGTGGAAATTCTAGTACAATTGATGAAGCTAGCAAGAATGGTGACAAACAGCCCTAAAGTCTCTCACTGCCAACTTTGCTCAAAAGCTAAATTGTCAACCAATCATTTGCCATGCAAATTGTATTTGTTTTTTATTTCCTGCTCTACTATTTTTAAAGACAATAATTCGGATAAGGTCACTGAAAAAGAGATATTCACGAGTGACAATTACAACTGCATTGTACAATGAGCAAAAGTTATATATATATATATATATATTTGTATTCTTTCTTTGCATTTTCATTTCAATTAAAGTTACTTTTACCATTTTTCTTCTTTAGTTTTTCCTATTTTGGTTGTATGATGAACCAAAGTAGTTAGAGAGTACTTGATTTAATTTTTTATGACAGGTGATTTCAAGGAGTTTTGCCCTGTTGAATAGCCTATTGATCAACATCAAAATTCACATATATGGTTTTTGATCTTATATATATGCTCTGTCACTGAAAGTACAGCAATATGTTCAGCAAAAGCTCACGGTGAGCAGTGTTCAAAGCAGCACAGACTAGCTTCACTCAATATATCCTTTTTATATTCTTTGCTCTCTGAAGATTTAGTGGAAGTTTGCATGTCGAACATACATTGATGTAGCAGAATATTAATGTTTAACAGAGAATGGACAAAGGAAAGAAATGTGTACATATCTTGTTGAACTATGTTTCATATTTGTGAAGTCCAAATTCTGGATCTACTGCTTCATCCTCTAGGCCACTGTGGACTCACAACCTAAAAAAGATTTAAGGAGAAAATAAACTCGGTGAATAAGAAAGAACATGTTACCAACAAAAAACCAACAACACCAAGTTTTGTTTTTTTTGGCCTACTGAAAACCATAAATTTTGAAACCAAAAGTTCCTTGTATGTAGTAAAAATTATCTATAGTTTCTTTGTTAACATACCTTTTACGAACATCTTATAGAAGGATATATCCAGGAATAATCACCATCTGTAGATTAGTAGTCCAACAGTTGAGATATCATTTACATCCTCATTAGACTTCCTCTGATGTTGAAGGAATTAGTTTCTTATGCAAATACTAATTGTCATTATTATAACTAGTATTTTTTTTAACAACCGTGGTATCCAGATCAGCTTCCGTGCACTTTGACTAATTCTACATGGTAATTGCTACCTCTCAACAACACAAGTACCGGATAACTCTACCCACCAAGGATGGATGCATAATTATCTTTAAGTTAATAAGTAAAGTAATTATCAAATCATAAAACAAGAGATGATCTTTATAGTGTCCTGGTTTAGTTTTGCTTTGAGGCAAAAACCAGATTTGAACCATGAACACTAGGAGACACAGTTGTGCCATGCTTTAGAGTTTAAACATAGTGGATTTTGAGTTGAGATCTGATTCTATCTACATTTGTTTATGCATGCCTAACCACTGAGCCCTATCAGACCAGAAAATCGAATTATGAACCTGGCATTACATATTTCTGCTAATGTTGTTCTGGAAAGAGTATTAGAAGTAGAAAACTGTCGATTGAACTCACCTCTAGAGTGGTAAAAACTAATCTCATCCGGCTAGCAACAACTGATGGCTCTTCAGCATGACCAGCAACTGCCATCTGCTCTAGTTGGAGAGTTTTCACTGGGAGCCTTCAGGAGCAGACCAGAGAATGTTAATACACAAATCAATACTAAAAAATGAACTTCCAATAAATTCCTCAAAAGAAAAACGTTGATGACAGGTTTTCCTCTTAACGACAAAATATCTAATTGAGGATGGTATGCCCTCCGGCAACCTTACCATGCCATTCCTCTCACAAAGTATGCATTTGCTATGATTGCACAGAAGCCCTTCCACTGGACTATCATTTCATCAGAAACTGGGGATGTGGATGACCATCGAACTATAGTTGGTTGAGGTGTACATAGGATGGTGATGAATATAATGCTCAACCACATAATACACTCATCAACCTGCAACATAACCAGATGTCGTCATTAAATAGCTGTCATCACAGATCTTTAGTTGCCATGGTGATTCTCATGATTATAGCAAAACTTGCAACGGATACATGTAATCAACTGGTTTATAGATCTTATATCCTTTTTAAAATGAGGAAACTCGTACATCTGGAGAAAATTTTTAACACCTATCTAACCATTCTAGCAACAGATCATTATACAGTAGCATGGACAAAATTTAACAATTTATTAGCACCCTAGTTCTTTTGCAGACACCTTTTCTCATCCCAAAATTAAGGAGGAATCCCTGAAAGACACTGCCAATGTTTTCAGAATGAAAGTCGATATCAAGAGTTCCTAAAGAAACTTCTCGACACAACAAATATTGTTTCTAATCAAAATCCTCAACTCCTGATAAACTAGTCTATCTGAAACCAAACAGCAGCAGAACATTTTATTTCAACGTATGCTAGTGTTACACTGTTACTACTTTAAGAAAAGAGGCAGTCTAGCGAGAATCTTTGAGATACTCCACCTTGGTGCCAGTCAGTGGGAAGAAAGTCAATGATTTGGCAACTTAACGGTAAACAAATGGCGAAAAATCTTCATTCAACTTCCTCAGTATTATATAATGGACTATGTACATACTGTATAATCCTAGATACAGAAAGAGTAGCATCCACAGGGTTCCACAAAGCTGCCAATCATATTCAATTATTTTGTATCCATACATATCCCTGATTGTGCAATGCGAAAGTGACTCACCTCCACAGATAAAATCTTGGATTTCAGGCTGGTACTTCCTCCATATGTTTCCATGGCTTCAATTTCAACACCTGATTCCTTTAAAGAAAACAGTTCTTTCCTCAATCCTTCATCAGTACATCCCAAAGCATATGCATTCACACCAGCACTGATGAATTCCTGAAAGATCAGAATCATAACAATGCACAAAGAGAGCAACAAACAGAAGTTACAGAGAAAGGAAGAAACAACTGAGAATACTTTTAAGTTGTCACCTCCTCCGCGCTCAAGAAAATTCTTGTATCGCCTGAACAGACTGATGGCTATATTTCGGGAGGAGCGATACTCATTTTCAGGTGAAGTAGTATCTTGTGACCGGCACTGAAGAAACCATGAAACAAGAGCTACATAAGGATATGTTAAATGTCAAGAGAGATAAAATGTTCGAATAAGCGCTTACCAGCAATCTATATGAAGCGGATTGCTGAGAGAGTTTATAAGTTTTCAGTTGACTTGGCCAAGTCCAAGAAAAAGAACAACTGCTGACTCCTTTAGCAGGAGAACTCACAAGGGTAGCAGAACTAAGATTACTAATCAAGGGATTGACATTTTTACTCTTGCAAGGAATGACTTCATGCAGCACACTAGTATCCAGAAATGACTGACAGCTGCTAATGGCATGTGGATTTTGAAGCCCTAACATTGTTGAACCATGATACACTCACCTTGAAGCAACAACAAAAGATAAAAGAAAAAAATTCAGAATAGTTTAGTGTTGCCAAGGATGCCTATCTAGTTTCTAAGATCTTTAAAAACCACTCTATGTTTCCTTGAGTAAGTGAAACAGGGAAACCAAAACGAATTCAAATGTTATCCCTTTCGTGACTTCAATTTTATCTGTTTCTTCTCGACAATACAACATTAAATGACTTGACTTTCACACCCATATTTCTCCCAAATCAAAACCTTAACACTATTGATTAGTAACTAAAAATGCACAATCTATGCAAATTGACGCTATGAACTAGTTCATTTACATTATGATCATATCTATTACTATCTGCTTTTAGCTTTGATGGATAATCCAACAAGAAGGGTTCTGTCTACTCGTCTACAACTCTACACACAACAACAGAAAGGTACCAGCATGAACTACTACAACAACTACACCTTAAGCTTAAACTAAGTTGGCATCCACTATAAGGATTCTCGCAATTCATTCTAACACTGAAAAATTGTTAGTCCAAGAATGAAGTTGCGGGTTATGCGAAACTTATGAAGTAATAGCAAATTTAAGATATTGATTAATACTACAAACTTAAAAGACCACACCAACAAAGAACTTGAAGGGGAAGATGAGACACAGTTCGCAAACTAGGTTTCCAAAATTAAGATTCAATCAATCCCAACTTTCAAATATATCAGCGATTTCATCCTCACAGGAAGAGATATGTTACGAGGAAGATGAGAATTCAGTTTAACAGCAACTGAAATAGAAAGAAAAATGAAGAAAATTACTTGGATTTTGTGAAGATATAAGCTGTTGGAACCATGAATGGTTCTAAGTTTTCTTCATCTGAATTCCTTTTATTTTCCACCAGAAATTCCAATTGCTTCTTAGTGGCTGGCTGCTGATTATTTTTTTTATGTTGACCTTTCTTTGTCGCTACACCTGATTTTCATTTTGTACCTTTTTGCTAGGTAAATTTAATTTCCAAAAGACTAATTATTAGTTATATATAGACCAATTAATTCTCGATACTAAATTAGAAATACAGACCAATTTGAGAAAGAGTGACTATGACTATTGAGATTGTTTCTGTCCAAAATTTCTGCATGAATTTGTCAGCCTGAAATCATAGATATTTGAGGGGCCACTTTGGCAAAAACCCCACCACCACCACACATTTCCCAAAACCAACGAGCACCTTCTCAAGAGAAACACTAATTTGAAGATGAGTTATACGGCTATTAAATGTTGTGCTTAATTAATATTGTATTTGTTAGTTAATTAGAAGGTAAATTATTCATATATTATATTAATATGGTGTTTGATTTGCGATTTAAAAATTTGTATAGCTAATACATTTATAAGTTATTAAGCAATGTAATTTATGTATGATAAAACACGAAATAATTAATACTATATAAATAACTAAGCCCTACATAACTAAAACTACATGAAAGCAATGCATAAATTTACTCATAATTAATACATTTATAAGTTATTAAGCAATGTAATTTATGTATGATAAAACACGAAATAATTAATACTATATAAATAACTAAGCCCTACATAACTAAAACTACATGAAAGCAATGCATAAATTTACTCATAATTAATATTTGCATTACTCATATTTGTGTAAGTCTAACCAATAATTCTTACACTTCACGAGTGTTTATATCAAATCAGTAAATGCATGACATGCATCTGTATTTGATAAGTGTTACAAGTGTTTCATCCTTTTAAAACCAGACAATAAGTCTCTACGATATACATCATATCATACATTTATTGATTTGATGTAAATGCGAATAACTTTTTAACCAATAGATATGTCATCAAAATTTAGCTCAAAAAGACGTTACTAAAAAAATAATACACACTAAAAATCAACTTCAGAAACTCATAATCTTTGATACAATATGATACAAACACATGAACATTAACGCTCTTCACTTAAGACCAGAGAGAGAACTAATTATGGCTCCCACCCCAAATAGCATGGTGTGAGGAGGATAATTTATTTAAACTTGAACAAACCCTCCTCAATTATTCTGCACACTAACAACATGGCTTAAAAACTAAGCAATACATGTGTAATTGGAAGGACAGCTAGCTTCCTTAATGTTCAAACTTGGCACCGTTCTGGGAGAGATTCTTACGCTTAGCTGCAAATGTCTCAGCTACTAATATGGGAAATGCAATTGTTGCATCACAATGCACCTGCATTCAACAAATCGAAAACAGTAGAAGAAATTAGAATCTCACATCCTTTGAAACCTATAATAGTCTGATACATATATTAGAGGTTACCTTTGCGCTCTTGGCACCAACACGTATCTTTCCCCATGATACAGCTTCATCAGGACGAGCACCAGAGTCACTACCATCATACTCTTGTGCAGTGTTAATTAAGACAGCAAAATCTGCACCATTGCGCATCATATTCGCATTGCAGATATGGTGCTTAGGCAGCCCTCCACCCAGGATAATCATTCCGGTCTTCCTCAAACCAGCATGGACAGCTTCATTATCCATGGCCCTGACATCTGGTTATATATACAACTTAATTCTTTAGTCAAATAATATGTATCTTGATGAGAGAATTAAAACTTGATCGATAAGATAGTGATACCTCCAACAATGTCTAAGACTAGACCAGGATTACGGTTTTGATCTCCCTTTTGGTAAGAATGAAAGTATAGCATGTCACCTATTGATCCATCCGTCAAGCTAGGACAGAAGACAGGAATCTCGTTCTGAGAATGATAACTACACATTAGTTTATAATAAACTCAAAGAAAATGCATGTTTTTCCTTTTATTTTCTGGAATCAAATTAAATAAGCACTAAACTATTCTTTTTAGAAATTTACCTTGTAAGCCCAATACAAGTATGAGGTTTCATTATTAATTTCTTTACCAAGGCGAGCAATGACTTTAGATGGTGTCCAAAGAACGTTCTGTAATATATAGAAAAAGAAGCTAAAAAGGTCAAATCATCACAAACAGAAACGCAATTAATTAATGACCCAAGAGTAGAGTAGATATATACCTCATTACTCTGCTCGTCATACATTTGGTCAAAAATTGGCATGATCCAGTCCTCAAATTTGCAGTAGTTGTCATTTGGAACCAATAAATTACCAATACGGTTCAATGCTTTGGATCGTAGAACAGCTCCAGGTAAAGCAAAGTCCCCCTTGTAAGTTGGTGCGAGGCATTTTATGAGATCCTCTTCAATACCACCAGCAGTAGTAACCAAAACATCAACCTGTAGGGAGGGATGGAATTGAACACAAGGTTCAAACTTGACGGTACAACACATGCAGTAAAGACATAAACTAGTGAAAATGCTACTGACCATACGGTGCTGAACAAGGTAGCGGATGGTTTCTCTAACACCAGAAGAAACAAGGTTTGAAGTGAACCCCAAAAATATTTTGCACGTTACCGACTCTCTGTATGCAACATTTCTTTCTTTTTCGCTGCAATCGTCTGTGGGCACCTCATGGGAAAGCCTCCAATTAAGCTTCAAAAACATAAATTTCAAACTTCAGGAATCAATTACTTTAAAACTATTTTATCTCAAGTTAAAAGAAATCTAACCATTTGATTAACAATGTCGATGGCGTCACCAAGATTAGAAGCTTGGAAACCAGTGGAAACCATGGATTTGATAAGCTCAAAATAGTTAACGCCTTTATTAAAGTCGTAACCCACAATTTTAGTGCAAGAACCTTCTAGATCTTCCGAAGATTCTTTCAGAACTGCCGATCTTACCGATTCCATCATGTTGGCGTTCATTATTGCTAGATTATGCAAATGAGTTTCTAAGGTTCACTAGGAGTTTTATTTTATGTTATAAATCGAAATCCAAATGGGGAGTTTAAATATGAGTACAAAATAGCAGGCACTACACAGCATTATAAATTACAACTAGATTGCCCAAATAAAAAAAATGGCCATGACAACTACGTTTCCATAAAAAAAATATATATATAGTTTTCAAATCAACTCCAAGATTTCAATCGTACAATCACCCATTATATTTTGTTTTGTCCATATCTTTTTTGATTTTTGCTGTCTTCATACTTCTCTATTCTACTCTATCCGGCTCATATTAATTGATTATTTTACTAAAAAATAATAGTGTTCTCTAAGTCAAGTTTTCAATCTTCCTATTATGGATTCTAATTGTATCAACACATTGGTAAGCGTAAAAAAAATATTGAATAGTTAAAATGTGAACCCATTTATTGATCCACTTCAAAAGTCTATCAAAAAAAGTACTTTCTCTCCTCTATTCCTAATTACTTGTTCACTTTTCCTTCTATAGTTGTTCCTAATTACTTGTCCATTTTGACAAATCAAAAAAGGATAATTTTTTTTTTACCTATTATACCCTCAATTAAATAACTAATTACTTTGAAGAATGTAGAACTTTTCATCCACTTCATAATTAATAGGTGTAAAATGATAAACTCACTATGTCATTAATTGATTTCTGAATAGGTGTGTCAATTCAAAAGTGGACAAGTAATTAAGGACAGAGGGAGAGGGAGTATAAGTTGTAAAATTATTGTCAAGAATATTGAAGATCATGCATTTTTTAGAAAACTGGATGAATTCGTGCAATGAATCTTTTCTTTCCAATTCATATGGGTTAGTACAGTTTGACACAAAATTTAAGAAAAAAAAAAGATTTTTAAAATTTGTGATCTAAGAAAGCCTATAACCATTCGTTATTGCAAGAATATGCAAACGAGTTTCTGCCGTTGACGTTTCTACACACGAGGAGTTTATGTATAAATCAAAATCTGAATCAAAATTAAAATCAAAATGAGGCGGTTAGTATTGCACAATGTTAGGCAGTATTAGGGGCATCAAATTAAATGAGTGGATTGGATTGAAATAGAAATTTTGTTTGAGTCTTGATTCGTCTAAGTTTATTTTGGGCTCAAATAGTCTAAAAATTGGGTTGGGTCATGATCGGTTTAATATCAAGAATTTTAACATATTGCTATTTAACTTTTAAAATCATAATTTGAATTTCAACTCGAGAGAATTTATAAAAGGAGTTATAAATGGATAGATAAATACTAAAAGATATAAAATAGATAGTAATTCATACATTCAATATAAAAACATGGGAAAATGGTCTGAAAAATACTCCAATTTTAGCCGAAATTGCTATTACGATACCAAACTTATGAAGGACCTTTTACCCCCTGCACTATTTAATAGTGTATTTTAAAGGTTTTAAATAAACTGGACAAATTACCTATAGTTGAGTCATTTTTTACAACCCTGTGCAGCATTATGACAACTACGATGTCCAAAAATAAATAAATAATTGTGACAGTTAGGTTTCCGAAAGAAAAAGCTTTTCTATCTTCTTACCTTAGAAATGTGAATAGTACTCGTTATTTACGTGTCATCCTTACTATATGAAAACTAAATGATTAATTCATATTTGTTGGTCAATTTAATTAATTAAAATAAATTAATTTATATTTATTTATTGAAAACTTGTCTTCAAGAGAACACTAAATAAGGATACAATAATAAGCTTACCTAGTTACTTAAGGACATAAAATCTAAAATGATGACATATAAATAGAAACGGAGAAAGTAATTAATTCTATCAACCAATTGACTTTTTTCTATGTGGTAATTTTAACTATTATCATTTGTTGAGAGCTAATCCTCTAGTTATGTTAGAGATACTGAAGTGAGGAATAGGAGAAGAGGAGAAATTGAGAGTAACAATGTAAACTGAAAATAACCGACTTGAACTTTTCATTATCAACAATGCACTATATATTTATACACAGTTCCTAACTAACAGTGTTTAATTACTCATGTAACTAACTATCTAACAGACTAATTGATCCAGCTAATTATATACAATTTACATTTTATCACTCCCCCTCAAGTTGGATGGTGGAATATGTCCAACATTCCTAACTTGAACAACATGTTACTATGCAATTGCTTTCCTAAGGCTTTTGTAAAAACATCTGCCACCTGCTCCCTACTTGTTATGTACTCAGTCTTGATGAGCCCTTCTTGTATTCGTTCTCTAATAAAATGACAATTTATTTCGATGTGATTTGTCCTCTCATGATACATGGGATTTGAAGCAATAATTTGTAATGTTTCTTTATTATCATAGTGTAACTTCATAGGCAGTGTAATCTTAGCTTTAATTTCTTGTAGCAGACCCTGTAACCAAACTAACTCTGCAACAGTAATTGCCATGCTCATGTATTCAGCTCCTGCTAAAGACTCACCTATTCTGATGCCAAAACCTGTTACAAATTTCCTGGACACCACACATGAAGCTCAATCTGCATCACAAAAAACACTTATTCTGTCCGACTTCTTACTGCTCATTAATAAATCCAAACCAGGTTGTCCCTTAATATACCTCACTACATGTATTGCTGCATTATAATGTGATTGTTTAGGAGAATGCATAAATTGACTCAAGTGTTGTACAACAAAAGAAGTATCTGGCCTTGTCATAGCCAAGTATAACAACCTTCCAATCAATCTTTGATAGCCCCTCTGTCTTCCAACTCAATATCATCCATGAGGTTAAAATGTTCATCATATTCTAAACTCGTAAGTTTCTGATTTTGTTCAAGAGGAGTTGAAACTGGTTTTGCTCCTGCTAAGCCACACTCTGATATTAACTCCAAAGCATACCTTCTCTGATTCATCAATATTCCACTCTTTGATCTAGCATATTCAATGCCAAGAAAGTATCTTAATTCACCTAAATCCTTCATTTTGAAGTTATTATGCAATATGTCTTTAGCTTCATGTATTAACTTGTAATTGTTTCCAGTAATCAAAAGATCATCCACATATACCAAAATTATCACTATGTCTCCATTAGCATCTGCTTTGGTGAACAAGAAGTAGTCTAGTTTACTTTGAGTGAAGTCTGACTGTGTAAGAGCAGTAGTTAGTGTCAAATTCCACTGTCTGTTGGCCAAAACCACAACACATCTAACGGTCACCATTTTTACAACAGGTGAGAAAGTGTCATGATAGTCTAAACCTTCCTGTTGTGTGAAGCCTTTAGCTACAAGCTGAGCCTTATATCTTTCAACACTGCCATCAGCATGATACTTAATCTTATACACCCATTTACAACCAATAGGAGTTTTATTAGCAGGTAAATCAACAATTTCCAAGTGTGGTTATCACTGAGGGCCTGAATTTCTTGGTCCATAGTAAGAATCCAGTTATTGTCCTGAGCAGCCTGATCAAAAGAAGTAGGCTCTAACATAGAGGAAGAGGGAGTGGAAAGATAAGCCTGGTAAGATGGATTGATGTTTGAGTAGGACAGGGAAGAGGAAATGGGATGTGAGGTTGTGAAAGAGGTAACATAGTCAACATGCCATATATGTGGTCTGGTAGGTCGGGAAGATTTCCTTGAAGGTAAAGCGACGTAGTAGGAGCCACAGGTGAAGGAGAAATAAGAGATGAAGGTGTAATCTGGGGAACTGGTGGTGCAACAATGGGGAATGAATCATCAGTGGGGTGTGGAAATGCAGATATAGGAATAGAAAAAGAAGAAGAATAGAGAGAGGGTATAGAGTCGAGGAAAGAATGTTTGGGATGTTTAAAAGGGAAGATAGTTTCTCTAAAAGAAACATATCTACTGACGAAGAATGAACTGGTTGCAATGTTGTAAAGTTTATAACCCATTTGAGTGTGTTGGAATAACCCATAAAGATAGAAGGAATGGCTTTGGGAGACAATTTGTCAATAATAAAAGGTTTGGTAGCATAACAAAGACAACCAAAAACTTTTAGGTGATTGAGGTTAGGAGCATGATTATGGAACACTTCATAAGGAGGTTTACTATTCAAAACAGTAGAAGGGAGTCTGTGTATGATGAAAGTTGCAGTGAGTACACATTTCCCCTAAAATTTTAAAGGTACATGAGCTTGAAACCTTAAAGCTCTTGCCATTTCTAGGAGGTGTCTATGTTTCCTATCAGCTATGCCATTTTGTTGGGGAGTATGGACACATGTACTTTGATGGATTATACCAAGGAAAGTAAAAATATTGTTACATTGGTGATTGAAGAACTCAAGACCATTATCTGATCTCACAGTTTTAATGGTTGCTGAAAATTGTGTTTTAACAAGAGTAAGAAAAGCTGAAATGAAAGTCACAACTTCACTTTTATATCGCAGTAAAAAATCCAAAACATTCTAGTATAGTCATCAACAATTGTGAGGAAGAATCTATGACCATTATAAGTACATTGTTTGTAAGGTTCCCAAACATCCATATGAAAAAGCTCAAAAGGTAAAACAGTTTTCTTGCAGCAAAACAAATATAAGAAGTATGTAATGGAGAGGTGGTGTGAGCAATACCTCTCATATTGGCTATAGCCTCTTGTGATGAATAATCTTTTTCAAGCAATTTCAACAGGTGATTAACATCAGTATTCCTATTGGTATCCAAATTCTCAGCATACTGTGCATTATTGATACGAGGCTTTCTATTACCTCCAAAAACCTGTGATCTGTCATTCCTTGATGTTTGACCCTTATTACTCCAATCATCAGTTCATTTCTTCTTTGTGAACTTGTAATGTTGAGGATATCCAATGAGTTTATAACAATTAGCCTTTGTATGATTCCTCAATTGACAGTAGTCACAGTATAAACTTATATTTTGACATGTGCTTTGGCCGAATCTGTTATTGTGAGCTGAAGCTAATGCAGTAGGCTCATTAATGTCCAATTTCTGTAGAGGCAATACACAATTGGATATCAGACTAGACTGTATCTTTTGGGTTTCATCCTGCATTATCATACTGTAGGTTTGGGCTAGGAACTGTCAAAAGTATTTGGCTCCTCGACTGAGCAAAACTGTCATTTAATCCCATTAAGAACTGCATAAGTTTTTGTCTCTCCATGTGTTCTGCATATTCTTTGTATTTATCACACACACATGTTGGTAAAGGTACCAGAGATACATACTCATCCCAGAGATTTCTCAACTTAGAATAATACTCAGAAACAGTAGATGTTCCCTAGCTTAGGGTATTGATTTCTCAATGAATTTGATAGATCCTAGTTAGATTACGTTTATCAAATCTCTCTTTCAGATCTTTCCAAACACTATGTGCATTATATGAAAACATTAGGCCATTTGCCAACTCCTTTGAAACTGAATTTGTAATCCATGACAATACAAAAACATTACACCTTTCTCATTAGTGTTCTAAATCTCCTTTGTACTGATTCTTATATATTTACCATCAATAAACACAATTTTATTCTTTGTTAACAACGCTACTCTCATAGAATTGCTCCAACCAGTGTAATTTCAATACCAGTAAGCTGTTGAGGGATCAGAATGCTACCTGGAGTATCAGATGGAGTAGATAAAGAGAATTTCTGGGATGAATGTATGTAAACTTCTCGATCTGCTCTGGATCTGATTCTTCAACCGTAGTCATTGTCATCTTTGGATTAATGAATTGATTTTGGGCCGGTTCAATTGTTCTTCAATTCTCGAGTGTGTGGAAGGGAGAAAAACTTCAGAATTATCTCTGTTTCAGCTAGATCTTCATCGAAACCAACAACTCTAATACCATGTTGAGAGCTAATCCTCTAGCTATGTTAGAGATACTGAAGTGAGGAAGAGGAGAAGAGGGGAAATTGAGAGTAATAGTGTAAACTGAAAATAACCGACTTGAATTTTTCATTATCAACAATGCATTATTTATACACAGTTCTTAACTAATAGTGTTTAATTACTCCTGTAACTAACTATCTAACAGACTAACTGATCCATCTAATTATATACAATTTACATTTTATCATGGACGATTTTGACAAATATCGTTCTTTATAAACAAAGATTTTACAATGAACAGCCGGAGTATGAAAATCCCTTGGTGAATTTTTCAAATTAACAATAATGAAGGACGAAAATGAATTAGAAAACACATTTACAAAATAAATTAAAATACTAAATATCAAAATTAGTCAGATCATATTTATTTTAATATTTATAATAACGAGATAAAAAAATTGTTACAATTAAATAAAAATAAGGAAGGTTAAGCGTAATAATATGAACCACAGAAGAGGTTAGTGTTGGAAATCTTACGTAAAACACTTTCATCACGAACACTTGTACTGAATTCACCAAATCCTATGCTTCACTATGAACTTTTGTAGGAACTTCTCATAGCTTGAGGCGTGTCGAGAGACATTGTCCTTAAGGATATTTCACCTGGTATAGGTGTATCCCCAAGATTCAACAAACTCTTCTAATATAAAACTAGGAGCCAGAAACTAACAAAGATTTAATCAAAGAAAACCCAGCACTAAAATATATCTTGACGTAGGAGGAAAAACTTAATTAAAAATAGGCTTAAGTCATCTGCGACCCCTTAAAGTTGTCCACATAATTCATTTAGACACCCCCAACTAAGGTTTGTGCCTATTGAACCCTCTAACTTTAAGAAATTTTTACCTATTTGACATAAACTGACAAATAGTTGAAAAATAAAAATGCGTGTATCTCAAACGTGAATACAAAATCGATTTACCAATAAAATGATGACACGTGGTATTGTATTCAATTTTTTTTAAAAGCTCTATTTAAATAATCCAAAAAGTATTTTAAAAAATTTAAAAAGTTTTTTTTAATTAACACCCTTTCCCTTCTTCTTCTTCGATAGACCCAATTCTAGTTTCCCCTTCCGCCGGAGCTGGTGTCGACACCGGTGACTCCAGCAAACCATCGCTCTAACTCTTTCTTCTCTTTCGTTGGCGTCGGCAGTACAAAATACACCATTCCTATCCATTCAAGCTAAATACTCATTCTCTTTCATTTCGATAGCATGAATATCTTTTACTCATTGCCTTCATCTTCTATCCATTAGTAACTATTTATTAGAATTGAAGAAGAAAAATAACAAACTTTTTCCCAAAAAAATCAATTCTTATGTTTTCATGTAATAAATTGAGATTTTGAGACGTAAATTAACATAAAAAAGGGAAATAAGACGAAGAATGGCAGAGGGTGAGAGAAAGAGAGAGGTGTAGGGGGTGGGGTGTGCGCATGTGTGTAAGAAAAATGATGAAAATGGTGGAATAATAGATGCAGGGATGGGGAAGGAGATGACTGCTCCTTTTTTTTTGTTAATTAATTTTTTTCTTTTTTATTAATCCAATTGCATAAGTTAAGGGGAAAAAAAAGAAAAAATATTATTTTTTGATAACTTAACGCGTTCAAAGAAAGTGAAGCACACATTTTTTGCCATGTCAACATTTTGTGTCTAATAGGAATGACTTTTGAACAAATAAGGTGTTCAATTGGCACAGGGATAAGTTGAAGTGTCTACGTGAATTATGCGGACAATTTTAGGTGGCCGGAGATGACTTAAGCCTTAAAAATATGTTCTTTTCATCACTTTCATCTCTATCTGTATCTTAGGAAGAGAAGATATATATGTACATATATACTCAAATCAATTCAAAAATCAAACAATAACGTTCCAACATTAAATATGGTAAAATATTAATCACCATTAATAATCCATTAAAGGTCTTGCATTATCATATATTAATGACAAAAAAAGGTTAGGCCATTAAACAATATAATAACATACCTTTAAAGATATAATAAAAATAATGATAAAGTTTAATATAATAACTAATAATTTATTTATAAAACATTTATTTTTGAGATATTATCTTATTTTTCCAATAGTTAGTGTTATGAAGCCAAACTTAGGAGAAGGTCTTTAAAATTATCCAATTTTTTAATGAATAGATTAATTTTTTATGTCGGTATATTTTAGTATAATAAAAATATACACGTGATATGTATGTATGTATACCTAATTATATATTAGTGGTAGGTAATCTGTAAATGCATCGGATCGGTGAAAAGATAATTAAATATTTGCTCTTTTCTTAATGAATGGATTAGATTTATTTTATGTATATAAATTTAGTAGAATAAAAATACACATGGTATATTTATATATGTATATCTGATTATATATTAGCACTACTAGGTAATGTGTCATCATTAATGGATTTGGTTAGTGAAAGACAATCAAATATCACTTTTTTTAATGAGAATGTGTTCCATTAGTTTGTAAATTGATTTCTTAGTAAGTGTAAATGATGATGAAAGAAGAATGGTCTGTTTTATTAATAGGGTATAAGTTAATTTCTTAATCGGTGATCCTCATTAATCGTAAGTAATTTTAGAATATTCTAAAAAAATCAAGAAAAGTTGTCATTTTTTAAATAAATAAAAAAGTTCTATTTATGAAAACAATCTTAGGAAAACGACTTAATGACCGTGTAATTTTCCCCATAAAAGTGGTAGCCACCTAACCATATAAAAATTAACAAAACAAAAGTTTCAATTATTTGACACTTGAAGGGTCCTTTGGTAGAGTGTATTAACAAAACTAATGCATGCACTACCTAATTTATGTATTAGTTGTACCTTGTTTGGTGTACTTTTAATGTTAGGTATAAGTAATGCTTGCATTAGTTATACATTCTATTGTGTATTAGGTGTGTATTACTGATATCATGGATTTGTAGGTATTAGTAATGCAAAGGGATTTAATTCATGCATTAGCATTGTAAAGACACTCTTATCCATCAAAATCTCTTTTAAATCTTTTTCACCATAATTGTGGAAGATATTTTTGTACAATACATGATATTTTTAATACACCAAACCAAACAACGTATAAGAAATAATCTATGTATAACTAATGCAGCCATAACTAATACAAGCATTGTTAATACACCTATTTAGCTTTATTTTTATACACTCCACCAAACGATCCATATACAACCCACACATATAGGCTGATAGGCAAACAATAAAAGATTGTTCCGTAGAGTGTATGATATATGCATTAACTTTGTGTATTAATAATATTTTATTCAACATTTTTTTAATTTATGTAAAATTAATGTTTTCATTAGTTATACACTCTATTGTGTATTGAAAAGTGTTTTATTAATACATGTATATTCAAGGTATTAAAAATGCAAGAAGAATTAATGCATATATTAGCATGATTAAAAATTCTATTGTCCCTTAAAATCTTTTTTACATCTTTCCACCATAGTTTGGAGGTATTTCAAGTAAATAAACATTTTTTTTAAAAAAAACTATATAATGCATACTATTTTTAATACACTAAACTAAATAATGCATAAAAAATAATGTAAATATAATCAATAATAAGCATTACTAATACAAATATTATTAACACGCTCTATTTAATATTAATCTTATCTATATTATTAGCATCTTTTAAATCAGTTCTTAAATTTCAATCGGACACCAATCAACAACAAAAACGTTTGTACACCTTTTGGTCATTTTGCAACATCAAAAAGCACGAAGATGTTTTAAAAAATTGATTAAACCTTAACCTTCATTAAAAGATTTGACAAATTTTACTATTTATTTTAAGTTATAATTTAATTATCTTTAGAATATTAAAATAAAGGGGTCCTAAAATATATGACAAGAAAAAAAATTAGAAAATTTAAAAGTTCTAAAATCTTTGATAAGAGTTAATATATGATAATAAATATTGGAAGAATTAATAATTAAGGAGTCCTTAAATATATGATAAAAATATTTTAAAACTTGAGAAATTCTAAAATATAGTAAAAGGAAAATATATTGTACTAGTCTAATTATGTCTAAAATATTTAATTATAGAGTAAATTTTAGGTTTAGCAAATATAAAAATCATATTTGTATGTTATAGCTATAGTTTATATAATCGCGGTATGGCTATTAATCTGTACATTTCGGTATACATATACATAAAAATATGTATTTGTATATTTCGGTATACAAACTAAAACATAGTAATTGTATATAAACAAAATTACTACATATATACAACACATATGTATACCGAATGGGTCTATTTGAATATTTCGATATGCAAATGGGTCTATTTGAATATTTCGATATGCAAATGGGTCTATTTGTATATTTCGATATACAATTGAGTCCTGCAATTATTTTTTATACAACACATATGTATACCGAATGGGTCTATTTGTATATTTCGGTATACAAATGGGTCCTGCAGTTAATTTTTATACAACACATATGTATACCTAATGAGTCTATTTGTATATTTCGGTATACAAATGGGATGACAAAAAACATGGAATGTTTGCTTCGAATTACAAATAAAAGAAATTATAGCTATAGCATTTAATTTGAATTAATAGTTTGTTATTTTATATAATTTTCCCTAAATTATAATAATTCATATGTTTATTAATTACTTATCACAGGGCATTTTAATTTGAAAAGGAGACTGTGCTGTAAATTTGACTATTAACCTGTTAGGTTAAAGTATTCTAATTTATTTCTACATAAGTGAGTAGTTGATATTTGCAATCGCACCAAAACGTTTTCTGTCATAATTTATGATTTTTTGGTTGGGATAAAAAAACTTTCTTTGGTTTGGTTAAGATTATTCCCTCCACAAGCTTTTTAATTGGTAGGTTAGATCAAATATTTTGTTTCTTTTATGATAGCTTTTTTTAAATCTGATTAATTATCGCCTAGATTTACGATTGTTATCTCTTGCATGACTTATGCTATTTGGCATCGTCTATACGAATTCTCTATAACCATTCAGCTCTGTTGGGATATATATTTCATTCTAATAGTGGAAAACTATTTTGTGCTGAAAATTTTTTAGTCCAAATATGGCTCCCTCCCCAAATAACATGGTGGGAGGAGGGATTAATTTATTTGAACATACAGAATCTTGTCTAACTTAAGAGTACATGAATAAACTCGAGGGAATAATTTATTTGAAACATACAAAATGTTGTGTAAGTCAGTGTACATGAATAAACCCAGGAGAATATTTATTTGAAGCATACAGAAACACTGGGTACATGGATAAACCCTCCTCTCTAGCACCTTGTTTGGATTGTTGTTATCCGTTGTATTATATCGTATTGTTAATTTGAAATTTTAAATATAATGTTTTTTTATTGTTACTTAATATTTTCTTTTTATTTTTTCTTTATTTATTAGAGTATTTAGTAATCATATTTCATCTTTATATATCCTATCTTTTAATAGTAGCTTTATTTCGTACTCTACTTTTCTTATAGGTTTATCATTTAGATTATAGATGTGTGACATTATGTAACGACAAAGAACAATACAATCTAACCAAAGTTGTATTCATTGAAACAATACAATACAATATAACAAAAGACAATACGATACATTATGAAACAATACGTAACAACCATTCAAATAAAGTGTAGGACAACTTCCTTAATGTTCAAACTTGGCACCGTTCTGGGAGAGATTCTTACGCTTAGCTGCAAATGTCTCAGCTACTAATATGGGAAATGCAATTGTTGCATCACAATGCACCTGCATTCAACAAATCGAAAACAGTAGAAGAAATTAGAATCTCACATCCTTTGAAACCTATAATAGTCTGATACATATATTAGAGGTTACCTTTGCGCTCTTGGCACCAACACGTATCTTTCCCCATGATACAGCTTCATCAGGACGAGCACCAGAGTCACTACCATCATACTCTTGTGCAGTGTTAATTAAGACAGCAAAATCTGCACCATTGCGCATCATATTCGCATTGCAGATATGGTGCTTAGGCAGCCCTCCACCCAGGATAATCATTCCGGTCTTCCTCAAACCAGCATGGACAGCTTCATTATCCATGGCCCTGACATCTGGTTATATATACAACTTAATTCTTTAGTCAAATAATATGTATCTTGATGAGAGAATTAAAACTTGATCGATAAGATAGTGATACCTCCAACAATGTCTAAGACTAGACCAGGATTACGGTTTTGATCTCCCTTTTGGTAAGAATGAAAGTATAGCATGTCACCTATTGATCCATCCGTCAAGCTAGGACAGAAGACAGGAATCTCGTTCTGAGAATGATAACTACACATTAGTTTATAATAAACTCAAAGAAAATGCATGTTTTTCCTTTTATTTTCTGGAATCAAATTAAATAAGCACTAAACTATTCTTTTTAGAAATTTACCTTGTAAGCCCAATACAAGTATGAGGTTTCATTATTAATTTCTTTACCAAGGCGAGCAATGACTTTAGATGGTGTCCAAAGAACGTTCTGTAATATATAGAAAAAGAAGCTAAAAAGGTCAAATCATCACAAACAGAAACGCAATTAATTAATGACCCAAGAGTAGAGTAGATATATACCTCATTACTCTGCTCGTCATACATTTGGTCAAAAATTGGCATGATCCAGTCCTCAAATTTGCAGTAGTTGTCATTTGGAACCAATAAATTACCAATACGGTTCAATGCTTTGGATCGTAGAACAGCTCCAGGTAAAGCAAAGTCCCCCTTGTAAGTTGGTGCGAGGCATTTTATGAGATCCTCTTCAATACCACCAGCAGTAGTAACCAAAACATCAACCTGTAGGGAGGGATGGAATTGAACACAAGGTTCAAACTTGACGGTACAACACATGCAGTAAAGACATAAACTAGTGAAAATGCTACTGACCATACGGTGCTGAACAAGGTAGCGGATGGTTTCTCTAACACCAGAAGAAACAAGGTTTGAAGTGAACCCCAAAAATATTTTGCACGTTACCGACTCTCTGTATGCAACATTTCTTTCTTTTTCGCTGCAATCGTCTGTGGGCACCTCATGGGAAAGCCTCCAATTAAGCTTCAAAAACATTTATGGAATCAACTTTAAAACTATTTTATCTCAAGTTAAAAAGAAATAAGTGAAATCTAACCATTTGATCAACAATGTCGATGGCGTCACCAAGATTAGAAGCTTGGAAACCAGTGGAAATCATGGATTTGATAAGCTCAGAATAGTTAACGCCTTTATTAAAGTCATACCCCACTATTTTTATGCAAGAACCTTCTAGATCTTCCGAAGATTCTTTCAGAACTGCCGATCTTACCGACTCCATCATGTTGTCTTTCATTACTGCCACACAGAATATTCAGAAAAAAATTGAGGTTGATGTTTCTAAACACTAGGAGTTCACGTGCTATAAATAGAAATGGAAGTAGGAAAGGATTGTTTGGTAGAGTATATTAGCAAAAATATGAGTAAAATATCGAATATATATTTAAATTATCATTTTTTTAGCTTTATATCTAAATAATTGAAAGTGTATGTTTCATATCTAAACTATCGCTCATTAGTTTGTGAAATATATCTCTCTTTTATTTTTTAAAAATTGTCATATGATACTCTACATAGACAAACTTCTACCTTGATAAAAATTAAATAAATGATTAGTAATAATTAATAATTAAAGTATCACTATCCACAAAAATAATACTATTTTTTTTAAAAATCTAATTTTTATTTTTAATATTTTAAATTTCTTCATAAAAGTTTTCTTTTAAAAAAAAACCTAACTTATCCCCAACCTCATTCCAAAAAAAATTTAGATATTTTTTTTTTAAAAAAAATCCTATCACATCTCATCTAACTATCCGCTTCTAAATTTTGTATCGTTTTGTGTTAGATATAAACGTATGTTTTAGGAAAATATTTTCTACTTGTCGCACATTTAAGAAAAAAAAAACTTTCATTTCAATTATATTCTTTCCTAAAAAACATATGCATACATCTAACAGGAAAAAAGAAGCAAGAAGGTTAGATGGGGTGGTCTGGTAAGGTACAAACTTACTTTTCTTTGTTTTTAAAAAAATAATAGTAATATTCAGGGGGGAGGCAGCATATACGGGTTCATCCGAACCCCCTCAACGAAAAATATTACTATTTATATAATGTTAAAATTATTTTAGGTATGTATAATAGATGTCGAACCCCCTTTCACTAATTCGTGTGTTTATCAGATTTTGAATCCCCTTATTAAAAATTAATGTTCTGCCACTGATAATATTTAAGAAAAAAAAATTGAGAAGGAATGGATGGTTTAGAGGTGATAAGTGGGCATTGAAGTAAGATTTTTTTGATAAGAGATATTTTATAATAATAAAAAAATGGAGGAGGGGGGGATTGTTGTGGTACCGGGAAATGGTGGAGTGGGATTTAAAAAAAAATAAAAAATTACCTAACTAAACCTACTTTACTACCATATATACTTAATTTATCTTTAGTTTAAAAAAGTTAAAACATAAGACCATCTCCACCCCTACTCTATTTAACTCTTTATTCTCTATATTTGGAGAGAAATAGAGAATGTCCTCTCCAATCACACTCTATTTTACCCTCTACTCTTCAATTATAGAGAGTTGGATAATAGTTCTCCAAATTTAGAGAACAACTATTCATACTCTCTATTTCACTTTTTGAATATTATATTACTATTTCTACTATTTTGTAATTAACATATTATTTTTCATATAAGGCTATTAATTAAATCTCTAATATTTACAATTCTTTTTTAAATGTCATATAACATTTTTAAAAATAGTTTATTTTATATATACTACTTTCATCTCGAATTAATAATATTTTAAATACTTTTTTAAATTTTCGTCACTTTGTGATACAATTTGATGTTATTATTAATTTCCACTATGAAGAATGCAATTCAAATGATGAGATAAAAAAAATTAATTTAAAAATATAATACATAACATAATAATTTAAATACAAGATAACAATACAATACAATGCATTAACATAATAATTTTAAAAAACTATATTAAACGAGCCTAAATTCATCAATCAATACAACGATTTACCCCAAGATTCTAAAGGCCCTTATCACCTTGACAAATGGCAAATGCCAAGTTTCAGGATACACTATGACAAAGCAAATTTCTTCGTCAGCTAATCTCAATGCTTCTTTTTTTCCTTTGGGAGAATTTTTTATTTTATTTTTTGCATATGGTAGAAGAGTTTTCGCTCTTAGAATCTCCCATTTTTTTTGTATATCACACACTCTGTGTTGTGGAGGTAAGGCTCACAGCCCCCTCCATTTATGTACTTGCTTTTTAAGATTAAAAAAAAAGATAACAATAATTTAGTAATCCGGTAGGTCGTTTCTAGATTGAACGATATTTGAAAAAGGAATTAGTGTATGATTTAGAGAAGTTGTGATTGTAATTGCAGTTGTGCTTGTTGATTTCTTTTTTCAATTATTCGTAGTTGTTCTTTAGAAATCTAGAATAAAATATAATTTAATATTAAATAAAAAAAATTCAAAAAATTAAAATTTTATATTACATGAAATTATATAGGATGATTATTCGGAAAAAAAGAAATAAAAGATTTATATTATGGAATACAAAAACAAAAATGAAATAGAAATAATAATATAATATTGAGGAGAGAGAAGAAGATTCTTTTTTAGAGAGTAAAATAGAGAATTAGATTGGAGTTGATTGTCTGAAAAAATAGAGAACTCTATATTTGGAGAGTAAAATAGAGTACTCTATATTTGGAAAGTAAAATAGAGTGTAGGGTTGGAGATGCCCTAATATCACTTTTAATATTTATGTCATATATTTTAAAATCATTTAATCATAGAATAATTATCTTAAAATTTAAAGTCCTTAATAAATTGTCAATTCAAAAAAATTTCTCTCACCTCTGCCACACATATATATTATCTCTCCCCCACCACCAAATCTGTAAAAACAATATATGAAATACACTAAATTTGAAGGATGGAGTACAACCAAGTATGGAATAAGATAACCCTGTCAAAATATTATTATTAGATATAGCGAAAGTTAACATCAGATACAGCATGTCCTCCACCACCATTACCTGTCTTCTTCCTTTTTCTTCACCATCGTTACTGGTCCTCCATTTTTTCTAGAATGAATACACCCACAAATGCACAATCCAAGCAACAAGATGATTCAAACAAAACTGTAAACACTTTAATCATTCAATTGCGTTTTTTTCTTCAATTGTAGACGGCTAAAATGTGATTGTGGGTATCTGTAAATTATTTATCTATCATTTAAGCAATAGATCTTGTATATGATTTTCAAGATGGATTTGATGTTTAATTACGATGTATCTCAGTTTTGCTATGTATATATCTTATTGAATAGAATTTATGTATCCATATTTTGTTATATTTCCTATACATGAACTCATTCTATGTTGACTTAGTTATAATGGATGCGAGATACATGCTTAAATATATAAGATACAACTTATATACTTAGCACTATCTTGAATTCTCTATACACACATGCTCACAACGATTCCGAGATACATGCCTAACAAATTATACATGCTACACAAATCATTCCTCTTTAACATCATATTCGTTAATTTTACCAATGAAGTATACATTATTTGTCAGAGATACACATGTATCTATAATACATTGCTATATGAGATACATGCCTAACAAAATATACATGCTACAAAATTGTCATACCCCAAGCCTACACCTTGCGCGGGACTGACATTCGAGAACTATTGCTAGCCCCAAGCGAACCCTTGGTCTGACTTACTTACTCAGCGGAAGACTCTAAGTATTATTACAATGATCAAATGCATTTCTACTCAACTGTTTAATAAAATAATTTAGAACGTTTAAAGATCAAACATTCAACTTTGCCAAAGTGGCAACTTAAGTCTTAATTGTCACGCCCTGTGCCTACACCCTGGGCGGGACTGGCACTCGAGAACCATTGCTGGCCACAAGCGAACCCTTGACTTGACTTACTTACTCAACGGAAGACTTAACTCAACAAAGATAAATCTATGTAATAAACTGGAATGTTATATATGAAGGAAAATTCAACTGTCCATTAAGGCAAACTCAAGTCTCAACATAAGATAATGATAATGAAAAGACTAAAGAACTAGCATCTGACTTTCTATGAAGCGTCTAAAACAACTGAGATGGATGTCGGGACAAGACCCATGACATCTTAGTGAACTAATAATAAAACTGAAAGCAATAAAAGAGATCATCCGGAAAGCAATGAGGCTCACCACAAGACTCTGAGTGCTCAACTGGATCAACGATGTGCTGGATGCTGATCTTAGTTACCTGTGTCTGCATCATAAGAATATGCAGGTCAAATGGCATCAGTACATTGAATGTACGAGTATGCGAGGGGAATTCTAAAACAAGACATAAGCTTGAAAAGAACTAAAAAACTTACCTGGCTCAACTCAACTCAATTCAATATAAAACAGTTTAAAACAAGTGCAATATAAAGAAAAAATGTTTAAACATGGATGTCAACTCTGTGTATTTTAGAAATACCATAATACTTTGTATGTATGCAAAGATACAAATATAACTCTGAAATGTATGTAAAAATACAAACAAATTGTGTATATAATAATACAATTACTTCTATGAGAGTTTCTATAACCGACAACCATCACTTAAGAGCTATTGTGATGATACAACGTTTTGCCTAACGCTGTCAGGGTCGTCATATACCTTGCCGAGGGTATAAATCTTGAACTACTAAGTGGATCCACTAGTTTATGCTAAAAAACCCTAAAGGAATCATCTAAAAAGTATGACCCTTTTCTACCCATGATGGCTACATGGTTTATGGGGGCTGTGAGTTGATACGCTCAAATTACACCTTCCTAAAGAAGCATAAGCGATTGTTATCAAGTAAAGAACCCAACTTGTAGGTTGGGGTATCGATCCCACGAGGAAAATGGTTTAGACCTTACTTTAACCAACAATTATATTCAATTAGTCAAATTACTTCCAGAAACAAGTAATTAAATATGGGGGGCGGGGGAGGAATTTGTGAAACAAATTGTAAAAATTCAATAAGTGATCAATACACAAAAGTCAATTTTTGTTGTTATCAAGATGAGAGAATTAACTAGGGTATACGTGTTCCCCACAAGCTCATAACGCAGTAATCCTAGTAATAGCAATCATTTCCTAGTATATCGCATGCAAAGTGGTAAGTTATGTATCTCTAAATCCATGGTCCGGCATCTAGAGAATTTCACTGTCACGACCCGAGATCACCCCCTAGTCGTAACCAGCGTACTCGACCTCGAAGAGGTCTAATACAAGCCTCTTAGCATTCATTCATCGCATAGACCTCGAAGCCATAAGGAATTAAAAACTTTCTTTACCAAGAAAATATTTCATAAAAAAAAAAAACAATAGCAAGTGGAAGACTTTCTAGACTTTATACATGATGTCTCAAAACAATCTAATACTTTAGAGTACAAAATTCGGAACTAATCCCATACACAACCTAAACAATACTAAAAAGACATAAAAGAACATATGGGGTATTGTCCTCGAATATATGAGGACTCACCAAGTCTTCATCTTCAACACTTAGAAACTTATCAAATAGCCATGACATGTTATCATCTCCAAATCCCTACACTTTAGTCCAAAAAGGGAAAGAAATGGGTTAGCACAATTAAGTACTAAGTATGGAAGCCATGCAAAAACATGCTAAAAGGAACGTTTATTGGAGAAACATGCTTTTATGCCATTTGGTAAAACTTTATGAAAAAATACAAGTATAAGAGTCACAATATCCAACCATAACCAACATACGAGTCATTAACCACTTTAGCACATACTCCACACATAACCCATTCCTTCACCTTAAACCATCCACCTCAAGTAACCCTTGGACAATACTTTGTGCAATGTATGGATAGCGTCTCATACCACCATCCACACTAAAGCATCATCCTAAGGCCACCAAATGTGAACTTACCACTTATCATGCTTCATATCACAAGCCATCACGCACAACTAGTACCAATGTACAACACATGAACATAATTGACAAGTAAGCCTTTTCATCATTTCTTGACCTCTATCTCAAGTTACCCAAAGCCACACTTAAGTGAAACATGAAGTGACCGCCCATACAATCTCTTCATATACACCTAAGTGTTCCTAAGGGTTACCAAAGATAAGGAAATTTACCATTACAATATAACATACTAAGTCAATGTTCACATATAAAACCATAGCCAACCGTATACATACTCAACATATATTCATATACAACCCATGCTTAACTTTAAAGGAACACATGTCATTTCATTACCATAGGACCTCTACCTAATATAACCTTAAGACACACTTGAGTAAGACAAGAAGTGACCGCCCATACAACCTCTTCAAGCACACTTAAGTGTTCCTCAAGATTACCTTAGATAAGGACATTTCCTTTACAACATAACATCAATAGACCAACATTCTTTAAGAAACCATTTTTTGAGACATTCAAGCACATAAGGGGACTTTCACATAATAGTCGTTAGACTTAGGGAACTCACTTTAGTATCTTCAAAGCCTACTCGTGCCATGTGTAGATAGCATCCCATACTACTACCTATACGTTGTAGAACCTATCCAATAACTAGAGTGCGCATCCCACATGATGGGAATAGGCATAACCGACATAGACCATACTAGCTAGGTATGGAATCCGGAGTCTATCCTACTCCGTAGAGGTTGTTCTACTTGCCAAAGGTAGAACTAGTAAGCAACCCATGTAGGCACATGGTTTAGGGGATGTCCAAGGAAGTTCATTGTGCCTAATCTCATACTCAACTAGGCCACCTTCCTAACCACATCCACTCGGTGCTAGCCTTGTTTCCCATAGAGTAATTTCATTCACATGTATATGCTAGAGAGGGCACCATCATTAGGTCTACCGACCCATAGCACATCTACCAAGAAGGGCACCACAAGGATCTACCGATCAAGGTTCATTAAGGATAGCTCATTAAATCCCCCTGGAAGGGTGCCTTAGGCCTACCGATTTTTCATTAAGGGAGCCTTAAGCCTACTGGTCCAAGGTTCATCATTTCACACATGAGAAGAGCTACCACCATTAGGTCTACCGATTTCATGGTTTTACATTTACTTAGGAAAGCTAAACTTATGAAAGGGCACCATTTCTTAGTTTTGCCAATTCAAGTCTTGGCCTAGAATTCCTCTTTTAGCATTTATAGAAAGGGCACCATTTCTTAGTTCTATCCCACCTCACACTTTCATGCATTCAAGACTTTAAGTAACAAGGAGGGACACTTTAGTCTACCAACCAAGTCACAACATTTTCATTTAAGGATACTTCATAATCCAACATCATTTCATATATACATCATGAGAAATCATACTTTAACTCACAATGCTATCCACTTTACATAGGATCATCACAAGATCACATAAAACTCATTCACATCATACCTTCACATATAGCTTCATATAGAACTTTACATATAGCCTCATTCATATATAATAATATAACAATACAATAACACTCATATAATGCCCTTCATGGCCTCAATTCACAATAATACAATATTCCAACATTATGCAACAACTTCCCCAATGCCTTCATGGCTACAATTCACAATAATACCACACAAGAACAAGATATAACACTTCCACCAAAGGTGGATTCAACCTACCAACAACAATTAATTCAATAAAGAGAGTCCAAACTTTCTTACCATAATTCAAAGTCATAGCCAAAATCACCAAAAATCCAAGCAATCACCAATACTTCACTCATAAGGCTTACCACCCTTAATTCACCCATTATCAACAATTAATCATGAATAAATATTAAACAACACAAGAGATATCAATACAATTCGCTTTACACATAATTCCATCAACTTTGAATTTATAGAAATAGACCCACTTCATAAACACATTTTGGGGTTTTGTAGAATACAAGGATTCATGGAGTTTTTCATCTTAAAACATCAAATAAACATCAATAATATCATAACTTATCATTTGAAATCGTTTCATGCAAGAACCCATGAGTTTGAGTAGAAATTAGGCTTTTTCACAAACTTTGGAAAAGTTGAAAACCATTTGAAATTGGCTCTAGGGTGATAGCTTGCCCTAGATAAAGAACTCCCATACCTTTACTAAGATTCCCCAAGAAATTTGATGAAGAAAACGTCTTGCATCCACAACCCTAGCTCCCACTTCTTCTTCTTCTTCTCTCTTCTTTCTCTCTTCCTCTCTTCCTCTCTTCTTCACTCAAGAACCCTAACTCTTACTCTTTTAAAATGGAACAAAAATGATCCACAATCAGACTAACACAACAATATAACCTCAAAAGAAATGATTTGTGAAACGACCAAAATGCCCTTAAATTTCCGGACGGACTCCCTGCCAACTGCCCAACTTTCAAAGGGCATAACTCGCTCATACGAACTCGGAATCGAGCAAACTCGGTGGCGTTGGAAAGATCGTTCCAAGGGATTTCCAAACAGTATTGGAACTACTCCTGGATCATCCTGAGCTAGGAGTTATGACTGCTCAAAGTTGGCCAAAAACTCACTGATTTCCACACTTGGCCGAATTTCCAAATTCTGAATTTTTTTCCAAAAATGACTACTTCCAATTTCAAGCTTCTTCATATTCATTTTAAATTGTCGGATGTTACATTCACCCCGCACCTTGGTCCGGCTACGTGTGTATAATTTACTAACCCTTACCTATACCTCATATTAGCCATCATAATCGATGTTTGACTTAGTTATTACTTCGTACCAATCGACACTAGACTATTAGATAGTATCACACTAAATCTATGTTGATAATCTTTTCTTGTTAATTACATCCTTGGTCCGGCAAGTAGTAACAAGGCGAGTTCTAACGTTGGCCACCGTTAAAAAAACTTTTAAACGAAAGAATTATCAATGCATGCAAAGTACTAGTCAAGAATTTCTTATTTACTATTTATACTTTGTTAATCGCTCATGGTTCCCACAACCCTAGTTGTGGATTTAGTTACCCATATTAGCAAGAACACAATTCATAGTTTTAGTGGAGAAATCAAGAACTTACGTAAGGAGAATAATAAATCCAGAAATTCAACTTGAATTACAAACCCAAAATCTTCAAAACGAACTTAGAAATCAATAATTGCTAGGTTTACAAATTAATCTCCCAAGTCACAAAGTAAAACTAGAATAATAATGTCTAACCCCTAAAAATGAGGTTTACATACCCTATTTATAGAAAACAAGTCCTAAGTGAAAAAGGAAACAGATTAAGGAAAGTTTGTTCAGGCACGCGTCTTCATTGCACGAGACTTACTCACGGACTGTCAATTGATCTACGGTCCGTGAGTCCCTTCCGTCAGCCAGGACTTGATAAATATTTCAGCTTCCACCAATCAGCTTCTCTGAAGCAAACGACGGAACTTCAGTATGGACCGTAGATCGATCTATGGTCCGTCAATCCCCCTCTGTAGCTCCACACTTGAAATCTTCAAAAATCAGGTACTGGAACCCTCACAGTATCAATCTACGGATCAACAGTACGGTCTGTAGATCAATCTGTAGACCGTCAATGGCCACCGTGGTTCCACCCTTGGTCAAATTTCCCTGATTTGCCTTTCATGCCTTGCCTGTTGATTTACGGCCATCACCTACGGACCGTCAATGGACTTACGGTCCGTAGATCACATCCGTGAATGCACCTTTTCTGCATTTCTTTCAGTTGTCTCTTTACTTCCGCGCCTGAACATCTTTCCTGCAAAATATGATAAAACACATAAAAACCAATACAAAAAGGCCCTAGACACACACAACTTGTAAGTGAAATGTATTATAAATACCGTAAACTCACAGTATATCATGAGTGGTCTGAACTATCCCACATATCGGTGCTCAATACTACTCCCAAAAGATGATACTAGCTCTTATGTTTAAAAACATACTTCTTTCTGTAATTTGAGATAATTGCTCAAAAACTTAACTCAAATGTTATCTTGGAAATCAAAGTTTCCTTTCTTGATTAATTGTGAAAGCGTTTACTCTTTCTGAAAACTAGCTCAAAGGCTATTTGAAAATCAAGGTTTCCTTTTTTGTTTAAATGTGAAAATAGTTTAAACTCTTTGGGAATACATAGTCCTCATATACTTTTGAATAAATGAACTTCAATCTTTACTCCTTACTCTTTTACTCAACTTGAACTTTAAGTCTTAAAACAATGTTAAAAGCATTTGCAAAAGACTTCTTGAAAGGACTCTAAGAACTTCCTAGACTTGGCTCTTAACCTTCCTTGAATTTGAATTTATAGATTCAAGGTTATGATAATGTTTTTGGATGATTTCTAGGTGTTTAGAAGTCATTTAGAGTAGTTAAAATCAATATGAAGTGTTAGTACACTTTAAGAGGACTTAAACGAACTAAATGACGAAAAACGGGTGGAAAATGATGATCCGGGCATATACCTGGCGTGCCGCGCCTGTCCCAACTTACTGGGGCTCAATTCTGGCGCACTGCATACACGCCGCCCCAACTCCTCTGGCGCAGATGGGGGTGCGCCGCGCCAGACCCTCCCCAAGTGCGATCTGACGAGTGTTTCAACTCGTTCTCTGACCTTAATTCGATTAATTTCGACTTTTTTCCTCAATATCTCTTTAGATTCAGGTACCCAAAACATATACACAAGAATCTAACTCAAAGCAACTCTAATAATCAACATTAAACTCTTAAGAATTCCTCACTCTCATCCCAAATTCAAGAATGAAACTTATTCAAGAATACAACTCAAGAACATCAAATTATCAATCTTTTTAGGACGAAAATACGCTGAATTAAACATACTTGGCGCGTGGGTGAACTAACCCAATGCTATGTGATCTCACATACCTCGTAGGATTAAATCCTTGTTGAAATCCACACTCAATTCCTCACGAAATTGACGATTCCTTGCTTCTTCTCCTCTTTTCTCAAAACCTTAACTCTTTTTGATAAAGCGTAAACTGAACCAAATTGGTTTAGACCACAACTTAATTACCAAAAATGAAATTAATTAATAGGGTAGTGAAAAGACCAAAGTACCCTTCTAAAATCCGGTTTTGACTTTCCTTATCTAGACAACCCAACTTCAAATGAGCATATCTCCCTCATACAACGCAAACTTCGCAGCGTTGGAAAGATAATTTCAAGATTTTTCCTACGGTATCTTGTAGTACACCTAATTCATCCTGAGCTAGGAGTTATGGTCATAAAGTTGACCCAAATCTCATACTTAATTTTTGTCAAATTTTCAGATTTTCATTCTTTCCAAAAACGACTCTTTCTAATTCTAAGTCTTTCTAGTAGTGGGGTGTTACAAAAATCCATTACTCTTAAACATTTGATCTTTACATTCAATAATTATGTATACATTATTTGTTCGAGATACACACTATAAAATTATGACACATTTTTTTCTTCACATATTCGTAGTACATTATTATTTGAGATATATGCACAACAAAATATACATGCTACAAAATTCATTACTCTTAAAAATTAGATCGTTACTTTAACAATGACGTCTATATTATTTGTCTGAGATACAAATTATAAATTAAGATACACGATAAAAACACATTTAACCTTACGTCTCATTTCATTAATATTATGATACATTTTTATCGTGTTTCTAAGATACACGAAAAAGATATTCATTATGTATCTAGGGTACATCCAACAAAATAACATCGACTAGATCGTTATAGGTTGCATTGTCTCTCAAAGTATTCCGTCAATTCTATAATTTTCGTATTCATTTCAGTGATCCATGCATCCAAATGTCTCAATAATATTGTCATATTCGTCATTTGAAACAAAAAAAAACTTTGAAAATTGAAGATTCAAAGGAAGAAATCGATGAAGAAGATGAAGTTTATAATTTTAGAATTACTAATCTTTATGATTTAGTTTTTTCATTAAAATTGGTAACACTTGATATGGATCCACTAAATCTCTTTTGTTTGTTAATTTTCCATCATTTACTCATTTAATTAAGGAATTAAGTTACAACATTTAATTCTAATCAATTAAATCATGTATCTCATCCTTATAAGTCTAATAGATACATGTAGGGGTGTACATGACCGGGTTGGTTCGGGTTTTTCAAATATCAAACCAAACCATTTGTGTCAGATTTTTAAATCTATAAACCAAACCAAACCAATAAAACTCGGGTTTTTCAACCTTGGGTTTTTTTCGGATTTTTGGGTTTTTCCGGTAAAGTATTCATACAAACATATGATTTACTTGTACTTCAAATATTTCTTTAGTCTTACCAAAATACAACTATCTAAGGTGTTTCTTAAGAAAATAACACAAAATATGAAACGAGTAATGACACTAAAATATCCAACAAAAAAAATAATAATAATGAAATCACGTAAAGCAAGTATTGCAAATTAACAAGTCATAATGAAAATGGTCATAATTTAAAAGTACTAAATCATGCTAAAATAAGTTTAATAAGTATTAGTTACATGACTAAATATTAAAGGAAATTAAAATTAGATTATGTATTTGAATTGTCTAAACTAATGTAAAACCAAAGAACAAATATTCAATATTATTGTCATTCTTAGTGTTGAATTGATTTTCATTTTGCATTAGTATTAATTTGATTTCTATTTAAGCTTTATAATAATTACCAACATATGTGGACTATAATCTTTATTGAACCATTCATAATTCTAAGTTTCAAACTTGAAATAATATATTAAAAGATAAAAACTATGAAAAAGTATAAGAAATATTTAAAAATTATATCAAAGTAAATATTTTTATGTATAAAATAAAATTTTAAAATTATATATATAATGTCGGGTTGGTTTGGTGTCGGGTTGGTTTTTTTTAGTTAAAACCAAACCAACCCAAATATAGTTGGGTTTTTTTTTTTCCAATACCAAACCAAGTCAAACCAACCACTAGTCGGGTTTTTTTCTCGGTTTGCGGTTTGGTTTGGTTTGCTGTTCGATTTTGTACACCCCTAGATACATGTATCTAACGGGATACATGTATCTGATAGCCGAAAATGGTATAGAAAGTAATATTAAAAACTATCGAGATTTCTAGTAATTAGGATCTAAAGTAGTGAAATTTATGTAGTTTATTATAAAAAAATGTTTTTAATTTTTTTTTTTTTTGAAATAGTGATACTTTGAATTTTAGTTAATACGAATAGTTTATTGCGTAATTTTTGTTAAGATGAGGTGTTTTATCCATGCAGAACGTCAAACGACATGGTTTTTAAATTAAAAATGAGAGTGCATTACACACACCATTGAGATATGTTTCTCAAACTAAAGAATAATAATTCAAACATGAATGAAACTCATATTTTCAATAATTTACATATGAAACTCAATAAAAAAGATACAGTTTGTATGTATTTATGACATTTAACTCTAAAAATAATAAATGCATTAATTTTATATATTAGTAATATCTTACCTCTTGGATGCTGATTGGACTAGAAGGATTTGCCTTTAATACAGAGGATAATGTTTGGACTAAAGGCACCCTTACATTTTCAATTCGAACGTTTCTAATTAGTCTATTTTTCTTCTCCCCACGTTTCCATTATGGATTAGAAAGAGATACATGAATAGTGTCAAATTATCATTTACGACATGCTTCTGGATAAGAATCTAGGTTAAAAAAACAAAAGTTGGGGACCAATAATTAAATTGCAAATTACAAATTAACATGTTGATGGAAAGATTCCACATGATCATTTCAAATAAATTATAAAAAAGACAATATTAAAAATTTACCCCTTTCGTTTAAAAAAGAATAACTTAGTTTGACTTGACATATAATTTAAGAAAATAAAGAAGATTTTTAAAATTTGTAATTTTAAATTAAAGTTAATGTCAATGTAGCAAAATACACTTTAATCTTGTGATCTTAAACATGTCACGTGAAAAGCTAAAATTAAAATGTTATAAAAAAGAAATGGAGGAAATATACCATATAAGAAAACTTAAAAAGTACAAAAAGATGTTGTTGCAACTTGCAGCATCGTTTTATTTTTTAAATAATATAATTTAAAATAATGCTAAAAGATTTATCAAATTGTATCGATATAATATAACTTTTTAAAAATATAATATAACTTTTTAAAATAAATCGACCGATTCATATCATTAATATTATGAGTTGAGAGTTAAAATTATGTTTTCCTCTTGATTGATTGCATGAAAAAAAGTTGAAATATGCAAATATAAATTTACTCGTGCTTTTAAATAATACTTAAATGTTTTAAATAATATACTTTATTAAAAAATAATGAAAACAAAGTTTTTATATAGTAACTATTTAAATTTTAAAACGATGCTGATATGCCTTCTTTTTTCTTAATATGGAGATTTGATTTTCTTTTTTAAACTTTTAAGTTAGTGTTCTCTAGTTAGGTATCCTAATTAACTATAATATAGATTTTTAGTATTAATTTTTTTATGATTTGTTTTTAAAATAATTTTGGGACCCTTAAGCTTACATGTGTAATTAATAAAGTGCACCATATAAATAATGTTAATTATGCGATTCATAAAGTTAAATTTCTTGAAATAATACAATTTTAATGAGTTTCTATTTTTTAAAATTTACTCATAATTAATAACATTGATGAAAATATTATGTATGCATATGTATTTTGTAAAAACATTTGTCAAATAAGTCTCCCTCACTACTTAAGGTAAAATCTGTTTCTAAATTGCAATTTTCGATTGTATACCTATATGTAAAAGTTCATTAATCTTCTGAACTATTGTTTATCCCAAGAGTATAAATGATCAAGCTGCGGTAGTAATACGTTGTGAGACACAAATACAAAATTGTATGAATTTTTATTCTAAATTACTGATGTAAATGCTTTTCGTAGTTTTTATAATCTTTTTATATACTCTTTGTGGATTTAAGGAGATCAAAATTAAAATTATTAAAATGGTATACGACAATTATATATTCACATCTTATCTAATTCATTCAACTGAAGTAACTTCCTTGTTGTCTCATATAAAGGCTTTATTTTTTTTCTTAAATCGTATAATTTTTACATTGTTTTGTGACATAAGACATGATGACATCCAATTGAACAAACGTACTCTTAAATAACTCAAGGCAATCAACAGAGATTAGAACATACATAGGAGAAACTTTAATGAGAGGTGAAATGTATTGTATAAAATTAGTTAAAGTATGTGCATGTTAGTATGGGCAACACAATATATATAATATGTACGTTCTCTGTAAAATGATGGAGATGCTAAGTGCTGAAAAGAAGTGAATTATCAAAGTTAAATAATGCATCATCAGTTGGTAAACTAATTTTTAACAAGTATAAATGGCGATAAAAGAGAAATGATATATGCTATTAATTAGGATATAAGTATAAATGAGGTGCTTCATTAACCTCATGTAATTTTAGAATATCCTAAAATGTAAAAAGAAAAAAAACTATCATTTTTGTAATAAATAAAAAAGTACTTTAATTTATGAGAACCTACGTATGCTCCCTCCGTTCATTTTTACTTGTCACTTATTTGTAAAATAAATTTCATTTTTATTTTTCACTTTTGACATGTCAATAAAAGATTTTTTCCCCATGTTTTTACATTAACATTAAATACGTATTTCCAAATCATTTTCCAAGTCATCATTTAATAGGGGATGGTTTGGTAAAATACATATATCAATAATTATTTTCTTAATAGATGTGTCAAAGTCAAACTGTGACAAGTAAAAGTAAACTAAGGGAGTACTTACCGAATAATTTTTTGTACATATCATACATAGGCAATCAGTATTTTAAATGTAGTCGAGGGCACATAGCATTAAGTAGTGGCCAACACTATAGCCTCTCATTCTAGGACTTCCTTGTGCAATCCTTTCCATTAAGGAAGAGTTCGACCCATTCATTCATTAGTATTAGTTATCATAAGGGGATTTTTGATGAACTGGGAGAAAAAAGAATCTTGAATCTCAAATTTTTTGACAATCTTGAATCAAAATTGAAAGGATCTTCGATGAACTTGAAGATTCAAAAGGAAATCGTTTGGCCAACAACAATTCCATCACTTTTGTATCCTTCATAACTCACCTCGCTTACCCAAAATTTCGACAAATTTTTTAATCAAATTGAAAGGTTTCTTCGTTGATGGGGGGAGCAATTTGAAATTTTGAATTTCTTCATTCTAATAGGATTTGCCTCTGTATGATTGAGAGTAAGAATAAACGTAAGCGTAATTTATGGGATTTAATTAATTTTCAGATTTTATTCCTTTTTAGAGCAATATAAAGATTCTTCTTGTATTAGAATTAATGTATTCGGATGGTGAATTAATGTATCCGAAAGGTATAAAATTTTAAGGGATTATTGTAATTAGAAAAAGAGCAGGGATAGGATGTAATTTACTCTTTACACTATTAAATTAAATATACTAATATATCGTTTCTTTAAACCGACTAATCAATTCCTAGATTTCAGCTGGACACTTGGACTGTTGGTCACCAATCAACATAAAAACACGTTTCTTAACTCTTTTGGTGATTTTCCAACCCCACCATGTGCCCACTAAGATTTGAATTAACATTAGTAAATTGATGATGAAAAAAAACAAAAACAAGGATGAACGGCGAAAATCAAGAAAGACAAAAATTACCTATTCAAGAAGTTGAAATTGATTTGAGTGGAGAGAGAGCGATTTTAAATTTCAAATTGTTAGGAAGGAATTAATTGATAAGATTGTGGGAGTGAAGTTAGGGAGAGATTAATGAAGTGAATTAAGGAAGAAAAACGTTAGTTTTGGGAGTATGAAGTTAGGTATCAGGAGATTAGGATTGGGGAATAAAATAAGGGATTTTGATAATATTTTGAAATGGTAGGAAAGAACAGAAATTATGGTGAATAAAGGTATGTAAATAGGTATTTTTTCCTAATAATAATGTACATTGTCCAACCAACACAAGAATAACGTTCCCTTTTTCTTTTTCTTTTTTTGTGATTTTGCAACCACGCCATTTTTTTGTCATTTTCTTTTTGGATGTCTGTTGGTAAATTAATTATGAATAATTTTATATTGGAATTAAAATTTCATTATTTTACCCCTCCCCCTCATCAATTTTCATTTAAAATTTTTTATTTTTTTATTTTTTACGTCACTCCCAGGCCCCCACATCCACCCCCACGCGCCACACCCACCCAGGCCACCTCATCAATTTTTTTAAAAAAATATTTCAAATTTTAAAATTTTTATTTTTTATGCCACCTCCACCCCCTGCCCCCCTCCCATCAATTTTTTTTTTTTTTGAATAATATTTCAATTTTTACGCCATCCCTACATCCTACCCCTGCCATCCCCCCAACCTCCTCCCATCCCCCCGGATTAATTTTTTTTATAAAAAAAATTACTTTTGAAAAATATTTCATGGTCGAAGGTCTGACCAATTCCTGAGTCAGTTCTGGAAGTTGACTTTTGGTACGATCGTTAGGGTTTTGTCCTAGTTTAGGTGTCAAGATCAGATATTAGATCAATTATCGGGATTGATTTTCGAATCAAAATTATTTTCCTAAAAAATATTTTTCATTGACCAGCCAAACATTAAAAAATATTTTCTACTCGCCAATTAAACACGAGAAATAAATTAAAAATCCACTTGTTTTCCAAAAGCCATTTTCCTTCGTACCAAACACACCCTAAATCTCATAGTACAAGGATCCATCATCTATATGGTAAGAGGACTTGTCAGTTATCACCAACCTCCAAAACTCAAAATATGATACAACATGATTCAAAACCTATGAACATCTAAGCTCTTCACTTTAGAAGAGGAAGAGAACTAAATAACATGGTGTGAAGGGGAGAAAAATAATTAATTTGAGCCATACAGGATGTCGTCTAACTCGGGGTACATGAATATACCCTCCTCTCTAGTCAGTTTTCCAGAATAAATGGTGCTGCACACTAGCAAGTTGGCTTCAAAAGTACTTAGCAATTCATATGTGTCGTTGGAAGGACAGCTTCCTCAATGTTCAACTTGGCACCTTATCTGGGAGAATTCCTTACTCTTAGCTGCAAATGTCTCAGCTACTAATATAGGAAATGCAATTGTTGCATCACAATGCACCTGCATTCAACAAATCAAAAACAGTACAACAAATTAGAACCTCACATCCTTTGAAGCCTATAGTCTGATAAATATATAGCAGGGATTGCAGGGACAGTAAAAGAACCAACCTTGTTCTAGAAACGATTTCTGTTGCCCTAATTTTAACCCAGATAGGAAAACATAAGAAAATTTAACTAAATAAACTATTCGTAAGGTTGAGCAAAGTGCATACTCTCTCATAAGCTTTTGACACATTTGGACTTCCCTCCTCGAGCTAAACTTTATGATATTAACTCTTTGAGATTTTTAAATAATGAAACATCACCTCCTCTTAATCTCATGACAAATCTTTTTTCCCATCACAAACCTGCCAGACAGACCTTTTCCCCTCCATTTAATCTTCATGATAACAACACACTCAAAGGAGATGCTTGCACAAAATGTAGTAGAGGTAAGTTGTTAACCTTCACAGTCTTGGCACCGCCACGTATCTTTCCCCATGATACAGCTTCATCGGGACGGGCACCAGAGTCACTACCATCAAACTCTTGTGCAGTGTTAATGAAGACGGCAAAATCTGCACCATTGCGCATCATATTGGCATTGCAAATATGGTGCTTAGGCAGCCCTCCACCCAGTATAATCATTCCTGTCTTCCTCAAACCAGCATGGACAGCTTCACCATTCATGGCCCTAATATCTGGTTATAGAACTTAATTATGTTAGCTCTTTCATCAAACAAATTCTTGATAAGAGAAAATAATCACTTGATAAAATACTTGTACCTCCAACAACATCTATGACTAGACCAGGATTAAGATCTGGATTATCTGGATCTCCCTTTTTGAAAGAATGGAAGTATAGCATGTCACCAAGTGATCCATCCGTCAAGCCAGGACAGAAGACAGGAATCCGGTTCTGAGAATGAAAATGAGATTTATTCTATTAGAAATTAAGTCACAATATTTCAGCAGGCAGTCTTCTGCTTGTGAAAAAACTTCACTTGGAATATCTAGAGATAAAACAGGTATTTTTACAACCTTTTTATTTTTGAGAAGGTAAAAGGATTTTCAGTTTGTCAAAACAGCACTAAGATAGATTGTTGAACAATTTACAGCAACATCAGCCGAGTCCAAAAACCCAAAAAAAAAAAAAAAAAAAACTGAGATTAACTAGGATTACTAATTTTCCTTCCAAAAAATAAGGTTTTGTTTCAATTCATACCCCCTTTGGAAAGAGACCTCTCCTATTCTGTTCTTCCCTACTGATACTAATGTAAAAGTCAATATTTTCCAGAAAACAACAGCTAGGTGTTTCGGAAGATATCCCCAACCCAATCCCTATTATTCCCACCTGAAAGACGAAAACTATAACAAAGGTTAGTACCTTGAATTGACAAAGGTACTATTTAATTGCAAGGAAAACCTGGGAATAATGATAGAAGCTACTTTCCTGAATTTTTGTGCATTTGGCAAGCAGAAAGGATTTGATAAGAGTAAAAACTGTTAATGATGTTTTCTGCACAAAAGATATCCTCCAATTACGTATTGCAAAAATCTGCCACAATTCTGAAGTTGTATCCTCTTTTAAACTTTCTTTTTTCCCTCCTATACAATGTTGTGTTTCTTTTTCCTTCTTGAATTCAAAGGAAACAGTTCAAGGGTTTTTTTGGCGTCTAAACAAAAAAAAAATAGGGAAACAACAGCTACGCCTCAGTCACAAACGGGATGGGGTCCGCTAGATGAATCTTCATCGTTCCAAAAAAAGAAGAAGAAGGTTTCTTCTCCTTTTATCCTTTCCTCTTGATTTCACTTGCTGATCTCAATAACGATGAATTTGCTACCACGATGCATGCAAATCCATTTTCTCTCAGGTAATATCTCTTACTTTCTCATTTATCAAAATAATATCCCAATATTATTCCCACCATTTCAATTTATGTGCCTTACTTCTCGTTTTAGTTTGTCTGAAAAGAATGTCTCTTTCTATATTTAGTAAGTTTTTAACTTCAACATACCCTTAATAACACTCCCTTACATAAATGACATGACATGTTTAAGACCAGTAGACCACAAGATTCAACCGATATTTTTGGCATGATATACAAACTTTAGTTTATGACGCAAGATTCAAAAGTATTCTTTACATTCATAAACTTCATATCCAGTCCAACTATGCCAGTAAAATGGAAAGGGGAAGTCATAATTAATAATTAATTATATATGTGGGACTAGATCATTTGGCATTCTAACTTCACCAATATAATTTCATCAAATATGGAATGGAACGGAAGTGATTAGAAATGCACCTTACAAAATGAAAAGGGGGAGAGGTAACTAATATATATGTGGGACCAGCTTTGGCGTTCTAACTTGAGTAATACAATTTCATCAAATATGTAATGAAAGGAAAGTGATTAGAAATGTACCTTGTAAGCCCAATACAAGTATGAGGTTTCATCATCAATTTCTTTACCCAGGCGAGCAATGACTTTAGATGGTGTCCATAGAACCTTCTGTAGTACAAAAAGAAGATAAAACGGTCAAATCATCACAAGCCAAAGCTAAGATAAGTATTATCATATTTGAAAGAATATCACAAACACAATGACCCAAGTAAAAAATCCATTTGTATTTGAAAGTAATTCCCAAATACAAAATGAATAATAAAGGTTCAGTTAATATTAAACAAGTAATGGGAGGATCTAACACCGAACCAGACAAGAGTAGATACCTCATTAGTCTGCTCCTCATACATTTGATCAAAAATTGGGATGATCCAATTCTCAAATTTGCAGTAGTTGTCATTAGGAACCAATAAGTTACCAATACGGTTCAATCCTTTCGATCGTAGAGCAGCTCCAGGTAAAGAGAAGTCCCCCTTGTAGGTTGGTGCGAGGCACTTTATGAGATCCTCTTCAATACCACCAGCTGTAGTAACCACAACATCAACCTGCAGGGAGGGAAGACAATTTGCTAAGGTCCAAGACGCAATAAATAATATAAAATTCTTCCCTATGGTAACAACAATTTCATTAGACCAATGCTAACCATGACAGCTAAAACCTAAGACACGGAGATAGTAATTTTCTACCATAACATTTAGTACTTGTGTGGCAGAGAGAAGGATGAGGTATTCTAGTTTGCTTAACCAATAAATTAGAGAGACAAGGAAAGAGTGGAACATGATAAATAATGTCAAAAGCCTTGATCTTCAATTAATACAAACCAAGCATAACAGTGATTCAGTGCTTGACATAATAAATCATATGAAAGAGTATTGAGGTTGAATAAGAGGATGTCATAGTATTAGTGTGGTAACTATAGCTTTAGAGTGTAGAAGGGAGAGGACATAAAAAAAATTGAGAATATATATTAAGATTATCTCATATAAAAGTAGCCCACAGGGTCACAAACTTAATGGTACAACACAGTCAGACTTAAAAGTTAGTAGAACAGAAACAACTGGGACTGTTACTTAAATGCTACTCACCATTCGGTGCTGAACAAGGTAGCGGACAGTGTCTCTAACACCAGAAGAAACAAGGTTTGAAGTGAACCCCAAAAAGATTTTGCAGGTTACCGACTCTCTGTATGCAACATCTCTTTCTTCTTCGCTGCAATCCTCCGTGGGCAGCTCATATGAAAGCCTCCAATCTAGCTTCAAACCCATCACACCCCAAACAAAAACACAAATTTCAAACTTCTAGAATCAATTTAAGAACTTTAAAACTAGTTCAAAAACTTCAAGTGTATGAAAGAAGGTAACCTGTTAATAAAAAATCAAACCATTTTTAAGAAGCACATCATCAACTGTAAAAAGAATGGTGAGGTTTGACGTGTGAGGGTGGACAGATTTTCCGAAGTAAATTCAGATACTAATTGAATTGAAATAAGTCTTACATACTTCCAATATGCATACAAGAACCATGAATCATACTATCTATACCCACCCAATTCCAACTTAATTAGCATTCTTTCTATTTTAGGAATAATTCTTTTAACATATTTTTCCTACAAAACTATTCTACCAACTCTAAATTTTTAACTTTCTTCCTCCCACTGCTACTTGCTATATTTTATGACTTCCAAAACATGACTGATATTATTTCATATCTCTACAACTTTCATGATCTTTTAGAATCCAAATTATTTACAACATATTAAAACTTCAATGTGATATTTTCTCTAGCGAACTAATTTTTCTAGCAAGACCTTTTTTCCACTATGACTAATGACATACTAATATATATGTCAAGCTAACATCTTAAACCCTGTTTCCAGTCATATAAAATGGGAAGGGGAGAGTAGTTGAAACCCAAATATTGTTAGTTTAAAGCAATTAACTTTATTCCTAAGCCCAAAAAATATGCGAATGGATGAAAAAATTCAATATCATCGGATCTAAGTTAACTGGAAAAAAATCTTGATACTGAAATATGAGAATTTGCATAAAGCAACAAACTTTTTTAGCGTAAGTTAAAGAAAGAAGTGAAATCTGACCATTTGATTAACAATTTCAATGGCGTCACCAAGATTAGAAGCTTGGAAACCAGTGGAAACCATGGACTTGATAAGCTCAGCATAGTTGACGCCTTTATTGAAGTCGTAGCCCTCGATTTTTGTGCAAGAGCCTTCTAGATTTTCGGATTCTTTGAAAACTACCGATCTTACTGAGCCCATGATATTGTCCTTCAGAGCCTCTCCCATTATTGCAGACCAAGATTATGATTATGTATGGAACACCACTGCCGCCGCGATTTTATGCGTTTTTAAAACGCGAGTTTATGTAATGAATGGGTTTCTTAAAAACGGGTCGGTTTCTGTTCATTTTGCTAGAGGCCCAGGCCCACATTTTTTGTTGAAGGGTGGTTAAATATGGCCCAAGAATTGATTTTAGCTTCATTTTTAAAGTGATTTTCAATTTAGCTCAATACTAACCTAATTCTAGCCCATATTGTAAGATTTACTTTCATTTGGATTATTTTTTTAGGACAAATTACTTAAGTACACAACATTACTTTACCTATTCTCAATATTTCCCTACTCTTTTATTAAAATACAAAAATCCCTTATTTTCCCTCAATTCAACTTAACCGGATACTTTATTTTTTGGAAGCCAAATTGACGTTTCCCATTCCCTAATTTTCGCCCTCAATCTCTCCTCAGATTTTCCCACAACACACGATTCCATCTCTAAATTTTCTCCCCCATTATTCTCAACAGATTCATTAGTCCAATTTTGAATTTCAAACTAATTCTCTCTCCATTCAATCAATTTCAGAGTTTGAAATAGATACTCTTCATCTTCAACTTTTTTTTTTCATTTTTTAAATATTTTCTTATACTTTATGGATCATCCGTCTTTTAGTATTGGGATTATCCAAATAATCACAACAAACACTAATTGAATCTTTGATTATGAAGATCCCATAACAATGGTTAAGCAAAGTTCTAAGAAGTCAAAAGCTAAGAAGGAGGCACATGCAAAAACACCCAAGAAAAGTGGTAGAAGGGTTGCCCCGGCCATATCCAGATTTGCAATACCAACAATATGTATTTTCTTTCCTATAATTTTATGTATTCACATGTTACTATTGGATCCACAACATTCGTTTGAGGTGGAATTTGTTCAAGATATTATGCAACAAGAAAGCGACAGTCTGTAACTATTGAATCATTTTTTCTTCACTTATACATTTGATTTTTTTTTATAATGTATCTTCTTCTTTTTTATAGTGACTGCGGAATGTTTTTTGTTGTTTTTGTTGAATTTCTGAGCAGTGAAATCAATACCCATCTAATGATTTTCAAAGTGACTATCTTCACACGAGATATGCAACATTGTTATGAAAGTATAGTCTCAACAAGGCCAAGACGGAATATGTTAGAGAGAATGATGATCTACAAGGCAGAAGAGTGACTACACTCCACCAACAGAAGATTATCTTGTTAATGTAGAATAGATTTTTATATATCGATTCACCGACAATTGTTGATGATCTATTGTTTTAAGATACATTACATGTTTTTATACAATTATCAAGTATATGATACAAAAAAAAATTCACAAATAACAAAATTTTATTCTTCACACAACATGATACAAATTATATCTTATAAGATTGGTACAAATCACAACAGATGATACTAAATCATTATCATTTACATAATATTATGTATGTCATACTTAGGTGCTATAAACATCTCAAATTGATACGCTTTTATTATTTCATGCCAAAGTTACAAAGATATTAAGTTTCAAATACATGAAATTGATACCAAAATTACTCTAACGTTTTTTAAGATGATATTAAATTTCCAGAAAATTATTATGTACATGAAACACAATTGCATCCACAAATATCAAAATTATATGTATATGATATATAATATTGGTGAAAAATACAACATCCGATACTTTAATATTAGTAGATACAAAATTTAGAAGAAGATATTATGTATATGATATATCATTGCTTCAAATGATACCTTTTTTACATGTTGTCTCTTTTAACTTTGGCACACATCGTTACAAAGATATTAAGTATCAAATACACAAAATTGATACTAAAATAACTCTAACTTTTTTTAAGCTGATATTAAATTTTCAGAAAATTATTATGTACATGAAATACAATTGCGTCCACAAATATCAAAATTGTATGTATATGATATATAATATTGATAAAAAATACAACTTTCGATACTCTATTATTAGTAGATACAAAATTTAGAAGAAGATCTTATGTATATGATATATCATTGATTCAAATGATACCTTTTTTACATGTTGTCTCTTTTAACTTTGGCACACATCGTTACAAAGATATTAAGTATCAGATACACAAAATTAGTTCTAAAATTACTCTAACTTTTTTTAAGCTGATATCAAATTATCAGAAAATTATTATGTACATGAAACACAATTACATCCACAAATATTAAAATTGTATGTATATGATATATAATAGTGGTAAAATACAACTTTCGATACTCTATTATTAGTAGATACAATTTTTAGAAGAAGATATTATGTATATGATATATAATTGATTCAATTGATACCTTTTTTATATGTTGTCTCTTTTAACTTTGGCACACATCACAACTATTGATACTATTATTCTATCCCATACAAAATTTACAAACAATTAAGTATCAGAAACACATCAATGTATACCAAACTAACTTTATCAGAAATTAACAATAAAAAAATGTAGCCAAAATTCAAAATATAACAATTTTTCATTTATTGCTTCACAAAATAGTAACCTAAAAGTACTTAATTAAGTATCAAATTTGAGAATTATTAGACATGAAGCATAAAAGTACTTCTAAAAAGCAAGCATCGAGAATCTTTCCACCCTCAACACACATGATTGCACCTGTTGTTGGATCGAAGTTTTGTATCTCTTCATCACTTTTTTTCGACGTATCACTGCATAGAGGATACATACTGAATCTCACCTCATGTTTCTTAATTTCTATGTACAATTTCACCCCATATCATTCCGAATACACAATGGAGACGAATTACCTTCAACAACGTATTTGATCTCGATGTTTTTTTTCAATTCATCGATATCCAATTCAGCTGCAATTGCTGAAATAAGATTAACGAACGAAATATTTTCAGATACCACTATCTCATCACTTCTGTATCGCTCGTATCTAACATCACTTTTCCATAATCCATAATATCTTAACAAGATCGAAATATTCATTACAAAACTTCACAAAATTGCGTTTCAAAATCTTTTGAATCAAACTTCTACTGAATTTTCGAAGAACATGGAGAAGGTTTCACAATTTGAAATTTAAAATTCACAAAATTGCATTCCAATTTTTTTTTTAATCAAACTTCTACTGAATTTTCGAAGAACATGGAGAAAGTTTCACAATTTGAAATTTAAAATTTCTAATTCAGTTAGAGGTTTTATGAAAGACTGATTGGTTGAGGGAAGAAACGTACGTGTTAATAGTGGGAGTCAATTATAATTTATGTTTTTAATCCCTTATTTAACACATTAAACTGATAAGAACAACTTATTAATTTAAGTATCCGCCTGTTATTAATTAAAGTATCCGCTTGCAATATTATGTATCTGAAAGACACTAAAAATAGGGATTTTTTGGTAATTTATGAAAGAGTAGGGATATGAAGTAATTTCTTTCTTATACTATGTGATTTGCATAATTTTTACTTTTTTTTTATGAGATAGGGCGAATCTTGGATCTATGGTCTCGGGTCGAGGTCATGGTGGGGGATCGGGTATGGATTTCTGAGTTAGGATCAAGTCTCAAGTCTTGAGTCCCGAATCAGCTCGAATCTCATGTTAGAATTGTTTCTTCGTAAGGGTCCTAGGTAATTTGGATTATTTTTTTTATGAATTAGGGCTCGGGTTCCGAATTTTGGATCTATGGTCTCGGGTCGAGGTCATGGTGGGGGATCGGGTATGGATTCCTGAGTTAGGATCAAGTCTCAAGTCTTGAGTCCCGAATCAGCTCGAATCTCAGGTTAGAATTGTTTCTTGGTAAGGGTCCTAGGTAATGGTCGGGGATCAGGTTTCGAGTCCCAAGTTAGGGCTCAAGTCTTGGGTTTCTGGTCAAATTTGAGGCTCTGGTTTTGAGTTAAGGTTGGAAGTCATTTTCGTAACGCCAAAAGTAAAATAAATACAAAAGCGACCTTCTGAGGTTGGTTTCTTTAATAAATAAAAGCTATAAAAGCTGACCTCTCGAAGTCGTTTTATTTTCAAAATAAATTAATCGATCAAATTTAATATCTTTTTATCTTCTTTATTTTTTTTGCAAAAAAACTTATCTGACCTCATAATGTGTTTCTTTTTTGCGAAAATATAAATTTAAAGAGTATAAAACCGACTTCTTGAGGTTGGTTTCTGTGTCAATTTCCGAGGTAGGGTCGAGGCTCAGGTCAGATTATGAGTCTTATGTCCCAAGTGCCGAGTCAAGGCTCGATTCCCTGGTTTCAGGAGTGGACTATTAAAAAAAATTGGGTCAAATTAGCGGATCATAATCCAACCCATTTTTAGCCCAAACAACTTTTGGGTTGAGTTTAGCCCAACCTATTTATTAACTCTAACTCATTTTAACTTGATCAATTTCAACATAATCCGCTCTTTTGATACCCCTAATTTGGTGTATAATTAGGGGAGAACTTTTTCCCTTGGGAGTAGGGTCTTTGAATGCCAGATAAGGAAAAGCAAAAAGAAAAAATTATGTGACATGACAAAAGTAAACACTGTGATATACGATACATAGGTTGGTGCATCTTTCTCTCATTTTATATGATTCTGCAGAAGTTAATAGAAGTTTTTAATTGTTGCATAGTAAGTAGTAACAAATTTAACTTTGGCAACATAAGATGGACGCCAGAATCACATATAATATGGCTCATCACATTTACATTTGTCATTGCAAATATATATGGTGCTTAGGCATTCTCTTAATACCCTTGATATGATACTTCAAGTACCTTCCATTATACTACCTCTTCAAAACTGATCTATAATTCATGTACACACTACACTACATTTACTGAGATCATGCAACACTGCGATAATGCCAGAGGAAGGCAAAAGGGAAAATACCCATATCATGCAAGGAAGAAAGAAAGAAAGAAAGAAAGTGGTCCATGTTGCATTGAAAGGAACTCATAAGCAAAAAACAGCAACACGTAGATTGAAGTATTCCGGTTATACTTTCACTAAAAACAGTAAGAACAAGGTAGAAATTAGAGGAATCAACAAGTTTTTAAGAGGCAACAAAGAGTTATTATGGCTTGTAGTACTTGGTGGGAACAAAAGGCATCTTGGTAACCACCCCATCATAAGACTTCCCTCGAATCACAATCTTGACATTGGTCCCTGCCTTGTGGTTACCCGTTTTTACGTATCCCATTGCTATGTTCTTCTTAAGACAAGGGCTGAAACCACCACTGGTGATTTCTCCAATATTTTGTCCATTTGAATCTTGAATTTCACTGTGACTTCTAGGGGGTGGGCCTGAAGAGAAAAAGCCAACTCGCCTGATTTTAGGACCTTCTTCAATTTGCTTTAGTATTACCTCAGCACCAAGGAAGCCTCCTTCTGCCCTTCTTCTCTTCCCTATGGCCCATGTTAGCCCTGCCTCTACAGGTGTTATGTGCTGCTCCATGTCATTACCGTATAAGCACAATCCAGCCTCGAGACGAAGACTGTCACGAGCTCCTAAACCCGTTAACCGAATCTTCCCTTCTGATTTCTCCAGAAGAGCTTTTGCAAGATCAAGAGCATTTTCTGAAGGTACTGAAATTTCAAATCCATCTTCACCAGTATACCTGAAAACCACTCAAAATACAGATTATGTCAGAGGGGCTGTCGCAAGTCAAGATTACTTGCGCAAGGATCAAGTGCCAAGCATACATCAGAAGTAGGAAATGATTGCATAAGAAAATAGCTCAATGACTAGGAACATAGAGAAGTTGCCTTATGGATACAGTTGTAGCTGTTCTATACATTAGTGTGCAATAACAAAGGGGTATTCGACCATAACAGAAGCCAGGTTAACCCATTATTAAACAATTAAAGAAGGAACTAACCGAAGAAATATGCTTGGACCTTTTTTCATTTATCTGAAGTGATTTTGATTTTGAACTTTTTGAATTTTGAAAAAGTTTATCAAACCAAAGGATTGCTTTTTCACGGGCGCAGATTCAGCACTCAATTTTGAAGAGGAAAGCAAGAGCAGAAGCATACCCTGTCCTTGTGAGGAAGCATGGTGCCCCATTGATATCCAAAACCCTGAATTCCCCAAAGTACATCTTGCTCAAATCATCTTTTGTCAGATATTGAAGAACTGGAGCAGCAAGGGGGCCCTGAACAAAAGAAGTCAAGAAAAATAATCTGTAACTAGCAAAATAATTAAACAACTTAAAGAAGTGAAATGAAAAAAAAATTATTTCCTGAAAAGCAGAAAATGAAAGAGATTAATTATTTCCTGAAAAGCAGTGAAATGAAAGAAATTATTTCCTGAAAATCGAAGACCTAGTTCGAGAGATGCATTGAAAGAAAATAAGATTCATTAATTGTGGGGAAGATGAAGATTATTTGGTAAATATCTTGCAAGTTGCACATTCTTTTAGTCGGTTGAAGGAGTTGGGTGAGAGAGGGGGGTAGAAAACCATTGCTAGCACAGAAGTGTGCCCCAAAACTGATGAAAATAAAGTTTTAGATAAGGAAGAAAGAACAGAAGGGCGAGGGATTAATATGCATGGATTCGGCAATATTTGCACGAAGGGAAAGAAAATAACTTACTGCATCAAAAGAAAATAACTTAGTGATACAATGAGAAAAGGTCATCCGGAAAGTATATTCATTTGGATCTATACATTATCACCAAATATGATCAATTGCAAATTACCTTAAGCTAGAAAAATCCCACATTTCTACAGATAGTCTGATAATTCTATGAGCTGAATATTTTTGACATTCTGTATCCACTGGGATGTTGGATATCACTTTCTCATATCCTTGACTACTTAAGTGCCCTTTTTCAATCTTTGATCAGTTCTTAGTGCATGTGATTAACATTATTACTTACTTCATGATAAGAGAATATTTATATAAAGCATATAGCATGAATCAATTGTTGGAAAGAGCGAGCAGACCTGAAGGGCTAAAAGTGACCTCTCATCATGGATGTGCCATGAAACATCACCACCTTTTGACTTGAATGATTTCATGTGCTCCTCAATGTGTGCAAGATCCTTGTCCCTGCAACCCGCATTTACAACAAGGTAGATGTGATCATTAGTCACCTTGGTGACCACTGAATCATCAATTGCACCTCCCTTCTCATTTGTGAAGACTGTGAGACTACCAGTCCCAGGAGCAAGCCCAGCAACATCAGCAATAACAAGCTTTTCCAGGAAAGGGATAGTATCTTTCCCCTTGAGGCTTAGCCCACACATATGAGAAACATCAAAGAGGCTACCATTCTCCCTACAATTTACTGTAGAGTCCATAATTGAGTCCTTATACTGGATAGGCATACTCCAACCAGCAAAAGGCACCATCTTTCCCCCATTTACAACATGGAAGTCATATAGAACAGTCTTCTTCAGATCAGCATCTGAAGCAAAGCATCTACGACCAATAGTCTTCTTATCAGCCTGAGCCAGACGCCTGGTGATCGATTGTCCAAGTTGCCACAATCCTCCTCTCATCTTTCCAAACAATCTAAACAGTTTACAGACAAATCATCAAAATCCAAACAATGAGACTGATCATTTTTCAAGGCAAAAAATTGAATCCATCTAATTCAAAAATATCAAAATCATACTGAGAAACTACCAAAAACACCATTCCTAGTGGTAACAAGAACAAACAGAAAGTCAGAACACGTAAATAATAACTAACTTGTAAATCATCTAGGAATGCAAAACTTTCTGTGTCAATTTTTTTCTCAATAAGTATTCAATAATTTAACTTTTCATGAGACACTTTGTACAAGAACAGTCAAAATGGCAATAGCTAAAGTAAAAGAAGAACTTAAAGAGCATATAAACTTTCACAAATAGATGGATTAATCCGTTTGATTCAATAACTTTCAATAGTACTCTTTCTTAACTGCTTTATCCATCCTAAATCACATCACAACTTCTCAATGTTGAACTCCCTGAACCAACCACTTTAGAATTGTTCGACTTTCTTGATGTAATTTAGCCTATCCTAGGATTATAACAACATTAAATCAATCAGGGGCAATTGTATTTATCTGTTTGAAGGCGGAGGAACTCCATGAAAGTTCAATTAAGTGTGAAAATTCGGACAACATTCAGCAGTTCAGATCCAAATAGAATGATCTATAAGGTGATACAATGACAGATCTCTGAAAGAGAAAAAAAATACAATCTTGTGTTTTAAGATTAATGGTAATTACATGAGAAGAATTGAAGAAGAGATAAAAAGAAGACTTACCACCTTGCAAAAAGATTGAATCTTTTTGTATTCTTGAAAAGATAAATCTGAGAGCTTATAAGAGTTTATTCATACCAGCTGATATATGGGCAAAGAAAAAAGACAAGGCCTTTTTTATCTGATAAATACCAATCTTGGTGTTGTGGTAGGCAACAAGGAATATTTATATTTTTTAAATATGTAAAAAAAAAAAAATGAAAAAAAGAAGAAGATTTGTTGGTGGTGAAGAGTGGGTGGAGGAGGCTTTCTATTTCAAATAGAGAACTCATCTTTAGTGAGTGGTAGGAATTTGGATACTCCCTCTCTCTCCTTCCCCTTTTGGATTTGGCTCTTTGGTTGGTATGGATGGTATTTTCATTCAGTTGACATGGCATTTTCACAAGCCCTCTAACTCTATTTTTTTCCCTTTATTCATCGAATTTATGTCTAATCAGGTATAAATTACTTTAAAAAATGAAGTCATCTCTTAGTATGATAGAAAAATATAAATTCAATTAGAGTATTAGTTATAAGAGATATAAATTATAGACAAACAGAAAACAGAAACAAATTAAAGACCAACACAAAATTGGACCAAAAGGTAGATGAGCATTTTCTCTTCTTTTTTTTTGGTACTTTTGATGCCTGTGTTGGGCTCCAAACTTATTTTTCCTCTTTTTCTATTTAGAAGAAATCTGAGGGCTGGGCTTTAGGCCATGGCCTATTAAGCTCAAAGCTCACAACTTGTTTGCCTACAAGCCCAAATCAGTGTTCTCAAGGCCCAAATCAGATCGTCATCTCCAATATTCTTCTTAAAATAATTATTTTTGTAAATAGATTCCTCACAAAGTTTATTACAAGTAGACAAATAAAATGGTCTCCACTGTTTAACAAGTTGATAGGTGTGTTCTGTTTAAATATTTGTAAAGTGCATTTACATTCAATGAATAGAAATATATTTTTTATTTGGAATTTTTTTAGGAGTTATGTTTGATCATTTTTTTTTTTTTGGAATTGAAATGTATTTTAAAAAGAATTATGAAATATGATTTAAACAAAGTTCTTAAAAAAACAAAAATTATGATAGTTTTGAAGGAAAAAATTAAAAAGTAAAAAAAAAGAAGGAGAATAGAGTTTCGACTATTTTCCAAATTTCAAATACAACTTAAAATCATTTCACGGTCAAATATTGATTTTTTTTAAAATGATTTTTTTATGGCTCAACGTCTTTATTCTTTTCGACCCATAAATTTCAAATAAAATAAAAAGTACTCCCTCTATCTCTATTTATTAGTCTAATTTTGACATGACACACCCATTAAAAATAATAATTAATATAATAAATTTATTATTTTATCTTTATTAATTTATAAAATTCCAAAACGAAGTTCAACTTTTCGAAAAACTTACAAGTATATTTGGAATGTTTCGCCATTACCTACAAATTTGGCTGTTTTAAATGGTCCCACGCAATGTGACACTTGCCAAATTTAGACGCAGATTCACCAAATTGGTCTCAATGTAAAGGAAGTCAAAGAAGCGAGTGAGTAAACTATAAGATCGAATCTGTTCGTCTTCTCAAATCTTGAAGGCGAACAAAGTGAAGAAAGATAAAGAAGAATGGGATCAATAGCGAAAAAGGGTCTCCAACAGTACTTGCTACAGCTTCAGCAACACCCTTTACGAACAAAGGTCAAACCTTTTACCCAATTTCTTTACCAATCTTTTTTGTTTTTCTTTTCAACTTTTTTTTTTTTTTTTTGATTTGTGAAGAGGGGTTTTGGGATATTTTGAATTGTTTGCTCAATTGTGATGTGGGTCTTATTTAATTTGTCGAGAAGTTGCTATTTTGATACAAAGATTTCATCTTTTTCTTCTGCATTTTCTTGAAGTTTTTCGCAACTTTTCTGAAGTTTTAGCAGAATTAGTACTGGAATAATCTATGATAGTTGAATCCTTGATGGCAGGCAATAACGGCGGGAGTGTTGTCGGCGATCAGTGATATAGTGGCTCAGAAGATCACTGGCATTCAGAAACTTCAAGTCAGACGCCTTCTTCTCAAAGTGGTACGGTTCCTCTACCTTCTATTTGCAGAGGTTGATATTTCGAGTACTAAAAAAATACATTTATGGTATAATGGAGGTCATAATTGCAATTTGTAAGCACTCCCATGGTTCCATTTACGTATCTGAGCTTGGGTACGACTTTTGTAAATTTCATGATGCTTTTAACAAATTTTTTCCTTCGATTCAGAAAGAAGTATCAGTGAAGTTTCATACACTGGCCTGAGTGCCTCATGTTTGGTTTAGAGGTTCGCTGTCTGTGTCTTTTCATAAAAAATCTGCTTGGTTCTGTAACACTAGTGCACTACCTTAGACCCCAGTCTCTTTCATTGCTTTTCTGATGATGGTGGTAACCAGCCAGTTTATGTGCATCTACTAATACTCCAGGCAGCCTGATATAACCCATAATTACTTGTATTTGTAAACCTGTCCATCAAGGTTAGAAAATAGAACAAACACTCAATGTTGCAGCTGGGATTCGAACTCCTATGCCTCGGCTACTCAGCCTTAAACCATGATGTCTTTTATGTAATACCAAGTACAGATCAATTTTAGCCTCTTAAGTGCATCAGGTACGGAAACTAAATATAAAAAGCAAACTAATGCAGTGTCAACATGCTCTTTGGCTTGGATGGAAGTGGTAAGTTTGCTTTTAAAATGTAACCCAGGGCAATATGATCAGCTTTTCTCAAATTTGTCTTAAAATGACATGATTAACATGCCGAAGAGAGTGCTTTATTTTTTTTGTTCTAGAGAATCCCAGCCCAATCTCTTTCGGTTTTGGGTACATATTTCGGTTGTGCCCATCTAGGGTTGAATGGGTTAAGTTTAATTTCAGATTCTAGTGTTTCTTCTAAATGAAAATTTTACAACTTACGGGAAGAAGTGTTTTGGTTATGAGCCACAAAGGATGTTACAGATATATTTCTTCTTGTGCGTGAAATCTCTTTACTCATACTGGTCCTACTGCACAAAGGCTTCTGCACTGAGTATTGGGACGGTAGCCTCTGTTTTTTTTTTTTTTTTTTATAACCGAGAAATTCGTCTGTGACCCGCCCTTTGGACCAATCTGTTGCGTTAAAGAGGTGCTATTTCTGGCTAATCCTTTAATTTTCTATTTAGATTGTCAAGTCCTAAAACTGGAGTGGGATCTTTGAAGTTAGAACTGTAGCATGTGGATTATTATTACTTGTCACACCACTGACCTAGGAAATTAGGAGTCAGAAGAAAGGTAAGTGTTTCAAAAAATTGACAACTAACTAGTATGGATGCTGCTTGAAATAGCTTCAATATCTTGGGTTGCTTTGAAGATTTGTCTTTGAGGTTTGAGAATCCGAATACTGAGCAAGTAGTTGCCAGTGAGCATACAAAGTTAAAGTTCATTTCCTGGCTAACTTTAGTCACAACGAGTGAATGGATATAGAGGATTCATACAACCGACTCCAACTAGCTTGTTATTTAGGCGGAATTGTTGTCGGTGTAGGTTAAGTTTAGTTGCAATTCTGTGTCAATTTCAGGGTTGTTATTAACACTGCATGGCAAAATCATTTGATTCATTTGGTATCATTTGTTTCATATTCATCTACTTTGCGAATAAGTTGGTATTTGGGATGTCATCATCTGCTTTGCCTGTAACTACATGCAGCTTTTTGGTGTTGCCTATCTTGGACCATTTGGACATTTTCTTCACTTATTACTGGACAAACTTTTCAAGGGGAAGAGAGACAAGAGTACAGTTGCCAAAAAGGTACTAAACCCTCTCTTCTTTGGATGATTTTGTATGTTTCACAAAAATAGGATATGGTATCTTGTACATGGATGTTACACATTACCTTGTTCTTTATGGATCTGATCTACCTCGTACGTGGATCTATATCAATAGAACTGCTTGACTGTATACTCATGACCTGGTAAATTGCTACACTTGCCTACTTGAAAGTTTCACTTGTTTATCGTTTTGCTAAATAATGTTACCAGATGAAGAAGTAAATAAGTAAATAAACAATGAGCTGATAAATATACAAGAATGTGAACTTGCACTTTGATTATTTCAGGTGTTGCTGGAACAAATTACTTCGTCACCCTGGAATAACTTGCTTTTTATGGTTTACTATGGATTAGTTATTGAAAGTGAGTTTTTCTTTTGAGTTACCACTGCCTTTTAACATTCTGACATATAAACTATTGCGTGGTATACCATCACACCAAAACTCAACATCACGTTCTACAACTAAACCTTAAGCAATCAAATTAGGATTGTTATCTAAGAACTCAAAGGGACTAATTATAGACATAACCTTCAATTTAAAAGAGTTACAACAGCAACAAACATTTTATTCATGTGGCAAAAAGAAAAAAGGGAAACAAAAGGTTAAAAACTATTGTTTTCTGGCCATCTTTTGAATTCAATTTTAGCAAAAGCATTTCATCTACAGAAACACATTGTTTTGTTACGAAAATTATTCAATTTGCACGTTCAAACAGTTTATCTCTTTAAACCCTTACAATTGTACAAAGCTTGATAAGGTACTTAGTTTTTGCCATGTGAGAGCCTCAAATCCTTTGTTTATGTTTCTAGTTTAACGAAAATTTTGCGTAATTATTTCCCATTTTTCTTCTTTTTCCCTTAGGACCTTGTGGGAAATATCCTCAAAATGAGTAGATTACTGAAAACAATCTCTACTTTACTTCAATGAGTGTTTTATTCAAATAAATATTTATATTATGTTTGGCTGGGGTAAAAAGAGAGACGGTGTGAGCAGAGGATGTTTAAAAAGAAAAGCGATATGGGGTTTTCTACACTTTTTTACTGACAAAGTAATAGAGGAGCTTTTGAACCCTCTGAAAGAGGGACTGAAGAAGTTGTAACACTCTTCCATAAACTAGTGAAAGGAGGATATATATCCTTTTTACCTTCCATCCTATCCTAGAAACAATTAAAAGAGATGATGGATGCTCTATAAAAAGAAATAAAACCATGAGTTTCTCATTTCCTTACATATTTCTTCTCCTTCGTCGAGCCATATTTAGTACAAGTTTTTGAAAGCTGCTGAAAGGGAGCTTAAGTTTGTTTACCTTCCATTAGCTAGAGGTATGATTATGTACACACAGAACAACAAATCTTACTGAATATTTAATATTATTATGTATTTTGCACAGAGAGACCCTGGATCCAGGTGAAATCTAATATCAAGAGAGAATATCCAAAAGTGCAGTATACAGCATGGGCGGTTAGTCAAATTTGCCCTCTCCCAAATCCAATGTTTTTTGTTCTATTCTACAGTGAATGATAATTCTAATTATTGTTTATAAATGTGCAGTTTTGGCCAGTCGTTGGGTGGGTAAATCACTTGTATGTTCCTCTGCAATTAAGAGTAATCTTTCACAGCATTATTGCATGTTGCTGGTATGCACTGCAGTTCCCTTCTTGTTACTGTTTCTGCTACTTTCAAACATGTTCCATCTCTATGATTTCACAGTGTTGTAATGTTGTTAATGCTCTATGTTCTTTTATCGATTTGTAGGGGAATATTTTTGAATCTACGTGCAAGGTCGATGGTTTTGAAAAAAGCTTGAAATCCTCAAAGTTGATTCATGAACATGGCAACATCTCCTTGTGTTAGTTGAATTGAAAATGGTAGCTTGGAATTGCTTATTTTGTTTTGATTTTCATGTTTTCGCTGATCCCTCATAACCAAGACAAAGCTCATTTAGTAATAAATTGGTTGTAATTGTCCTGTGTCATCGATCAAGTGCTAGGCAGAATGTTGCACACATGGTAATGTGAAAAGTTGTCAGTTCGAAAAAAGTAACGCCCTTCAAATGTGACTCAAAAAAGCAAGATTGTGGCAAGAGATGACAGTGAATTATGTTTCACAATTCAACATTGTTAATGTAGCCATATTATTTTGGCATTTGACCAAATTGAAACTGAGTTGCTGCTATCTGTATACCAAGTCCTGGATGGTTGGTGTTATTCATCATTGCCTAGTACACCATCTAAGTGCGCTTTTCTAAATTTTCTCAGACACTATTTTGGAATGTAAACATGAGAATTTCTCAAACTACTTTTCAACATAAGCAATTTGATAATAGGTATTGTTTTTGGTCAATTAAACCTTTCAAATTATTTGTCATTTCAGAAAAAAAGGGAATATCATTTACATACACTGTTCCCCACCCCCAACCCTAAATTTACATTTTAGTGTTCGAATTAATAGGTTAGACATTTGAGGGAGAGATAAATAGTACTTACCACAAATACAATGAAATGAAGAAAATTTAACATGTGAATCTAGATTTGTTGGAAAAACAAGTATGTGCATTGAGCTAGAATTTTAGCTCAGGTAGTAAAAGGTCAACACGGTACACTAGTATAGAGCTGAACATGAGGTATATACACATAAAACAACTTTTAGTAAAGTAAAAACTGATGAGCTTTAGTATTTCAACAGTGGCTGGCTGGTATAAGAATTTTCTGATATTTGAAATATAGTTGAGTATATTTGACAGTCTTATTATATATTCATATCCCTTGAAATTTGAATCGACAAGTACTCATATTATATGTCCAAATTTGGATTTATTTCAATTTGTGAAACTACAGTATGCAAAAAATTTGCCTAATTAAAATCCACGTGATTTGAAAGAAAAAACAGCTACTCCGTGTTTCAATACATCTTTTGGTTCATGTTTTTGGAATTTTTTTCATGTGTTCTCATTAAAATTAATCATATAAAATATGTCATTTCTTTTAATTATATATATTCACCTCAATAAATAGTAAAATTTCTATATGAGGTTGATGCACATAATTAAAGGAGATGACATATTTTATGTGGTTAACTTAACTATACAATAGACTAATGAAAACACACGCAAAAGTTTATGTGCAATTTGAACACATGAAAACCAACTCATTAGACGAATGATAACACGCAAAATGGAACAAAACTTAATTCAAATCTCTAAATAAAATATCTTGACAAATTTAGGAGAACGACTATGTATTAAGCCAAAAAAACAACACAAGGGGTTTGTTAACACGTACTCCTTCCTACATGGTGTGCTAATTCAGTATGGCTAATTCTCATCATTTTGCAACTCAGGTTGGTGTAATAATTTGATTGTGCCAAGGGAAAATAAAAATAAAAAAGCATGATGGATTTTATCGAGAACAGATAGCTAATATCTGGTGGATAATTAAATACTTGTTAGCATTGGATTTTTTTGTATCAAATTATACAAAAATTATTATAATTAATTAAATTAAGTAATGATAGATGTTAACGAATCATGATTAGGTGTTAAAGAGATCTATGTACACATATATGCCACATAATTAATTTGGTTTAAATATCAGTAGCATAAAAAAAAATTTACATGTTTGCTCAAAATAAATGTAACAACTAAATGATTGTAAATTGTATTTTTTTTTCTCATCTATTTATTATTATATTGCTATTTGCAACTGATTGGTTAATAAAGTGAATCCACTTATATAATTTTTTTATTAACAAGAATAATTCTTAATTTGACGAAATTAATGTGGTTCACTCTTAATTATATTTATACCAAGTATCATCACCCATGAAATACCTAATTGGATACACGGATTAAGAGTTGATCAAGGGTCTTAATTATATAATTTTGCTATATTGAAAGTCAATAAGAGTAAGTACAATCAGGCCTAGTAGCCAAAATAAGAAATAGTCTTCTTGGCCATATTATACCCATTCAATTCAAACTTTGAATAACGTAACATACTATTATTGCCCCTCCAGTCAAATCAATCTTATTTCTGTTAACTACTATCCCTATAATAATCTATATATACGTCCCATGTCCTGTGTTTTTATATCATAATAATCATAAATCAAAAACTCAACTTTGGGTTTTCTCCTCTTTGTTTTTCAATCAACTAATATCAATTGAAGTAACAAATACGATGACAATCGTTCTACAATCGTCAAATTTCTTGAATTCATCAACATCATGTAGAAAGGGATTTATTAGAGCGAATATTAATACCCCGAATAATCAGACATATAAAATCTCCCTTCCTAGGCTTCAAAAAAGAGCTAGATTAGCACAGGAACAAGAGTTGATTAGTGTGTTCTCAACTAGTGGTAGCCCAGTTGGGAAACAAATTAGCCCTTCAAGAAGAAGTGATCCTCTGGTGATCGAGAAGCTTTATGCGATTAAGGAGGCAATTGCGGATAGAGTGGAGATGCATAGGAATATTGGGGAACAGAGGAGTCAATGGAGCAGTATGCTTTTGACATCAATTAATGGGATTACTCTTGCTGCTGCTACGATGGTTGGAATTGCAGCTAGTAGTAGTGGTGATTCTGTTTTGGGACTAAAAATGTCATCCTCTTTGATGTATTTGGCTGCTACTGGTATGTTGGTGGCCATGAACCAAATTCAGCCATCCCAATTGGCTGAAGAACAAAGAAATGCAGCTAGGTTGTTTCAGGCTCTATATAACCAAATCGAAACAACTTTATCAATCGGTCACCCTTTGAGTATTGATGTGAAAGAAGCTATGGACAGAGTATTGGCTCTTGACAAGGCTTATCCATTACCTCTTCTAGGCGGAATGCTAGAGAAATTTCCATCTTCTGTTGAACCTGCTGTTTGGTGGCCTCAACAACGTCGAAGGCAGCCTAAAAGGGTCAATGACAATTGGAATGGATGGAATGGTAAACTGGAGGAGGAAATGAAGGAAATAATGGGAGTATTAGGCAGAAAAGACCAAGAAGAATATATTAGGCTGGGGGAGAAGGCATTGAAATTCAACAAGTTTTTAGCCATGTCCGGTCCATTGCTCACGGGCTTAGCAGCAGTTGGCTCTGCATTTGCAGATCATTCTCCTCATGGATCATGGGCAGCCATGCTTGGAATTGTTGGTGGCGCTTTGGCAAGTGTAGTTAACACAGTAGAGCATGGTGGACAAGTTGGAATGGTATTTGAAATGTATAGGAGCAACGCCGGTTTCTTCCAGTACATGCAAGAATCTATTGAATCAAACTTGACAGAAGCAGAAATGGAGAGAAGAGAAAATGGTGAGGTGTTTGAATTGAAGCTGGCTTTGAAATTAGGAAGGAGCTTATCAGATCTAAGAAATCTTGCTGCTGCTTCTTTATCAAAGGGAGAAGAAATCGACGAATTTGGGAGCAAGCTTTTCTAAGTTTTAACTGCTTAGTGTATAATGCATTGGCAAAATGCAGTAGTACATATTAATGTTTATGCAAATAGGACTAACTCATTCTTTGTAAGACCATCTTACAAGTTGCACAGTAAATGGCAAGCTTGTTTGATTCTTAATTATTTTTTTTGACTCTATACAAGAAATGAATTACTTGATCATTTATTGTCTTTCAATTTTTGACTCATTCTTTCGATTCAAATATTGATTGCTTATAACAGTTTCTCAGGCAATCTTGCAAGCTTTAAATCGTTTGATGTTTTTTCTTATTTCTTGGCTCCATGAGAAATGAATCATCTCTTTAGTTCAACTGCTTTCTTGAATTCAAGCTTTAATTATGCATTTGATAATAAGTGAACCAAAACAAAACCTGAGATCATGTGTGTTTAAGTAGTGATCAATAGAAGACTAAATTCGAAACTTTGAATAATAAAAAAGTGAGCGTGTGATCGACTTGAGTTTTAAACTTAAAGGGAGTTGTAAAACTGTGACCTCTCTAACAGAGGCGGGCGGGTTAAAGAGAATGACTGATAGACTTTCACGTTGATAATTAACTTTGGAAGATGGGGAAGGAGGAGGGCTCAAGAAAGCGGGTCAAACCAAAGAAAACGGCAGACATGCTTCTAGTCTGACAAATATTTGAAGAAGAGCGGGCTGACGAGGACGGGCCAAAGGAATGACAACATGCTTTTACACTGACAAATTTCTGAAGAAAGGGTGCTCATAATACCTTAGGTCAATCTCACATCGTGGAGATCTTTATGAGGCATATTGTAGTTTGTAAGTCATAATACAAGTTCACATGATATGCACACTTTTGTACTATAAATATACCAACAATGCGTATCATGAGCTCATGCTTTAGTCGTCAAGGTGTAGACTGTAGTGGTTGGTTGGGTAGTCAGTGGTGGATCTATGCAGAGGTTTGGGGGTGCCACGCCACCCCCGAACTTCGACGGAAACTCTATATATACATAGGTATATATATATAATATTTATATAAATATAAAGCGTGTCACCCACAAAACAAAACTATCTTGTGGTGCCATGGTAGGAGGGCAATTTTAGAAGGTTGATGTTGCCGGTTCGAATCCCATTTGTACCTATTTTTTTGAGAAATTTGATGCAGACGTTTTTTAAGAAAAAAAAAAAAAAGGCTCCAAGCACGTTTTTTTAAGGAAAAACAGCTAGCACAATTTTTATTTTTATTTTTTTATAATTGTTATTGACTTAAATTAAATTAATTACATTATTACTCCTTTGACTTTTCTTTTATTTGATTAAATACTCAATAAAAGTGCAATATCTTATTATTTACATTTTATTGATTGATTTATGATATATATCGAAAAGAAAAATAATTTAATCAAATATAAAATTAATTTAATCGATAAGTCTATTTGGCACCTACGGACTCTAAATCCTGGATCCGCCACTGTGGTAGTATATAGGGAGTAGTATAATACCCCTCCAGTAAAAATGACAATATTTCTTAATTTAAATAATTTCTCATCTTAAACCGTTAAAAAAGTATTATACTGGTTCAACTAGGTTATCACCTTCAAATTGTATAAGGTTATTATTATCACCTGCAAATACCCATACGGCTAGCCGTACCCAGTAAGTCGGTAACCAAATTGTGTGTAAATATTCTTTAAGCTATCAATGGATAAGCTTGAATTTGCAACTATTTTTATTGGAGAATAAGTGTATACCTCATGAATTAGTAACAGTCCCCCTTCCCCACACCCCCACTTTATAAGAATTAAGACTCTGCTCTGATACCATGTGAAATTAAGTTTTACCCTAACTCACACCCCCAAAAGCTAGCTCAAAAAGAGGAGGATTGTCCAAGCCTTATAAGGAGTCCATTCATCTCATTAACCATCAATGTGAGACTTTTTACTTTAACAAGTTAGAGTCCCAAAATCTTAGATCGTGATTTGAATATTTAGGTAAAAAATTGAATTCTTGGTCTAAATGGGTTTCGAGGGGTATTTTGGTCATAACAATCTTTTTTTGAAATCCAACGTTTTCATTGATTTCGAAACATGTTTTATGAAGAATTTTCACTATTGATTTGTGTTTATAGGATCCCTGATAAGTTTCGAGGGTCAAAAAGATATTTTAAAAGTTGCTAATCGATGCATACTTTTAGGGACAGAAAAATAGACTTTTATCGACGGAAGTTCTCCATTATTCTCTAAAGCAGGAGTACTGGATTTCTATTCGTACCGTCACTTTTCATGTTTTTTGTTAGCATTGATATAATTAATTGCAACTTCCTTCGTGTTATGCCCAGTCATATTTAAAAAATATATGATTAAAGTGAAAAAGATAAAATAACAAAATGGAATTGATTAATTATACTTCTCATCGCATATTACGTACGTAAAGCTTAAATTTTGAAAATAAATATATGCAACTTATATGTTTATTTAACTCTTAAATTTAAATAATTACGATACGTTAGTATAATAAATTCCTAAGATTATATATGTTGATCTTTATTAAAGCCAATGAGTTTAATATGAAGGTAAATATTGTACTATAAAAAAATCGATCCTCCAATAGTATGAATGTAGTTCCAATTAAGCAATGGGTTCTTTAACCCTTTATAGTCTTATAATAGTATCAGTAATCGAACTTTTATATTAAAATATGCCAGAATTAAGAGCATGAAACTACAAAAAGTGAATGAAAAGGGTAAAAAATGCCTTTTTAATTATGTGAAATGAATAAAAATGTCCTCCGTTTATGGTTTGGTTCAAAAATGTCCACGCCGTCAATATTTTGGTCAAAAAATGACCTTATTGTTATTTAATGGATCAAAAATGTTAATTTTCTAAATAAACATATCATTTATTTTCTTTTTAACACATTCTTTTTTAATAATATTTTTATAATCAGCAAATATTTATCATACTTCAATTCAAAAAAATAAATTATTTTATTATAATTATTTTTATCGTTATATGAATAAAATTAATGATGGATATAATATATTCTTATATATATGACATATATTATCGAAAGGGTAAAGTTATTCTATTTTAATTGATAAAATGAGATTAAGAAGAAAAAAATTATTTCCTACATTTTTTTTGTTAAAGTAATTTTAAAAGAAAGAAAACAAGAATAGGGCTCTTAGTAATATTTTAATTTGGAAGAAGATGTGTTTAAAAAGAAAATAAATAATATATATATATATATATATATATATATATATATATATATATATATATATATTCTGAAAAGAATATTTTTGACCCTTTAGTAACTATAGAGATATTTCTGGACCAAAGTATTAATAGTAAAAACGTTTTTGAACTAAAATATTAACGGCAAAAGCATATTCTAACCAAACTATAAATAAAGAACATTTTTATTCATTTTACTTAGTTTAAGAGCATTTTTTATCCTTTTTTCCTTATTTTTGTATGGTGAGAAATGATGTATTGCCACCTCCCTTTGATATCATCAATCATGGAGGCTGAAGTATTACAATAGAGACCACCATGGGTCATGGGTGCGTTAGCTTTGAATATGAGAAAATAATGTAGTATGATAGTTTATTAGTAGGATAAATATTTATCCTCACAATGTGTTTATATCAAATTAATTAAAATATTATAATTAGTTAATTCAATAAAATAAAAATACATATTAATTAATCAGGATCAATTGGTAGTTATATATGTTTAACACATATATTTATGGACTAAGTATAAATATTCGATAAAAAATGTTTGTAATGACAAATGACATTACAAGTACCACGGTTAACATCTATTATTACAGTTTACCAAAGAAGTCAAAGAAACTGATTTTTTTCGCGAATGTTGTCTCTATAAAATATGTATTCAAATAGTCAGGTCAGCCTTTGACACTTTGAGAATCAATTATAAGCTTTTTAATAATATTTGACATATTAATATTGACAAATATGGTCCTCACAAGTTACATCCCAAATCAATATTCTCAACATCTCATATATACATCTTGTTAGTATTAAAATGAATTTTTCAACATTGTTTTGTATTTATTTGACATAATGTGGGATTTTCAATATTTGTTTTGAAATTGATCTCTCTATCTTTACAAGGTAGAGATAAGGTGTACGTACGTATCACCCTTCCCAGAACTTATTTGTGGAATTTCACCGAGTTGTTGTTGTTGTTGTTATTATGATTACTATATGATAAAAAATTAAAATAGATAAATACTTTTTGTTAGAAAACAAATTCATGAAAATTATATGATGAAGAGGAAATGTGGTTTATTTTTAATAGCTTCAACATGTAAATGTTATAAATCCACATGAGCCCTAAGCATATTCTATATACACATAAAAAGCAATATTTCTTTCCTTTTATTGGTGTTGAATATATTATCTTAGTAGAGAATAATGTTTCCAAGTAAATAAAAATCCAGGGTTTGGCCATTTCAAAATTCATACCCTATAAAAGTTTTTTGTTGAAAGTCAATGTCAAAGCAGCCTATTATACTTGACAACAAAGGCAAATATCAAATATTGTGACTGCGCCAAATTAAATTACCCATTCAATTCAACTACTAAAAAACAAAACTATAATACTAGTACTATTTCTTCTCATGCACCAACTTCCCTTATATAAATGTCATCTCTTACCCCTCTTTTAGCATAATAACAAAACATATAAACAACTGCTACATTCATTTTTTTTTCCTCCAATTTTTCAAGCCTAGCCAATTAATCATTCTTTTACATATATCAAAAGATTTAGAGAAATTAAATATATGGCAACTCTTCAAGCTTCAAGTTTCTTGAGATCGTCTTGTACTAATGCTAACTCATCTTCATCTTCTCGAAGACGAACCAATATTACAGCAAAAATCAATATTCCCAACATTCGTACCAACAAAACCTCTCAGCTCCCTATGCTAATATCAGATCAGCTTGAACAATTTGCCATCAATCCAATTGAGGAATTAGTGCTTAGTCCTTCAAGAATATCAATTCATGATACAAATGTTGATGGTCTGGATCCCCTGGTTATCGAGAAGCTTTACGTTATCAAAGAGGCAGTTGCAGATAGAGTTGAGATGCATAAAAATATCGGAGAACAGAGAAGCCAATGGAACAGTATGTTTTTAACATCCATTAATGGGATAACTCTAGCAGCTGCTACAATGGCTGGCATTGCAGCTAGTAGTAGTGGTGATTCTGTTTTGGGACTAAAAATGTTATCTACTATCATGTATTTGGCTGCTACTGGCATGTTGACCATCATCAACACGATTCAACCATCCCAGCTTGCTGAAGAACAACGCAACGCAACAAGGCTTTTCCAAGATCTATATAACCAAATCGAAACAACTTTATCAATCGGTCATCCTTCGGGTATTGATGTGAAAGAAGCTATGGACAGAGTATTGTCTCTTGACAAGGCTTACCCTCTTCCTCTTCTTGGTGTAATGCTAGAGAAATTTCCATCTTCTGTTGAACCTGCTGTTTGGTGGCCTCAACAACGTCGAAGACACACAAAAAGTGTCAACAACAACAATTGGAACGGATGGAATAGTAAACTGGAGGAGGAAATGAAGGAAATAATGGGAGTATTAGAAAGAAAAGACCAAGAAGAATATATTAACCTAGGGAAAAAGGCATTGAAATTAAACAAATTTTTAGCCATGTCCGGTCCATTGCTTACAGGCCTAGCAGCAATTGGCTCAATGTTTATTGAATCTGATTCTGCTTCTCATGGATCCAATTGGGCCGCTATGTTAGGAATTGTTGGTGGAGCATTGGCGAGTGTAGTAAACACAGTTGAACATGGTGGACAAGTTGGAATGGTATTCGAGATGTATAGAAGCAACGCTGGTTTTTTCGAGTACATGAAAGAATCCATTGAATCAAACTTGATGGAAACGGAAACGGAGAGAAGAGAAAACGGTGAAGTGTTTGAAATGAAGGTTGCGTTGAAATTAGGAAGGAGTTTATCAGATCTGAGAAATCTTGCTTCTTCTTCTTCTTCTTCATTGAAGGAAAAGTTTGCAAGCAAGCTTTTTTAATGTTTTAAAGTAACTGTTTATTGTACAAGAGTAGGGGTTAGCTAACTCATTCTTTTGATTCAATTGTTAATTATCAAATGACTTGATTTATTCGTTTATCTTATTTATTTATACTCCATGAGGAATGAATCTTCTCTTTAAGCTTAACTGCTTTTCTGAATTATAAGTGACGTATGCAACAAAAACAATTTAAAGAAGTAAATAAAAAACTAATTACCATAAGACATAATGCTAAAAGAACACAAGCATATTAATACTTCATGCATGACTTGTTTTTCGATAGAGTAAATCAATGTAAGAAAATCAACATAATATATATAATTAAAAATTTAATACACTTGGGACCCGTTTGGTAGGAGGTATTAATCAAAAGAGTCCATAAAAATATTGTTTGGTTACTTTATTTAACCTAATCCATGGGTTAGTTATACCTCATACAAGGTCTTATCTAATCCCTAGAAAAGGGAGGGATAACTAATCCAAGGTTTAACAATCCTTGGATAAGATCCCTAAATGACTAAACTATCCCCAACTCTTTTTTCCTATTTTTTTTTTTGTAATTTAATGCTCTTTTTTTTTATTTGAGAATATTTATAAATATTCTTTTAAATTCTCCAAATTCGTTCCATGTGATCTGATGATTTCACAAATTAATATTTTTTTCTCCATGTTTGATTTGTTATATTGGGTTGGTTTTTTCATTTTTTCTTTAAATGTAGTTCGTCGATTGACCTCTTGAACAATTTTTTTAAAAAAATAAGCTTTGTGTATTTCAACAATTTAAGTAGAGCTTAAATCTATGTTAAGTTCAAGGTATATTTGACCAACAAAAAAATATGAAATATACTGTGCTATCAAGGATCTCTATGGTGGCATATCACACATCAAAATTAATAATAATTTTTTGAATATATTCTAGTATTTAACTTGACAAATTAAATGAAATATAAAATCTCATAATAACTCAAGGGTATAATAGGAAATAAACTTTTTCTAGAATTTTAAACCAAACATAAGATAGAATGGGAAACAATGAACCAAACACTTGATAAAAACTAATTCCTACATTACTAAATCCTGCATTACTAATCCATGCATTAGTAATCCTTGCATTATGCATCTTTGTACCAAACGACCCCCAATAGTTAATACGTACTTCCTCTGTTCTTAATTACTTGTCCACTTTTGAATTGACACACATATTAAGAAAGTAATGATTGACATAGTGAGTTTACCATTTTACCCCTATTAATTATGAAGTTGTATGGATTAAAACTTAAGATTTTTAAAAAGTTCTACATTTTCAAAGTAATTAATTGAAGGTATAATAAGTAAAAGAATCTGTCATTTCTTGATTTGTCAAAATGAACAAGTAATTAAAAACAACTAAAAAAGGAAGAGTGGACAAGTTGTTTGCTTTTTCCCTTTTTCTTGGGGATCCGGTTCTTCTCCATTTCTCTTCTCTCCATTTTCCCCAAATTCTAGCCTGCATTGGAGACACATGTCATAGTTAAGACTTTGTTTTAATTAATTATATCTCAACCATTAATTCTAAACTATGACATGTGTCTCTAATACAAGCTAGAACTTGGAGAAAATGGAGAGAAAAGAAATTGAGAGAAGCCTGATCCTTTCTTCTTATATAATACCGACATAAGTTAGTGAGAAAATTTATGATTAATGCAAATATACAATAGAAATAAGTGTATTAAATAATAGTAACTCGATAAAAATATTAGAATGATAAAAATTATCTCTCAATGAACAAACTTTTTTTTTTACTAAAAAGTAGTATACAAATATTTGAATTATACATTTGAAAAAATTATCTCGACTAAAATTTTTATTTTAAAAATTACTTTTTAAATTCATTGGTGTTTTCATACCGCAAATAATTTTTACTAGTTATAATTATATAATCAAACTACACATCCGAAAAAAATAATCCACGTTACAATCTTTGATGTAAGAATTGTACAATTCTTACATCACGAGAATTTATTTATTCCGTTAAGCATCACAGATAATCTAAAATATACAGCAGCCACATGCTTTATTTTTCGGCCGATAACGGAGAAAGTAACGGATTATTAGCGAATTATCCTATGTAAGTAATGATCTGAATTCTGAAGGGCTATTTGAGGAAAAACACACATAAACAATTACTTTCTCTGTCACATTTGGAGCATGAGAATCAAAACAATTAATTTAGATAATGAATTCAGGTACGGAATTTTCAGATATTTAAAAGTAAAATTTACATAATTAAAAATCATATATAAAAAGTATTACAAGTCAATATAGCACATGATTTTTTACAAAATTATAATTCGAAAAATCTGTTTGACCCTCTAAATAATAACACCTTGACATAAAAATATGACGTATGTATCATATTTTTTTTATTTGTAATCATAAATTTATATACATCCTTTATTTTTTCTTTTTATTTTCTTGGGTCTCATGTATTACTAAATTGCATTCACCAATTCGTAATATGGGTTGGTGAGTTCGGTCGATTAAATAAATTGCATGTCGGCAATTAAGATCATCCTGAACATGATATATCCATAGCCTATAAGCATATAAAAAATTCTGAGTAAAAAAATTGTCTAGTTTTTACTGCTTCAAAAATGTGGTTGGCTTTCAATGCTATTCCATAATATAAAGCATAAAGTCATTGTTCGTTTATGCTAAGGCCGTCCGTCCCGTTAGCTTTGTGGGATGGGGTGGGGATATGGGTTTGTCTTCTATTATTATATCAAAAACAATTTTTAACGTTAATTAATTATCAAAAATGACTTAATTATCGTTAAATATGTTTTTTTTAGAGGCAAGCAATACTTTTTTTAAATATCCCTAAAGTCTATAGTAACACTGAATCCAATGTCAATTAGTTGAGCACTCTTATTTATATGCATATTTATTGCCATTAAAAGTTATTTTTATTGCAGTATATGTATTGTTTCACTTTTAACTTCCCAGTCCACCTATCCTGTTAAGAACTTGTTCCGTGCCAATTAAATTAGAAAAAGCATTTTTATATGTTTGAAATTGCAATCTTTTTTTCTTATCATTATTAATTTTTATTTTTATATTTTTGGAGTCGGTAATAAGTAAAAGTAACATAACTGACGTTCAGAAACCATAATATGTCAAGGTTATTTTAAAATTTGTGTATTCTTATATCACCTATTGTACTATCATCTTTTTATAAATTTTTAATGCTTAAATATTTAAATCAATAGTAATAATTAAAAAATCTCACTCAGGCCCTGCCCCGTCCCGTCCCATTAGCTTAGTGGATGGGACGGGGCGAGGGGTTCATCCGCACCAATCCTCCCTATCCCGTTAAGAAATCGTCATGTGCCGTCCCCCTAAAATCGTCCCTTTCCGCCCCCACTAGATATCCTTAGTTTATATATCATGCATGAAATATACATACAACTTGGGCAGAAAGTATAGTTGGTTAGTTGGTGGTTTGTAAATAGAGACACCATAAAAGTTTTCCTATAAATGTTGAAAGTCAATATAAGGGAAGGAAATGTGTAAGCAGTCAAAACAAGAAAACATAACAAATAAACAAAAGGGTACTCGTGAGATCCAAAATTTACGGAATTAAGCCAAATAAGAAAGAGTCTTGTCATCTACCCATTCAATTCAAACTTTGAATAAGTCACTAGTCTATTATTCGTCTCAGTCAAATCTTGTATATTTCAATGTCAACTCTCCCTATATATATGTCCAACAATTTTTTCATAATCACAACTAAATCCATTTTTTCTTTACCATAATCTCTCTATTACACAAAAAACTTTTCCATCCTAAATCAGTTAACATCCATTGGAGAAATTAGAAAAGATGACAATCCTCCAATCTTCAAGTTTCTTGAATTCTGTTGCCTCAACGTCATCCAACTACAGTTGTAAACGAGGATTGATAAGAGCTACTATTAATATTCCAAGAATTAAAACAAGCAAAATCTCTCTTCCGAATCTTCAATCAGTGCATGAACAAGATTTGATTAGCTATTCAACCATAGTAAACAACGATAACCTAGTCGAGATACAACTTAGCCCAGGTACAACAAGAAGCCATATGGTTAATGGTCCTGATCCCCTGGTTATCGAGAAGCTTTACGCGATCAAGGAGGCAGTTGCAGATAGAGTGGAGATGCATAGAAATATAGGGGAGCAAAGAAGTCAGTGGAATAGTATGCTTTTAACATCTATTAATGGGATAACTCTAGCAGCTGCTACAATGGTTGGAATTGCAGCTAGCACTGGTGCTGAGGGTGATTCTGTTTTGGGACTAAAAATGTCTTCCACTTTGATGTATTTGGCTGCTACTGGAATGTTGACGATCATCAACACGATTCAACCATCCCAGCTTGCTGAAGAACAAAGAAACGCAACAAGGCTTTTCCAAGATCTACATAACCAAATAGAAACAACTTTATCAATCGGTCACCCTTCAAGTATTGATGTGAAAGTAGCTATGGACAGAGTATTGGCTCTTGACAAGGCTTACCCTCTTCCTCTTCTTGGTGTAATGCTAGAGAAATTTCCATCTTCTGTTGAACCTGCTGTTTGGTGGCCTCAACAACGTCGAAGACAGACTAAAAGTGTCAACAATTGGAACGGATGGAATAGTAAACAGGAGGAGGAAATGAGAGAAATAATGGGCGTATTAGGCAGAAAAGACCAAGAAGAATACATTAGGCTGGGGGAAAAGGCATTGAAATTGAACAAGTTTTTAGCCATGTCCGGTCCTTTGCTCACAGGCGTAGCAGCGATTGGCTCTGCATTTGCAAGTCATTCTCCTCATGGATCATGGGCAGCCATGCTAGGAATTGTTGGTGGCGCATTAGCAAGTGTTGTTAACACAGTAGAGCATGGTGGACAAGTTGGAATGGTATTCGAGATGTACAGGAGCAACGCCGGTTTCTTCCAGTACATGCATGAATCTATTGAATCAAACTTGAGAGAAACAGAAACGGAGAGAAGAGAAAATGGTGAATTGTTTGAATTGAAGGTGGCTTTGAAGTTAGGCAGGAGCTTATCAGATCTGAGAAATCTTGCTGCTGCTTCTTCATTGAAGGAAGAACATTTAGATGAGTTTGCAAGCAAGCTTTTCTAATGTTGTACATATTTTTGTATTACTAGTGGAACATATTCTTTAATTTTTTTGAATATATATTCTTTAACAAAGTTAATTGGTTTAAAACAGTACTGTCTATGAGCATATTTTTCTGATTCTATACTGATTAGTCCTTGAAATTTCTTACCAAATCTTATCTGTCATGATCCGAATTCATGAGACCATGACTGCCCTTAGCAAGCATCTACCCGACTAAGCAAGTCTATACTAAGATTGATTAAAATGTACTCATTAGTAATTAGTACAAAACCAATAGATTTAGCTAGTAATTAGCTTGATTCTATGACAAAAGTCAAGGATTTGAGAGTGAAATTAGGGTGGTTAATTAACCTAGGGTAAGGTCAAGAGAGATATTATTATTATTATTATTATTCACATCATCTAATCCGGCAGATGGTTGTAAGGACATAGTTGTGCTGCCGGAGTCTTCGGCTTCTTCTTCAGTATCAATCATTGAAAAATGCTTATTTGACAAACTGCTACCATAATGATCGCCTACACTCCCATCCTGCCATAATTAAGCAAAATTAGTTAAGTAGTTAATCTCACTAATCTATTTGCTTCCAATTTTTTGGATAATTAATTACTTGAACAGTAGTGCAGCCATTGAAAAAATCCCTGAACATGTTGCAAGCTGGGTTCGATCGACCTTCTAATCCCATCATCTTCTTGGGCATGGGTTTCCTGGGAGGGGTAAACATGTAATTTCATAAATCACCATTGTAATACTAGCTCCGGTTATCTGTCTTATTTTTCAGGTAATTCCACTTGTTAATGATTCTAGCGGATAAAATTACACTAATCGTGTAAAAATTGTTCACATTCAATATATATAAGTTAAATTCAGTAAGAAGTTAGGTGTGAATAAGAAATGAAACGAACCACGGAGCTGGAGGGATAAAAGGAGGCGTAGAGGCAATTTGGTCCGAATAGGTGCTAGTTATTGTCGAATTAGGATGGCCATTATAGTAATGATGAAGAAAGTGTCCATGGGGATAATTCACTTGATCTGGACCATCCATTCTATTCCTCTTGCTCCCATTTGCAGCCTCTGCTACTGCTATAACAAAAAAAAATATCAAATGAAATTGTGATAAACTTAATTAACTAGTAACTGTTGAACGAATAATTTAAAGTTGGAGTAGGAAATTAAATTTGTCTAGAATTTGAATATTTATCTGTTGAATCCAGGTTCTATTATATGAACACTTCTTTGCTTGTACAAAAAGAGTCCACCACCACACATGGCAAATAAGATCTTTCTTCTTTACCCCAATATTCGGTCTGATTTTATGGACCCTTTATTAGGATTCTAATGGACATGAAGTTCTGACCATCTATCATAGAAAAAAAGAATGAATCGTGTATATATCTTTTTGGAGATTTTTTTTGGAAACAAATGATTAAACATCTACTTTTTCTTATGTTCCGTAATAGACAGGACATTGAAGAATAACCAAAAAAAACATTTCGAAAATCGGCTAGATTCTATCTCTTTTGCTTCTGATTGAAAAAGGAACGGAGCACAAGAAATTGATCTTTAATCTTTCTTTGATTAATCAATATGTAATATTCCGAATCTTCATGATCACTAATGAAATCCCAATGATCTCTAGACTGATCAGTTGATTAACGGAAAATTTGATATACATAGCTTAAATATACACCCAAAATAAAAAGAATGAAATTGAGGTAAATTATCAATTTTGGCCTTGCTAGCCATAGACTAGGTAGTGACTAGTAGTTCTAATTAGAACGTCCTTTTCACTTTTTAGTAACCAAAAGCGGTATTGTAAGGAATATATAATGGAGTATTCAGGAAAAAACATAAAGGGTCAAATAAAACATAAAAAGATTCCTCAAATGGAACTTCAATATCTTTTCTTGATTTCATCACTATTCATTCATTTACTTTCTATTTTCTCAAAAATTGTAGTATTAATTAAGTCATAAACTTTCAATTTGACTCATCATCTAATAAAATCAAGCTCCTCGATCGCTATAATGAATTTTAAAATCCCCAAATGAAAAGAAGCACAAAACATAAATAGAATAAGAAATTAAAGGTAGTTTATTGAAGGATACCTTGCATCAACTGTTCATGTTTCATACTTCTGTACATCTGTTCATATCATCAAAAAATACATCTTCTTAAAGCTACAGATCAAACGGTTGGAAAAGAAAAAAGAATGAAAGGCTTAATTATCTGTTAATAAATAACCTGAAGGTGACTCTTAACGTGAGATATGGTGAGGCCCTTCACATCCATCAACTGTAGCACCATCTTTGGTGTTGCTCCTAATTATATATGTACCACAACAAAATCAATAAATAAATAAATAAATAGCTACCAAATTATTAAGTCATCATGATATATAAAGAGAGAGTTAGGCTTACGATCTTCTCCACCAAGACGCTCAACAGCATGCACAAAGCTGCGATGAAGATCATGTGTCCATCGGAGTCTAGGCATTTTCGATCGAACATATGGTCTTACACCTGATTTGTTATTGTTAGTATTTTCTAATATAATTGGCTGCTTCATGGATAAATTAGAAGAAGAATTTTCTGAGAAGTGATGTAGCCCGTTCATCATGTGGTTGGGAAGATGGGGCAAGGGAAGAAGTAGTACTTATGGTGTATGATACAATAAAAGGAGAATATTTATTAGGGAGTCTGTTGTCATGTTTTGTCTATTTCTGCAGGCTTTTTAACAACAAGGGATTTGAGTTCTTGAAAGAGTTTTCATTTTAAAAGTCTCTTGAATTTTGATTATGAAGCTGAAAATTTTCCACACATATTCAACCTTGCACTCATAATTACATGAAAATAGTGAAGAACTTTAATGAATAAGAACAAAATAAGTCCCCAGAAAAAGATTCTAATTGATTATAATAGCTTTACTTTACAGGACATCTTTGTTTGAAGTCGGCATCAAAACATTCTTGTGTGCCCACTTATGAGATAGATTATACACCACAAACACACCTTTTTGATCAGTCTTAACTTTAAAATACCCTTAAAAATGGCCTAAACAGATCATTAATGGTGATTGAACATAGAAATGATCGTCAATGTTAAGATTAGCTAAAAGACAAATTAGTGTGTGAAAAGTGAAAACCTCTTTTGGCATTTGGTGAAGTCAGTTACGAATAATTAATTAACACTTCAAGCGTGTACTTGATGAGTTATACAAGTGTGTTGTTTCAGAGCTTGATATACTCATTATATTATTTTTTAAAATTTGACTAGTACTCTCTCCTTCTCAAATTAACAATCCCAAAATTATTATAGTTGGAAATCTTATGGAAAATATTTTTCACGAACACTTGTACGGAATTCATCATGCGTATCATATACTGTCCTTAAGGATATTTTTTTTCCAACAATTATTGTTTTTTAAGAATTAAAAGAAGAATGCACAATATTTAAAAGAAATAATCAATCTACTTTTATTATTAAAGGATTAACTTAGTAAATTATACTCCCTATGTTCCATTTTATGTGACACTTTTCGGATTTCGAGATCCAAACAAGTCTGTCTTTGACCGTAAGTTTTCCATAAATCTTTTAAACATTTTGAATTATCAATTATTGTGACTTATAATACTTTTTACGTAGTTTACAAATATATGAATTTCATTTCAAAAAAAATTGAAGATTCCATGCGCAAATTTCCGATCAAACTTAAACTGTTTGACTCTCGAAAAATAAAAAGTGTACGTAAATTGGGACAGAGAAAGTACTTTCTATATGTTTGTGAAATATTTTTTTAATAGGCATTGAAAGTCATAACAACACTTAAATGAAATTGTGAAGTAACATATAGCTTAGCTTATTTGACCTTTCTTTTGTAGTTGCCAAAGCTAGATATAACAAAGCTTTGCTTCATTTCTTAAATTTCATATCCAATTAAAATGTATCACGTAAATTCACGGAGAATATATTTATTATCCGAAGAAGAATGATGAGTGGTGAAGTGAGACCAAAGAAGGAAAAGATGAGGGTGACATAGGCAAATGTATGTCCTCAAGGAAACATACCAAATTCTCCCTGCCCCACTAATTCACCATTTCCTCTCCCTGGAAACCGTAACTCCTTCTCATCCCTAAAGTTGTTTTAATATTTTTTTTCTTTCTTTTTCGAGGGGCGAAGGACTCTAAACGTTATTAACGTTACCCCTGACTAGATGGAGCCAATGAAATAGTGACGCGTGATGACACGTCTAAAAGTTTGGTGACACGTGGCTCATTCGCGATAACTTCTATGAATAAATAAGGATATCGATCATTAAATGAAATCTCAACATATCATATTTTTTTAACGATGACACGCTAGAATTTCTGCGGGCTTCCGTAAGATACTTAATATTTAGTGGGGCGGGTGCAGAAATTCTAAGTAGCTTACGTCGGAATTGGTTGATGGGTGGAATTTAGGAGAAATCCTTTGCGGAATTCAGTCACAGCCGAGATGGCCGAATGTAGCCAAAAAAATAGTACGTAAGTGGACAAAAATTGGGGATGAAAACGGGAACGGAGTGGCTTGGAAAAATGACAGGAATATTCTCTGGCAGGAGATAATGCATGGACAAGTATTTTGTAAGCATGAATAATGGACACTCTAAGAAATTTGAGAATTTTATTTCTCTAGCCGTGATCATTCATTAAGTGACTCTGATTATGTTCAATTCCCGATGAAAAACAAAAAAAAGTTGGGTGATTAATTATTTTCTTATTTCTCTAAGTTTGATTTAATTTGATTAATAGAGTGTATTCACATCGATGGAATAATCAGTAGTATTTGGTAGAATAATCAAGATGCGCACGAAGTAGATTTTTTTTAAAAAGCTTCTCAACGTGTGGGTTACTTGTGATTAGGGGTGTACAAAATCGAATCGAAAATCGAACCAAACCGTAAACCGAGTCAATCCGGAAAAAAAAACCCGACTAGTGGTTGGTATGACTTGGTTTGGTTTTTGAAAAAAAAAACCCGACTATATTTGGATTGGTTTGGTTTTAACTAAAAAAAAACAACCCGAGATCAAACCAATCCGACATTATATATATAATTTTAAAATTTTATTTTATACATAAAAATATTTACTTTGATATAATTTTTAAATATTTCTTATACTTTTTCATAGTTTTTATCTTTTAATATATTATTTCAAGTTTGAAACTTAGAATTATGAATAGGCCAATAAAGATTATAGTCCACATATGTTGGTAATTATAATAAAACTTAAATCTAAATCAAATTAATACTCATGCAAAAAGAAAATCAATTCAACACTAAGAATGACAATAATATTGAATATTTGTTCTTTAGTTTTACATTGATTTAGACAATTAAAATGCATAATCTAATTTTAATTTCCTTTAATATTTAGTCATGTAACTAATACTTATTAAATTTAATTTTAGCATGATTTAGTACTTTTAAATTATGATCATTTTCATTATGACTTGTTAATTTGCAATATTTGTTTTACGCTATTTCATTATTATTATTTTTGTTGGATATTTTAGTGTCATTAATCATATCATATTGTGTTATATTTTTAAGAAACATCTTAAATAGTTGTATTTTGATAGGACTAAAGAAATATTTGAAATACAAGTAAATTATATGTTTGTATGAATACTTTACCGGAAAACCCGAAATAACCTGAAAAAACCCGAGTTTTATTGGTTTGGTTTGGTTTATAAATTTAAAAATCCGACACAAATGATTTGATTTGATATTTGAAAAACCCGAATCAACCCTGCCATGTACACCCCTACTTGTGATCAAATTATTATGTGTTATTGTATTTGATGTTTACTATTGGAGCAACTAAACAAAGTAGTTTGAATGGTCAGAAACAAGACAGAGGAAGGAGTGAACGCCTGACTGGATAGAAAGTGTGAACACAAAAGTATTGTGAAAAGTGTGAACAGAACCATATTTTAAAAGAAAGAATGCAGAGAATGAGAAAACCCAACTTAGCCTTAATTTAGACGAGAGAATGTAACCAATGTTAATTGTTGTAATATTCATCCCAGTAACTGACGAATAGTTAATATGATAGAGTTTCAAATTTCACATGTCAAATTTCTTGACAATAGCTATTCTCCCTCCATGACCATCTGTTATTTAACTCAAAAATATGTACAAAATAATTGTCATTTTAAAAATCTAAAATTAAAGCCAACAATTGTTTTCTACCATTATTAAATTAAAGAAGTATGTGCAATATTTAAGAGGAAAAATTAATCAGCTTTTCTTCTTCTTCTTTTTAATCTGCTTTTATTAAATAAAGATAACTTAGTAAATTATACTTTGTATTTATATATTTATTTTTTTCTTAATAAGCATAATAAAAAGGTCTGAAATATATCTGAACTTTGACCGAAATTACTATAACAATACCGAACTTTGGAAAGGACCTTTTACCCCTGCACTATTTAATAGTGTATTTTAAAGGTATATATGTGCCCACGTGGACATCATAAATATTGCATCATTATAAATCGTAACATGTCAACGTGGGCACATATATAATTTTAAAATACACTATTAAATAGTGTTGAGGGTAAAAGATCCTCCATAAAATTTGATATCGTAACAACAATTTCAGCCAAAGTTAAAGTATTTTTCAGACCCTTTTCCCAATAGAATACATTCACATTTATGGAATACCGTAGAATTATCAAGATGCACACTAATTAGATATAGAAAAATGGTTTCTCAACGTGTGGGTTCGAATTGTTATGTCATTACGTGTTTATCGTCTGAACAATTCTGTCTTATTTAATAAAAGAGATAAATGTCAAAAACACACCTAAACTATACTTTTTTTAGTTTCATACCTAAACTATCACTTTTTAGTTTGAGAAACACACATATCTCTTTTATATCACTTTCATCATGGTGTGTGTAATACACTCTCTTTTTTATTTAAAAAAATTATCACATCACACTCCACATGTGTCACACCCCTTTTTGCGCATAGCGGTGGAAGGGTTTTTCCAATTTAAGTGACGTTATTGATTAAGGGATTTTTTATCTTTGTTTATTTTTTCAGAGTCACCACTTTGAATTGAGTTGTGGTGTTCCAAGTCACCTTTTCAAATCCCTAATCAATAGGAAATGACTCTTTTAGTTTTGGTCTACGAACTAGAAATTCGGGTAAGGAATTCTGTTGATCGAGGGGAAGGTATTAGGCATCCCTCGAGTCCCGTGGTTCTAGCACGATCGCTTTTATTGACTTATACTTATTTTAATATGTTTTTGGATAATTTGTGTCTAAGGCCATGATTCACTTATTTTTTAATTGTTGAATTTTTATTAGTCTTAAACCGGATGCATAACTGCATTCTCGATCTTGACATTTTAGAGACATAACTGTCTTCTTTGCATCACACTTAATAACCTTATTTTTTATAAGTCTTACCTTAAATTAATAAAAACTATTTATATTAGTGGACAAGGTGCGTCACCGCATCCTTGAGTTTATTTTAATGTCTCAAAAAAGATGTGTAACCACATTCTTAATTGAAACAAATATTTTTTAATTTGTTTAAGTGTTTGATCTAACATTAAAAGAAAATATATATTCCTAAAAAAAAACAAATAAAGTAAAATACTAAACTTCTAGAATAAATTTTTTTGATCATTTTTCATATGTTTTTATTTTTTGCAATTTCTTAAAGTTGAAGTCAAAATTAAGTGTACACTTTCTAATCAAAGAAAACAATACCGAATTGCAAAAAATAAATCTCATTTTTTGTTTGATAAAATAAAACAACAATAATTTATTTATATATTTATGTTTTAGCCTAACTATACCTACTTTACCATTCTTATCTAAATCAAGACAAGAACAATGTTATGATCCGTTCATTTTTAAGAGATCATAACTAATAAATAAAAATAAATAAATAAAAAACAAAATCATCAATTAAAACTACCTTCATTCATGAAATAGATATAACACTTAACACATTCTTCATTTTAATCAAATTATGAATAAAATAAAAGTGTAAGAAAACTTATCATAATAATTACATCAAATTCCATGAATAAATTAAATAAGAAGATAAAGTAAAGTTGAATACCGCAAAATCTTAACTGAAGCTCGATTAGAACACCCACAACTTTTGTAGGTTATTTGTGATGGTATATGTGTTTGTGTTGATATGAAAAAAAAATGGGTAATGAAGAAAAGATGTGAATGTGTTGGTGAATTTTTTAAAAGGATAATCAAATAAAATGGGAAGGTTTTTCTTCTTCTTTTTTTCTCGTGTAATGTGTTGTTGTTTTTTTTTGTTTCTGTCCGTTTGTGTTGCTGTGTTGTTTTCCGATTTTTCCTTCTTCCTTGGTGTGTGTCTGTCTATATAGTAGTAGTAGTATGTATGTGTTGTGTCGTGTGTGTAGTGTACTAGTGTGTGAGTTGGGTAAGTGGGGTAGTGGGTAGAGTGGGGGTAATGGGAGATAGGTAGTGGAGTAGTGTGTAGTATATATAAATATAAATATAATAATTAAAATTACTAACTAATTATTTTAAATTACTATAATTTAAGAAAAGTTAAATAGCTAATTAAAAATATAATTAAGAAACACTAGTTTATTTATTAAATATACATTAAAAGAAAACATACATTTTTGAACATTTTCTTCTCTTTTAAATAAATTGAAAACAAAACTTAACTTAAAACATAACTCTATTTTTGTGGTTTTCGAATATTTTTACACTAAACTTACTAAAATATGATAAAATCAAAATATTTAATTTAAAAGTAAAAGAAATATTTAACCACTAAAAATGGTGTAATACCTTAAATTCGGTCAAAAATTACGTGTCTACAACATGGACAAACATTCAACTTTGACAACAATTAAATAAATTATTAGTATTAGTTAAAATTAAAAATTAAAAAATTATTATCCAAAAAAATAATATTTCTTTTATAAAATAAAATGTAAAATATTTTTCTTACCTCACTCCATCACTTTCTCTCACCGCAACCCACCCACCCAACCCCGACCATTTTTTTTTTGTTTAAATTTCTTTTATAAAAGTATTTAATTTTTTTACTTCATCTCCTCCCCCCACCCCCTCAAATACTAATTTAGATATTATTTTATTTTAAAAAAAAAAATAATTCTACCCACTCCACCTAACCCTTCGCTTCCAATTTTTTTCTCATTTTGTGTTAGATATATACATATCGAAAATATGTTTTACTTGCCGCAACAAGATTTTTTCCAATTTTTTTATTTATTTATGTTATATTCGGCACACTAGTAGAAATTATTTTTTTCTAAAAATATATGTATGTACATATCTAAAACAAAATGAGAAAAATGTAAAAATAAAATGAAAATAGGAGCGGATGGTTAAATAGGATGGGATAAAAAATTTATTTTTTTAAAAATAAAATAATATCAATTTTTATTTTGGTGTGGGGGGGGGGGGGGGAGGGTGAGTGGTGTTTTTTGGGAGGGGGAGAATGAAGTATGATTTTTTTTAAAATATTTTATAATATAATTTTTTTATAAAAAGGATGGGGGATTGTGGAGGAGATGGTGGAGTGAGGTAAGAAAAATAATTTAAATTGTATTTTTCTAAAAAAATTATTTTTTATGGATATTAATACTTTAATCTTTAATTTTTTAATTAATATTAATAGTTTATTATTTATTTTTTTGTCAATGTGAAATATTTTATCCATGTAGAATGTCAAGGTTTTTTCAAATAAAAGAGAGTGTATTACACACACCACTGAGGTGTGCTTCTCAAACTAAAAAGTGATAGTTTAGGTATGAAACTCACACTCTCAATAGTTTAGATATTAAATTCAAAAAAATGGGATAGTTTAGATGTGTTTTTGACACTGTTCTCTTTAATAAAATAGTTTGAATGGTGAGAAACAAGAAAAAGAAAGGAGTGAACGCCTGACTAGGTGGAAAGTGTGAACACAAAATCATTGTGGAAAGTGTGAACACAAAATCATTGTGGAAAGTGTGAACAAAAAATCACATTTTAAAGGGTAAAGGGTCAAATATGCTTCTAAATTATGCGAAAATGTCTAGATGTACCCTCCGTTTGAAGTTTGGCTCATATGTACCCTCGTCGTCCAACTTTTCGCCCATATATGCCCTTATAGACGTTAGTTGTTTTGCTGGAACTAACCAACTCATTTTCTTTTCTTTAAATAACAAATGAAATTGCCACATCCCCTTTTAATTACCACATGACATTTATTTATATTAAAAAATGAATGCACCTCTCTTAAATAGAATATCCGACCCGTAAATCCTATCCAACCCAAATTTTTTTGGTGGATATTTCACATAAGCCAATAAATCATATTTGCACCAAATCCCTTTGGTCGGAGAAACGCCATCTCCAACCAAACCCATCAATTTATCCTAAAAAAACACCATTAAAGATGAGCTTCGAGCTCTAACCAAGAGCAAACAATATAGCTCCAATGAGCTCACTGATTCGCACAACCTTGGACAAACAACTACCAAATAGCTCCGACCACCACGAGCTCCAGAAAGCTAGCAAACGACCCAAAAATAGTTGTATTTCAGATGTCAAATGTTATCTCATTTTAGATCTGGTCGGAGGAATTCAAACTCCGGCCACCTTGGGTCGGATATTCTATTTAAAAGAGGTGTGTTCATTTTTTAATATAAATAAATGTCACGTGGTAATTAAAAGGGGATGAGCCAAACTTCAAACGGAATATATCTAGACATTTTCGCATAGTTTAGAAGCATATTTGACCCTTTTGCTCTATTTTAAAAGAAAGAATGCAGAGAATAAGAAAGCCCAACTTAGCCTTAACTTCAGGCGAAAGAATGTTGCCAATGTTAATTGTTGTAATACTCCCTCCATATGTTAAACTAGCTTAAAAAAATAATTGTCACTTTAGAAATTCAAAACAAAAGTAAAGGTATACTTCAATCATATTAAAAAGTCCAAGGCGAGAGAAGTCCTAATCCATCTCTAATACCGTAAAAACCCAATTTTCCTTTTTCGATGGCCGCCACGACCGGCAGCCAACCTCCTGCTGAGGTAGGTCGGCTGGTAATTCCATCTGGACCTTCATACGCTGATGCACTGGGTCTGAAGAAACATCACAAACAACCATTACCACTTAAACCAATTTCGTATTTGCATGGAGAACCTCAACTAACATGGGATGTAGAAAAAGTACATCAGATGATCGTCAATGAAAATCTAGAATATACGGTGATTGAGAAGTTTTCGTACGAATGGCCGGATATGCAAGATCTTAGAAAGTTGATACCTAAACAATGTGAACTAAAAGGGTGGGTGTAATATCGTTTTGCTTAGCAATAGGCATGTGTTAATAAGAGCGGCGTTTTTGGAGGATTATGTGCATCTCATATCCAAGCCAGCTTTTTACATCACTTAAAACAACTGGTCATTCCCAATGAGAACTTTGAAATGGGATCCAATGTTCAATCCTGAAGAGAAAACGACAACAGCAATTGCTTGGATCTCATTTTCATCGTTGCCGCCAATTTTTTTTGGAGGAGATGTCGTATTTTCACTTGCGGCAGCAATGGGAAAGCCACTACAAGTGGACATGGCAACGAAGAATCAAACGAGGCAAAGTTGTGCAAGAGTAAATGTGGAGGTAGATTTACTGAGAGAATTCCCAAAGCAGATTAAAATTGGGATGAGGATGAAGAATAAAAAGGTATTGGAGAAGTGGATCAAGATCAAATACGATTATGTACCAAAGTATTGTCAAACATGTATGATTCAGGGACACAACGAAGAATAATGTTTTGTTGTGCACCCAGAATTGTACCCAAAAGAGAAAGCAGGACAAGTGGAGGGAAAAAGAACAGAAAGAAAGCATATAAATTCTAAGAAGGGAAATTTAGATGTGCATGTTGTAGGAGATGTTGGAATTCTCCAAAAACCCAATAGAGAAGAAGGATTTGTGGAGCAGCGATATAAAAAATGGGGTGGTGACAAAAGTAAGCAGCCGGAACAAGTTTGGAACAGGGTGGGTTTAATCACTAAAAATATATTCAATATGTTGGCACAAGTTGAACAAGAGGGAGGGGGAAAAGGGGAGAAAGTGGATTTGACTGGGGTGAAAAAAAATGGAGATACGCCTGGTGTTCAAATGAGTGATAATAAAGAAAAGGGAACCAAAAGGCAAGAGAGCACAAGAGAGAATGAACTTGTAGAGGGGAACAATCAGCCAGAAATAAATAATATGGATACATCAAGTAACATAGATGACAATCATCAGGCAAGCAACAAATGAGGTGATAGGGTGGAGAGAAATTTTAAGGAAGATATATCAACAAATGAGACTTATGATGTGAGTAATCAGGTTAAGGAAAAGCAGAGTAAAGATTTTGCATCACGTAAAGTTATTGAATTACGCATGAACTCGGGGAAAAAAACCTTAATGGAGGGGGAAGACACTGGGAAGGGTCCAACTTTAATCGAAAAGGATGATGAGGTATTGTAACACAGAAAGGACACGAAGGAGGATGAGGATATTGAACACAACAGTCAACAAATTAGTAAGGCATGTGATTTATCACCTAGACATACCAATAGCTTGAAATATGAGGCAAAGAAAGATAAGCGAACACTACCTTTACAGTTCCAAACAAGGAGTAGCAGGGATAAGGCGTCTAATAGTGATCAATGATTGACAAAATTATTTTATGGAATATTAGGTCGGTTAATACTCAAAAATCTTTTGAGAGATTAATGGATCTAAATAAAAGACATCATTATTCATTCATAGCTTTAATGGAGCCTTTTTAAAGTCCATCGGAGCTAGATCAATACAAAAGGAAGTTAGGCTTCGAGCATGCAGGGGTAAATTGTTCTATAAAAATTTGGTTTTTTTAGAAGTCAGATTGGGAGGCCAACATTATTCTGGACACATTACAGCAGATTACTATCAAGTTTAAAATAAGAGGTCTATTTTATCGGATCACGGTTGTGTATGCGAGATGCACTGCCTTGGAAAGATTGGAATTATGGGAGGAATTAGAAGAGTTAGCAGGAAGTGAGCAATGTCCATGGGTTGTTGAGGCTGATTTCAACGTAATTCTTAATGATGAGGAAAAACTAAGTGGACTGCAGTTTACTTAAAATGAAGCTTTAGATTTTGCATCCTACATCACTTCGTGTGCTTTGTCAAAAACACACACATCAGGTAGCAAATTTACTTGGTGGAATAGGCGAATTGAAGGAGATTGTATTTTTAAGAGGCTAGACAGAATCCTTGTTAATCAAGGGTTTCTGGATATTTTACCAACTTCAGAGGTCCATCATCTGATTAGGTAAGGATCTGACCATGCCCCTTTACAGATGATATGTAATTCTACTGAGGGACCAACGATAAAACCCTTAAGGTTTTTGAATTTCTAGAGTAAGCACAAACATTTCAAGAAGATTGTGGAAGATAATTGGTGTGTGGATTTTGTAGGTAACCCTTTTATAGAGTTTCAAGCAAAACTGAAGAAAATTAAAAATGCACTATCAGCATGGAATAGAAATGCTTATAGAGATGTATTTTAGTAAATATCCACCATGGAAGATGTGATAAAGGTGAAGAAAGTTCAGATGGAGATACACCCCTTTGCAAACAATAAGGTAGAGTTGAGCGAAGACGAAGCAAAATTGAAGAAATTTTTGACAATTGAAGAAGAATTTTGAAGGCAAAAGGCGGTAATTTTTTCATTCTTATGTAAAGGGGAGAAGGAAGAAGTTGCACATTGCTGAAATAGAGGATGATTATGAGATAAAGTTGCAGGTGAATTAACATATTGGAAAAGTTGTTGTGGATTTTTTTTAGCAGCAATTTTGTGCAGAAACAATGGTAACAGATTTTGCCATGCTTGAGCACATACCAAAGTGTTTAACAGAAGATGAAAATGAGGTTTTAAGTAGACTGTCGGACCTAAAGGAAGTGAAAAGAGTGGTGTTTGAATTCAATGGGAATAGTGCTTGTGGATCGGATGGTTTCACAGGACATTTCTTTCAGTGTTGCTGGGAGATCATTGGGGAAAATGTTACAAAGTGGTTAAAAGGTTTTTTCTGTGGGCAAGAGTTGACAAAGAACATCACTCATATGAATTTAGTGTTATTGCCTAAGAAAGAAGTAGTGCAAAATTTTTCAGATCTAAGACTTATAAGCCTTAGTAATTTTATGAATAAGATCATCTCCAGAGTGCTACATAAAAAATTGTGATGATTTTACCCTAGATAATTTCTCCTACATAGTGAGGCTTTATGAAGGGCAGAAGTATTATAGAGAATATATTATTGGCAAAAGAGATAATCAGAGATATGAATAAGAGGAGCAGAAATGTTAATGTGGTTGTGAAATTGGATATGGTCAAGGCATATGATAGAGTATCGTGGTTTTTTTTAACCAAAGTGATGAGAAGTTTTGGTTTTTGTGAAATTATTATTGATTTGATATGGAGGATTATGTCCAATAATTGTTACTCTGTTCTGATAAATGGGAGGGCTCATGGCTTTTTTCGATCTTCTAGAGGATTGAAGCAAGGAGATCCTCTCTCCCCTACCCTTTTTACTATTGCTGCAGAAGTTCTAGCAAGAGGTTTCAATAACCTACATGGGGATGCAGACTTTAAGGGCTATGGGTTGCCGAAGTGGAGTCCTAAGATAAATCATTTATCTTATGCAGATGATACTATTATCTTTTGTTCTGGGGAAAGAGGGTCAGTGACGAAGGTGCTAAGAGACTATGAGTACGTTTTAGGGCAAAAGATTAACAAATCAAAGAGTTGTTTCTATCTTCATGAGAACACACCTTTGATTATCGTTATAAGATTGAGAAGGTTAACAGGATTAAGACAAGGGAATTTTCCTTTCATTTACTTGGGCTGTCCAGTTTATTATGGGAGGAGCAACTCAAGCTATTATGAGGAGTTGATAAGGAAAATTGCAAAAGAGAATTTTTTCCTAGCATAATAAGTTCCTTTCTTCTGGAGGTAAGCAGGTACTAATTAATCATATACTTCAGTCAATGCCTATATACTTTCTATCAGCAATGAACCCAACCAAGAAAGTCATGGTGCAAATTCATCAAATCTTTGCGAAATTTTTTTGAGGAAGGGATGGGGGAGTAAAAGGAAAACATTGGGTGGCATGGGAGGATATGTGTCTACCAAAGGAGGAAGTTGGAATTGGATTTAGGAGGATTCAAGATATAAACAAAGCTTTGTTTGCTAAGTTATGGTGGAATTTTCGAATATCCACAAATTCATTATGGGCTGAATACATGTGGAATAAGTACTGCAAAAAATTGCATTCGGTAATTACAAACAGTATTGGAGCTTTTCAAGTATAGAGGAAGATGATTAAGATTAGAGAGGATGTGGAACATGACATCTGGTGGCAATTAAAAGCTGGAAATTCTAGTTTTTGGTTTGATAATTGGACCAGGCAAGGAGCACTTTACTTTACAGAGGGAGATACGACACAAGAGGAGGAGTCAGAAGTCAAGGATTTTATAAGAAATAAAGAGTGGGATGTGGAAAAGTTGAGATCGGTTGTTTCTGAGGAGATGGTACATCATATAACAATGAATTTTAAGGCCAGAAGTAGGGCAGTCGGCAGTGATAAGGCTTGGTTGGTTCGAAACTGTAATGGGAATTTCACGGTCAAATCAGCATTTCAAACAGTGAGAAGTAAAAAGGAAGAGAAGGAATGGAGCACGTATATGTGGTTAAAGTGGTTACCTTTCAAGATAGGTTTTTTTTATGGAGGGTTTGGATGAGGAGAATAGCAACAGATGACAACCTCAAAAGGATGAGTGTGCAATTGGTGTCCAAATGTTACTGTTGTGAAGAGGGACACTTGGAGACTATGCCTCATTTATTACTAATGGCTCACATAACCCAAAAGCTATAGAAGCAATTTGCTTCTTGTGTAGGTATCAACATAAATGGAGCTAATCTAAGGCGACTCATTTACAGATGGTGGGAGCACAAGATGTCAAACAAGGTAGATCATATATTAAAGGCAATCCTAACCATTATAATGTGGGAACTATGGAAAAGGAGAAACAATTTAAGACATGGAAAGGAGACTACCTATGGATATATGTATTATCAATGTCAATTGGCAATACATCGTTTGATAAGGGTCAAATTTCCATGGATTAAAAAGGTGCCACATCAATGGTATGAAAGGGTTGATTCACTGCAGAATACAAGCCCACCATACATTATCTTTTAGTAGATGGAAGGTGCCAAGAAAGGGTTGGATTACTTGCAACACTGATGGAGCTAGTAAAGGAAACCCAGGCCAGAGTGCGTTTGGTTTTTGTATAAGAAATAGAAGTGGAGATTTGTTGTCTGCAGAAGCACAGAATATAGGGGAGGCCACTAACATGGAGGCGGAGGTACGAGCAGTATGGGAGGCTTTGTCTTATTGCATTAGGCAAAGTTTTAACTATGTTCAGTTGGAGACGGATTCATTAGTTTTAAAGAATATGATTACAATGAATTGGAGAATTCCATGGGAACTAGCAGAAAAAATGGAGGAAATACATCATATGGTTACTCAAATCAATATGCAAGTGCAATATATTTTCAGAGAAGCAAATCAGCTAGCAGACTATGTAGCAAGTTCAGCAATTAACAAAGAGGATAAACATGTATTTTTAAATTTTAATCAGTTACCAAGCATGGGAAGAAAGATTCTTAATATAGACAAGCATCAAATACCATTTGTTCGTATCAAAACAAGGAGAATCAATATTGACAATAACAGACATGCTTAGTTACATTGAAGACACTGAGTTCCACAACACAAATTTAATGGGTGCAAAAGAGTTGTAGGGGAATTAATCCTAAGACTAAGTTAGGACAAACAGCAAACAACGATACAGGGATCAGCAAAAAGCGAGAGTAAAGAGGCCAAATTTGATTTTATTGTAAGCACTCAGCTAGGAAATCTTAAGAATGAAGCTCGAGAGATTTTTTCTTGTTTTCGGCTTCAACTACAGGAACAGGGGTTCATAGTTAGCACAAAAGGAAATCAAGATGAAATAAATGGAAGGGAGAAACGCACTTACACATAACTCCAAAGTTAGAAGGTCAGGCCTATAATCTAACAAGTTACTCAAGAAATCAGGCATTGCACGCCTGCAACCAAGCTAGTGTCAAGAGAGATAAGCGGAGAAAAATCAAGGGAGAAGGGAGGAACACATACCTTTGACAGCTGATCATACAAGTTTGAAGAAGGATGTTTAGCATAATGAAATCGGAGTTGAAGAGAGCAAGCGAGTATTTCTTCAAAGCTTCAGGGCGACGGATGAACAAAGAGGAAAGAGGAACAGGAAAATGGTACAGACAAACCATTTAGGAAACCCGTCTAAGGGATTTTTTCTTTTTAAAAGCACTTGATCTGGTCAGTGGTCACTTTTGGGCCGACCAGGATCCGTGTTTTATGTAAGAGTGGCCCATTTCGGGTATTTTAATAAAATGGACCTTGTGTCCAAAATTTAACCAAAAAAAACAAAACAAAAGTAAACAAATCGTTTTCTACTATTAATAAACAAGTAGGCACAATATTAAGATGAAAAATTAATACATCTTTTATTAAATAGGTAACTTGGTAAATTATACCTTTTATTTATTATTTTTCTTAATAGGCGTGATAAAAAAAAAACTAAAATGATAGTTAAAATTGGGATAGAGAAAGTACTTGTTAAATTTAAAATCCCCAAAGAAAACCGTCCATTTTAATTTGTTTGCCATATTTTCAGGAAGAAAGCCAACAAAAAATGGATCTAACCATATAAAATTTGTTTTAAGTAAATTTATTAACGCAAACTATCTATAATTCTACTCCGTTTATTTTTAGTTGCCATGTTGCGTTTTTCTAAAGTCAATTTGATTAATTTTCAAAGTTAAATTAGATTATATTAATTCGATATTTAAACAAAAAAAAATTAGATATTCAAATACTATACGAAAAGTACTATAAATTGCAATTTTTTGCATGTCAATATAATGAAAAAATACATCATAAAATCTCAGCTAAAGTTCTTATTGTTTGATTCTAAAAAAAAAAACTATGACAACTAAAAATGGACAGATGGAGTATATGCTAAATGGCTTCAATGTCGATGGGCTACCCATGGAGGATGTTCTTTTCTATTTCTACTTGGAGTAATATTTTTCACACGAAACATATTAACATTGATACTCCTTTTTCTTTGCCAAAATGGTGCACCTAAATTTACCAAAACTTAGTTTTTTCATGGAAGTAAATTCATGTGCACCTCACCTCATACTTTTTTTCTCAAGACAAACAAAAAGAAAATTTTAATAGTTTAGTTGGTTAACTATCAAATTTTTCCTCCTTTTATCACCCCAATTTTTAATTATTATTTTTTAAAAAAATAAAGGAGTCTAGTCTCAATAATTGATCGTTACTCAACACTGACATATATAATCCTTTTTTTTTTTGAAATGGCAAGTCACATATGTAGTCTAGGGATAAATTTTTATTTTTCCCTTAAGAAACACTTTAAAGTTTTAGCTGATTGAAACCAGGGAAACAAGTTAACTTCAATGATTCATTGATTTTGCAAGGCATGTACATTAATCAGTTCATGGCATGTTGGCTAGTTAGTGACATGTCATATATAAGAGTTCGATACCAAATATATGTAATATCACACTTCTTTTTTCATTTTATCACATAAATTAAAATGGAGAAAAAATAATAATTAAAGTAACAAAAAAAAAAAACATACAAGTATTTATTTGCTCTAATCAACCAAAATTAATTAGACTTGTTCTCCCTCCTCGTCGTGCTCATGCACTCAACGCTCGCCAACCGCTGATACACCACCGATTCTCTCCGATCTGGAAAAAAAATTAATCAAAATCAAAATCCAGGAGAATGATCCAAGTGCTGTTTACTGTGATATTCGCCGAAATGGCGTTAATCCTGCTCCTCATATTCAAGACGCCATTGAGAAAACTTGTAATAATGGGCCTGGACCGTGTTAAGAGAGGCCGGGGCCCAATCGTCGTGAAAACTACTGGCGGCACCATCTTCATCGTCATGCTGTCCTCCATCTACAGTGTGGTGTCTATCCACAAACGGTGGATCGATGAAGATGGCAATGTTACCCCAACTGATCAGATTCTTATGGCTCAACATCTTCTAGAAGCTTCTCTCATGGGTAATAACATTTTCATTTTCTCCCTATGAATCTTATATGACTAATGTTAATTGTATTAGCAATGATACAGTGAAATTCTGAATCCGCTAACTTTAAACTCTGAATCGGTTTCTGCGGATTTGAGTGATTGATCAATTCATATAATTTGAGAAACAATCTCTATTTATGATTTTTTTTCCTTGCGAATCATTGTTTTGATGAGCAAGTCTCCTGGCTTTCTCGCAACCCTCCAAACAATAAGCTTTGGATTGGATGTACTTGAATGGAATTTATATCTATACCAAGTTCTCAACAGCGATTGTTTGTTTGATTTTTTTGAAGTTATTCTCTTTTGTAATTTTAAGTGATGCATTTCATCTTTATTGCCATAAACATAAAGGTTTAAAAAGTATGTAGAAGTTTTCATTATTAAGCACCAGGTCGGTATAAAAACTATGTACAATTTGTTTCATGTTTATATGGTAAATTCATCCATAGTAGGTACCTATGAAGTTTCCCAACTCTCATATAGAACACAATTTTCTCTCTTTGCACAAAAATACAAATGAAAAGGAACTTGCGAATTGTATGAATGATTTAGGTTGCACTAGTTAAAAGAAAGATGATGCACAGTGAGAGAATCACTTTTTTCCTAGCTTCTAATTGTATCTGTGACATGGAAGAATGCAAACTTCCCTTCCTAGGAGATCATAATGCATATGAATTGATGATAACCCTTTTTGTGGTTTGATCAGGTCCTTTAAGTTTGTTGGCATCATAACTGCGTCTTCTAAGCCTTGTGTTTCTCTAATAGTGCTATTCTATTCCTGAATAATGTGATAAAATTAAAACTGGTTTCTTATGTGGTGAACTTCATCAGTTTATGCTCAAATCCTCCAACTTGGAGTTCCAAGTATCTGGTATCAGTATAGACAAAATCAGAAAGAAAAGAAACTAAAATAATCTTCTATTTTCTTTTATAGATTAAAAAGAAATTCTAGTCTAGGATGAGATTGCCTTGCGGCAAAAACAGAAAGATAGAGAATGAGTCGTAATATTCTGTTTCTTCTTTGTTTGGATTCAAGACATTGCCAGTCTAGGATGAGAAAGGGCAACATTCTTTGTTTGAAACAGGGAAGGGTTAAAATATCAGTGTGGAAATGCTATTAATGGATGGAACTTCCTGGTCCTACCACTACAGAAGCGAAAAAAGCTATTAGGTGAACACCAAGATATCTTTGGGTCTTTCAATGAACTTGTTGTGTTTTCTGTTTTGGGGTATCAATGCTTATTGATCCAAAAGTAAACAGAAAGTTGTCATTCAAAGAATTTGTTATCTATTGAGGGGTTAATGCTTCTATTGTTGAGCATATGGTCAAGGAATAACAATTTGGTTGCCTTTGCCCCTTTATTCTTCTTACCCCAGTAACGGCTTTCTTACAAATTTGACCTTTACATGGGACTTGTATGCAGGTTTTACCCTGTTTCTTGCTCTGATGATTGACAGACTGCACCACTATATAAGAGAACTGCGTATGAGGAGGAAGAGCATGGAAGCAGTGAACAAGCAAAACAGAGGTTTTGAGGATGGGAAGAATGGAGCTTCTGACGATATGAAGTCTTTGGAGGAAGAGGCAAGTGCATTGCGTTTGAAAATAAAGAAACTGGAGGCAACTGTCGAGGAAAAAGCTAAAGAATCAAGTGATGCAGAAGCCAATGTAGTTGCTCTTAAAAAGCAATCAGAGCATTTTCTTCGTGAAAATGATAGCTTACATGAGGATAACCAGAATCTTCGTGCTCAAGTGCAATCACTGGATCAGAGATTGTCAAACTCTGATGTTAAGAAGGCTTCATAAGGAATCATGTCTCACATTCATCATTTGGAAGTCCACTGATAATTAGTGTCTATTCATGCTCAAAATATCAATACATAGAATGTAGAATATTGTAGGTTCCCATAATCCTTAGTGATTTTATCAGAGATTACACTCAATGGAGGTGTTCAAGTTTTTATCCTTACTGGCTTCATTGGCAAATAGAATCTTTTCCTCAACTAGTTTAGAGGCCTCTGAAAGTACTACTTGTCTGTAAGTTTTTATTGTCAAGACGGCTTCCTTTAAAGTACTTTGTAGGTTTGATTTTAATGTCTTGAATTGCAGTTGATTCTTCAGGAAAATTTATTCATTTAAATGAGAATTCTTTTGTAGTCTTCTAGCTTTTCATTTTCTTTTGAGATTGAACGGTTTCTTTTATTTCCCTTCACTCCTGTTGGCATTGCGTCACCATGACGGTAGCGCACTCAATTTTACCTTCATATTTTTCAGTTATGAAATTTAGATAAAACTCTCTCCTTGTGAATTTCCACACATTATACAGTTCTAATTACGAAAATAAAGAACTCTGAAAAGGATAACTACATGACTCAGGTGAGGTAATCAAAAGACACCAAAGTAATTCCAGAGTAGGCAGAAGGAAAGTACTTGTAAGAGGTTGTTTCCATTTTTATCTGTAAATTACTTGTAAGAGGTTGTTTCCATTTTTATCTGTTGGAAAATATTTACCAATTTTTTTGCAACAAATTTAAATGATGCACGACAACAAAATCACCTCTATTACGCCATGATAGATATTACACAAGGACAAGCATATACACCAGCACAAACAGTACTACATATCTAGTCAAACGAGAGAAGCCAATATTTACAAGGTTTTCCTCTTGCAATACCTTACGGTCCAAACTTTTACAATCCCATTTGCTGATAAAGACTTATTTAAGGGCAAGTCACTACACAACAACATCTGGTAGTGGCTTGCATTTTTTTATTTCATTAAGCTGCTTCAGCGAATCCAACTCTAAGTTTTCCAGAATCAAAGACTGTGTGATATCGACCCATGAAGACATCCCCCAAGATCCTGCACCACCGAAGCCATAAAGCAAACAACGTTTATCAATTAAGGCATGTTAGCCAGTGCAACTAAACAAAAATAACAGAATTGGCACGCGTGAGTGTTAAGACAAGCGGGAAATATACCAAAGAGGTCCACGGGGTGGAGGAATGTCCAAAGCAACGAAGCCACTAATACATTGTGCAGCGCGACCTTCGCCCACCTTGAGTATGTACTGGTGACAAGACAAGATTGCAAGCTTAATATAACTCAACTCTATACCAAGTATTAGGAACCTTCCCCATAGCATAACTATTTAATCAATGCTTTGAGTAAATATTTCAATAAAAACAGATATTATTCCTACTTCTCTTAAAAGCAGTGAGGCGCTTTTCAAATTTAATGAGAACTTTTAAACAATAGTCTCCCTAGATACAGGGAAAATAAAAGATTCCTCTACTAGACACTCATTAAAATAAAGGAGTGTCGAAAGCGGCATCTATAATTTTAGAGACACCAGACAGCATCTATATTTATAGATATTAACATCAAACATACCTCCTCAGGTGCGAGGTCAAATTTTTTGCCACCGATTGTGAAGGAAACACTAGGCATGCCAGAAAGCTTTCCACAATCAACAGCTGATTGTCCCATTGGGCTTGGAAGTCGCTCACAGAGCTGTTAACGCCATCAGCTGTCCGAACTAAGTTAAAGAAATCAAAAAAATGTGATGGAAGATATTTACCTCATTCACATAGTTCAAAATGCGATCCTGAGTCTGGTTCTGTCTAAGTTGGTTCTGCATCCATACAACTGCCATTTCACAAGCAGAGCACACAGCATCGTGCAGTCCTGCTGATTTGCCAGCTTTCTCGTCTACAACACTTTCAATGCCCATGCTGCACGTGGAGGAAAGAAATCCGCTTAGATATTCAAGTCATAAATGTATGACCTAGGTGAGGGAAGAGGGCCTGAATCCTAACCTTACGCCTCGAGTTCCATCAAAGGTGCACAACCCAACCTGTGAACAGATCTTCTTTGGGTTTGCCTGTTAGGATACAAATCCATCAAAATATTGGGAAAGGCAACTAGTAATATAAACGAGATCAGATCATGAAAAAACATTAAGAAGAAAAACAAACTATCAACTCAAACAATTGGTTGCTCACCTCTGTTAAAAGCATATCCATTATTGTTTGCCCATACTGTTGAACAACAGTTTTGCATTGTTGGCTAACAACTCCAGAGGCCCCAATGGCATGATTAATCATAGTGATTACAGTCTGAAAGATAGAGAAGGAAGGAGACAAGAGGGTAGAATGATGAGGACTAGAAAATGCAGCAGTAAAACCTTACACTACTATAATTGTTTGGACAAAAGCTGAAGTTTTTTTTTTGTATCATATCGTTGAACCATTAAGGCCTTAGAGATGACAATCTAGAAGCAGTTTCTTTTTTTCTCGATGAAATAATCTAGAAGCAGTTCCAAGTTGCACTATTTTTTCCTAATAAAGGAGATCCGCAAACAAATAAGGCAGGAACAACAGGGACAAAGCAAAAGGAAGTAGTTGTTAGCAAAGGAAATCAGTAATGTAGTATGTCCCGATACTGGAATGAATCAATTTCATCACTTCTCGTCCTGCTTTCATGGCTTAAAAGGGGAAAAAGAGAAGTTCAAATGCCTGATTGATTCATTGATTAAATAAACTGATATCCCGAAGAAAAAAATTTAACCTAGTCACTCAACTATTAACAAGCCAATTTGATGAAGCTACACATGAACAAGACTGTACGTAACATTCTGAGATTCAATGTCAATGGTGGGAAAAAATAGCTGAATAATAGGAACGAAAAAGAGAATCCTCCTTTTGGAGAATACCGTTGGACCAGCCAAGAGAGAAGTTCCTGAATCCGCAATTGCAGAACATCCACCGTCACAGTAACCTACATAATTCAATATGTCAAAACAACAAAAAGCAGGGACAACCAGGGGCAAGTGGTCTCATCAATATCCTAGAGTTACCAAACTAATTTCCTGTTCGAAAAGAGAAAGGACCAAAACGTACCTGTAGCTTGGCCATCGATCAGAACATCACCCATATCAAACTGCCAATTATATTCTGAGATTAAGAAAGCAGTTGCAAAAAGTCTAACAACAATTTTCCAAGGATATAGAGATACCCCACCTGCCAATAACCCTTCTGTGTGACTGGGACATAAGTGTGTTTTCCCCTAAAGTGCTTAGGATCAACCCCACCAAACACAATTTCACCGCCTTTCTCTTCCTCTTTGTTTCGATTCAGCCAAAATGAGAAGACAGGCTCCTTGACAAGACCCTGTTTGACCATGTTGTACCTATAAAACACAGAAGAAACTCTCGAGATCAATATCAAGTTATCAACCCAATTTTCTTGTATACAAGGAGACACTCAAGAAATCCTTCAATCCAAAAGAAGAAAACATTTTGATGAGATAGTAAAATGTCTAAAGCATGAACTCAGTCAATAGGAAATTGAAAAACATTTGAAAAGAATACAAAGGAAATAAGCCAACGCACCATACTGGAACAGCATTTCCAACAGAAATCTCACGGAATCCAAGACCCAATATACCATCAAACTTGGCTACCAAAAATGTCACACTGGGTTCTCTGGTTGCCTCAATGAACTCCTGTTGTCATTAACAACCTCCACAGATGAGGGACCATATATTCAATAAAATATGACCCAGAAGACTGAAGCCACACTCACCTGATTTTTCACAACAAGGTCACCAACTTTGACGTTATCTTGACTGAAGAATCCAGATATTGCTCCAGTGCCATAATGAATTGCAGCAGACGTCCCTGTATGGCATATTAAGAAGAAAAATGTCTGAATGAACGGGTTCTTTTTACAACAACCAATTCAAGATGTTGGTCAACTTAGAAAGTAGACACTGAAGAATGACCAAAGGTCACTCCCGAACACAGAATAGACATCAAGTAAAAAGGACATTTAATAGATATCAAAACTCAGAGAAGAAACTCCACCATAACTAGTTCCACAGTAGACAAAACAGTTTAAGAGGCACAATTTTTATCACCTCATGTCATAGAGAAAAAATGATAGAGATAACCATGAACACCACTTTCAGGACAGAAAGCATGTTATCTAATTATTATTTTTCATGAGATTTTTGATGTCCATCACATAATTGGATGGAAACCATAAGAATGGTGAGTGTCTTCTTTATTTTATTTTTTTCTTCGGGGGGAGAGGGGATTAGGATGAGACCTTCTATCTAGAGGTTGGGACCAGGGTGATCAGTTTGGACTCAAAACCTATGACATGTCAAGTTTACTGCCAAATGCCAATAATGCCACACTTCATCTTATAGACAAAGAGTATCCATTTATGCCACACTATATCCTTATTAATCAGTTCCAAAATAAATTGACACATTTCTACGTTTGAAAATGTTTTAATTTAAACTTCCCATTTTATCATTAATGAGAAGCTTTTATTGTGTACTAGTGTTTTAGCATGTTTAAGACCAAAAGTTTCATTTTATTAAACATGCTTAAGACCACCTTAAACTCCATGCCGAGTTCAACTATGACATAAATTGGAAAGGAAGGAGTAACACATATCAAAGAGAAGCATGTGTTTCATGCTGCAATTGAACCAATGACTATCAATGAAAAACTGCTCACATCAAATATAGACAAAGGTCAGACACAAACCATTTTTCTTATAAGTACTTGATTGGCTCGACTTATACTTGGAATGGAAATGGCAAGGGACCTGCATGAATGTAGATAAGCATAAAAATCGATGATCATCAATTATGAGTGGCCAATGTTAGCTTTTTCTGGTATGCTTTCAAACTAAAGATGTAAAAGAAGCTTACTGAGAAGTAACACTTTGCTGAAGGCACCCACAAATTAGAGCTACCAGTATCAAAGATCACAGTGAACTTCTGATGGGGAGTGCCTACACCAATCTCTCCAAAGTACTGAGCATCCATATAGTTCTTTAGTGCAACAATATCTGTATCCTCCGACGCCCCAAGATCACCACGGAAGTTGTACTTCCTAATAGAGGCCCGCAAAGCCTCCGCCTCCTTGGACTCTAGGCGAGCAGCAAGCCGGTTGTTTTGATCATATTTGATCTTTTTCAAACCAATTCTAACCAAGCCATCATTTGATGTGGAGAATGCCAGAGGAAATAACAGCGTTGAGAGAAAAAAGGTAACAAGAAAGGCTTTTACTCCCATATTGACCTATGCAAGTTCAAATTATCATTCCACATTAATAAATTTTAGCAAGGAATTAGAGAAACTAAGATGCCAAAATCATTTAACCAATAAAAGAAAATGCTCAAAAGATCAAATCATTCATGTTAAGCCCGTTGCATGTCTTTGCCAGCTCTTACTGGTAATATATATGTCTTTTTAAGCAAAAGATAATAAACATTATGTCTCAAGCTACAATAAAAATGGGAGAACCAAAGTGAAAACAATAAAATCAGTGAGTTCAGAAACAAAACTTGCCAACTTGGTACACATTCAAATCCTACAGAAGGAAAGCTACACATTGGAGCTTTGTTACCTTCTCCCCCTTTAACTCTCTCATCATTAATCCAATACCTTGCTACCTAGCAAGAACAACCAACCATACCCCCACACCTACACCCCCATACACATACACGTGTCACACAATGACAAACTCTCCTGGTGACTATTTCCCCTAAAAAAACATTAGGTTCTATAACAATTAACTGCACCCCATCAAAGCTCAAACATAGTTAAATCATAAATGCCATAAAAGAGGAAGAAGAAAAAAATAAAGAACACTAATTTCAACACAATCCCTCAATATTTCATCAACTTGTAACAGAAACACAATCCTTGAGAACAGCAAACCAAGCTCCACAAACAAACAAACAAACAAACAAAAAACATAAAAAAAATTAGTTCTTTCTTGATATGGGAAAATACCCAACCTTAAAATTAAATTCTAAAATCTTGAAAACAAATATAAATGAAATAAACCCCAAAACCTCACAGAAACAAAAAAAAAAACACAACCAAGCATAAATATTAATCTTTCTTGAATTTTAACAAGGAGAAAAGAAAACTACTCACCAGTTTGATGAAACAAGAAAAGAGAGAAAAAGGTGGAATAAAAATACTCAAGTTAGGAGATGCTCTGCATGAATAAATAAAAGAACCAACTTTGCTGAGATCAGCTACCGTTCTTTAAAAACTCTCAACCGTTGGATATATTAAATCTTGACCTTTGATTATCAGTTATAAATATCGTTTTCCAAAGATTCTTGATTACAAGAACAATTTTCAGTTAAAAAAATAAGATTTGCAACACAATCGTAGCCGTTGGTTTTGCAATGAACGGGTGATAGGAAGAAAGTGGGTCCAAGGGAAAGATTGAAGCAAAAGTATCAAGGTTATGATAAGGATAGATTAAAAGTGAGTGTTGAGTGGGGGCATATGTAGTAACTGAAACCTTACGCGTCAGAAACTTGTTTTAATTGTTGGTGCGCTTTACACGCGACACATTGCTTTTTCTTATGTCATTCCTCTCCTTCCATTAAAAAAAAATAAAAAAATTGAGCGTATTTTTTAACTTGATCTCAATTTATAATTTTTTTTTTAATTTTGAAGAAGGTATATTATGTAGTTATAATTTTATATAAAATTGAACAAGTTGATAATCCTCCTTTTCGGATATGATAGGAGTAAAAAAAATAAAAATCTAAGGAAAGTGATAAAATTACAATTTATGTAAAAATTCAAGAACTCTTTCTTTGAAATAGGTCTAGTGTCATTCTAATGATAAGACTATGTTCTATTCGAATTAATTATATATTTCTAATTCTAAATCCATCAACTCTATTACTAGGATTAGTTTGTGGAGATTGTGCTGATTTTATGCACTTTTTTTTTTTCCATCTAGTATCTAGTACCCACATTGGAACCCGACTAAATCCGAATTCAAGCTGGAAAGTCCCACATTGGGGTAAAGCGCTCCCTAACAAAGGCGATTCCGTACCCAAGGGAGCTCGAACCCGAGACCTCTTGGTTAAGGATGAAGAAGTACTTACCTCTCCACAACAGCCCTTATCGGTGATTTTATGCACTTTGTAACAGGGAAGCATATCTCACAATGTCAATGCGTTGCAACATAATTTTCTATGTTTACAGAAAATAACACTTGGATGGATTGATGCAAAAGAATGTCATGTACTGGATTTATGGGATGATAAGTCTTTGAATCTCAAAATGGGTAGACCCCTATTCAATAGAGTGGGCTATCGATTGGGCAACATTAGCGTACATATGGTCCATTAGAAAATGGGCCAAAATTAGGGAGCAGGTCATGGTACAATTTGTCGAAGTCCAACTGATCAAAAATGCATATGGCTAGTTGGTAGGATTTTCCCCTTTTCAAATTTCAAGTGACATAGATTTCAACAAGGAATTCAAAATTTAAAAAGTAAACATTTGATAAGAGTTAAAAAGTTTAAGATTTATTATATATATATATATATATATATATATATATATAACAAATAATTTTAACTTTGTCATGTACGTAGCTTTCTAGTTAAAGGGGGTTAATCCCCCTAGCTCCACCAATGCCTCGCCACCCTCTGCCACACAGTTAAAATATGTCTTGATTGTTAAAAAACGATTTGATGTATTAAATTCTTGTGATACATGAAATTTGAAAAAGAAACAAATCATATTGATATAGTGTGTACGCAACATATAATTATGTCAAGGCATGAGTAATTGCTACTATGACTAAACAACTCATTATTAAAGTTCCAAAATTTCGTCTAAGCTTTTTCTCTCCATCTCGATCACAAATTTATTTTACAATGGTTACTAATTGATCCAAACATCCAGTGATATTAGTTATTTATTTCCTCCATTTCAAAATATTTGCTTCACTTTTTGAAAGTTTAACTATATTTACAAATTTTAAGATACTACATTTCCTCACCATACTGATAAGAAAAGAAATATCAAATTATATATTTTTCATATAATTTTAAATATTTAAATTATTTATAACTTAATATATCAGTCTTTTAGAAAAAAATTGATTCATGAATAAAGACTAAAGTAAAATATTTCAAGATTATGTTATGTCTGAGATTAATTAAAATATCCATCCTTTATTGCACCTTAGATAAAAGGTGCAAGTAACCTAAATCTATCTAAACATCTAAAAATCCCATTTACACAAAATTGATATTTTCTTATTAATTTATTACATTATTATTTCGTAAAGAGAGAGGAGAAAATAAGATCACATGAGAGCATGTGTGAATAATAATAAGGTCGTTGGGAAACGATGTTGTACGGTGGATATAGTACGGTTGCGACCCACAAAGTCACACGTTCCATTATTATTATTATTTTTCTTATATATAAAATAATTGGATTATTTATTTTAATAAGTACACTACATATATGATTGGTAGGCACATCATCAAATTAAAAAGTCTAATATATGTGCACGTAAGTCAATAACGTATCTGACTTGTCCAATAAAATACTACAATTATAGACTACTTCCTATACTCTCTCTTTCAATAGCGTCTTTTTTTGTTTTTGTTTCTTAGATACAAAACTTTTACTCAATATTGCCTAATCCATGAACTTCTGTTTTATCACAATTATGCACTCAATTTTTGGGAAAACCATCCAAAGATGTTTATAGATAATCTAAAATTGATTAATTTCATCCATTGTTTTGTTACGCCATTGGTCCATTTATGTTTTTCTTGGTTCGTAAATCTTCTCGTATTTTCCCTTTTATTGATGGAGCTACAACGTGAAAGGCTTGTATAAATTTTTTGAAAAAAAATATCAAACATTTCACTATGATTTAAAATTACCTCGACATTACAACACAATTAGGAGTCAAGAGGTAAAATGAAATTGCTAAAGACGGGTAATATTAAACCAAATGTTAACGTCAAAGTTGCTCAATTTTGAATAATAGAAGGATAATTTAGATGTTACCATATTTTTAAAGTACCTCCGTTAAGATATACGTTCGCATTTCGAAATATGTTTTGGATATTCAACTGTTCTAATGTCAATTTATTCCGTTTACTATTCTTGTGGTGGTGTGATATCCCACATCATTTTAATTTAATTTTTAATCCGTGCTTTGTTTTTTCAGACCTTATTAAAAAGTTTATGAATTCAGTTCCTCAAAGACCATTATATTCAAAAACAAATCTTATAGTCAGCCAGCCCATATGATGTTGCTAGGAAGGAGGCATTTAATTTGCTGCATTTTCTTTTAAATAATATACAATTGGCCCCATTGCTAGCTGTTATACCATCATTTTATGAGTCCAACTATTGAAAAAAAAAAGGAGTGAACTCTTCCTAACAATTATAAAAACAAATACTCCATTCGTTCTAAAATAAGTGGTATTTTAATCTTTTTATTTTGTTTAAAAATAAGTAGTATTTTTAAGATTTCAAAAAGGATATAATCTTAGTCTTCCAAAATCATCTTTATTTCAATACAGGAATAATTATAACGTGTTCAAATTAAAAACATTACTTATTTTGAAACGAAAAATTAATAAACAGTGAGACAGGAGACAGAAACCCATCTTGAAGGAGGTGAAGTCAAATGAAGACGTTCTTGAAGTTTGAACATATGAAATCAAATCCTTTTGTTCTTTTAAAAGTCATTTGGTTTCTTCAAAAAATCTCCAACATGAATGCACCGAGATCATGGAGGACATAAAGGATTTGACCCAAACAAAGATAAATACTCATAATATATTCGGATTATAACTTTATTATTTATTGGAGACTTGTAAGATTTTTATAATTGACAAATAATTCTACTCTATATATTATAAAAATATTGACCGTATAAATAAATTTTGATTTACGTTTTACACAATCAGTGTAACTTCCAATTTGACGGAGACGGTATATATTTTTTGGATCTAAATATACAATGTAATAGACTATTAATTTAATTTAACTTGCAATAACAGGTCGTTGCTGATACCAATTAGGCAATTACCATAAGCTCGTTACCACAAGTAGACTTTTGCTGAATTAATAGAAAATTTGGCATGTTTTATTTAAATTCTCCTTAAATTATATCTGATCTTAATTATCTATGTACTAATTTTTTTACTTTTTTTTTTTTATAATCGTCAAGTACTCCTCAAATGACCCAAGATAATGGAGATCCAATGGCATGATGAATGATCAGAGAATCATGAGGAAGTTACATTGAAGTTTCTATAGAGTTCGAACTTTTCAAGCCAATCCAAATGGAACAAACTTTTACGTGTCAAACTATTATAGCCTGATTTTATTGACTACTCACCAATCACTGAAACTTTCTGAATAAAAAAGTATGATTATTCTTTTCTTGAGTTCTTGGATCTTGACAACCTTTTTGAACCTTAATTTCCTTTTTTTTGTTTTTTTGTCAACTTACGAAAAAGCAGAAGAAAAAGAAAATAACAACATTCACATCGAAATAATTAATTCAAACAGAAGATGATTTTGATTAAGCAATCACATACATTGCATCCATTTTTGTTTGTATACCAAAATTCAAAATCGGAATAAAAGAATGAAAATAACGTTTTTTTTTCTCCTATACTTTTTCCTCCACGGTAATAATACAAAGAAAAAAGATATGAACATGAAAATTCATTCCAATTTCATCCCCTAATGTCCTAAGAAATTACAAAAAAAAAATGAATGAAGAAAGGCTATTGGGTAATTGACAGCAAAATTTCAAAACAAAATAATATTTTATTTAATTAGTTCCCTGGGAAACTACTAGTGTTGTTATTATTGCTTGAGGGACCGGACATGGGGCTGTTGCCGTTATTCGGATGAGAACCACCGATGATGGAGGAGATGGCAGCAGCAAGGGCGGCGGTGAAGTTAGGATCGGCGGTGATGGCAGCCGTGGCGGCGGAGAGTGTGTCATGAGAAATTGATGGGTGATGAATGTTGTCCTGAGAAATTTGTAAGCCCGAAAATTTCGATTGGTTATACAAAGGTTGCCCCATAATGTGAGGCATTTGTGGTGCTGACATTGAAGCGGCGAAATTCGGGTGATTAAGCCCAGCTGGTAAAGGGAATTGGAAATGAGGATTTGCTTGGTTAATTCTTTGGTGGTAATTAGGCAATGCTGCGTTTGGATTTTGGGCTGTGAGGTCTAATGTAACAGTAGGAAATGGAGCTGATGCTGAAATAGTTGCCATGTTTGATGAACATGGAAGCATTGCCCTTGCTAAGAAATTTGTGTTCATTAGCCCATCAGCACTTGGCATGGAACCAGAGAGCAACATGTTTGCTGCTGCGGATGTTGTTGATGCCATGGCCATGGCTGCTGGTGGTAGTGGGTGGTTGTGTGTGCCTTCGTATGTTGTTATTAAGATCGTCCTGTCGTCCGCACACCTTTGCACCTGAATAATTATGTCATGTAACTCGTAAATTTCTTTATACTGACTATGTATATTTATAAGTTAGATAAAGTTGAGCATATATAGATGAGTACCTGTTTGCGCACTGGACAGCCAACAGCCATAGTGCAACGATAGTAAGCACGTGGACATGGATTGCCTTTTGCCATTTTCTGACCATATTTTCTCCACTGGCAACCATCACTAATCTGCGAAATTTTTATTACAAATGATTAATTTTGATGCTAAAATTGTTAAATACTACTATTAAGGATTGATATTTTAGGTGACGTACCATGGGAGCTTCTGATCGAGCACGGACGGAGACACGAGCTTTCCTCATGGTTGCTTCTGTTGATTGCTCAACAGGTTTTGATGATGAATTCATCAATTTAGGGGCCTTGTTTGGAGCCCAACTCTCAGATTCTGGGCTTTCTTCGCGGTTAATTGCCTTATCCCTTGACACTAATTCCATGTTGGTCCGAGGTGATCCAGATAGAGTTCTTTCTTCTGATGAGGAGTGAGAATGAGATGGTTCATCCATCGGGTCAACTTTGGAACCACTTGGGCCTAGCTCCATGAATTGTCTTGGAACTATGGTCCCATTATTCTCTTTTTTCTTTTCTTCATCAGTCTTTGAGCCAACAACCTAAGGAATTGTCAACAATATACATCGGATTTAGAGTTTAAATTCTATATACATGTTCATTTCTAGAATGAGAAGTCATTGAATAATAGATCGATAAAATTAAATTACATACACAATTATTCAGATTTTAGTAGAATAGTACTACAGCAATGAAGTACCTCATGGGGATGTGTATTTTCAGTTTTTGAATTCAGTTGTTGCTGCTGCTGTTGTTGCATGAGTGTAACAAGATGCATCTGAAGTGCAGAATAACTGCTGTTAACTTGAGTAAGCATCCCTTTTAAACGTTGATTCTCGGAATTCATCCGTTCAAGCTCAATTTGCAATTGTGCCAACTGCTATTTATAAATTAAGAAAAAAAAAATCAATATACAAGTCAATTCCAAAATCAAAATACATTTAACAAAATTGATTTTATATTTTTTTTAAGATAAATTAATTAATAAAGTTAATAGTCAAATTAATTACCTGAATTTTAGCTCGTTTATCCTCAAGTACTTCCGATGAAACCCCATCATCTACGGTTGACTGATCACTCCCCGCGTTTGCAGTCACAAGTTGCAAACCAGTCTACAAAATTGAATAACAAACAATTATCATCAATTGAAATTATTCTTGTCATACATCGAAAAGATATAGAGGTCGATCCAAAATTTAAACTCTACGGTTTAACCCGAAACAACGAAACTTACATTTACAACAAACTGATCATCAGTTCTGATAGAATTATCTCCTTGAGAATTTTCCTTCTTTACAATAGGCTTTTTATCGGAGAAGAAGTCGACTTCATTAACGATGCTACGTTTCTCATCGGAGGAGGAAAACATTTCACCAGCGTTATATTTAGGACTTAAATTAAAACCAAAAACAGGCTTGCTCTTGAAGAAACCAGCTCTATCAGAATTAGAAGAAGAAGTTTCAAGGGTAAGACCCCATCCTTTGTCCATAAAAAATGAAATTTGGAGGAATATAGAAGATCAAAAGCCAAAATAGAGACGGAGAAAACTTGTGGAAAAATGTAGAAATAGAAATATGATAAATTGAAGAGTCTAAGAAGTTTTTTAACAGATGCTATGGACGCTGCTATAAAAAGACTTTGAGATGAGTAGCTTCCGCGAAGGTTACGTAGACCAAGAAAACTACTAGTACTACTTTTTAAATTTTTATTTTTTTAAAAAAAAAAATTATCCTCCCAAAAAATTGTCACTGTTACTCTTTAGACACTCAAAACATTTGTTTTTTACCTAACTGCAACTTTTCAAAATTCTTCTACCACATAAATTATTTCTTTTTTTTAAAAAATAATAATAATATGATTTGACACAGAATTTTAAAAAAAATTGTAATTTTATTAACATATTTATATCCTTTTTAAAAAAAGAGTGGTAGTATAAGTTTATAATAAAAAAATTATAATATATTTATTTTATTTAGAAACTACTCAAAACTTACCCAAAAATATATTTATAATATGTTAATTTTATTTCGAAACTACTCTAAGCCTACCCAAAATATAAATGAGTTAATCCTTTTAATAAAAATAATAGAATCATTTTGATTACCTTCTAGTTCAAATTAATTACTTTCTTGGATTTTTTTTAAATTTCATCAATTTTTTACAAAAAAAATAAATTTTAGGGTATGTCGGTATGGAAAAAAAAATTCTAAAAAAAAAACAATTTTGTTATACTCAATTGGTCAAAAATTTAGATTTATTTTAAAGAAAAACAAGTTGCTCAATATAAAGAAAATGACTTCATGAAATTAGAAAAAACAAGATTAACGAGTGGTATTCCATATTAATCGTATTACCACCCCACTACCACAATTCATAATATTTATATATAAATAATTTAAAATAATACTCTCTTTATTTTATATTAGTTGGTCATTTATTTACGAGTTTATTATGATATCATAAACAAGAAAATAATTTTATTAATTTATCCTTTAAATATTTCTTGAAATTTTATAAATAAATATGAACATTTTCAGAAAAAAATTAATTATAAGAGTACTACACAAAATTTTTAATTAATATCTTTTTAATTTAATAAAATAAATAAATAGTATAAAGAAATTAATAAGATGATCCACTAATATTGGAGGAAGACAATAGTATTTAGTTATATACTCAACGACTAAAAAGAAAAAGAAAAAGGAAAAAGAGTGGTCAAAAGTGGTAAATATTAAGGGAACGTAAGGTGGTGCGTCATTGTATGGGTGACAGGTGTCAATTAGTAGGACCCAAAAGGTGAGAGAAAAGAGGAATGAAGGAGTTTTCGTCTCAAAGGGTCAAGACTGAGTTTGACTCGTTCCTATTAAAAGTAAAGAAAAGAAGAAATCCACCGCCCCGAACGGTGCGGCGCGTCCCACGTGATCAAAAGAAAAATACGATTATGAGATATATTAAAGTCAACGGATTTGACGGACAAAATTTTCGGGTCACACTCAAGACTGGGTAATCCGATTTCTTTTTTATAAATTCTACTTCAAAATTTATCTTACTTATAATAATTTTTATAATCACGTAGATAACGTGATATGTTATAGCTGTCAAATTTAAAAACTTCAGTCAATTTTACTTGTTAGGTTTTGTTTTACCCCCTCTTTAAGAAAAGTAGAAAACATTAGCTAGATAGTAATTTGACTAGCAAAGAGTAATTGATATGACATATTTAAAATTATAAATTTAAAACAAAAAATTATGATAAGTCAAACTATATCAATTAATTAAAATAAAATAAGTATGTAAGTGATTTGATCAGATGAAAACATATATTAACTAATCATTATAAAGTAAGAAAAAAGTGTGGACAAATCATGTACTTAATCATATGGTATATATATATATATCGGATGCGAGTATATTTTGACCTGATTATTTTTTCGGTGAATTTAATTTTTGAACTTGTATTGATACAATTGTGTTTTAACTTTTAATACAAAAATAAATTTTGCACAAATACGTACTTAACTGAAATATGTAAAACTCCAGCATAATTCAAAGCTCTGTTGGTAAAAGGATTTCACCACAATATACTAAAGTTTGATGAAATTTTTATTTTATCAACGAAGTTGTCTTTTATCATCAGTGATCAGACTGTCTGGTAGGATTTTTTCTTTTGACTTATATTATAACAAAATATAACTCAAAAAAATTATACGTTAAAATTTTCCAAGCCTGCTATTTTGTGATCCTTTAAACTGTAACGGTGAAAATTCTTGAATGTCTTTTCTTTTGGATGTTTAATTACATGTACAAAAGTTATATATACTGGAGTTAACTTGTATTTTGGGCTGGGCAATCAGAGGGGGAGCTAGGTGAAGGTTTGTGGGTTAGAACGAACTCAGTAGCTTTTTTATATATCATGTATTTATACTAGAAAATTAAATAATTATATATGCATATAATTAACTTGTGAATCTCTTGACAAAATTGATTGATGGTTCAAGGGTATGGAAGAAATCGTGAAAATATTTTTCACGTTAGAGTTGTGAGTTCGGGTCAATAACTTTTAAAAATCAGATGATTAAATAATAGTTTTAGAAGTTTTTTTATTTTATTTTGGGGAAATACATAATTACCCCATTCAACTATAACACTTTTTTTAAAAAGACACTCAAACTTTATAAGGGTCCTAGTACCCCACTAAATAATTTAAAAGTGATATAAATATCTCATTTTTCAGTTAATCCCACTTATAAAAAAGAAGGTGTAAGCACGCACTAATTATAGTTTGCCACCTGTCAATTTTATATAATTTCCTAATCTTTGTTTTAATTTATGTTTTTTTTTAGTTTTAATTCTTTATTTTTTCTTTCTTCGCTTAACCCATCCGTTGGTCTTCTTCGTTGTGGAGTGGCCGTCATTGCTACAACACCATTTACAACATTAAATCAAAATTAAAACTAGAAAATCAAATCCGCTTTCAAAATTTATTGTTTTCAAATAAAAATTTCTATCAAAGTCTTCTTTTTATGTGTTTTGCCTTTGATTTTTGCTCTAAATCAACTTGGGTTGTATTTTTAAAAAAAATTGAAATAACGCCGACGATTCAATCTTCGAAGTTTCCATCATCTTTCCGGAGATTCTCACCCTAGACAGTCAAGAAGGAGAAGAAGAAATATGAGGATGAAACAACAAATCTGTTGTTGCTTCCGTTATCAATGGGATTTTCTTATCAGTGAAAAGGCATTTTATTTTATGTACTGAGATTGTGTTATTTAGTTACAATTAAATCTCTCCGTCAAAATCCAATCTAAATGAAAAACGAAAAACGAAAAGAGAGCAAAAAAAGAAGAAAAAAAAAAATCTTCAAGCTCCTTCAATGGTGAAGCTCGGGAAGGAGAAGAAATAAAAAATTAACAGTAAAATAAAGATTATTTATATAGTTAATAAAAAATATTGCAAAAGAAAAGTTTAATCTTACTTTTTTTTGGTTTCCACGCTCTTCAGGTGAGTGATATACACTCTCTCTATAAAATATTGAAAAATGGTTCAATAATTTTACATTAATCTAATTAAGTGGTGTATTAGAATCTCCGTAAAATTTAAGTGTTTTTTTTTAAATTACATCCTACTTTAATGAGATAATTATGTATTTTCTCTTTTATTTTTTGTCAAAGTAGAAGAGAAAAAGAAGATTTAAGAATGCTGTGTGTGGAACGTAGTCGTGTATGACTGCGACATGAAATTTCTTAAGAACCACGTCGTCTATATTAAAAACCCTTCTTAGGTTCTCGATCTATTCTCGCCCCCCCCCCCCCCCCCCCACCCACCCACACACACACACATATATATATATGCCACTTTTAATATTTAAAAAATAATAATTAATTATTATTAGTGTTAATCACTTGTTTCTTAAATATATTATCAATATTTAAAATATTATATATTAATTAACAAATTTAATATGATAAATAATTATATTAATTATTATTTTCTTAATAAGAATATTTGATCCAGCGAATAGGAGAAGGATAGCACACCAAATTAAACACGTTACAATCCCTAGGGAGGGACAATCTGTTGACTCTTTAGGCTGATTTGCATTACCTTGGGGGAGGATTAAGTGGTTATTTCTATAAATTTTAAAATTAAATTAATTTTATATTTAGTATTTTAAATTAATATAAATTTTTTATCACAATTCACAACACAAGTATGAAAATATTTAGTGTTTATAAAAGTGAGATGAACAACTTTTATCAAAATCTCAAAATTATATAACCTGATTTTCGACTAAATGATCCTTTTTAATAACTTAAAATTACAAGGAAGTGATTGACATCTTCTTACTTTGAATTAATGAGGGTAAGTTGGAATTTGGTTCAATTTTTTTGCAATCTAGAAATCTATTGTGGTGTAGTTAGATTGTGCAGTCTCGTTTCAATCGATAATTAAGCTAATTAATGATGCATTAAATCGATCGAGTTTAAAGTCAATGAGTTTTGGGCTACTTGATGAAGTAGCCACCCCTACCTATTAACACCTCTTAATACTCCCTCTAATTACTTCTTTCCCTAATTCTTACCAGCTGTTGACTTTCATTAACTTCTCTGATTTGATCTCTAAACTAATAAAATTATTATTATATTATTATTTATAGAAAAAATAAAAATGCCTCTAAAGGGACTAAATTACTAAAGTTGATATGTTATACAGAGGACTCGTTTGGTACGAGGGATAATAGATTAACTAATTTAATATTGATTTTTTGGATAAGTTTTAATTTATTCCATGTTTGGTTGTAATAAAATCGCACGATAACTTATCTCGAACATAATGTTATTTGTAATTCACATTCAAAGTGAATAATAATCATGAAATAATTAATCTCCAAATAACTTATTCCTCGATCAAACAAGTACTAAAAGAATATACAGTAAAACCTCGTTAAATTAATATAATTGGGACCGTGAAATATTATTATTTTGTAGAGATATTATTTAATCAAAAAATTAATAATTATTAATTTATAGAGTGTTTTGAGATTCAACCTTATGATGCTCGGATAATAAAGACTTTCAAGATGTATTATCGGAACAGGTTTTATCATAGGATATTAGATGGCTATGAAGTAGGACGACATGAATTTGGAAATCCTGGCTTGGACGATAAATATTCATCAAAAGACAACAATAAATTATTTTAGACACTACAAAATATATTTGAAGGATGAAATCTAAGAGAACTTGAATGAGTCCACGCACTTGTGAAAAATGTTATTTATGAACTTGAGGTTATGATTAATGATATCGGTAAGCGCAATAAAATGGACGTCAATATCCAGTTGATTTATCCAAGTGAAAATGATACATTATGTGGTCCAGAGCTTAAAAGAAATTGCAGCTACCATAAAAAACAATGTTGACGATGAAATTATAGGTGATACCATAACTTTAGAACCAGTTATGCGTAAGGAAACACTTATCGCATCTAGAACTCTTCAGAATATTATGGTGTAGTTTGAAAAGACAACACCAAAACTTTTGGATACAATAAGTAAAATTAAAGATGAACTTCAACTAGATTTAAAGTTTAACAAAAAAACAAAACACAATAGAATCACATTTCACTAAATCGTCTTAGATATATTTGTACTTTTAAAGAATTATTCATTTATAATATTAATGGGACCATATATTTATATAAGGGTCTTTTGAAAATATATTATCTTATCGAAATAAGTGATTTTTTCCATTGGCCCAAGTCGAGACCGGAAGAATATATTATCTTAAAGATATTATTAATTTACTGAGTATTAATTTAGTGATGTTTTACCAACAAGAAGAATTTTGAAGCATGAAAATGAAAATGAACCAGGAAAAAACCTTCTTAGTCTATGTTTGACTTGTACATCTTTAAATAAATAATAAATTAAATATCTATTTTATTATATCACTGTAATTATTATTCCCACAATTGCATTTTACTTGGTTCATATTAATCGATTTGACATTTATCTTAAGAAAGTATTTATTAACAATTTATTTTATTAAACTAACTTTATTTGTTATGCTTTGAAAATCAAGATTTGGTTACTATGGAGTACTTTATATAATTATTTAATATTAAGAATAGTATTGGGAGAAAATAATAAAATTTTATTGATTTGCTAAAATAGATAAGTAAATTTTTTAATTTTATTTTTGTGTATAAGGGTCAAGTAAAATAAAACTAGGAAGTACTTAATAAAGATAAATTAGATATATAATAATAAAGTATACTTAGTTTTTTAAAATTTAAATTATAAAAAAATAATCAAATAAAAATGAACGAAGAAAGTATCACACCAATTATATGATTTGAATTGAATTATTAGAAGCGTAGGAAAAAATTGCCATTTATGTCGGTCATATTTCAGGAAAAAGACAATTGTATGGTAAATGTATTTCTCTACGCTTTTAGACCAAAGAATAATTTTGAAAAAAAGAGTTCATACCAGTTGACATTGTTATTCCTTTAACGTGATTATTTTGTTCATCAATATGCTATTTTAAAAAAAATTAAAAATAAAATTCACTGCGGAACTTTTCGTTCATGTTTCCTCTAATTACTCCTGTATTAAAAATAGTCAAACTTTTATTTTTTACTATTACGTTTTTATGTTAATTTTCCTGTAAAATAAAACCAAGCTTGCATTGTAATAGGGGTGTACATGGCCGGGTTAGTTCAGATTTTTAAAATATCAAATCAAATTATTTGTATCGGATTTTTAAATTTATGAACCAAATCAAATCAATAAAACTCAGATTTTTCAATCTCGATTTTTTTTGAGTTTTTTGAATTTTTGGATTTTTTCGATAAAGTATTCATACAAACAGAGGCAAAGCTATGATAGAAAAAGGGTATTCAGATGAACCCACTGACTTTTCCGTAAATTCAATATTCGTATTAAAATATCAAATATAAAGTACAAATAAATTTATTGCGAACTAACAAACACAGTGAAGCGGGTAGCTCAGTGTCTTTCTGCACCCAGCGGAGGACCTCTGTCTGTGTGTCGAGGGTTCTCGAAACTCACTACGCACTATATTTTTGGAATTAATTTCTCACATACAAAGACAAATGTACGTAGATTTAAATAAAAAAAATTAATTAAAAATCAGAATGTTAAATGAAAAAAAACTGTTTTTGGAATTAATATCTAACCTAAAGATAATAACACAAGTAGGTTTATATATTTATTTATTTTTTAAAAAAATCGATAAATGAAAATAAACAGGAAAATAGTGTTTGTGTCATATTCAAAAACAATATCTAATCATTGACTTCTACTAAGACATTCAAAAAATCCTGACCCAAATTTATTTTTAAAAGTTAGGGTTCTAACTTAATCTGATTACTACTATCCGACCTCTGTTCTCCGGGTAAGTACTATGTACTCTCGTCTCTCATTTTCAATTTTTTTCTTATTTATTATCTTTTACACTGTTTAAATATCTATTCAAAAATTATTTTTTATTCTTTCATTATAGGGTTATCCTACATATTGATAATTGATTATGTTAAATAAATGTTGTTTGTTTTTCAAAATTTTAACTTTTGAAGGCAATAATTGGTTCAAGGTCATAGTGAAACTAGTAAAATATATGTTTTAGGTGGCAAAATTTAATGGTGAATCTAATAATTTTAATCTCACTTAGAACAATATTGAATATTAAAATAAAAACGTTCATAATTTATATTTAAAAAATTATTCATTTTTTATTAACAATATTTTAGAACTTGAAAATAAATTACTCAACTCTTCGTATAACAATATCTAAGGTAATATTTTCAAACATGATTAACATCTCATTAACAAAAGTTGTGTTTGTCATTTTTAAAATTGTTGTCCTTTTAAAAATTTAGAACCCACATGCCTGAAATTCTGGCTCCGCCTCTGCATACAAACATATAATTTACTTGTACTTCAAATATTTCTTTAGTCCTACCAAAATACAACTATCTAAGGTGTTTCTTAAGAAAATAACACAAAATATGATATGATTAATGACACTAAAAATATCCAACAAAATAATAATAATAATGAAATTGCGTAAAACAAATATTGCAAATTAACAAGTCATAATGAAAATGATCATAATTTAAAAGTACTAAATCATGCTAAAATAAGTTTAATAAGTATTAGTTACATGACTAAATTTTAAAGGAGATTAAAATTAGATTATATATTTTAATTGTTTAAACCAATGTAAAACTAAAGAACAAATATTCAATATTATTGTCATTCTTAGTGTTGAATTGATTTTCTTTTTGCATTAGCATTAATTTGATTTTGATTTATGCTTTATTATAATTACCAACATATGTGGACTATAATCTTTATTAAACCATTCAGAACTCTAAGTTTCAAACTTGAAATAATATATTAAAAGATAAAAACTATGAAAAAGTATAAAAATATTTAAAACTTATATCAAAGTAAATATTTCTATGTATAAAATAAAATTTTAAAATTACATATATAATGTCGGGTTGTTTCTTTTAGTTAAACCAAACCAACCCAAATATAGTCAAGTTTTTTTTTTCAATAGCAAATCAAGTCAAGCCAAACCACTAGTCGAATTTTTTTCCCGATTTGATTCAATTTGCGATTGGGTTCGATTTTGTATACTCCTACATGGTATATAATAGCTCCAGCTATTGTCTTGATAAAGGTAAGGTATAAAGTACTCCCTCCGTCCCTTTTTAGTTGTCCACTTTAGAAATGACACACAGATTAAGGCAACAATGATTAGCACAGTGAAGTTACAATTTTACCCTTATGACAACTTTTCACTTCAAAATTACAACCACTTATTTGAATTAAAGTGAAATAAATTGGAAGGAAACAACATACACTTTTACAATTTTCAAAAAGTGTAAATAAGGGTATAATAGGAAAAAATTTGTTGTCCTTTCTTGATTTGTCAAAATGGACAACTAAATAGGGACAACTAAAAAAGGAAATATGGACAACTAAATAGGGACAACTAAAAAAGGAAATATGGACAAGTAAATAGGGACGGAGGGAGTACTACGTAATTATTACCCCAAGCTTGCATGGTGTAAATAAATTTTGCTATAAACATGTTCCTGCTTCCTTCCTATATTTTACCAACTTTTTATCTGATGATTTTATTTTATTTTTAAAAAAATTGGGGGCAAGGAAGGGGAAATGGAGAGAAGATTACAATGTGGGAAATCGAATCCTCACCAAAAAAATGAGAGTTCAGATAGCTAACCAATTGAGTTACTAAAATTTTCACTTTATCTTATGAAATAATTAGACGTAATCATTAAATTTTAGGCGACCTATTAATATAGAAATTCTTTTATGCAATATATAACTTAAAACTTATCCTCTTAAAAATATCAAAGTTTGCCAATTACTCCTTCATTTTCTTCTATATATTATTATTATCATAAGCCGAAAAAGTTTGTGCTAACTCCTTCTCGTTATTATAACAATGACAACATATTTTATACGATATTACAAATAGAAATTTAAAAAGATAAAATGTATACAAATTATACTTTTATTTTAGGAGATAAAAAAGTTAAAAGATTCTCCTTATCATAATGATAAAGATAAAGTTTTCCCTCTCATCCATCAGTGGAACCAGTGGTCTGAAATTGACCATATTTTTTGGATGTTAAATAATTGACTAAGTTAAATTATTGTGAGTACATACTAGAGAATCGTAACCAACTATTAGGAAAATAACTTACAAATACAAATAATCCAATAAAAGTTGGTAACCCATGGAAAATTTTAAAAAATGTGCCACCGTCTGATTTGAATAAAATAAATTCCTTGTATTAGGTGAGAGGAAAGACAATATGACGAATCTTGTTTTACTTTATCACCTTTACACTATCAACCATATTGCAGCTTTATATAATACACACTTTATTTAATTATAATTGCTTACTGATAAAATTTTATAAATCTCCAAGCTTTGAACACCGAACCAAAAAAAAAAAAAAAAAGAGTAGCTAATCTTAATTAGCAGTTGCTACGTCATAAATTATTAATTTTGATCCCTCAAGTATATTTGATAGGTTATTTTAGTCTTTCTGATATTCGACATTAAATCTTTAATTAATTAATTGTGCATGTTTGAGCGGTTTACTTATACATATTGATAAATTTATCATAATTATTGTTCTACCACTTAATTATATTACTGGTATATATATTATTTTAAATTTATAGGCTTTCATAAATTGGATCACAAATTTTAACACGTTAGCCAGTTATTGCCAACTAATATAGAATAAATCCAATTAAAGTTGGTATAATCCATGGACATTTTGAACATGTTCAACGTCTAAAAGGCAAAGGTAATTGAACAAAACAAGATCCAATGAGAAAGGGGGGAGAAAAAGGCAAAGCATGTGACAACAAGAAGAAAATAAGAATGTGTTGATTTCTAATCATTTAATTTTCTCTTTTGGAAGTTTTGTTTTTGTTCATACTCCTATGTTGTTTTAGAATTTGAGCTGTATAGTAGAAAAAGGGATTTGGTCCAATATAATCAAAAGAGAATGGCAGCTAGGAGTTGAACAATTTGTTTTTCTTCATTACATGGGGATCTTCAAAAAAGGCTATTAATTCAAAAGATCGACTGGTTGGACTAAACAAGGAGTTGAACAATTTGTTTTTCTTCATTACGACTATGTAACCAAACAGCTAATACCCGCAAGAAATGGGTCAAATTAAATTGCTTCACATCATGGCAAATTATAACAATTTTTTTTTATGACAAGCCGCTACTCTTTTGAATGCGCACATGATAAAATTTTCGCTCCTATGCAATAGCTCGCAAATCACATAGGAAAAGTAACCCGCACTAAGCAAGCTCGGCGACTAGCTCGACCTAGCAAACCCCTTGCTTTCGCTGACAAGGGTTTCGAACTTGAGACCTCCAACATGGAAGTCCCAAGTCAAAATCACTGAGCCATCCTGAAGGGTGATGGCAAATTGATAACTACTACCTTTGTTTCATTTTACTCAATTCCTATATAGAAAAATATGTTTTATTTACTTGTCTATTTATCAAATCAATAAAATTTTATACTTTTTTCATATTACTGTTGGTAATCAAAATTAAAGTTTCACAGTATTATTAATAATATGAATTTTATAAAATACAGTTTTAATTAAATTTTTTTAATGAATATATCATCAGTACCTAAAGTGTCATTTTGTCTTTCCTTTCAAACTATACGGTCTTATCTAGGGGTGGGCATAGCATGGTATTACAGTTATTTATTTTTTTTGGTAATTTTAATTTTTTAAAATATTATTATATATTAAATTAATTTGGTATTATTTTAAATTTAGATTTGATATTTTATATTACGATAAATTGATATCATAATTTGTTCGACTTGGATATATAATTAATGAAAACTTATTAAATGGTATTAAATGTTCATGTTTTTCAAAGATAAAAGACACTAAGAAAGTAATCCTCTTTCTTTTTTCACTGTCCAAAATTAGACCCATATTGTTTGGTCTCCTTAGTAGCTATCATTTCATGACTTTCTTAATTCCTCTATTTTTATTATTACTAGTATATATAACAGTTGAATAATAGATATTTCACTAACCTGGCAACCTCAAAATCACGCAATTTAAGTACTAACAAAGTCTTCTATATATCAACCAAAAGAAAAACGGAGGCTAGCAAGTTAACAAAGAAAGGAAGAAATTTGAAAGACAAAAAAAGTAGTAGCCCCCTTTTGTAAATAAAAGAACATTACTATAAAAGATTTTTTTTCTTTATGTAAAATATTCAAAGAACGGATGTAGGGGTGTCAAATCAAGAAAAATGACTTGTGTTAATAACTAAGCAGACTATTAATACGTTTAAGAGGCGGTTTGACATTGTTGTTGAAACGCTAAAAATATTTATTTTGAATAAAAGATATTTATTATAAAAAAAAAGGTGTTGGCTAATCAGTAAAATTGCTTTCAAATGGAAGCAAATGCAGTTTTTCTACGTTGGAAAGAAGCCAAAAAAAATTCTACTTCTTAAAAAAGGTAGAATCAAAAGTAGAAAATTATTTATTTCAAGATCCAATTATCATTGTTATATATACATATTTATCAATATATCTCTTAAATTTATTTATTTATTTATTTTTTGTGATGAGTTTTTTGTATGTAGTTATTTAATTTGTGAAATAATTTTTAAATTTATTTTGATTGATATTTTTAATTATATTTAAATCATCATGTTAATATTATATCAATATTAAATTTGTTTTTTATTCATCTATGTATGATATTGATTGAAAAATTGAGTTTGTACTTTTTAATTTAATAAAAATAAAAATTTAATTAAAAATTATATAATAAATATTTAAGATAATCTTGTTATTAAAAGTACATTGATACTTGTTCTTTTTCCTAATTAGACTTTCAAAAGTATTTTTTAAAATTTTTTTAGCCAAACACAATCCGCTTATCAAAACGCTTTTGAAATGAATTAACTAAAATACAAATAACTTTTTTTTTTTTCCTTAAAGCACTTTTTTGAAAAGTTATTTTAACAAAATATTTTTAAAAATAAGTAATTTTTAGTAGCAATCCCAAACGGGCTCTAAAAGTAAATTGAAAAGATAATTGATCAAAATGAGATGAGCAATGGTCATACCGTCCTAGTTTAACCTTCCAACTCTCTTACCAAGTTTTGTTTTATTATCATTATTTTATTACCTGATGTTTTTTTACCGTCATACTTTAAATAATTATTTTATTACCTGTTATTTTTTTTTGTCATGACTTTTTTTTTATAATAATATGAAATATTTTTTCTTTATATAAATATTGTGATAATGTGACAATTGGTAGCGGTGGATTGTCGAAAGTGAAATAAAAGGACAAAATCGAGGTTGAAAACAAAAGGAGAGTTGACTAAGATTTATTTGACCCACGTTGGTTGCTCCATGACGTAGAAAATTGGTACCTATTGTTAGGTTTTGATTGGACAAAATTTTGGAAAAAGTAAAAAAAGAAAAGAAAAGAAAGACATAGCATTGAATTCTTGTGAATTGAGATAATGATAGACAATACTTTACTTTACGTGCAGATTTTAAAGAACAAAATAGTGACATTTCACACGGGCTTCATCATTCATCCTGTTACACTGATTATTGAAGTCTGCAAGTATTTCCTCAAAATTAATCGCTCGGTAAATAATCACGTCAATTATTATTACTTGATATGTTGTGTCAAGCCTAAATGTGACAAGTAAAAGTAAACGAATAGACAATTTTCTATTTGTACCAAAAAATTCAACGAGGCCAGGCCAGGCATCGATCGTTGCGTAAAAAAAATCATCCTCTAGAGTCTCAACCCCAATTCCTAATTTAGTTCAAACCTAATACTCAAAAAGCCATGCTATTTTTGGGTGTACATGTTATTTTCGAGTTGCCGTTGAATGGTAATAGTATGTGAAAATTGAAATTAAACAAGCTCGTCTTTCTTTTTTCAACGTTTCCAGCTAATTTTGACGACTAATTTTATTTTGTTAATACTTCTCAAATTCTACAAGTAATCCACGTACTCTTTGGTGATTTAAGTGAATAATTTAAGGTAGCTTACTTAATTAAATTTAATTAGATGAAAAAAGACAAAGAGAAAATGATTACAGTACGTTTTGGTATAATGTTCAAATTAGTATCAATGACGTTTAAGAAATGTTATCCTAATAAACAAAGAATCAAAGCTTAGACTTTGCCCATCACGAGAGAGTGACATAGTTGAAGTTAGTGCTAAATATGTGGCTAAGTGTGCATTTTTAATTTCTTCTATTTGTATCAGTATATATATGACTTGCCTTTGTCTTACTTAATATGATTATTAAAAATAATAATTAGCAGAACATATTTTGTCGTCTTTTTAATTTCTGGGAAAATAACGTTTAAAAGACGTTATCTGATTATCAACTATTGAAGATTTTGAAATCACAAGTCATATAGTTGATGTTAATAACATAGATAGCGTTAATCCCCCTCTTGCTTGGGTACGTAATGCACAAGTTGTCTAGTTTAGTCAAAGGTAGAATACACAAATAGACGCTTAAACATAATTTTCATTGTCAATTTGGCACCCCAACTTTCATTGTAACCATCTAGATATTTTTGTCACAACGAAAATTGAGGTGCCAAAGTGACATTGAAGACTAAATTTAAGTGTCTATCTATATTTTCTGTCTTGGTTATAAAATAAGAAAGAGAAAGTTAAGAGTGTTAAAATAACAAAAAGAAAAAAAAAAACAAGTTCCTGCGTGATTTTCAACATTAATGTCAAATTGACGTTCAACTAACTTTCCAAATAAAAATAATAATCAATAGGATAAATTAAGCTCTCATATAGCATGAAGGCAAGGGGGCATGACTAGCTTGTTACTAGAACACCAGTATATATGCTGTGCTAATAGGTGTTTTATTAGTCTCTTAAAGTTGTTAGTCTAAGCTCCATGAACATTTTGGTATATGGACAAAAGAAAATTACTTCCTCCGCTTTAATTTATGCGGCACAACTGCAATTTTGAGATTCAAATTTCTAAATTTTGACTGTAAATTTAATTATAGAAGTTTTAAGTATTTTGAAATTAGATTTATATATTTGAAAACTATGTAAAGAATACATTAAACCACCGAAACTAATAACATAAAATATGTAAAAAGACATATTTTTTTTGATAAACAATTGAAATTTCAACTGTACGAAGTCTACAGGAGTATTATCTATTCAGTTGTTTGCTGATGTTGCTCTTACTCGGAGAGATTTTCAAAACTCATATTTACACCGTTAACTCAACTAAAAGAGAGATATCTTGAAAATATCTCTAATAAGCCATTTCGGGTTACATATTTAGTTAAAATATTCACACAAATTTTAGATGACAGAAATGAGCGAGTCAAAAAGGAACAAATAAAGAAGAACGAACAATAAATAAGCGGGCTAATGATTTGCCCAAAATTGAATGGATTGGACAACTCACGTTTTCATATCATAATTTTTTCACTCCAAATAAATATTAAACCTAACTAGTATGAATGGTAACTGAATTGCTATTACAGATTATGTTACAACTAAAATAAAACACAAATTTCAAAATTTAAAGTTTATAAATTTTATAAGTAATCTCAAGTTAATGCCATATAAATAACTGTGTTTACAATTAAATTTTTATAAATAATTAACCCTCTAAAGCCGCCCCGTGAATAATGTAAAATAAAATTACACTATTAAGTGTGTATAGCCTAAATTCATTTTAAAAAGATACTCAAGAATACTTTTTGTCAACAGAGTGATATCATGCATGCATTAATTAGATATTAGGTTCGTTTTTAGTAAAAGAGGAGTAGGTTGGTGAAAAATAAGTTTTGAACACTAGCTCTCTCTCTCTATATTAATTATTGAGCACGAGTGAAATTAAAGTTGATAAGTGAATATATATATATGGTGGATTGTGGATACTTTACGCTATCTTTGATGTGATTTAATTCCTAGAGACTTGTAGACTTTAGTCTTTGGATGACTAATTAAGGCATATATAGGATGTGACTTTCAATAAGATAGGTACATGAAGAAGATAATTTAACTACCTGCTTATTTATCAACTAGATTCATTTTATTTCGTCTAATATAAACTATTTAAGTTAGACGGCTTGAGCTATACACGAGGCTCAAACATACCAAAACTCTTTCTTGATAGGTTAAAGTTATGAGTAAATTTGAAAAATTATTTTTAGTATAGTAGATAAGTACAATTAAACGGTGGGGAGTATTTAGTTAACGGTTAATAAAGAGTTTTGAGATGTTAAAAACGGGTTTCCAAGGTAATCTAGAAAGCTCAAGCATAAAAAAGAACATAGATTTGAGGTTTCTCAATTAAAGTAAACATATGCCTGTAGTTTTTTTGCTTTTCTACTAACAATTTTCTTTAGAATTTTGAAAAGTGTCATGAAACACGGTCCAAACACTCATAATACAAAGTATTCTTTCATGTTTGGTGAGGTTTTTTTTCTTATAATAAAATTTCTCTAAACAATTAGACTATTATAAGTACCCGTGGGCATACATGGTATATTAATTTGAGTGGTAATTTAGAAGAAAAAAAGAAAGTTGTAAAGTTGAAATTTGGCAAGCAGCCTCATTGAGTAGATTGGACCAACAAGTCTAAATCAAAGAAAAAACATAGACTTATAAGACATTTAATGAATAATCCCTTTACACGAGCTAATTTACGTGCACCCTAGGGAGAAATTAAAGCTAAACAAAGATACCTTTCACACTATTTTCTTCCTTCCTTTATTTTACCCTTTTTTTTTCTTCGTCTTTGAATGCATTGAGAAGGATGTTTTTTTTTTTTTGGGAGTGAATTAAGTAGTATTATTTGGAAGAAGTGTTATAGGGAGGAGCCTTTCCTTTCTTTCTTTCAACTTTTGATTTTGATTTGGGACCAAATCCTTTATAACTTTTCATTATTTTCAAACTAGTTTCTTTTTTGATTCAAAGCATCCTTCTAGACAAGGAAATTTCAAGTTGTGCTAGTTCTAGATGGGGACCAATTAACCTTTTTGAAACCCCTAGCTAGTTTTGGCAATCTTTTTCTAGTCATGACTCTTCTCTTTAATTATAAAGTATGGAGCAATTAATTAATTACCCTACCATTTAATTTAATTGGCTCTTATATAAATTTTTCGTTCTATTCTTTCATATATATTTTTTTGAAAAAATAAGCATTATTTCAATAAGTACTATTCTTATTGTTAAATAACCACATAAAATACTAATAGTTAAATTTAAATTTTTTAAAACACAACTTATAAGATCAATTGAGTAAAATGAATCCCTAATAAATACTCTTAAGGGAGTTGTCAAATCAGTACATGAGGAAAATAAAATGAAATTGTGAGAGTAATTTATAAAATTGCATGTTTTGTCCTTCAAATAGCTAGGTTGATCTTTAATTTTTGCTCTTCAAATAGACTGATCTTTAATTTTTCTGTTTAACAATCGAACTTATGTCTAGTGGATGATAGGTTTTTTAGAAACTGAAGTCATATCCGGACATAACTTGTGAGATAGAATGACATGAAAATATAAACTTATACCCAAAAAATATATTTATTATGAAAGATAGTTAAAAACAATTACAAAATAGGGGCAAAAATGCAAATGACTTCGTAATTAACCACAACTACAATTAGGACCAACTTAGGCCTAGTAATACATTCGGTAATTGATCATGCTTTTCTAGGGTTTGTTTTAGGTGTGATATGTTCAATGCATTTTCTGAAAAAATATTTTTATTCATAAAATATTGAGGGCATGAGAAAAATAATCAATCTTTATCAAAATTTAATTGGTTATAATTTAGGTAGAGGCAACTTGTATTAATATATAAAAAAATTGGTGCATGGGACACGGATGGTGTTTTTTCGATCGTTTTGATAAACAAAGATTGATAGTAATTGAAACAAGCAACTTAAATTGAGAGAGTTAATTATAGAGACTTGCCCCCATCAATTACGTAGTCATTTTCTCATTTGATGAGATGCTTAAATAAATTAGAATTGTCAAACACTAGAAGATGATTTCATTGATGAAAGCATTTCCAAAATATATTACATTGATCAAGACTATACTATTACGCTTTTATTTTGAAAATTAATATGAATTTTGTATTATCATTTCAATCTAATTTCTCACTAGTTGGTCATGCAAGTGAAAAGTTTCTAGTCTTAGTGGTGAATTACCATCTGATTAACTAATTTATCAATATGATTGAAATATACATACTACTATTTTATATACACTATGGGTGTAGATATTGTGTATAAATGTGTATATTTAGTATAAAATATCTAAATCTATGCAATTTATATACTTTGAACATAATTTTAAACTAGTGGTTTGAAGTGTTTAGGAGCGTAATTATCCTTTAAGAGGGAAAAAACCCAACATCATTACTAGGATGATATTGCTTGATTTCACACAATATAACCAATGAAGTTGGATATGGGCTTGTGAAAAAAATCAGTTTCGACAACGAAGATCCAAGAGACGTAATTGAAGCCCAATCATACACTTCCCTTTTGGATAAATATTAGAGAGCCCATTGCACATTTGCCAAGTACTGCAGTTTGGATCCATAAGTTCGATTGCGAAGACTAGTCCATTTGATTTGAAGAGAAAAACGTGCAATTTTTTTAAAAAAAATTAATGTTTTCATATTGAAATCTTAGTTTAATTTTGAAGCGAAGAAATGTGAACTGTTTATTATTTTGTTGAGGCCTATATGATAGTTATTTACTTATTTATTTTGTTTTTTTTTCCAGAATGATGAAGAAGAGTTTAACTGAGTCCATCTTTTTGTTAGAATTACTTATATTTTGTGAGGTTTTATTTAATTTATAAAATTGAAAGATAGACATTTGATTCGACAAGAAGAAGGTAAAGAAAATCGCAGAATGAGAAGAAGAAACATTTGTTCTTCTTCTTGCAAAAATACAAAAAGTACCAAAGATTGGACATCCACTTTAATCTCAAAACATGAAAACATTAATTCAAAGAAACATTTCGTCAAAGGTTCGTTCAATGTGCAAAAAAGCGAGAATCTTTTTTTCTTTCTTTGTGAGAGGCAATAAAATGGATAATATATAGTTGTATAATGTTTAAAAAAAATGTAAAACAAGTTTAGGTAGGAGTTTGAATAATTGAAAATTGAAGTTGAAAAAAAAGTCCGTGGAAGTGTTATCAAAGTGTGATTGAATAAAGGGGTATTGGGCATCTGAACTTTTATTTTGTTGGGAAGGTTCGACTCCCCCACCTTGTAATTTTTCTTCCCTTTCCTCTTCCCTCACCTCCTTATGTAATACTCCCTCCGTTTCAAAAAGAATAACCTTTTTTCTTTTTTGGTTACATTTTAATTTCAGTTCTCCACGTGGCATGTTTAAAGCCACAAGATTGAAGGGCAGTTTAGTACATTTGACATAACTTTAATTTAAGACTACAAGATTCAAAAGTTTTCTTTATTTTCTAAAACTTCGTGCCAAGTCAAACCAGATCACTCTTTGTGAAACAGAGGGAGTAACTAGTTTCTGGACACGTGCATTGCACGTGTACCCATCTTAATTGACATAAATTGTTTCAAATTACCATTGTATCAAAAATGATTTTATAATTAAATTACACCAATATCATTCATTTTCAAACAAAAAATAGTTTAAATATTTGAAATCTACTCTTGGATATCAATAACAAATTAAAATATGACAATAAAGTATCTCTTCCCCAAATGAAATAAAAGATAATAATATTTTGTACTTTAAAATTCTATAATTATAAACACAAATTAATATATGTATATTCTTATCCTATATGTTAATTACCTACAAGACAATGTTCAGAGAAAAGAAGAAAATTAAAAATGAAAAGAATTTGATAGCCACTTCTTAAAGTTAATTAAAATAAAATGAAGGCTACAATTAATAATCAATATATATATTTTTTTATTATTAAGGGATCATATCAAGTATTGGATCCAAATTATTTTTTTCAAAAATTAGCTTAGAATACAGAAACATAGCATCAACGGAGCGACAACTTAAAATATGAAACGGTATCACAAGTTGAAACATTGAATTTGCCTTTCTCAAAGTGAGACAAAAGGATAAATAAATAAAGATAAACATTTATATCATTATTTCTTTCGTATATTAAAGAAGCTATTAATAATTTAGTCATATGTTACTTTATCCATTTCAAATCATTCATCATGTTTCAATCTTGTACACCCCTTCAAAAAAAATTGATAAAAAATAAAGTTTTTTATATTCTATCTTAACACACACCCCTTACAAAAAATAAACATAAATAAGTAATTAATAAAATCGTAAGAACAAATTAAATAATTTTTATTATCAATTAATATAGTACAATAATTTAATCGTTAAAAAGATCAAGTAAATTATAATTATTTTTTTTACAAATTACATCACAAAAGTATATTAGTAAAGAGTCATGATCTTATATTTCGATGCATGACCCTTTATTTTACATTCAAAGAAGGAAACTATGTACTAAAAAAACATATTCTTCTTGAAGATCATTCACCTTTGTTCTTCTAAAATAAAGAGCAAAAATAATGCTTTGTGCATCCCTAAAGTAGTTGATCCCCCAAATCTTAGCTTGCCCATTCCTTGAATCACTTAGTCCAATATTTTTCATATTTATAGATGACAAATGTAGGAATAAGTGCAAATCATGATATAAATGAATGAGAATATCTATAATTTTTCTTGGAAAACGTGACATTTTGCTAATACATGAACCATATTAAATTACTTGTAAATTTCAAAATAACTTTTGAAATTCGCAAAAAGATCTGTTATTATTTTTTTGTGCATTGAAACATTAATGATTGCGTAATAATTTAGTTTTGAACCATAAGTTATTAGAGGAACATTGTTAATTTAGTGAATGAAAAATGGTCATTTATTTTTTTTAGAAACATTTAATATTTAATTAATTAGTTTTTTATAAGAAAAAATGATTTAGTATATATATATATATACATATTTATGATATATGATATGATGATGATTAAATTAAATATACATATAGATTATAGATGATAAATATTATTAAATTAAATATTTTAGTTATAAATTAATCTAAGGAAGTGCAAAAGTCATTAACATTTTTATTAAAATAATACAATTTAATATTTAAATTAAATAATTAAATATTTTATAACATTTTAATTTTTAGTAGGGGTAAAACTGTAATTCAACTTTTTACTTTTCTTATTCCTACTTATAGTAATATATGATATGATGATGATAATTGTATTTATTAATTATTATTTTTATAGAAAAAATGTTTTTGAACAAAAAATTCACCTGGAAAAGGAAGAAATGATGACTAAAACCAGTATTCCACTTTAAGTACACATTCAAAACAATATTTCAATACTTCACTTAAAACTCAAAATTAAATAGCTAAACAAGTAGTTGCAAGAAATGTACTCTCTTTATTGTTTTCCCGAAGCGTTTAGCTTAATAAGTTTCATGTTAAGCTAATTCAAACTTGTTCGATCTATTCAATTGAGACCTTATTTATAATGCAATTACACCTTTGCTCCAATTATAGGTTTCGTTTCTGTATTTACTCTTGACACGTAGCCAAAGGTGGAGCTAGGTGGAGTTCATGGGTTCGGACGAACACACTAGCTTTTTCATAGACTCTATATTTGTATTAGAAAATTATAAAAAATTATGTATATTAACTTGTGAACCCCCAAATAAATTGATTTAGAACCCCAAACTCCTAATTTTGGCTCCGCCTCTGCACGTAGCAACGATATTTCAATTCATCCTCTTTTTTTCGACCTGTATTTTGCAAATACTGAAGTAGTATGGCTAAGTTTGTTCATTTGCTAAGAAAAGTAATGTGCAGCTAATCTTCATTATGGAACTAGATATTAGTGCCAACCAAAAACATGTTTCTTTTCTTTTAAAAATTTAAAGTTAAGTAAAGCAAAAGCATTTACAAAATGAAACTTCTGAAAAGAAAAAGAGAAAAAAAGTGAAAGGTATATAAAGCAAAAACCAACAGCAAAGATTCTCCTTAATCATCATAAACACTTTCCTAATGCTACAGTCTTCCTTAACTATACAAAATCTTGGTAGAGAAAATCAATGTCAACATCTTCTAGCAAATCTCACATGGCCATTTCATTAGCAAACAATTGTATATCAACTTTGTCCATCTTTATTATTTTCCTTTTACTTCAATTTCTGAGCATAACAGAAGCTCAATCAAGCATTTGTAGAAATTCGTGTGGCGATATCCCAATTCAGTATCCTTTTGGCATTGATGATGGCTGTGGAAGTCCATTTTATCGACACATTCTTGTATGCACTGGTGGTCAGCTTCAACTTAGAACCCCTTCTGGTAGATACCCTGTTAGAAATTTAAGTTATATCGATCCACATATTCTTGTGACCGACCCCTTAATGTGGAATTGTCTAGATGGTGACAATTTTCGACCTACCAGGCCTTTTAGTCTAGACACTAGCACACATTTCACATTGTCCTCTGAAAATGACTACTTGTTCTTTAATTGTAGTGAAAGTGATGTGTTAGTTGAGCCAAAACCAATGTTCTGCGAGCGTTTCCCTGATCAGTGTGATTCAACTTGTGATAGTTCGAGTTATCTTTGTAGGCACATGCCTGAATGTCCTACTGCTTTGAGGAGTAGCTCTTGTTGTTCTTACTATCCCAAAGCTACTGAATCTTTGAGGCTGATGTTGAAGCATTGTGCAAGCTATACTAGTGTGTATTGGAGGAATCTTGGTTCAACCCCTGCATTTGATCAGGCTCCTGAGTATGGGATTAGAGTTGATTTTGATATTCCAGTTACTACGCGATGCCTGCAGTGTCAAGATACTGTTAAGGGAGGAGGAACTTGTGGCTTTGATATAGAAACACAGGATTTCTTGTGCCTGTGTGACAAAGGGAACAGTACCACTTACTGTAATGGTACGTACGATGGATTTAAGTTATATGCACTCAATATAATTTAACATGTTAGAGTAAGTTAATTTATCAAATCTTATTAAATGAAGTATATACAGTTCAAGTTGAATTGTTGTTTATGATTTGCAGATCGTATGAGCTCTCACAGAAGAGGAGTCGTAGCAGGTAAATTTTATCCATCAATTGCTCACATTGGCTGATTGATATATTAAGAGCTTTCAATTGTATTACTTAACTATTCGAATTGCTGCAGGGACAGCAACTGCAGTTTCAGTTGCCGGGGCATTTGGAATAGGAGCTGGTGTATGGTACTTGAAGAAACTCAGAGCAAAAGCACTGGTAACGCATGGAGTTCAAACCAATGAGAATAGACTCTTCTGAAATCTTCTTTTGAAGTAAACTAAAAAATTGCTCTATTTCTTCTTCTTTTCCACTTTTCTTTACCATTTTTCGACTTGTTTTCCCCCCTTCTATCTTTTGCTTTTTTATATAGCTTAGCTTATTCTTGCACTTCAATTGGTTCTGTTTGTAAGTTTATGGAATCAACTTTTTGTCTGAGCATGTTTTGACATTGCTTGTATGTGGAGTAAGGAATGTCTTAGAGAACCACTGCACCCTGTGAGGCAGGCCTTTTGTTTTTTGTTCATTTATTTGAATATCTCTGATGTCTAGTTTTTAGCATGAAGTTCTGTTGCAACTAGTACTCTTTGCTAACAGAGATATTGATCATGATAGAACCATATACAATTCAACAAACAATAGAATTTACGTTATATTATACCCTTCGAAAATTCATTGTCATTTCTAAACAGAACAAACTGTGTATAAACTATTATAAGGAATACAACTTCTTTCATTTCTCAAAGAGACTTTTAACTCCAAAAGCCTGAATCTTTCTTGAACTTACTAACCATGGTATGCGCGAAGGATAAATTAAACATGTTGAAGCATTAAAAAATGCTGCCAAAGATAACAGGGCATGCTGATGATAGGAAAAGTAAAGAAGGAAATTTTCTATCAGCATTTAGCAAGGTTCATTGACAACACATTGAAGAGGACCAGCATTGGAAGTTAAAGAGGGAGTAAATGCTCCGTGAGCAACAATGAACGATTGTCCTCTCGTGTATTTTGGAGCAATACTTCCATATCCAGATGGAAGAAAATAAGCTCCATTCATAAACATATCATTGGAGGACCTCCATTTCCAACTTTTCCATCCTTCGTCTTCAGTCTCCCTCTTGGTGACCTGTAACACAACGATGGCGATGACATTAGTATGAGTTGTTTTTTTTGTGATTTCCAATTTCAGAACAAGTAGTTTGATGTTAGTATACCTCTTTGTTGTAAGCTTTGTCAGGAGCAATGAAATAATTTCCTTCACTTAATATTGTTGGATCTGCACTCCCACCAATGGCATACATTAACCATTGATCATAATAATTGTTGGCCACATGAGCATACCCATGCCTAACCCTGTAAGGAAATTTTTTTGTCAAATGTTTGATAATCTTGCCCAATTATTTTGATCAATCTTGATTATGTACCTTGGCATTCTTTGAACTAATTCACGGCCAAAATGGTTGTAAACTACTGTGACTTTCATGTTTCTGTCCGCAGTATATTCATCGTTGTGTCCCAATAACATAACCTGGAAATTTGGTTTAAAGTCAGAACTAAAACATCACTACATGTTTCAACTATAATATAGTTTTGACTCGAATCCATTGACAACGACATGACTTACTTTGTCATGTTCAGTGAAGTAATTGTTGGAAATGGTTACTGCAGTTGAAGCATGAATAACATCGAGTAGACCATCTGTTGCACGAGCAAGATAGCAATGATCAATCCAAACATTCGACGATGTAAACACACTTATAGCATCACCATCAGAGCCTAATCTTTCACCAACATGTTCAGGACTACTCCTAACCATACCCTTTTTACCAGGCTTACAATCATGGATACTAATCCCATGAATAATAACATTTGTGACATAGTCCAATGTGATACATGGACCATTAGAGATTTCCACTTTTGCTCCTCTGCCATCTATAGTCTTATAACTATTCACCATAAGTTCATTTTTAAGTGTAAGTATCATGTCCCTTTTGAAAATGATCCAAAGTGGCTCAGACTGAATTGCACCATACCTAAGTGTGCCTGGTTTAGGATTTATAGGGTCATCAGAAGAGTCAGTGACAATATAAATGTCACCATATTTACCACCTATGGTACTACTTCCAAAGCCTATTGCACAATCCGCTAAAGCCTTTCGATTGGATGACCAATCGCCTTTCCATCTCCAACACGAATCAATGACATTGAGGAGGCCATTTTTGTGAGGCAGAGGATCATAACTTATTGATTTAGTTTCCTCTTCATCAGTACTTGATTTACTAGCTACTATGGTGAAAAAAGAACAAATAATTAGAAGCCATGAAAGTATTTGGAGGGAATTAGTTGATTTTGCCATGGCTTAACTATGTGATGCAATGAGAATAATCATAAGAGTGAAATTTAAATAGTCTATAGTAGTAGTGGTTGGCATGTTGGAAAATATATCAATTTCAATTAGCTGTTTGGTGAGATATTTGGAACTTAAACATTGAACGTGAGAGCACGAGCTACAAAATTAGAAGATACGTTCAACTATTCGAGTAAGCATTGCCTAAGTATAAAATACTCCACTGCGAACAAAGTCTCATATTGATAGTTTAAAAAAAAAATTAAAAAATTATTTGTAAGATGTTTGATTCTCTCAATGGTGTGAAACCTTTTAAGGAAAAACGTGTAAACTTGATCCAAAGTAGACAATATTATACCGTATTCTTTAACCATTTTAACCCCGTACAAAACATAGCATCATATAGATTTGAGGAGAATAAATTATCTTCAAGTTTGAGGACTACGAGTTCTAATATAAGACACGTGTTCTGTAAGATGATAGGAGTATAACTAACCAATGCACTGGAAAATCATGATCCTTGTTTTTGGAATATCCTACAATTAATAATACGTTAACATTAATTAATAATTTAATATTCATGAAATCTAGACCTTGCCACATAACGATTCCATTTCTCATATAGTAGTAGTGCTCAACATTATTAATAATTGATGAGTCATGCACGTTAATTAAATTTATCTCGTCGTTACACTTTCAACAAAAAGGAAAATTCACTTCAAATAATCATGTCCAGTGTTTTAAAAAGCGGGGACATGAGGCGAGGCGTTTTATACAATACAAGCGTAAGCTTCGAGACACGGGGCGTAAGTCCTATGAATCTACGGGACATATTCTCGTATCTATTCAATTTTATAGTTTTATTACTAATGATATAAGCAAATCTTTCAATGATTTATGATTTTTATTTGAGATAAGTATTAATAATCAATAATGAAGAAAAAAATATTATAATTATTTTGAGAAATATCATTACACCAATAATAAAAATATGATTTAAAGCAAAAAAGGTTAAAATTTTTTTAATTAAAAACGCCCTTACATTTTTATGCTCGGGGCTTATGCCTCAAATTTTAGGACTTACGCCTTATGAATCTACGTCTTTAATTTATGCTCCGGAGCGTTTTCAGTACGCCCCTCCCCGAGACTCGCCCCAAAAACCTTTTTGAAAACACTGATCACGTCTTTACTAATCAATGCTCAAAAAACTAATTAATTTCTTTTGAACAGTTCTGTTTGGAGACTTCGACCAAATCAACCTCAAGTTTGGTTTATAATTCTAGATCAACATATATCTGCAGTAGATCTTCAAAAATGTTGTTGAAAAAAACCCAACTATCTTATCATTCAAAATTAAAATTTTATTTTCAAACTCATTAGACCTTTAAATATGTAAAAATAAATCAAAAATAGAATAAATGTGCTATGCAAAATTAACTAGTTGGAGTATAACGTACGTCAATGATATTAATAACATAAGAAGATGAATCAACACATTTTATAAATTGAAAGCTCTACAAAAAGAATATTCCATGAAAGAAAAAGAGGTTTTGAAAATCAAAATCAAAACTAAAGTAGAAAATCAATAACATAAGAAGATGTGTTGAGACTTAAAATTCTATACTAATTGAGGGCTAATTTTGATATTTTAAAAATAATGCAATGATTCAATTAATTTTGCCGTTAATTTAAAATCAAGGGATTTATTTATTCCTTTCAAGAGGTAAAGGGGTATGATTCTAATTGTGTGTCAGTTTTCCTTTTCCTTGATGAAAAAATTGTCCCCGAAATTTAATTCAGGCAAATCCCTTTTACTTCCAATGGAAAATTATCTTACAAAAGTTTTTTTTTCCCAACATTTACCTTTTTTTTTCTTTTCCTTATATGTTTGAATGGGTTCAAGATAGATTAAGTTCAAATGAATTTATACGGTAAATAAGTAAGTCATACCTAACTGAAACTTAAATAAATTCGGATAGTCATATTTTGTGGGCTAATTTTACTATTTTTATTTTGAACGAAAAAAGAAATGTACTATTTTGTACATAATATATAGTAATATCATTTCCACGCTTAACTTTAAGCTTGTGTTTGAACGTGTGATGTAAAAACATGATCTGAAATAAATTTAAAATAAATGTCACTTATAGAATATATTTTTGTTACCTAAGATTAAAAAAGTCATGCGTTTTTATTTTTTATTTTTAAAATAATACTTAATTTATTTAATTTCATCCACGAATCAAAAAGTACTGACTAACAGTACATACTTACCAGAGGTCTCGGGTTCGAGCCCTGGATATGGAGAAAATTATGTTGGGAGTGCCATCCCCGAATGGGCCCTGCAGAGCGCGATTTGGATTTAGTTGAAGCTCCAATGTGGACTCCGTCCACCGGGTGGGAAACCAAAAAAAAAACAGTACATACTTGCGAGTTGCGAATATTATTATTTACTCAATTTAAGCAAAAAAGGGAAAGAGCAATTGAATAGATCTTTCCAACTATATAAACCTACTCATATATTTACATGAAAGTTTTTTTTTAATGAACAATACAATATCCAAAATGGATCCTCAATACAGTTGTCATCTCATTCTCAGGGATTCTAATTTTTAAGACTCCCCATTTGGTAGAAGTAAATAAAATAAAATTAGTGCATAAATAAAACAAACAATTATGCACTTAAATAATTCCAGGCCAAAAAAAAAGGTTAACATTTATAAGAAGTACAATGCAAAGGTCCAGCATCAGCAGTTAAAGAAGGAACCATAGATCCATCAGCCACAGGAAATGATTGAGCCTTTGAATAATATGGATTAGTAGTCCCATAACCAGATGGTATAAAATAGGCTCCATTCAAGAATTTATCCTTTGAAGACCTCCACTTCCAATTTTGCCATCCATTATTAGATTCCCTTTTTGTAACCTATCAACCCAATGATAATATATAATTTTGTTAGTAATATAAGGTTGAACATCAACTTTGTTCAATTTAATAATAGATATACAGAGTAGTTCGTTTTGAATAAACTAAAAAGGAAAGAATGTCACAGACTCAGACTCAGACTCACTTGTGTGGATTTAGATGCCAAGAAATAATTTCCTTCACTAAAGATGGTTGGATTAGCACTTCCACCAATAGCATACATCAACCATTTTTCGTAACGATTGTTGGCCACATGAGCATAACCTAGCCTCACTCTGCACGTATATATATTTGTCTACTTATGTAAGAAGTTGTAATTTTCAAATAAATAAATATGTATGTATAATGTGTGACATTTTTTTTGTGGGGAGAGTGGGGGGTTGAGAAATTATATTTACCTTGGCATTCTTTCAATTAAACCAGGGCCAAAGTAGTTGAAGGCTACTGTGACTTTCATAACCTTATCTTCTATATTGTTATCATTGTGCCCAAATAACATAACCTGCTCATCAGACTTTTGTCAGAATTAAAAGAAAATGACACAAAATAAAAATCATGGTTTGCACTAGCTAGCTTATTTAATATTTCGAATCTACCACTTCATTAAATGCAGATTCTAATGTCTCACTAAGGATGTGTTTCGTATGAAGAAAAAAAAATATTTTTACTTATTTTCTGGTGTTTGGTAAGTAAGAAAAGAAAAATCATCTCAAGAAAATTTATTTGTAATCTAGGGAAACATATTGGGGTGGAGGGTTGGGGGTATTGTGTGTGTGTGGGGGAGGGGTGAGCTCGAAATGTCACTTGATCATGAAACTTGTTTTTTTTAATACTATTCTCACTCGAAAAGTCATTTTCTTCATTTTTAAGAAATTTATTTTCTCAAAAAAAAAAATGTTCTCCAAAATATTTTAATCAACCAAACATGAATTTTTTTTTAAAAAAAATCTCCTCCCTATCAAACACACCCAAAGTAGAAAATTAAGGTAGACATACTTTATCATGCTGAGTGAAGTAGTTATTTGAAATGGTAACACCAGTAGAAGCATGAATAACGTCAATAAGTCCATCGGTACAACGTGCAAGATAACAATGGTCGATCCAAACATGAGTCGATTGAAATATATCAATGCCGTCTCCATCGGCGCCGTTACGATGGCCTGCATGCACCGGACTATCCCGGACGATACCTTTTTTCCCCGGCTTACAATCATGTATACTTATCCCATGTATAATCACATGACTAACATGTTGAATTGTTATACAAGGTCCATATGCAATTTCAACTTCTGCACCCCTTCCATCAATAGTCTTGTAACTATTGATCATAAGTTCATTCTTTAACGTTATAACCATATCCTTGTTGAAAATAATCCATAGTGGTTTAGATTGGATTGCACCATATCTTAGTGTACCCGGTTTAGGGTTAACCGGGTCGTCAGACGGATTAGTAACGACGTATATCGCACCGTTTTTCCCACCGATAGCTGCTTTGCCGTAGCCGACAGCACAATCGGCTAATGCATAGCGATTCTTGGCCCAGTTTGACTTGGCACGCCAACATGAATCGATCACGTTCATAGTTTTTCTAGTAGTAGAAGGTGCATAGTTTTTACTTGGTGCATAGTACTCGGCTTGTAAAGTTGAGATACCCGAAAAAAGAAGAGTAAGTACAAGTGCTAAAGAAGCCATGATGAGTAAGGGAAATGAGATAGAGGGTAAGTACTATGGAAAATTGTTAGATATATATTAGGGTGTGACAAAGGTGGTGCCCACGATGATATAGAATATTGAGACTAATTCTTTTTGCAACATTTAGTCAGCATATTGGCTAAGATTTAAGGGAGCATTAATAGACGTGATTGCACGAGCTTTGGATGATTGACTTTTTGAGAGATATAAGCAAAGTTTATTCTTTAGTAACACTTAATATAACTGGGATTTGAGTATAGTGATATTTGACTTATATAATCAAGAATAAAGTAAAACGTTAAATTTGAAAATATGCACGGACACTGAATGTTGCTCAATCATTGTGCATTATTTTCGGGAAAGAAACAGAATTGGTTCCCTGAATAAGGTTAGGTTTCAAGGATTTGGCTCAAGAGTAGAATGATATTTGGACAATTAGTTAACATAAGATAGAAAATAGAAAAAAGTGGAGAACAGAAGATACTTGGAGACAATCTTGGTCATGCTGAAAAGCAAAACCATAGTCATGGGAGGAGCTACTAGCATGGAAAGGGGGAAACCAATAATATTGGTTTAAATCCTACTCCTTCTGTTCATTTTTAATTGTCATGTTACGCTTTTCGAAAGTCAATTTGACTAATTTTCAAAAGTGAAATTAGATTACATTAATTTGATATTTTAAACAAAAAACTTAGATATTCAAAAACTATACGAAAAGTACTATAAATTGCAATTTTTTGCATATCAATATGATGAAAAAATACATCGTAAAATGTTAGTCAAAGTACTTATCTTTTGACTATAAAAAAGGAAACTATGACAATTAAAAATGGACGGAGGTAGTATATATTTGTCGAGAAAGTCGATGAATATAAGCAGGTGTAATGCGGAAGCTAGCAAAGCAAACCTCGAAAGACCATGAGTAATAAGACAAACAAGAAACACACCAAAAGAGATAGATTTAACGTGATTCGGTCAATCAACCTACCGCATCCACAAAAGAGATGAGCAATCCACTATAAATATGAGATTACAAAATATAGAGAGAAACAACCTCAACCAATTCACTCGGCATACAAGGAGGCAGGGGCGGATCTATAGTGTGTCCAGGGGGGTCATCCGACCCCCCTCGGAAAAAAATTACACTCTATATATAAGATCAATTTTTTTGTGTACGTGTATATATTTAAAACTGAACCCCCTGAGCATATGTCAAATGAGTAGCTCAGTGGTTTATGGGGGTCAGGATTCAGCCTATGTGAGCTTTGGGTCACGGGTTCAATTCCAAGCAACAACATTTTTTTTATTTGAACCCCCTTGATAGAATTCCTGCCTCCGCCACTGCAAGGAGGTACACAAAATTCTCCTCCATAACCGCAACTCTCAAAACCCTAGGACTACATTGTGAATGCTGATTAAGTTAGAAGGAACAAGCCTATATTTATAGAGTCCTAAAACCTTTCCTACAAGAAAAGGACTACTCAAAATATTAAAACCTTTTCCTAAAAGGAAAACCTATTTATGGTAAGAAATCAGGGCAAATAAACCCCAACATATATTTGTTGAGAAAGTCGATGAATATAAGTCAAAACTTATAAACTTCAAATTCTATGTATATTTGTTGAGAAAGTTGATGGACATGAGTATATACAACCAGAGGCAAATTTAGGATTTTTCGAATATTGGTGCACCAAGGAAAATGTATTAAGTGTGAATTGATCTGAACATGGATGTACCAAAAAAAAAATGTATTAAGTGGGAATTGATCCTTATTCCTCAAGGTCAAAAACTCAACATTTAACCATGTGACTTCTTATAGTATGGGTGCAAGAATATAATATCATCCAAATTTTAGAAAATATATATACATAAAATATCTAGTTTTACGAAAAGACCACAGGTTCTGATGCCCTATTTTTTGCCTCTAAATTCGCCACTATATACACCAAACTTCGGAACCTATAAACTTTAAAGTTTATACATATGTTGAGAAACCAGTAATAGCTAGTGGTTTAAATATCCTATATATTTGTTGAGAAAGTCAATGGAGGTAAATACAGTAAAATTAACCTCAAATCTTAAATCTGTCTATGATTATTGATTTGAAGTCTTGTTATCTTTGGAAAATGTTGAACTATTGTTCATGGCTGCATCTCAAGGGGTTAACCAATTGCCTAAGAGATCACTTTTCAAATTAATCATAGTGGCTATGAGATCTATGATTAATATGAGTTTAATTTGTGTTCTAACTAGCTGCATGCTACTAATTAACAAATTGATTTCCTCCTCAATTCTATTTATTAACTATGTTAAACAAGAACATATGTTTAAGATATCCATAATATATATATATACTGCAAGTTAATATTCCAAACTTGATAGATTTTCTAGGAGTCAATTTAGACACAACATGTATAGAGTGGATCGGAGTTGAACTTTCGTTTTTCTTTTTGGTCCTGATCACAATTTTCTTAGGTGGCTGCGTGCTGCTGTGCGCATTGGCATGTTGAATATTAACTATATGTTGAATTTCTTTGGGTTCACTCATATGTGTACTTTTTTACATTTTAGCTTTGGTACCTATTATGACAGGTTAAATACTGCAAGTTAATATTCCAAACTTAATTGATTTTCTTAGCTAGGCTTAGATGCTATAAATCACAAGTCATAACTTACATCTCCCTGCTATTGGATTTCTAAATCTACTGCTGCCTAAGCCCTTCTTGTATACATTAATTTTGCCCGCGAGAAAGAAAAATCTCAACGCACATGAATTAAATGAGTCACTTAAAAAATATAAGTTAAAACACAAGTGGCTTTCGCTCCTATCCCGGCCCAGTAGTTCCGCAACTACTATCGTGGTTGTTGCCAACGGGGGTCCCCATTCCAAAAGGTTACTAAGCCGGCTGTTAGGTTCAAAGTTTTATATGCAAACACACTTATTTAAATCTAAAAAATAAGGTCTTAATGTCTTGTGTTATTTGATTCTTTCACACCCAAACGACCGGACCTAGTAATTGAGAGGGAGGTTTTATAGCGCAAGTTGTTACTTTAACGTGCCCAACATATACTTGTGATGCTCTTGGACCTAGTAAATGGAGGTCGAGTTTTGAAATTCGAAACTTCTTAGTCCATTTTTAACTTAAAGATTATCTAGAGACGGTACCTTAATTTTATTTAGGGGTGGCAATTGGACGGATTGGGTTGGAGGGTCATAATGGGTTAGGGATGTTTTTGGGTTAAGACCTAACTCAATCCAAATTTGCTTAGGTCAAAATGAGTTAAGTAATGGGTTACCTAATGAGTCAAGACCTAACCCAACCCAATTTTTACTAAGCTTAATTGTTTTACTTGGTCTTTTAAAATATTTTAGTACCTATAAAATTATCCTTTCTTTATTATGGCTATAAGGCTATATATAACCTATCAAATTGTAAAAAAAAAAATTCTAAAAATATTTTGACAGGATTTCTCATAAACCAATTTAGGTTACATATCAACCCAACTTTTAATGGGTTGGGTTGAAATGAGTTGAACTCATGAATGGACGGGTTATTAAACTTGTTGGGTTTGATTTCGTAACCCCTTTTAATTTAATTATGGTTCACGCTGCCTCATGCTGTATTTCAGTAATACATTAATATAATCTCATATGATTTCATAAATGTTGTCATTATAATCTTTTGGTATTGCCTTTATTTGATACACAATAAAAGGAATCACTACCTACAATCAAATTTAATTTAATTAACTAGTAATTAATTTGTAGAACCAAATAAATAATTTAATCGTCCTTATAACTTCTATTCTATGAATAGTACTCTAATTAATTTGCATAGCTGCACATTCCGTAGACACAAGCATTCCCTTTCTGGCACTTGTTACCGCAACCACCACAATGCCTCTTGTGAAACAAAGTGTTAACACACTGCCCATTACAACAAGTCTCATTATACCTGCATTTCCTCCCACAATATCCACAATTTTGCCTGTCTGCAAACACGTTTACACACTTCTTATTGCAGCAAAATGGCCCCGGGCTACCTTTAGCACGACATATTCTAGGGTTCTTGTTACATGTATTCATACGTTTTTGTATGATTTTTGACTTGTAATAGTAAGGTGATTTATGTCCTAGAAAACGACTAACCCCTTGAATAGATGATGAACTTTCATCAGTTTCATTCAAAGATACTTCAAATGATTCAACCATATGGTTATTTTTTACGGACATTTTTTCTTCTAATTTATCGACTGATGACGACGCTACTGAAAGTATAGTGAATGAGGCCATTATAATGGCTAACAAAAAGAAAATTTTCAAGAAATCCATGGCTAATACTTGTGATATTATGAGATGAAATGAATGTAAATATTGAGAGAAATGTTTGGATGTGAATTTGAGAAGGAATGAAAGAGTATTTATAATGGAAATTAAATGAATTGTATAGAGGAACTATTTGACTCATTTTTGCTAGTGGAGTGGTCTTAGTTCAAAGCTAACTTTATAAGACGACATATGTGAAGTCAAATAGTTAACCACAATTAGGCACTTCCTTAAACAAAATGTGTTCAAAATTACCTTTTGTTTAATCATATTTTATACTAAAGCCATCCGCATTTAGTTGCCAATTTGAAACTAATCTATCCTATTTAAATAATTAAGCAAGATTTTGTTTTATTAAATTAAATCTATGTGAATGGCAGCACCAAGTGTTTCTGCAGTTTATTTAGGCAAAGGTTTAATTTTGACGTGTTGACTTTTATATATAACACAGGTATAGAAGCACTAAAGTGCCAAAGCGTACGTACTTTTTTTTTAGCGTATACATTTTTGACTTGCAATATAATAATATATACTATAATTATTAGGAGTTGACCCACTAATTGCCTGCTCCCCAAGTTAAAAATACTTGGAAAAAATCCAACTTAAATGTATTACCATTGTAAATAAATTTTACTTCTATCCGTATATATTTTAATACGACGTGACAAGTAATTTTTTGTTTATTTTTTCTAGTTGTTATTTTTCTTATTGAATATTTATCTGGATTTATCTTTTAAGTGATTCTAAAGGTGAAAAATCTTCTTTTACTCTGTTTTTTAAAAATAGAAAAGTTAAACTCTTCTATAATCTAGTAATGAGTTGTTCTTCGGCTGAACGTTTGGTCAATCTGCTAGTTGTTGGATGACAAGGCATGTAGAACCTTTGATTTGATTTAATGTTTTTTTTTTTGTATACTTCATAATTTGTATTGCACAATTTTTTCACTTGAGCAAAAACAATTTGTAGCAATTGCACGTATGTAATTAGTATATCACTTTTCAAATTCTTTTCTTTTTCTTATTTATTACGTATATTTTGATACATATTAAAACATATTTACATGTTCATATGAATTAAATTGAAATTATACTTGTGCAATCAAATATGATACTAGCTGGAATTGCATTGTAATTAATTAATTATGTTATCACAAATGAATAAGTTTTTATAATCACTATACTTTATTATTATTTAGATGTGTAACTACTACTATATATCCAAGTAATAACACGTCAATTTTCTAGATTGCAATTTATTTTCCTAAACTTAATTATATTCTTAATAAAGTGACGTGCTCAACATACTTGTGATGCTCTTGGACCTAGTAAAAGAAGGTGGCTAGAGTTTTAAAATTTCCTACTTGTGAAGACGTAAATATACTTAGTACACTTGCACACCACGGTCCACGTATTTGCTACTTTACAAATACGTAATATTGTTGTTTTATGTATAGCCTCGGTGACAAATTAAAATTTTAGGCAACATGACCATTGAATAATTATTGCTTTCCTGCCTCGGAAAATGTCTAAGATATATATACTCCTTTTGCCGAATAATAGTTGTCCATTATTGACTTAACACAACCCTTAAAAAACAATTAATAATAGGGGTAATATTACTATTTTATCCTTTGATTTTTATTAATTATAATGCTTTGAGAAATGTGGTAGATGATAATTTGTAGTATACTAGTATTTAATAGTAAGGGTAAAATAAACACAAACAACAAATTATCTCTTGATTTTCTATATTGGACAATTATTGTTGGACGGAGGGAGTAAAAGATGTTGGAAGTGTGTGAATTTTTTTTTGATGAAATGATTATGCATTTTAATACGGTATTAGAGTCAAGATGTAAATTAATTAATTTCTTTAGATGTCCAATTTAGTGATAGTATCCTTGATACAAAATAGCAAATGCAGATAACAATGTATTATGAAGAGAGACTAGAGAACAGAAATAAGCATCTTCATTGAAGAGAAATCAGTACATAGTGAATTGAATTACTTGGAGAATACACTAAAGTTCTCCTTTATATACACATCTAGTCCTATTCTATTGACAGCTATAAAGCATTAACTAACTAACAAACTAACTAACTCTGTTAGGAATCTTCTAGTGTTAACTAACTAATGTTAGCACTAATGATCAACTAATCTATTTTATCTAAGTCACAGCTCCAACTTCATTAATCCTACGTCGGTGTGAGATTGAGCAATGTGCTCTTTATATGATTTTGAGATTTTTGGTGTTGAATCACGACCAATGTCCATTTTCTTATCGATAGATAATAATCCATGTTAATGAAACACTTCTAGTTATCAATGTATAATTAAGTGTACAATTTATGAGTAAAAAAATGGAACCGTTCTAGAGGAGAAGAATTAATGAAACAAATTAAATAACTTATAATGTGGCATATCCTTTAATTTGCTATGCAATAAATTAAAGTAATCACTGCCTAGAATCAAATACTATAATTTGAACATTAATTTCTAGAGAACCAAATAAATTAAATAATTTAATCGTCCTTTAATTTGCATAACTGCACATTCCATAGACACAAGAACTTCCTTGCTGGCACTTGTTACCGCAACCCCCACAATGCCTCTTGTGAAATAAAGTGTTAACACACTTCCCTCTACAACAAGTCTCATTATACCTACATTTCTTCCCACATAATCCACAATTTTGCCTGTCCGCCAACACGTTTACACACTTCTTCTTGCAGCAAAATGGCCCCGGGCTACCTTTGGAACGACAGATTCTAGGGTTCTTGTTACATGTCACACGTTTATGTATTGTTTTTGATTTTTGATAATGTGATTTATGTGATAGAAGAAAACGACTAGCCCCTCGAATAATGGATGATGAACTTTCATCAGTTTCATTCAAAGGGACTTCAAATGATTCAACTTCATTATCATCTTTTACGAGTATTTCTTCTTCTAATTCATCGACTGATGAGGCTATTGAAAGTATAGCCATTATAATGGCTAACAAAATGAAAATTTTCATGCAATTCATGGCTTCTTGTAAATTGGATGAAAAATATTAGACTGCAAAATATTGAGAGAAAGTTGAAATGTTTGGATGGAAATTGGAGAAGGGATTGAAAGAGTATTTATAGAGGAAATGAAACTAGTTGACTAGTGTTTTTTACTAGAAACTGGAGTGTTCTTTGTTCACGGCTAACCTAAGACGACATATGTGAAGTCAAATAAATTAGGCACTTCCTTGAACACAACATGTTTATTAGTACTCCCTCCATCCCATTTTATATAAGGTAGTTTGACTCGACACAGAGTTTAAGAAAGAAAGCAAGACTTTTAAAACTTGTGGTAAAAAATGAATAATAGAAATTTGTGTGACGGTAAATCATTTCATTAAGGGTAAAATAGACATTTTATAGCTAAATTGTTACTTAAGGCCCGTTTGGCCATGCGATATGGTATCATGATATGGAATCATGATATGGTATCATGATATGGAATCATGAGATAAAATTGAAGGTTTGTTTGGACATGCGATATGGAATTTTTGTGTTGTATATTTTCTCATAAACATAAAAATCCCATAAGTTGTAAAACTATTAAAATAGCCCCAATTGTTTATTCAATCTTATCAAATACACAAAAAATTATAAAATCGCATAATAAATTATTACAAATTTATTTGTTCTCCACTTAAGTAATTGTTTCATCTAACTTTAATTTAATTAAAAAAATTGAACATAAATTGTAGTGTTGCACCGCTTTAGGAACCTCCTTTGCGATTACGATATGCTTGTTCACCGCTTTAGGAACCTCCCCTTCTATATATGTTCCATCAATCGCACCAACACAATCCTACCAAATAAAAAAATACATCAATATTAGTTTAGTGAACATAAAATAAATTGGAAGCATTATAGAATGCACTTCATAAAAATAATGTTTGTAAGAGTAATAAAAATAGTGCTTCCAAGACAATGCAAAGTCATAAAATAAATATTATCTCTTTAAACAAAGTTGATAGGAAATATGTAACTAAATACTAATAACTTACACATAAAATATAAATGTGCACTTATTAAGGCCATAAAATAAATTTATTAATGTGATTGAAATTTTACCTTGGCCAAAATCGAGTATTATGTCGAATTTTGGAATGTACACCAGTCATATTTTTTGGTTGTATAAATATTGGTGCCATCTTGCTAATTGCCTCGGCAACTATTTTAACATGCCGGTTAATTGTTTCAAGTGAATGTTGAAAAGTTTCACAATCGTGAGGTGTGAGTTAAAGCGACTATATGTTGGTGAGAATAATAAATTTTATGTCGGTGAGAATAATAAATTTTAAAAAGTAATGATGTGATTATAAATTTTATTTACATATGAAGCAAATGGTTAGTAGATATAAATGTGGGGTTGTTTTAACAAAATATAAACTCATGGATCAATTATTGTATTAAAAGATCCCAAATCATGATATAGAATCACCATATAATTCCATATCATAGTTTTTGGAGAATATGGTATCACCTCTCATGATATGGAATCATGAGATGGAATCAGCGTAAAATTGCATGTCCAAACGCTGATTCCATCTCACGATATCATATCGTGATATGGTATTACATGGCCAAACGCCTACTTAATATAGAAACGTGTCATTTTTTTGAGACTACTAAAGAGGAAAGTAAGTTACATAAATTGGGACAGAGGGATTAATATTTTATTATTATATAAATAAAAGCAAGATTTTGTTTTGTAAAATCTATGTGAATGGCCCGTTTCTGCAGTTTTATTAGGCAAGGCTTAATTTTGACATGTTGACTTTTACATGTATAACTCCACAGGTATAGAAGCACTAGAGTGAGTTGACTCACTAGTTTCCTGCACCAAAGTTAAGAAATACTTGGGAAATATTCAACTTAAATGTATTACCATAGTAAATAAATTTTACTTCTTTCCGTGTATTTTAATCTGATGTGACAGATTTTTTGCTTATTTTTCAGGTTAAATTCACTAATAGTGGACAATTACTTGCATTTATCTTTTAAGTGATTTTGATTGTGAAAAAAAATCTTGTTTTACTTCTCTAGACTCTAGTAATGAGTTGTACTTCTTCAGCTGAATGTTTGGTCAATCTGCTAGTTGTTGAATGACAAGGCATGAACAACTTTTCTACTTTATTAAATGTTGTTTTTGTAGATGAATGAAGCAACTAGTCAAATTCCGTTAACCTGAATCTGCATCTCATTTCGTTGACAAAATATAGAGTTTTTTTTTTCCTTCAATTTTTCAGTTACATATGCACTTATATATGCAGACTTTTATGTACTATACACGTTCATCTTTTCCTTTCTGGCCTTGTTTGAATAAAATGCTAGTCAATTTGCTCGGCTATATTTGGTTGATACCAAAATTTATCTTTATGTATTTTCCGACGGATTTTGATTGTGACATACTACCTCATTTGTTGGCGCTGAATGCGGCTTTGAATCTAAATGATTCAAATATCAGGCTATTAAATGTTGAAATAAATTTTAATATCATTAAGATTTTAAATAAAATTTTAACATCATTCAAAAGTATTTTTGTGTGAATAATTTTACCACCAATCTGTTTACAATTATCATCAACCACTTCTGTCATCACAATTATCACCATTACTATCAATCATCGCCATTATTGTTAACTACCTCTGTCATTACAATTATCATTGTCAACCATCACCACTGTTATTAATCAATTTTATCATCACAACCAATACTGTCAATCATAATTATTAATCTATACCACATCTATCATATCCATCATCATAATTATAACCGCTACCATTATCATCACTAATATTCACTACATCATTGCATGTAGTCGATCTGACTCCTACTACCAATTACTAGCTCCTAGCAACATCATCATTCTTCAGGTATTGCACCACCAACTACTAAAAAAACCAACTCTACCACGACTAGCAACTACTACTATCACGGCAGTCATTACATGCAATGCCAATCACCTTCATCATCACAAGTCACAACTATAAATCACCACCACTATCACTAGCCATTAGCATCAACCATATTACAATGCAAACCATCTTCACCATCATGAACATATTTAAATATTTCATTTTAAAAAATTAAATAATGATTTTTTAAATTCAAATTTCTTGTTCTTTTCTAATATTATTTTATTTGTATTGTATTTTACTTTGTATATAAATAAATAAATTACAGATACTAAAAAATAAACGACCTTAATCATTCATTATTCAAATTTAAAAACAACTTCTTAGTTATTTAGATGTGCTTTTTGATTTAGACATTTGAACTATTTAATCAATTCAAGTTGTTGAATTCATAGTTGTCTGACTAACACATATTTTAAATATATATAAACTTTTTTTAAAACAATAAATTAATTTATATTTAATTCAAGATAAAACAATTACGTAAATTATAATTTTGAACTAATTTGAATTTATAAACACCTTCGACAAACAAACCACAAAGTATTTATCCAAAACTTTTATATGGGATTTCATTTAGTGACCGCAAACAGATAGTACAAGAACACATTAAACAATTCACATTAAAAAAATATTTGTTTTAATTTATTTATCTCATTTTTCTTTTTAATGTATTTTCAAAAGATTTTTTTTTCTAATTAGATAATTAATTAATTTTAATATCTCGTTAATATAACATAAAATTAGAAGATCTAAAAATATTTTATACATTATAATTTTTATTATTTAAGACCATAATTCATAATACTTAAATTTTATTTTTTAAAATATCTTATCTAGTCAAATTATAATAATTCTATGTAAAAAAAATAAATTACTCGTATGGTTGAAATGTATATTTCGGTGAATTGCATATTATGTCCCCAATATATTCGAAATGAACAATTTAGAAAAATCAGTGGACGAGGAGACAACAAAAGGCGAGAAAAAAGATTTATCAAGTGCAGTGCTGGAGACGGAACCGTCAGATTCAGGAATGGCTGCTGCTTCCGCCACGGATGGTGTCGCTGCGACGGCACTACGGTCGGTAATTCAGCGAATTGAACACGCGGCTGAACGATGTGGCCGCAGATCGGACCAAGTAAGGCTGGTGGCTGTAAGCAAAACTAAGCCAGTATCTCTCGTCAAACAAGTTTACGATGCCGGTCACCGTTGCTTCGGTGAAAATTACGTCAAAGAGCTCATCGAGAAAGCTCCTCAGGTAAAGGTTCTATACTCGTGTTTGTGATTGCCGCTACATAATTTAAGCATAGAAAACATATGATTGATTGGTTTGCTGATCGAATTGTTTTGTTTTATTTGACTCTAGGACTCACTTTATTAAGGTTAAGTTCAGTCCAATACTAATACTGTAGGCAAATTTTTGGGCTTCTGTAATCTAATCCTATCTTGTAGTTTAATTTCAATTAACTGGTATCTAGTATAGGAATGTTCTACTTCCATTGTGTTTTGTTTTTAGCTAAGTATGGATTTAAATTAAGAGATTTTAGATCTTTTAAACAAATGCCCTTCATGTGTTTTTTATGTTTTTGTTATTTGGGATACGCTATATTTATAGGAAAATGAAGCTTTTCACCAGTAGCTTAATTGATTTTCTTTCTGAATATTGCCAAGAGTGAGATTGTTTGCTTTTAGAATTATTGTTATAGCCCAACCTGCTTATGCACAGTATTGCCGCTTTGTCCAATGGACCTTACTGATTTGTCCCTCGAGTAAGTCGCAAAGATGCCTGAAGTGTGCTACCAAGTTACCTTATACTTTGTCATATATAGCGCAGGACTTTCCTGTCCTTTCCACGGTGTGAATCACCTGATGTGTCTTCTACTTCAGAAGTTCACTAGCTTCAAAGTCTGCCAATTCTTGACCTTTCACGGACATCATAATTACATTCAATTGGTGTCTTGCACTAGTTCATTCTTCTAGGAATTGGCCATGTTATGTATCTATTTATTGATTATTTTCTTTGTTTTGTGCTAGTTAGTGTGTGTGTGAGAGAGAGAGAGTAGTTTCTTCATGGTAAGTTTTATTTTTTATGTGGGCCGTTGTAATTTTCTGTGGGGAACAATGTGACGTATTGTGTTTCAGATGAGGTGTTTATACTGCTATTGTTTGGTGAATTGCAGCTTCCAGATGATATAGAGTGGCATTTCATAGGGAATTTGCAGAGCAATAAAGTGAAGCCACTTTTAAGTATGTTCTCCTTCCTTCCTTCACGGTTCCTTCTCCCATCCTTTTCCTTATGGACCAGTAAGGGGAAATGTACATTTCTATGAAAATAGTTTCAGGATGAAGCAAAATCATAAAAATCGTGATTACAGGATAATTTTGTTGGAGAAACAAGGGGAGAATACCTTTTTTCTGGCGTCCTGGTGAAGCCCGTGGAGGGAAGGGTTGTTTCAAGAGTTGTAAACTTTATCTTGGTGAAATAACATACTTGCTTCATCAAATTTTGATTATATTAAATACCACAAATATTTTTTAAAATGCCAGATGTGGTGAAACAGATTGCCTTCACTTACATCAGTCAGACGATGGACAATAAGTTTCTATCTCCTTTCTGCGTTAGCATGCATGACATAACTGTAATGAAGAGTTTGAGCCACGCTTTTGTGCAACTGATATAAATGTATAGAGCTTATAATAATTTTTCCTCATCTTTGTTTTTCAGCTGGAGTGCCAAATCTTGCTATGGTGGAGACTGTAGATGATGAAAAGGTAACCAACACCGACTCTGCTACTAGTTTGTCTCGTAGTCCAGTAAATATCTTTAGAACATATTCTGGTTGTTGACTTTTTAATACAACATATTTTAACTATACAAAATACATATGCCCAAATTATGATTACACTCTTAACTTTTGTTTTGATTTCAAAAATCATTGTATCCATCTCGAATTTCTTGATCGATTTTGGTCAAAGTATCTAAAATCGTTTGACCATATCTGGTACAGATCTCACACCTACATCCACATCGTGTCAACACAGGTGCGGCACCGAAAGTGAAGAGTGCAAGAAGGAAATAAATCAAATTTAGTTAGAAAAAGAAAAAAATGGGTTATTAAGTGAATTTAATAAGAAGCCTTTGTATTTTATGCACATATTTAATTTATTCGGAGCTATTGGAGTGGGATCGACATTTGGGGGAATATGAGTTGAAGCACTAACAACTAACAAGAATATTTATAGTAGAATATCCAATATTGTGAGTATAGACCTCCTTTTACAGACATAGTTTATAGAGTATCTGTTTTCTTTTTGAGAATGGTTACTGTGTATTCATCAGCATTAAGGAAATTTCGGACACCATATTTACAGTTCAAAGAATTAGCAAAAACCCTGTCCATCTTGCAAAGATTCTTATATTTTGTTTAATACATTCTGTAGATTGCAAATCAGCTTGACCGTGTGGCTGGGAACATTGGAAGAAAGCCATTGAAAGTTTTTATCCAAGTTAATACAAGTGGGGAAGAAAGTGGGTAACTGGAGTATGTCTCTGATTTATTAAGAGTCATTTGGTCTATTTTTGTGAACGTTGCCATATTCATGAAGGAAAAAATAACCATGATTTGATTCCATTATTGCAGCTAAATCTGGTGTTGAACCAGATGGGTGTCTGGAACTCGTGAAACATGTTACTTCAAACTGCCCTAATCTTGAATTCTGTGGCCTGATGACTATTGGAATGCCAGATTATACGTCGACTCCTGAGAACTTTAAGGTTGTGGTTTTATCTTTGCTGTTTCTTCTTGGCCTGGTTGCTATTGTTATATCCTCAACTCAAGTATCCTGCTATTTGTCATGCTTGGTTTCAGACTTTAGCAAGATGTAGAAGTGAGGTTTGCGAGGCACTTGGAATATCTGAAGATCAATGTGATCTGTCAATGGGAATGTCAGGCGACTTTGAACTTGCTGTGAGTGACCTGACTTGTCACTAAGCACATTAAACCATTAGTAAGCTTGGAAGGAACTTGAATAACATGAGTTCTCTCGGGAGTATGTGGTAGTCTGACTGCACCACGTATACAATCACTTTTTATAAATTAAACCAAGTATTATTAACTAGACATCTGACTCAGTTTTCATTACTGGTCTCTGTTATTAGAATGGTCTTGAGTCTGATTCATAATGCCTAATTGCTGGGCAATAAACTCGCCCAGCTCCCGGCCACATCCTTGGGATTACGACACTTATGCAGACTAGGATTGTAGTTTCGCCCCTTAACAGTTTGTTACAATTCAAGGGTTAATCTGTTTTTATCTTTTGATAAGGTAAAGTCATGTGACCGGGTTTGAACCTTGGAATCAACTAGTGATACTTATGTTAGGGTAGGCTGTCTATATCATACCTCCTGGGGGTGTGGATCTTCCCTGGACCCTGTGTATTCGCCAGCTGCTTTGTGCATGCGGCTGCCCTTTATATTTGCGCTATTTTCTATCAGTTTCCCATGCATACTTGTTTTCTGTGGCAGATATTATGTATCTGTAGAGTTGATGGTTGTTAAAAGTAGAATTCATTTGAATGTTACCAGTTTCAAAAAAAAAAAAAAAAAAAAAGTAGAATTCGTTTGACGCTCTCAAAAGAGAAAAGAAAAATTGAGTATCACAAAAGTAGAATTTTATTTGATTAGTTGTTGATTCTTTTGTGTTTGAATATGTTAGAAGTTCATCATGATAATTGCTTAGGGAGATCTTATCAGTGATATACCGTTCCAACCTCCATCCTACCTCCAATCTGATGACTCGTACTGTAGTCACCAATCAACCTATGCTTGTAGCCTATGACCCCCTTAATTATGTAAGATATTTTCTTTTAATGAGCAGTCTAGGCTATTGTATCAGGTAAGCATATTTATCCTCGTGTCCTGCTATATTGAATAAACGAAACCAGCATGCACTCATGCTAACTAGCCAGCATTGGTATTACATTCTACATATGCTCCGTTTGACCTCATGTTCTGCTATGTTTGAGCGCAACATACTTATAATGCTGTCTATTGCTACAGGTTGAGATGGGCAGTACAAATGTTCGAGTTGGATCTACTATATTTGGTGCAAGGGAATATCCAACAAAGCAGTCGAACTAGGTTGATGAACCCATTTTAGTGAGAGAGCATGAGCCAAACTTTTTCCCATTCATGATATGCGCAGCTTCTTGTTTGTACAATGCGACTATGGTCCTCATTGACTATGTCTCCTATAGCATCCGTTTGTATTCTATTTATTATTACTGTTGAGCATAGTCTTGAGCTGCAATAGAAATGTTCTGAATAATGTCATGAGATTTGATATACTCTCGTCTAGATGTACTAATTGATGATATATCTGTAGAATACTTTTCTCATGGCGTGGTCGGCTGGTCCTTTCATCTTCTTGTTGAAAAAACGACTAAACTATGTAGGGCAGCTAACAGTCATAACTTGTGCAAATTTGACGTGATAGTACAGGAGAAAACAAGGATAATTTTAGTTATGTATATAAAATTATTATTTTTTCTATCAAGTTCACTGAACGTAATCGTAAAGTCATATTTTATCTCTAATGGCGCTTCATGTATTATTTAGTCATAAATTATTGCTCATTGTAACTTCTAAGAAAGGGATTAGTACCAATATGAAAATTGGCGCCTTGTGGTATACCTTCCATAAGGTTTTAACAAAAAGTTCAGCCCAGAAAAATCCTGGAAGAATGTGACCATGAATTATGCATAAGCTCAAACTCAACATCCTCTTCCACCCTTTAAAACAGCCGCCATTTCGCCACTCCGCCGCTGCTGCCGCCGCCACCAAGTCCTTCAACGCCACCCTCCACCGCCTTTCCTCAGAAGGTTTCCACCGTCATGCTTTACTCACATACAACTCCATGCTCAAGTCCTCTGTACCTCCTGACCCTTTCACTTTCCCCACTCTCCTCAAAGCCTGCATTTCTCTTAACCTTCTCCGGCACGGTCTTTTGCTACACCAACACGTGGTCGTTAATGGATTTTCTTCTGATTCTTATATTGGGTCATCCTTAATCAGTTTTTATTCCTCTTTTGGGATTACAGAGGATGCACAGAAAGTGTTTGATACAATGCCTGAGAGGAACATTGTCCCGTGGACGACTGTTATTGGGTGTTATGCACGAACTGGTGATTTTGAGCATGCCTTTTACCTGTACAATTCTATGTTACATGAAGGAATAAAACCGACTTCTGTTACCTTGTTGACTCTGCTTTCTGGAGGATCAGAGAGCATTCATGTGGAGTGTTTGCATACTTGTATAGTAAAATATGGTTTTATGGGTCACATTGCTTTGTTGAATTCTATGTTGAATGTGTACGGTAAATGTGGAAGAATTGAGTATGCTAGGAAGTTATTTGAGTGGATGGATGAAAAAGATATTGTTTCTTGGAATTCTTTGGTTTCAGGGTGTGCTTTAGTGGGGAACACAGAAGAATTATTGACGCTTATGTACAGGATGAGGTCAGAAAATTCATGGCCTGATCATCAAACATATGGGGCGTTGGTTTCCGCAATTGCAAAAGATGGTAGTGCTAAATTTGGAAAAGTGGTGCATGGACAGATAGTTGCTGCTGGATTTGAATTAGATGTGCATCTTCAGACATCACTTATGTTTATGTATTTAAAATGTAGGAACATGGATTATACATTTAAGATTTTTGAGCGAGCAAAAGATAAAGATGTAGTTTTGTGGACAACTATTATCTCAGGACTTGTTCAGAATGAACGTGCAGATAGAGCACTTGAAGTGTTTCAAAGCATGTTGTGTAGTAGAATTGAACCTTCTACAACTACCATAGCAAGTGCACTTGCAGCTTGTGCTCAATTAGGTTCATTGAAAGTAGGAACTTCTATACATGGCTATATGTTGAGGCAAAGAATGGCCATTGACACTCCTGCCCAAAATTCTCTTATCACTATGTATTCAAAATGTGGCTATTTGAAGCAAGCTCTTATTGTTTTTCATATGATAAAAAACAGAGATGTGGTCTCCTGGAATGCAATTGTTGCAGGGAATGCCCAGAATGGGCATTTATCGATGGCCTTGCATTTGTTTAATGAAATGAGGATAGCCCATCAAAGACCTGATTCAGTAACAGTGGTTTGCCTTCTTCAAATTTGTGCCTCAATTGGAGCATATCAGCAAGGGAAGTGGATCCACAATCTTGTTGTAAGGAGCTATCTTGAACCTTGTGTTAAGATAGGTACAGCTTTGGTTGATATGTACTGCAAATGTGGTGACTTAGACAGTGCGAAGAAGTGTTTTGACAGGGTCATAGAACGTGATCTCATTTTATGGAGCACAATTATTTCTGGATATGGCAGTCATGGCAAAGGGGAGACTGCCCTGGCATTGTATATGGAGCTTGTGCAAAGTGGTCTTACACCAAACAGTATTATTTTCTTATCTGTTCTTTATGCATGTAGTCATAATGGACTTGTGGACCATGGTTTGAACTTGTTTGATACTATGGCAAGGGATTTTAAGATTGAACCTGAACTCGAACATTGTGCATGTATAGTTGACCTACTTTGTCGAGCCGGTAGGGTGAAAGATGCATACAACTTCTATAAGATGAAATTTCCAGAACCAATGGCCAATGCTTTGGGTATAATTCTTGATGCTTGCAAAACAAAAACCCTGGAAGAACTTAGGGATGTCGTTGCCAAAGAAATCTCAGAGTTAGATCATGAGGACGCTGGAAGGTATGTGCAATTGGCTCATAGTTATGCTTCAATGGCCCAGTGGGAGGGCGTTGGTAAGACCTGGGTCCAGATGAGAGAACTTGGGCTCAAAAAGCTTCCTGGTTGGAGTTTTATTGACTTACATGGAGTAATAACAACTTTTTTTATGGGCCAAACCTCTCATCCTCAGCAGGAAGATATAATGTTGGTTCTGAAGAATTTAAGTGAGGAGATACGTGAGGGTAATCATGTCAAACACAGAGGATATATCATAAGCGCTTATGAACAACATCTTCCAGTAAATGCCAATTTGTTCAGTATGTCATTGTGGTACTAGATATTGAACAAGGAAATCTCAGTTTAATCTGAGCGCAAGCAAGGATTCCAGGAAGTGTTACAACTACTAACTGCCAATCCACCGATGGTGAAGAGGAAGGTACCATTCTAGTCTGCATAAGAGTCATAATCCCTTGACTATCTGCTTCACCTCAAGTGTTAATCTGATTTTATCTTTTGATATTTGCTCAATTGTTTATTGTCAGTGAAATTCATTGTTAGAATTGCCTGGGGAGATCTTGTCAGTGATATTCAATTCCAACTTTCCTCCTGCCTCCAATCCATTGACTCTTCCTGCAGTCACTCGTCATTCTATGCTTGTCGCCTATGACCTCCTTAAGGAATCTAAGACTTATCTTCTGTTAAGGAGCAGTTGGTCTAACACTATTATATTAGGTAAGCATGTTTCCTCCATTGTATCCTGCTATATGCTTACCAATCACACTTGAAGAGAAGAAAACCTGCTCTCAGTCTGCTAATTAGCCAGCATTGTTGTTATTATACATATGCTCCATTCTGACCTCATGTTCTAAGCTATGTTTCAGTACAACATATTGATTATCGCGTACTTCATTGCTACAAGTTGAAATGGCAGTACAAATGTTTGAATTGGATCTACCAAATGGGACAAGGGAATTTCCAAAGAAGCAACCGAACTAGGTTGATGAACCTATTAGTGAAAGAACCCGAGGAAACTTGTACCTTAAATTTTTGCAGCTTTGACGGCGAAATCTGGAACATTTACACATAACCTCAGTTCATGCGTTTAAACATTGTGGAAGATTGTCAAACATTTTACACTTAAAAGTCAGGTGTTCAGTAGCCGGTACTACCCTTGGTTTAGGCGTCTAAATGGAATTTTTTATTGACAAGTATATGATATGGGGTTGCATATGTATTCAGCCCTCTTTATTTATACCATGCTACTTCAGCCTCACTGGTGGGAAAGGGCATCCATTTTTCCTATCTCTATTCAATTGACATTATAGTCATTTCATTTTATTTTTTTGAGATTGTTGATGTTCAGTAAGATTTTGTTGATTTTGAAAAACAACTTCCAATTATGGCAACGGTTAACATTATTCTATGATCAATACAGACATTTGGGAAACAATGTCTATTAAACTGAGTTTATTTCCTTGCACTTATAATTCCAATCTGGAGTATGTCACAGTCTAACTAGCTAGAAGTGGGTCTATAATGAAAGAACGAACCTCACCAAGCCAAAAATGTTTTTTTTTTTAAAAATAAAATAAAATCTAGTGAATACGAGAAATAAGTAGGAAACGATTGCAATATTAATTATATATTTACCACTTTCATCTATATATTATTACCTTAACAAAATCCCTAAAAGTAATATAGAGTAAAGAATCATAATAACCGATAACAAATGATTAAAAAGATGTTACATAATTATATCATTAATAATTATTTGAATTACATATTATATACTAATATTATCTAAATTAAAAAAATTTAGAATTTTTTAAAAAAAATTTGGGTTTAAAGCAAAAAAGAGCTGATTATTGGTTATGTAGATCCTGAAAAACCTGTTAAGACATATTAGACATGGTAAGCACGGCACAAAGATCCTGAAAAATCTCTTTAACATATAGACAAACATTACAGTTGAAGAAAGAGAAGAAAATATCCAAACACAAAGAGAGTAAAAATGAATAAACATGGAAGAAGCAGATGGAGTGGGAAGCAGGTGATGTTTGGGGTGTTAATTATGGGGTTGTGCATTACTGCTTATCATGTAGTTGGTCCACCCCTCTATTGGCATTTCTCTCAATCTATTTCATCCACCCATTATTCTTGCCCTTCTTGTCCTTGTGATTGCTCTAATGATAAACAAATTCACTCTTTTCCACAAGGTATTGTATATACAATACCCTTTCAATCATTTTCCTCTCTTAATTGTTTACTAGTTCACATGCATGTGTATAATATGTAGTATGTATGTTTAATGATATTGTGTGTGCGTGCCTGCATTTTGAACTCACTGACTTTATATTTTGGATTTTGAGATTTAGCTAAAATGGGATGTTTATAGTAAACCACATGTATTTCGAATTCACTGACTCTAAATTTTGAATCCACCTCTATGTCACGCAAATGAAACAATTCATAGCTACACTTTTGATATTAGATGTTTTTTTCAATAGAATGTTTGACATGGTTCACCTTTTTTTTCTTACCAGGTTTGAACGCGAGTACTTTTACAGGTTAGTTTTCTCACCCTTTTGCTGGTTAAATAGAATAAGCATAAAATATTAAGTAGAGTCATTACTCATTACAAAGCACACTGCTCCTAATAACATAGGAGTTTCCAAACAAAATATTACAAGTATTAATATTTGCTAGTTATTATTATCACCACATTTCTTGAGTGATAAAGAGTCTTTTTTCCCCTCCATTCTTGCATAGATTGCATGGAACATGATCTGGGGGTGAGTGAGGAGGAGGAGAGAAACTTCACAGCTCTTTTGACAGAGGAATTAAAGCAAATGGAAGGTGAAACAGTGGAAAACCAGAGAAGAGCAGACATGCAACTGCTTGAGGCAAAAAAGATGGTGTCCCAATATCAAAAGGAGGCAGACAAATGTACATCAGGTATGGGAACTTGTGAAGAAGCTAGAGAGAAGGCTGAAATTGCTTTAGAAGCACAGAGACAAATCACTTCTATGTGGGAGCTCAGAGCGCGCCATCAAGGATGGAAACAGGAACTTGTTTGAGTCTAGCAAGTGTTCTAGACAAGTTCTTAGTGAAACAAGTAAACTGGATAGATAATATTTGTATTCAGCTAGTATGGACATTTCTCTAATTTTGCTAACAATACAAGTCATTTTCTCAAGGCCAGAAACAATCTGATATCATTATAGATAACCAAGAAATTGAAACATCTCGTTCCTTTTATAGTCTATTAGTTAGGAATATATGTCTCTCTTCAAAATATACGTTGCTCTGCAGTCTGCAGCACAAAGGGGTTTCAACGTGACGTAATTACATCAAAATAAGACCTTTCTCTTAAACAAGAGCTTTAGCAAACAGTCATTTAGTTATATACCTGTACTGGCAAAAAGTAGAAAGCCTTTAGTTATCATGACTAAATTTTAAATCAGGCCCGAGTGATGAGATTGTCCCTTCTCGCTTGAAGCACTAAAATCTAACCAATGAGAACAATTTTCTCGGTTGAAAATTGACGAAGAAAGGGCAAACCTTTTTTATAGCATCTTTGGGGAAAGAACACAAGAAGGTGGAAGCTGGAAATAAAGGTATTTCCCGTCTCAAATCATACAACACAAATCAACAAATCCTTGTTTTTCCAAATTCGAAATATAATGCACTATGTACCGAAAAAAAGGGAAATAAAAAGAATTCCTAGCATTGTAAGACAGATAACCATACAGTGATATGTGATTTTTTAAAATATCTACACTACTGTGTTACATGAACCATACTTAGATCAGCTTCCTTATGTATATTTCCTAAATCAGTAAGCTAGAGGTGTAGTGACACACTCACGTTGTAATTCTATCAACGACAACTTATCCCCTCATGAAGTATATGACAAATAAAAACTAATAAAAAGAGACTGGTTAATATCATGGTGTCAAATTCATTATAGAGGAGGCGTCGAATGGAGAAACTATTCCTTCACTCAAGAGGCGCATTGCAGCCCCTCGTGAGAATTTCCTTGCAATCAGAAAACAGGGGGCTAGCGTAGAATTATTCCGACACCACTCTGTCCTGTACTCGCTTTCATAGTAAACATTGCGGATATCCTGTAAAAATTGTAAGGGTGGCAAGTTACAAAGCACAATCAGTTCAGTAGGCAATATATCTTAACGCAATACCAAACAGAAGAATTGAAGACACAAAAACAACTACAGAAGTTGAATAAATAACCAACAAAAGATTTTAAGAAAGAAAACAACTACGGAAGTCAGGGAAAGAAAACCAAAAAAGGGAAGGAAGGAAAACCAACGGGGAAGTCAACAGGGAAAACCAAAAAGCGAAGTCAAAGAAAGAGAAGTTGAAACTATGCCAACATGAAACTGTATCCAGATATGATCATAGCGTCAAATGCCCAAAGCTAGAGATGACAAATTATTAGACATTTCCAAATACACACCTTTATTCTCTTGATCTGTACAGGCCCAGCATTTGCATAGCTAAATGTTATGGGATGCCAACCCTTTTTCTCCATATTTGTCACAGATTCATTCCACTCTGTATAGGTTATCGTTCTACGTTCAAGTTCTCCTTCAAACCCATGTATCTGTAAACCAATTAAAATCTAGAACCTTAGTCCCGAAGAATAATTCTCAAAAGCAGTCCACACAGAAAAATCCTTGATATATCAATAAACATGAGTACTTTGTGTATCTTATCTAAAAGAATGGATTTCCGAAAGAAAGATGTATTACGGAGTACTGAGAACACACAATAAGACTAAAGATGGAAATAACCTAGGTAAATAAGTCTGGTAAGTTCAGAGTCCTGAGAACACACAAGAAGCCTAAAGATGGAAAGTAGCCGGGGAAGAATATGCCTGATACTTACCGCCAACAATGTCTGCACATAGTGTTCATCTGGAATGCAGTTGTGCTGCTTTTGAAGTTTCTGCAAGGTTTATTTCAAGGTTAGAAGAAACAAGTATCAACTGAAAAGTGAATGCTTCCGGAAACAAAAAAGGTGCACTAGTATGAGTTAACAAAAATATAACGAGTAGAGGAGAAGTTATGTCTGTAAAGGTGGGGGGGGGGGGCTTGGAATGACAAAAGTAACACAGATGCAAGAAAGGATGGGGCCAAGGGAGAGGAGCCAACTGAGAAAGTCGGCACAGCGTCATGGCCGACGCACAAGAGGATGGTGCTGCAAAGGAGCACATACAAAGTAAGGCAACCACGGAAGTGGTAGAAAAGGGCACTTGAACTATGTACAGTGGGATCCTCCTGTTCTCAAATATAAATAATGTCAAATGCATCTTCTTAGCAGAAGGCACTCTGACTTACTATATTCTTTTTTCCCTTACTGGCTTCCAGCGGTGGACGTCTCTGCAAGATTAAAATCATGACTCTATCAGTTATCACATAAATGAAGCATATGAGATATGATGCATCAGTGTAAAACCACACTTAACAGTTCCAATTAGAGAATGTAATGGACAGTAACCCAACTAAGGAAGACATTAAACTACAAAAGCATGTCCATCATCGTGCATACATTAGTAAATGAGGGATTTTAGGCTGTTGAGGAGCACCAGTAATTTTATAAACCTGAAGCACCAATGCTTTATTAAGCATGCCGTTTCACCTTATAGCATTATCCATGTAAACACACATGTGAAGTTTAAAGAGGGAAGAGCATATGATATTGAACCTTGCAGAACATCTTGAAGACTGGAAACACAGCATCATCATCTGCCACCACTTCTGCATGCTTCCTTATTAAAGTGATCCACTGGACTAAAACGTCAAGTCAAAACTCATAGAAGCAGATATGGATCACTGTCATACGCATACGATCATGCAGTATATTTTATTGATTTGAGATATTACGATTTTTTTTAAAAACATCCGAGCTTCGAAAAACAAGTTTACCTAGCTTATAGATTCAAAAACTATTAACTTTAAGAGGTGAAAAAAACTGCTGGATGAAACTAAAATTGACTTTCTCTGGATCAGGAACTAAAGATGATTTTTAAAGAGTACAATAACTTGAGCACACACTAATTTCGTCAATTAAAAAAATAGTTCTTCTCATTGAAGTTCAGTAACTGTCCTTTAAAATTAGTAGGTCATGATGACATTTTAGGGGGTAAAAATCAATCAATATTTCCCACATTGATAGACCGCCACGCTAAAATCTTATGTTTAGAACACAATATTGATCTGAGAAGAAACTTTCATGGTGTTTGGGTCAACTTACACATACCTCAACTAATTCCACGGGGTACCTGCTAACCCCAATCCACCAATGATTGGACAAATGAGAAGAAATCGCTAAATGTTTTTGTCTCCGCTAGGATTCGAACCCAATACCTCATGGTTCTCAATTCACTTCATTCACCATAAGGCCACACCCCATGCTTAAGATGGCGAGGACCCCCAGATTTCATGGATTATATTTTCACGTATTAAACTAATTCTTTTATTCACAGATACAAGTTCAACAAAGATCATTAAGATGGTGGGTAAATCCCTTCTGAATAATATCTTTCAATTTTTGTTAGGTAGTTATGTAGGTTGACACATTTCAAGTACATAGGTGCTTTTTAAATCAAGTATAGGTGCTTTTAGTTGTTATCAGCATAAGTTTTTTGCAGACCTCTTTGGTTCCTGAGTTTATTTTCACTTTTGTACATCATTTTCCCATTTGAAGGAGCTGGTAAGTGCTCCTTTCCTTTGATCTTTGAACATGATTTTGGATTAATCTGAAAAAACAAGCATGTCAAAGCTTCTAGAGTTGTCACACCCTGCTTGTCAACACCCCTCTACCCTATCATATGCCTTGAATTTTGCTTAGCAAGAAATTAATGAAAATTCAACTCCACTAGAGCAGAAAAATACACACGTTAATGGATTTTTTTTAATCAGGACAGAGTAATGAATTTCATAGTAGAGGTTGGTGGGACATAGATGTGCTTATAATTCAGACTGAGGGTCAATTACCTGTGACCCTTTTCGCCATTTGCTCATTGGTATATAGGGTGACATCCTTGGGTTGTAGCGGACATCCTTTTTATCAAGAAAACTGGAAGACAAATAGAACCTCATTCATTTAATGTTGATGCAATTAATATGAGAATTCGAAATAATTCATTAGTAATTCAACCAGATCCTTAAATCCTGAACCCACTTAAGGAGTTGATAGCTTTTTTTTTTATCTATCCTTTCCTACCAGTTCCACAAAATCAACCACCTGTCCAGCAATCACACAAGTTTTATCATCCATGTTACCTGTCCACAAAGCTCCTTGGAGAAGCCATCAAGTAGTTGTATATGAAGCTAAAGTTGTACAGTGGGACACAGCTGCAATATCAACCATTACACATTTAGAGAAAAATTCTTAAAACCAAGGCACAAACCATAACTCAATAATTGGGTGAAACAAACAGAAGGGAAATACATGGATAAAAGAATTGGAACACACTACATTTTGAAGTATGCTCTCTCATGATTCATTAACGAGAAGTCAAGAAGATATGTTGTCTAGACACTTGGTCTCTAGTGCAACTGCATACTGACGATTTAAGTTATTTAGCATGGACTGTATGTGCACGAGAAAGTTTTGAATATTTATTTGTTTTCTTTTTCTATTCCTTTTTTCCCTTTTTTGGATATGAAATGTGTATTCTGTCTTATAAATGTACTATGACCATTTACCAAGCAAGAATATGATTGTGCTGTCCATTCAATAATTCCAGTGTGAATTCACTTCCTACCATATCCATGTCTATTCAATATAGTAATGATAGTAATTAGCATTGGTGCTAAGCATGTCTAAAAAAGTTGTATGACTGTTTCTTCTTCAATAATAAGAACCAAAATTATTACAGCTCTACCCGAGTCTTGATATCTAATGCAAGTATTACCTCAAACGCAATTCAGATTACCCAGTTTGAGCTGTGTGTAAATTTACAAAACAAAAGGTGTGAATAGGTTATTGAGTTTGAGATGGCCAATAAGAGAATTGATCTTAGTTAGATAGGTACTCCAAAGGAATGTGTCTAAATAGTTTGATCATCAAAGAAACTTCAAAATACATGAAGGGGTGTTTTGAAAGATGCTAGACTTCTCCATTTAAGGGAAAGAATCAAGTAAATCAGGGTCATGAGAAAAACGAAAGCATAAAAAGATCAGTTCGTGAAAACCAATAGATGAAGCAATTGCTGAGAATGCCATGCATCAATAAGGCATGTGCATGCACACTAACAAGCCGCCTAGACAGACTTATCTGAGAGATGTCACACATCAAATGTTTTTGAAGTAAAAAGTCTACCTGTCCGACAAGAGAACAAATCTTTGATTTGCTGGATCATCAAGCGCTGTGCCAAGTAATAATTTCTCTGCTTGGATCATACTTGATTCTCCCCAAGCTACCTACAGGTCACTCTTAGATCAATCTGGTAAAGCTATGAAAGTGATAAAAAAAGCAAACAGAGGTAAATGAATAATACTACATTTTTTTACGAGACCAATTTTAAAATGTCAAATTGACTTTAAATCTTGTATTGATGGTAGTGGATACAAATATTAAAGTAGTAGGTAGTCCAATCGAGAGTATCTGATACAGGAAACATCGCATCAAAGTTTAGAACTTTAAAAAAAAGATTTGTGAAAGTTTTACAAAATAATATTACAAATGGAATACTGGAACATTGTCAATCAATTTGGTACCCCCAAAACGGAAAGAGTCATACCAACTAGAGTGGTTGATTTACCATATACCAAACATCGTTCGTAGGTTGGTGCAATAATAATATATAAGCTTAAGGTTTAGAATCTAAATTTCCAACCTATCAACCTATTGGAGGAAATTACATGCAACCTACCAAATCTCTACATAGAAGTTCAATCAGATACATTTCCTGATACTATCCAAGATCAATAAACATAAATAGACCGATCAAAATAACAAAAGTAAAAGAATAAAATGAATTTACTGAATTAAACGCTCATGTCACTGCAAAATGAAATTACTTCAATCACAAAAAAAAGGAACAGAATAAAGATACAACATATTTTTATATTACAATGTGCAACACAGTAGGCAAGTAAAGCCACTTACCTTGATGCTATTTGTCAATTGGCGATTATAAAAGAAAGTCGATCTTGTTGTAGACTCATCAAAAACAAAACCAGGCTCCGAATGTACATATATGGAAAAATTACCAGTGTCAGCATTCTGCAAACACCAAAGAGATAATGATATCAAATATTCAGGTTTTGAAACAAGGAATATCTGCGCAACCTAATAACTTTCACATTTCCATTGTGCTCTAGCAAATTTAAGAAGGATTGAAATTTCACTACTATTACCAAAAAACAAATGAACTGTTGCACATTTTGAAGCTGCAAGAAGAGTTTAATCATCACAAAAGAGAATAAAGGGAGGACAAAGAGCTATCCTGATCCTAACTTTGATGAATTGTGCTAAGTTTAACGAAAAATTGAAAAAGCTAAGTTTAATATAAATTGAAAAATTATCTAACCTCAAAGAAATTTCCCCAAAGGAAATCGAGAGGCAAATTCCTACGCACTAGAAAGAGGAAAGCAACTTTGGGATTGCCAGTATAATCAACAGCTCGAGATCTACTAGAAATTGAAGAAGTAGAAGAAGAAAATTCCGAATCGGAAAGAGAGTAGTTTTGGAGCTTGAGAAAAGCCAACACACAAATAGTAAGAGAAACCAGAACCAACAACTTCCACCACAACCACAGCACGTTTCTCACAGACATTCCGGCGGTCGCCGCCATAGCCATCGCCGCCACCGACTTCTTCTTCATAGGTTTGAATTCTCTTTGCTCCTTTTCTTCCTTTCTCCTGAAATTTAAAATAAAAAAGAGATTTGCACTTGATCTTTCTCTCTGTGTATAAATATAAGTAAATGCACATATATATGTGTGTCTTTACTACATTGAACAGGTGGCGGTTGAAGGGAGCGAATGAGAGAGATAAGCATTTCAGAGACGACACCAAATGCTTTTTTTTTGGTTTCACACTGCTTGCTGGTGCTTTGCCTTTTGTTCTGCTCCTTGATGCACAACTGTCTCAAAGACAAGGAAGGAGAAGACGCTAACGACGTCGTTTGGCGCACCAAGTATACGCCTTTCTTTACATATTTCATATCCTCCCTCAAACAACAATATAGTATAGTATAGTATAGTATAATCTCAGAAAATGATATTTGAGACGAATAAAGAAAAATAGATCTTTATCTCTTACCTTGGAAGTAAAAAGACTATTTTCAATAAATCCTCATACTAACTGAACTCAAAGGATACGAAACTAAAGGAATAATGCTATAACTATTAGTATAAAAAGATAAACGAGACAATACTCAATTACCTACTAACCTTCAACTATAATTGCCTTCCTCCACAACCTTCTATTTACGATTATGTCCTCGATAAGCTGAAACTAACACCATATCATGACTAATATACCTAATTAATTACATCACCTCAATACTTCTTTAACCTACCTCTATCCCTCCAAAAACAATTCATAGTCACCCTCTCACCTTTTTTTTTTCTCACCACGTACTTAGTGTCCTTTTTTATAGTGGGTAACTATGTGTCATAAAATTACAAATTGGATGTTTTATATCATACGAAGGTGCATAGTAATGACATAAAAGATAAAAATGTATTTTATTTAGGATTTGTCAATACTACTATAATTGAAATCTGTCTTAAATCCATGAACATAATTGTATAGAACATGATAGAATGATTTTCCTTATTGTCACGCAACGCACATGCAAAAATACGTGTACTAGTTTTTATAATAGTAAGACTAGGTACCTTCCCCTTGATGGAATTGAGAAATTCCGTAATCTGTCAATAATTGTTTGGGGCACAAATCTTCACGACAATTAAAATGAATATTGGCACCGACTATTGAAGTAAACGAGACGCTAATTGTTTATTTAAATTAAGACACGAGAACATGGAGGCCTCTTTCGTGTAGCTAAAGTTTGTTTGGAACATATTTTACCTAACTTCCTCTTTCTATTCACACAAAATCCAAAAAGTCAAATCATCCACCTATCATTCTTCTGACAAATATATCACACTATTCTATTCATATTATTTGTCGTGACAAAAATTCCTTGTAAAATGAAACAATGTTCATTGATGTTTCTGTGAAGAAACATTTCATAAATAAATACAACAGCATATTTTGTACAATGGTACAACAATGAATATAATTTATGCAGACTTACTCCTCTCTCTCACTTTCTATTTCTTCAACTATACTACACAGCCTATTCCACTTACACTGCCGGAGAGCTTTTTGTCCTCTTAACAATATTGTACAGCAAATGAATTATGGTACAGGTGCCATCGCTGCTTTGCCACCAATGGTGTTATTAATCCGTCAACCTTTATGAAACAACACAATGTATAGGAATTTCAGGCATTGTGTCAGCTACTCTTGAGCCACCTTGGCTTTTTTCGGCATATCTATGACAATGTTCAGAATTTTTCCTTGGACGTAAATTCTCTTCCTAATAGATTTCCCATCCAAAAACTTGGACAGTTTTGTATCAAATGAAGCTAATCTAAAGGCCTCCTCTTCTGTGCATGTTTCTTCGACCTGTATGGTACCTCTAGTCTTTCCATTAATTTGGACTGGAAGGACTACAGTACTCTCTTTTAAATATGCAGCATCAGCCTGTCGTGATAACCAAAAATCAGTAAATGTTTCACCTAATTCAATGTTTTATTGATTTTTTAAGATGTTCATGAGCTTCTAGTAATCCCAGAAATTTAATTTGTCTCACGAGGCAACTATAAACAACAGTATGTTTTCATATTTTTCAAAATTATCTGGGTTTTAGCCTGTTTATATTGAATATTTGCTGAAAATGGACTCCTGCAGTTTTACAACAAAACTGAACAACTAAATATGTAGGTAAGTGATAACGAGAAGCTATGCAGTAGGGTGTTGGTGACCTAGGTCCCTTTTTTAGCAACAGTAAAGAGATTAGGGAAAAACAGGTATTCATAAGCTTTCAGAAGGGCGGGATCGGGAAGAGGGATAGAGAGAGTAACAATTAAGATAAAAAAAAATACTCACCTTAGGGAAGGGCTCATATGACAAGGAATTTGAGTGTCCCAGACGAGACCAGAGCTCCTCTGCCATGTGAGGTGCATATGGTGAGAGCAGCAAAACAAATGCTTCAATAATTGATCTCGGAAGCTTGTCCCACTAAAGACATGAGATCCAACAGATTAGTTAAAATGCTATCAGAAACAGGTAACTTGCAATGAACTTAATAATATAGCTACATCACTCTTTGTTTCCTTATGTCGTTAATTTTAAGCGGAAGAAATTTAAGTGGCTAATTTGATCTCATTTCAATGAAGTCTTCCGTGGAGATAGCCTCTTGCAGAAATGTAAGGTAAGAATGTAAAATAGACCCAATGGGGCCCAGCCCTTCCCCAAGTCCGTGAGTAGCTGGACCCAGTGCAGGGAATGTCCTTTTCCCAGGTGATGTCTACAAGCATTCAGTTGGATACTTTAATATAACAGGGAAGGAGAAGAGCTAGAGAAGTCCTCTTGGGAGTAGTTCACCAATTTTGTATTTCATTTGCCTTGAGGAAGAGACTGAAATCCCTTCCCTCATGCAATTAATTCTGACAAGCACATCAAATTTTTGGACTAAGCTGTTCTTCCAACTTGCCCAAGTTGGATACATTTGAAAATTTGACGATGACTTTTTCTTAATTCCTAAAAAATTGCTCTAAAGGCTGACAAAAGTTTAGACAAAAAAAAATAAAATCAAAGTGTGGGTACTCTTTTTTCCAGTTTTACTATTTTTTTAGCACCGAGGGGAAATCAGAACAAGAAACCTTATATGCTGCATTAATGAACTCCATCATTGCAGAAATTCCCGTGTTGAACCGAGTTCCTTCAATTTCTTCAGTTACCTGTTATAATAAACCACCTCGCAAATCAACAACTGCTGTGTAATAATAGGAAGTCATTAACATCCCAACCAAATTCCACTCCAAAGGATACATGCAAGTCATACCCAATGAAGAGTAGTACTACCTTATCAATGCATCTGTGTAAAGAACGAAGTTGTTCAATTGAAGGTTTCTCATCAACTGTGATAGTTCCATCCGGATATGAACCAGTGGGTGAGGCTGAACCAACAACCAATCTCCAAGATCTTGCTAGGAAACGGTGAACACCATCAATACCACTTGTATTCCACGTTTTTGAGTCTCTATCAGACATAATAAAAAGTTTGCATTACGCACTAGAAGATATGCTGTGCTAATACAACTTTGAAATGATCTACATATATCACAATAAACAAAATTTGAGAAACAAAAGAAAAGATAAGGACAGGCAGAAGCAGCTACCTTAATGGACCCATAAACATTTCATATAAGCGTAGAGAATCTGCACCATACTCCAAAACAACATCATCAGGGTTGATGACATTTCCCCTACTTTTACTCATCTTGTGAGCTCGGGCAATCAAGCGAATGTTGGGGTTGTCTTTCAAAACAAACAAGTCACCAGATTTCATGACCTACTCATCATCAAAATACCGTTTCAAACCGATGGCTTACATTCTGACAACTAAAGTTAAAATAAAAAGATGCTAAAAGATTTTCATAGGAAGCACAGTAATTGAACATGATCAGTGTACAATGAACCTTTTCCTCAGGTATTCTTTCTTGTTTGTACTCAGCCAGCTCATCAACAGAATCTGCTGATATCAAGTTTCCTTCGTCATCTTTGCATGCTGTATATTGAACCTGACAACTTGATCGTTAAAGAATGACAACAAAATAATGGACTTTCAAGACCCCAAGCAAATCAACTTACTTCACCAAGGATTATGCCCTGATTTATGACACACTTAAATGGTTCCTTTGTTGACACAGCATCTATGTCATAGAGAACCTGCAACAATGAACCTAGTCATGATTTTTAACAGAAATGTTAGAGAAGAAATATAACTTGCTCTCGTAAATTTAACTGCTCTTCCAAAGGACAAATAAAAAAAGAGAGGGCATTCCTCTTGCTTGTTAAGCCCTTTTTTTGGTTTAGTTGTCCTCCTACCTCATCTATTCTTCCACTTATAAGCTCTGATTAGAAGAAGATTTATGTCACTTGGCTTTCTAACAATGTACTGAAGTCAAATTTACGTTAGCGAAGGGATTCACCAGCCATAAAATGGGGTGGATAAGGGAAGAAGAAGAAATCTTTGGTTCATTTGTATCAACTGCAATATTGACAACATCTGCAGTAGCTAAAGTAGCGCAGCCAAAGCATGAAACTGAGAGTATTCTTTTTATTTGTAATAAGTGCATTGGGACTTGGGAGTGCTAACCTTGTGCCAGAACCTGGCATAAAGTAAATGAAGAACAGCATGCTCAGCACCACCAACATACACGTCAACAGGGCCCCAGTACCTATAAGAAAAAAGAAGCAAATGGATGGCTAATACTTTGAAACACCAAGACTTTCCAAACTAGTATGTATAACAAAATGAAAGCCAGAAAAATATGGAAGTGCTGATTATACAAAGAGAAAGCAAACTCACTGTTCTTGTGCCTTGTCAACCAATGCACTGGAGTTCTTTGGGTCCATAAATCTTAGATAGTACCTGTATATCAGTGGAGGATGAGTCACATGGTTCAATCAAAAGCAGCAAGATACAGATCAGACATATGACACATCCATAGGAACCTTAAAAGCAAAGATGGTTTCTTCTTTACATTACAGGACGAAGAGTGAAAGTTGCATTGGTTTTTTGAACCACATGTTATCAGTTTTAAGTACATAACATTGAAGTATTCACAGATTCTTTGCTTTCCTCACATTTATTTTCAATCCCATAGTAAGCAGCCAAATTTTCAGAGTCAACATCAGACGCTCTACTTATCTAAATACAGAGGTAAGTGTTGGCCTTTTACTTCCATTACTACCAGTGACAAAATATGCGCCCAGTGCCACCCACTATGGATAACGAACAAGAAAATTCAGAGTAAAGTACTTATCTTCTTCCTTTTCTTTTTTTTAATTGGTAAATCAGAGTAAAAATCCTTCCTATCTGCTTTGCCTTGTAATATTCTATGCTCTTGTCCATATTATCATACATCCCACAAACCCAAATATATAAAAAAAATATATATTCCCATTAGTTTTCTCTTCTTTTTTTTTTTGAAATTGGTACTATTCCCATTAGATTTCTCCCTTTTGACAAATGACAACCATATACAATATTTAAAAACAAAACCAATACTAGTTAAATACAAGGTCTTTTTAGGTGTAGATCTTGTGAAAGAAATTAAACTTCCATAAACACCCAATATTGAAGCAAATACATAGCTGATTACCAGCAAGAACCAGCCCACTGGGGCATGGTGTTTGTTTCTCGCCTAGCAGGTTTTCCAGATAAAGGATCTTTGGTTATAACCTGACAAATTGTTCAGTCAAAATAGTGAATGTCATTACATGAAGTGTGGTAAGCTAATAGGGAAGAACAAAACGGAAAAAAGAGAAGTACCAAATGACAAGGAACCAATGTTTGTCAAATTGAAATCATCACATATTAGGCAAAACCTACCCAAGAATCTGCTTTGGCAAGAGGTGGCTCCCCTGTCCCTGTGGGAGTGAAATCATCCAACTCAGGAAGGGTAAGGGGCAATTCGGTTTCTGGAACTGGAATACCTTCTCCGGTGTCATCCAAAAAGATAACTGGAATAGGCTCCCCCCAATAGCGTTGCCGGGCAAAAAGCCAGTCCCTTAACTTGTAATTTACCTGAAGCAAGATAAATCTGGCAATAAGCAAGATCTTCTGAGCGGTAGAAATGAGAATTGCTTCTTTCATACTTGACTTCATAATTCTGTTTAAGATCAACTTTCCAAAAACTGATATACAAACTTATGAGGTATCCCTCATAAATCAGAGGAAGTTACCTTTTTCTTCCCGTTTCCACTTTTCTCAAGCCATTGGATGACTCTTGAAGCAGCTTCTTTGCTAGGCAAAGCATTAATGTCAAGCCCTGACTCTGAACATGATGAATTTATCATCGATCCTTCACCTGAATATGGTTTCACAAAATTGCCACAATCGCTATCATCTGGTCTTACAACCCAAGAAATTGGGATAGTGTACTTCATAGCGAATTCAAAGTCGCGTGTGTCATGGGCAGGCACAGCCATTATTGCTCCTGTCCCGTAGCTGCATCATAATTGTTACACTACTATAAAACCCCAGAAACTTTGTCAACATGAAGTTCGTAAGACAAATAAATACTTTAGTATTAGGTTCTCATTCATTATGAGAGCATTAATGCAGTCATAGACTCATAAGACATATGTTGTTCGATGAATGTAGGACAAGAGGAGATAAGAAGGTAGACAACCTTCCCAAGACATAATCAGCAACCCAAATAGGAACAGCTTGGCCATTGGCTGGATTTTTTGCATAACAACCAGTAAAGACACCTGTTTTTTCCTTTTGAAGCTCAGTCCTCTCAAGGTCACTCTTTCTAAAAGCATGTTCCCTGTACTCCTCTACCTGTCACATCCGTCATCTCTTAATAGAACAAGAATGAACAGCATTTTGAGATTAAGAAAAGATCAAGGGGAAGAAGAGCATACATGTTTACTTTGTGCTTCTGATACAAGTGATGACAGAAAGGGATGCTCAGGTGCAAGGACTAAATATCTGCACAGCAAAAAGGACTAGCGACATGTGAAATGTAGTCTAAAAATGGGGCATTAATGATTAGATGTCAAAAGAAGAAAGCATACGTTGCACCAAAAATAGTGTCTGGCCTTGTTGTATAAACTGTTATTCTTTTCTCTTCTTCCTTGCCATTACCATTTATGACAACAAAATCCAATTCTGCTCCTTCTGACCTACCAATCCAATTCCTCTGCATTTCCTTTATACTTTCAGGCCAGTCTAGGTCATCTAAATCCTCAAGAAGACGGTCAGCATAAGCAGTTATCCTCAACATCCACTGCCGCATAGGCTGCTTGGCAATAAACAATGTACTGTAAAATCATGAAACCATCCAGGCGATGAAAATAAGGACTAGACATTGAGTAAACAGAAGTACTTCTTCTGAAAATTTCCTACCTCAAAATGTAACAGGGTATATGAAAGCTTACCTTTCTGATGACTGGATGCCCCCCTCTTTCACTTACACCATCAATTACTTCTTCATTGGCCAAGACAGTACCAAGTGCTGGACACCAATTGACAGGCACTTCAGCCTAATATTGGATTCAAAGAACATTGATAAGTCGAAGAGGGTCACTTCAACCTACCATTGACATAATAAAAATGAAATTCAGAAACCTTCAAACCTGATAAGCTAGTCCTCTCTTCAGAAGTTGAAGAAATATCCACTGAGTCCATTTGTAGTAATCAGGTTCTGTCGTAGAAATTTCACGATCCCAATCATAAGAGAAGCCTAATGATTTAAGCTAGAAATCAATATAGATATTAGCAAAGTGACATTTTTGAAGCACCATTCTATACTACGAAAGATAGCAAGAGATCAAAATCTTATTAAGTAACTAAAATATGAAACATTCTTGTTACATAGATTAGCACATAAACTCCAACAATGACAATTTAAATGCCCTAAGTTTTGTAGGGAAACCGTCCTTTTCTTACAGGTATTTAGAGCATATGGACATATAAAGATCTGCTGAAATTGAACCAGCAAGGAATTGGAGGTCAAGTAACAGAACTAACAGATGGTGGGGCATGACAGCAGGCTCATGGATGGAGAGTTGCAAGATAATATAGTAGCTATCATTTTAAAAGACAGGGCCAAGTGACCAAGACCTGAATTCACGAATGATGGTTCACCTATATAGTTACTTTGATAGAGGACTTTTTACTGTTTCTGACCTTCTTAAAAACCATGTACGGCTACACTATCATGAAAAGGCTAAATTCTCCTTCGGTGCTCTGCCAAATGAAAAACAGATAATCTGTGGATTTGCCAAGTCTCACTTAAACTGAAACATCACACATCCATACACGAAAGTAGCTCAAAGTCTATGGTCACCTAAATGAACACTTGATTCTTGAACTAGGAATGCAAATAGCAAACTTAGGGTTTTGATTTCATGGCAAGAAATTCAGAATTTTTGGAAAGGATTAAAAGCCTCAAAGTAAACACGGAAGATAGTCATCAAAACAAAATAAAGGTTACCTGCGAGCGAAAACGACTAATATTCCTCAAAGTTGTGGTTTTTGGATGTGTGCCTGTCTGTCAAAGGGAAGGGAAAAACTTAGATACCAGCGAATATTAAATTGAAAACAGTAACTTATGCAAACTTACGTCAATAGCATATTGCTCAGCAGGTAAACCAAATGCATCCCATCCCATTGGATGCAATACGTTGAAACCTTGCATGCGTTTAAATCTAGCAAGGATATCTGTCGCAGTATATCCAAGCGGATGTCCAACATGCAAACCAGCTCCACTGCAAGGATGAATAAAGCACCAAAGCAAAATTTAGCAGGTTGCGATTAATCGATTACAGATCCTCATGCAAAGGGAACATTTTGTCCAAGCTCAATGGGCAAATATGTCAAGTCCCGAACCTCACTGACGGAAAATTGTAATTCCTAAGAACAGAAGGTCAATTGCCATAGCTCACAATGGATTGGCAACTATCCACCAGAATATTCTTTTAAGTGACTGAAAATTTTGCACATGGGCAGAAACACATCTAGGATAACCTTTTCTTAAAGGGCACTTGATCCAGCAATCCATCTGCTGCCAAAGCTCTTTTTCTCCCATGTCTTTCATAGAAATTCCAAGTTGAGATGGTCATAGGCCTCTATGTCTAGCTCGTATAATATTCATGGCCTCCTGATTTTCTTCCTTGTATCCACACGTTCATTTGCTATGAAAATGGCATCCATGATCTGTCCATATTATATAGCCCATGCTCTAGATGTTCAGTCTTGAGCATGCGAGGAGGGAGGGTTAAAAGTTTCACATTGGTTGTGGGATGGGTAATTGGTCTTCTTATATGATTTTGGGCAATCCTCACCTAATTTATGGGTTGAGTTAGGCCCAAGATCCATTTCTTCACAATAATATTTCAAACTATTTGGCCCCCAAGGCCTAGCTCAAGTGGCAAAAGGTGGAGGATTTGTGGCTTAGGTCGCAGGTTCAAGCCCCACACCATGCAAAGCGAAGCCCGGTATTTAAGTGGAGAAGAGTAGAGGGGCGGGCCCATTATCCACCGAGTTTAGAAGGCTGTGATTGGTCCAAAGGGCAGGTCACAGACGGATTTCTCGGTTATCAAAAAAAAATAAAATAATTCAAACTATTTGGAAAAACCAAAAAACGCAGTCCAAGAAATAGTTGTTTCACAATCCAATGGCAGTACTTATATTTTTCGGAACAGAAGTACATTTTTGTCAATAAGTGCAATTACTGATATTCGTACATGCTTCAACATATTTAAAATTTATTTTCAAGAAATTATTTGGTCTTGTTTAGTTCTTAAAATTGATCAAATTGGATGTAAGTCAGGACTCTTGCGTTGTTCGAAGGAGTGTCTTCAAGTTGTTTATGTTTGTTAGTACACATAAATTTTGGGGTGCTGTTGTTTACTTTGCAGAATTATTAGACATAATTTGTGCTTCTACAACAAGATGGTGGTTAAACTAGATTCTTGAAATATTTTCCTGTGGGCCTCATGCTATACACGAGTGATTTGATACTTGATACAGAAGCCCATGCATTGAATTGGAAGTGGCAAATGAGATAAGATATACATCCTCATTATACTATTTGGAGCTTTAAGCTAGTAAAGTTATTTCTTTTCTAACGTTGATCCTTCGACTGGATTGGTTTGATACTATAGCAATATATAGTTCTTTTGAATTAGGTAACTTTTGTATTCACACAAAAAACTCATCAGAAACTGATGAGGTAGGATTTACAAACCCCCAGGGGATAACATAAAAAAAAAACTACTTTTGATTTTTACAATTGGCCAATGAATTTCCACTAACTATATGCCCCACTCCCACCCAACTGTATACTGTTTACACCAAAGTATAGAAGACTAAAACATCTCATCTTGATCTTCTGGACGTTGCTAGCTTTCCCTTCATAGCATCTCTTATTTCTCTCCTTCCATAATGTCCAACAGGTGCAGGCTGGGATACTCTTCCACCAATCTTCCTTTGATCCTTGCTTCCCTATTTCTTGTCAATGAACTAGTGCCTCAAAAGTGATCCTGGACCTTGTCCAGTTCACCCTAAGTATACATAAGAAAATGTTCCACATATTTGTAGTGGTTTTGCAGTGCAGAAATAGGTGACCATTTACCTCAGCCTCTTGTCCACACATGTAACACCTTGAGCATATCTATATACCTCTTCTCTGTAAGATTTCATAGGTCAAACAGGCTCTTCTAATCACCAACCACACAAAGCATGATACTTTTTGTGGTATCTTAACCTTACATATTAGTTTCCAAGGCCACATAGTTGTCAAAGAGTGGTTTGTGTTTCTTCCCAATAACAAGACTATACTGTGAAAAAAACCTTTGTCCACCATAGAGGCTACTTCCACTTTGCCTCGTACACCTTCTTTCCTAATTTTGTCTTCTAGTATGCTCACACATCCATCTAAGCATTCTCATTTATGCTACCTTCATCTTTTGAACTTGCAAGTTCTTGACTAACCAACACTCCACCCCATACCAGTGTTTTGGACGGCGAGAGGCGACAAGTGCCTGCCTCGCCACGCGGCGAGGCGCTCGCCTTTTTGAATTGAGGCGCCAATTAATACCAAAAATTAAAAATATTTAATTGCATATATAAATATCCAAAATCTCAATAGCAATAACATATATTAGCAAATATTTCAATTCAAAAACTAATAGTAGATACTAAAAGTCTAGAACTTTAAAGACCCAATAATTCAAAAGACAATACTAGAACTCTACAAGTCTATTCTTCTTTAAAACTATCCAACTCTTGAAGATCAACATCCTCTACATCATTATATTGCTCCTCATCTTCTTCCTCCCTTCGTATCCTCGTATCTCAAAATCTTTTTTTTTGAGAAGGCAGTTCAGATTTCAGAATTTCAGATTCACTTCACAAGAAATTGAAGTGAAGAAAAGAAAAAAATAAGAGAAGAAGAGGACTGAAGAGAAGAAACAAAGAAAAGAAGAGAACTGAAAAGAAGAAGAAAGAAAAGAGGCCATACCTTTCAATTCACGCGACTGAAGGAGAAGAAGAGATCGCAAGGTTGAGGAGAAGAAACACGACTAACCCCAAGTATGGAAATAGGAAAAAAAACCTAATTTTGACTAATATTATTAAGTCAGATCTTTTTAAAAAATTTAAAACAAAAAGGCGCTGCCATTCAGATCTCCATTACGTCGCCTAATTGATCTTGCCTCGCCATAGCGCCTTTGGCAAATGGCGCTCGCCATTCAGAACACTGCCCCATACAACAGGGTAGTACATTCTTATCACATAAGACACTGATGTGAGCCTCCATTTCATTTATCTCGTTCAAATATAATGTGTGACATCCTTCATCCTTGTCAATCTTCATCTCCTTGAATTATAGACCCAAGATACTTAAAGTCTCCTCTTTTGGGGATGACTTGTGTATCAATCCTCACTTCTCCATCTGCCTCATGTGATGTGACATTGAACTTACACTCTATGTACTCTATTTTAGTCCCACACATCCTGAAGCCTTTAGACTCTAGGGTCTATCTCCATATCTCCAGTTATTGTTAACTTTGTCGCGTGTCTTGTCGATTAATACTATGTCATTTGCAAATAGCATACATCATGGTGCTTCCTCTTGAATATGTCGTGTCAATTCACCTATCACATAGACAATAAAAAAAGGCTGAGAGTTGATCCTTAGTGTAGACCCATCTTGACTGAAAAGTGTTCTTAGTCTTTTCGCACTATCCTCGACAATCTTGATTCTATTGTACATGTCCTTAATCACTTCTAATATGTGTCGTAGTTATAATTCTAGAATTCAATCATCTCTATTAAACCTCCTTCAAAACTATGTCTTATGCCTTTTCTAGGTCGATGAACACCATATATAAGTCAATTTCTTCTCCTTCTACTGCTCCAACAATCTCCTTAAAAGGTAAATGGTATAGCCTCAGCATGAATCAAAATTGGTTCTAATAAAAAATACATTCCTCTTAATTCTAATCTCGACCACCCGCTCCCAAACTTTCATAGTGTGGCTTAGTAGTTTGATACTCATACAATTGTTGCAATTTTGAATATCACTCAAACTTTCATAGTATGGCTTAGTAATTTGATACCTTTATAGTTGTTGCAGTTTTGAGTATCACATTTGTTCTTGTACAATGGGATCACTATACTCCACTTTCATTCTTTGGGCATCTTAAACAACAAAGGTAGTCACTCCAAACCCACCTTGTTTTCCCTCTTCCACAATGCCGCAAGAAATTCATCTAGCCCAATTGTTTTTCCTCGTCTTATATTATGGATTGCCCTCTTAACCAGGGGGGACCCATATGTAAAGGTGGGGGTGCACGTGCACCAGTTAACTTCGGAAAAAATCATGTGTATATATATATATATATCTATCTTGAGAAACTGATAGAAAAAGGAATATAATAAAAAGTGCACCCGTAATGAACATTGAACTTCCCTTGGTCTACTGGTAAGTGAGGAAATACCTCCTTCCAGACCCGGGTTCGATCCTGGTCAACAACTCTTTTTTTAAACTCTTTTTATTACAAAGTCAAGTGTCCATTAAGCATTGAAAATTTTGCTTCGCTTATGCTTAAATATTATTGGTGCACCCAGACTCTTCAAATCCTGGGTTCGCCTCTGCTCTTAACCTTCTCAAATATAATATACCTATAATTTCCAAAATCTTGACTACTCTTGGTGTTCTCTAAATCACTTATTTAAGAGTTTATTGAAGTACTCTGCCATTTTATTTAATGAGGGCCTCTTCCACCTATACATTGTCATCCTTGTCTTTAATGCACCTAATTTGCTCAAGGTCGAGAGTCTTCATCTCTCTCACCTCAGCGAGCCTATACAATTTCATTACCCCACTTTTGTCCTCTGTTCTCCATACAAGTGTTTAATGTTATCGTTTTAACCGTTGTAATCGTCATCCGCGCTTCCTTCTTCACAATCTTATACCTCTCTTTGTTAGTCCTCTTTGCATCTTCATTCTTGTTCTCCACTAACTTCATGTAAGCAACCTTATTGGCTTCCACTTTCCCCTAGACCTCTCCATCCCACCACCTGACCACTTGGGTCCCCTAAAGTTACCTTTCGTGACTCTTAACACCTCTCCAATCGCCTTCCTAATATAATTAGTTGTCCCAGTCCACATATTATTTCCATCCCACTACTCTCCTAGGCCTCCATAACCATTAACTTCTCCCCCAACTCCTTAATTCTTTCCTTAGTCAAGCCCCACTCCCTACTTATCCTTGGTTGGTCGTATAAAGTTCTCTTTTTCCTCTTCCTTTTAATCGCCATATCCATTAGCAAGAGTTTATGCTACATTGTGAGGTTCTCGCTCGGAATAACCTTACAATTCTTACATAAACCTCTATCACTCTTCCTAAGAAGTAGGTAACCGATTTGAGTTTTTGCTACCGTACTAAACCACCCTTATGTTACATGAAAAAAATAAAATTATGTCTAATAATCTTGTAAAGCTTAGAGCTTTACCATTTTCAAGTAACAAACTTCCCAAAAATATGGTGTACATACACAAGGCAAGAGTCGGGACCAATGTAAATCCAAGTTGAAACTAAACCATATTGCCAACTAATATCACCTATATAGATCTTTACTTTCATAGTGTCATATCTTTCATTAGGTTTGCATGGATTCCAAGATATTGTAGGTCTTTCGAGACAACTCTTTTCCATGTAATTTAAGGTCCAAAAATTCTTTTTAACACCATAGTTTCACACCCATAGATTGGTACTTCTAGAGGTCGACGTAGGATAGCAACAAACCATCTCAAGTGATCTTCTCTGGTTTTATGGTGGACTTTAACGGTCCAACATTCACTCACATATAACACTATATTGAACTTACCTTTTCATTTGGTGGGCATCCTTCTATCACATAATACCTCACTAACACTTCTCCATTTCACGGTATAGCAAACACATTATTACCAGTAGGTTGATTTCTTCTCATTAAAACTCCATAAACTATAGAGCTTCCTTCTCGTTAAAAGAAGATACTCCATAGTCCATCCTTGGCACAGAGCAATTTAAAGTTGAAAGAGTGGGAGGAAAAAAGTCCGTACCTTGGATATGGGAACATATCAAGAACATAGAATTTGGGCTTGGAAGTATCAATCTCATCAGGGGTTCGAAATGTCTTATTCTCTTCCCAATAATGTTGCCATTTTGGTTCAATTTCGTGAAACGGATAAGCCCTTTTGACCTTCTCATGTTGCTCATTTGTCTTTTGAGCATCAATTGCTTTAACTAGCAAAGTCACGGTATTTTTGTTAGAACTTTTTGTACAATTGGAGACTCCGAAGCGTTCATGGTTAAAAGATTGACGGCGGAGTATAGGGCTGTGATAGGCAGGGAGTATGAGCGCAGGGCGGAGGATAGGAGGACGAGGGAGGAGATGAGGAGGCAAGTGGTGAAGGTGCGTAGAAGTGTGGAGTGGAATGGGCATTGCTATGAGGAGGGGAGTGAAGGAGTTGCAGTGGTTTGACAAATTTCGAAGGTGGCAATTTGTTGAGAAGAAGAAGATTGGATAATGTAATCATGGGCTTGGGCTGGGCTTACTCTCTTCATAGAGTTTGGACCATAGGAATGTCTTCATTTACACTTCTGTCCCTGTTTTGTGTTTATTCTCAAGGTCAATAACTTTTCACGACATAAATTAATTTTATAAATTTCAAATAAAATAAAAAATATTTGAAATATATTATAAAACCTACATGATGTTGTCACCTTACTATTGGGAACGGTTTGGCCATGAGAATTTTTTATTGTAAAGAAAAGTATTCAATCTTTTTTATTTTTATAAAATGACCTTATTTAAATTATATTTCATACTTTAAAAAAAAAAATTTAAATTTTAAATATTTATTACAAAAAATATGATCAAACACAACTGAACTTTAAAAATTCTAAATAAAGTAAAAAATACTCCCTTCGTTTCTATTTACTTGTAAGATATTTTCTAATTTGATTTTTCTTTTACTTGTTATTTTTGACAAATCAATGAAGGACAATAATTATTCTTCTTATTATACTCTTAATTTATTAATATTGGCTTAATGTCTTTGAAAAATGCAGTGAGTAAAATATGTTTAAGACTATAAAACAAGAAAACTTATTATATCAATCATTATTTTCTTAATAGGTATGTCAAATTAAAATTTGATAAATAAAAAGACAAGGAAGGAAATACATATTCAATCGTTTCTTGTTCCTCAAGAATAAGGGCAAACAAGTCATTTTACTATGTTAATCAAACCCTACTATTGCACTACCTTTTCCCTATATATATAGAGGGAGGGATCTCTTTGCTAGCCCCTTGTGATTCCTCATTATGGGGAAAGAGTAGGGGGCTTAGAAGGAGGGTTTTGAAGCAACTTTTTCTTGGCAAAGAATACACCAAAGATGGATCTAGAATTTGAAGTCAATTTGTACTATTTTATTGGATTGATCTATATCTTTGCATAAAAAGTGTTAATTGGGAGATTTGAATGAAGTTGAGAACAAAAAGGATCAAAAGATCAAGAAAACATGGGTTTGGAAGAATTGGAAGGGCTTATTCTTTCATGGTAAGTACTTAGTGTAAGTGTTATTTGGATATTTTCAAATTTGACTTGCTCTTTGCAAGGTTTGCATTGTGTTTTGGAATTGTTTGTTAATTGGCTATATAGCTTTGGTTCCCAAAAGACAATTGTGTTATATAGGTCTAGTTCTCGTAGAAGTTGCATCTTTACTAATATCGTTGTTGTTTGGATTTGGATTAGTAACGTATTTCGATGCCTCCATATTGTTGGAAAGTTGTTCTCGTCGCTTTCCAACCACTTGCTTGGGTGGTAGAGTTAGTGGGGAGATGTTTCTCAAATAGGATAGGTGGTTAAATTGATAGAAAAAGACTTGTTGTGGGGTGAGTGTTTGGAACGTTCGGATTGAATATGAAAATTTTGATTCACGTATTGAAGAAATTACAATCCAAATAAGATTTTAATGGATTGGATTTTTAAATTTCGATTTTGGATTGATCGATTTGGATGTTTTGAATATAACTTTTGAGCCTTTAAGTTCGTTCATAACAATCAACTATCCCAATTCACCTAATACTTTGCTTTTTAATTGTGATCACTCTATAGATCATGTCATGTAATCAGAGAGGGAGTCAGGATTAGGAGTTTGAGGTTCTAAATTTTAGTATAGAAGAGGAGTTTGGGGATCTAGATCTTAGGATAGAAGAAAGGAGTTTGGAGAATCTAAATTATTGGACAAAAGAGATGGTGCTTCATTTTTAAATAAAGAGAAACTTTTGTTGATAGTGTCATTAGAATCCACAACATTAGTGTTTCCATGACCCCTTCCTTACCACTGAGTCATCAAACAATTTTATAAGGGATTCACAAGTGATATATAATTTTCTAATATAAATATAGAGTCTACAAAAAAGTTATTGAATTATTTGAACCCACGAACCCCCACTTAGCTTACCATTGAGTCGTCAATCAATTTTATGAGGGATTCACAAGTTATACATAATTTTTTGATGCCAATATAGCGTCCATGATAAAGTTATTGAATTCGTCTGAACCCACGAACCCCCACTTAGCTCTGTCTTTGAGTGTAATTTAATATTGAACCTAATAATATAATGAGTAGGTCATAAGGTACTAATTTTATTGGACCTCGGAAGAGTTGGACTTGTTAGTATTGCACATATGACATCGATAGGGTTGAATATAAGGTGCATCCAATGATTTGGCCTAGTGGTCAATAAAGTGGGTTGAGAATCATGAGATTTCAAGTTTAAATTCTGGCGGAGAGAAAATTAGTAGGTGATTTATTCTCATATGCCTATTTGTGTTTGGACAAATATCATTGATATATATTGTGAGAGTGTTGTTCGCAATTAAGAATTGACTATAATGTGCATAATAAGGAAAGATAGGATTAGAAAAGAAACTATTTGAGATAATGTGTATCTGCAATAAACAAGATGAGTGATGTGACACTAAGATAGTTTGGACATACGAAGAATTGACACTTCTAAAAGTGAGTTGTGAACATTAGGATACTTAAATGAATATATGTGCATATTAGGAGAGATAGGATCAAAAAAGAAACTATTCGGGACAAGGTAGAGAGAGTGGTCTTGCAATGGACAAAATGAGTGAAACGACACTAAGATGGTTTGGACATGTGAGGAATAAATATTCCAATCAAAAGGTGTGGTAGACAAAACAAAGTCTTGGATTGAGGTTATTAGACATGATATGACACACATGTGGCTTATCAAATACATGATCCTAGATATAAAGATATAGAGGTTGATGATTAAGATTTAAGATTGAAGATTGAAGATTAGTATGTAGTTGAGGTTTGTTTGGTTCCCCGATCGTTATTAGTATTGTTACTCTCCTCCTGGTTTTATTATTTGGTTTTTATGTTACCCGTTGTTTACTATGCTTCAATTATCGTACATTTTGTTATTGTTGCTTACTTTTTTCTTAATTGTTTTCAACACATCTTCGTTATTATATTTGTTTTACTTTTTTTGATATATTTAACTTGAGTCGAGGATCTATTGAATCTGCATATTTATCAAGATAGAGGCAAAGATTCATACACGCCCTCATTTCAAAACCTCATTATGGAATAACTAAATGGGGGGTCGTTTGATAGGGTGTATAAGAATAATGTTAAATAGAGTGTATTAGTGATGTTTGCATTAGTTATGTCGAGATTATTTTTTATGCATAGTTTGGTTTTGGTGTATTAAAAAATAACATGCATTCCATAATTTTTTAAAAAAAATTATTTACAAAGATACCCTCCACTTAAAAAATGTAAAAGAAAGTTTTGAGAGGAAATTTGGTCTCTATATGTTAATGCATGCATACTAATACTATGGATTTTCATGTATTAGCAATACACACTTAAGGGTCGTTTGGTAGAGTGTACTAAAAAAAATAATGTATGTATGTATTAGCCTTGTGTAGTACTAGTACATTGTTTGGTACTCTTCATTAGTTATATACTTTATTATGTATTGAGGTGTGTATTGCTAATACCATAAATTTCTAGGTATTAGCAATACAATGGTTTTAACGCATGCATTAACTTAATTAAAGACCCAATTAATCCTCAATACCTTTTTTTTTATATCTTTTCCATCATAATAGTGAAGGGTATCTTAGTAAATAATTTTTTTAATGCAATGCATTCTATTTTTAATGTATCAAACCAAACAATGCATAACAATAATATATGTATTATTAATGCAAGCATTACTAATACATGCATTGCTAATGCAAGCATTATTAATACACTCTATTTAGCATTATTTTTATACAATCTACCAAACGACTCCTTAATACATTAGAGTGTATAACTAATGCAGACAATAACTGTACATAGCATGAAAAAGTGTATCAAACAAATATTACTAATACATAAAGCTAATGCATGCAGAAGTGTATCAAATAAGATATATTACTAATACACAAAACTAATGTATGCATTATTTTTGCGAATGCACTACCATATGACCCTCAACCCGGTGCAATTGAATTCTCCGTGAAGATGTGGAGTACCAACGGCTAGACGGTAAGACCCCATGCACCTTAACTATAGCTTCGCAGTGACAATCTTAATCGAATATGTAGGATAAGTGGGGAGGTGGTGACACACAACGACCAATCCTGAAAGACCATTCTTTCATCTAAGGATGCCTAATCGTCGCACCGATCATTTGAGGGGAGGCGGGACACTGCGAGGTGGGTAGTTTATTTGGGGCAGATACCTCCTAAAGAGTAACGGAGGTGTGCGAAGGTAGGCTCAAGCTAAGATTCTGCTCATGAGCTTAATGGTACAAGTCTGACTGTGAGACTGGTCGAACTGAGACGAAAGTCGGCCATAGTGAAAGTATATTGTCGTTGTTGCTGCGTGTACGTCTTAGTTTTAGTGCACTATATTGATTTTCAAGAAATCAAGAATGACCAATTTTAGAGCAATAATTCAATTGATGCTTCAAACTTTGCAGACACGCAGGGTCGTTTAGTTTGAAGACATCTTAGGATAAGATTAGTTATGTTAGAATTTATCTTAGTATTTTTAGTAAATATTTGGTTTGTTATATTAAAAATAATATGGATTGAGTAATTTTTAAAAAAATATCTTCCATAAGAGTAAAATGTGTAAAAATAATATATAAAAAGGGTTTAAAGGGATATTATGTCATTTTAACTTATTTTATCCTAAGATAAGTTATTTCAGGACTATTATTCCATTTGGAAACAGAAATAACTTATTTCAATACTAATTATTAATCCTAAAATAAGATATCACAAACTTTGTAACCAAACAAGAGATTAATGGATACTAAAAATTTATCTCACCAAATGTCTCCACACTATTTTACGACAGAATAACTACAGTACTCTATAATATAGTTTTTGTCAAAACCCTGAATGAATGTGATCTAATAGTTGTCGAATTCATAATGTTAATCTAAAACATGGCGCATTTATTGTTGTTTCTTTAATAAAAAATGATGATATAGTTACGAGTAGTATAATATGTGACTCAATAAAACCACTATACAACTAGACTGTTTTTGCCTAATCTAAAGCAACGGTAATATGCAGATAAAAATTTACTCATATTCGGTGTTGACCCTTAGTTAATAAATCCATACACGTTTGTACATAAGCTTTTAGTGCCTCATCAAATCACTTAATTATAATAAAATACATTTGATTTGGTATAAACACTCTCTGCTTTAGTTTCACATTTTTCTATCTAGAAATTATTTACTACCAATCAAATTCTAAATACCTGTTAGGAAACCTATTGCTGCTACCTTGCTTGGTTCCACACCCCATTGTTTTATTTAAAGTCTAACATGTACTAGTGGTTCATAATTCCTTAAAGAGTACTATAGAAAGTATTTGCATGAAATTTCACATTATATTCCATTATGCAATCAAATGCGAAGGTTACGAGTCTTTGTATAGGAGAAGCTGCCTTTATTGCAGGAAAAGTATGATATAAAAAAGAATGTTCCTTTTAACATTTACTTTTCTACAGGCAACAATGGTGAAGAGGGCCTAAGCTGCAAGAAATATGTATCAAAATTGTCCTTGGCCTAACACCTAAAAGAACACCCAAGGACGATAGCAACAACCAAATACTAACTGCTACTGCTGCTAAAGAAAGTACTGCTATTTCTCTAAACTATGTATGTGAGCTGCTCCAAATCTGTGACAACTTGGTTGATTGCATGAATGACCATCTTCTTTATCTGTTACACCAGAGGACGAATCAAGTCAGTAAGAAATGGAGGCTAGGCTTAACGTAGCCAGATTAAAATAAAGCATTTTTGATATGGCACCTCTAGTTTGTCTTCTCTGGCCTTGTGGCCTTTCGGCAATGTCCTGAACTCAGCTGTGAGGCGGAAACATTCTCGAATGTTTTCAGGAGAAACAAAATCAGCAGCAACTTTGGTACACGACTGGAAAGTTGAAAACAGTTGGTTGGTTACTTGATGAACTTGATCATCTGGATTTTCATGGATTATATAAGTATGATTCTTACCTTGAGATTCCGCACTTGGTGAGGGCATCCTGCAGGAATGAAAACTGCCTCTCCAAGTCTTTGCTCGAATGTCCAAGGTTCAATCCCTAAAATGGTAAGCATCCACATTTTGAGTTTATTAAATAAATGTGATCCTTGTTCTTAAGGAAAGATAACGAACAAGGTAAATTACTTACCGAATTCTTCCTTCAGTTTTCTCTTGTGCTCCAAAGTTAAGTAGAAGCTCTGGTCATGGATTGGATGAAAAACCTGATCAACCGGACAACAGAAAGTGTGCCTAAATTCCTTTGCATGCTTTAAAAGATACTCATTCAACTTGGATACGTCTTCCCTTCTGAAAATGTCCCACAAGGCACCTCCAGTTGTCTCTGAATCATCAGAGGTTTTCTCCTCCCTTCTAATATCACTAGACATCTTCATAGGATATTCATCAGCCTCACATTTGAGGTGCTCTCTTTCATCTTGAGCTCTATGCCTCTGTTTCACTATTTCAATTGCAGACTGCTGCTCATCAGTTATAGCCATCTCTGCTGTGTGTGTCAAAATATTTATCTGACCAATTCAAAATTTTAAAATATTAGCTTGTCATGAAATAAGCCTGAAAAATTAATGGTTGCAATCTTAGCAGGTAATGCATCATGGACAGAATACAGAACTGGGAAAAGCAATAAACTGCTATCAAGGTGAGAATAAACATAAAACTAGATTGTGGCATGTGGATTAATTTACCTGGAATGTGACAATTGTCAAACATATTGTATAGGACTGGCCATGAGGTTTATGAGTCTCACTAGACAACACAAGGCAGAAGAGACTGGATGAATGTGGTTCTATATGTTTGGAATAAAATGTTAGTTTTTCGCCCATTTTGGAATTTTCATACAATTGAGATACTTTCTTACCAAGGTCCTTGTTGATTTGGTTATAGTTTTTGGATGTGAGCTTAAGGTAATATCCTCCAAATTGTGATTTCAAGTATTAACCAGGGCTATTCACAAGCAACACATATATTAAGGAGGTGGCATTGACGTGAGAATAAAGTGAAGAAATCAAATGAATGAACTACAATAGTCCCGTAGAAATCATACCGCATCTGACATATCACAGTGAAGCTTTGTCACTGAATCCCCTCTCCCAAGTTCCTTGGTGACGCCATACGCGATGTATGTCTTTGGACCCAAATCTGGTTTTATGACTCCAGCCGGTAATTTAACAGCAAGATTCAGAATCCCTATCCTTGGATCTGTGTACTCTTGGAATGGTAATGCACTGATGAATTCATCGCAGTGCCGAGGCAAGAGATTCTCAAACTTGTCAGATGGTGGCCAATCTTTAAGTTTGAGCATTTCAGGCCAAAGATTTTCATACCTTCTGCCTTCTGTATAACCTTTAAAAAACTTTCGAGTATTGATCGGAACCTGCAAAAGTTTTATGTAATTTGATGCTTAGCACAATGGCAGATGGCATATTTTAATAACACCATGAAGCTATTCAAGAAGCAACTGCTATAATACGAGAAAAAAGTTATATTTAACAAAAGGATACTAGAAGCAAAAAAACCCATTAGGAAACATGCTAACTACCAAGTGAATGGGGAGAGGGATGATGAATAAGTGGAATGTGATAGGTACTAAGCTTGTGGACAAGGTAGAAAATGCAGATGAATGAGAAAAAACCTGACAATCAGCCAGACAGTCAATAGCTTTCACTTCTGACATACTTGTAAGGATCTTTGAATCAGTGCCCTCACATAATGCACGCCACATAACCATTGGTTCCCAGCTTAAACCACTTGTATGTGCAAGAACATTTTGTACAATCACTGGTTCACCCTTGGCCCAGTGCCTACGAAAGTGTAAAAGTGCATCATCCTCCATTGCGTCCTTTGCAGTAGGGAAATACAAGTAGTTATCATCAGAACCAACTCTTGAAGCCGCTCTGTGTAACAGTTCAGGATCATCCATTCTACAAATTGGCTGGGAAATCATCTCGGAAAAATTGCACTGAATCAGAATCCTTTCTGCTTTTGCCTCCAAGGTTGATATCCAGTTTTTCGGTAGCAGATGCTTGAGCTCTAATACAAAATTTCCACATCCACCAATTGCTACAGGAGCACACATGATATTACCATCATAATTAGCAACCCAAGTAATTGGTTTGTTCTGGTCCTGTGGAATTTCCATATCATCAGAACTTTCAGGCTCTGCATCTCCACCGTGCATGTAATCATAACCTACATTTGGATATTGGACAACTGCTTTTTTACTATTTCCTGGAAACTTTCCTTCCCGAAGCTCTTGGCAGCAACTTATACATAGCTCAAATGAGCAATCTGGGCAGCTTCGATGAAGATCGACTATTGAAGTTGAACAGTTGTTGCTGCTCCAAGGCCAAGGAATCAATAAGAATAAACCCTCTAAAAATAATGTATAGTTGAAAGAAGAAAAAAACAAGAGAAACAAGAGAGGATATATTACCAGTAAACTCGCTCCTCATTGTGACAAAGTGATTGTTCAATATCAACTGAAGATGAAGATACCCCTGTAATAAAAACAGTGAACAATGTAAAAAAGGTTTTATCGGAGTCAATGTCTTGTTTTTAAAACTTAGATGCATACCACGAATAGAAGACTCTGTCTCTATCTCCTGAATTTGTTCCTGATGAATTTCTTTCAGAAAGGGAAGGAGCTTGATAATCAAATACTGCAAATGCTTGATCTTTTCACGATCAGTGAGATCCCTTCTTGATGTCTTCAAGGAAAGATATATTTAACAGTAATTAGGAAACAAAAGCTACAAGCTCATTTTGTTTGATTAAAAGGAAAGAAAAGGCAAACCTTAAGCATGCCACTTGAGTGTAAGCACCAGTTGCAGTTACATTTTCCACGACAATATGGGCAAGCCTCTGAGACTTCCTCTTCTTCCAATTCAGGATACCTGCTCGCCAAAAATAAATAGCAGGAAGCTTAAAATGAGGTTAAAACTCCATTCGACACTAAAAGAGAATCACTAAGCATTTGGACAGCAAGATAAGAGATGCACATTGGAGGTTTACCATTCCCTGATGCACTTGATACAGTAAAATTTCTCTTTACACTTAGTGCAAGGAACAACAGTTCTTCTATCACTTCTTCTACATTGATGACAATTTACCTGCATAGGATAAAATAAATAAGTCATCGTCTAAAAGAAATAAGTAAAACAGAGTAGAAATGCCATTTAAAGTGAAAGATGATAAAAAGAGCTTGACCTTCACGTTTTTAGATCTATCTATTCCATTTCTCGAAATTGTTGAACCAGAAGACGATGAGGAGGAAGGCAATGAACTACAAGCAGATAACTTCACTGAATTATTTATTATCTCTCTCAGACTATCTTTAGGTTTTGATTCATGTGAAACTTCACTTCTCTGACTTCTTGTGTTACTTGGTGTATGATGCCAAGCCTCATACTCCTCAGTATCATCTTCCCACTCATCAACATGGTAATCATGATCATATCTCTTGACTGATGCAGCAGCACGTCTTACTGATGTCCTTTTATTCTCTGCATCTTTCTCATAAATTCTCTGTTTCTTTTTTCCATCCTTGGAAAAATTTGACTTTTCCTTGTACATATTCCAGTCATCATCATTTTCATCCATTTTAGCCATTGTACTATCTTCTCGAGGACTCTTCTTCTTGCTTGACGTTCCTAGACATTGTTCTCCATTTAATTTAGCAGGTGCCCAGGAAGGAAATGAACTACAAACAGGTAACTTCCCTGAATTTTTTATTATATTTTTCAGACTATTTTTTGGTTTCGACTCAGGTGAAACATCACTTCCCTGGTTTCTTGCGTTACTTGGTATATGATGTCCATCACTTAGAGGGAAAACCTCATACTCATCAGTATCATCTTCCCACTCACCAATATAGTAATCATTACCGTATCTCTTGAATGATGCAGTAGCACGTCGTACAGATATCCTTCTATTCTCGGCATCTTTTTCATGAATTCCCTGCTTCTTTTTTCCATCCTTGGACAAACTTGGCTTTTCCTTCCACTCATCTTCACTTGTACTCTCTCCTTGAGGAATCTTCTTCTTGTTTGACGTTCCTAGACATTGTTCTCCATTTAATATAGCAGGCACCCGCCTTTTATTCTCTGAGCCTTGAATTTCACGAGTCCCTGGCATTTTCTTTCCAACCTTGGGTAAAGTTGGTTTTTTCTTGCACACACCCTGCTTTTCTTCACTTCCAAATTCCACCTTGTTCATTGTATTATCTCCTTTATGAGTCATCTTCTTTCTTGAAGTTCCTGGAGGTTGTTCTAGATTTACTTTATCAGGCATCCTTTTTGTCTGTGAATTTCCTCTCAGAAGAACGCTTTTTGTGGCGGTAGATAGTTTGAGCCTGTCCTTGCACTGGGAAGGCTCATCTTTCTCTTCATCATTCCCTTTATTTCTCATAGGTCCACTTCTATTAATTTTTCCCTTGGTCCAAGTTCTCAAAGGCTTCTCTGAATATCTTAAATTATTCAGTGCTTCCTTAAGTGGCATCTGAAAGTTTGTTAAGGATCCTGGAAAATACTCTTCATCCTCTTCCTGTTCCTCTTCCTCTTCACTCTCCTCTTCTTCATCATCACCCACCAATTCATCCCAAATTTGAGAACTTAATTTCTTCTCTGCTGAACAATGATACCCCTTGGATGTGATTCTGCTATGTGAACCTTCAGATTCCTTTACAGTCATTTTTTCCTTAGCTACCTTCTTGGTTCTCAGATGTGATTTAACCATGTTCCTCTTAGGCTTTTCCGCTGTTTTTACTTTCTCTGCCAATCCACCCGATAAAAGTGCATCTTCCTTCCTGATTGCAACATTCGCGTGCTCTGACACAGTTCTTTTGCCACGGGAGGCGCCAGGCTCAGAACAAAGCTTTGGTTTCTTATTAGGTAACTCTATAACATTGAGCACCGATGCTGCTGCATTGTCCTTTTCAAGCTCTTCTTCATCACGGTTTAGGATAAACTTTCTCTTCCTAAACACCCTAGACTGATTTCTCATTCCCGGTGTGTCTTGATTCTGACTGCTCAATGGCCCTTGTTTCGCAACTAATGTTGCCATCTTCTACTCCCAACACAACTGAAAAAAGGAACTTAATAAGCAAAAGTACATATATTTCATAATTATACCAACATTAAAGTCCTAATCTTCAGGATAAATGACAGTGCAACAATTTTATAAACAAATAATGAATCTTAAATGCAAAAACCTATCAATCAACCATCAGCAAGCAGATTAAAGTTCTAATGCAAAAACAAAAGACACTAAAATGTAATTATATCAAACTAAAATCAACTAATCTACTGTTTATACTCATTTAAAAGCTACAGAAAAAAAAAACAGATTAATGAATAAAATTTCCAGCATAAACCGGGGTGAAACAAAGTCAACATAACCGGGTCAACAGTCATGCCCTCAAACCTATTCACCATAAATAATTATTTTTACAAGAAAAAGAAGAAGATGAAATTCTGAATCAATCCAATCCCTAATTCTTACATCAATTTATCGGCATTTCAATCTAAAACGAACAACCATTTAATCCTTAGAATCTATATCCCAATCATTCAATTCCCAATACTCATACGAAAATTCACAAGAAAACATAAAAAAAATTAACAGAAATTGACTGAAACCCAAGATCAGATATATATAAAAAGCAATGGAAAATTCCAATTGAACTCACCTGATCAATGGATCAGTTGAAACAGCTCCGATTGAATTCCCATAATTCTAATTCATCATGCAGTGAATTTCAAGAATTGAAATTAAAAAGAAAATGAATGGAGTGAAGAAAAGGAAAGAAAATCGATTTTTCGATTTAAGGGAAAACGGAGAAATTGAGAAAAGGAAGAAGGCGCAACAAAACCATGTAGAGGGAAACAAAACAGTGGGTGATACTGTCTCTACTTTTTTTTTCTTATTAGGACTTGGATTTTGTAGCAGTAAATCTTTGGGTCTTTTTGGGAAATTGTGAATTTTTAAGAATTATCCTAATTTGTATATACCACTTTTTAAAAAATAATACTACTATTAGCAGTTTATAGCTAGCTTTTCAGCCGTAGTTATTACGTTCACATTTATTTGTTCAGTTAACATATTTAGAGAAAAATAATATATTATTTTTAAATTTATTAATATTATATATCAATTAATATGAATATTATAATAAAATATGTACTTTATTTATTTTTTGAGGAGGTCTGTAACATTTATTATAGGTGAGTCAAAATAAATCGAGATTTTACAGAATAACAGCACTTATGAGATTTGTCCATTTTGTATTTAATTACCACATTTTAGCACAATGCAGTTAATATTAAAAATAAAAATAAACATTCAAGTTTATCTAGTATGAAATGGAACACATATTTTATATTATATTTTCAATTCAATGAACATTTATCAAGAAGATATACACATATTAATGAATTAGATTTTGGATTTTAAAAACTAGAGCAGAAATTCATCTATATTTTCTGTAAAATAAAACAAAGAAGGGTATTATATCTTAAAAGGAAAAATAATAACGAAACCTCATAAACTACTTAACACATTTTAGTATGAATGCCATCAATATGTATTAATTAATGGATTATATTTTTGACCAATTAATGCGACATCGTTTGTGATTGCTTAGAACTTAATATGTCAATTTAATATCTTAATCTGTAGTTTAATTAAAAGATTAATAGAGCAATCATTTAGGGGCCGTTTGGTCATGCGATATGGTATCATGATATGGTATCATGAGATGAAATTGAAGGTTTGTTTGGACATGTGATATAAAATTTTTGTGTTGTATATTTTCTCATAAACATAAAAATCCCATAAGTTGTAAAACTATTAAAATAGCCTCAATTGTTTATTCAATCTTATCAAATAAACATAAAACTATAAAATTGCATAATAAATTATTACAAAGTTATTTATTCTCCACTTAAGTAATTGTTTCATCGAACTTTAATTTAATAAAAAAAATTGAACATAAATTGTAGTGTACTAGTCTTTAATATAATCCTCCCACATAGTATGACCAATTTCCTCACGTTGAACTTGCATTTCTCGATCATGTAACCGAGAAGACGAACCAACATTGTTCCTTTGAGCCATTTGTTGGTCAATATCCTCCGCAACTATATCTTCATGTTCATAAACCATAAATATTTCATCATTACTTTGGTATTCTCGCAAATAATTATGTAACACTGCACCAGCTATGACAATTTTCACTTGTGTATCAATATCATAATGGTTCATGCCTTGTTTTAGTATTCTAAATCTATTTTTCCAAGCTTCAAAAGTCCGTTCAATCACATTGCGCAGAAATGAATGCTTATAAGTAAATAGTTCTTTGGCATTTTGAGACTCTCTTTCACTTCCTCGGTAATCTTGCAAATGATAGCGTAGTCCTTTGTATGGAGCTAAAAATCCTTTTGTGTTTGGAAACCAACATCAACAACATAATATTTATCTACCAAAAAATATTTTATAAAGAATTACTAAAAGCATATGTGACGTAAATGAGACATCTTTCTGTAAATAAATAATATTTATTCTAAGGATGTAATTTAAAGTTACCATGTGGCGGAAATGGAAATTGTGACGTTGGTTCAACAAGTGCATTCTCAAGTACTTTACTATCATGTGCAGTACCTTCCCAACCAGCAACAACAAAGGTAAATTGCATATCAAAATCACAAACACATAAGACATTTTGTGATGTTCTTCCTTTGCGATTACGATATGCTTGTTGCACCGCTTTAGGAACCTCCCCTTCTATATATGTTCCATCAATCGCACCAACACAATCCTACCAAATAAAAAACACATCAATATTAGTTTAGTGAACATAAAATAAATTGAAAGCATTATAGAATGCACTTCATAAAAATAATGTTTGTAAGAGTAATAAAAATAGTGCTTCCAAGACAATGCAAAGTCATAAAATAAATATTATCTCTTTAAACAAAGTTGATAGGAAATATGTAACTAAATACTAATAACTTACATATAAAATATAAATGTGCACTTATTAAGGCCATAAAATAAATTTATTAATGTGATCGAAATTTTACCTTAAATTTTACAATCGTGAGGTGTGAGTTAAAGTGACTATGTGTTGGTGAAAATAATAAATTTTATGTCGGTGAGAATAATAAATTTTAAAAAGTAATGATGTGATTATAATTATTTTTTTACCTATGAAATAAATGGTTAGTAGATATAAATGTGGGGTTGTTTTAACAAATTATAAACTCATGTATCAATTATTGAATTAAAATATCTCAAATCATGATATGGAATTACAAAATAATTCCATATCATGGTTTTTGGAGAATATGGTATCACCTCTCATGATATGGAATCAGCGTAAAATCGCATGTCCAAACGCTGATTTCATCTCACGATACCATATCGTGATATGATATCGCATGACCAAACGCCTACTTAGTCAAAGTGTATAGTTGAATGAATTGAATTTTTTTTTATAAATAAGAAAATTTTATTAAGAAAAAAAATGGGATGTCATGTAAAATCCAGGTTAGAAGAATTCCTAAACTTCAATATTGAATTACTTTAATACCCTAACTAAAAACACTCAATTTAATTAATTTATTTATTTAATAAAGTATAATGTGTTAAAAGTACTCACTATTTTTTTCACATTAAAGGGTTGTGATTTTTCGATGGGTCATGACTTTTTCGAAGTGTTGTGACCTCTCAGATGAGTTGTGATTTTTTCGAAAAGTTGTGATTTTTTCAAAGGGTTGTGACTTTTCCGATGAATTGTGACTTTTTTGAAAGGTTGTGACTTTTCCAAAGAGTTGTGACCTTTTCGATGAACTGTGTCTTTTTCGAAGGATTGTGACTTTTCTGATAAGGCACAATCAACACATGTAAATACTACCATTTGTTTGCTATAAATAGAAGGTTTCTTCTTATTTTTAAACTAAGAATTTTATAAGCTTACTATTTCTCTTTTGTAAAAAATCTCAACTGTGACTTGCAACAATTGAATAAGTTTGAAGTTCAACGAAATTTGAGGTACCACACAAGGAAGAGTTGGTGAACAAACTGTAGAAATCAGTCATCAATTTGTATTTGTATTTTCCTCCTCCGATTTTTCTCACATACATACTTCAATATTAACTAGTTAGATTAAAAAGATCAGTTTGCATAATTTATTTACGGAAATATCTAATGATTCTTTTTGTTTTATATAAATATAAATATAATAGATTTTTCTGTTAGTGATCTCAAATCATGAGGAACGGGTTTGTCTAGGTCTCTAAACATAAGGTTTACTAATTAAGCAGAGAAAATAATATAAATATTTAGCAGGATATATTAGTATATTATTATAGGAAGTACAATCATATTGTTATTAGAGTTCGTTTTTCTTTTTTAGAAAAAAAGTTCTTTATGTTAGTGTGCTTGGTATTCAATTAATTGATATACTCGGCGCAATAATATTTAGAAGTATGAATATAAATTAAAATTATTTTTAAATTTTTATAAATAATTTGAATAGAGTTATAAATATATACACAAGAGTAATTATCTGTTGAAGGAAGGTGTTCTTATGTGAAGTTTTGGACTCTTCAACTAATTCGGAGTTGCTTGAGTGACATACTGGTGGCTCAGTGTAAATTATGTCGCAGTGGACTTGAATCTCTTTAAAGAGAATGATATATATGCGCTTGAACCAAAAGATTTGTTTATTCATTATTGTCATTTCATTTTTCAATTGTGATTTATTGTTTTTTGGTATATTACACCAACAATTCGAAATTAAGTTAAATTTTAAAATTTTATAAAATATATAACTAAACATGATTTCTGGAACTCAATGGTCAAACGACCACTAACTTTTCGTTATTGTTTTACCTATTCAACATTCAAAGTTATTTATCCTAATAACTAAGTTTATTTTTGGGTAAAAGATTACTGTAATAAGATAAAATGTTTCTTCTTGAAAATAACTCAACAAATTTTAAACCTTGGTCATTTAATTTTATAATGTATCAATAACAACAATGGTAATAATAATATATTTAGTATAGTTTTGTTGGTTATCATGAGAAAGAAAAATATGCAGATTTTATGGAAAATATTTTGATAGATTTTTGGTTCCAGAAAGTAAAAATACAATATTTATAAAGACAAAAACAGTAGAATTAGGGTTGCTTATGGGACAGATAATTCCGGTTTACCGTTTGACTCATTGATTATCGACTTTTAAATGCATTAATATGCTAGTCAATTAATAAGATACTAATTGATTCAATAACAAATCAACAATTATCGGACGAATACTGAGGAACCTCTATAGTACCTACTCTCTTTTTTGATGAACACACCTTACAATATACCGTGGTTATACTATACAATCTGCATGAACATTGGCAATTTGAAATCTGAAATTCTTGGACTCATATCATCATTCAAGAGAATATTGCTTTCCTTTAGATCTTGATAAATGAGCTTTAATTTAAACAAGAATGACAATGAAGGTAAAAAAAAACTCAACCAATGCTTGGGATCATATAGAAACATTTATGGCAAAATTTTAAATGGGGCTTTATTTTTTAGGGCTAATAATAATAAAATGTGTACTTTTATATATACATACGGTAAAAGTATAAGTATGATAACTTTTAATAGGATAAATGATTTATCGAATAAAGAAATTGAGTAATTAACAAATTATTTCTTATAAAATTTTAATTCATTTTCCAATCGTAATCGATAATCTAATAGAATAAGCCAATAAATCAATCTTGCGGTCGATTTATCAGGTACGGTTTAATTTTGAACAATCCTAAGTACAATAGCTAAGAAATAAAGGCATAAATGATAAGAAACACCACGTCGTAATAAAAAAAAATAAGAATAAGAAATTCAAAGACATTAAAATAATTAAAATATCAAAAATAATACTAATGCTACTAATAGGAGAGACGAGACAAAAAAAATATTTATGTGTAACCTTCTACTCAATCATCAACTTTTACATCATCATATCATGGGTCATGTCCTTAATAAGATGAAGGCATATCATTTTCTGATTGACCACATCTCTCTCACTACGTTTTTTATCTACCTCTACCTCTTCCTAAGCCCTTTAACATTAACCTTTCACACCTCCTCACTGAAATGTTTATAAATCTCTTTTGACATGCTCAAATCATTTCAAATCTCGCCTCACATTTTTTATCGACCACAAAAATCAATTCCACCAAATCCAAATATTTTATTTCTAATAGTATCTTCTCCTAGTTAACACACAACTATTTTAACACCCTCAATATTTCTACTTATACTAAAATGTTATAGAAAAAAGTTAGGAGTAATTGAAGGTCAAAATTGGAATTTAACCTCTAAAAAATCTCAAGGCCAAAATAGGGCATATTGCCAAAACTAGAAAACTAGGTTTCCAGATCACGTAATACGTAGGTCGTTGTTCACGCGTCGTGTACTCGTCACGTAATCTTCTTTTTAAAGAAATATTTATATTTTAATCTATTTTTATTATAGTACAATTTTTCTGTTTTATTTTATTTATCCTACTAAAAACAGATATTTCATTTTAATAAATTAAAAGAATTTTATTATTTTTAATATTAAATAATGATATAAAATAATAAAAAATTAACTTCAAAGTAGTTATTAAGTAAAAAATAAAAAATCAAACTGAAATGAATTTTAAATCAAAAAAACAAAAAGTAGGGAGAGACCTACTTTTGAATTTGACTTATTTTAAGTCATTTTTTACTTTGTCAAATACTTTCTAACTTATTTTAAGTTATTTTTTATATTTGTCAAATATTTTCCGGAAGTCAAAAACTGATTTAAAAGTAAATTTGACCAACTTTTAAGCCAATCTAAACACCCTATTAGTATATTTTCTCATTATTCAATGGTTGATAGTGCGTAGGAGCTCTTGAATTTTCGAACAATAATTTACCTGCTCTGATACATAAACGGTTCATAAATATAACTTATATAATTATAATTATACAGTGGAGAGGAAATGGCCAAACTATCCTTACTGACTTAAGTGAATCTTGTTTCTATCAACAGTCCCATGATCCCAGGGCCGGCTCTTGCCTTTGTAAAATAAGGGTTATGTCTTAGGCCCCAAATTTTGAGGATCCAAATTATTATCAAGAATAAATTATGTGCTAATTTTTTATAGAAAAAATTGATTAATTATGATAAAAAAATATATATATTATTTTATCCATTTTAACATCTTTCATACTTTGTTAAAAATAAGAATTAATAGTGAAAATTGTTGAACAATGTGAATTACAAATTCTTTTTTATTTCTTTTTAAATTCTAGTTTCAAACATTTCAACAAACATATTAAAATGGTGTATACCAAGTCATCAACTTCTTAAATCAGATTATATGGTTCTAACTCTTATCTTTATTTAATATTTGTCAACTTATTACTTATAATATTATGTTAGCAATTCATATTACCTCGTTGAAAGAATGTTTTTCAATGTTGAGTTGATAAAATCTTACCTAAAATCAATAACTGAAAAAACAATATTAAATACTATTAATTTTCATCTAAATGGTGTAAGAAAAATAAATTTTGAATAAATATGTATACGAAGTTTGTTTATATTTTAGGCCTCAAATTGAAATTTCGCTTTTAGACCCCCAATTATGTTGAGCCGCCCCTGCATGATCCATCCATCAATGATCAACCAACACCTGAGACCTTCTGCTTGTTGTGGGATGCGAGTTTTTCATTTTTATCAAGAAGTTTCATATTCGAGTTCTAGAAATAAAAATATAAAAAAATCGTAATTGGAAGAGCTTCCTAGGTCCAAATAAATCGAAGTCTCATATTTGAGTTTTTGAAATGAAAAAAAAAATCATAATCAGGAGAGCTTTCTCCAAGGTAATCAAAGTCTAAGGCGAATCCCGAATTCTGGAGTTGCTTATTGTTGTTCTATGACATAAATATTTACTTTACTTCAATTGAACCACCGCCGGTTATAATAATTTCACATATACAAACTTAAAAAACAGACCAAACAAGAAATCCAGCTTTCTTCTTAAACTGAGATCGATAAAAATAAATACATTCCCTTACAAAGCTTGTGTACAAGATTATATCCTCAGTGTCAACAACCAGCAAATGCTAAAAATATAAACATCCTTAAGTGTACAAAACTCTTCTAATGCTACACCTATAGAAACCACCGGAGTTCTTTACAATTTTTTATACTTTCAATGCCAACCGTCCCAACGTAAACTGGTCCAGCCAGCTCAACTATGATGTGTTGAAGTGCTCTCTGTACCACTTAGCTAAGGTTGAAGCTCCGCGATCTAACTCCCATGCACAAAGGAGGTGAATATTCCAACCTAACATTCTAAGCTGTTTAATGTTCATGAATGACTGCATCAGGAAGTGATGGAGATGAGCCAGCGCTGACTTTGCTGGGAACTGGTGTATTCATTCTTGACTGGCGTTTTGTGGGGACAAGAACGCTATCAGTCTCCAGTTTCATCATGAAGTCCTCATCTTCATCCTCATCATCGTCTTTGAAAACAGGATGCACATAAGCATTTTGAAGGTAGCCCTTCAGATTAAGATTCGGTTCCCTTGCTTGTTCCAGGGTATCTCTCATCCTTGCTTCCTGAAATTGAGAAGAAGACAACCTTAGTCGTAGACATTTGAAGAAAAACAAAATGGAAACACTGCCAATGTTTACAAAAAAGAATGAGCTTTACTATTGTAACAGTGAAAGTTCTTATTTGCAAGATGTGCTTCCACACACACCTGTATCGGATATTTGGTGAAAGCTGGCTCATAACGACCTTTGCAGTACAAGTGAAATGAGATGGTCAGCACTGGAAGGGCAATCAGGAAAGGTGCTGACTGAGTAGCATGTTTTGTACCTAGCAAGCCCAGTAGAGATAACTGAGAAAAGCACAGTGCGAAAATTATACGTCCATGAATATCTGGCCAGAATGCTGCTGCACTTTCGTACTCCTGATTGTATACATTTATAATCTGCAAGGTCTCAGGAAAAGAATCCATCAGAAAAAGCTAATTGTAACATGCAACCATGTCTACATCAACAATTTCATATCAGTAGCATTAGTATATGCAAATAGGTGACTGATAATAAATTTTACTAGGAGATGTGAAATTGGTCATGAATTAAGTAAATTAATTCTCCTCATCTTCACGAGGAACAAAGATCACACATAAATTAAGTACACAAACATACCATAGAGAAGTAGTAAATGAATAGAAGACACTACCATGATATATTAATAATAGACCTACTGTGGAGACCTGTTAATTACATATTGGCATGGAACAGCAAAAGGTATGTTATATCAAGGATAGTTGTACAGCTCCCTCAACTACATGCATCTCCATCAGTACAAGTACTCCACATTCCCTTTGTCTGGATTAAATGTGGGAAGAATTAATACTACCAGTTAACAAATACCCCAGTTAATGTAGTGTTGCATGTGGCCTAAGAAACAACATTAAAACGGCATTCATATGAACACAACATATCCTTGAACCCATGGGATTCCATGTCTGATCCCAATATCAAAGCTGATGTAATCCCTAGCTCCCTCAACTACATGCATCTCCATCAGTACAAGTACTCCACATTCCCTTTGTCTGGATTAAATGTGGAAAGAATTAATACTACCAGTTAACAAATACCCCAGTTAATGTAGTGTTGCATGTGGCCTAAGAAACAACATTAAAACGGCAATCATATGAACACAACATATCCTTGAACCCATGGAATTCCATGTCTGATCCCAATATCAAAGCTGATGTAATCCCTAGCATGTCATCTAAGTAGAAGTAGGGCATACATAACTAGTTCAAAGGATATCAACTTTGTCTTGACACCATAATCGTTACAAGTACAATGAAGTGCCTTATGAGATACTCCATCCGTTTCAATTTATTTGTCTTAGTTTGACTTGACACGGAATTTAAGAAAGTAAATTAGATCTTTGAATCTTGTGGTCATAAACAAAAACATATGTATAATGACCCTTTAATCTTGTGGTCTTAAACATGTCATGTGGGATATTGAAATTAAAGAGTTGTCAAATTAGAGAAGATGCCTTGTTTTTAAAACAAACTGAAAGGAAAGTACGACAAACAAATTGACACATAGGAAGTAAACAAAGTTTTGCTTATTTTATCACATAGATATTTTATTAAACAAGTATCCTGTTCTATTATCCTTTCATTCAAACTGGTGTAGTTAATTAAGAATCTATTTTGTTTTCTTAGCTCAAGTAAATCTTCTATATATCTTTTATCACAATTTTCCATAATTATATAATTAATGACTTTGTTTTGCCACATTCAATTCCCCCCACATAATTTGCAAAATCCGGTTGGAAACCACAGTTAATTGAAGTTATTTGTATTTAGTATAGAATGGTGCTCTAATGTGTCTTTAATTCGCTAAGTGGCTATTCTTCTTCGCTTTCTAAATCCTAAAGAGAGTTATCATGTCGTTGAATCCCGTTTTGAGAAAAATTGGGCACGATAGCATGACGACTCAGCAAGTTTGTAATATTTGAAAACTTTATGATGTAATAAAGCACCACATGTTCTAAAGACTAAACACAGTGAGATATAGGCATAAGAAGGAAGAGAGAAGACGAACCTGATGACGATATACCACATATGCAAGGCCAAAGAAGACCAATATGAACGGAAGCAGAAATGGTGTGACCACAGCATAGACAAGCCCCAATAAGAAATATAATTGTATCTGTGGTTCCCCTGTGTTGAAACCAACGCTTCCAGGATCCATTGCCTCTTCTCTATCTTTTTCCGTCTTAACCAAGAAAAAGTTCTTCAAGTGGTAAAATATTAGCGGCTTCAGCCTTAGGATCTCTCCAGCAATACCAGCCCACCCGTCAACCATTATGTAGGTTATGAAGAAGGATGCTTTCATAGGAACTGCGACACCAATTGTTTTAGGGATTCTGCAGAAAATATAGGAAATTTTATAGCAAGATGCTCTTAAGTAAAAGGATATGGACTTGCAAAACTTGCCAAAGAATGGAAAACTTGGAATGCACCTAATAGGAATATAGGATAACACTGGCAATGCGAATATAATAGCAGAATCAGCACATAAAGAACCAATCATATATTGGCTGGAACCAATAGGACTAGTATCGACTAAAGATGTATTTCCTCATATTCAAGAAGACAATATAAGACATTATTTTTTTTTGACAAACAATATAAGACATTATTAAATATACTACAATTAAGTTTTTCAAGTATAGGACAGCTTAACGATCCTCTCAAGTGCAAAGAAAATCTTCTAGAAACTGAAGGAACTTGCCAAACACAATACCAGTATCCAACATTCATACTGAAGTCCATGTAACATACTTCTAGAACTAGAAATTTAACTCTATTACAGGCATGGAACTCTGAACAGGAATGATCTCATTAATCAGCATGGGTTTTAGGATAGTAAAAGAGCATAAATACATGATAGCATGCATGGTCTACATGACCATTTTCACGTATAGGTTGAGGCCATCTGTAACGAGGAAGCCTAGCCTATATGAATTGTTTCCTTCTCTTTTCTTCTAATAGGTCATATCCAGTGGCGGATCTAGGATTTTCACTTAGGGAGTTCGAAAAATAAAAATCTAGTGTCAACCTCTTGAACTTGGAACCTCAAGGTGAAATTTGAACCTCCAAATCACTAAGCCAACCTCGTCTTATGTTCATAATAAAAATCTATATCTATACATAAAAAATATAAAAAATTACTTTATATATACAGTATAATTCCCCCTACATCCACCACTGGTCATATCTACTGTTTTCTTGTAACACCCAACTTCACCAGGACTAGAAAACTGCCCCCCCCCCCCAATTAAACATTTCACCAAGTCCCTAGAGGACTGAGCTTCACAGAAACTGATATCTCAGTAATGTCATGCTTAACTCCATACGGGTGTCCAAAGACGTTGCACTTTACTATTCTGAATAATTTATTAGAGCAGAACTGAAAGAGTACATCTATGTGGACATTATAGAGAAACACTCTTTACGTGGCCATTGTTCTACCTGCTGCATCAGAAGCAGGCTCTAACTGCATTCCCAAAATTTCCCCATTGATTCACAAGTTAAAGAAAGGCTGATACAAATCTAGTAACATATTTTCGCTAAAACAACTTACTGGTTTGCTGACTGATTGAGAAAGGTACTTAGTTGTTCAAATGCAGCTCCTGCAATTATATTCCCGAGGAACACATTTACAATAGTGAAGATGTAGTATTTAGATGCAGATTTCCTCTCTAGAGCTGATATGCTTAGCCAGCCCTCAAATTTGGACATCATCATCAATATGGTTGGCAGAAATATGAGAAAGATCTTCAAAGCAATCCCAGGTAGAAAACCTTGGATGAACGCCTTGATGAAAGGTCTGCATGATAAATCAGTAGAATTATTAGGCATAAAAGAGTAATAAAAAAAACCTACATTTGAGATAAGCTGGTGCATGACTTCTATGATCATGATTGGCAAAAATACCAACTCAGATAACAGCCCATTCCTCAGCACAAAGACCAAAAAGGAGAGGAGAAAGCAAGAAAAGAATTTGGAAGAACCACTAGCAGAGTAAATTCAGCATATATAGATAGTGTTTCATTGCTGTGTATGACTTGTCATGTCAATTTAGCATCACAAAGAAATCAGAAATCCATGGATCATCTCACTACGTAAATAGAAAATAGCATTTCTAGGTTGCACACTTTTGTCAAACATCTCTTTTGTGAGTGATGACATAATGTAAAAGCGATTAAGTATCTCAAGGAATGAGATGACACAAATCATACAAAGCTAAACTAACTATGCACAATTCACCAATGCCAAACAAGTTCCAGTAAGTACTCACAAATATCAAACCACTAAAATTTGTTTTTGAAATTGTTCTCACGACGAGACTTAAAATAAATGAACAAAAGTAAAAAGACAAACCACTAGATTTTGTTTTTGAATTGTTTTTTTTTTTTTTTTTTTGAGACGGTAACGGTTGTATGTAGTAAGCACAAATCAGTAATGGGTTGTACTGAAACCATATATACAAGTGAGCAAAACTTAAAGTGTCTAGGACATATATAGTATCTTCTGAGTAGACCTGATTGCACCAAAAACCATATATACATTTTGTTTTTTGAATTATTGTCGCTAGAGTCTTGAAATAAATGAACCAAGGTATCATATCTCCATCAAGGATCATGAGTACGACAAAAACTAATGAGAGATGAGGCTGACTTCAGAACAAGTGTGTAATGTGGTACTCACTCGTCAATGATAACTTTCAGAAATGGTGCTTTCTTCCTAATCCCATCAAGGCTGGCAAGGGTTTGGACAAATGCAATTGGGATCATGAAGAAGAATGTCAGAAAAAAGAAGGCAACAGCAATAATGAGCTTCCTAATTGTCAAAGAAACATAGGGGATTGCCAGGTTGTTCCAAAATACATCACGTGGCTCTGGAGCCCATTCTGTCAACCACAAGGTTGGATTTCTGGATTGCTGTGTTTGTGCACAAACAGCAGCACCCCACCGCGATTTGAAGGAGACAAATGATGCAGGCATGGTAGACTTTGGGTCTTTTTCTACCCTTTGTTTCTCTTCAGCTATCTACAAGTAAAGTCAGACCAAGGCATTAGTAGAATTAGAGCATAACAACAACAACATATCCAGCTAAGGGGAGTCTGGGGAGGGTGGTGTGTATGCGGCCTTACCCCTACCTTGTATAGGTAGAGAGATTGTTTCCGATAGGCCCTCGTCTCAAGTAAAGCATATCAAAATCAAGTATCGAAACGAAATACAGAAGTGAAGAAGACATGCTAGAAACAAAAGGAGAAGTGAACAGTAACGACAGCAAATAATACAACCAAAGCAAAGGAAGACAACAGCATCGACCAACAAGAACAAACTCAATGTAATCCCACCGGTGGGGTTTGAAGAAGGTAGAGTGTAAGCAGACCTTACCCCTATACCTTGAGAAGGTAAAGAGGTTGTTTCCGATAGACATGAAAAAGAAGCAGAAGTAACAAGCAGAAACGACAGTAAGAAAATAGGATATCGACGCTAAAGAAACACAAGTAGTAAGAGAAATCTAAAGATTAGGGGAAAAAAAAGAAGAATATTAATACTCTGAGAATGGAAAAGAAATATGCCCGCCCTCCTACTAATCTTCTACCCTAATATTCTACCTCCACACCCTCTATCCAACAGCATCAACCAAAAACAGAAAAAAGAAAGGGACAACAGGAAAAGACAAGAAAAAGAGAATAGACTCATTTGTGAATGTACCAATGTCAGATAAATGGTTAATGGAAAGGAAAGTTATGTCCAATGGGATATCCTTTTCTAGTAAACAGGAATTTCTTTTTCCAGTGGAGATCCTTTACATATAACATATCAATGTTCAGTGGTGCTGAAAGCAAGTCATTCACAGTATTCTCCATGACACACTCTACGCCTCTGATCTAAGAAGGATAGTTAAGTCAATAACATGTCGATTGGAAATCTTTCAACTTATTTAGGGAGATTAAAGTGTGGTATTTACCTCTTTTGTCAATCTTTCAATTTCAGCAATCTGATGCTCGATTGCGTCAACTTTTGCTCCAAAGCATCCAAGGAAACCAGTCTGCAAATTTTAAAAAAGAACGTACTGAAACAACTGGTTTAGAGGTAGACAAAACTTTGTTAAAGAAGTACTAATTGAGCCTCGGAACATACTTTATGATATTAGAAGTTAGAAATAACAATCTGTAGGATCAGGGACACATCCATACCTTCATCATAGGCCGTTTTGATTGATCCCTAGAGTACTTAAGTTGGTAATAGTCGAGCCAATTTTGCTTACTCTTCTTCTCCTTCACCAATTTTGCTAGTTTGTTGGCATTATAAACACCCTATAGTAAAATCCAAGTAAGTGAATAAAGATGAAATAGCATATCAACATAAAAAATAAAGCATAAATGAAAAATTTGCATATAATAAGAAAATTTTAGTCCATCCTACTGAAATATTTAACATGCAAGTAACTTTTATCAGGGGATAGTAAAATCTAAGACCAGCCTATCAGAGCACAAACTGATGAATAATTATTCTACAAGGGATAATAAATGCTGATAACTTCCATGAAAAGAAGCATTACGTATGAGAAAGATGATAAAAGAACAAACTTACAGAAAAAATTGTAAGTTGAAATTTCAATTACTAAAATAGATAATAGCTTTTAAGATGACTGACAAAACTTTCAGAAGGTTTCACACAAAAAATCCATACTGGATGATTCATACTTCTATTCCTACCTTTAAGTTATATTCAGATCTTTGCCTTCTATCGTGTTATGTTGTCACATCATAACCTACTTTAAATACTCCATTTTAGTTCCTAATGTCTCTTCGCCTGCAGAACTAGCTGTCTTCCTTATGCTAAGCCACAAGTCCTTAATTCCTCCTACTGCAGTAATAAGCAACACTAATGCAGATATTGACATTTGGGTGGGCTCAATGTAAGATAATTCTTCAATTTTGTTATTTGCTTTTACATTGAGAGTGGAAACCTAATTGGTCGATTGCACCCATGGGTATGGCCTAATTGTCAATGAAGTGGGTTGAGAATCCTAGGCACACACTAGGTGATTCCTACTGCAGTTGTCCAAGTCTTGGTTGATAGAGTTACGAGGTACCTATGGTAGGAGGCAGGTACCGCATACAATTAGTCAAGGTGTGCACAAGTTGCCCGGATGCCATATATATAATTAAAAAAAAAACTATTTGGTGGATTAGCTTATGAAAAGTTCACAAAAAAAGATAATCTAAATTGAAGTTTACTAGTGCCCCTTCCCATGATGAACTAAAATGATTGGTTCGAGAAAGCCTATACGGAAAGTTTCTAAGTTGAAAAAAAGAAGCACGAAGTGGTGTCCTCAATCAGTCAATTTCTTTTTTCTTCCTGTTTGTGATTATATGTCAAGATGAACAAATAGACGCCTGTTGGCATTCCAGCCTTCATTCTCCTTTCAGGCCTATCCAAAAGAGAATCCAGTACTTCTTGGTCGTGAATATCTGAACTGGTTGTTTGCTGTTCAAGAATTCTTGTGAAGGGCGAGGTTCAAACGAGGAAAGGCTTACGGTGGATACCTAGGCACCCAGAGACGAGGAAGGGCGTAGTAATCGACGAAATGCTTATATCTCAAGATGAAGAACACATAAAGAAATATACACAACAAGCAATGACAGACTCCATATCTATGGAACTGACATACCAAACATGTTTACAGTCTCGTCTCAAAAGAGTATAGCCAGTTCTGTTCCCATCCCAGCCAAGGGCTACTGGCCTTGAGGAAGTGATTACTTGGCCATGAGAAGATATACCAACCTAAACTACATCCATCCATCTACATGGTAGGGAGTATTAGAAGCTACATAAAAATGTGACATCGTCTAACCACTTAAGAATTTAAATGAGATGGTGCACAATACAACATGGCGTCGAACTGTGACGTGTGCCTAACCCACTCATCACGCACCGCGTCTTATCAGTTATCACTAGCCCAAAGATTTGGGGGCTTCAACAAGGAGCATAATTTCAACAACAAAAAATATATCACTTCCTCAAAACAATATGAGATACTTGTCTTTTTTATCAGTAAAACAACATGAGATACTTGTATTCCACCAAGTTCGAACCTGATGCATGAGATAATGATCTTGATGGTTAACCAGGAAAAAGTGCTCCACACATTCACTAACTGATTCATCAGCATCAGGCGGAACATTCCTAACAAGGACCTGTAATAATCAAATTTTAGCACAAGAAGTAATGTAGATAAACGTTGCAGTCACATTGTTCAAGATAGTAGGCTAAAAAAATTCAGATGGCAATAGGAAATGAGGTATATTCATTCTACGTAAACTAGTCTATTGTTTATTCAAAACAAAAATCTAGATACTTGTAAATATGTTCCTCAAATTAAGTTCTCAGAAGGAGCACTAATGTGTCAAAACCTAAGAATGCTACTATGATTAGCTCTCTCCAGAAAAAAAAATTACACTAGTAAAATCAATGTAAATACATATTTTCTATATGTAATGTAAGACTTAGTGAAAACCCCATGAAAATACACTTATTCTACACTCCCTTCTAACAATTTACCCTGATGTCATCTACTCTCTTAATAAGGTTTTGACTAAGATATGAACAAAAATGCACCACAGAGCCATACCATCAAGGGGGGCGGAAATGGAAGTTACGAGACCCTCTGCTATTAAGTTTTCTTTCTACTGCTTAATCAAATGGCTAATATACATAAAAGAGTAATTGTTATCAATGAAATTGTAAAAAAAACGCCAACATGCTTCACTCCACCTCATAATTCAAGGAGGTAAAAGTAATGTTTTGTCTCCTGAAAACTGCTTTCAAAAAGCTCAGAAGATCTCTGTCCACACATTAGATAAATTAAAGTTTAAACAGACATGCAGCTTGGGGGTATGTTAAATGGACGAAAGAGGTCAAAAGAAATTAAAATTTTCAGTTCTAATTCTGTTTATGGCTATCACAATCCCACCCACACACACAAAAAAATTATTGGGCAAAGGAGTTCTAAATATATTAACCACTTACTTGGGGAAATTACAGGCTTAATTTATTGCTTCAAACTAATCAAATGCATAAAGGAGTATTGCAAATAATTTCAAGAAGAACCAATGTTTCAGTCCACCTATAGAGAGACCAAAAAGTTGACAGAGGTAAACATGAAGTTGTCATCTGTTCACTGCCTTCCAGAAATTCATAATATATTTATCCATAGATTAGCCACCAAATCACGCAAACCATGAGAAGATTAAGATTGCAAATTTCAAACACAAACAAGAAAGCAGAAACTTAGAAACTTTAATTACTCTCTTAAGTTTGAACAGTTAAGGAGAAATGCCATGTCAGCTTCAATATCTGTCTATCAACTTTGTAAAAACATAATGCATTTGCAGAGAACAAATGCTTCAGTGATTAAATACATTTTCCAGAAACTAAATTTGCTAACACAGAAGAATTTCGATGTTCAATTTCGAAAAGTAAGGTGATACATACTGTATATTGGTCGGGGCGACGTTTTTCAGAGGCGACAAACTGCAACCTCATGGCTGCAACTTTTGCATACTCAGTTTTTAAGACATAGCAGGTCCAGAATGAGAAGGCATAAGCCATTACAATATGAGTCCAAAACCTGCAAAAATCCAGGTCAATAAGAATTACGCTATGGAGTTTTAAAGGTAAGCAAAAGGGTATTGCCATTTTACTAGTAGATAACTTCACTTGAATGTTAAATATGGACTTTCAAGCTGGAATGTAAAATGGGTAACATATCTCAGAACTGGGACACTAAATATGGACTGCAAACCCATTCAATGACTGATCCTCAAAACATGTCCAAGACAAATCTTGTTAGCAAGTTACTAGGTGGTCTCGCCAAGAAATTTGAAAAAAATTGAAGCATTAACTGCAGAATTTTCATTCATGGCCCAAGAAGAAATCTAGTCAAGGTCATGCAAAAGCAAAACAGGCTACAAATAGCATCATGCTAAAACTAAAAACAAGAGGAAGATGTCAAAAGTTTTCAAGACGTAAGACCTACATCAAAGACGACTTAAATGTTGATAAAAACAATTTCGTAATGGCAAATCTACTGAATCAAATTCTTCAAAATTTTGAAAGATAAATCTCCAAACCTGAGTGATCCAAGCGGAACATTTGAAATGGAAAGCTTATCAATGTCACTATAAGTAAAGTCGGATTTTGTCAGAGTGCTATTTGTCCAATTTACAGGTACCAGGATAGCCCACGCAAGCAACGTTATAGGAACAAAGATTTTTAGCCTGCAGAAATCAAGAAGCAGTAATCATCACAGACCGCCCAGTTTCTCAAAATAGAATGAAGGCAACAAAGGCAATACGCTTTAGTAGGAACAAAGGAGCTATGAAGTATACAACATTGAAATTGCTATCGTGCTGATTCTTTTTCCTGTTTCTGTTGCAACCTCGATTGGATAGATGACTGATTGAATGTTAAGACACCTAAATCCCCTTCCATTATAAGGATCATCCTCATCCATTCATTTAAGAAGTCAAAAAAGAAACTATTTGAAAAACATGACCACCTATTTATCTTGATTTTACAGTATAAGCAAACAGCCAACAAAGAAGATAAGATAATCCAGTATGTTCGGTTTTTTTCGGATTTTCACGTGAATCAAGAGATTGAAGCAACAAACTAAAGTATTGATGTTTCAAGTTCTAAACTCCAGGTTGAAAGCAGTCCCCTGGCCTGGTTATGACAGCAGATATGTGGTTTTCTATTTTATTGTCACTGTTTGAAGTCAACCCTATTATTGATACAATCAAATGAGACGTCAAAGATCCTCAATAGAAATACAGTCAGTCACCTTCGTTATTTTTTATGAGTTAACAGTCACATTCACTTAAAAATAAAAAGATAAATAATGAGCAATCTTTCAAATAACAGCTCATTTTATAGGGTCTATTCTGATATTTTCATATTGGATGCACCGTGTAATCATTCTTATCCGAAATGAATCCAGTTAACATGAAAAAGCAAAATAAAATGGTAATAATACAATATTTTTAACATGTTAATCAACATGGTTTACCAAAGAAAAATAGAATGGTATTAAAAACGTGGTTACTATAAACAATCGCACAGATATGCTTTATGACTCCAATAGTGATATCAATAATTAGAAAGCCATACCCTAGCAAGTATATGCGCAAATAAACAGCAGAGTCCAACCCTGCATGGTCAATAAGCTCAGGTTCAGGCATTTTCAGTGCATCTGGTATCCAGTTCAGAAACCTTATATATGCCCTCCAATCAACATTAACAAATTTGGCGACGAATGCCCCAGAGCGGGTGGGACTGTGTCTCAACCCCTTAAGATACCATTTGGGGAAATAAACTCTGTCATTGAATGGTTGGAGCCGCAAAATTGCAAATGCCACAAGAAAGATCAAGGCAGATATAATATTTATTGCTGCTGCAAGGCCTATATCTCCAAGCGTCGCCATCTAGTACCTGTAAAGAGAAGGTCAATGTCCTGCTTAGATAACAAGTAAACAACAAGGAAAACATACACTTCCGGATCTTCCCATCAACTCCCTCCCTTCCGAAGGTTAATTAAGCCACGAGACAGAACAATCAAAGTAAATATAGGCTGCTGCAAGTTTTAACCTCTCAAACAGGAAACCCTCACACTATGAAACACAATCCCTGATACTTCCTTTCCACTTTTGTTATAACATGAACTTATATTTCTATAAACCCTTGCCAAACATAATTTATAGTATCAACATCTATGGACAAAGATAAATACTTCCTTTCCACTTTTGTTATAATATGAACTTATATTTCTACACTCAGCTGCTTCTTACCAACTTACTGTTTAAAGCAAGTTTCAGTTGGATTACTTTGACTTATCAAAATTACCATATACTCCTAATTGACAAAACAAATATGCAAAAATAAAACTGATCATCTCTATTTCTTTAACTCAGAGAATCTGGGGAAATGGAAATTCAAAATACACAAATTAGAAAGGTAGAAAATCAATCGAATCAGCAACCCAAAATGGCAAAAAAAAAAAAAAGGTCCTTAACTGTCAGAATTCACAAAAGATCATCACAAATCAGAGATTAGGAAACACATGAAATCCTATACACATTCAGAAAACTACTTACTTCTTCACTGAAATCAAGCAAAAGTAAAACCCCAATTCATCAACAAAAACCCTTTTCAAACACAAAAAAAAAAAAGTTGCAGAAAGAAGATCATACTATTGTGAGTTGTGACTAAATATCACTTTCCAATTACAGAGCTGCTAAGTATAACAGAAAAGCAGAGTAACAATAGCCGATCGGAGAAGTACAATAACTTCAAAGCTCCATAAAAGCCAAAAGTTGTCACTTTTCCCCCTTTCTCATACTTTAACTAAACTCCAACCCCCAATAAACCAAAACCCCACCGAGTCACAATAACGTAATGTAGTTTTTCTTGCACTATTTTGGATAATAATGAGAAGAAAGTGTATTCACCATAATAGGAAAATTATTCAAGAAAAGAAAGTGGCAAGTTGATTTTTTTCAACAGAACTCCACCCACCAAATCAAGAAGTAATATATAATGTAGATATTTTTCTTGCACTGTTTTGGATAATAATGAAAACGATGCAAGAAAATTGAAGCTTTTTTGCACAGATGACCAAGAACTGTGTTTGGGATAGGATTGAAAGATGAAAGCAAAAGTGTTTTTCAGCACAGATACTTACTGTTAAAGAGGAATGATGGTAACGTTTTTTTTGTTTTCTTTTAGAAAAAAAAAAAACGAATCGATCTCTCTTCTTCAATTGTGTAAAGAAAATAATAATAAAATAAAATAAATACTAGTACTCCGTATTAATACTGGAATTAATTTTTATTATTATTATTATCTTATTACTGTATTGAAGAGTTTGTTGAAATTGAGAAGTTTCTTTACTTTGGCTGTCGGCAAAGGTCCACGTGGGTTATAACGGCTACTTCTTTGCTGTTGTGGACCCCGTTAGCCCCTAATGTTTTGAAAATTACATAAAATGGCTTCTTCTATTGTATTTAAATTAAATAAATACATATTTCGGTTCATTTTTATTTGTCATTACTTCATTAGATACCCTTGTTACGAAAAAATAATTATTATACAGATATTTTACAATTCTATCCCTATTAATTAATATTTTGTAATGGGTCTTGAAAAATAAAATGGAGTTTATTTTCTTGATATGTCAAAAATAACACGTAAAAATAAAAATTTATTTTAAAAATAAATGAAAAATAAAAATGAATAGAATTTTAATATACTTTTTTTAGACTCCACTCGTAATACTATGCTAAACATATATTATTATGGTCGTATGAACTGTCCCTTTATTTAAAACAAAAATAACAAAGAAATTTTGAGGTCGATAGTCAAATCTTTTAACTTTTTTTGTCGTCTCAACTTGGCTATCAATACTTTTACTCATTTAACGTAAATTGTACATAATTTTTAATTTGATGAAAAAAGTTCTACAAGTATTAATATTATAAATTTTAAAATTATATAAAAAGTTGTGATCAAAGTAAATATTTTTTAGCATTTAACTTTTCAAATACTTAGTAATTAATCATAAAAAGTGAATATAAAGTGGGAAAATAGAGATTACATTTTAGTAATTATTATTGAGTTTAAGTGTATATTTATAAAAAAAACTATAGCAAAGAAATTTAGTTTTTCATACTATTAGAGCTGTTAACTTTGATGCTAGAAGTACAATATTTGATCTTGTTAGGTCCCTTGATGTTCTTCTCTGTCTTTCATTATTTACTTTTATTCTTTTTCTTTTTTGTTGTTTTTATATTCTTCTTCATTCTTGGAAGTGTAAAATTATTAGTTAAACACGCGAATTTTATGACAGTGCTAGAGCCTATATGCATGACCTAACTGAATAAGAGAATACATTTTTATGATCTGTTTATTTGCACGATATTAATATAAAACTTGAAAAATAAAAATAAGATATGCATATATTTTTTTTATCATAGACTACATGTATAATATATATATTTATACAACATCAAAATAAAGATGAGATATGTATACATTTTATTTTTGCAAATTTAATTTGTAAGATTACATTGAATATTATATTATTGCGCTGACAAATATAGAAAAAGCTAGCAGCATATGTGATATGTTTTTTTTATTTCCCACATTATTTTCCCTATTAGGTTACCCGTTTTAAAATGAACTAATTAATTACCCAACAAAAACTTGACTAGCCATTTACCCAGTCAAGTATCCATTATCCAGCACTAAAAGTTTTAATGAATCAATGAAATTGAAAATTATTTGGAATGCCAAAGAGCTTTAGATAAATATGAGAAATTGAACAAGTTGGTATTAATAATTAGTTTTGATAATGATAACGTCAGAGACGATATTTTTGGAGTCTTCGAAGGCGTGCCGACATGTCACAAACCTTTCTTTTTCTGACTCTGAAATAATGCAACCGTTTTTGTTGTTAGCAAATGTTTTCTTTATTAATAATCACAACACATGAAAATAGTTATTCCCCCCATTTTAATTTATTTGTTAGCTTTTACTTTTCAAGATTCAAAGAACGTATTTTTTATTAAAATTTTGAAATTATTTTTCTATCAAATCAAAATTGTGATTTATAATATTTTTTAATTGAAAAAGTTAAACAGATAACTTCTTTTAATATAATATTGATCGTGTATCACACAAATTCTTATATTAAAAATAATTGCAAGTTGAATATACGGTGCTCGTGGATTCTAGTTATTGGTGAACGGTGTGGCAATTGGTGTATTGACTATTTTTTTAATTTCTTATTTTAAAAATAAATAATTAAAACAAAGCGACAGAACCATGATAATCTCGCGTTAATTATGTGTTGTACCCGTGGTTAGTCATAAAGAAGATGCCCAAAATGAAAAGGAAAAAAAAAGTTGAAATTATTCCACCTTTTTCTTAAAGGAAAATATTATATTCCACTATTTGGACGCGGGAATATTATGTCGACTTCCTAATTCTCTATTCCCATTAATCATTATTATTTATGAAAACTCATAAAGAAATCTATTTTTGGCAATTGAATTTTCGCATGTTTTAATCGATAAGGTTAAGAATAGCGTTTGTAATCAAAATATGATTTTTGATGCTCCTTCTTTTTATTTTAATTGATTCATATATTAAAATAAATATTTTATTTTATTATTTCTCATACGATTCTTAACATTAAATGACTATATAAAAAAAAATTATAAAATTTTAAAATATAAAAAAATGTTAGATCAAAATGAGTCGAGTAATATATAATGTAGGGAGAAATTAACATCAATCATGACTCGTGGTATTTGACTATTGTAATGAACCCTTGAGGTAACTTGTACTTGGAGATTTTTGTACTAGTCAGAACTTTTCTTAAAGAAATAGTCGAAACAAATAAAGTAAAAGAAGACAAAATTTTGAAAAGGTTGAAAATTAGCATATGGCCCAGAATAGCTCCATGTGTGTTTTTTATACGAGGCCACGTGTGATTTGTTCCATTATCTAAGTTTGTCAAAATTTTATTACTTGTCCACGTTTTCTTTTTAGTTATCTCTAATTATTTGTCCATTTTGACAAATCAAGAAAGAATAGTTTTTTTTACTTATTATACCATCAATTAATTATTTTGAACTTCTTGAAAATCTTAAGTTTTTAATTGATCTACTTCATAATTAATAGGGGTAAAATGGTAAACTCACTATGTCAATTCAAAAGTGAACAAATAATTAAGGACCGAGAGAGTAATCCATAAATTGACCTCAATCGAGTATTACTTCTTTGTTTGCGTTTGCGTTTTTTTGTTTGGCTGTCATTTGTGGTTTTTGTAAAATATAATAATAATAGTAAGATAGCTGATTAAAATTGCTTCATGGTGAAGACAAACATTGTTGAGACTAATGAATATATATTCAACGGGAAATTGGGGATTAAGCAACAAACATGCATGGTCAGCAAAATCATTATGGTCTTTAGTACTATCATGTTTCCACTACTTTTCTCATTTTATTTTGTATTATTTATTTATTTTTTTTGTGAAGGAAAAAAAACAATTTGAGAAAAAGGAAAAGCACTTTCATAATGGACAGCTAGAACTTAATCAATCCTTCTGTATTACCTCTCCCCTTTTTGCCCTTTCTCATAAACAATTGCATTAATGAATCTTTTCCAATGAGTAATTTTTTTTAGTTCATTCTTGAAGAGGAGACAACTTGAAGGAGAAGAGAGGTTGAGCTTTTAACTACTCAAAGCATCCAAAAAAGTATTATTCAATTCCTCTTTTCCTTTTTCTATATATCCTATCTTTTCTATCATATATTATTTATATTATTTTTTATTTCTCAGTCGGTATTTAGATATTTTCAGTTGTTATCTGCTCCGCACTTGGCTACTCAGTGTTTATCGTGAACACAATAAATGGTACACCAGAGGAGTCATTAAGGGAGTGACGCTTCCAACATGATTTTTTATATATCCATAACTTGAACGAAACCTCTGATTAAGGCTGAAGCAGTCCCAGCACCCGGACCATAACTCATATTGGTTCAATTACATATTTTTGAATACGATAGATTCGTCATCACATGTTCTGAAAACGATCAATACATTATATATGTTTCATTTCAAAAATGTGTATAAATGTTTATGAAAAATTTATTAAAAGATCAGGAGATAGTAACTGTTGAAACTATAAAAGGGGAAAATAGTTTAATTGGAACGACACATCTTTTAAAAGTTGGATGGGGTGGTTGATTGGTAAGTAAGAAATGGGAAATTTGCGCTTTCAGCCCTTGAAATATTTGCAAATAATTATTTAATTTTGAGTTCTAATTGTGAATCGTAAAAATGTATCCATAGTAAAATCATTTAATTATGTATAATTGTATATGTTAAATTTATATTATTATTTTATATTCAAAGGTTAATATCATTCTAAAAATATTTAAATATAACACATGTCCTTTGTAAGAGGACAAAAACACATTTTAAATTAATTCAAAATTAAATACGCTTTTAATAAAATATCACAAAGGTCCTCATACACTAGAAATAAAAAATGCAATTATCACTTAGTTTAAAAAAATAAAATAAAATTTGCATGCTATAAATACAACATTGAAAGAAGGCCCACAAGGAGTGGAGAAATAAAGGTGGAATTTATAAAATTAGTTGGGGCAGGAAGGTGAGTAAAATAAATGGGCACTTCAGAATTACAATCACTATACTATATATGAAGGAAAAAACAACGAAATATTGAATTGAGTGTTTTTTAATTGGCATTACAGATTTCCTTTCAGATATTTGTAAAGAATTATTAGAAATTTTAAGCCAGTAGATCAGAATATGAATATACATCTTACGTGATAATGTAGAACAGAATATCGATGATTTTTGTTTGAATGATGTTGAAAAATAATGAAAAACTTGAAAGAGAAATCCGTTGTAAGAGAAACATGGGTATGTAGGGGTGGAGGTGACGTGTATGAGTTAAGTAAACCCCTTAAATGTAGTAATTGATAATTACTTGTTGTAAGCTTGATTCTCATGATAATATTATATAATCACTTAATAAATTATAATTAATTTATAAATTAATATTAAGTTGTTAATACTAGTAATTAAATTTTAATTAGCAGTAATTAAAAAATAGTAGATTTAAAGGTTGTAAAATTAACACTTAAATATTTTATAATTTTTTAAAATCAATTTTTTTATGGAAAGAAAAATAAATTTCTTAAAAATGAGGAAAATATTTTATTTATTTTTTACTAAAAATAGACAAAATGTATTCTAAATTGTGTCCTTTCTACCCTTCACCATACCTCATCCTCACCCCGAACTCCACATTCTATAATATTCGTCTAAATTATTTTATTTTTAAAAAATATATCTTTTACTTACAAACCAAACTCAAGAAAATAAGTAAAACATTTACATATTTTTCAAAAAAATAATAATTAAGAAGTCGCATGCACTAAAAGTTAGAAGGATTAAAAATTAGGTCAGGTTTCGATATGTATAACAGGAAGATTAATTTTAGTTCACCTACTTGTTTAGACTTGTTCAATTATATATCTTATCTCACCTCTCTTCTCTTTTTCTCGTTATTTTTTGTTTGCGTTGTAGGAGGTTTATGGTAGGGACGATGGGAAATAAAAAGATCCAGCAATAATCGAATATTAATACTTTAAACATTGTCATTTTGATTTTCAATGGAATAGTGTAATTTATTCTTTTGGCAGTTTATGACTTTATGTTCAGCATGTCTGTATGTCCATCTTAACCATGGTCCATGTGCAATATTTTGTCAATATTAGTTGGTGTAAAGTTATTCGCTGATTTTGCAAGATAACTGGCGTATTAAGTATTTCTTATTTTCAGTGTGATCTATATATCATGAATTTGAACCATAAATTTTTTTATTGATGCCTATCAGCCTATGTCATGTATTATAAACATTATAAAATTTTCACCCGCTATTTTTTTAAATAAGTATTTGACAAGTGACCATTTTTTATAATTATCTTATCAATTCATAAACTCATTTAGAAGTAATTCAGAATCTTTTAAGAAAACGTTAGATTGCTAAATGTGGTTTTTAGCAGAATTTTAACCTTTCAAAAACTTAACTGAACAAAATATAAATATTATAGGCCACCGAGATTTAAACTTTGGACGCCATAGTTCACAAACAAGGTGCTTCGCCAGTGACATGAAAAGTTGTTTGTGTTAGGCGGTGTCATCTATATTAGTATTTTTTACATACCATACGTATCCATATATTAATAGGAAAATTTCGATAATGTTGATCCTCTCCTATGTATGAATATTTATTAGATTTGTGTCTAATATTATTCAATAATTTGTATAACTTTTAAAGTAATTTCAAAATTTAAATAATAACCTAAAATGGGGATATTTACATAAATCCACCCATGCGTAGTTATTTTTCCGAATCTTACATAAACACGGAATACTTTTCACACTCAACTGTCCTTCTAATAATTCTATTAAGTTCAGTTTGCTTGACAATTACTATATTAAGGATACTGATACTAGTGGTAATATGTAATAATAATAGTGGGAAAAATATTAAATCTGAAAATATCTTGCTTTACACTGTTTATTTGTCATCCTTCCTTTACAAGGACCTGAGGGACTTTGACAGCTATTGGAGAGCACATATGTCCTTACCGTTGTTCATAAGATGACATGTAATAGAAGAGCAAAATATCTAACAACCCCCCCCCCCACCACCACCACCACCACCCCCACCCCCACCCCCACCCCACACACACCCAAAAAAAAACAAAGAAAATTGTGGATCATTTGGACATAATTTCAAATTATGATTTGAAATTAGGTTGATTTAGAGTTCAAATCTTTGTTTGGACATGTGATTTAAATTTTTTAAATTATCTTTTCCAATATATATGAAAAATCCACAATTTGTGAAAATTATTAAAACTTTCTCGACTCTTATAGATATTACCAAAGGAGTAAACTAAATACTACTTCTTCTGTGCACTTTACTTGTTCACTTTGGACTTTGCACGTGCTTTAAGAAACAATGATCAGTATGAATATTTTATCATAGTACCTATATAAATTGATGTTTAGTCTTAAATTTTGAGAAATATTATGGAGAATTAATAATTAATATTAAGGATTTCTCTTGATATGCTTAAACGAACAATTAAAAGTGAAAATGTATTTTTAGTATAGTAGACAAGTAAAAGTGAAAATCTATTTTTAATATTATAGACAAGTAAAAGTGAATAGAGGATTTAGAACATTAACATATAAGAATATCTAATACTTTGAATAATTAAAAATTAATGTTTGCATTTACATGTTATAGTACAAATTTTCAAATATACATAACTAATAACTTTGGAAAAATCTATTGGTTAAAAAAATAATCAACAATAGTATTAACTATTTACTCTTTAATACACTTCTTCCAGGGGATATAAACATGCTATTAGCGTTGAGCATGATTTTTTAATATTACAGACAAGTGCCTACTCATATGGTTGATGTAAACAAATGTACAAGTGTTACTTCTGTAAACTTCTGCTTCTAATTTCCTGATTGTGAGTAACACAATGTAAGTCCAATTGGAATTTATTACCTTCCTGAAATGAGATGGGCTAGGCCCTGGTTCTCATAAAATTCACCAAGGTTCCAATCTGCACTTGTGGATGATATTGTCATTAAAGCTACTACTATTGACCTCATACTTGGTCTCAATTGTGGATTCTCCTGTGTGCAGGCCTTGGCAAGAAGAGCCACCTATATGAATCGCGTTAATCAATCAATTCACTGAGTACGTATAAATTTCAAACTAGCTGAGGTTAGTTATATGAATTGCGTTAACATTAATACACTTTGTAAAAATATATTGTTTTCTTACATTCCACACTGAATCCAGGGGATAATCATCACCAAGTTTTGGATCTACCAATTTGCATATCCCTTCTCTAGGATCAACCTCATTAAGCACATCCTCAAACTGCAAAAAATATTGCCAATTAAAAGTTAAGTTTGACTCTTTTAGTGGTTTTGAGGTTAAATTTGGTGAGTGAAGAAATGATTCAAAGTTACCAATCCAATAAGCCCCTTTGATTCAGTAGCAATTTCACTATTTCTGATAATAGCTTGTTTAGCAGATATTAATTCATAAAGCACAACCCCAAATGCATATACATCAATTTTGGGTGAAACATCACCAAATTGACCATACCTGCACATAAGGCAAGTAGGAATTGATAATTTGATATTGTTTAGAGATATAGAATAAGTACTAATACCATAGGGAAATAAATTCTTACTCTGGGGCCATGTAACCAAAAGTACCAACGAGACGAGTGTTCATCGAACCACCTTCAGTTTCAATCAGTTTTGTGAGTCCAAAGTCAGCAACCTGCAAGGCAAAAAGATTATCTTGAATTAGTACACATGGTTTTTGTTTTCATAGTTCTAGTTTCGGAACTCTCATACCTTTGCACGAAAGTTTTTGTCGATCAAAATGTTGGCTGTTTTAATGTCGCGATGGATGTAAACAGGAACAGTGTGTTCGTGGATGTACTCTAGGCCTCTAGCTGCATCCAGAGCAATTTTCACCCTGGTAGACCATGGCAATGGTACCTTACCTGGAACTGAAGAGTACAAAATGGATATGGAACTGTGAGAGATTTGAAAATTTGGTTAGACATGAATTTTTCGCGCAATGAGAAGAACTGAACTAACCAAAACCGCGCAAATGTTGGCTTAGGTTCCCATTTTCAATGTATTCATATACTAAGAACAAGGATCCTTCAATGCAATATCCTATCAAACGTACCTGCAAAGGTTTCAACATGTGAAACATTACCTCATATTCTCTATGACATATCAGGTAAATGGATTCATCATCTTCTAAATCTCAGGTATGGCAGAACTAAATCACCAATCCTGACTTTCACTATGAAAAATATCACATTATCAAGCTAAGGGGCTCAGACCACTTCTGTAAATTGCATTACTAATAAGTTCAAAGATCGCCGAAGTTAGCAAGTTCAACCAACCATGAGTCCATGATGTTGATTTTTTCCCCATAGACTCAGAGCAGGTGGCAGAGAGGTTATAATCAAGTAAGAAAAGATAGTATATCAGTATGAGTAATGAATTTACCAAGTTCAAGTGATGAACATGTGTCAAAACCTTCAATTCAGCAAGGAACTCTTTTGTTGCTTGCATATCCATCTTCTTGATAGCAGCTTTCTTCATTTTATTGAGACAAAGGAGATTAGCAGCATGAGTAATTTTGACTATGGAAAAGAAATGCAGCTGAGTCTAGACAATTATGTGAATGGTGCAACAGTGACATAATAAAGCAGCTAGAACTAGACCGCTGACCAATCTGAGTATCCGGATAATTGCTAATTATTTCAATCTAACAAGAATAATGTAACGAACCTCGCCTCTTAACTCTCCATAGTAAACAGATGCAAAACCACCTTGGCCAATCTTGTAGGCTGTGCTGAAGTTGTCACTGGCATTAGCAAGTTCATCATATGAAAATTCTATAGATTTATCCACAGCAATCCTCGGGACCTCTGGAGAAGAACCCTTATTAAGAGATCCTCCTTCTGAAGAATTCTCAAAATTTGCTTGACCTGAGTCATTTAAAGAAACTACAAGGTTTATTCTAAGGATGAACCAAAACATTGCTTCCACAGAACAGTTGACATAATTTTATCATTAATCAGGATCGATTGCAGGAAGCTTATATCTAATTAACAAATGGAAAATAGAGTAATATCTTTAACAAGTCATTATGATGATGATGATGATTCCTCATGCCTAAGGCAAGAGAAATGAGATACAACAAACAGGAATTTCCACCATAGAGTTCGACAGGTAATTAAGCATACATCAGTAGATTCAAACAGTATAATTACCAGGAACATGCTTATTACTACTGTGTTTGTAAGGTTCCAAGTTAAGATTTTCCTCCGTTTTCCTGCCTCTATAAAAGGTAATGTATACGCAAACCGCTAAAAGGGCAACCACAAGAACTGCTGCAACTGATATGCCAGTTATTGCTCCACCTGAAAATCCTGTCAATAACATAGTTTTTAGTAGATTACAATCACATTCAGAGCTATTTTGATACCTTAGATTTGATAAGTTGAAAAAGATGCCACTGTAGCAGTAAAGGCCAACCTTTTGAGCTGTGAAAAGCAAGAAACAACAATTAGCTACCAATATTATAGCATTCAAGAAGTGATTAGGAGCTCATTGGGATTGGAGAGTACCTTGTAGAAGTCCTTAATGGTGGATAAGTTCCATTTTGATCTGCAATACATTTCAGAAATAGAGATTTAAAAGAAAAAAACTATAACGTCATCCAACTCTTTGGCATATAGTAACAGATATTCAAGTGACAATCCTGAGCTTCCGACCTATTTGTCATACAAGTCAAATCATCCGAAAATTCACTATGATTGTAGTGTGCAAACTCATCTGAATTCGACTGATTGTGTACTTAAAATATGCAAAGAATACGAGTACAGAACCCTTGATAAAGAGATCAATTACCTTTTCCAGGAATGAAAACCAGACCACTACCCCTGCTGAAATTTGCTTCAGGATTATAGTCTTCCAACAACTGCTGTGGTAGATTAAAATCATTGGCTACTGTATCCAAATTCTCGCCAGGGCGAAGAGGATAAGTTATAAATAGTCCATAATCTTTTGACACATGACTATTCCCACAAGAGCAGTTGACAGTAACCTTTACTATTGCATTTACAGGAACATTGTTAGGATCATAACTGTTAGACTCCTGCAACTTTTCAACTGTTGTAAGGTTCGAACAGTAAAGACGAGCAATTCTCGGATAAGTAGTACTAGTCTTGACCTGCACATCAAATTGATGGCCCATGAATTTCCCATCAACACAGCTACATGAGAAGGGAACATTAACTCTGCTTTGGAATTGAATAATATCTGGATTGGTTATCTGAGGATTATAACTAAGAATATTCTTGATGGTGGTTGAAAAAGTATTAGATATGAAAGTGAGGTTTGCACCATTCCATACGTAAAATGAAGCTAATGCATCACAATCATCACTACACTGGGATTTAGCCCCCACCCACAAAATGTTTAACACTAAAAGGCCTAAAACTAACTCAAAGCTTCTATTTTCTTGAAAAATCATCTGATTTTCAACTCTGTACTAGTTGAGAAATGGCTTGAGATTTTTGAACTCTTTTAGAATCTTGAATGAAACATGCCAATGGATGTAATTATGGTTGTGTTAGTTGACACTTGACAGCTTCAGTTTTTGACTTTTTAGCATTTTTAACATGGTCTAGTCCAAGAAACAAAAGAGTTTTAGCTTTGATTTATGCATTACTTTAAGTGGGAGACAAAGAATTTTAGAGCACAAAGGTTGGCATGGGATTTCCTGGAAAAGCAGAAAGAGAATTTTAGGAATATATTTTTGGGTTCCATTAGTTGACCTTTTTAGTCAACACATCACCATTATTGGCTTATTTGCCTCTTATATTCACTTGGCTGTTAGCCATGGATGTTGAAACATGCCAAATCTTTTGGGCCCTGCGATCTCCCTATCAAAGTCTTTTTTTGGTGTTTAGGTAATTTTAATAGGATTTAAGTTTATATTACTGAGAACATGATGAATTTTTATACTATCAGTACAGTTTAACCGATTATACTAATATATTATCGTGATAATTTCTAGGATACCCACACCATGTGCTTCTTATAAAGTCAAATATGCTTGTTCTAGTAGGTCAACTTAACTAGATGGCCGGTGCAAAAAAGTCTTGCACTATATGTCAATACACATATTAGTAATGTTTCATCAATCAACTAATGCTCAAACCTTAATTTGTTAGGATCGATTATAAAAAATTTCTATATTCTCACCATGATCATTTTGTTCATTTAACAATACATAGGGCTCATTTTAACTTGTTCAATTTTAATACAATTTGCTCGTTTGATCCTACACAGGCAATGTCTAAGCTAAAAGGTAAGTAAAGGAGTTCAATTAAAAAAAGTCATTCCAGGATTATGTTTTGTAAGTAGAATAAATAATTTGTTTTTGCATATACAAATACTAATCAAATCCCTTGAATTTTTTACATATTCTTCAAATCCCTTTGTTAAATTTTTTGAGTCCCACAAAGGTGTTGAGCACGTAGTTGAAAGTGGAGTTAAATATTGTAGCTTCATGATTGATAATATATGTGATTATTTTTAAAGCTGGTCGTCACCTAACAAAAGATTTGTCCTTTATCTTGACTTGGAACCAAACGTACAATGTTCACAAAGATGGAGTAAAATTTTGGTAACATTAATATAGTAAAAAGAGTTTTTAACATTTCATGCCATCAAAGTCAAGGTTGCATCAAATATGACATGCCAAGAGATAAAACAAAGAAGTAAAAAATTATTGAACATTACACCTGGATCAAGTATAATAATACTATGAACATTTCAAAGGATTATAATTAGAACCTATCAGATTTATTTGTTGTTTGCCAGAGGGGTATGATGACACAATCATTTGTGTTCATGTGTTGTTTCTTCTATATCAATTTAATAAAGAAGACAAATAATTTTGACCTGATGGGTTCAAAGGGAAGGAGAAACGTGCAATGGCAGATAACCTACTTATATATTACAAGTTACAACTGGAAATGTTGTAATAAATTATACACACGAGAAAAAAAAAATGAGATTCAGTCAAAGAATGGAATTTGGCTATGAAATAGGAAATAATTGTTTTGGCATAGAAAACCAGTAGGTGGCAATTATTTGGAATGATATTGTTCAGACTTCAGATGTTAGATGAGAGATATTGGCTTAGTTGGTGGTCCATTGGTGAACAATTCATTTTCGACTAAAAAGTGAGGATAATTGCCCTATGAAGACTCGTATTCCCTAGGGCACCAGAGGATATTCTATTAATCAAGCAACCATCTATGAGTCGCGGGTAGACAAGGGGAGGTAATGGGAAAAAGGTTGTATAAATGTGATCAAGTTCTAATTTCCAAACTTCCTCTGGTTGAAAAAAGTTGAAGCTTTACAAAACAAAGAAAAAGAATTACAGAAAAGTAAAGATGAAAAGGTAATATACTCATTACATATAAACAGATAATACTTCCAAGCACATGAGGTTGAGAATGCTTGAATGAAGAGCAGCTGCTATTGCTACCTTCCTGACATGAGATGAACAAGGCCTTGGTTTTCATAAAAGGAACCAATATCCCAATCTTCAGTTGAGGATGATAGAGTCATTAAAGCTACAACAATGGACCTCATGCTAGGTCTCAACTGAGGATTTTCATGAGTGCAAGCCTTGGCAAGCTGAGCTACCTGCAAATTAAATAACCAACTAATTTACATAAGCGAAAAGACTGTTCATGTTTAACATAAGCACAAGGACACTCTACCTTGCAAACTGAATCTAACGGATAGTCATCTCCGAGTTTGGGATCAACCACTTTGCATAACCCTTCTCTAGCACCATCACTCTGGTGAAGAACATCCTCAAACTGCAAAAGAAAACAGAATTCTCTTAGTAGTTTAGAGGCTGGAATATTAGGTAAAACAAGATGGTGACAAGGCGTACCAATGCAACAAGTCCCTTTGATTCAGTTATAACTTCATTCGTCTTGACAATAGCTTCTTTAGCAGATATTAGCTCGTAAAGCACTACTCCAAAAGCATAGACATCAACTTTAGGGGAAACATCACCATATTGAGCATACCTGTTTGCAAGGCCCTTTTAAACAGGAACTACAAAATATAATAAAAAGGGAAGTCCAGTGCACGAACAATCAGAAAATTTCCTATCGACAACTATGCTATGAGAGCGACAGTGCTCAATATCAGTATTCACCAGGTGACAGAATAGCCACCTGGAATCAGACGCTTACTCTGGAGGCATGTAACCAAATGTACCCACAAGGCGTGTATGGAAAGAGGTACTTCCAACTTCAGTTAGCTTTGTAAGTCCAAAGTCTGCTACCTTCAAAATATAAAGATCTTTCAGGGCAATTATATGCCAAACATTTGATCTCTGGTTTAACAATCACAATTTTCACAACCTTTGCACGAAAGTCTTTGTCAATCAAAATATTTGCAGATTTTATATCGCGGTGGATATATAAAGGAACAGTGTGCTCATGGATGTATTCAAGTCCTCTAGCTGCATCAAGAGCAATTTGCACCCTGGTAGACCACGACAATGGATTCCGGCCTGAAAGTCAAAGGTCGAGATGGATTTATAAGAGTGAGAAAAATGCAGCACAGTGATTATAGTACATGGTCTACATGACATTTCACAAAAGTAGTAGACTTTCACTTACTTGATCCACGCAAGTGTTCACCAAGGTTTCCATTTTCAATGTATTCATAAACTAAGAATAAAGACCCTTCAACACAATATCCAATTAAGCGTACCTACAATGTGTTTTAAAAATAAAATGTCATCTCATGGTCTCACAATCAAAACAAGTATCTTTTGACCTTTAACATTGGCAGAGAAAGTTCTGTATTACTGATATTTCAAGGGAATGACAAAGAGCTTAGCTTGTTGCAAGAAGGCACTTGCCATATGAAAAAGATAAAAATACAGGAAATGCTGCTATTCTCATTCATTATAAGTGATGAACAATCTTACCAAGTTTAAGTGATGAACATGAGTTAAGACTTTCAACTCAGCAAAGAATTCTTTAGATGCTTGCATATCCATTCTCTTAATTGCTGCTCTCTGCATTCAAGTCAGACGAAGGCCTAAGCTAAAGAAATAGGAAAAAGCGAAAGATACATTATCGTCTTATTTAAATGTGTTTTGTTCAGTTAAATCATTGACCTATATTTATATGCTACTCTGGTTACTTAAACAACCATATTTAAACATCGGATAACATGTAGTATTCAACACCTCTAAGCTACACTGTTTTCCATGTTTACCACTGATTAATAATAGTTACTACGCTCTTCGTCATTAGCCCTATATTGGTATTGTGAATGAGAAAACATTGACAAATCAAAGTAGCCACAACCAGTGATCAGTAGTAGGATTATTTAAGTGTTATGTTTCATAAACTATGATAAGAAATATCCACAAACCTCGCCTTTTAACATTCCATAAAAGACCAATCCAAATCCACCTTGACCAATCTTATTTTCCATGCTGAAGTTATCAGTAGCCTTAGCGAGTTCCTCATATGAAAATTCCACTGATTTATCCACTGTGATCCCTGTCGGTCTTGGAGAAATAACACCAAACAAAGGACCTGATTCTGTAATTTTCTCCAAATTCGGAGGACCTGATGCATTAAGGATTTCATCAAACCATACTGAATACCGGGCTTTGAAGGATATAGTAGGCACATTCGGCTTAACTATAAACACTTTCAGAAAAATATGCAGGGGACACATAATTAAGGCTTGTTTACAGTGATTCAGTGAACATGATGATTATTCATGGAACAAAACAAGAGATCAACAAGAAACAACAGAAATTCCCGGTGCATCACCAGTTAAGGCAATTTTGTTGTAATCAGTATACTTCAAGAAGAAACTATTATCTTTTTGTTGGGGAAAGGATACAACACAATCAAATAAACTACTCACGAAAGTTCTCATTGAAGTGTTCATCAGATGACCCTTGGAGAAATGATTCCTCTTCTATTTGCTTGCTCCTATAAAATACGAAATAAACACAAACTACAAAGAACGTAGCCCCAAAAATAGCTGCCACTGTTATGCCAGCAATGGCTCCACGTGAGAGTCCTGGCGAATGACATCATTTAGTAAGCAATGGTAATACCATAACAATTGTACGTGTCACTTCACATTTGAACTTATTAAGTTGAGTACATCTCATGATCAGAGCAGAAAAGAAAATAGAGCCAACCTCTTGACCTGCAAAGCAAAAGCCAGAGAGAATCATATATTAAGTAAATATCAGACAGAAAAATACTGAGCAGAAATAATAAGAATGTTAAGTTTGGACAATACCTTGTCTTCAACGGTGGAAAATTTCCCTGTGCATCTGCAATAACAATATGAAGTAAAAAAGGGGTAAGAAGAGAATATTCTAAGTCAGCTGTCTGCTCCCTACCTCGACTCTGGTTCACTCATTTTCCAAAAAAATCTAGGGAAAAGGGTATATTTGAGTGATTTATATAACGATAAGGGCATATATGAGTCACTTTCATAACGAGGGTATATCAGCTCTATACAACAAAGTTGAGTGGTATATCAGACCAAACACACCCTAAAAGTAGAAAAAAATTGTAATCTGAAAGTACTTATTTTTCTTTATATCAAATATGGATTGGATTGGATCAGACATTTTATCCGTTTTCACCTAACTCATTTTTGACTAGCCTGTATCAAACTCAACCCATGTTTGACACCCCTAGTTATTATATATATAAGAAGTTATACACCTTATGTATATTAAAACTTAAAACAACTTCCATAATTCTTGACTTCTAGTCTTCTACTTGTGTTGGTCCAACTTGAAATAATAACGTTCAAGGTATTGATTAGTTCCAACTCAAATAAATAACAAAAAAACTAGTCACTAACCTCTTGCCGGCACAAACACTATTCCCGACCCGTAACCAAAATCCAAACCCGGATTGAACTTCTCCAGCAACTCAGCTGACACACCCGACCCCACCGCCACCGTGGACAAGTTCTCTCCCGGACGAATAGGGTACGTGGCAAACAACCCATAATCGTCGGACACTTCACCGTCGCCACAGGAGCAATTAACCGTCACGTTGATCATGGCATAATTCGGTATGTTGGTCGGGTCATAATTGTTGACCCGTTTGAGCCAATACTCAGTTGTAAGGTTTGCAAAGGCCATAGTGGCAACTCTTTTGTACGTGTCACCAAACACAGTTTTGTACACAAAAGTATGTCCCAAAAAATCACCATTTAAGCAATCACATGAAAATGGGAGATTAAGCCTCGTGTCACTAGTAATACTATCTTGGCTTGTGATTTGAGGATTGTAATTAAGAATAACTGGAATTGTTAAATTGAATATGTGACTAATGTAAGTTAAATTAGCTCCTGACCAAATATGATACGAAGCTATAGCCATGTCACAACCATTTCCACATGACTTAGCTTCACCATTTAAAATGAAGAGAAAAAAACTAATAGTAAGGTTTATGGTTTTCGCTCTGATATTCATTATTATGAGAGGATCAAAGGAAGTTAGAAGAAAAGGGAGTAGTTATAGAATGATACAACAAAATGTTGCCGTCTTCAAATAAATATTATTATCTCGTTTTGTTCATTTGCCATTTTGCTTCGTCTTAATACTTGATGTTTATTCTAACAGTAGTGTAGAAAGTATAAAATATCAAATTGCAAACTCTGTCACGGCCATATTCAGTTTTGGATTCTTGGAATGTGAAAATATGCGTCGTGACAGGATGTACGTGTGAATTTTTATTGCTGGTGCGGTCAAGCAGACAATGAAAATGACCCCTCTAATTTCTTGCTATATTTTTTTCTTCTTTTTTATTTATGCTTGTCCATACATACATATAAGCATACTGCATATACATGAGTGGTAGCTTCAGAAGTTAAATACTATGGCTCTTGAGTTTATAAAGACAATGGATTCCGAAATGTATGTCTAACTCTACTTGTTTTTTGCGTGTATGTATATATATATCAACTTTGAAACACCAGGTACTTTTTTAAGTATACATATATATTTCAACTTTGACAGACTCGTTTTAAACCCATGACCACTTCACATGATAGAAGATTTTTTGTGTTTTAATCTATATGCACAATATAATTTTAATCCAACTCTTTTGGGCCATGTAACTCTTTCCCTACATGTTATGCTCCCATGACCAACAATCCAAAAAATCTACTTAAAGAGAAACCCTCAGTTGGATAGAGTGGGATCCACAACTCTTCTTTGCAAGAGAACCATCAAAAAATTTATTAGTACTAGTAGTTCTCCTTTTTTTAGGGAGATATTTATGCAATGGACTAGAGATATTTTTTTCCTTCATTTTCTTTTTTCTTCATCAGGACCACTGGTTATCTGCTTACCAAAGGAACAATCTAGCACAAGAAGTATCAATGGAGTACTCCACAGCAATTGTATTTTCGCAGCTCTCCTTATTCCCTTCAACACTTCAAACAGAAAATAGAACTTATCTATTCAAGCCATGGAAACAGAGAACTTCTCAATCTACTCGTTTCCAGTGTCACAAGATGTATGTCCCTGGTGTGTAATCACTATTATCTTTTCTTCTCCTACAATTTTCAGATTTAAGCTTTTCTTTTTTCACAACAGTGGTGTTCGGGTTAACTTGCAAGATTTAAACTCTATGGATTCAACATTTCAGCATGGAATTCATCGTCTATTACAATCATGGGTTCATATATACTTTTTATTGTAATTTTTATGGACCTAAATTATTGAATTCAGATGAACTTTCGCAAGGCTGTATCCTCCTTTGCTTTTATCATTAGTACATAAGATACATGTTTGACTTATGCAGGATTTGGGACATCACCAGAATCCACAGCAGCCCAACATCTACACCACTTTTTCAATTTTATTGCTGTTAAAATTGTCGCTGCACAGCTTCAGGTTCATTGTCTCCTACTTAATTAGCAAATAGTTACAGAACAAATATCTCATTACATGTCTATGTATCCCTAAATGTAGATAAAACAATATAGAAGAAAGATGAAGTATACTTTTTTTAGTTAAATTTCCATGGATAGGCAATGAAAATATTGAAATTTTCTATATCAGATCACCTAAAGGATAACGACAGATAAGTGTCCGTTAAAAGTGAGATTAATAACCTGAAAAATAAGTCAAGTTACATGCTAATGAGGTTCAAATGCACTAATAGTTAAAAATTATTTACATTGATCAATAGGAGATTCTTAAAATTAGTTAACCATAATTTCACATAACAGAGCTACAATCCTGAAGCATACCAGGAGCTGAGGGAGTTTCTGGATAAGCATTCATTGAGTGATGGGGATAAGTTTTGCGCGGATTTGATGAGGGAATCCCCGAGACATAAAGATCTAGGTACATCAACAATTTTCTAATTTCACTTGCAAGTATTTAAGAATTCTGCTACCCTTCTGTTTACTTAAGTTATATCTTCAACAAAGTTGTGACTTTTCTGATAATGTTTGCTTGAATCTGTGGGAACTTTCATTGGCTTCTTCGCAGCTATGCGCATTTTAGAGGTTGGTTTAGCCTCTAGCTTTTCTTTTTTCCCCTTAATTATGATAATCAAACTGAATTAGAAATATTTTCATAAAGGTTCGATCAGCATACTGTAAGGACGACTTTGAGTGGGATAACTTGAAGCGCCTAGCATCAAAGGTAAAATTATAAGATCATGGATTTTATCTTATATCCTATGCACACTGACAAAGTAAATGAATTTTTTCATAAATCTGTTGCAGATACCATTACTTTGATATCGATTATTTACTTATCTATAAAAATAAACTTTCGAATATAAAGATGTTAAGGTTAAACCAGAAGAGTATATATAATTTCTCCTCAACAATAAAACCTCTCCGCCACTTCTTTTTCAATCTACTACCTTGGGATATTGCAGATGGTGGATGATTCTAATAAAAAGCTTATGACGGATTATATCGTGGATACTAGCTGCATTGCAGATGGAAAGCAGATATGCAGCTAAACAAGCTCCTTAAAATTATAATCACAGTGTATTTAGAAGACGAGAATATAACATGTGTTTTCACTTAATTTCATATATATGTATATATGCTGTTATTCCATTTAGCTGCATTCAGCCAAATCTGAGCAAATATTTTGTAATCTTCGCTATGTGTCCAACTATCTATCTGTGGATGTGAAAGAGAAGATATATAATTTAGGGGTGTCAAAATAGGCCCATTCGGTTGAAATTAGAGATACTAAAACTAAAATGAGTTGGGTCATGATCCGTCCGATTTGATCCGCTTAATCTCAATAATTTTAATATATTGTTATTTTACTTTTATATCCACAATTTGAATTTCAACTTAAGAAATTTTTTAAAAAAATTACAAATGAATAGATGAATCCTAGAAAATAGGGGTAAATAGGGGTGTACAAAACCGAACCGAAAACCAAATCAAATCGCAAATCGAGTCAAATCGGGAAAAAAAACCCGACTAATGGTTTGGTTTGACTTGGTTTGGTATTGAAAAAAAAAACTTATACTTGGGTTGGTTTGGTTTTAACTAAAAAAAAGTCAACCCGAGACCAAACCAACTTGACATTATATATTTAAGTTTTGAAATTTATTTTATACATAAAGCTATTTACTTGGATATAATTTCTAAATATTACTTATACTTTTTCATAATTTTTATCCTTTAACATAATTTTTCAAGTTTTTTGAGTTTTAGAATTTTGAATGGTCCAACAAAAGTTATAGTCAGTAACTCTAATAAAGCTCAGTTTAAAATCAAATCAAATACGAATGCTAACAAAAATAAATTAATTCAACACGAAAAATGACAATAATGTTGAATATTTGTTCTTTAATTTTACATTGGTTTAGACATTTAAAATACATAACCAAATTTTATTTTTTCTTTAATGTTTAATCATGTAATTCATACTTATTAGACTCACTTTAGCATGATTCAGTACTTTTAAATTAAGGTCATTTATATTATGACTTTTTAATTTGTAATATTTATTTTATACGATTTCATTATTAATTTTTGTTGAATATTTTAGTGACATCACTTATCTCATATTTTGTGTTATTTTCTTAGAAACACCTTAGATAGTTGTATGTTGGTTGGACTAAAGAAATATTTGAAACACAAGTTAATTATATGTGTATGAATACTTTAATGGAAAAAACCCAAGGTTTATTAGTTTGGTTTGATTTATAAACTTAAAAATTCGACACAAATGATTTGGTTTGATTTTTGAAAAATTCGAACCAACCCGATGTTGAAAACCCCGAATTTTATTAGTTTGGTTTGGTTTATAAATTGAAAAATTTGATACAAATAATTTGGTTTGATATTTGAAAAATCCGTACCAACCCGATCATGTACACCCTTACTAAAAAAATATAAAGTAGATAGTAATTTATATGTTTAATATAGGAACATATATTACATCAATGCAAATAAAGAATCTTTAAAACGAATTGAAATTGGTTACTATATGTTTCTCATTCGTGTCTCATTGTTTATTTAATAGATATGAAATGTTTATTTATAATAGATATGGAATCTATTATAATTCGGTACACTATTTTTATGACTTTCCTTCAATATTATTCTAGAATAGAGTTACACAAAATCATACGATAATTAATGTTTTAAAATAATTCATAAACCTTTCAAGATAAAACAAAATTTTCAATTGGAACACCATTGCATTTGAAAAAACAAATAGTGGACTCTACATCGATTTTAGCTTCATTCTCTCTAACTCAAACCCTCCCAACAAATATAAGCATTCCTTTGAGAACACATAAGCATTGCTTTGATGTTCTCAACTGCTGAAAAAAAATATCTTTCAGTATTTGTTAGGGTTAGAATTTTGCTTTAAATAATTAAATCTCAAACATTATTTTTTAACATACATGTTTTTCCTCCAAAAAAAAATAATTTAAAAATCAAAATTTAAAAGATGGAACTCAATCCATAATAAAGTGAAGATTAACTTGAACCATAAAATTATTTCAGTGTAGTATTTCCAAAACATATAAAACCTCTAACTTCAAATAACAATATTATTATTTATAGAAGTAAAAACTATTTCTAGTTAATAAGTGTTAGCCAATTATTTTTCATACACTACCTTAGATGTTGTTGTAAAACCTTTATTTATTAATACAATAATTTTGAGTAACTTAATTCAAAGTTTTAAAATCTTTATGGTAAGAAAGTAGATAGTCTTTTTTCTTCTTTTTTAAATGTAAATTTTGTACCTTTTTTTACAATCTTCAATACTATTAAATATTGTTTTTTATGAAAATTCTTTTTTTTTTTTAAAAAATTAAATTCTATCCTTTCATTTTTGTTTTTTACGATCTTCAATGTTGTTTTTAAGGGAAAATTGTATATAATAGCAAACTATTAATTCAAATTAAATGCAATAAATATACTTTGATTTAATTGTACCCTATAGCAAACTATTGCTATTTTCGCCACTCTCGTTTGGTGGCAGTCTCGCTCGCCTCTCTCACTTTATACAAAAACGCAAATGTATAAAATGCGTTTGTGTTTGTATAAAGCGAGAGAAAATTGTATATATACATATATTTTCGTTCCCCTCTCTCCCCTCTCCCAAATCTCGCTCGCTCACTCGCCTCTCTCACTTTATACAAACAGAAACGAAATGTATAAATTGCACTTTTGTTTGTATAAAGCGAGAGAAAATTGTATATATATATATTTTTTCGTTCCCCTCTCCCCTCTCCCAGATCTCGCTCGCTCACTCGCCTCTCTCACTTTATACAAACAAAAATGAAATGTATAAATTGCACTTCTGTTTGTATAAAGCGAGAGAAAATTGTATATACACATGCAAATACATATATCTTCATCCTATACACTTATAATTATATAATACAAATATTTTCCTGCCCAATTTTTTTTGCCTTTCTCTCTTTCTCGTTTTATACATACACAGATTATACAATTGATCTTTTGTATACAACTGCTTTCTTTGTATATGTATAGCAAATTATACAACTGTTTTTTTTGTATATGTATAGCGAATTATACATATATATGTTTGCTATGGAGCACAATTATGCAAACTTTGCTATAACATACAAATATAAATTTTGTGTTTGTTATATGTGAAAGTTGCTCAAAATAAAATCACACATTCACTATTAAACTCCCAATACTTGTAAACTTCCTTTGACCTTTGAATTCCTTCTAACAAAAACCTAACGCAATGGTTACTTTTCTTCTCTTATTCAAAAAACATGTCTCAAAATCAGCACCTATAATTTCACTATATGTTTTTTGGCCCAATTTCATTAGGATGAAAAGCCCAAAATAAGCTTCTGATAATTTTTTGGAAAAATTAGCAGTTAAGTCATAATAACTAATATAATTAGTCAAAGTAACAACACTTTAAAATATTTATTTAAAATAACAGAATGACAATATTTTGATAAAATAATATGTATTCAGATTTTAATATTTTAAATTAATTTTATTTATGGAAACAGATTTTAGTATTTTAAATTTTAGTATTTTAAATTATTTTTATTTATGGAAGGAGTGCTACATTGGACCAAAATATGAACCAATAGGCGTGTAAAGTTAAGAAAAAAAAAACTAATACCATTAAACCTTTTTCAACAAAGTTAATGTTTCTTCCCCAAATATCACGTTTCTTCCCCTCTTTCACGTTGCATGTTTAGCTCTATTGAAGGTGCTAATTTGTTGTTCTTCAAGAAATTTTATGAATTCAAGCAGATTTTTCGGTTGGCAAGGTAAGTTCCATCATCCTTTTTGATTTTTTTGATTTGATGTTTAAAGCACCTATTATATACCTTACGGATTTTCAGTCGAAATTTCCAATTTTGATGTGATTTTGTTTGAACATTCATCATATATTTATGATTTTCAAATTTTTCCGATTTTTTTTGTGATTTTATTTTAATTTTTCAGATTTTGTAGATTCTAGAAACTCATATATATGTTTATTTTGTTTGATATTTTTTACATTTCAATACTTGATAATAACAAATTTGTTTTTAGGGTTTTAGAATTTGGGGAAAGCATCTGATTGTCTACAATGAATGATTCAATCAGAATTACTAGAGGTATACCACATAATATTCAAAATTTTGGGGATTTTCCCTCATTTGATTTGTGTATTACCCAAGGGTTGCTCGAAAATGTAGGATCTGCGGCTAGAATGGCACATGAGAGCTCTTCCAAAAAAAAGAGGGTTTTGTGGTCTGAAACCCCTGATGATCAAGGAAAAGATAGAAGTGATGAAGTATTACTTTCTGTCGATGAAGAGGTATTAAATTATTTTGAAACTATTTTTGTATGTTATGTCCATTGTTGATTTTGTGATTGTGTGTTTATTGTTGACATTTCAGTGTTGGCATAATGCATGTTTTTATATGCTTGAAAAAATGTAAGGTATGCCAAATTGTGAATTAACCTCATATGCACAAGAATTTCATAATCTTTTTGTCAATATGACTAGTATTGTACAGTATAAAGTTGTCTTGGCAACAATGCAAAAAAATATCATATTCTTACTGTTGAGAGGATGAATGTCAGGGCATAAATTTGTATTATATGCATGATGAAATATCAGAAACTACATGTCTATTATTCTTATACTAGATAGTTGTATAATATATTATATTTTTTCAGCACCTTTATGTATTTCAATTTATTAGTTTTATAGTATGAGTTCATTATGTATTCTATTTTTGGGTTCATATTAATTTTTTTATCTCATTAATATTCACAAATTAGAATGAACATCCAAGTTTTCAGAATGTTTTTCAATTTGTCATATAGGTAGTTTCTTTTATAATATTTTGTTATCTAGAAATAGAATTATAGATCAATAATTTTAGAAGTATGTATTCATTTATTTGAACATGTGCAGGCAAGTGAATTTTACGTCAAAGATCAACCAACAAAAGCTCCACATATTCAATGTGTCTTTAACAATGGCATAAAAGCTGACTTGATTAGAAATTTACATGAGCATGTATATAATGTATTTCGCGAGAGCACTTGTTTTGGTAATTACATGCAAATGCATGGATGTTGTGCACGCGGACAAATACATAGGTGCTGCATGGCTTTGGAACTCAATTGTAGTTCTCGTCAAGCATTTGTCATGCGTGTCAATGGATCTACGCTTCGTTTCACTTTAAGAGAATTCGCTTTGATTAGTGGATTAAACTGTGTCAGCGAAGAAAAATATTTCATTTTTGATACAACAAAACCAAATAGGTTGATGGAACAGTATTTTCAGGGTGTTAAGTTGATCAGAAAAGTAGATATAATGGAGAGTTTTGAGGCAAAAGTGTGGGGTGATAACGATCAGGATGGCTTGAAGTTTGTCATATTATTCTTCATCCAAACAGTTATTTTTGCAGGTGAAAGAGTTACCAAAAAAGTTCCTAGATTACATTTTGATCTGGTTGAAAGCGGTATGTACAGTCAGTTTCCAGGGGTAAAAAATCTTTCTACTTGTTGATGAAGAGTTTGAGCAAGAAGATGGATAGAGAAAAACAGTTTTACAGAATCGGTGGCATGCCTATTGTCATTCAAGTATGGTTATATGAGTGCAGTTCAAGTATTGATTTTCAAGTTGCTCAAAAGGTTGATGACCACATTCCGAGGTTACTCAACTGGCAGACGGCCAAAGAGATTCCGAGATACAAGAAACTAATGAAGACCATATTCAGTGATGTTAATAACAAGGTACTTAATTGAAATATATTCAATAAAAGTCAAGTTATATAGTTTTATTATTGTTTTTATTATAACTAGTAACAATTTTTTTGTGGTTCAGTTTAAATTCAGGAACATTACCCCCAATCAAAGGGAACTTGCAGTATTGCAATTGCCACCAGAAGGTATCGAGAATCAAGGTGAAGTTCAGTATGATGAACCAGATGAGGTAATAAGTCATTGTAAAGATTCTGACGATGATTTTCAAGAACATCCTCCACAAACAGTAAAGGTCAAAAGAAAAGGAAAAGTTGGTTCTTCACCGTCGCCTGTTAAAAAAAGGAAAAAGAAGCAGTTGACTGATGGATCCAATCAGGTTGCACAAAAGTTGGAACCTCGTGTTGTTGTTAAACTGCCGGTGAAAAAGGATATTGTATCCAAAAAGGTACCGAAGAAACCTAAGGTTGTTTTAAAGCAGACTGAATCTGTATCTACAGATCAAACTAATACAACATCGAAGGATTCTGACATTCCAAGAGCAAGCGGATCTGAAGTGCAAGTCTGGTTGAAAGAGCTGTCAGATTTCAGAAAAGAAGTATCTAATATTTAATACATCTTTCTCAGTTTAACACTTATTAGCATATTCAATACTTATTAAGCTACATTATTATGTCCTATTTTCAGGTTAAACAAGAGTTTGTTGACATTCGCAAATTGATCAACGATAACTTCAAGACTGTTCTGACAGCCATTAATTCTAAACAGAATGAGCAGGAGGTTTGTTTGAAACAAATAATATAATTTAATGTACTTCAACTATTCATTTTTTTAATGAAATATGTTATAATATAACACAGGTCAGACATTCTGATGATCCCATTGTACCTCCAAATTTAAACGACGAAGAGAGGTATAGATCACCATATACTTCAATTCCTGAAGTTATATCAAATCAAGTGCAGGTAGTTCAAGGTGACAAATTGGGATCTGGTAATTTGGAAGTACTTGTAGTTTTTGTGTTAGTTGCAACTTTTATTAATTTGGTTCAATATGAATCTATATATCTATTATTTTATCAAACTGTATTCAGGAATATTATTATGGTTTATTTTACGCAATTTGAATTTATTAACCTTTTATAAAGTTGTATCCATTACATTTGATAACATGTTTCTTGGCTTTTTATTTCTCTGTTAAGACTATCAACATTCCAGATGTTAGTGATACAAAAAGTGTTGTGCACCAGGTAAGTCAAGTTTTTTATTGTACTTTCTACTTAGTACATATATATTCATTATCCTTTATAAACCTATTATATTTATATTTGTATACATGTATATACTTCCAATGTAGCCTTTTTCGGTCAAACCGTATCCAGCAATCTTAACACAGTTTATACTTTTCAAATGAATTGGACAAGGAGTTTTCACTGTTGTATCCATTAACTAATATTTGTTCATGTGTTCTTATTCTTTTATGTTTGTTTTAAGACCATCAACAATCCAGATGGAATAGGTTCCAAATCTGATGATCATGAGGTAAGACAGGTTTTAGATTGTATTTTCGATTAAATATCAGTACTCCATTTTTTTGTTGTGTTGTATATACTAAAATGTGAATACAATATACAGATTTGCCTTAATTTTCATTTCTCAATACATGTTCAATTTCATCTTATAAATTCCATTTATAATTTTTCATATTATAAGGTTTTTTGTCTCAACACTCCTGTTCGAAATCTGATTAAAGTGGATGAAGTATTCAGTTCTCCAAGACTTATAGTTCCTAGAGTATGTTATTTATTTTATAGGCAGATTTATTATATGATTATTAGTTTTATTAGATTTAAGGATGTTATATCTTTATTAACTTACCAGGTAAATCAGCCAAGCTTTGTATTTGATATACCACAAAAAAACAGGAGATTCTGAAAATGCACATGAACATGATGAGGAACAATTCCCATGTCCAGTCCCTATACAGGCTATGGATCCCATGAATGTGACCACAGATTCACAGTTTGAATTGGACGATCAATTCATGCCTAGTCTCACTTCTATAAAGAGTAGCATCACACCTCAGCCAACCATAATTGCAGGACAAACCGCACAGCTGCCAACTATAATTGCAGAACACTTGACAAATACGGCAGATCAGACCACTATCGATGTCCAGTTTGGTACGAGCGGAGAAAGAATTATGCATGATCAGCCCATCATCAATAATGAACAGACCCCGTTACCTACGCGTAGAAATAGACGTCCAGGTCCTTATAATATATCTCCGTATCTGACCAATTTTGGATCATCTGCTGGTATAGTATTCCAATTTTTTAAACTTTTTTTAATGTAATAATTTTTTTGATTGCTAGTGTTAGTGTGTTTAATTTATTATTTTGTAACCATTTCAGGTAGTTCATCAAGTCAGCCCCCTATTTTTGAACTGAAACACCCATTCATATTTGATTTGATCTCTGGCAATTATGATATACCTTTGTGGGATGCGTTTCGTTCATGGGTCCGTGATGGCTTGCTTACAAAGCACGATAAAAAGTAAGTAGTTGAGAAATAATTACAATATACTTTTACAACATAACTATTTCAATTTTTGTATTCGGTAAAATGTTTGTTCAGATTTTAGTTTTTGTATTCGGTAAAATGTTTGTTCAGGTAAAATGATTAAAACATATCTATATCTGTGTTATCTTGATAAAATTTGTATTTCATTGTTGTTATTAGTAATTATATTTATTGAATTGTATATTTTTATTGTGTTTTTAGGAATCATGATCAGGACCATTACAAGAAGCATCTAGCTCACTTCCCTGCTGCCATAAATCTTGGCGTTCTCCTAATAAACAATAAGAACTGGTTCTATAATCTGTATTTCGATGGACAGTTATTGAACAATACGGTAATAATTATTTATCTTCATCTTTAATAACAATGTTGATTAGTAGTTACATTATTTATACCTTTGTTTTTAAATTTTTCAGCATATCGATGTGATTTTCTATTATCTCCGTAAAAAAGCTAAGTATGAAATTGGAAGCAGCTACAAATACACAACTGTAGATTGTGTATTTAGTTCAAAGATTTCTTCTATTTGGGAAAAATATTTGGATTTAGACAATGATGTTGGTTGTGCTGATGAAGAGCATGTCATTGGTGAATACATTAGAGGGTACAGAATGCATGCTGCTATCCCTTGGCATATGGTTGATCATGTTTTTGTTCCTGTCCATGTTAAAAATAAATTCCATTGGGTATGGCTGTTATTTCATTGAATGATAAACGTATCAACGTTTATGACTCATATAGAGCAGCAGGCCATGATGCAGCTATCAAGACAGAGATAGTTAAGCTGTCACAGTTGATCCCTTTAAAATTAAGAGTGAATGACTATTACAAGAATAAAGGAATTGATGTATCGCAGGCTCAAGAAGAGAATGAGTTCTTTGATATAGTCTTCATTGATAATGTTCCTCAACAGACACATGGGACTTTGTAAGTTTGTGTATTTTTTTGAATTCACCATTATCAAATCATCAATTTTATATTGTTTACTTTTAATGTGTTGTATTGTAGGGATTGCGGTATTTATATGCTAGCTTTTGCCGAATACCTATCATACGAACAAGGG